>NC_142463.1:119122032-120372032 GCF_049115385.1 Moschus berezovskii
GGAGAGTCGGACACGACTGAGCGACTGAACTGAACTGAACTGAACTGAAAGAAAACTGATCGCCGAAGAATTGATGCTTTTGAACTGTGGTGTTGGAGAAGACTCTTGAGAGTCCTTTGGCCTGCAAGGAGATCCAACCAGTCCATTCTAGAGGAGATCAATCCTGGGTGTTCATTGGAAGGACTGATGCTGGGGCTGAGGCTGCAATACTTTGGCCACCTCATGCGACGAATTGAGTCACTGGAAAAGACTCTGTTGTTGGGAAAGGTTGGGGTGGGAGGAGAAGGGGACGACAGAGAAAGAGATGGCTGGATGGCATCACCGACTCGATGGACATGAGTTTGAGTGAACTCTGGGAGTTGGTGATGGACAGGGAGGCCTGGCGTGCTGTGATTCATGGGGTCACAGAGAGTCGGACACGTCTGAGCGACTGAACTGAACTGAACTGAAAGAGACTAGCTGGAGAAGGCAATGGCACCCACTCCAGTACTCTTGCCTGGAAAAATCCCATGGACAGAGGAGCCTGGTAGGCTGTAGTCCATGGGGTCACTAAGAGTCGGATATGACTGAGTGGCTTCACTTTCACTTTTCACTTTCATGCATTGAAGAAGGAAATGGCAACCCACTCCAGTGTTCTTGCCTGGATAATCCCAGGGATGGGGGAGCCTGGTGGGCCGCTGTCTATGGGGTCGCACAGAGTCGGACACGACTGAAGCGACTCAGCAGCAGCAGCAGCAAAGAGACTAGCTATGTGGTCATGTATGGATGTGAGAGTTGGACTGTGAAAAAAGCTGAGCACTAAAGAGTTGATGCTTTTGAACTGTGGTGTTTGGAGAAGACTCTTGAGAGTCCCTTGGACTGCAAGGCGGTCCATCCAGTTCATCCTAAAGGAGATCAGTCCTGGGTGTTCATTGAAGGACTGATGCTAAAGCTTTGAAACGCCAATACTTTGGCCACCTCATGTGAAGAAGTGACTCTTTGGAAAAGACCCTGATGCTGGAAGGGATTGGGGGCAGGAGGAGAAGGGGACGACAGAGGATGAGATGGCTGGATGGCATCACCGACTCGATGGACATGAGTTTGAGTAGACTCCAGGAGTTGGTGATGGACAGGGAGGCCTGGCATGCTGCGATTCATGGGGTCGCAAAGAGTCGGATGTGACTGAGCAACTGAACTGAACTGAACTGAAAGAGACTAGCATGTTGCTTAGTGCATACAAGGTTGGCTTCCAATGAATACTTAATGATGAGGCTAGCTTTGAGAAGGAATTTGTTATGCTAATTTTATGAAATTTTACTCCTGAACTGTGTCTAGATCTTTGTTACACACTGCCATTTGTTCATGGAAATCAATGCTTAATTTTAATTAATGACACAGTCTCTCAGCATAACTAGATATAAACTAAAGACATCTATTTATAAGCTTGGGGAAACTAATTTCAATTAATTCTTTCTTTCATAGTTTAACCAGTTTAATCAGTTCAAATTCTGGTCCCTGTCCTGAAGTGACTCATGGACTGGAAGGGAAGTAAGGATTTACACACTTTGTGTAGACAGAATTCTAAGATGGCCCTCCAGATTCCTGCCCCATGGTGTGCCTGCTCTGCATACCTTCTTCTTGTGAGTGTGAGCGGGGTCTGTAAATATGATGTGAGATCACTTCCATAATTTTGTTACATTTTATCAACAAAATGAATTGTATCAGTCAGTTCAGTTCAGTTCAGTCACTCAGTCGTGTCCGACTCTCCGCGACCCCATGAATCACAGCACGCCAGGCCTCCCTGTCCATCACCAACTCCCGGAGTACACTCAAACTCATGTCCACAGAGTCAGTGATGCCATCCAGCCATCTCATTCTCCGTCGTCCCCTTCTCCTCCCGCACCCAACCTTTCCCAGCATCAGAGTCTTTTCCAGTGAGTCAACTCGTCGCATGAGGTGGCCAAAGTATTGGAGTTTCAGCTTTAGCATCAGTCCCTCCAATGAACATCCAGGATTGATCTCCTTTAGAATGGACTGGTTGGATCTCCTTGCAGTATAAGGGACTCTCAAGGGTCTTTTCCAACACCACATTTCAAAAGCATCGATTCTTCGGCGATCAGCTTTCTTCACAGTCCAACTCTCACATCCATACATGACCACGGGAAAAACCATAGCCTTGACTAGACGGACCTTGGTTGGCAAAGTAATGTCTCTGCTTTTTAATATACTATCAAGGTTGGTCATAACTTTCCTTCCAAGGAGTAAGCGTCTTTTAATTTCATGGCTGCAATCAGCATCTGCAGTGATTTTGGAGCCCAAAAAAACAAAGTCTGACCCTGTTTCCACTGTTTTTCCATCTATTTCCCATGAAGTGATGGGACCAGATGCCATGATCTTTGTTTTCTGAATGTTGAGCTTCAAGCCAACCTTTTCACTCTCCTCTTTCACTTTCATCAAGAGGCTTTTGAGTTCCTCTTCACTTTCTGCCATAAGGGTAGTGTCATCTGCATATCTGAGGTTATTGATATTTCTCCCGGCAATCTTGATTCCAGCTTGTGCTTCTTCCAGCCCAGCGTTCCTCATGATGTACTCTGCATATAAGTTAAATAAGCAAGGTGACAATATACAACCTTGACGTACACCTTTTCCTATTTGGAACCAGTCTGTTATTCCATGTCCAGTTCTGACTGTTGCTTCCTGACCTGCATACAGGTTTCTCAAGAGGCAGGTCAGGTGGTCTGGGATTCCCATCTCCTTCAGAATGTTCCACAGTTTATTGTGATCCACACAGTCAAAGGCTTTGGCATAGTCAATGAAGCAGAAATAGATGTTTTTCTGAAACTCTCTTGCTTTCTCCATGATCCAGCGGATGTTGGCAATTTGATCTCTGGTGCCTCTGCCTTTTCTAAAACCTGCTTGAACATCTGGGAGTTCACGGTTTACATACTGCTGAAGCCTGGCTTGGAGAATTTTGAGCATGACTTTACTAGCGTGTGAGATGAGTGCAATTGTGCGGTAGTTTGAGCATTCTTTGGCATTGCCTTTCTTTGGGATTGGAATGAAGACTGACCTCTTCCAGTCCTGTGGCCACTGCTGAGTTTTCCAAATCTGCTGGCATATTGAGTGCAGCACTTTCACAGCATCATCTTTCAAGACTTGAAATAGCTCCACTGGAATTCCATCACCTCCACTAGCTTTGTTCGTAGTGATGCTTTCTAAGGCCCACTTGACTTCACATTCCAAGACGTTTGGCTCTAGGTCGGTGATCACATTATCGTGACTATCTTGGTCGTGAAGATCTTTTTTGTACAGTTCTTCTGTGTATTCCTGCCACCTCTTCTTAATATCTTCTGCTTCTGTTAGGTCCATACCATTTCTGTCCTTTATCGCGCCCATCTTTGCATGAAATATTCCCTTGGAATCTCTAATTTTCTTGAAGAGGTCTCTTGTTTTTCCTATTCTGTTGTTTTCCTCTATTTCTTTGCATTGATCACTGAGGAAGTCTTTCTTATCTCTCCTTGCTATTCTTTGGAACTCTGCATTCAGATGCTTATATCTTTCCTTTTCTCCTTTGCTTTTTGCCTCTCTTCTTTTTACAGCTATTTGTAAGGCCTCCTCAGACAGCCATTTCGCTCTTTTGCATTTCTTTTCCATGGGGATGGTCTTGGTCCCTGTCTCCTGTGCAATGTTACGAACCTACATCCAGAGTTCATCAGGCACTCTATCAATCAAATCTAGTCCCTTAAATCTATTTCTCACTTCCACTGTATAATCATAAGGGATTTGATTTAGGTCATATCTGAATGGTCTAGTGGCTTTCCTTACTTTCTTCAATTTAAGTCTGAACTTCGCAATAAGGAGTTCATGATCTGAGCCACAGTCAGCTCCTGGTCTTGTTTTCGCTAACTGTATACAGCTTCACCATCTTTGGTTGCAAAGAATATAATCAATCTGATTTCGGTGTTGACCATCTGGTGATGTCCATGTGTAGAGTCTTCTCTTGTGTTGTTGGAAGAGGGTGTTTGCTATGACCAGTGCATTCTCTTGACAAAACTCTATTAGCCTTTGCCCTGCTTCATTCCGTGCTCCAAGGCCAAATTTGCCAGTTACTCCAGGTGTTTCTTGACTTCCTACTTTTGCATTCCAGTCCCCTAGAATGAAAAGGACATCTTTTTTGGGTGTTAGTTCTAAAACGTCTTGTAGGTCTTCATAGAACCGATTAACTTTGGCTTCTTCAGCATTACTGGTTGGGGCATAGGCCTGGATTACTGTAATATTGAATGGTTTGCCTTGGAAACGAACAGAAATCATCCTGTCATTTTTAAGATTGCATCCAAGTACTGCATTTCGGACTCTTTTGTTGACCATGATGGCTACCCCATTTCTTCTAAGGGATTCCTGCCCACAGTAGTAGACATAATGGTCATCCGAGTTAAATTCACCCATTCCAGTCCATTTTAATTCACTGATTCCTAGAATGTCGACGTTCACTCTTGCCATCTCCTGTTTGACCACTTCCAATTTGCCTTGATTCGTGGACCTAACATTCCAGGTTCCTATGCACTATTGCTCTTTACAGCACCGGACCTTGTTTCTATCATTGGTCACATCCACAACTGGGTATTGGTTTCGCTTTTGCTCCATCCCTTTATTTCTATAGTTATTTCTCCACTGAGCTCCAGTAGCATACTGGGCACCTACCGACCTGGGGAATTCCTCATTCAGTATCCTATCATTTTGCCCTTTGTTACTGTTCATGGGGTTCTCAAGGCAAGTATACTGAAGTGGTTTGCCATTCCCTTCTCCAGGGGACCACATTCTGCTGTGGTCCATGTGATCAGATCAGCTAGTTTCCTGTGATTATGATTTCAGTTTGTCTGCCCTCTGGTGCCCCCTAGCAATACCTACCATCTTATTTGGGTTTCTCTTACCTTGGTCGTGGAAAATCTCTTCACAGCCACTCCAGCAAAGTGCAGCCGCTGTACCTTACCTTGGACGAGTGGTATCTCCTCAAGGCCGCCCCTCCTGACCTTGAACGCGGAGTAGCTCCTCTCGGCCCTCCTGCGCCCGCGCAGCCACCACCTGTTGGACGTGGGGTAGCTCATAATTAAAAGTCCTTAATCAATTAACTTTGAGTTAATGAAATGAAAGATTATTTTTGGTGAATCTGACCTAGTCAGATAAGCCCTTAAAAAAGAGGCAGGAGGCAGCACTCTGAGGGCCTGGAAAAAAGCAAAAACCATGCTGTAGCCTGATTGTGGCCCCATGGAGGGGACCGGGGGCAGTTGCTAAGGGCTGAGTGAGGTCTCCAGGGAAGAAACAAAAAGAAAGCGGAGACTGCAGTTCCACAACCATAAGTAACTGAATCCTACTAATAACCCAGGTGAGCTTGAAATAGGTTGAGAATGCAGCCCTGCTGACACCTTGATTTTGGCCTTGTGAAACACTGAGCCATGTGAAACACTGAGATTATTATTTTTCTGACCTTGAGTCAGTTAACATCTAACCTCAGGGAAATGTGGATGGACATCCCCTGGTCTATTTTCAAAGACTTGAACAGAAGACCATTCCACCCAGTTATCAGTATTTTATGAGTAGGTCACTCCTTCTCTCTTACTTGCTTTAGCATGCATATTGCGCTGACTTAACATTATCTCCTGGAATCTACTGGGTTAAATAATCCAAGAGTTGTTGGAGGGAAACCAAGTAGTCTTTTTCTCTTTAAGAGGAAAGTGGTTTAAAGGAGGCTGCTACTTAGCAAAGTCATCGCTCTATTGCAAAACAGGCACATTTCCAAAGGGCGTGAACAATGCTAATGAGAAAACTGGAGAGAAAAAAAGAGAAAATGAAGAATTCATTTCATCATAGGCAGTCCTGGAGTGCTAGCTGAGATCCAGAACTACCACTGACTGATTGGCCATGTGAAGTTCACTAAGCCTCAGTTTTCTTATCAATAAAATGGGAACATGAACTAGATAATCTTTGAGTTCTCTTTCAACTTTGGTGTCAATGATTCACCTTTTCAATGATAAAATGGAGGGAAAAAGATAGAGATCTGTGGAAAATGTAGTACGCTCAACATCTGTGTGAGGATAGTGATGAATAATTATATACTCTGAAGACCAGTTCCCATGTGGAGAAGCATATCAGCAGTTCTCTGTCTTCCCACTGTTAAAATTCCTTAATCTGAAATGCTGAGCTCCTCTGCTCACTTTCTCTGGTCTTTTATATGCTTAAATTCATTATTTCTTTTATTCTTTATGCTTTCTTCAAATTGAACTGTTCACACACAAACACACACACACACATTCTATACTTTCCCACCTGTGCTTGGCTTTTGTGATACTCATAACTGGATTACTTTGCTTTTCATTTTCTCCTGACCAATCCTGCTCATCCCTAAAGGTCTAACTCAAAAATTAGTTCTCCATAAAGCTTTCCCTGCTGGTTCTTCTCTCTGTCCAATTATGACTGAGCTTTGAAAACTCCCTGGGGAACTACCATCCCCTGAGCACAAATCTCCCTCCATCTCATATGCTAAGTGTGCATTTCTCATTCCTCAGACTACAAATGTAGAGATGTAGGAAGTTGAACAGAGTGGTTGCTGAATCCAGGCCATAACCTGGAAGGATAGCTCATATTAACTGGTTTGCCTAATACCATCTTGTCTTCTTATAATTCTTTTTTCTGTTACTAGAATTCAGCAAAAGTACAATTGTAGTTCTCTGATAACATAATTAAGTTCTCAGGAGCCCTTCATGATTATACGATTTCAGAAATCAGATACTATAAAATTAGCCATATGTGCCTGCAGGAAACGCAGGTTTGATCCTTGCATCGGGAAGATGCCCTGGAGGAGGAAATGGCAACCCACTCCAGTATTGTTGCCTGGAAAATCCCATGGACAGAGGAAACTGTTGTCCATGAGATCATAAAGGAGTCGCACACAACTTAACAGTGACAACCTCCATAGGGGTTTTTTATGAGCCTGAATGTTGGCCAAAGTAAAAGGGCTCAGAGAGCCTAATTGAATTGAGGAGAGTCACATCCAGTTTGGGCTTCCCAGGTGGCACTAGTGGTAAAGAATCTGCCCTCCAATTCAGGAGACTGTGAGAGACTCGGGGTCAATCCATGGGTGGGGAAGATCCCCTGGAAGAGGGCATGGCAAACCACTCCAGTGATCTTTTGCCTGGAGAATCCCATGGACAGAAGAGACTGGAGGGCTACAGTCCATTGGGTTGCATAGAGTCAGACACGACTGAAGCGCCTTGGCACACACGCACTCTCACATCCAGTTAGAGGCTCGGACTCCTCTCTCCTCACTTACAGTTCAGTAGAGGGTTTTTCTCCCCTCCTTTCCTATATAGGACAGTGCTTCAGGGCCCATCCCTGAAAACTGCTCAGGGCTGCTATGATCCCTGAGGCAAATGTATCTTCTGGATAAAAGGAATGCTTATTTATTTCTTTACAAGATTTATTCCCAGATGGTGCCTCCAGACTTACAGAATCTCAGTAACTTTTTATTCCCTCTCAGTCCATGGCTGGATTTGCAGTGCTTTTCCATTTGTAATATCCAAGTTGAAGACATAACTTTTCTGTTTCTCTTCTTTTTCAACTTGGAGCTGGAATCTAGAAAAAAAATAGTTGTGAGTAGTTAGGGGGAAACTGCAAAGACTTATAAACAAAAGGTCTAAAAAAGGGGAAAAAAAACCTAAGGAAATAACAAAATCAGAGTAACGAGAAGAACGGCGGAGAACACTGTGAACGTTACTCAAAACATAAAATTTATGAGCTGTACTAAGTACTTATCTGTGGTGATTCATTTCATTGTCATGACAACTCAGAAAAATTAAATAATGTGCCCAAGATCCCATAGTTAACAAATTATGAAAATGAGTTTTGGATCAAAGATTGACTTCAGAACTCATGTTCTTTGTACCCGCCTTGGCTGGGGGGATACTGGCTAGCAAAAAGGAAGGCTATATATGCATCAGGAAAGGGAATGACTGGGGACAGAGGGAAAATGATGGGTACATTTTCCTGTTCTTGAAGTTAAAACAGAATATCCAAGTTAGAAGGCACACTGGGGCATCTTCTGATTTCCAGTGACTGTGGCAGAAACCTAGAGAAATACAACCAGAGGGGATTTAACGAACTTAATTTAAAATATGCTTCTGTGTTTCCACTTTCTTTGATTTTCATGAATATCCAACTAGGTATATTGGTCCAGAAGCTTTGTTTCAAGCATTCTTTTCCTTCCTTCCTTCCCTCTCCAGCAAGTATGACATTTTCTTTTCTGAAAACCTAGAGTGTCACATCCACCTGACTGGGCCCTTGAGGTCAGTGTTCTCAAACTGAGAAGGAACGGGGAAGTGTCTCAGCAGAAAACAAGGAGTGGGATCAGTCTCAGGCCCCAGTTATTTGGACGATAATCTCGGGTTTCTGATGTTTTCATAATGCATATGCCACAGCCCATCTCAAGATTTCTTAGCCACCTAAAACTTAGCCTGTGTTTTTGACCTCCTGGGATGAGGAGAATAAGGGGAAAAAAAAGTAAAAGGTATTTTTTTTTTTTTACTTCACTCATTCATTCACTCAAAGCTCTGCTAATATATGAGAGAAATATAGATGAAGTGTATGCACAGTCCCTGCTCGCGAGTTCATAAAAGATATTGACCTACAGTTAGAAAATAAGATGATAGATTCAAGGCAGTGAAATGAAGATGACAAAGTACAAAAAATAGGTGATAAGGATTGTCAGGAAGGAAAGAGAGCAGAGTGGGCTGAATGAGAGCTAGAGGGGAGCAGCTGAAAGAGCACGGGAACTTAGATACTAGAGCAGGGGTGTCCCCGGAGCTTCAGTGCAATTTGTCTGAGAACTGACTTCAATGTATGAAACAAGTGAATGATTAAGACGTCGTCTCCAGGGACAAAACTGAAGCCAGAAGAAGGCAGGCTGTATACCCAGTTGTTAGGGCTGTGTGGGAGGGAGTCGCCATGGTGATGGACCAGTGGTGATGTTCCTTCTCAGAGGCCCCTCTACAGTGTTTACGGCAGGCTCTGGAGCCAGACTGACTGGCTTTGAACCCTAGCTTCATAGTTTATTCTCTGAATGACCTTGAGATGGTTACTTGACCTTCTTGTTTTACAGCTTCCTCACCTTTAAAATGTCAACGACGAGAATGGTGGTCACCCAATGAGGAGTCAATTGCATAAATACTTGAGTTTACACAGGCAAAATGCTATAAGTGCTTTCTGGCATTTGGTAAGTGATCAAAACTGTTAGTGTTTCTTCTTTTTTTATACTAGTTTTGCCTAGCTAAGGCCATCTCTCTAAATTTAGCCCTCTGCATATAAATCAAATGCTTTTCTACCATAGGCCTGATCCTATGTTAGTTTTAGAAATTAATCCAATTGTCGGGTTTGTAGACATGTAAAAGCTCATTCTGCTTATACAAAAACTCTGTCAGACTTGTGCCATCCTAATGTCCTTAAACCATGGCAACAGTCTGCTTCTAAACTGGAAAATTAAAAACAATGGCTAGAAATCAGAGTCAGGGCTATGGGAAATCCAAGATGGCTGCTTGGCTTTTCCCAGCTCCCTGACAAACCTCATTTTTTATTTGATGGGTTAAAGCCTCCCTGGCTACAGGGCCTCCATAATGAAAAATCACGGAATATTAAGTTTTGTAAATTGTTAAATTAAGTTTCTAGTTTTGTTAATGTCCAGTGTTTACTAAGACTCACTACTGAGACAGTTCCTTGTTACGTGATATTGCTAAAAGATTTAATTAAGTTGTTAAAAAGGACACTCTAAGTTAGTTTCTAAGGCTTATCTCAGTAACCAATCTTCAGATAAAGGTCGGATGCTCCATAATGTACAACCAGGAGATAAACACCTCATGCGACAAGTTGACTCACTGGAAAAGACTCTGATGCTAGGAAAGGTTGGGGGTGGGAGGAGAAGGGGACGACAGAGAATGAGGTGGCTGGATGGCATCACCGACTTGATGGACATGAGTTTGAGTGAACTCCGGGAGTTGGTGATGGACAGGGAGGCCTGGCGTGCTGTGGTTCATGGGGTCGCTAAGAGTCGGACACGACTGAGCGACTGAACTGAACTGAACTGATAATCATTTAACGAATGAAGTCAGGTGACTTGGGGTATACCAGGCTTTATCTAATGAAAGTTCTTGACTTATAATTCTTATTTTACTAATAACTGCTAGCTATGGCTATATTATTTTCTATGTCACTTGTTTCACTGAGCCTGTGATATAACGCTGAACTGACAGTTCCATATGAGATCAATAATTGTAATAATGTGACTCTGGGTATGGGAAAAAGCAACAAGAGGAAATACTTTCCTGGACCAGGAGGCTAGTAAGACAGTGGTCCAGAGACTTTTGCTACTTGCAAGGCCTGGTCCAATTTTAGCACACTGAGTGGCCCATCACTTCCCTAGACCTGGGAATGAGCCTTCCCAGCACTGCGGGACACAATGGCCATGAAATGGTGTCACATGGTCAGATATGTGGCTATGAAGGGACCCTGCTGACTGGAAGTTGGTACTTGCCAGATGCCTCTACAAAGATTACATCATGACCATTGCAAGCTGCTGACCTTCAACACCCCCTGAAAGAAGTTCAGGGTGAAAATCAGGAATGAGGCACTCTGTGCTCTGAAAAAAAAAAAAAAAAAAACCTGGCAGAAAAGGCCTTCAGATAGTTAGATCTTTTCAGAAAAAGGTTTTATGAGTTCCAATTCTTGCATCTTCTCATACCTAGAAAAACACTGACATCATTAATGGTGAAATCTGCTTTGGCTATTAAAAAAAAATAAAAAATATGTTTGCACCCAAAAAAAAAAAAGAAAAAGAAAAAAGGGACTCAACTATATTGCATTTTATATTCATTAAAATATACAAAGGATCTAAATTAATTTTTCAGATTAAAATTACTTTCAATTTTCAAAAAAAATATATATATATAGTTTGAAGGTAAACTTTGAGAATGATTTTCAAGTCCATTCCTGATCAACATCTTTGTCATTAGGCACCTCCACACCCTAGCCCTTTCCAGACAGACAGCCAAAGAGAAGAAAAGAGGAAAGCAAAATGAAACTAGAGGGACTAAAATAAGCTCGCACAGTCTTTCTTTGAGATTTTCTTTGGGCGTCTAATTTTAAAGAGCACTTGAAGGCAGTTTGAAGAAGGGAGAATGTACACATTGACCATCTTGTTATATGAAATTTGTTGACTCCGTCAACACACTTCTGGTGCCACTCTCCAGTTTCCCCCGATTTTCCTTATGAAGGATTTCTGTTTTGTCCTCTCCATCCTAGACCCCAAATACTCTTTTTAAATTTTTCTCACAAAAGCAAAACTGCTAGGCTACATCCTCTGTAACTGCAGCAATGCGAGCAAGCTTTTGTTCCTGGGATTGGCAGCGTTTCTTTTTCGTTTGTGCCCCTGCCTCTCTGCAGGTCTCAGAGCTGCTCTCTGCTGTCGGAGATTGCACAGAGCTGGTGGATTTAAGCCATGGGGCTTCTTTTATGAGCCAAGTGCAGAGAAAGGAGCCTTTCAGGCTCCAGCCTCACAGTCAGGTGGTCCCTGGTGGGTTCCTTACAAAGCACGGGCTGCAGGCTCTTCCCCTGGAGTTGGCATTTGTTTTCTCATAGGGCATGCGTGCTCCTGTCAATGGGAGAAGGAAGAAGAGATCCATGAAGGCTGCTCCCTTTGCAACCACTGCAGGTTGCTTTAGTGCTCCACCCATAGCAGTCACTGGTTTGACCTGGTCCTCCCCAAAGCGAGCCTGAGTTCTTTATTAGAGAGCATGAAAAATGCTTCCGTGCTAGCACCAGATGGTACCCAAACCAATTTGGATCGTCAGCTGAGGCCTACTCATTTCCAAGTGTTTGGTCTAACATCAGTGTTATTTCCCTTAGTACCCATCTAGCCCTAAGAGATGAACTTCCTGAGATGATTTTGATGAGGAATAATATTTTCCTCTACACAGGACCACAATCATTATTTCTTGGAATTTTTATTAATTCATTCAACAAGCTCTTATCGAGTTCCTGCTGTGTGCACTAGATGTTTTGGGGAATAACAAAGAGAAATCGACTTCTGTTAAAAAATTATTAGTTGAGAATGTACAATGCACACACAAAACATTAGACAAATCGTCACTGAGATGAGGTGCTTACCTTTAAAGAACTCATAGTCTCTGAGAAGTTATTAGAGGCACACGTGAGTACTGAGGGGAAACAGGTCACCTGTATCCTGACACAGCTCTTTGTATTTTGGCTGCTGTTGTTGCTCACACACTCATGTCCTACTCTCTGCAGCCTCACGGACTGCAGCATGCCGGGTCTCCCTGTCCTTCACCATCTCTTAGAGTTTGCTCAAACTCATGTCCATCGAGTCCATGACGCCATCCAACCATCTCGTCCTCTATTGCCCCCTTCTCCTTCTGCCCTCTTTCAGTCTTTCCCAGTATCAGAGGTATCAGAGTCTTTTCCAATGAGTTGACTCTTCGCATCAGGTGGCCAAAGTATTGGACCTTCAGCTTCAGCATCAA
This sequence comes from Moschus berezovskii, assembly GCF_049115385.1. Classification (NCBI taxonomy): domain Eukaryota; kingdom Metazoa; phylum Chordata; class Mammalia; order Artiodactyla; family Moschidae; genus Moschus; species Moschus berezovskii. The sequence goes on from NC_142463.1 coordinate 119,134,593, forward strand.
TCCTTCCAATGAATATTCAGGGTTGATTTCCTTTAAGACGAACTGGTTTTATCTCTATGCGGTCCAAGGGACTCTCAAGAGTCTTCTCAAGCAACACAGTTTGAAAGCATCAATTCTTTGGGGCTCAAGCTTTTTTATGGTCCAACTCTCACATCAGTACATGACTACTGGAAAGCCATAGCTTTCACTATGTGGATCTTTGTCAGCAAAGTGATGTCTCTGCTTTTTAATCCACTGTCTAGGTTTGTCATAGCCTTCCTTCCAAGGAGCAAGCATCTTTTAATTTCATGGCTACAGTCTCCATCCATAGTGATTTTGGAGCCCAAGAAAATAAAGTTTGTCACTGTTTCCTTTTTTACCCCGTCTATTTGTCATGAAGTAATGGGACTGGATGCCATGATCTTTGTTTTTTGAATGTTGAGTTTTAAGCCAGTTTTCTGAATGTTGAGCTTTAAGCCAACTTTTTCACTCTCTTCTTTCACTTTAATCAAGAGGCTCTTTGTTTCCTCTTCATTTTCTTCCATTAGGGTGATGTCATCTGCATATCTGGGGTTAGTGATATTTCTCCCGGCAATCTAGATTCTAGCCTGTGACTCATCCAGTCCAGCATTTCCTATGATGTACTTTGCATATAAGTTAAATAATCAGGGTAACAATGTACAGCCTTGATGCACTCATTTCCCAGTTTTGAACTAGTCCATTGTGCCATGTCCAGTTTGCTGCTTAAGCCATAAGAAAAATTTTCTTTGGTATTCCGTATTCTCTTCTCCAAGAGAACTTGTCAATAGCATTACTATACCACCTACACGTTGCTGCTATCACAGGAGAGCTTTAGGGAAGGATGAGGCAGAGTCAATCACTTGATTGCTACCCAAAGAGTGAGCCATGGACCAGAAGCAATGGCACCTCCTGGGAACTTATTGTAAATTCAGGCTCTGCCCTAGACCTGATGCATTAGAATCTGCAGTTTAAATAAGATCCCCAGGTGATTCATGTGCCTGTTAAGGTTTGAGAAAGCCTGCTCTGCTAGTTGTTGGTTCCTCAGGTATTTCAACAAGGATGGCATACTCAAAGATCATCACATTCAATTTTTTCTTCATTGATTGTCAATAACTCTGTAACTGCTAGTCACATAATCATTTTGTAAAAAAGAGGGGTAGTTAATTCCCTACACATGGGCCACTGAGTTTTGGGCCATGCCACCCTGACCTGAGGGCCCACAGATGATTGGATAGGAATCTGAGTCTGAGTTGCTGACAAACCAGGGGCTTTTGTTGTATCCTAGCAAAACAACTCTTTGCAGTAAGACTGCTTTATATTGCATAGCTAAGCCACTCAGAGGCATTTCCTTAGGGAAGTGTACATATATATATAGGATTACTGTTCACCATAGGGAGAACTAGAGAGATACACAAAAAGAGGCAGGTAGAAACCTTTGGTTAAGAGTAAGTAGATTGGGAATATGAGAGAAATTGATAGGACAATACCACCATTTTTGTGTTTACTTAGAAAAGTGCTGCGAACTTCACAGATATGACCTTCAGTCCTCACCACTCCATAGAAAGGCAAATGTTGTTATTGCATTTTTTAAATTGAGCCATCTAGGGCTCAGTAAAAGGAGGTAATTTATCTACGCTACTCAACTATAGAAGAGTAAAGTCAGAATCTGCACCCAGTTCTAACAGGCCCAGAGACACTGTCTTTTCATATTTTTCCTTCAACTATTGCCTCTGTCTTTGGCCCAATCTTTACCTGGGCTATTTTGGAGTCCTGTCTTCAAGGCAAAATTGTGGACACAGATCATCCTCAAGAGCCACCTAAAAGAAAAGGCTCAGTGGACCCAAGAGTAGTTTCTCCTCCATGCATTCACAGGAAGGCAGCATTGGGAACTGGGAGATAAATCCTGGCTTGCCTTCTTTATTCAAGTCCTTTTGAGGAAGAGAAGCTTGAAACAATAAAAAATGATGATGCAAGTTAGCATTGATGAAATTCAGAAACTTCATGCAAGTGGTAGGATTTTAGTAGGGCCATAGAAGGGCTTTAGATAGCTGATGAGGACAAGGGATCATTCTAGTTTGGGGTTCCAGTGTGGGCACAGAGGCAACAAGGAGCCTGTTGAGGTACAGGAGGGAAAGTGAATCATCTGTTCTCATTTCTCAAAAGAGGGTTTAATTCAGGCTCAGTAAATGCATGCTATGGTCAGACATTTGCAAGGAATCTGCAGGTCTAGTAGGTACTGGAGACAGATTGCAAAGGGTCAGAGAAGAGAACCCAAATAATGTGAGAAGAGCCATGAATAAAGGGATCAATGAGAATGGCCTGACAGAAAGTGTAGATGAATCAGGGGAAGTGCCCAGTAATTGTGTCTGAACACAGAAGAGTGGGTGGACTTGCAAGTGTGTTAATCAAAGTCACATTTCCTTTCCACCACTGCTAGCATGGTAAGGGTTTTGAAGCCAGTTACTTCCTAAGTTCATTTTTGGAGCAGGCAGGCATTCTACTACCTGAGACGTCTTAGAATCTGTAGCTATGCGTGCCAGAGACTGATAGTGCTCAACAATCAACCATGTGCATTCCTACATTTCCCAGGTTCTCTGGAGGCTGTGTGCTTCCTTGGTGGCTCAGTGGCAAAGAGTCCACCTGCCAATGCAGGAGCCGTAGGTTAGCTCCCAAGATCGGGAAGATACCCTGGAGAAGGAAATGCCAACTCACTCCAGTATTCTTGCCTGGAAAATCTCATGGACAGTGGAGCCTATAACCCGTGGGGGTTGCAAAAGAATCAGACAGGACTTAGCAACCAAACAATAACGACAACTAGAAGCTATAAAGTGGCCAGTGCTTGGATTTTGTTCAGTGAAATGCAAGCAGATTTTAAGCACTTCTCTGCCTGGCCCTTGAAAACTTCTCACACATTCTTCAACTCTCCTGTCCTTCTCTAATGATTTGGAGGTCACATGTTCCAGACAGTGTAGCTGCAAGATGGAGAATAGCTTACGGATATTGAATTTGAAATATTCATTTAGAGCTGCTGAAAGTATGATGTTTATGATTATATAGCCCAGTCCAGTTTACTGTATATTGTTTCCTTCACCCATTAGGCAATAAATGCCACAGGGTTGGTCACCAGTATACTCCCAGTGATTACTTAACACATATAGGTGTTCATAAATGTTTTCTGAATATGAATACATGAACCTTGTATCAGTCTCTAAGAGCAAGTTGGAATGATTTTATAATCTTAATTTTCTAGTCTCCAAGAGAAGAGTAGTTTTTCTTTTCTTTCTCCTTTCCCTTCAAAGTTATCTTGAGGTCTTCTTTTTCTGGAGTCACCTAAACTTTTGAGATAATGTTGAAGAATGAGTGAAGGTGTTAGAATGGTTTCTCCACTCCCTGACCCTGCTGGTGATTGTTCTAGGGTCCATCCTCCCCTGGGGATATCCTTGCCAAAGGAATTAAGTAAGTCAACTAAAAAGTCACAGCAGAGCATGCTGTGGTCCTGACTTTTGCCCATATAAAGAGTGCAAATACAGGAAGAATTTTTTAGAAGAGTATTGTAAATCTCTGCACCTACTCAACATTTTATTTGTCTGGTAAACCCACCCAATTGTGTCAAAACCTCTGAGTTTGAAAGAGATCATTCTGTGTTGTAATGAACACATCTGGTACAGCTTGATGTCCACAAGGCTCTGACTTGTGCTAGAAATGGTGGAAACTCACAAAGTGTAACCTGGATTCTGAGCAAAGGAAATGGTTCCTGCTGGGTGGCCCCTTTTCTCTTTCTTTATGTGCAACTCTTACCCACTTAGCTCCTCAACTGGAACAAGATGAAGATTTGTTTGCTTTACAATTAAGTGCTAAGTGAAACCTTTTAGAAGTGTAGACTTCAGGGACCAGGTCTACACTTTCCCACCAGGTCTCTGGCCCCTCCATCCTTTCTGCTAAATATTGCTCACCCACATGCTTGCTGAGAGGACAGACCCCCATAGGGTCTAATTGGAATCAGTGGCCAAATTTTTTTTTTTTTTTTGAACTTCAAACTGATTATAATAACAGCCACATGAACTTTTGTTTGTAGAAAGTGGGGAGCCTGGGAGCATATCTATAATAAAACTACATCTTTTCACTAATTAATACATGTCACAAGTTGAGTCCCAGCAGAGAATTGGTATATTTAGTCCAGAGAGAACTCACCGAACCAAAATTTGATCATTTATTCTAGAATCCATTCAGAGTGACCCCACAATATTAGAGATGTGAAAAGCTGTTTAAATCCCTTGGATGGTTAAGACATTCTCTTTCTGAAATATGAACCGACTGCCTTAATATTGGGGGAAAACTGAAAGCAACCAAGTTCACAAAATTATGTCATCTGTGGCAGGAGGGGATTGAGGGAAGTGCTAGCCATGGGGAGAATGCCCAGATCGTACCTGCCATTCTACTGCTAGCTGTGTGACCTTGGGCAAGTCTCACATTGTGTAAAAATGGTTGGCCCACTAAGTAATCTTTGAGTTCCTTTTCAGTTCTAGCAATCTAAAGTTTTCTGGAAATCTTAACATAAATCTGTAATATATTTGCATAGCAGAATAGAAAGGGGCTCAAAAAAAGGATACACACTCCTATGTATAAAATAAACAGCAAAGACCTATTGTACAGTATGGAGAACTATATTCAATGTCTTGTACTAACCTATAATGAAAAGAATCTGAAAAAGAATATGTATATGAAGAACATAATAAAACATGTCATTCAGTTCAGTTCAGTTCAGTTGCTCAGTCGTGTCTGACTCTTTGCGACTGCATGAATCACAGCACGCCAGGCCTCTCTGTCCATCACCAGCTCCCAGAGTTCACTCAAACTCATGTCCATCGAGTCGGTGATGCCATCCAGCCATCTCATTCTCTGTCATTATCCCCCCACAAAAACCCCTTCCAGAGCCCTGATTAGTCCCTACTTGTGGAGTCACCATCTATGAAATATTCCTTTTCTCCTTTATCTCTCTTGTTCTCTCTCTCTCGCACTGTTCCATGTTCACACAGACCAGGGCTGCTCCTTCAGTTCTCTTGCTTGTTCCATTCTTCTTTCCAGGGTTCTGCAAGGTGGAGAAATCAGACACCAGGACTTGAGAATTGGGAGAAGAGTCTTCACAGCCTGTTTCCATCTGAAACTATTCATAGTAGTCAGAATTAGGAAGAAGTCCTACTTGACCTCCCAGCATCCATAGCATTGAATGTGAGCCAAACTTATTGGTTCATTGTGCACTTTCCCTCAGGACTCCAAGGTGAGGAGTTTTTAAAGAGCAGTAAGACATTCCTGAGTTCCCTGGCCCAGGACCATCTTAAGTCTACCCAGTCTCACTCTGATTTTTATGAGATTGAGTAACAGATATAGGTTTTCCCAGTGGTAAAGACGGAGAAGGCAATGGCAAGCCACTCCAGTACTATTGCCTAGAAAATCCCCATGGATGGAGGAGCCTGGTGGGCTGCAGTCCGTGGGGTCGCTAAGGGTTGGACACGACTGAGCGACTTCACTTTCACTTTTCACTTTCACACATTGGAGAAGGAAATGGCAACCCACTCCAGTGTTCTTGCCTGGAGAATCCCAGGGATGGGGGAACCTGGTGGGCTTCCGTCTATGGGGTCACACAGAGTCGGACACGACTGAAGTGACTTAGCAGCAGCAGCAGCAGCAGTGGTAAAGAATCTGCCTGCCGATGAAGGAGCCACAGGGGACGTGAGTTTTATCCCCAGGTAGGGAAGATCCCCTGGAGGAGGAAATTGCAGCCCACTCCAGTATTCTTGCCTGGAGAATTCCATGGACAGAGGAGCATGGTGGGCTACACAATCCACAGAGTCATGAGACTCAGCTGACTTAATCTATCAAACTCACATCCAACCTCTAGTGTTCTCCTCAGCGTGCCTTTAAAAATTAAACAAGGAAGAAAACATAATCAACCTCCTCCCGCCTTTCCTGGATGGTCTAAAGCCTTCACCCTTAAGTATGCCATCCAGGGTAAAACACTGGGCTCCAAGGAAAGAAGGGAAAAATATACAGACTTGGTTGACTTAGAGGACAGCTGCTGGAAGTATGGGCATTTGGAGGAACAGGTGGTATTCTGAGCCGGGCAGGTGTCTTTCTCTGACTGCATCAGCATGGTGAGTTCCGTCTTTCATTTAGATCTACCTTCTATTGAAGAGTTCCACTGTTCCAAACCCCTCACCCCATACACGCTTGCCCCATCACCTGCTCCGTGCCTAGATTGTGAGCTGGCACTTCTGTTTCCCTTCCATTCTTTGAGAAGATTTGCCACAGAAATCATTTATGCAGTTGGGAAACTCAGCCAAGTGGCATCACATGTAGCAGAATCTGTCCCTGTTTTACTGCACAGTGGGGGTTTAAACTTTTAGCGGGGGGCAGGGGGTGGTCATTTCCCTCCATCACAAAGGAGTATTTATCGGGGGAAGGAAATAAACACTTAAATGGTCAACCAAATTCCAGCCTGTATTGATTCTATCATTCACAGGTTAGGGATTTATTTATTTTTTTGGCTTAAATGTAGCATCATGAATACACAGCTGCAGAGACTGTGCCAAATAGCTCAGCCAGTTGTACACAGTGCCATCAACAGAAAACCGTTTTTTTCTTCTCCTGCTTGAGGTGTTATCACCAGGAGCCATGTGGATACTCTCTGGGCCGAACAGATATCTCTCCAGCACATCCACAAAAGCAGCTTCAGCGGGTGGTGAGCTTTGCCTGTGGAAGGTCTCCTGGTGGGAAGCCAACTGTGAGGGCTGGGATGGAAACGGGAGAGGAAGACGAAGTACATGACCACTGGAAAAACCAGAGCTTTCACTACACGGAGCTTTGTGGGCAAAGTGGTGTCTCTGCTTTTTAATGCACCGTCTAGGTTTGTCATAGTTATTCTTCCAAGGAGCAACTGCCATTTAATTTTCTGGCTGCGGTTACTGTCCACATTGATTTTGGAGCTCAAGAAAATGAAATGTGACACTGTTCCCACTGTTTCCCCATCTATTTGCCATGAATTGATGGGACCGGATGCCATGATCTTTGCTTTGAATGTTGAGTTTTAAGCCAGCTTTTTCACTCTCCTTGGAACTTGAACTCTGTAGGGTCTGGGGGCCAAGATATGTGCCTACACACTGCAAAGCTATTATAGATATGATGAAATAATGAAAGAACAACGCCAGCATATGTTTATATGATGCTCATACTGAAAACTCTCTGTGGTTGCATATCGTATAAAGAATGAATTTCCAGTCTCAGCACACATCACACAAGCATCTTCAGAGCAAGACCCAAGGCCTTCTTCAGTTCAGTTCAGTTCAGTCACTCAGTCGTGTCCGACTCTCCGCGACCCCATGAATCACAGCACGCCAGGCCTTCCAGTCCATCACCAACTCCCGGAGTTCACTCAAACTCATGTCCACAGAGTCGGTGATGCCATCCAGCCATCTCATTCTCGGTTGTCCCCTTCTCCTCCCGCCCCCAACCTTTCCTAGCATCAGAGTCTTTTCCAGTGAGTCAACTTGTCGCATGAGGTAGCCAAAGTATTGCAGCTTCAGCTTTAGCATCAGTCCTTCCAATGAACACCCAGGATTGATCTCCTCTAGAATGGACTGGTTGGATCTCCTTGCAGTCCAAGGGACTCTCAAGAGTCTTCTCCAACACCACAGTTCAAAAGCATCAATTCTTCGGCTATCAGCTTTCTTCACAGTCCAACTCTCACATCCATACATGACCACGGGAAAAACCATTGCCTTGACTAGACGGACCTTGGTTGGCAAAGTAATGTCTCTGCTTTTTAATATACTATCAAGGTTGGTCATAACTTTCCTTCCAAGGAGTAAGCGTCTTTTAATTTCATGGCTGCAATCAGCATCTGCAGTGATTTTGGAGCCCAAAAAAATAAAGTCTGACACTGTTTCCAATGTTTTTCCATTTCCCATGACGTGATGGGACCAGATGCCATGATCTTTGTTTTCTGAATGTTGAGCTTCAAGCCAACCTTTTCACTCTCCTCTTTCACTTTCATCAAGAGGCTTTTGAGTTCCTCTTCGCTTTCTGCCATCAGGGTAGTGTCATCTGCATATCTGAGGTTATTGATATTTCTCCCGGCAATCTTGATTCCAGCTTGTGCTTCTTCCAGCCCAGCGTTCCTCATGATGTACTCTGCATATAAGTTAAATAAGCAAGGTGACAATATACAGCCTTGACGTACTCCTTTTCCTATTTGGAACCAGTCTGTTGTTCCATATACAGTTCTGACTGTTGCTTCCTGACCTGTATACAGGTTTCTCAAGAGGCAGGTCAGGTGGTCTGGTATTCCCATCTCTTTCAGAATGTTCCACAGTTTATTGTGATCCACACAGTCAAAGGCTTTGGCATGGTCAATGAAGCAGAAATAGATATTTTTCTGGAACTCTCTTGCTTTCTCCATGATCCAGTGGATGTTGGCAATTTGATCTCTGGTGCCTCTGCCTTTTCTAAAACCTGCTTGAACATCTGGGAGTTCAAGATGTAGGTATGGACCTAACAGAAGCAGAAGATATTAAGAAGAGGTGGCAAGAATACACAGAAGAACTGTACAAAAATGATCTTCACGACCAGGATAGTCACGATAATGTGATCACTGACCTAGAGCCAGACATCTTGGAATGTGAAGTCAAGTGGGCCTTAGAAAGCATCACTACGAACAAAGCTAGTGGAGGTGATGGAATTCCAGTTGAGTTATTTCAAATCTTGAAAGATGATGCTGTGAAAGTGCTGCAGTCAATATGCCAGCAAATTTGGAAAACTCAGCAGTGGCCACAGGACTGGAAACGGTCAGTCTTCATTCCAATCCCAAAGAAAGACAATGCCAAAGAATGCTCAAACTACCGCACAATTGCACTCATCTCACATGCTAGTAAAGTCATGCTCAAAATTCTCCAAGCCAGGCTTCAGCAATATGTGAACCGTGAACTCCAAGATGTTCAAGGCCTTCTTAGTAGCCTTATTTTCTGCCTCTGTGAGTTGCATGCTATTCTTCGTCCACACAAAGCTGCCCGCCACAGCCCAAACAAGACGAGCACTTGAATGCCTCTTTGATTTTGCATGTGCTTCTTTCTCCATGAGAGCCTGAATCTTTCTCCTCCATCTCCTCCACCTGCTCATCCTTCCCATTTGGCTCCAGGATGTTTTCCCTCCCTAGACCTTGCTGATTTTCCCTGACAGCCAGCATCCTGCTCTTCTGAATCCCCCGGACTCTGCATATATTGATTTCCCAGCATTCAGAATGTCCCCACCTCAGTGTCCCGCTGGCTTCTCTTCCAGGAAGTGGCACAGAAAATGCACACTGTTTTTACACTTTGTTGTCACTACATCAGAGAAGACTTTACATGTTAATACTTGGAAGTGTGCATCATTTTTATGCAGTTTCCAGTATTTGTTTTAGTATTGGTAAGGTTAAAAGGATAGATATAATGTGCTATAGCATCTCAAAGAGTCCAGAGGACACCATAGACCAGGAAGAACCAGAGAAGGCTCAGTAGAGGAGGTGGACTTGACTGGCTGAGAAGGATAGATAGGCGTAGGCAGTGGAGAGGAGTGGGGTGGGTACAGTGGCTCTCTGAACGGGGACATTGTGGAAAAGGTATAAGAAGAGTATTTGGGGTGATAAGCGGATGGCAGTCTAGTGTTAATGATGAGCAGTGGGGAGATACTAGGTGATGATAACTTGGGCACAAACTGAGGAGGGCACTAAATAACCTAGGAGTTTGGAGTCACCCTTCAGGTAACAGTGGTGGAATAAAGGGGTGGCCTGAGGTGATTTCATGTCTGGTAGTATTGGGGGGTGCAGTGTGGACTGGAGGGGAAGAAAACAGAAAGAGATCGGGAGCCTAGGAGTGACTCCTGCGAGATACTCTCCCTGTCTCAGGAGAGAGCTGAGGTAGGGAGTCTGGCATTGCTCAGCGGTGGCAGGGTGAGGAAGGAAGAGGCAGTTTTGCTGGACACCACCCCTGTCCCCTACACCGTGCAGGACACCCGACCCTCCTTGCGTCACTCACCCCTCCCACTGACACCATGAGAAGTCTGTTATTGGCCGTGTCTCAAGATGAGGAAACGAAGCTCAGATCACTGTGCATGTGGACATTCATAGTTTTGAATTTTGAACCCACGTTTGTTTAGCTGGGAAATGTTTGGCCTTTACACTGCTTCACTGCTGGCAAGAGGATCTGTGGGAAGTGGTGGAAGAGGAGAAGGAAGAGATGAGGAAGATGCTGCAGAGGACAGATCCAGAGCAGAGGGCAACTGAACGTGACTAGGACTCATAAAAGCAGGATTTAGAGTGGCTCAGTGGCTTTGTGGGGACACAGACAATCGGACGCAGCTGAGCTACTAACACTTTTACTTTCAAGGGCTCATGACTTCTGGATGCAGCTTTACTGAAAGAGGAAAGATCTACTTCTCTAAGATATAGTCTCACATGTGAAAATGAAGTGGGAGTGTTAGGTGCTCAGTCGTGTCTGATTCTTTGTGACCCTGCAGACCGTAGCCCACCAGGCTCCTCCGTCCATGGGATTCTCCAGGCAAGAATGCTGGAGTGGGTTGTATTTCCTTCTCCAGGGGATCTTCCCCACCCAGTATCAAACCTGGGTCTTCTGCACTGCAGGCAGTTTCTTTTCTGAGACGTCAGGGAAGCCTACATATATATATATATATAATACATATATATATATATATATATGCCTTATAAGCCTTATTTATTATATATATAATATCCCATATATATAATGTCCCATGCCCTATATAAATATAATATCCATATATATATATATATATAAAATGTCCCTCTGCCCCTTCTCACCCATCCCACATTGTACTGAATTTTCCTTTTTTTGAGGTTTTCTATAAAAAGTCCCCGTTTCTCCTGCCATACACCCAAATTGCACATTTGGGTCCTTTGTGTTTGTCAAAAATGTCTCTTTTCAGTGACTGGAGTTATGTCAGTGTTATGAGAAAGGCATGGAATGACATGGACATTCATTCAGAAGGAGGAACTGTTTGGGACTTCCCTCCCTCTTCCCTGAATCTAGACTCCAATCTCAAGAACAGCCTGAGCAGTTATCTCCAGCACTCCAGCACTCGCCTTCAGCTGAACTTCTTTTGTTCCACTTCATCTGCATCTAGCACTCGTGCCTCTAGAGGGCACTGTTTGCCTTGAAATGAAGTTCTTTAAGTTTCATCACCTTTTCCTCTGGGGTCTATTGTTTTTGCTCTGCTTACTCTGGAAGGGTTTCCTTTCCTTTGTGCCCGTGTATTTGTGTGAGCGCCTGTTTCTCCTTTAGAAGCGAATTTAGCACATATGAACATGGCAGATAATTACTCGGACCAAAGCCTGTCATTGTGTAGGCAGATCCAGTGCCCCTCCGTCTGACCCACCGTGCACCTCCCCCAACCCCAGTTATTTCAGTCTGGGGTCACCGTCACAGCTCTGCCAGTGCATCTCAATCCTGCCTCACAGCTGCCTGGTCTGGCTGAGCCAGGGCTCCCCACTCAGGGCAGCTGAGCCTTGATTTATTGCTTTGCTTTACACTGGTCTCGGTCTCTTCTCGGGCAAGACTGCTGCTGATGCCACATTTTCAAATTGGTCCTGCACTGCAAACCAGTGCCTGGGAGGGTCGATAATTTGGTCCTCAAACCCATTTCAACTGTGACCGCCCTCACTCTGGGGTGGACCTCTGCTTCGTGGACATGAAGGGCACTTGGCTGCCGCGTTTATGTTGAGAAGGTGGCTGGGTGAATGTTGCTTCTGATCGCCCCTTCCTCAAATGCAGACACACACACACAGTCTCCGCTATTATGTCTGCGGGATGCATAGACACTGCAAGCATTCTGGGTAGGGCTGAATGCCAGGCTGGCTTGAGCATTCCTATTCTTTCTTCATTCTGTCCTAGCGGCCTGGCCGTTGAGTGTTTCCTGCTAAATGCATGAGAGGTAAAAACATGTATCAGGAGTGGAAATTAATGTGGGTTAACCTTGGGAAGGGTGGGATCTGGGACTGGAGAGATGGATGGATAGAAACTTCTGGGTAGAAGGACTGGGCATTCCTTGAGGCAGAGGGTATCTATAGGTGGCTTTAGGATGGATTCGTAATGACATCTCCTGATGTAAAACCAACTAACGACAATTGCTTCATTGCAATTTCAGCTGATGGATATATATTCGTTGAGTCATTCCTGTACAGCTGTATTATTTTTCATGAACAACTCATTTAGGAGTGTTCATCTGAATATTTTTGTAAAGTTCCTTGTTTGTTTGTGGAGGGTTCTCTCACTAACAATCCTTGAGTATGTATCCCTGCCCTCACCCAGCAAGTGGTTAATCATCATGTACCTTTGTTGAGTGGGGCAGGTAATGGGGCTGAGCCAAACTGAAGGCATATAGGGTCAAATGGACATGATCCGAACATTATAAATCCCTGATAACTGCCATTAAAACCCAGAAGCTGTTACACACACATCTTTGCCCAACTCTGAGTCTGTTCCATCAGGACATATTGTGGACTGTGGCAGAGGGGTCAGGGAACACTTAAGTGCCCTGTTTTCTGGTCCCTGGCCACTGTATTTGTCTAGAGCCCAGCATGATGACCATCACATACAGGGCTGTCAAAGTATGCTGGGTGCATGTACTCTCAGAAAGCTTGTTCTTATCACACTCTTAGATCACGTTAAACAGGGTCTCCTTTCCCCTCTACTCTTGACTATGACATCAGGAAATAATAAGCAGAGTGGTCTCATCCAGCCATTACACATTCTCTGTGTGTGTGTGTGTCTATGTGTGTGTTTGTAGATAAGGCCCTGGCATTAAGCAAACTCTATCTTGGATTTGTGTTGTGTCTTTGGCAACACTTAAGTTTATTTCCATCCATAGAAAGAACAGAGATCACTTCTCTTGTATTTTTTGTTTTTAACTAGGCTTGAATTTGAAGAGGGACATTGAATAATTAATACCTCATATCATAAAGAGCTAGATTTAGTATCAGATCTTTCCCTAGAAAGTCTGTCTCTCTTGAGCCTTATAACAGTGAAAAAACAGAAACAAAATAAAAAGTGATGCAGGCAAATGAGGGCAATATAGGTTCCACAGAGGACAGTCAGATTACCTTCCCCAAATTTTAACATTTAAATGCTGATACTCATGCTAGCACATCGTCTGGGACACCATTACCTCATTCTTTGTAAAGAAAAATCCTTTTTAAATGTCGCCTTTTCCAATAATTCATACTTGACACTACATTTTTCTTTTCCTGAAACTCTTGCTTTTGTTTGTATCTCGTTTATGAAGTTTATTGTATACCGTCTAGATTTACAGTGTTTTGGGCATGTACCGATGTCCCCTGGTAGACTGTAATTTTCTTTGGGACAAAAAACTTCGCCAAATAGAAAATACTCTGTTCATCTTTGTACCTTCATTTTTGTACTTTATACACTGGAACTGCTCAATTAAACTCTGTTGAATAAATAAATTAACGAAAGGGTAGGGTTGCAAGATCAGGTTGTGAATGACCGCAGTCTTCTTTCTGAGCTGATCAGTAAATTTAGATAGAAAACTGAGCTGAGCACCAGGCAGAATGGAACCTGAGTATTACCATCAGCTGCTTGACATGTTCCTTTCTAAGGCTAAACTCTCCACTTGTAAAACTGTATTCTCACCCTTCTTGCTAATTTAGAAAATCTCCCCAGCAATACTGTTTTCTCTTGCATCATCAAAATCATCCCTCTTTATCAAATGATTCCCATTGACAGATAAACATCCTCTAATTTCCCCCATAATCAGAAAAAAAAATCCTCTTGATTTTACATCCTTCTCCAGTCACTCTATCTCCATGTCCCATTACAATAACATTCCTTGGAATTCTTGCCCCTACTTCCTATCTTCCGTTTTCTTTGTTCCTTGTGTATCTATTCCGGTTGGCCTTTGTCTCCACTTCTTTACTGAAGTGCTCTGGCTAAGGTTGCCCATGACTTCCCTGTTGTGAAGACCAGCAGTCCACCCTGGTCCTCATCTATCTTTCCTATCAGCAGCCTTTGGCATCCATGATCCCTCTCCTGACCCCTGGCTTCCAGAGTGCTGCACTCTCCTTGTTTACTTCCTAACTCATCCGCGGCTCCTTGCTCTGCCCTTTTGCTGGATCATCATCATGGCCTTGCAGCTCTAGAGAAACCTGTGGTGTGACGCTCAGACCTCTTCTCTTTTCTATCTCTATTCACTTTCTACATGAAGCCCTCCAGTCTCACGGCTTTAAATATAGTCTGCCTACTGTGGGTTACGAAATATATACTATAATACTGACTGTTGCTCTGGTTTCAGCTGCCTATCCAGCATTTAATCTCAGATGTTCACAGGACATCCTGAACTTAACATGTCCCAGTCCTCATGCCTGGTCATCCCTTCACACTCGTTTCCTCCCCTCCCCACAGGTGATTCTCCTGTTCTTCAGTTCAGTCGCTTAGTCGTGTCCGACTCTTTGCGACCCCATGAATCACAGCACGCCAGGCCCCCCTGTCCATCACCAACTCCCAGAGTTCACTCAAACCCATGTCCACAGAGTTGGTGATGCCATCCAGCCATCTCATTCTCGGTCGTCCTCTTCTCCTCCTGCCCCCAATCTTTCCCAGCATCAGACTCTTTTCCAGTGAGTCAACTCGACGCATGAGGTGGCCAAAGTATTGGAGCTTCAGCTTTAGCATCAGTCCTTCCAATGAACACCCAGGATCGATCTCCTTTAGAATGGACTGGTTGGATCTCCTTGTGGTACGAGGGACTCTCAAGAGTCTTCTCCAACACCACAGTTCAAAAGCATTCATTCTTCGGCGATCAGCTTTCTTCACAGTCCAACTCTCACATCCATACATGACCATGGGAAAAACCATAGCCTTGACTAGACAGACCTTTGTTGGCAAAGTAATGTCTCTGCTTTTTAATATGCTATCTAGGTTGGTCATAACTTTCCTTCCAAGGAGTAAGTGTCTTTTAATTTCATGGCTGCAATCAGCATCCGCAGTGATTTTGGAGCCCCAAAAAATAAAGTCTGACACTTTTCCACTGTTTCCCCATCTATTTCCCATGAAGTGATGGGACCAGATGCCATGATCTTTGTTTTCTGAATGTTGAGCTTCAAGCCAACCTTTTCACTCTCCTCTTTCACTTTCCTCAAGAGGCTTTTTAGTTCCTCTTCACTTTCTGCCATAAGGGTGGTGTCATCTGCATATCTGAGGTTATTGATATTTCTCCCGGAAATCTTGATTCCAGCTTGTGCTTCTTCCAGCACAGCATTTCTCATGATGTACTCTGCATATAAGTTAAATAAGCAAGGTGACAATATACAGCCTTGACGCACTCCTTTTCCTATTTGGAACCAGTCTGTTGTTCCATGTCCAGTTCTGACTGTTGCTTTCTGACCTGCATGGAAGACTGTTGCTTCCATGTCTTAGCTATTGTATATAGCACTGCAGTGAACATTGGAGTGTATGAATCCTTTAGGACCATGTATTTCTCTGGATATATGCCCAGGAATGGGATTGCAGGGCCATATGTTAGCTCTAGTTTTAGTTTTTTAAGGAACCTAGGAGAATTCTTTTAAAAGCGCAAATTGGATCATATAACTCCTCTGGCATTGGCCTTCCATCTTGGAATAACAGTAAAAGCTCTTTTAAAAGCCTACCAGCTGGTCAGCCACCCTGGCCTTTCTGTGGTTTCCCTAGCAGGCCAGTGCAGTCCTGTCTCAGGGCCGTTGTGCTTGCTGTTCCCTCTGCCTGGAGTGCTCCTTCACCAGGTTTCCCTGTGGCTCACTCTTTCACTTCTGTCAAGTCTCTTTTGAAATGTCATCTTATCAAGGACACTATTGCTAACCACTCTACTTAAAGAAATTTCTTACTCCACTTCTTCCTTTCCTTTTCCTCCGCTAATATATATCATCATCTGACATATTATTATATCATATAGTCACTTGTTTACTCTCTGTTTGCCCATTGCTGCTGCTGCTGCTGCTAAGTCGCTTCAGTCATGTCCAACTCTGTGCGACCCCAAGATGGCAGCCCACCAGCCTCTGCCATCCCTGGGATTCTCCAGGCAAGAATACTGGAGTGGGTTGCCATTTCCTTCTCCAACGCATGAAAGTGAAAAGTGAAAGTGAAGTTGCTCAGTCGTGTCCGACTCTTAGCGACCCCATGTACTGCAGCCTACCAGGCTCCTCTGTCCCTGGGATTTTCCAGGCAAGAGTACTCGAGTGGGGTGCCATTGCCTTCTCCGGTTTGCCCATTACTAGAGACTAAATCTCCTAAGAGTGAAATTTCACTTTTTTTTTTAGTGTCAGCTTTTTTTCACTGCTGAGTCCTTAGTGCCTAGAGTCAGTGTTTGCCACAAAGATGGGGCTCAGTAAACACTTGCTGCCATTCTGTATACAAAGTAGTAACATTAGTCAATGGCTGCAGTCTTGAAGGCACAAATGGTTTGTTTTTCTCTAAGGATATCAGTAGCCCTGCTAATGAAGGAAGAGTGATCTTTAAAAATTGACAACAGTTTGGAAGCGATGAATTAAGGAAAACTGAAAAAAATAGATAATTAGCAGTTTCCAAAATAAAGTATTGTAACATATGTATAAAGAATAAAAGGAATATAAATAACTTTTAAAAAAAGACTTGGTTTCTCACTTTTCATGGGTCTGCTCTTATCTTAATGTTGTGTGCCAATACTGGGGACCCATCTTCAATTTCAGAATGATACAATTCAGCCAGTTCATAGGATTTAGGGACTTCAGTTCAGTTCAGTTCAGTCGATCAGTCGATCAGTCATGTCTGACTGTTTGCAACCCCATATACTGCAGCATGCCAGGTCTCCCTGTCCATCACCAACTCCCAGAGTTTACCCAAACTCATGTCCATTGAGTCGGTGATGCTGGGGAGCAATTTGTTTCCTTAAGAGAAGGTGATTCATGCATTTAGACATTAGAGTGACTGTTAACTCATTTGTACATTATTTTACTGCTTGAGCGCTCCTGGGGTATCTTGCTTGGCGCTCTGGTTAACAGTGTGATAGAGAAAATGTAGGCCCTACTCTCTCTTTCCTCCTCTTCTTTGTAAGGAAATAGTGGAAGGAGGCAGGTCCGTCGCCTGTGGCTGTTTGGGTGGATGAGACAAGAAGATGAGGGTGGGGTGGAGAACTGTTCAGAGAAGGAAAGCAAGACCTGAAATCCTTACCTTTCAGAGTCTTGGGGTTTTGCCAAAAATGTAGGGTTTGTAGGGAAATAGGCTGCTTCAAACCTAGAAAGACATGTGGTTGAAATTAGAGACAAAAGACAAACTTATGAGGAAAGCTACTGGATGGAAGGCTGGAATGGTTTTTATGGGGAGTGGTGAGCCCCTGTGCATGCCCACAGACATGCTAGCCCTCATTTATCAGTGAGTGTGCGCATGGCCACATGGCCAGAGAGTTCTGACAAACCGCACCAGATGTTACCAATAAAGGCAGCCCTCTTTACATACCAGCATTGGCACAATATTTTCTATGTTCCCAGCCCTTGTGGAGGTGTTGTTGACAGTTTGATGGACTAAGGACTCACTGTGGGTTTGATTGTGTTTCAGTCATGAAAACCCCAAACTAAAAGGTAGGCAGAGCCTTAATAAGAGTTAACTATCTGTCTGGACTGAAAAATGTAATATCGGTGCTTCAGGTAGGACATCCCAAGAAAAATAATTTTACATAAGAAAGGTCCCAGAGGCAGAGGTGTAAGGTTTCCTGTCTTGTTTCAGTTTCAGAATATGTGAGCTGTAGATCATACATTCTCTATGGAGGAGGGAAGACAGAGAGGGTGGGAATGAGGACAATGACATCCCAGTGTGCAGTATGGACTGGGCTATCTCCAAGAACACTGGGCACTTGTCCATACTGACTGTCATTGGGATAATGATGATGAAATAACAGGAGCCATGTATTTAGTGACTACATTTGGCTGAGCTCTCTCTCTATATATATAAATGTGCATTATATATATATATAATATATATATATATATGCACACACACAGTGAGACCCATACAAATGAACAAGCTATGTTTCAAAAGCAAGTTCTTAAGTCCAATTTGTTCATAAGTCCAGCAAAAGTGCATAGATGGTTCAGTGGTAGAATTCTCACCTGCTGCTCAGGAGGCCTGGGTTCATTTCCTGGCCAATGCAGCCACATCATCCCCTTGGGTTTCCCTGGTGGCTCAGATGGTAAAGAATATGCCTGCAATGCAGGAGACCCAGGTTCAACCCTTGGGCCACAAAGATTCCCTGGAAAAGGGAATCGCAACCCATTCCAGGATTCTTGCCTGGAGAATTCCATGGACAGAGGAGCCTGGCAGACTGCAGTCAATGGGGTAGCAAAGAGTCAGACATGACTGAGCAATGAACTTACATACCAACAAAATAAGCCTAGGTACCCAACTAACAGAACTGGTTATATATTACTGTATTGTAATAAGTTTATAATATTTTTCACACAAACAATACATAAAAACAACATGAAACGATAAAGAAAACTTTTAAAATTTTACAGTAGAGTATCTTGAAAAGTACAGTAGTACATACAATAGCTGGTGTCCAAGGGCTAGCATGGAGTGAACAGGCAAGAAGAGTTACCGGCTGGAGGAGGGAGAGGAGCTGGGAGATGGTAGGGCTGAAGGATCATCAGCAATAGTAGATGGAGGGCATGCTGCAATTTCACTCATGCCTGACATTGACGGAACACATGTTCACATTTTTTAGTTTATAAGTTGAATCTTAGTATGTAGGGGACTTATCTATATATGTATATATACACACACACGCAATACAATATGTATATATATGGGTATATTGAGCTATATGTGCATCATGCATATATATCTCAATATACCCATATATACATAGGGCGATTTTTCTAAGAGCCTAGGTGGCAGATATTAGGAGCCCCTCAATTTGCTTTACAGCATCCTTGCCATCTCTGTTTTCCTTCCTTTTTTTTCCCCTACCCCAAAGCCCTCTTCATGTATTTTGAACACTCTGCTTTCCCATCTCTGCTAGGTCCTGGCTTCATCCTGGCAGAGCGCTTGGTGGTCAGAACGATGAAGACATCATTTCTCATATCATCCAGAAGGGTGACAATAGGGAATTTAAAACTTTAAATTGTTCTGTCCTTTGTAGGACTGAGTTTGGGACTTGCAAGTTCTCAGCGTGGAGCAGTTGTGAAACCAAAATGTACAAGTAAATGTAAAGACAAAAACTTTCTTTTGCTAATATTACTATACCCGATGGTATAAACTTCTACCAGAAGTAAGGAGTGAGGGGTTAGTAGATCTTGCTTGGAGAACATTATTTTCTTTCTTTTATTCACTAGAAGCTAAATTTCAGAATAGTTAAATTGAGGGGGCCAAAATTGATAAGTGAGGGGAATGTTTTGAATTTGGAGCTATTGGGTTTAATAGTTCAGGGATCACTTGCCATTCATTTTCTCTTGGCTTCCATTTCCATCTTTTAATCTTACAGGTCTTTAAAAATTCTCTATGAATGAACCGATCTGACCCTTTTACTAGCAATGTCTCTGCAGGTCCTCGATGCTTAAATTGTTGCCGAATGGATGTCAGGGCTAAGGAAAGACAGCTCTGTATGGGGTGAGGAGGACCGTTTATAGCACAGGGAGCCACAGTCTATCTATAATCTGGGGAACGGGGGAGCAAGGAAGAGGAACAGGACCTATAAATCAGAATGTGGTTGCATCAGCTAGAGATAGATTCAGTTTTCCCAGCGGAGACCTGAGGTACCACCTCATGATTCCCAGCACCACGCCAGCAAGACAGTGTGGTTAGGCCATCACTTGGAGAAGACAACAGGCCTTATTTCATGCAATGGGCTTTTGTATGGGACTTGGATTGTGACCTTTTCTTCTTTGCTCCTAGAAGACTGGGTGGCTGTCCCTACAGTAACGATCTTCTGATACCCACAGTTTTTCACTTTCCACTCTTCGTTCCTTCCCTTTACCTTCACCTAACTCAAAATTCCCCTGCCCTGGAGTGGGAGTTAATGAAGGACCCCAAAATTTTGGGCAAAGATGCTTCACTTCATTCTTCTTCTATTCCACCACTAACATTCCATGACTGTGAGCAGAAGGAAACCCTCTGCACCTCACCCTTCTCTTTTGTCCATGGGTTCTCCAGGCAAGAATATTGGAGTAGGTTGCCATGCCCTCCTCCAGGGGATCTTCCCAACCCAGGGATCAAAGCTGTGTCTCTTATGTCTCCTGTACTGGCAAGCAGGTTCTTTACCACTAGTGCCACCTGGGAAGCCTATAGAAAGAGAATTGGAGGGCAATTCTGAAAGAATGTTAGTACCCATAGAAAAAAATATTCTCAAGCCTTTGTGTGATTATGCATCAATTGTGTTCTTTTTATTGGGAACGTGTCCTATTTTTAAAGTCAATTGTGCTCCTGTTTTCCTAACACATTAAGAAGATCATACATCATGACCAAGTGGGCTTTATCCCAGGAATGCAAGGATTCTTCAATATCTGCAAATCAATCAACGTAATACACCATATTAAGAAACTGAAAAATAAAAATCATATGATTATCTCAATAGATGCAGAGAAAGCCTTCGACAAAATTCAACATCCATTTTTGATAAAAACCCTCCAGAAAGTGGGAATTGAAGGGACATACCTCAACATAATAAAAGCTATATATGACAAACCCACAGCAAACATTATCCTCAATGGTGAAAAACTGAAAGCATTTCCCCTAAAGTCAGGAACAAGACAAGGGTGCCCACTCTCACCACTACTATTCAACATAGTTCTGGAAGTTTTGGCCACAGCAATCAGAGCAGAAAAAGACATAAAAGGAATACAAATTGGAAAAGAAGAAGTAAAGCTTTCACTGTTCGCTGATGACATGATCCTCTACACAGAAAACCCTAAAGACTCTACCAGAAAACTACTAGAGCTAATCAATGATTACAGTAACGTTGCAGGATATAAAATCAACACACAGAAATCCCTTGCATTCTTATACACTAATAATGAGAAAATAGAAAGAGAAATTAAGGAAACTATTCCATTCACTGTTGCAACGAAAACAATTAAATACTTAGGAATATATCTACCTAAGGAAACAAAAGACTTGTACATAGAAAACTATAAAACACTAGTGAAAGTAATCAAAGAGGACACGAATAGATGGAGAAATATACCGTGTTCGTGGATTGGAAGAATAAATATTGTAAAAATGAGTATACTACCCAAAGTAATTTATACATTCAATGCAATCCCTATCAAGCTACCAACAATATTTTTCACAGAACTAGAACAAATAATCTCACAATTTGTATGGAAATACAAAAAACCTCGAATAGCCAAAGCAATTTTGAGGAAGAAGAATGGAACTGGGGGAATTAACCTGCCGGACTTCAGGCTCTATTACAAAGCCACAGTCATCAAGACAGTATGGTACTGGCATAAAGACAGAAATATAGATCAATGGAACAAAATAGAAAGCCCAGAGATAAACCCACGCTCCTATGGACACCTTATCTTCGACAAAGGAGGCAAGAATATAAAATGGAGAAAAGACAGTCTCTTTAACAAGTGGTGCTGGGAAAACTGGTCAGCCACTTGTAAAAGAATGAAACTAGAACACTTCCTAACACCATACACCAAAATAAACTCAAAATGGATTAAAGATCTAAATGTAAGACCAGAAACTATAAAACTCCTAGAGGAGAACGTAGGCAAAACACTCTCCGACATAAATCACAGCAGGATCCTCCAAGACCCACCTCCCAGAATATTGGAAATAAAAGCAAAAATAAACAAATGGGACCTAATTAAAATCAAAAGCTTCTGCACAGCAAAGGAAACTCTAAGCAAGGTGAAAAGACAGCCTTCAGAATGGGAGAAAATAATAGCAAATGAAGCAACTGATAAAGGATTAATCTCCAAATTATACAAGCAGCTCCTGCAGCTTAATTCCAGAAAACTAAGTGACCCAATCAAAAAATGGGCCAAAGAACTAAACAGACATTTCTCCAAAGAAGACATAAAGATGGCTAACAAACACATGAAAAAATGCTCAACATCCCTCATAATCAGAGAAATGCAAATCAAAACCACAATGAGATACCATTTCACACCAGTCAGAATGGCTGCTATCCAAAAGTCTACATGCAATAAATGCTGGAGAGGGTGTGGAGAGAAGGGAACCCTCTTACACTGTTGGTGGGAATGCAAACTAGTACAGCCACTATGGAGAACAGTGTGGAGATTCCTCAGAAAACTGGAAATAGAACTGCCATATGATCCAGCGATCGCACTCCTGGGCATACACACCGAGGAAACCAGAATTGAAAGAGACACATGTACTCCAATGTTCATTGCAGCACTGTTTATAATAGCCAGGACATGGAAGCAACCTAGATGTCCATCTGCAGATGAATGGATAAGAAAGCTTTGGTACATATACACAATGGAGTATTTCTCAGCCATCAAAAAGAATGCATTTGAATCAGTTTTAATGAGGTGGATGAAATTGGAGCCAATTATACAGAGTGAAGTAAGCCAGAAAGAAGAACATCAATACTGTATATTAACGCATATATATGGAATTTAGAAAAATGGTAACCTGAACCCTGTATAAGAGACTGCAAAAGAGACATAGGCATTTAGAACAGTCTTTGAGACTCTGTGGGAGAGGGTGAAGGTGGAATGATTGGGGAGAATGGAATTGTAGCATGTATATTATCATAAGTGACCAGTCCAGGTTCGACGCATAAATTTTCCTCTGTTCATTTCTTTGCCTTTGTGCTTTTTTAATAAAAATACTTTTAACTGTAAAAAAAAAAATAAAATAAAAAAAAATAAAAGAAACTGCCATGAAAAGGATACAGAATGGGTACACAACTTCCAATTCAGCTATTCGGATAGCTAACAGCTGGTGCAAGGGCAAAATTTATCAGCTACTAGGCTGCTTCAGGTTTCTAAAGAAAGGACACAAAACAAAGATACAAAACCCACTAAGATGCTTGCGAATGGTCAGGAGACAGAAGAAGAGGGGGAACTGAGTTATTGTAGTGAAAAATAAAACTACGTACTGAAGAACTCAAATCCAAAATGTGTATTCAGCTGGTGATGTGGATGGCATGTGGGCTGCTTTTGCATTCACAGCCTCTTATAACAGACAGCATATTAACTTATATTTACAGTCTAATGTAAGTATGAGGACATGATGTCATGCCCTCATCATGACAGTGGGTCAAAGGAAGAATTTCTAAAAGCCTGGAGGTTAAACTTCTTTACCTCATAAAACACTAACTCAGAGAAAAGAAAGAGGGAAGAAAATAGAATCAGTGAGGGAGGGCTGGAATACTGGGAGAAAGTTTGGGGGGCAATTTAAGAGAAAAAATTAGAGGATGGGTAAACAGTAGCAGAATAAGTTGCCCTAGATAGCAACCCTGCTGGACACAAAGAGGAGAAAAATGAGTGAAGAGAATCTTCAGGATGCTGGCCCAGAAGCACAGAGTAGAATTGTCCCTTTGGCGCTTCTTTAGGAGTGTTAAGACCGTTGCTTTTCAAAGTCTCTTTATTACAGGGTTATCATCGCTATTGTTACATGACACTGTGTGAAGACTAGCAAGAGGGACTTGACTTTACTTGGCTGTCTGTGTGCTTGTGCTCAGTTGCTCATTGTGTCCGACTCTGCGACCCCATGGACTGTAGTCCGCCAGGCTCCCCTGTCCATGGGATTCTCCAGCAAGAAGACTGGAGTAGGTTGCTATTTCCTTCTCCAGGGGATCTTCCCAACCCAGGGATCGAACCCAGGTCTCCCTCACTGCAGACAGACGCTTTACTGTCTGAGCCACCAGGGAAACGTAGACAGCTCATGTGATATTCAAAACAAGAGATCCCTTTGATTTCATTACCACATACCTAGTTTTAGGGAAAAAAAAATCAAACATATATATTTTACATTTTTTGTTTCTAAGTGTTCTTTTTGTTAGTGTTAGTTGCTCAGTCATGTCCAACTCTTTGCGATGCCGTGGACTGTAGCTCACCAGGCTCCTCTGTCCACGGGATTCTCCAGGCAAGAATCCCAGAGTGGGTTGCCATTTCCTCCTCCAGGGGGGTCTTCTTGACCCAGGGATCGAACTCAGGTCTCCAACATTGCAGGCACATTCTTTATCATCTGAGACACACTGTAATCTATTAAACTTCTTTGTAAATAATCACAATAGTGATTTCATCAAGACAGTTGCTTTACAATGCCTTATGGATGTCATAATTGTTACCATAATTCACTAAACTCGAGGTAATGGGTCTATTTCACTGAGCTCATTTTATGTGGTAAAGGAAATGCCCAAACTGAGTAGAGTCATCCCATCACAGCCTAGTAGAATAAAGGAGATGCTGTTTTCTAGGCACTTCAATCTGGGGAAAAAAAAAAAAAAAAGACACAGAGTTCCTCCACCTGGAGTGCTCCATCAGTAGAAATACTGTGATAAATAAAAACGAGACAGTCAAGATACAGTGACACTCAAGAGATTCCATAACTGGTAATACAATAATGCTTCGCCTTCTTTAGCTTCAAAGTTAGAGGATTTTGTTATACAATTTTTAAGTATCACACTTGTATGTTTTCAGCAGCAGCATCTTCACTCTGAAATAACATCCTCAAGCTCAATTTCAACACTAGGTGCACATCACATGTCCTTTTTGAAAACTGCTTTTCTTGACAAGTTATGAAGTAGTTCAAGGAGCTATGGTTAAGGCAGAATGGTGGTAGTAAATATTACAGAATTTTTGGTTACATTGCAACCTTTTTTCGAATTTAGTGATGCTGCTGCTATGTCATCAGATAGCGACAAAAACAACTACATTAAGATTTATTTTGAAACTGGGATTTAGTAGCAACTGAGCTTCCAGATTTTAACTCTTTGGCAGCAAGATCCAACGTCCTCATTTTCAAACTGGCCTCTAGTTGTCAAGGGGTTAAACCGCCAGCACAAAGAGTGCCTCACCATATCGCCCGTCTGACTGCAGTGTTTGGTAGAACTGAAAGGAAAGGAAGTCGTGCTTCTCATTGACGGGATTGCACAAAACACAGGAAAACACCAGCAGAAGATGAAACATTGTGTGGGCTCTTCAGAGCCCTGTGTGGATCCTCTACCACATCACCATGGTGTCTCCCAGGCTGGCTTGAATCTTGCTTTAGTAACCACATGCAAGCCTGCATGCTAAGTCGCTTCAGTCATGTCTGACTCTTTGTGACCCTGTGGGCTGTAACCCGTCAAACTCCTCTGTCCACGGGATTCTCCAGGCAAGAATACTGGAGTGGGTTGCCATGCCGTCCTCCAGTGGGTCTTCCTGACCCAGGGATCAAACTCATATCTCCTGTGGCTCCTGCATTGCAATTACCACACCTTGCTTCTTTCTCCTCCTCTTACTTCAGTATGTCATTGCAAAGCATGCTCAATGAATTGGCCATCATTTCCAAGACATTGATTTCCAAAGAAAAACACACCTCTCTATCTAAGGATTTAAAAAACTTACATCATATAGTGACTTTTCATCTTGTGTAATTTTATCTTTTAGTAATTCTTCAAAATCCATGAAGTCATCTCTTGAAAACAGACTCAGAGCATAGATTCTATAAGCTCTATTATTAATACCAAACATTTCTTTGGCTTTTTTGAGGTTTGACTCTTCCTGTCGTGTCGTTAACCTAGCCCTGGTTTATCTGCTAATTGCTCTCTAGTGTTAGCACTTTAGTTTCTTCTAAACTCTTTATTTTTTCCTGGGAATTTCCTGGTGTTCAGTGTTGAGACTCTGTTCTTCCACTGCAGGAAGTACAGGTTTCATCGTTGGTCAGAGAACGTTGGTAAGATCTCACTTGTCATGCCACACCACCCAAGAAAATAGACTCTTTTTATTTTTTCCTGTTGCTGTTCTTTCTTTTTGATTTCACTCTCTCTTTTTTCCTCTGAAATCTTTATTTCTGATTTTACTTCTTTCTTTCCTTTCACCTCATCATCGTCATTCCATTCATCCTTGATAACCACATCCCTGCCTCCCTAGGTGTCTCCATCAGGCTACTGCCAGCACCCATCATCTGCATAAGGCTCCACACAAAATGTGTCTGCATCCCAATTGGAGGTTCCAATGACCCCCTCCAACTCGGGAGGCCAACTGCAAGCCCAGGTTGTTACCTATACTTTGATGGACTAGCTATAAATTGGAGGTTCTCAAGAAGCCCTTGTAGCGTTCGATTAATTTGCTAGGGTGGCTCACAGAACTCAGGGAACCTGTTGAATCACTAAATTATCAGTTTATTACAAAGTATTTTTATCGTGGCTTCATTACATAGGCACAGTGGATTAAATCATTGGCCAGTGGTGATTGAGCTCAATCTCTAGCCCCTCTCCCTTCCCAGAGGTTGGGGGCTGAATGAGATGGGTGGAATGGGCCTGAAATTTTCAAACCTCTAATCACAAGGTTTGCTATACTGGTAACTAGGCCCCTTCCTTAGGTGCAATCCAAAAGTCAACCTATTAACATAACAAAAGACACTTTTAACTTCAACATTTAGGAAATGTTATGAGTTTTAGGAGCTCCCTCATAGCTCAATCAGTAAAGAATCTGCCTGCAATGCAGGAGACCTGGGTTTGATTCCTGGGTGGGAAAGATCCCCTGGAGAAGGAAATGGTGACTCACTCCAGTATTCTTGCCTGGAGAATTCTATGGACAGAGGAGCATGGCAGGGAGTCTCAAGAGTCAGATATGACTTAGGGACTAAACAACCAGGAGCTCCCTGTCAGAAATGAGGGTGAAGACCAAGGTGGACTGGGATGACCCAGAGGGATGATATGGGGAGGGAGGTGGGAGGGGGGTTCAAGATGGGGAACACATGTACACCTGGGGCAGATTCATGTCAATGTATGGCCAAACCAATACAATATTGTAAAGTAATTAGCCTCCAATTAAAATAAATAAATAAATAAAATAAAAAATAAAAGACAGAAAAAAAAAATCAATATTACAGGCTGAAACTGAAGAGTCTTGGCCAGCCAGGCCTGTTGGCAGTGGTACCAAAGGCAGATGGAGCTCAGGATCACTCACGTAAGCAAAGTAGCTGGTAGGAAAGCAAGCAGGAAGGATAAGGCCGGACTGTGCGATGTATCTGGTGTTCCAGTGGGGCATACATTTGGCAGAGTTCTAAGAGACGTAAATCCCAAGAGAGAAAGAAGGAAGGTAGAGATAGTCAGGAATAGGGAGACTTGGGCAATAGAACATTCTGAGTGCCAGTATGGGAAAGCCTGTTGTTGAGGCAGAAACCCACCCCAGAGCCTGGGTCCCTGGGAAAGAATCAGAACTTCTGGTAAAGGACACCTGGTGATAGGATGAATGAGGAAGTGATTCATTTGAATTCCAATCAACGGGTATTTATCGAGTTTTTTTTTTTCTTAATTGAAGATTGCACTTAGGACTTTTGTATAACAAAATGACTCCTGTATAAGTCGCATTCTTTATGAGATTATAAAGCAGGAGAAGAACCAGAAACCACACAAGGATTAAGTCAGACAGTAAACAATGTTGAAACAAAGGTGACACGGATGACCAAGTACTAGATGATAACAAAGAAATGAGTTGTGATTTCCCTGTGGGTCCAGTGGTTAAGAATCCACCTTGCAATGCAAGGGATGCAGGTCTGATCCCTGGTCAAGGAACTAAAATCCCACATGCTGTAGGCCGCTAAGCTCATGTGCCAAAATGACTGAAGCCCGAACAGCCAAATTAAAAAAAGAAAGAAATATGTTATTTCCTAGGAAAGCACAGACTCCTAGTTAACAGGTAAAGCTCAAATGACTATGCTTTCACAACAGCCATAGCTCTGGCAAAGACCATTTTGAAAGAAAGGTCAAGACTTAAGAATAAAAGGCAATATTCACTGAACATGGAAAATGATGCAACTCCTTCCTAAGAGCTGCTACCCTTGCCTGTTGCTTCTGTCTCACACACAACCACATACACACACACACACATACACACACACACACAGATGGCCCTTTTAATCTATCATATGGGTTTACAAAAACCTGTCAGGCAATTTTCTAAATGCCTGGGACGTGTAGGCACGTGATGGGGAGGAAGAGCATTGGAAGGAGGACGAAGAGTGGATGCCTCAGAGTCTGACCACCATCGAGGAGAGGCAGTTGCCTGAGAGAGGCGGAGACCAGGTTGAGCGGTCTAAGCTACGGAGGCACTGTTTGTGCTGCCGTTGACCATGCACGCCTGTACCATGTGCCATGACCGCCCTTCTGGGTTTAGAGCTGAATGTCCTGTTTGACAAGGGAAAGAAGGGCGAGGAGAGGACTGATAATAGTCTGCTCTCCTGCTTGGGAGATCCGTGGGTTCATGAAGCTAAGAGGGATTTAAAAATGTAAATTAGACTGCAAAGTCATTTCTCTCAAGCTGTGAGGAAGGCAACTCTGGGCAAAGATGTTGAGAAAGTCTCCTCCACTGAAAAAGAAAGCTCCAGCCAATGCATCTTCAGAGTTAGGCTGAAAGATGGAGGAAACCAGATGGGCCTGTGTTTAAAGTCTTTACAAGGAGGTATAGGTTTCCAGGCAGCTGATGGGGGTGAGGTGTGGAAAATGAAGCAGGCAGAAAATGACTATAATCTTGACCCCCATTTAGAGGTGCTTAGATCAGTGATTAGTGGCTGGGACCAGAACCTTCCTGATAAGGAAGAAGGGTATCCCTGGGACTTGGGGCTCTGAATATGTATGGTCCGGATTTCCTTGTGTGGCTGCTATCTGGCTGGATATTTATTCTTCTAGATTACACATTCTGACTCAGAAACAAAGGGCTGGCAAGAGCTGCTCTCTGGTGCTTAATAATTTGAAGGAATTTACATTTCAATGCAGCCTTGTGCTACATCTCTCACGAAATCTCTCCCCCTTCTCCCTACCTGCCTTTGCCTCCCACTAATTTCTTCTGATGGAAAGAAGGGACCACTCTCCCATTCTGGGGAAGGAGGTGGGTAGAAGGGGAGAAGGAGAAAATCATAGAGACATCATCAGAGGGAGGAAATTTATTGATATTCCACTTAGAATTTATTCCTTCAGAATACTATTTATTTTATTTATGTTTATAAATCATACATTACCAAGTACAATGAAATCTCCTAAAAACCCAGAGGGTTACTTGATGTTCTTTATGATTTGACAGAGGAAATAGAGGGAGAAAATGAATAAGAAGTGAAGGTATGGGAGGGGGTGGGAATGGGACTTGGTACCTCTGGAGAAAGCATTTCCCCAGGAATAACACATGTATGTTCAGTTTGCTCAGTGAAAGAATGTGATTCAAATAATCTTCTCTGTCCTTCCACCACTGTTGCTCCCCATCCTCTCAGGAGAGGGGATTCATTGTCAGGTGATTAACCATCAGCAGTACAGACAGTACTTCACCAGGCACAAGTGTGAAAGCACATTTACACCTCATGTAAATGGGGTAGGTGCCTTTACTGTTTGAGTGATACAGGAGGAGCCATCAAGTGACAAAGATAAAGTCATCCCTGGTTAGGAATTCTGCTTTTATGAGTCAGCCACCTTAGTGACCAGTGGACCACAAGGAGCTTAGGGTATAACTCAGTGGCTATGGCAGCCCATACAGGTAAAGACCCTGCACAAGTACATTAAGGGCTTTATTCTGCTCTTGTTAGGGTGGTTATTCAACAGTCTTGAAGACACACTTTGTCTTCACCATAAGGTGCTGTTTCTGCCCTCAGGGTACTGATGTATAAGTACATGACTACAATATAGGGTGGTTATAGCCACAGAAGAGGCATGTTCAGGAGGCCATGGGAGCCAGGAGAGACCCTCCCAGGATGAGACACTTCAGCGTGGAGGTAACAGGACAGGTCCTGAGAATGAAGAGAGGCTTTAAGGTGGATGGGATTGGCAGATGCTACTGCCCCAAGGGCTCAGAGTAGTTTCCATTCACACTGTGTGCTGTTTGGTAAGAGAATTGGTAGATGAGGTTACCTGAGTAGGACGGGTTTGTGGATGTATCACAAAAATAACTGGATTTTATTTAGTAAATGACAAGATTTTATAAGAATGAAGAAAGTGCTAATCTATGGATGGGGTGGGTAGAAAAAAAGAATGGAGGAAAGGAAAAATGACCCGCTATACTCAGTGGGGTGAAAGGATGGAAACCTTGACACAACCTGGTTAACCATGGGATGAGTAGGCTTCCTCTCAGCTGAAGGATGAGGAGGGGAATAAGCAACTATAATTTTCATACTTATGAAGATATTCCAAACATTTATTGTTTTCTCTAACCAGAACCTTCTCCATAAAGGGAAAAGGCATCTGTGGAACTGGAGAGAGAGCCTTGAGGGTCTCCTGTTGTGGTGTTTAATATCAGCTGCTATTGGAAAAGCAAACCTTTAAATTAAATTTCATCTCCTCTGGCTCCAGATTAAACTCAACTCTAAATCCTCACTATAGAAGAAGTGATTCAAGTCTGAGGGGCATTATTAGGTTTATCCCATCTCCTGGAAGTTATAGCTATAATTCCAGCAAGCCTTGGGGTCCCATTAAAAAGATGAGATTCCCAGTGTGTATCAGGGACACATCTGGGGGTCAATGGACAAAGATTTTGGCCCTTTACTAAACGTTATCTGATGTTACACAATTTAAACATAAGCAATGGAGTTTTGGTTGGCATATTTTATCTATTACTGAGAGAGGAGTGTTAAAAAACTTTATCATATTTGTGGGTTTGGTTCCCTCTCCTTTAAGTCAGTTGGTTTTGCAAAGGAGATGTAGAATGGGCTTCCAGTGAAGTAGCTCATGGTTAGTTGGTAGGGTTGAAAAATGTGAGCACACTAGCCTTTTCCTTCTAGTCTTATGCTCTTATTTTAGATTTGATTCTGGAAAGTGCACAAGAAGTTTTTCACTTCAGATGATACTTCATCCCAAATTTTAATTCAATTATATATCCCCTTAGTCAAGCAAAGGCTATGCTTGTAGTAGGTTCTTCATTGGCTTAACAACATTAGCCTATAGTTGTAATTAAAACCAATTAATTTGGTTGGGCAAGTGTTTTTGCATTATGTCTTATGGAAAAATCTAAATGAACTTTTGGCTAATCCAATATTCAGCAAGATAGGTGAGGTTGGTGCTTATGATTGCCAAAAAACTGTTGTAAATGAACAAATGAAACTGAAGATTTCTAGTGTTTTCCTAGTGTACAAATGCTTTTAAATGATCTTTAAGAAAAAGCACACACACACACACACCCTCATGGCTCAGTGGTAAAGAATCTGTCTGCAATACAGAAGACCCAGGTTCAATACCTGGGTCAGAAAGATCCTGTGGAGAAGGGAATGGCAACCTATTCCAGTATTCTTTCCTGGAGAATTCCATGAACAGAGGAGCCTGGTTGGTGACAGTCCATGGAGTCGCAAAGAGTCAGACATGAGTGAGCAATTAACACTTTCACACACACAAATTCATAAAAGAAATATATTAGTAATATGTATTTCACTTTTAAAATTTTTCTTCACTTAATTTTCTGCCTTCCTGGGGTTAAAACATCCTTAACCATCAAGGAAACCATTATTTTACCCCAAACACTATTAAGGTTATCCTCCCATGCAGAGTACCTGGTTGTCTTCTCATCTTGCTGAGGTTTTGTAAACTGCAGAGACTCCTGGCCTGAAGGAGCGCTGGTTTCCTGTTTGTATATTGAGGGACCTTGTTGAGCCCTATATATAGTCACTGATCAATGACTATAAAAGGAGGTGGTCACATTGTTTGCAGGTCCTAGATTCGTGTCAAAACTTACCTATTTCTCAAGTCATTTTACAGATTCACTCATGCACTCATTCTCATAAACAAACATTTCCTGAATTCCTGTGATGTTACAGCATATGCTAACCCAAGGTTCTCAGAGTGATTCCTGAACCTGCAACATTAGAATTACTTGAGAATTTGTTAGAACAAAAATTCTTGGGCCTCACACCAGACCCACTGAATCAGAAACTCTGGGGGTGGGCCCAGAGATCTGTGTTTTAAAAACTCCTCCAGGTGGCTCTGCTGTAACTCCTATTTGGAACCTCTGTGTTAGACAATGGAGTACAGACAGTGATGAATTGGATACATTTTATTCTTCTCATTTTTAAAGAGCTCAAATTTATTTGTAATTTTGTAAAATGTAAATTATGCAAAATGAGAAATCTCAGTGTTCTCAAGATTAAATATCTTACTTGCTGGTGGTCTCACTACTAGTGAGTAGTAGAGTTAAGCAGTCTTCTGAAGGCCCAGCCAGGGGTCTTTTAGGCAACATCATATTCATTAGCAATCTCTTGTTCTCTTTTCAGCTTCTAGTTCCTAATTTAAAAATTGTCTGTGGTTGGGTTGATGTAGACTTGTCTTCAAAGAACTGACTCTAACACTTAACCAGTTAATTGGTCAGTAAGTGCTTATCACTACTATGTACAGGGTTAAAAAAAAAAAAAGGCATATTGCCCTTTGGGTGGTCTAAGACTGGGTGCGTGAGAAGAGAAGGAAGTAGTTCCTGCCCTTGAAAACTTCACTAACACACACCCCTCCCACACACACATTTTGAAAACGTGGGAATAAGCAGTGTGCGGCATGACAATGGCAAGGGTGAGGTAATACGTACAGATAAATTGAGCATTGCTGGAGAATTTCAAATCCTAATGCCAGGGCTGGGAGGGCGGGGGTTTGTCACCCCCACTAACTCACTGGGCAATTTCTGCCTCATTTCGTTAGACAGAGGAGATTGTTACCAGAAAGCCAGAAAGGAAGCACCATCTGGGACTGCGGGTCCTTCCAGACAGATGGCTGACTCTTCAGTCCTGTTTTATTTCTGGCTGCGGATCACACACCCTACAGCTATACTGTAAAAATGAGATGTGACGGGACACGGGATGTTTTCAGAGTGTGTGTGTGTGTGTGGTTTTTTTTTTTTTTTTTTCTCATTTTTTCCCCTGGAAACTTGTGGTAAAAATAAAACTTAATGACAGTCTTCCTGTTTTTATTGTTGTTAGTTGAATGAAGCCCTTGGTTGGCAAAAGACTGATGGGTCCTCCAGAATCAGAGATGATGTGCAGAGATATGGCAGAAAGCCAAACTAACCTTGAGGAGGCTGCTCCATGGAAATCCTTTGTTAGAGTATGTGTGTATGTTGTCAGCCTTGGGATGGCTGGGAAATGTGACACACTTTAAAAGTAGAGAGTGGTCCAGCCAGACTGGAAGGTTTGACTCGTTACAACTTTTTTTTCCCACTTGCTTCCCACACGGAGGTTGTCTCTGCCCCACCACTAACTCCCTTCATGTCAGACAGGGAGAGATGCTGACCTGAGCAGAATAGTTGCAGTCTGCCTGCTTTTGGCCTACTCAGGGCCCTAGGTTTTAAAGTCTGGGATGTGAGGGGTTGGCTGGGAGGTTCTTAAAAATGAGGACTTCCTTACTGCTGTGAGGGCTAGGGCAATTACTCAAACTACTTCTGGAGTATAAGGTATCACCTTGTTCAATATCTATTTTCTGAGTGAATACTGATAACATACTAGATTGCAAGGATGTTAAGATGTTAAAGATGATACTGAAGCCAATAAAATGTACCAGGAAGAGCCCTGATCCTAAATTCTGACTCACTGGCCTTCTGAGCCTTGCACCCAAATTCTGACTTACTGGTTTTGTGATTTGGGACAAGTGACTAAACTTGCCTAGTCCTCAATTCTTCATCTGTAAAACATCCACTATGGCTGCTGTCCTTCCTCCAGTTCTTTCCCAAGTTTTGTCTCTTTCTCAAACCCTTCACTGATTCTCAAAATTTGAGGTGCATAGCAACCACCTGGGAAGTGCATTAAGATACACATTTTTAGGCTCAGAAAATATAATGCATTAATCTGTGGTAGGAGCCAGGAATCTGCATTTTCAGCAGACTTTGGTATAATTCTGAAACAGCTTATCACTGGGCCATACTGTGATAAACTCTGTTTTCACACTTTTCAAGATTTCTGCACCCAGGTTTAGTCAACACTTTTAACTCTTTCTCTGAACTCCCATAGAATTTTATTTATGCCTATAAATATTATTTATTATGAACTGACTGACATTACAAGAGGATCAAAAGAAAGAGTTAACACTTTCAGAACCATCTAATAACATGTTTATTCAACAACTGTTACTGAACACTAATTATGTGCAGCCAGGGCTTCCCCAGTAGCTCAGAAGTAAAGAATCCGCCTGCAATGTAGAAGCCACAGGAGACTCGGGTTTGATCCTTGGGTTGGGAAGATACCCTGGAAGAGGGCATGGCAACCCACTCTAGTATTCTTGCCTGGAGAATTCCCATGGACAGAGGAGCCTGGGGGGCTACAGTTCATAAGGTCTCAAAGAGTTGAAGACTGAAGCAACTTAGCATAAAGGATGCATGTGCAGCCAATAAACAAAAGAGAATCATCGTGGCATTTACATTCCAGTAGACTGAGAAAGAATATTTAAGAAACCCACTAAAATAATATATAAACAATATAGTATGTTTGAGAGTGAAAGAGATGTGGAGGAGACAGACAAACTGAAAACAAACAGCAGAGCAGGGAAAGGGGAACAGGAATGCTGATTGGGGGGCAGTTTGCTGTATTAAATAAGATTTAAATATTAATTTTACCCCTTACAGGTTTTATTTGGCCTTAAGCAAGTCTCTTAACCACTTCAATTATCGGTTTCTCATCTGTGAGTTGGGAACAAGAAAGCCCAACCCACAGAATCATGAGGTTTACAGGTAATACAACACCTGGCTTTATAACACAATTAAGAAACACATCTTTCTTATCCATCTCCTTCCTCTGCTCATAAGTTGTTTTAGGGCATATTCACCTTTGTATTCCAAGTTGTTAACTGTACTTGGCATATGGTGGGCACTCACTAAATGTTGAGTAAATGGTTGAGGCGACCAGCCTCAGTACCAAATACTGAGGGAAGAATCCAGAAGTGTCCTCACTCTCCAGGGCTCTGAGACTCAGAGCATGGGCCTTTACAAGTGGGGTTCACTCTCCAAAAGTAGGTTAGATATTGGCATAGTCATGATCACGTGGTGATTTTGAATCATGTCCACGGTCAGATCTAATTGAGAAAATTTCTTGTTGATGTAAGAGACACAGGTTCTACCCCTGGGTCAGAAAAATTTCCTGAAGTAGGAAATGGCAACCCACTCTGGCATTCTTGCCTGAAGAATCCCATGGACAGAGGAGCTTGGTGTGCTGCAGTCCCTGGGGTTGCAGAGTCAGACATGACTGAAGCAAGTTAGAAGCAGCAGGGAATTTTCCAGAAAAGCCAGCTGGTCTGGACCCTTTCCCTTCATTTCCTAACAGAATGATGCTTAATTATTAGGGACTAGGTGATCATGGTCAGCTGCCCTCTTGTCTATACTACACCAGACTGGTATTCAGTGCAGAGTAGGGCTGACAAGCCATCCTTCCGTCTGAAACCTGGGATATTCCCTGGTGGCTCAGATGGTAAAGAATTTGCTTGCAATGCAGGAGACCAGGTTCAGTCCCTGGCTTGGGAAGATCCCCTGGAGAAGGAAATGGTAAGCCACCCCACTATTCTTGCCTGAGAATTCCATAGACAGAGGAACCTAGAGGGCTACAGTCGCTGAGGTTGCAAAGAATCGGACATGACTGAGCAACTAACACGAAAACTTTCTTTTGAAATCTGAATTCTAAAGAGTATCTCCCTTGTGAGAAAGAAAAAAATGCATTGCTATTAAATATACATAATTGAAAGTACCTCTTGATTTCAGAAATTCTAGAATGTAGGAAAAAATGCACAGCTCAGAAGGGAGAGCCTTGAGTAACAGGAGTCATGGGTCCTGAGTTCTTGGGTCCCTGTCATGCTAGAGGCAGTGGCAGTGGTACCCAGTCCTGCTCCTCCTATTTTCCTCCTCTTCCTCAGTTGACACACTGCACTGCCACTCTCTTAACCCTTCCCTTGCTGAAGCAGGACCCAAAATTTCTTTTTTTTTCTTTCAGTTGCATGCAATTGATTCTTTAAAAAAAAAAAAAAATATTTATTTTAATTGCAGGCTAATTACTTTACAATATTGAAGTGGTTTTGCCATACATTGACAAGAATCAGTCATGGGTGTACATGTGTTTCCTATCCTGAGCCCCCCTCCCACCTCTCTCCCCATCCCATCCCTCTGGGTCATCCCGGTGCTCCAGCCCTGAGCACCCTGTCTCATGCATCGAAACTGGACTGGTGATCCGTTTCACAAATGATAATATATTTGTTTCAATGTAATTCTCTCAAATCATCGCACCCTTGCCCTCTCCCACAGAGTTCAAAAGACTGTTCTATACATCTGTGTCTCTTTTGCTGTCTCGTATACAGGGTTAAGGTTACCATATTTCTAAATTCCATATATATGCATTAATATACTGTATTAGTGTTTTTCTTTCTGGCTTACTTCACTCTGTATAATAGGCTACAGTTTCATCCACCTCATTAGAACTGATTCAAATGTATTCTTTTTAATGGTTGAGTAATACTCCATTGTGTATATGTACCACAGCTTCTTATCCATTCCTCTGTGGATGGACATCTAGGCTACTTCCATGTCCTGGCTATTATAAAAAGTGCTGCGATGAACATTGGGGTACATATGTCTGTTTCAATTCTGGTTTCCTCAGTGTGTATGCCCAGGAGTGGGATTGCCGGGTCGTATGGCAGTTCTATTTCCAATTTTTTAAGGAATCTCCAGACTGTTCTCCATAGTGGCTGTACTAGTTTGCATTCCCACCAACAGTGTAAGAGGGTTCCCTTTTCTCCACACACTCTTCAGCATTTATTGATTGTAGACTTTTGGATAGCAGCCATTCTGACTGGTGTGAAATGGTACCTCATTGTGCTTTTGATTTGCATTTCTCTGATTATGAGTGATGTTGAGCATCTTTTCATGTGTTTATTAGTGATCCGTATGTCTTCTTTGGAGAAGTGTCTGTTTAGTTCTTTGGCCCATTTTTTCATTGGGTCGTTTATTTTTCTGGAATTGAGGTGCAGGAGTTGCTTGTATATTTTTGAGATTAACTCTTTGTCAGTTGCTTCATTTGCTGTTATATTCTCCCATTCTGAAGGCTGTCTTTTCACCTTGCTTATAGTTTCCTTCATTGTGCAAAAGTTTTTAAGTTTAATTAGGTCCCATTTATTTATTTTTGTTTTTTTTTCCCATTATTCTTGGAGGTGAGTCATAGAGGATCCTGCTGTGATTTATGTCAGAAAGTGTTTTGCCTATGTTTTCCTCTAGGTGTTTTATAGTTTCTGGTCTTACATTTAGATCTTTAATCCATTTTGAGTTTATTTTTGTGTATGGTGTTAGAAAGTGTTCTAGTTTCATTCTTTTACATGTGGTTGACCAGTTTTCCCAGCACCATTTGTTAAAGAGACTGTCTTTTCTCCATTGTATATTCTTGCCTCCTTTGTCAAAGATAAGGTGCCCATAGGTGTGTGGACTTATCTCTGGGCTTTCTATTTTGTTCCATTGATCTATGTATCTGTCTTTGTGCCAGTACCACACTGTCTTGATAACTATAGCTTTGTAATATAGCCTGAAGTCAGGCAGGTTGATTCCTCCAGTTCCATTCTTCTTCCTCAAGATTGCTTTGGCTATTCAAGGTTTTTAGTATTTCCATACAGATCGCGAAATTATTTGTTCTAGTTCTCTGAAAAATACCGTTGGTCACTTGATAGAGAGTGCATTGAATCTATAGATTGCTTTGGATAGTATACTCATTTTCACTATATTGATTCTTTCAATCCATGACATGGTATATTTCTCCATCTATTTGTGTCCTCTTTGATTTCTTTCATCAGTGTTTTACAGTTTTCTATATATAGGTCTTTTGTTTTTTTAGGTAGATATATTCCTAACTATTTTATTCTTTTCATTGCAATGGTGAATGGAATTGTTTCTTTAATTTCTCTTTCTGTTTTCTCATTGTTAGTGTATAGGAATGCAAGGGATTTGTGTGTGTTAATTTTATATCCTGCAACTTTACTATATTCATTGATTAGCTCTTGTAATTTTCTGGTGGAGTCTTTACAGTTTTCTATGTAGAGGGTCATGTCATCTGCAAATAGGGAGAATTTTACTTCTTCTTTTCCAATGTGGATTCCTTTTTCTCAATGAAAAGGAAATAAGGAATGCAAGAGAGGCTGGATCTGCTCTGATATTTTCAAAATGACTAAGAAATCCTCATACTGATAGTGGTGCACAATTATTGAGCTTTTATGAGCCACATCCCATTCCATGAGCTCCACATGTGTGAGTCCCCAATTCTGTGAGGTGGGTACAGTCATTCTACCTACTTTTCTTATGGGGAAATTGAGGTATGGAAATGTTATGTAACTAATATAAATACAAATAAGAAGTAGGACTGGAATACACAGTTTTATCTGACTCAAAAGTCCAGAGGTTATGCATTAAACTATGCTGCTACTCTGTAAAACCCCACCTTGATTTAAAGAGCAGTTTGAGTAAAATTAGGGGATAATATGGAATAGGGCTGGTAGGGGTCTGCTGCTGCTGCTGCTGCTAAGTCACTTCAGTCGTGTCCGACTCTGTGTGACCCCCTAGATGGTAGCCCACCAGGCTCCGCCGTCTCTGGGACTCTCCAGGCAAGAACACTGGAGTGGGCTGCCATTTCCTTCTAGATTGGCTTTATCTGCAATAAATTACCCCTGTGACATTATAGAAATGTAGAAGAAGCAAGGTGTACAATTTTGATGCAGTTGGTATCTTGGGATTTCCTCATTCAAGGCCACTGAGCTGGCATCTGCTCCTCAGGTGTTACCCTTGAGATGTGGTCAGTGGTTTTAATAGGCTAAGCCAGACGTGGCGTCAAGGACCACGTGATTTCTGTGTTCTTTGATGAGGGTTCACCTACTCATAAAGCAAGCTGGAGGGAATCAGGAAACTCAGTCAGGAAAAGATCAAGGCCTGCATTATGGAAGAAAGAGATGTCAGTCACTCTGATAGGGAAAGAGATTTTTGTGTTTCATTGCACCAGCACACACTCATGCACTCAAAGCCTGCCACATTTCAAAGCGGCTTTCAATGCCCTGGTGTTCGCGTGGAGGGTGAGAGATCTGACGCTTCTCAAAGGCTGCAGGTACAGTGCTCTGTACTTCACACAGGACACAGCCAACAGCCCTCTCCCACCTCCTTTTTCCATCTCCCTCCCACCTGCCAGCCTGCATTTACTGGTGGTACTGAGGAGGTATGTGTGAGTGTGATGTGTGCACATTTAAATCCAAACTTAAAAGGAAGGGGAAAAAGAAAAAAAAAAAGTGACAGCTTTGGACCAAAGCAGCAAGCATTCATAATGAATGGAGGAGTCATCATGAAAGAGCTAGGGTACTTTAAGTAAAACAAACCTCCCCGAGGATGACAGCTCTGTGGATGCTGTTGAAGATAGCAGCTTAAAAGGCCCTTCATTTCAGAGCCAGAAAGAGGCAAAGCAAGGATTTGATATACAACACAGGCTTTTTTCTCTTTTTTCCCCCTTTCCCTTCTTCTTCTTCCTCTGAATCCCATCTTGGCTAAGCCATGGCAAAACTAAATTAGAAAAACCTGCAGAGCATTGAGAGTCCAAATGAAGCACATAGCCAATTTATCACAACAGAGCCCAGTTATCTAATAAGCCCCGTATGTAATAAATGTGCTAAGTGCCCACCTTTAACTTCGGCACACACAGCAGTGGTCACTGGTGGGTGATGGCAGAGTCCCTGACAAGGGGATGATGTCAGACTCAGCCTGGAGCTCTCAGCATCTGGCTTACATCACTGGCTGTTAAGGGTGCTGAGCTTAGGTGGAATATGTAGAGGTCTCTGAAGACAAGGCAAACCACTGCTGAACATTTCCAGTCAGAGCAGATACCCATTTACAGACATTTTTGTAGGCTGAGCCATCAGCATGAAAGCAGAGGTGGGGAAACTGGGAAGAGAACAGTTTCCTTTCCCCTTTGGAAAATGAGTGTTTTGTGGAAGAAGAGCATTCAGCAGCATATAGTGTTACCTAATCAGAGGTTCTTACAGATTGTGTGAGTAGTAATAGACTATTTTTGTGTTTGGCCAATCAGTAAAAAGAAAAGATGTGATTTGATAATGCCAAAGGGAGTGGAGGGGTAAGTAGGACATGGTACTCTTAGTTTATTGCTAGGTAACCTTGTGACAACAGGGTTACACACTGGAAACATCAAAGACTTGGGAGTCTAAACAAGAAAATCACATTGTAGGTCAGTCTTTTGGTGTATAAGGACTTATAAGCTTGTCTCTGGAGTTCTCTTCATAATTACATAATCTTGGCAGAGCTCAGAGATGTATTCCCAGATGCTCAGATGGCAGTGTGTTTGAAACATAAAGAGTAGTTTCTATAGAATAGTGGTTCTCAGTTGCAATAGTATAGTAGAGTCACCTGGACAGTTTTAAAAATTATTGATGTGTGGGCATGCTAAGCCACTTCAGTTGTATCTGAATCTTTGCGACCCACTGGATTGCAGCCTAACAGGCTCCTCTGTCCATGGGATTCTCTAGGCAAGAAAACTAGAGTGGGTTGCCATGCCCTCCTCCAGGGGATCTTCCTAATCCAGGGATTGCACCTGTGTCGCTTAAGTCTCCTGCATTGGCAGGCGGGTTCCAATCCTAAATGTAGATTTATTTTGAAGGTATTGGTTTAACTGGTTTGGAGCAAGGTCAGGATATTGAAACGCTATAGTTCTTTTTATCTAGTATGCAATTTATAATCTGCCTATATGCTACATGGATTTGAGATAGCTACAATAAAATCACACATGCATACACATGTGTGTATATAAGGTAAATAAAATAAATATTAGAAAGTGGTCAGAAAATATATTGAAAAAGGAAATTGTTATTAAAATTAATAATTAGGGATAAATATTAATATAACTGAACAGTGTAATTTTGAACGACTGGAAATACAAGGGAAAAGTGGAATTTAATATCAGTCTCTTTAAAGACAATGCATATTCATTTTTAGGAACAGCACCAAATTCTGGATAGAGTCTGCTGTGTAGACTCTAATAACAAGAGCCTTGAGTGCAAAGTAGATAAATGTTGTTTTTGTTGAAAATGCAGTGATGATTTCAAGGCTATTATATGGAGTCACAGTTCAGTGAAATAATCTTTATGCCAAATAGCCTCCCAGAATACAATAAGGACTTGCAATCCAGTGAAAAACAGTGGCAGACATAGTGCCCTGAGAAATGGGTGCACCTTAAGCTGCTAGATCTCAAATTAGCATGCTGTCTCTTTCCTGCCTGTATGAAAATAAATCACTGCTAATATTTCATCATGAGTAGTTTTGCCATCTCCATTTTTCTTTTTTAAGGGTAAGAATGGGTTTGTGATTGTTTTTGCTATGCTTTCTTTATTATTGGCTTCTCTAGTAGCTCAGAAGTAAAGAATTTGCCCACAAAGCGGTAGACCCGGGTTTGATCCCCGGGTCGAGAAGATGCCCTGGAGAAGGGAATGGTAACTCACTCCAGTATTCTTGCCTGGAGAATCCCCTGAACAGAGGAACTTGGTTGGCTACACCCATGGGGTTGTAAAGAGTTGGACACGACTGAACAACGAACACTTTGGCTTTTGACTTCTTTATTATCAGTTTTGCATATTTGTGAAACTGATTGCTGGAGTTTGGACACAGTCTGGGCCATGGAAAACCTTGCTTTCAGTTCAGTTCAGTCGCTCAGTCGTGTCCGACTCTCCACGACCCCATGAATCACAGCACACCAAGCCTCCCTGTCCATCACCAACTCCTGGAGCTCACTCAAACTCATGTCCATCGTGTCGGTGATGCCATCCAGCCATCTCATTCTCTGTCGTCCCCTTCTCCTCCCGCCCCCAATCCCTCCCAGCATCAGACTCTTTTCCAGTGAGTCAACTTGTCTCATGAGGTGGCCAAAGTATTGGAGTTTCAGCTTTAGCATCAGTCCTTCCAATGAACACCCAGGATTGATCTCCTTTAGAATGGACTGGTTGGATCTCCTTGCAGTCCAAGGGACTCTCAAGAGTCTTCTCCAGCACCACAGTTCAAAAGCA
Organism: Moschus berezovskii; assembly: GCF_049115385.1. NCBI lineage: Eukaryota > Metazoa > Chordata > Mammalia > Artiodactyla > Moschidae > Moschus > Moschus berezovskii. Next base: position 119,176,818 of record NC_142463.1, read on the forward strand.
TCAATTCTTCGGCGATCAGCTTTCTTCACAGTCCAACTCTCACATCCATACATGACCACAGGAAAAACTAGAAAAACTAGACGGACCTTTGTTGGCAAAGTAATGTCTCTGCTTTTTAATATGTTATCTAGGTTGGTCATAACTTTCCTTCCAAGGAGTAAGCGTCTTTTAATTTCATGGCTATACCCCCCCTCAATTCAATTTAAATCTGTTGAAGATCACTTATTCATTCATCAAACTTCCTTCAAAAAGATGAAAAGATATTACATTCCTGTGCTGTGTGCCTGTGTGCTAAGTCACTTCAGTCATGTCTGACTCTGTGCAAACCGATGAACTGTAGCCTGGCAGCCTCTGTCCATGTTATTCTCTAGGCAAGAATACTGGAGTTGGTTGTCAGGCTGTTCTCTAGGGGATCTTCCCAACCCAGGGATAAAACCTGCATCTCCTGGATTGGCAGGTGTTTTTTTTTTTTTCAACGACTAATACCATCTGAGAAGTCCCAATTATGTGCCCATCACTGTGCTAATCACTGAAACTTCAGCCCTTGCCAGGTCTCTGAAATGTGGACACTTACCTGGCAAGTCACCACGGTAAGTGTAATGAAAACATGGAGAAGACACAGACCAGGCAGAAGGAGAGAAATCAGCTCCCCAAATCAAACTCAGCCTTTCTAGCCTGCATGGTACCAGAGCTAAGTTTGCAAAGATGCATTGAGTTTTCAGATGGACAGTGGAGAAAGGCACTGAGTGAGCAGATGCCTAGTGACTTTGTGGAATAACAGGCAGCTCCCCGCCACAGCCAGGGTGAGCAGAAGAGAGAAGGAGACACAGAGAGCCAAGGGCCAGGAAAGTACAGAAAACGTTGTGTTCTAGTACAATTTTGCATATAATCTTTATTCATTCCACAAATATTTGAGTTCCAAGTATGTGCCAAACTTGGGGGTGGGGAGGGAACAACTATCGCCCTATGTCTATTTTTATAAGTTTAAACATTTCCAGTGTTGTTGTCATTTTGTTCTACTCTGAGCTGAGTGTAACCCAATTCCATCCTTCTGGGTGTTTCAAGCAGAGCCTACATGGAAGAGGAAGCTATCTACTCTCAAAAATCCTCTGCACCATACCTCTAGTTCCTATAAAGAAAGGAGAGGCAGTATTGACTATTTTTTATTTAAGTCCTCCTTCTGAGTTCTTGTTTTGTTTTTGGAGGCCCCCTCAGGACATGGGCTAATTTCTATGGTGTGTTTGGGTCAGTTGGTGGTGGTCGTTGTGGTTTAGTTTCTAAGTCATATGTGACACTTGTGACCCTGTGGACTGTAGTCTGCAAGTCCATGGAATTTTTCAGGAAAGACTACTGGATAATCATCATTTCATTTTCCAAGGGATCTTCCTGACCCAGGGATTGAACCCATGGCTCCTGCATTGCATGTGTATTCTTTACCACTGAGCCATCAAGGAAATCCATATGGGTTGGTTATATCCTGACAAATCTATACATTTATTGAAATGGATAAGACCATTGTTTGTCACTCAAATTCGGGCAAAGTGATGAGAAAAAGCAAAGAGAGAAGGAGCTAGATGGGTATCTCATTGCATTTACACTGGAGAAACTAAAATTAGATATGAAGCAAGCCTTGGAGCAGTAACCTCTGGTCCTATGTCAGTCCTCCCAAAGTGGCTGAATTCCCATATCACCTCCCTGGACTCTGTCTGAAATCCAGCGTGAGCGATAGTGCAATAGAGTGAATATTCCTTGCATCCCACAGGGTCTGGTTCCTATTGTCTGCTGCCTATGCTCCTCTCTCCCCAGCACGCTGAGTAGATGGCACTGTAATCATGGTCATAAGGATTATTAATGATAGCAGCTATGACAGTGAGCTGAAGCTTGGTCTCCAGCTTTGATGTCGACAAGAGAAAAGGGAGGTTTTCATTTATTTCAAATGGAAACAGATGCATGTGGGCAGAACTGGCAATAAACAGAGCAGTAGAGATGTGGTTTTCGTTTTGGGGGTTCCCTCATCCCCAACAAACTTCTCTACTAGACAACCCTTTCCTCAGTAAACCTCTCCACATGATGAATAGCAGGGCTGCTCCCTTCCAGCATCTGTTCATCTCTTCTCATCATCCAGGCTCTTCCTGCTTCCTGAGAATGGTTTCATGTACAAGAGAACCCAAAAAGGTGTCCCCTTCAGCTTGAAATCCTGTCCCCCCCAAAGAGTGTCACTGTCATTGTCTAAGGTGGGGGGCATTATCGAAGTGGAGAAATATCTGGTCACTCACAAGTATCTCTACCTTATGCCTGAAACTTCCAGCAAGGGGGTCACTTTGCTCAATTCAGTTCAGTTTTATTCAGTTCAAAATAATACTGAGGATCTGTTGCAGGCATATATAAAATCCTGTTAGATGAACTACTCTATGTCCAGCTAGGATTGTACTCATTAAAAATACTCCATGTCATTTACTTTTTCCCTGCTTGAATCAAGATAAACTAGATGTAACTATAAGATGGAGGGATTGTGCATAAGGTGGTCTGTGCTCTTTCAGGGAGAGGCGTATAAATAAAGGTGCTGCCACCCACCTCAGGCTCACGTGGCTTCTCTTGTTCATGTCTCATGCTCCGCCTCTCCCCAGTCCTGTTGGGCTTATTCTTGGCCAACTCCACTGTCAACCTCCATTGACCTCTCTGACCTTTCACAGAGCTGCTTCCCAGGGCCTGGGTCTTGCTTCCTTCCTGTTGTTGCCCAGTAGTTAAGCCAAGTCTGATTCTTTGTGACCTCATGGACTGCAGCATTCCAGGCCTCCCTGTCCTCCACTATCTCCCAGAGTTTGCTCAGACTCCTGTCCATTGAGTCAGTGATGCTATCTAACCATCTCATCTTCCGCACCCTCGTCTTGTGCCTTCAATCTTTCCCAGCATCAGGGTCTTTTCCAATGAGTCGGCTCTTGCCTCTTTCCTAAGCTGCCCCCATTCCAGCCCCCACCCTCATAGTCACAGATGTTCCTTCCTCCCTCTGCCTGTACTCCTTTGGCTTCTTAGGTTCTGGAATGTGTTCTTAGATTAGAATGTGGACAGGCAGATGTGAGCATTTTAGCCTATAGCGCTAATCCTGCCCCCAACTCTCCTACCCTCATGTCCCCTTCCTGATTCCTTTTGGGAAGGACAAACCTTCTCCAAAGGAGAAGCAGCCTATGTCCTTCCTTTTTTGGCCTCTCTCTGATGCAGTTCTTATTACAATGGCTATAGTTTTGTTTTCTTAGATCTGATTTCTGAGTCCCTGAACTAAACTACATCTGCATGGTCTCTTTAGGGGTCCCACATTCTGGGTTCTGGAGTAGTGGTTCCTGGTTGAATCCTTTGTGACTGTGGGCAAAGTATTTTTTCTTTTGTGTTTTTATTTCTTCTTCAAGAAGAAGTGTCCATTGCATAGTGTCCTTGTGAGGGTTAAATGAGATAATACATATAAAGCTGTCAAGCACTTTAATAATGCTGGACATAAATGAACATATATAGTAATTATTATTAACTATCTGTAGAGGGAGAGATTGTTAGGGCAAGAAGGAAACTGGGATCTTGTGTGTTCTCCTTGCTCCAAAACTTAGTCCTTTGTGTCTGTGACTAGGAGCATAAAACCTGGGGTAGTAAATGCAGTGTTGGGCTCCTGCAGTGTTAGACTTTTTTTTTCCTGCAGGTTTATGGCAGTAGCAGGGTTGGTTGGGGAGGGATTAGAACCCTATTGTTGCTTTAGTGTTTGTCACTTCTATGTAAATTCCTGCAGGATAAAAAACCCATGGTAATTATACTTGGTTGCTTTAAGAGAACAATTTCCTTCTAAAAATAATACCTTGACCTTGAAGAAAGAAGTGATACAGTCTCCACTTTCAGAAATGGCAGGCAGTTTTATTGGCAGAGGCAGTAATAAAGTATTAAAGTTTAGGTGGACAGAGGGATAGAGGATCCAAACACTGTTTAAAATATTATTTAAACTTAATGTTGTATTTATACATTTAATTCATTTTTATTAGCTACCAAGATATTTAACATAAAATAATTAGAATCTCAAGATGGAAATCAAAATGACCACAGTTTTAATTAAATCATCTCATAGGGAATTAGGCTGCATAATGAGAGGCAGCCTGGTGGAGTGACGAGAGTCAGTGGGCTGGAGGTACTGCTGCAAACTCGGGATGCTCAACAGGTCATCTCATCTCCAGTCTAACACTAAGGACTCAGTTTGGTGGCTGACTTCACTCCACCCCATCCCCTGCTGTTTTTTTTTTTTTTTTTGATGTAGACCATTTTTAAAGTCTTTATTGTATTTGTTACAATATTGCTTATGTTTTATGTTTTGGTTTTTTTGGCCCCAAGTCCTGTGGGATCTTGGCTCCCTGACCGGGGATCCAGCCCACACCTCCTGCATCAGAAGGTGGAGTTTTAACCACCGGACTGTCAGGGAAGTCGTATCCCCCACTTTTTAAAACACAATAGAATTCTTTTGTTCTTTCTTCTAAAGGAAATCTCCTATAGACTCCTAATACACAAAAGAAAGTAAAATTAACCTCTCCTACTCCCTCTTCGCTGAACCAGTCAAGCTCCTGCCTAGTGTCCCCCAACTAAAGTCCTGAGGTACCTTAGAATAAGAACTCTACAGAATATTCTGTGAAAACTTGCCTAGGGGATCTTGATATTTCCTTCCAACTATAAAATACTATGATTCTGATTCTAATATGTCCCTATCCGACGAGTTGACTCACTGGAAAAGACTCTGATGCTGGGAAAGGTTGGGGGCGGGAGAAGGGGACGACGGAGAATGAGATGGCTGGATGGCATCACCAACTCTGTGGACATGAGTTTGAGTGTACTCCGGGAGTTGGTGATGGACAGGGAGGCCTGGTGTGCTGTGATTCATGGGGTCGCGGAGAGTCGGACACGACTGAGCGACTGAACTGAACTGAACTGATCCTACATTTCACAATCCATTGCCCCTTTTGTATTTTATTCAAGGATATTTTTAAAAAAATCCATGGAGGTGGATTTAGTGAGCAGAAGAAAAGAGAATGAGGAGGAATCTTTGCCACCTAAGTTGAGAGTCTCACACATCCCTGTGCCTCACTTCTCTTTTCTAGTTGGAATTTGTGAGTCCAGACTTCCTTGGGGCTACTATGCATTGTGATGGGTTTGACTTGTTGTTCAGTTGCTAAGTTGTGTCTGATTTTTGTGACCCCATAGAAGGCAATGGCAAGCCACTCCAGTACTCTTGCCTAGAAAATCCCATGGATGGCGGAGCCTGGTGGGCTGCAGTCCATGGGGTCGCTACGAGTCAGACATGACTGAGCTACTTCACTTTCACTTTTCACTTTCACTTTTCACTTTCACACATTGGAGGAGGAAATGGCAACCCACTCCAGTGTTCTTGCCTGGAGAATCCCAGGGACGGGGGAGCCTGGTGGGCTTCCGTCTATGGGGTCGCACAGAGTCGGACACGACTGAAGTGACTTAGCAGTAGCAGCAGACTGAAAGCACGCCAAGCTTCCCTGTCCTTTACCACTTCCCGGAGCTTGCTCAAACTCATGTCCATTGAGTCAGTGATGCCATCCAGCCATCTTGTCTTCTGTTGCCCCCTTCTCCTCCTGAACTCAATCTTTCCCAGTATCAGCGTCTTTTCCAGTGGGTCAGCTATTCATATCAGGTGGCCAAAGTTTTGAAGTTTTAGCTTCAGCATCAGTTCTTTCAATGAATGTTAAGGGTTGATTTCCTTTAGGATTGACTGGTTTGATCTCCTTCTTTCCAAGGGATGCTCAAGAGTCTTCTCCAGAACCACAGTTTGAAGGCATCAATTCTTCGATGCTCAGCCTTCTTTATGATCTAACTCTCATGTCTGTACATGACTACTGGAAAAACCATAGCTTAGACTAAGAAGTATTTTGTCCATATTGATAAAAGTCTCCTTTCTTTATTGTCCTGCTCAGTTTATGCTTCCCAACTCGAGATTTCCAATCCTCAGTGAACAGGTCTTGGGAAACTCATATCCTGGTTCCTATGGGCAATTGGCCAAGGTTACAAGGCCAGAGGAATATGAGAATGTCTTTCTTACTTTCTTGAATGCTGAACCTGACCATAATCTAATGTTGGTGCATTATATGCTGAAGAATAATCAATTATTAGATAATGAATAAATGAGATATTATAAGAAAATGACTTGGCAGGCTGCTTTGTCTCAATAATACCCCTTTTCCCCCTCTTCCAAATTTCTCTTTACTTTGGGCTGATCTGAGGGGACTATAGCCATAGATAAGGCCTACAGGATGGCAGTCAGGTTGCTGAGCAGCTCTAGTCTCTTTTATGACTATGTTCAGGCATTGGCTAGATATGTATTATATCTTTGTAAATCCTTTTTAAAAACAAGGTGAAATGTGTCTATCATGGGCATCCATACAAACAATACTTGCCAAACAGTTAAATATATTTAATTTCTTTCTTAATCGTCACTTTCACCATAGTTAGTATAATATCTGCTCTTTCCTTAAAACCATTTTTAAGATGATAATTCCTTCTTTATTTCATATAAAAGAGGGAACATTCTTATCATCAAGTAATAGAATTGTTTCAAAATTGTATTCCATTATAAACTCTTATTTCAACTGCCTTTAACAATCTGCAAATTCGTGCCTTGGGACTGCTTAACTACTGTGTTCAATTGCCCAAATGTGGATTTGGTAGAGGAAGAGATGGGGCATTGGGATGCATATAAGAAAACATCTTCATGACTATGTTCAACTTCATTTAAATACTAAGAATATTGATAGTAAACTATGTCTGGGTTTTAAAATACCTAATTGGAGTGTGGACTGGACTATGGAGAAAAAAAAAGTGGAAGTGACAACGTACAGTTTCAGAGACTAGGTCCTAAACAGCACTGTGATTTTCTCCTTACTTTCTTAGCTTGAATTGGGGGAAGCCAGCTGCTATGTCATAAAGACACTCAGTAATCCTTAGAGAGGTACATAAGGTGAGGGACTGAGATCTCCAGCCAACAATCATGGGAGTCAGTCATCTAAGAAGTGGATCTTCCAACCTCAGTCAACTCTTCTGATGACTTTACCCTTGCTGACATCCTAATTGCCACCTGAGGTATTCTGAACCAGAACCATCCAGTTAAGACACTCAAAATTCCTGACTCAGAGAGTTGGACACGACTGAGCGACTGAACTGAACTGAACTGAACTGAACTGAAATGCTTACTGAAATAAGCCACTATGTTTGGGGTAATATGCTGTGCAGTCATAAATATTTGATAAAACTAACAGCCACAGATACTTTCCATAGATACTTGGCTAAAACTAAGATGTTATGTTAATAAATTAGTGGTTAATATTTGTTTTTCAGTCTCTCAGTTGTGTCAGACTCTGCAACGCCATGGGCTGTAGCACACCAGGCTCCCCTGTCCCTCACTACACGCGAGTTTGCCCAAACTCATGTCCATTGAGTTGATGATGTCATCCAACCATCTCATCCTTTGTCACCAGCTTCTCCTTCTCCAACTGTTCCCAGCATCAGGATCTTTTCCAATAAGTTGGCTTTTTGCATCAGGTGGCCAACGTATTGGAGCTTCAGCTTGAACATCAATCTTTCCAATGAATATTCAGGGCTGACTTCCTTTAGGATTGACTGGCTTGATCTTCTTGCTGTTCAAGGGTCCATCAAGAGTCTTATCCAGCACCACAACTCAAAAGCATCAATTCTTTGGTGCTCAGCCTTCTTTATGATCCAACTCTCACATCTGTACCTAACTAGTGGAAAAATCATAGCTTTGACTATACAGACCTTTGTCAGCAAAAGGATGTCTCTGCTTTTTCATACACTGTCTAAGTTTGTCATAGCTTTTCTTCCAAGGAGCAAGGGTCTTTTGTTTCATGGATGTAGTCACCATCCGCAGTGACTTTAGAGCCCAAGAAAATGAAGTCTGTCAGTGTTTCCATTTTTAGCCATCTATTTGACATGAAGTGATAGGACCGGATGCCACGATCTTAGGATCTCAGTTTTTTGAATGTTGAGTTTTAAGTCAGCTTTTTCACTCTCCTCTTTCACCCTCATCAAGAGATTCTCCAGTTACTCTTCACTTTCTTCCATTAGGGTCATGTCATTTGCCTATCTGAGGTTATTGATATTTCTCCAGGCAATCTTAATTCCAGTCTGTGCTTCACCAAACACAGATTTCTCATCATGTACTCTTCATATAAGTTAAATAAGCAGTGTGACAATGTACAGCCATGATGTACTCCTTTCTCAATTTTGAATCATTCCGTTGTCCCACGTGTAGTTCTAACTATTGCTCTTTGATATTCAAAGAGGTTTATCAGGAGGCAGGTAAAGTGATCTGGCATTCCCATCTCTTTAAGAATTATCCATAGTATGCTGTGATCCATACAGTCAAAGGCTTTAGCATAGTCAATGAAGCAGAAGTAGATGCTTTTCTAGAATTCTTTTGCTTTCTCTATGATCCAATGGTTGTTGGCAATTTGATCTGTGTTTCCTCTGCATTTTTCTAAATCCAACTTGTACATCTGGAAGTTCTTGGTTCACATACTGTGAACCTAGCTTGGAGTCTAGCTTGAAGGATTTTAACCATTAGCTTGCTAGCATGTGAAATGAGTGCAGTTGTGCAGTAGTTTGAACATTCTCTGACATGGCCCTTCTTTGGTATTGTCATGAAAACTGACCTTTTCTAGTCCTGTGGTAACTGCTGAGTTTTCCAAATTTGCTATCACATTGAGTGCATCACTTTAACAGCATCATCTTTTAGGATTTGAAATAGCTCAGCTGTTATTCCATCACCTCCTCTAGCTTTGTTCCACTTCCTAAGGCCCACTTGACTTCACATTCCAGAATATCTGGTTCTAGGTGAGTGATCACACCATCAGGGTTATCTAGGTCATGAAAATCTTTTTTGTATAGTTCTGTGTATTCTTGCCACTTCTTAATATCTTCTACTTTTGTTAGGTCCATACTATTTCTGTCCTTTATTGTGTCCATCTTTGCATGAAATGTTCCCTTGGTGTCTCTAATTTTCTTGAAGAGATCTCTGCTGCTGCTACTGCAGCTAAGTCACTTCAGTCGTGTGCAACTCTGTGCGACCCCATAGATGGCAGCCCACCAGGCTCCCCCGTCCCTGGGATTCTCCAGGCAAGAACACTGGAGTGGGTTGCCATTTCCTTCTCCAATGCATGAAAGTGAAAAGTGAAAGTGAAGTCACTCAGTCGTGTCCGACTCTTCCTGACCCCATGGACTGCAGTCTACCAGGCTCCACCGCCCATGGGATTTTCCAGGCAAGAGTACTGGAGTGGGTTGCCATTGCCTTCTCCGAAGAGATCTCGAGCCTTTCCTATTCTATTGTTTTCCTGTATTTCTTTGCATTGTTCACTTAAGAAGACTTTATTTCCTCTCCTTGCTGTTCTTTGAAACTCTGCATTCAGATGGCTATATCTTTCCTTTTCTCCTTTGTCTTTTGCTTCTCTTTCCCCAGCTATTTGTAATTCCTCTTCAGACAACCATTTTGCCTTGTTTCATTTCTTTTTCTTGGGAATGGTTTTGGTCACTGCCTCCTGTACAGTATTACAAATCTCTGTCCATAGCTCTTCAGTCACTCTATCAGATCTCATCACTTTAATCTATTTTTCACTTATGCTCTATAGCCATAGGAGATTTGATTCAGGTCATATCTGAGTGATGTAGTATTTTTCCCTACTTTCTTCAGTTTAAGTCTAAATTTTGCAATAAGGATCTCATGATCTGAGCCACAGATCATCCTGGTCTTGTTTTTGCTGATTGTTTAGAGCTTCTCTATTTTTGGCTGCAAAGAAAATAATCAATCTTATTTCAGTATTGATTATCTTGAGATGTCCATGTGTAGAGTCATCTCTTGTGGATGAAGGTGGTTGCTATGACCGGTGTGTTCTCTTTGCAAAACTTTGCTAACCTTTACCCTGGTTCATTTTGTACTCCAAGGCCCAACTCTCTGTTACTCCAGGTATCTCTTGAATTCCTACTTTTGCATTCTGGTCCCCTATGATGAAAAGGACATCTTTTTGGGGGTTAGTTCTAGAAAGTCTTGTAGGTCTTAATAGAACCATTCAACTTCATCTTCTTCAGCATTAGTAGTTGGGGCATAGACTTGGATTACTGTGATGTTGAATGGTTTGCCTTGGAAATGAACCGAGACCATTCTGTTGTTTCTGAAATTGCAGCCAAGTACTGAATTTGGACTCTTTTGTTGACTATGAGGGCTACTCCATTCTTTCTAAGGGATTCTTGACTTCCCTGGTGGGAAGCGTAAAGCGTCTGCCTACAATGCGGGAGACCCGAATTCAATCCTTGGGTCGGGAAGATCTCCTGGAGAAGGAAATGGCAACCCACTCCAGTATTCTTGCCTGGAAAATCCCATGGACAAAAGAGCCTGGTAGGTTACAGTCCATGGGGTTGCAAAGAGTCGGACATGACTGAGCGACTTTCTCTCTTTCTTTTTGCCCACAGAAGTAGACACAATGGTCATCTGAATTAAATTTGCCCATTGCCATCCATTTTAATTCACTGACTCCTAAAATGTGGATGTTAATATTTATTGGATGCCTATTATGCATCACTTGCTCTGCTTTCCAGGTGGTAAGAGCGTTAAAAAATCCACCTGCCAATGCAGGGGATGTGGGTTCCATCCTTGGGTCTGGAAGATCCCCTGGAGGAGGAAACGGCAACCCACTCCAGTATTCTTGCCTGGAAGATTCCATGGACAAAGGAGCCTGATGGGCTACAGTCCATGGGGTCACAAAAAATCGTGCAGGACTCAGCACACATGCACAAGATCATCTTATAATGGAAGTAGCTCACTAGTTCACATTGTATTTACCTGCCCAATGCTATTCTATGGTTATAAAAAAATGATTATTTATTTGAGGTGTTCTGCCGCAGGCCAGGAAACCAGACATAGTAAGTGGAGAGTGGACTGAATTTCAGCTCCCACATACTCCATGACAGACTCTAGTACAGGGTATAACCCAAACACATATGTTGGCTCTTGGGTGAGGCTGATCTAATCACTGATGTGTAACAGTTCCAAAGGAAGGCAGGCAGTGACAGCAGACTGAAACCTTAATGTTTTAATGGTTTCACTTTTCCTACTGGTTCAAGGCTGCAGCTCTCTCCCTCCACCTCTGGTGATCAGGACATTTTAGGTAATTTTTCCAGTTTTGCTGTCTCTTGGCTTCCATAATTTTTGTTGGCTTCCACTCAGCCTTTCCTTTGTGTTATCTTCTTCTTGTGTGTTTCACTGGTATTGAAAACATCTCTGGTTATTTGTGTATTTATTTTCAGTTTTATTTTAAAAGTAATTGGTAGCAATCATAGAAAAATCAGAAAATACATACCATGGACACAGAGAGGATAAAAATCTCCTTTATCCTAGTTATAGGAGATAACCTATCATCATCAATGTTTTGGCATATACTCTTCTCAACTTTCTTATATTTGAGTCTGTGTATAGGAATCATCTCTAAAATATTTTCCAACAGAAATATCTGTCTTTTAAAATTCAATTTCACCTCAGAATGTTTCTCTCAGATAAAAAGGAAATCCAGAATAGTTTTCAATATGGAACATTACAAAAGAACAAATTATCTGTTCTTCTTCAAAGTTTCAGCAAATTTTATTGTAATTTCAATATATATATCTACCATACTGAATCCAAAGTATGGCCCATGCTTTAAAAAAAATGGCACAGTAATCCCTCCAACTTCATGATTCAAGATTTGTTGCCTCTAAACTGGACTGGATGCCTGGGGCAAGGGTGTGAATAGGGAGACATAACCCACTCATAGAAATAAAAGTAGGGCCCCTGTTAATTTTCCTCCAGGTGTGTTTTGGCTACCAGTGCACTCAATGACTTTGATTTCACATCAGCTGGATCAATATCCAGCTTTTGCCTGCATCATATTAATCGAGTCTTATGATTAGACTCCTATATTATTGATTTCAACAGCGGCTTCACTGAAAATTTGGGAAGCATTTATTTGAAGTCTAAAAAATAAGAAATAGGACATCGCATCATTAAAGTGACTTCATTTCTAGAAATTTATGTTCTAATAATTTCATATGTGCAGTAAGCTATCTTTGTAGCTCTTAAGACAGTACTGGGAATATGTGTTGGATTACCATATTATCTTTGGATAGTAACCTCAGAATGCTTTATCTTAGGGATTTTATCTTAACAACAGCAATGTGATTTTCTTGCTTAAATTTTAAATGAAATGTATAGCGAAAAAATGAACAAAACAAAACAAAACAAAAATGCCTATTGCTTCAGAGAACGTGCATTTTTCATAGTTTTCAATAATTCTTATTAAAGCCTTCTGTGATATAAAATGAAAACATTTGTGTACACGTGCACACACACACACTCATACACACATGCACATATATTTACAATACAGTTTCCTAAAAATTAAAGACAGAAAGAGAGAGAGAAGGACAGAGAAATAAAGGAGTTATAGGAGAAAATGTGTCAAGGTGATAATTCAAGGTTACGATTTTTTCTTTTTACAAATCAGTTTCTTGCTACTGCTACTGCTGCTAAGTCGCTTCAGTCGTGTCCGACTCTGTGCGACCCCGGAAGCCCGCCAGGCTCCCTCGCCTGTGGGATTCTCCAGGCAAGAACACTGGAGTGGGTTGCCATTTCCTGCTCCAAAATCAGTTTCTTAGGACACATAATTACATTAGACAAATATATTTTGTCAACTCTTTTTACAGTTCCTAGACAAGATAGTATGTGTGTGTGTAAGAAATGGGTGAATGTTGGTCTTTTCAATCCAATTAAAATTTAACACTTGTCTCTTTTTAGCTGACATCCTCATTTTGGGGGAAAGAGTAAGGAGGATATACAACACAAATATACTCTTTACAAAACAAAGATATTTCCTTCCTCCTCCAGCTTGGTTTTGGCACAGCTGATAGCTCACACAGAGGCACTTGGGATGCACTTTTCAGCTGTAGTGTTCTGAAATCCCCATGTAAAAACTCCTTACCAGTTTATTTATATTTATTTTTTGCTAAGTATATGTTCTTGATGCTGGCAAATTGGTCTGCTTCTTAAGATTCATATTCGTGTTTCTCTTATGGCCTCTATTACCCAATTTTAATACAAAATAGTGAGATGGTTTGAATACATGTGTTAATCCAGCATCAGAGACCTCTGCATGGCTGTTTGTTGAAAGAAAATTGTACCTGTTAAGAACAGGAAAGAGGCACACAGTTGCTGTTAACTGCTTTACCAAATTGATTTTGACTTACTCATTTCAAAATGAAAATTGAAATGCTTTTGCCTTTTTTTTTTTGGCAGGAATTTGCTTTACTTAGCACTTAAGTGGGTATCATTTCTTGTGATTACAGAAAAATGCATCATAACTTTTGATTATGCTGCTATTAAGGATGCACGGTAGCAATTGCTAGCACTCGTAAAGTACTGGTGGTGGGCTCCATGTAACTCATTTTTATTTGGAACTGAGTGGAGGAGGAGGGCACGGTTGAAATCACTCAAAGCTCGACTTACATAATGAACTCAGTTGCCTGGGAGCAGAAGGAACTGAAAGGTAAGAGGTTTTGTCAGTGGGTATTCTTGCCACTTCAACCCTTGTCCCAACTGCCACCCAATGGTACAAAAACTCCCAGTTAACCCAATAACCATCCCAACACTCACTCATGTCCTTAATAAATATATACAGGGGTCTACTATGGACGAAATGCTGACTAAATATCGTGGGGTCAAAATGAAGGAATATCATTTGAGGACATATAAATTCTGAGGAAGTTTAGAATGCAGGATAAAAGATATCTACATAATAGTTGATATGCATAAATTATAAAAATAATTTGTATGTCATACTTTAAAAGTAAATTGAGTTAAAGGTGGAAAAGATGACAGAAGCCTGGATTCCTGGAGAGTTAGCTTTTGTCCTCCTATTACATTGTAAATGTCATGAAAGCAGTGACTATGTCTGTCTTGTTTCCTGCATTATTAATATCACACTACCTAGGATTTAATAAATAACTATTCAGTAATGGAATGCACACAGCAGTGTACTTGCAAGGGCTAATTGTGTTGCATGTCTTCTCAACTCTGTGTTCAGTGGTATCACATTGGTAGCTTGCAATAGTTCAAGGTGCATATATTCATACTTTGGAAACTGGCAAACACATCAAGGAAAGATTTTCTTCCCTAACGCATGCTTAGTCACTCAGTCATGTCCAACTCTTTGTGACCCCATGGACTGTAGACTTCACTTCTCCAGGGGATCTTCCCTACCCAGGGATCAAGCCCACGTCTCTGGCACTGCAGGTGGATTCTTTACTGTCTGAACCACCAGGGAAACTGGTTGTTAAACAGTGATCAGAACACCATGGCCACAAAGCCTGTCTTTACTTTCTGTACATCTTGAGATAGACAGATGATAGATAGATGCATGGGTACATAGATATAGTAAGATATATCTATAAAGAGTTAGATACTGTAAAATATTGACAGTGATCAGTTATTGGACATGTCTCAATTTCAGTGTAATCATCTTGTGAGCTAGACTGACCACCAAAATGTCTCCTTTTACCTTGGCTCAAGGCAAGCTGAAACAACTTTTCTTTTATCCTATACCTGCAGTGCTTACCTCATCAGTGAGAGAAAGTACATCCACAAAACTGTTCTCTAAAGAAGAGAAAGTTGAATAGTATTTATCTATTCTGTGCTTGCCTATCCTGCATGTCTCATGTTTTTCTAAGCAACAGCCTCATCTGCTTCCCAATGTGAGAGAATAAAATCTGAATGAACACAGCCCTCTGTGGGCTGAATGTTGGAACACGTTGAGTTATCACAGTGAGTCCCTTGACTTCAGCCTTATGGCTCAGTAAGAAATCATTGCCCTAGATCCTGATGTAACCATCAATTAGGAGAAGCTGGTAAAGGTCAAGAAAGGAAAGAGAGAAAGCAGACACACTGAACAGAGAGTAGGGCATGAGTTGTGGCAGAGGTGGAAAGGCCTGAGATAGTTTCAGTGAGCAGCCTGATCTGCAGGAGTAGAGAGTGAAGAACCTCAAGGGCAACAGGTGCCATTAAAGACTTCTGATTCTTTTGGTAACATAACTGTTGGTGATGGTGTGCAGGCTAGCTTGGGCAGAGTACTGAAAGACTAGAGGCAAGATGGTAATTATCCTGTCTAGACAAACATACCAAGGGTCTGAGTTAGGATGATGGCAATGGAGTTGGAAAGGCATTTATTTTAGCTTTAAAAGCTCGGTTGGAAATGAATGTGGGAGGACAGGGAGAGCTGAGGGTGACACCAGGTTTTTAAAAGTAGTTGACTAGGAAAATAGTTAACAAGAAACAAACAAAACAAACTACCTCCCCTCCAAAAAAAACCCTCCTGAGACAAGCTTCATGGCAGATACCACACTCAACATTTATTTTTATCCCTTTTCCTCCTTTCCTTTGTCATCACAGATAGAAAGCTAGAATATCACCTCTTCAGATCCTGTGCTTTGTGAGAGAGTGGTCATATGATGAGCTGACCATGTGATGGGGCACTGACCAGTGAAACCTAAGTGGAAGCCTGTTCCTGAGGGAGGCGCCACCATTTTCAGCATCTGGTTTTCTTATTCTGCCTCAAAAGCAGATGTGATTGTTAGAACTGTAGTAGCATCCTGGGAACATAAAGCAAAAGCCAAGAATATTGCAGCTTTCGGCTCTCAGCCCTGACATCCTTGACTCCCCAAACTAAAGCCAGTTCTTCTTGCCCCTGGATTTTTTTATCGCTGGAAAAGAAAACAACAACAGCAACAAAACAAAAACAACCCACAATGCTTTGGTGCCAATGTTGAATTTAGATTGGACGTGTTAAATTTGAGAGTAACCAAACAATACCACAGAATAAAACATTTCAGCAGTGATTTGAAAATTAAAAGCTAACTCCACGTTATGTTACATGCATAATTTAAAAAACAAAACTCCAAAAATATATCTGGGTCCACCCAGGCTAAATAAATCAGAAACTAAGAGATGGATTGCTAAACCTCTTAGAGGTGGGGATGATATGACAGTTAAACAAGAAGCCAAGATTCTTACCCTAGTTACCTCCATTTTCACATAGAATTAGGTGGTGAAATAATAAGCAGAAATGCTGACTTGGAAACTGGAAGACTGTTTAAAACAATTCTTTTTAAAATTAAAAAAAAAACACAACTGAAGTATGCTTGATTGGTTTCAGATGTACAGCAAAGTGATTCAGAATATATATATGCATATATATATATGCACATATATGTTATATGCATTTTCTATCTCTAGGGCTTTGTTGTTTAAATATTTTAAGTATATTAGTTTGTATCAGCTCATACCAAACTCCTAATTTACCCCTCCTTCCTTTTCCCCTTTGATAACCATAAATTTGTTTCTGTTTTGTAAAAAATTCATATGTGTTATTTTTTAGATTCTACCTATAAGTGATATCATATGATATTCCTCTTTCTATCTGACTTACTTCACTTAATATGATAATCTCTAGGTCCATCCATGACGCAGTTCTAGAAGGGGATGGGAGAGACTGTTACTCAGGGACATATAGAAAATTTTCCAGAATCCATGGGGGATTGGGAAGATGAAGTCAGAAACAAAGAACCTGTGAAACCAATATGAGTGATTTTGGAATTTTCTCTACTAGAGCTTGAAGGTCTAGATTTAAGATCAGAGAAGGAAAATAATTGGATTGATTTCAGCATTGTCAATTGAATGTAGAGGAAAGACAAACGACTTACTGATTGAAGATCTTAACAAGAAAGAGGCTGACAATGTAAACCATGCTTTATGGGCCAGGTAAGTAAGGAAATAAGATAAACAAGAGGCAAACACATTTGAAAGAAAATTGGGATCAAGAAAATGATTCTCTGGGTGAAATTTGAACAGCAAATATTATACACATCAAGGAATGGAAGAGCTAGAGATTAAGAGGTTTTCATTGATGCAAGTGTGGTGTGCTGTTGCTACTATTCAGTTGCTAAGTCATATCTGACTCTTTGAGACCCCAGAGATTGCAGCACGCCAGACTTCCCCATTCTTCACTGTCTCCCAGAGTTTACTCAGACTCACGTCCATTGAGTCAGTGATACCATCCAGTCATCTCATGTGCTGTTGCCACCTTCTTCTCCTGCCCTCAATGTTTTCCAGCATCAGAATCTTTTTCAAAGAGTTGGCTCTTCTCATCAGGTGGTCAAAAATATTGGAGCCTCAGCTTCAGCATCAGTCTTTCCAGTGAATATTCAGGGTTGATTTTCTTTAGGATTGACTGGTTTGATCTACTTGTTGCCACATAATTGCACTCATTTCACATGTTTGCAGGGTGGTATGCTGGCATTTTTAAAATTAAAAGTTAAAAGTGGAGCAAGTCCCTGTGACATCAGGTCTAGGGTGAGGCCATTTTTTCTGAATGATTCCAAAAAGAGTTAAAAATGACTGGAATTGAAGAAGGAAGGAACTGAAACAAAGTTAAAGGATCATTCTGTTTACGAGAAAACTGAAACCACCCAGGATGATTATGAAATCTCAATTAGAGCAGTTGATTCAACCAAGAACCAGCCTCTGATCAATATGAGGGCTGACTAGGAAGTGGGACAGTGATAACAAGGTGAAGAGTAAAAGAATCAGCCAGGTGACCTAAGGCTCTACAGAGAAGATAGTCACACAAAGAAAGGGAGAAAGTGTTTAGAAAAGAGTAGCTTGTAACTCTGACATAAAAGTGAAGGGGAGCATGAGAATGAGAAAATAAAGAGGGATTTGAAAGCAGAAGGAGCGATATTAGACTTGTCAAAGGGGTTTCTGAGGTGGAAGGTTACTAGGAATCACCTAATCCAAATGTCTTATTTCAAAAGGTAAAACAGAGACCCAGAGCAGGCCAGCACTTCTCAAAATCACATCACTAGTTAGTAGAATCTGGGTTTACTCATCCACTGGTTATTAGTTACTAATTCATCAAGTTTTATTGAGCAACTAGTGTCAAGATTCAGGGTTATCAAAGTGTATAAACTCAGAACATGTTCTTAAGGAATTCATAGCATTGTGCAAGTGGAGGATACAGTCTGAAAATAATTACAATGTAGTGTTTTAAAAGGTAGGAGAGGGCATTACAAACATTGATGTGGAAGTATAGGAATGAGCCTCTCGCCTGGGGGAGGGAGTACAGCTGCACTATTTTGATAGGGAGTGATTGTAAATGGTATAAGTGCTTTAGACCCAAAGAGCTTTTACTGACTGCCCAGGTATGGCTACAGAGTAGTTTTGTTTTTCTTTATGAAAAAAAGATAAAATGTGACAAGAGACTGGGGAGGGCTGGCGGAGTGTTCACTGGTAGAAGTGAAACGATATTAGAGGCACGTTATCAGTGAGAATGAGCTTCCCAGGTGGTTCAGTGGTAAAGAATTCGCCTGACCACACAGGAGATGCAGGTTTGATCCCTGGATCAGGAGGATCCCCTGGAGGAGGAAATGACAACCCTCTCCAGTATTTTTACCAGGAAAGTCATGGACAGAGGAGACTCGTGGGCTACTGTCCATGGGTTAACAAAGAGTTGGACACCACTGAGCGACTGAGAACACACATCAGTGAGAATAGGTCAAATCTCAGTGGCCCCAAATTATAAACATTTATTTCTCTTTTGCTGCATTGGCAATGTAGGAATTCTGTTCCCACTCAGAGATGTAGACTTCTGTCATCTAAAGAATTACTGGATACATAGTGAAATGGAGAGAGGCAGTGCAGGGTTTGCACTGGGAACAAAATAATTCTGTCCTAAAGCAATATGTGTCCCTTTTGTTCAGTTCTATTGGTCAAGGCAAGTCATGTGGCCGTGTTCAACTTCATGATAGTAGGGAAGCACAATTCTACAAAATCTTGGAGGGAGCAGGATTGGAACATTTAGTAAATAAAATGGAGATAAACAAATACACTTCTTTATTTATTTATTTATTTTTTGCCATGTCACATGGCATATAGGATGGAACCCACTTCCCTCGGAAGTGGAAGTGTGAAGTCTAACCACTGGACTGACAGGGAAGATCCCAGCATTTGACAGCATCTCTATGAGCCCACTGGTTTCCTGTTTGTCTCTTCATCAGCTTACTCTATATATTTCTACCATAAAGTGTGTGTGCGTGCTCAGTTATGTTCAACTCTTTGCCACCCTATGGGCTGTAGCCTACCAGGCTCCTCTGCCCATGGAACTTTCCAGGCAAGAATGCTGGAGGGAGATGCCATTTCCTCTTCCAGGGGGCTGCCCGGACCCAGGGAGTGAGTCCATGTCTCTTGCATCTTGTGCATTGTCAGGTGGATTCTTTACCACTAGTGCCACCATACTCTTCCTAAAATGGAAAACTCCTCTCCCTGGAAAACGTCCGCAGCTTCTCCTTACCTTCTGAATCAGGTCCCACATCTTTAGCCCTACACTGCAGGACTATTTCCATCTATTCCAAGTCTATGTTTCCAGAGTAATTTGAGATGTCTTTGAGAGGGTAACAGGCAGAAAGGCCAGGGGTCTCCAAATGGAGGAAATAGGCTGCAAGTGTCAGACATTTTAAAATCTCTCCCTTAAGTGGCAGGAGGAAACAAACTCTCTATGGAAATGTTTTTCTTAACCTATGTTAATGAAACTATGTATTTGCTTTGGAATTTGCCTTTCTTCAAAATGGTTTCACCTAAGACTAACTTTTTTCTTTTCTCAAACCTTGGGCTGATAATGGCTCAACAAATCAGTATTCATATCAATTGTTTTATGGCTGGGGGATGATGCACCTCATGCTGTCTTATCTCAAAAATGCATAATGTGGGAGAAGAGCCTGGTGAAACTCTGTCAGCCTTGAGGTGTCTCTCTTATATGATTAATAACTTTCCAATGAACATAAAACAGCTTGGTAAAACCAGCACAGAGTCACTCTCCGTCCCCCTTCTGATGTCTGTGTCAGAAGCTTTCTCTGTCCCTTGTCATACTTTAATAAAATTCTGCTACACAGAAGCTCTTGAATGATCAAGCCTGGTCCCTGGTCACAAAGCTAAATCTTCTTCGGAGATCACGAATCTGACATCGTTCACCGTAAACGATCATCTTTAATTCTCCACTACTACTCATCTACTCCCCCCCACCACCCCCACATACACCATCTTTCAGGTTTTCATTCATTTTTTCAAAAGTTAGCTTAAAGGCCAGAATCATCATGAAAAAAAGCATTTTTCAGTTTTTCCAGTTGGTATCCTGTCTGTTTTCCGAAAAGGAATATGTCAAGGCTGTATATTGTCACCCTGCTTATTTAACTTATATGCAGAGTACATCATGAGAAACGCTGGGCTGGAAGAAGCACAAGCTGGAATCAAGATGGCTGGGAGAAATATCAATAACCTCAGATACGCAGATGACACCACCCTTATGGCAGAAAGTGAAGAGGAACTCAAAAGCCTCTTGATGAAAGTGAGAGAGGAGAGTGAAAAAGTTGACTTAAAGCTCGACATTCAGAAAACTAAGTTCATGGCATCTGGTCCCATCACTTCATGGCAAATAGATGGGGAAACAAAGGAAACAGTGGCTGATTTATTTTTCTGGGCTCCAAAACCACTGCAGATGGTGATTGCAGCCATGAAATTAAAAGACGCTTACTCCTTGAAAGGAAAGTTATGAACAAGCTAGAGAGCATATTAAAAAGCAGAGACATTACTTTGCCAACAAAGGTCCATCTGGTCAAGGCTATGGTTTTTCCCATGGTCATGTATGGATGTGAGAGTTGGACTATAAAGAAAGCTGAGAGCTGAAGAATTGATGCTTTTGAACCATGGTGCTGGAGAAGACTCTTGAGAGTCCCTTGGACTGCAAGGAGATCCAAGCAGTCCATCCTAAAGGAAATCAGTCCTGGGTGTTCATTGGAAGGACTGATGTTGAAGCTGAAACTCCAATACTTTGGCCACTTGATGCGAAGAGGTGACTCATTGGAAAAGACGCTGGTGCTGGGAAAGATTGAGGGCATGAGGAGAAGGGGACGACAGAGGATGAGATGGTTGGATGGCATAACCAACTCAATGGACATGGGTTTGAGTGGACTCCGGGAGTTGGTGATGGACAGGGAGGCCTGGTGTTCTGCGGTTCATGGGGTCACAAAGAGTTGGACACGACTGAGTGACTGAACTGAACTGAACTCTTTGATGATGGAAACAATATCTTGTTCATTATTCTGTGATTCCCTTTCTGCCTCTATCAAGCTGTCAAGCACAGCGCTTAATATATGACAGGTATTTGGTTCACTAAAGGATTTTATGTTGCCCTCCTTCTCTGGATATTGCTGTTGCTGTCATTCAGTTGCTAAGTCATGTCCGACTCTTTGAGACCACATAGACTGCAGCAAGCCAGGTTTCCCAGTCTCTCACCATCTCCCAGAATTTGCTCGAGTTCATGTGCATTGAATTAGTGATGCCATCCAACTGTCTCATCCTCTGTTACCCTCTTCTCCTTCTGCCTTCAATATTTCCCAGCATCAGGATCTCTTTCAATGAGTCAGCTCTTCGATTCAGGTGGCCAAAGTATTGGAACTTCAGCTTCAGCATCAATCCTTCCAATGAATATTCAGGGTTGATTTATTTTAGGAATGATTAGTTTGATTTCCTTTCTGTCCAAGGGACTCTCAAGAGTTTTCTCCAGCGCCACATTTGAAAGCATCAATTCTCTGGTGTTCTGCCTTCTTTATGGTCCAGCTCTCACCTGCATGACTGCTGGAAAGATCATAGCATTGATTATATGGACCTTTGTCGGCAAAGTGATGTCTTTGCTTTTTAACATATTGTCTAGGTTTGTCATAGCTTTCCTGCCAAGAAGCAATCGTCTTCTAATTTCATGGCTGCAGTCACCATCCACAGTGATTTTAGAGCCCAAGAAGAGGAAATCTGTCACCGCTTCCACCTCTTCCCCTTCTATTTGCTACCAAGTGATGGGACCAGAGGCCATGATCTTACTTTTTAATACTGAGTTTTAAGCCAGCTTTTTCACTCTCCTCCTTCACCCTCATCAAGAGGCTCTTTAGTTATTCTTCCCTTTCCGTCAATAGAGTGGTATCATCTGAATACCTGAGGTTGTTGATATTTCTCCCAGCAATCTTTATTCCAGCTTGTAACCCATCAAGCCCAGGATTTTGCATGATGTGCTCTGTGTATAAGTTAAATAAACAGAGTGAAAATAAACAGTCTTGACGTACTCCTTTCTCAATTCTGAACCAGTCCGTTGTTCCATACAAGATTCTAGGTGTTGCTTCTTGACCTGAATGCAGGTTTCTCAGGAGACAGGTAAGATGGTATAGTATTTCCATCTCTTTAAGAGTTTTCCACAGTTTGTTATGATCGACACAGTCAAAGGCTTTATCCCAGTCAATTAAACAGAGGTAGTTTTTTTTTTTTAATTCCCTTGCTTTCTCTTTGATCTAGCGAATGTTGGCAATTTGATCTCTGGTTCCTCTGTCTTTTCTAAACTGAGTCTGAACATCTGGAAGGTCTTGGTTCATGAACTGCTAAAGCCTAACTTGAAGGATTTTCAGCATAATCTTACAGGCATAGGAGATAAGTGCAATTGTCTGGTGATTTGAACATTCTTTAGTACTGTCCTTGAGAACTGGGATAAGGATTGATATTGTCCAGTCCTGTGGCCACTGCTAGGTTTTCCAAATTTGCTGACATACCGAGTGAAGCACTTTCATAGCATCATCTCTTAGGATTTTAAATAGCTCTGCTGGAATTCCATCATCTTCACTAGCTTTACTAGCAGGAGTGCTTCCTAAGGACCCCTTGACTTCACATTCCAGAATGCTTGGCTCTAGGTGAGTGATCAGACCATTGTGATTATCCTGGTCATTAAGAGGTTTCTTGTACAGTTCTTCGGTATATTCTTGCCATCTCTTCTTGATCTTTGATTCTGTCCTTTATTGTGCCCATCTTTAGAAGAAATATTCCTTTGATATTTTAAATTTTCTTGAAGAGATCTCTAGTCTTTCTTCTGTTATTTCCTCTATTTCTTTGCATTGTTCATTGAAGAAGGCCTACTTGTCTCTCTTGCCTCTGGAACTCTACGTTTAGTTGAGTGTACCTTTTCCTTTCTCTCTTGCTTTTTGCTTCTCTTGTTTCCTCAGCTATTTGTAAAGCTTCCTCAGGCTAACACTTTGGCTTCTTGCATTTCTTTTTCTTTTGGATGATTTTGTTCACTGTCTCCTGTAAAATATTATAAACCTCTGTCCATAATTCTCAGTTCAGTTCAGTTCAGTCGCTCAGTCGTGTCTGACTCTTTGAGACCCCATGAATCACAGCACGCCAGGCCTCCCTGTCCATCACCAACTCCCGGAGTTCACTCAAACTCATGTCCAGCGAGTCGGTGATGCGAGGTGGCCAAAGTATTGGAGTTTCAGCTTTAGCATCAGTCCTTCCAATGAACACCCAGGATTGATCTCCTTTAGAATGGACTGGTTGGATCTCCTTGCAGTCCAAGGGACTCTCAAGAGTCTTCTCCAACACCACAGTTCAAAAGCATCAATTCTTCGGTGATCAGCTTTCTTCACAGTCCAACTTTCACATCCATACCTGACCACTGGAAAAACCATAGCCTTGACTAGACAGACCTTTGTTGGCAAAGTAATGTCTCTGCTTTTTAATATGCTATCTAGGTTGGTCATAACTTTCCTTCCAAGGAGGCACTCTGTTTACTAGATCTAATCCCTTGAATCTGTCACCTTCACTGTATCTTCATAAGGGATTTGATTTAACTCATACCTGACTTGTCTAGTGATTTTCCCTGCTCTCTTTAGTTTAAGCCTGAATTTTACTATGAGAAGCTGATGATCTGAGCCACAGTCAGTTTCAGGTCTTGCTTTGTTGACTGTAAACAGCTTCTCCACCTTTGGCTGCAAAGAATATAGTGAATCTGATTTCAGTATTGACCATTTGATGATGTCTGTGTGTAAAGTTGTCTCTTGTGTTGCTGAAAGAGGATGTTTGCTATGACCAGTGCATTCTCTTTGCAGAATTTTGTTAGCCTTTCCCCTGCTTCATTTTGTACTCCAGGGGGCCAAACTTGCCTGTTACTCTAGATATCTCTTGACTTCCTACTTTTGCATTCCAATCCCCTATTATGAATATGACATCTTTTTTGTCATTACTTCTAGGAGGTCTTTTGGTCTTCATAGATCTGATCAACTTCAGCTTCTTCAGCATCAGTGGGTTAGGTCACAGACTTGGATTACAGTGCTGTTGAATGGTTTGCCTTGGAAAAGAACTGAGATCATTCTGTCATTTTTGAGATTGCACCCAAGTACTGCATTTTGGACTCTTTTTTTGACTATGAGGACTACTCTATTTCTTCTATGGGATTCTTGCCCACAGTAGAATATATAATGGTCATCTGAGTTAAATTCACCCATTTCTGTCCATTTTAGTTCACTGATTCCTAAGTTGTTGATGTTTACTCTTACCATGTTTTGCTTGACCATATCCAGTTTACCTTGATTCATGGACCTAACATTCCACATTCCTATACAAAACCTTTCTATACAGCATCGAATTTTACTTTCATCACCAGACACATCCACAACTTGGCGTCATTTCCGCTTTGGCTCAGCTGCTTCATTCTTTCTGGAGTTACTAGTAGTTGTCCTCCACTCTTCCCCAGTAGCACACCGAGCACCTTCTGACTTGGGGGGAGGGGTCATCTTTTGGTGTCATACCTTTTTATACAGTTCATGGGTTCTCACAGAAAGTATTCTGGAGTGGTTTGCCAGTCTCTCCTCCAGTGGATCACATTTTGTCAAAACTCTCCACTGTGACCCACCCATCTTGGTTGGCCCTGCCTGGCAGTGCTCACAGCTTCCTTGACTTATGTAAGGCCCTTTTCCATGACAAGGCAGTGATTTGTGAAGGATCTCGTTGAGACTTAATCTACCCTCTCCTTTTTGATCCTTGCTTGCAATCCCAAGGACTTTCATGGTTAAAGTAGACGTTGCCTGTTTGGGCTCACTGTTAACACCCTGAGTTGGATGTTAGATATTCAGAGCTGAGTTGTTTTTAATTGTTGTGAAAAAATAATTGTGCTGTAAAAATGAATAGACTATGTAAATGATAAATTTTTTAGGAGAGGGGAAGAAAGGGAAAGATGACTACATACGTACTCAAAACTACAATGAGATATCACCTCACACTGGCCAGAATGACTATTATCAAAAAAATCTACAGACAATAAATGTTGGTGAATGTGGAGAAAAGGGAATCCTCCTACACTGTTGGTGGGAATGTAGATTGATACAGCCACTATGGAGAACAGTATGCTTGCATGCTCAGTCATGTGAGTCATGTCTGACTCTTCGGGATCCCATTAACTGCAGCCCTCCAGGCTTCTCCATCCACGCAATTCTCCCAGCAAGAATACTGGAGTGGGTTGCCATACCCTCTTCCAGGGGATGTTCCCAACCTAGGGATCAAACTCGTTTCTTCTGTGTCTCCTGCATTGTAGACAATTCTTTACTGCTGAGCCACCAGGGAAGCCCATGGAGAGCAGTATGCAAGTTCCTTAAACAAACTAAACATAGAACTAAATATAACCCAGCAATCCCACTGCTGCTGCTGCTGCTGCTAAGTCGTTTCAGTCGTGTCTGACTCTGTGCGACCCCATAGATGGTAGCCCACCAGGCTCCGCCTTCCCTGGCAAGAATACTGGAGTGGGTTGCTATTTCCTTCTCCAGCAATCCCACTACTGGGCATATATTCAGAAAAAACCATAGCTCAAAAGGACATACTTACCCAAATGTTCATTGCAGCACTACTTAAGAACAGCCAAGACATGGGAGCACCCTAGATGTCCATCGATAGATGAATGGATAAAGATGTGGTACATATATACAATACAATACTGGTCAGTAATACAATTGAATGAAACTGAGTCAGCTGAATGATGTAGATAAGTCTAGAGCCTGTCAGACAGAATGAAGTAAGTCAGAAAGAGAAAAGCAAACATTGTATGCTAACACATGTATGAAATCTAGAAAAACGTTACCAGTGAATCTATCTGCAGGACAGGAATAGAGGTGCAGGCGTAGAGAATCCGGACATGGGGTGGGAGTGGGGAGGGGAGGGGGGATAAACTGGGAGACAGGGATTGACATACATACACTATCATGGGTAAGACAGAGAGCTATCAGGAAGCTGCTGTACAGTGCAGGGAGCTCAGCTCAGTGTTCTGTGATGACCTAGAAGACTGGGAGGAAGGCTCGGGAGGGAGGGGCTGTATGTATACATACGGCTGTTTTACAGTGCTGTGTGGCAGGAACACAACATTGTAAAGCAATTACATTCCAATTTAAAAAGGAAAAATGGAATGGCAGTTGCAATCAGATTACTTTTTATAGATAATTTTGCTTAAATTTTGTTTTCCTCATTAGACTATGGATACATGAAGAACATAGAGTACACTGAATCATCTTTATATCTACCATACATATACATTTGTGCTCAATACAGTTGAGTTTCTTGTTAATTTTGTGAAATCTTAGCTTCTCCCCCATTGTGTATATAGGTTATGTTAACATGAGATTAAATCAGGATGATCATTTCATAGTATTGGAAATGTCAGAGACCTAGAGATGATCTCTTGACTGCTTTTACATTATAGGTGAAGAAAGTGAGTTATAGAGTGAGGAAGTGACACTTTTTTTTTCTTCTGAGCCTGCTATGTGGGCATTCAAAGACTCCATCAAATCTTTTCCTTCTAGAAAGTCTACAATGCCAAATGATAATACTGATTTATGATCAGACATATTAGAGAAATCAGAGTGATTAGTTGCAAAAAATTATGGAGACAATATTAAGTGTTAGCTACCTTGCTAACTGCTGGAAATTCAAAGAGAGAGGGCACAGTTTCCTCTATGTAATAGCTCTGAGTCCAGTCTACAATATGTAATGTTCCTTGCTGTGTGATGTGGGAGACTGTTTACTACCTAGTGCCTCATGGAGATGCTTTAAACACAATTATGCATTCTAGTTGCTGAAGTATTTTTCAGTTTAGTACTTTTAAGTTAAGATTATTCATTGAACTTTCTAGTTGTTGGCCTAAAAGTTTCAAGATAAATTAGTTTTTCTAGATTAATGAAGGGCCATAATGATGACTATGGGCTTCCCAGGTGGCTCAGCGGTAAAGAATCCACCTTCAATCCAGGAGACATGGGTTTAATTCCTGGGTCAGGAAGATCCCCATGAGAAGGAAATGGCAACCCATTTCAGTATTCTTGCCTGGGAAATACCATGGACAGAGGAGCCCGGCGGGCTACAGTCCATGGGGTCACAAAGAGTCAGACACAACTTAGAGACTAAACAGCAACAACAAATAATGATGACAATAGTTCTAACTAGGTTGAATATTCTTTTTAACCATGATTTCAAAACAAGATAAACTTACCATGGGTAGACATACAGAAACTAGGTGCTTTTGATCAACAATCCCTGCTTTCCTGGGTCGAAAGTCTAGGTTGAAAAACACAAAACTCTGTTGGTGAGTTTCAGGACAGAAGCAGCTGTAGCAGAAATAGCAACAATAACGCCAACAAGATCTCATAAAATTAAAAAAAAATCCTTAAAGATTTCTGCATTAATCTATATGTTGTATATTGGATGTGTAAAGAGGAAGAGCTGGGTGATGATCAGTTTATTCGTCTAGAAACAGAGAAGGCCAGAGGACTCAAAAAAACATTCAAAGAAAATCTCACCTTTACGTGGATCTCAATCACAGGGAAAACGCAAATGTGATTCTCGGGGTTATGTTTCACCCACAGCAAAGGGGAGCAACTGAAAAGAGAGATAGTGAAGATGGCTATGAGATGCTAGAACTGCTCGGGAAATTAAAACATAATAAGGCAGCAGTGGGTTGTGTTTGTCCCTTTGCAATAGCAGAACGTGAACAAAAGGGTCTAAGGGCAAAGGCTGAAGAAATGAAAAGCTTAGAAAATGAGGGCTGTCATGGGGTGTCAGGCTATGCACGTGGAATCAGGCTGACAAAGTAGACATCTCTGGGCGACCTTCACAGTTGAAAATCAGGTCTCTTCACTTTGCTAACAAAGACTGAGTCTAGCACAGGCAAGAAAGAGGAGTAACATCATTTCATGAAGGTTTTAAAATGGGCAATATGTCCACTCAACTTGGATCAGGGCAGAACAAGAGACTGAACTGGCAAAGTGGGTGTTGGGTGTGAGAATGAAAGTGTAAAAGAAAAAAAAAAAGCTAAAGAGAAAAAGATGAGAGAGCGAGAAAGTGGGAGAAGGTAGAGATAAAAATGATGTGAGAGCCAACATGAGCAAGATAGACTGTGAGAGAAATAAATTGAAACTTCAAGAAAAGAGGTGTTGGGAGATCAATAGACAAAGATGAGAGATAAGGAGAGAGGGTCAGAGGAAAGAAGACAATTGAAAACCAAAAAAGAAAAAAAAAAATGCAGATACCACTGTAAATTCAGGCCAGTATCAGCGGGTAATTTCAAAGGGCCCGTTCAGAGCTATCTGCTGTCAGCCAGGGCAGGACAGGCAGGGAGGAAGGGAGGGAGAGTGAGGAGGCAGAGGTGAGAGTGGGGTTCAGGTGCATGGGTAGCTCTGGTGGTTGCAGCTGAGCCCTTATAATCAAAGAGGCAGAACCTCTCCTTTGCTTATCTAAAGCATGCTCAAACCAGAAGATTGTTCTTTATTTTTTTCCTTTTATCCTTACAAGATATCTTTGTTTCACATGCTGTCCAAAGCCATTAAAATGCTTGTAGCAAAACTTTTCAGTTACTCTATGTACAGGTCATAATATTCAGGCCAAGGGGTTATTATAAGGAAGAGAGATAACAGGTTTTCCCAAGTGGAGATTTAAGTGATACCTAACAGTATGGACCATCTGGTGAATACCACAGAAAACAAATTGCTTTTCATAAGCATTTTTATTATCACTACACCATGTTGATTTTGGTAGACAAACTATTCCTTAAGGGGTTTTGTTCAGATGAAGAACAGAGGGCAGCTTCTCTGTCCTTCCTCTGCGTCTCAAGACTCCAAAATGTCTTTGTTTTTCAGTCTGTCAGGGCCACAATGCTTGGAAATATTTAGTTGCCTTCTCTCAAGAATCCAGGTGACATTCAGTAATAGATTAAAAGGTATTGGCTGAGCGCCTACTATATGATCTGATGTTATGGGACAGACACAGAACTATAAGAAATTGTCTTTTGGACTCTCAGTAGTATAAATTTACACCCATGAATGTTCTATATCTCCACGAAAGCTTGGCATGCACACAGGTGTATGCATTTGTCAAACTCAACAACTATATGCTTAAGATTGTACATTTTATTGAATTGAACTTTTACTTTACAGGAAGGACACTGTACATAAATATTGAAACCCATTCCCCACTATGCACACTTGCATATTGAAATATTTGGGGTGAAGGGTACTGATGTCTGCAATTTACTTAGAAATATATGAAAGATAGGATGGATTGATTGATGGAGAGGGAGATGAAAAAGTAAAAGCAGCAAAATATTAAATTTAGGTGGTGGTATATGGGTATGCATTATAGAAACCACTTTTACAGTGTTTGAAAAGGCATACTTATTTCATGAAACAATCAGTAAATCAATTAAAAACTATTGATGTAGTACTAACCAGGAGTTAAGAAAGTGACGGGGCAAAGAAGGCAAGCAAAGGATCTGGACAGAAGGTACAGTATACAAAGGTACAGTATAATTGTATTAGATATTTATTGCTGCATAAACAATTTCTATAAAACTTGCTGGTTTAAAACACGACACATTTACTATCCTATTGTTTCTGTGTCAGGAATGGCTTAACTGGGTGGTTCTGGCCCAGAGTCTTTTATGAGGTTGCAGTCAGGATTTGTTCAGGGATGCAGTCATTTGACTTTTGCCTGGGGCCAGGGAATCTGCTTCCAAAGTGACTCACCTCACATGGCTGACGGCAGGAGGTCTCATTTCCGCATGAAGCCGATCTCTCCATTTGCTGCTGGAGTGTCCTCACCACGCGGTAGCTGGCTCTCCCCGCAGAGTGCACTATCCAAGACCGACAACAGAAAGAGGATGGTGTGCCTTTTAGAACCTAGTTACACATCATCACTTCTATACTGGAATCACTAAGTCCAACCCACACTGAGAAAGAGGAGAATTGAATTCCATCTTCTGTGGGGAAGAATTCTGTGTCGAAAAATTTGTCTACATGTTTTAAAACCATGGTGAAAGCTTAGGTGGGATTTTAATAGAACGGCTTGCTTTCACACGCAGGTGGTTAAGGAAGCCTCAGTCTCAGGGGTGCTGAGAACCATGTCTGAAGAAATAACACTACAGAATAAGGCAAAAACAACAGCAAAGGCATGAATCTGACCTCTGTGAAGCCTTGTAGGAAGGTAAGGCTGAAGCATCCTTATTATAGCAAAACCAGCCTCACCTAGATGTCTATAGCATTCCTACCGGGGCCTATGGAGTCAGCCTGAATGAGACAGTAAACAAGGCTAGCCTTGGTATGTTTGTTTCTTTTTTTAAACTGAGGTAAAATTCAAATTGCATTTAAAAAGTCAGCATTTTAACTGTGTTGAAGTGGATAGCTCTGTGGTTTTTAATATATTCACAATATTGTAAAGTCATCACCACTATCTAATCCCTGAGAGTTACCTCCAAAGAAACCTTGTGCCCATTAATCATCATTCCCGGTTTTTCTCCCTCCCCCTAGAAACCACCAATCTATTTTTTGTCTATATGGATTTGCCATGACTTTGTGATTCTGAGTCAAGATCTGAAGAGGAACCAAAGTCAGACGACCTGTGAGGGAAAGTCTAACATGGGTGGGAGGTTGGGAACTGACATATCCCAGAGAGCTACTGGAAAGATGATAGGATCTTAAGTAATAGAAAAGAGAGAATAATGTGAATATATTTACATAAGTAGTTTTGGGCCATCTTATAAACTTTGGACACACTGAATGGGAGTGGTCATTTGAGTGAGCATTACCTGAAACTTAAGGGTGATTCTAGAGCTTCATTGGACTGTACATTAAAATTTACTTTAGAAGAATATCCACACATTATCCTTGACATATAATAAAAGATATAGCAATTTGACCCCAAATTGGCTGTGTTCTAGTAAGAAAGTTCACCTAGTTATTTTAATAGCATAGATAATAATCTGGTGGAGAACATCTAACTAGTGAGATTGAGAATGCACATCTAGATATAATTTTAAGGGATAGTTTCAGGAATAAGTACAGTGTATTGGACTTCCCTCATGACTCAGTGGTAAAGAATCTGTGTGCAATGCAGGAGATGCAGGTTTGATCTTTGGGTCAGGAAGATCACCTGGAGAAAGAAATGGCACAACCCACTCCAGTATTCTTGCCTGGGAAATCACATGGACAGAAGAGCTTGGTGGACTACAGTTTATGGGGTCACAGAGTTGGACATGACTTAGCAACTAAACAACAACAAATTGGTTAAATGTGCAGGTCAAGAAGCAACAGTTAGAACTGGACATGAAACAGACTAGTTTCAAGTTGGGAAAGGAGTATATCAAAGCTATATATTATCATACTGCTTATTTAACTTATATGCAGAGTACATCATGCAAAATGCTGGGCTGGATGAAGCACAAGCTGGAATCAAGATTGCTGGGAGAAATATCAATAACCTCAGATATGCAGAGGGTGACACCACGCTTATGGCTGAAAGTGAAGAAGAACTAAAGAGCCTCTTGATGAAAGTATAAGAGGAGAGTGAAAAAGTTGGCTTAAAACTCAACATTCAGAAAACTGAGATCATGGCTTCTGGTCCCATAAGTTCATGGCAAATAGATGGGGAAACAAAGGAAATAGTGAGAGACTTTATTTTCTTGGGCTCCAAAATCACTGAAGATGGTGACTGCTGCCATGAAATTTAAAGGTGCTTACTCCTTGGAAGGAAAGTTATGACCAACCTAGACAGCACATTAAAAATCAGAGACATTACTTTGCCAACAAAGGTCCATCTAGTCAAAGCTATGGTTTTCCCCGTAGTCATGTATGGATGTGGGAGTTGGACTATGAAGAAAGCTGAGAGCTGAAGAATTGATGCTTTTGAACCATGGTGTTGGAGAAGACTCTTGAGAGTCTATTGAACTGCAAGGAGGTCAAACCAGTCAATCCTAAAGGAAATCAGTCCTGAATATTCATTGGAAGGACTGATGCTGAAGCTTCAATACTTTGGCCACCTGATGTGAAGAACTGACTCATTTGAAAAGACGTTGATGCTAGGAAAGATTGAAGGCAGGACAAGAAGGGGACGACAGAGGATAAGATGGTTGGATGGCATCCCTGACTTGAGGACATGAGTTTGAGCAAGTTCCAGGTTTGGTGATGGACAGGAAGCCTGGCGTGCTGCAGTCCATGGGGTCACAAAGAGTCAGATACGACTGAGTGAATGAACTGAACTGAAGCGAAGCTCATGTTTCAATTCCAGATCTGCGACTTTGAACAAGTGACTTAAACGTAGCCTCTTTTGTAGCCTAGGAAACTAAATAACAGTAAAGTAAAATAATGCCCATCATATTTTTGGAGTACTAGGTGGAATGAATGAGCCAGAACACTGAAGACTCGTGAACAGTGCCCAGCACACTACTGTAAGTATCCGCAGATGTTGGCACCTTACCATTAAAGGAAGCATGCTCTTTAGGGGAAACTAAGAGATGTAATATTTCTTTCATATAATTATTTTCACATATAAAATCTTACATATTTTATACTAGGTCCCTGGGCAGATGGAGTTTCAACTGTTCACAGTGTAAGACAGTGTGAATGACACTACTGCAAATTCAGTCGGAGTGTCAATCTGCTGACAGTAACTGTTTCCTTTTGACATTTTTCAAAACCAGGACACCATCTTAAATGTTCCAAGTGTGAGAAAGAACTCCTCAAAGAGAGTCTAAGCTTTAAAAAATGGATCTGCATCTGGAATCAGTTCTGTGAACATCACATTTTATGATACAAATATCTCCTGGGATCTCTGCGTCACCAACTCTTTTAAAAATAATGGAACTCTATAATGGAGAAAACATTGTTCTATAAAACATAAAACTTGGCTGTCAAAAAAAGGGAGAAAAAAGAAATGGGTGAAAGATTTAATAACTGAGTCTTATGACTAGATACAAATATTCAGCCTTTGAGGGATATTATGCTTGATTTAAGTGGGTTGATAAGGATACTGCCAGAGGTCAAATGACCAGATGACCACAGGAAAACTCTGCTATCAAATCAGATAGTTTGTGAGAGGCAAGCTCTTTTATGCCTAGCTCTTAGGACACTGGTTCAGCCAGAACCTGCCAACATCAGCTTATGTGGTAAAGATCAAAATCATTAAAATTATAAACATTTTAATGATAAATTATATAAAATCATATAAATATATAAAATTATATTATAAATTATAAAAATTATTATTTAAAAAGTACCATGAAAACTGAAGATAGCCATTTGATAGAATCTCTTGCCAAATTGTTGTGAATAAAATCAGCCTATCAACCTTCAGTCTTTCCCAAGGATATATGTTTCAACACAGTTTACTCTTCTCAGTTCAGCTCAGTTCAGTAGCTCAGTCTTGTCCGACTCTTTGTGACCCCATAGACTGCCGCACGCCAGGCTTCCCTGTCCATCACCGCCTCCCAGAGCTTGCTCAAACTCATGTCCATTGAGTCAGTGATGCCATTTAACCATCTCATCCTCCGTCATCCCAGATTTACTATCCAGATTTATAAAGGATTTTCTAATGAAATAAAAAATAAGAGAGAAAGGGGTGGGGGAGAGATAGAGACAGAACGAATGTGTCCCTCCCTAAAACCCAAAATCTTGTGACTTATTCTGCAGTCAGGTCAGTCGCTGTAGGTGATGCTTGATGACCTTTCAGACGAGTCCTGTGTAAATACATTGTGATGACTTCGTAGATGGATGTCAAAATATCAAAACTACTGTTTAAAATTTCTTACTTCTAGGCAATGGCCATTCTGATTCTGGCCTTTAAACAAGCCTGCCCCATCTGCAAACTTACTGTAACAGTAGGCTGCATTTGCCAGCACACCTGACCACTGTTGTATGCATCACTTCTTTTTGACCTGTGTTACACTGCAGTCATTTCTAAAGACTCTAAAGTTCTGGTCTTCTGATGCATGGCCATTGAAGAATACCCCCTTTTCTTCTGATAACGTATTCTCTATTTGTACTCTGCCTCTATGGGCTTATGGTTCATATGCAATTTTTCTGATGCTTGGACTTCATTTTTTTCCATTAGATTTTAGGTGAGTCTAATCCTTTGACTTTCAGTTTTCACTGTAATTTAATATTTATCCCTGCTGTGTCCCAGCCGACCAGAATTCAATGTCTAAAGGGTGGTTAGGCCAGTCTTGACCCTTTTAAGAGAGGAATTTAAAAAATGGGCCACTATTCAGACAGACATCTAGAAAATCCTGTCTTGTAAGCAATACTAAATTGGACCTTGACAGAGTTTTAGAAATGAGGGATAGAATAGAAACAGTCTGTTTAGTGCCCCCTCCCTTCATTTAGTTTACTGGTTGAGTTGAAGTAATTGCAGTCAGATAACAAGACCTTTATCACAGCACAATGACATAGGAATAGAGAGGTTTATTCAGACCAGTGTTAATATTTAGACATCAGAAGCATGAAATATTTACCTAAATTACTGAGAATTAAACATAGATGTAGCATAGTCTACCTGAGTCGAAACAAATAGACAAACTGATATCTGAAAACAATGTTTTAGATACTATATTGGAAAGGCTGAGGTTCAAACTCTGATGATGATGCTAAAAAAGACTTTAGATGAAGGCCATGGAAATGTACTTACCAAAAGCAGTGTCTAAAGAAATCAGGCTGCTTTTTGGAACCCTTACTGAGGACATTAAAAAAGAGTTTTACTAATGAGAAGTGACTGCTCTGTGGTTAATCATGTTAAAGAAATGTTCCACATAATCACTGTGAAATTTAATGTTGGTAAATAAGCTGCTTAATATTTATTTAAATAATTTTGTAAATGAAGAGGAATAAGAAATCAGACATTGGGTTATGATGAAAAGATTTGCTCTGAGAAGCCACTCACTTCAGAGGGCCAGCATCTAATCGCAGAGGTTCCAGGAGCTGTTGTAAGTTCAAGGTATAGTTTCAGTTATCCAGATCACATTAGGAATTTGATGTGGATAAATCAGGGTGTGTAATTCATGTATAAATGCTATTCATTTGCTGGAAAAATATAAAGGGAAGATTGGAGTTCATACATTTGCATTCTCTTTGAGGTGTTTCTGAAGGTCGTGTGTCTTCCTTAAGCATAGTATTCTTGAAGATGGGGAGCTCTTTAAAGTGACTCCTTTGATTTTTGGAGAAGAATCAGAAGCATCTTACAACTTTCTCTAGCAATCAAAGCCCTGGATGATGACTTTGAAGGCACTAGCTAGTGGAAATCTTATTACTCACCCTGATCATGAGCGAAGAACTGTGCCTCCCATTTCCAACTGGGTAAAGTCTGGGAAAGCATCTGGGTAATAGAAACTTTTAGGAAGTTCCCACCATCATTTTCTGTTAGTTGGGTGCATAGATGATAAATATAAGTAATCACATATTATCATGCTTTGATAATGGAAAATATACATTATATATTCCATAGTGGAAAATAATTCTTAATATATGAGAAAGCCCAATTCATGTAAGCATGGAATTGCCAAGAGACTTGTGAATACTGTTATTCTTGCCTGGAGCATCCCACGGACAGGAGCCTGGCAGGTTACAGTCAATGGGGTGGCAAGAAGTCAGACATGACTGAGGTGACTTAGCACAGCAGATTGAAACTATAATATTTAAAGAGTTTCCATAGAGAAAAGGCCTACAGATTTAGTAAACAGTCTTTGAAAACCACGGAGACTGGAAGGGTTTCTCTTGTGCAAAAAGACACTAAGAGATTATGATGAGGTAACCATTTTTGCAACTGATTGGGGGACTACCTTGTGTCTATAGTTTTATTTACATTATCTTAGTCTTTCAAATTAACCTACAAAGAGGTTCTTATTTCATTTTATACGTGAGGAAACTAGGAAATAGGAAGTTATATAATTTATCTATTTACAGAGCCAGCAAATTGTCAGAGTTGAGATTTAAATCCGGATCTATCTGACCCATTAGCCTATAATTTTTCCAGTGTGCAAAATAAACTGATGTTTATCAGGTAAACGAATAATGTTATACCCGTTTCCTTCTGCTAATGTGTGAATGGTGGATTCCAAAGGACACACCAGAGATGGCTGAATTGCCAAGGGGCCTCTTCAGAAGGTGTGCTGGACCTGAGTATTAGAAATGTATTCATTCATCACATATGTTTTGAGGCCCCTCCGTTTCATGACATAATATGAAGTTTGACAAGTGATACAAAGGTGACTGCATCTGCAACTCAAATAGTGCATGCAAGACTAAAGTTTAAAATGTAAAAATGACCTAAGAGCAAAGATTCAGGAAAGACGAGGATGATGAACAAGAGCACTGTGGGGGGCGGGGTGGCTTGTGCTATCTGCGCGTTGGAGTGAAGATGATGATCTTTTAATCTGAAAGGCAGAGGCTGGGACAGGCACAAGGACATCAGATTAGGACTCAGTTGACCCTTTGATTGCATAATTCTGAGTAAATAATTCAATATATTTGAGGTTTCAACTTCCTCTTTTGTGGGAATCCTGGGAAAACCTTTTCCGTGCCTTGGTTTCCTTATTTGTGATATAAGATTAATTGTACAGACTTTGCCTATCTCAGACCATTGTTTTAAGCATCAATTTGAGACACTCACAGAGTTTTTAAGTTCTATACAAATGAATCATCAACTTTATGAAATTAGAATTAGTCCTTAGAGACCATCAAATATGATTGGAAGACATGAGAAACACACAAATTCAACATTTGATCCAGCAGCCTCCAATCAGAAGGATACAAATGAGGGGCCAAGATAGTTCAGGTGGGAATTCAGCTGGAAACTGAAGGTGGTCATTTGCTTATAGATAGACACAGCAATGCTCTCTAAACCACAAAAGGATCAGTAGCATGATACAGGTCAACTTGAAACGTCCATACGATAATAACATTATAGGTTACTGACTGATGCTGACTCATTTAATCTGGATGTAAAGTGGCAAATTTATTATGAGGTTTCTGAAAAGGAAAATCAGGGTTTAAATGATTACCTGATTTTGACCCTTTTTTTTTTTTTTCCTTCTGTGCAAGGAGAAAAGTGTGGGAAGTGACCTATCAGTTGTTATAGGAGGGAGGTGGTATTTGGTGAAAGAAGATCAGTGCTGTGTTTTGACATTTAAACCCCAATGAGACCTATGGCAACCACAGAGGGATGAGCACTCTGATTACTGTCTTGTCATTGCTTTCTGGAGGCACTTATATTACAGTGCCTCCCATACCCTTTACTATCCAGCACCCCGTTAACTGGACAGCTTCTGTTGACAAACACTCCCCAATCAGAGAAATAACTCCATGTTAACTGAGGCTCATAAAGATGATGCACTGGCCTCATAATATGATTCTAAAGCCACTTATGCATCATCAAAGTGTGGTGAATTATGTTCAGAAAAAATTTTATGCCCCAAATATTTTATGTTCTGTATATCTTACAATAGGTAGATTGTCTCAATTGTGAGTTTTTGATTGTCAGAACATGTGATTAGTGAGAATGCTTTTTTCCCTATGCTGAATAGAAGTTACTGTCTTACTGATTTGGTGATGTCACGGGTTGGTGAAAATTCAAATTGGATCACATTCCTGAGGTCACAAATTTTAAGCTAAATGTTGTCCATGAGGTGAAACTCAGGATATAAAGGGAGAAGAGAGATTCTGCAAGTAGTTGGAATAAATAGTGGACAATTCAGATTTATCTGTCACCTACCTATTGTTATTCACACAACCTCATTGTTAAGCATCTTGAGAACTCAGTGACGCTGGAGAAAGCAGAATGTAAACTGGTAACTTAAGAGCCCAGGACCAGGGGAAGGAATTGGTTGAAGTGGTCTTTTTTTTGTTTGTTTATTTATTTATTTAGGTTGTGCTGGGTCTTCATTGCTGCACGTGGGCTTTCTCTAGTTGGAGCGAGTAGAGGCTACTCTTCCTTGTGGTCCATGGATTCTAGGAGCACAGGCTTCAGTAGCTGCAGCACAAGAGTTCAATAGTTGTGGCACATGGGCTTTTCTGCTCCATGGCATGTGGAGTCTTCCCAGACTGAGGTTTTGGCCTGCGTCCTCTGCATTGACAAGCAGATTCTTATCCACTGTACCACCGAAGAAGTCCTGAGGTGGCCATTAGTCCACATCTCAATATCCAAGTAGCCATAACACTGCTCCATAAGGAGGTCCAATTCCTGCTGCAATGGCAGCAGAAATCTCACTTAAAAGACTCTTTAGGATGCTTAGTAGTATTGTGATTATGTGGAGAAGAATGTCAGTCAAAATTTGTGGTGTGGACAGCTGGGACTCAGAGTGCAGCAGAAATTCAGAGCCACCAAGAGACACAGGAATTCAGGCCAGCTGTCTGTCTCAGAGGGGAACTGTACTGCAATCAGCACACCAGAGCAGAAGCCTGACTCTAAACAGGGGTTAAGAGGAGAGAAGTTAGAGGATAAAGCTGGAGCTTAGAAGACACGAGGGTGTCTGGGCCATCATTGGCACACAGATACCAATTGTCAGGCAGATATGTTGCTGTTACTCATGAGGAAGTATCAGATTTCCTCCTACATTTGGGGGCTATGTGGACAGGCTTCTGATCTTTATATCTGTAGGGAAGTCAGGGTTTTGGTTGTGAGGGTGACATTGACATTTTTCTACTGCTATTCTGCCACCTACCAACTTTCTGTTCTGGTAAAGTTCTCACAGAGAGAAAGGATGTGAGGTGGGTGGGCAGCCAGTCATTATAGACATTGTCACATTTTGAGGTTCTTCAAAAGAACTTTTTCTAATGAAAAGTTTTGGCTGAAAAAAATCCATTTTGAACCTTTAGAGATGTTACAGAGGGAATGGATAGCTAGGAGATAATGCTGTAGTAGAACAGTTCCTGAAGGATTTTTGTTGTTGCAAATGTAAAAATAGAACAAATTTAACCAAACTGGATGACTAAGAGGAAAAAAATCAGTGCCTCATAGCCACTCATATTTTTGCTTCTATTTTAGAATTACCATGTTAGATCTATTCCCATGACAGGCTGACTTCTAAAATTTAAGAATTTTCTAGGATAAGGGTTTATTCTGAACATTCATCTTCATCAAGATGGGTAGTTTAAAACTTTCAATTTTGTCATGGTTTTAAAACTGTATGTGGAAGCCTTTGTCTCTTTCCATTGAACTGGGTGAGAAGGGAAATCTGATCTGATTGTGGCAGAAATAGCACCTTTTGGCTTCTGAGACTTGGGTAGAAAAGGCCACATAACTCTTGGTGGTTTCTTTGGGGAGATTCTAAGACCTTTTGGCTGCCACGTAAGAAGTCCAGCCCCCCTGAGGCCAGAATGTATAGAGAGCACACAGAATAATCACATGTACAGAGAGATGCTCAAGGAGCCCCAGCAATTCCAGTCACAGCTGTTTTGAGTCGTCCTAGCCCAAGCACCAGACATGTGAATAAAGAAATATTTGGATCCACCAAAGTCACTATTCCACTGCAAACTCTTTGAAGACCGTGAGGAAGATTTGCCTCACTGTCTTAGTCCATTTGGGCTGCCTAAAAAAAAGTACCATCAACTGGGTAGTCTACAAACAATACAAATATATTTTTCACAGTTCTAGAGGCTGGAAAGTCCAAGATTATTGTTCCAACAGATCCAGTGTCTGCTGAGAACACTGCTTCCTCAGAGATAGTCATCTTTTCACTGTAACCTCACATAACATGATGGAAGGAGCAATGGAGCTTTCTTGAGTCTCTTTTAGAAGGGCCTTAATTACATTTATGGGGCTCCACCTTCATAACCCAATCACCCCCAAATGTCCCACCTCTTAATATTATCACATTGGGATTAGGGTTTCAACATATGAATTTGGGGGGCCGACACAAACATCCAATCTGTAACACTCACCTGAGCCCAGTCAATTTCCAGATTCACACACACACACAAATGAAAGTTGTACTGTTTTATGTCATTCTTTTAGGTGAGTCATCACCTGGCAATGGACAACCAGAA
Source organism: Moschus berezovskii (assembly GCF_049115385.1). Lineage (NCBI taxonomy): Eukaryota > Metazoa > Chordata > Mammalia > Artiodactyla > Moschidae > Moschus > Moschus berezovskii. The sequence continues at coordinate 119,217,153 of NC_142463.1, forward strand.
CACAACTTTATGAACATTTCTATGGCATCTGTTTTCTGTTGGAGGGCAGGGGATAAGGGCAGGAGTGGTGGTGAGAGGCATAGTCACTGAGTCTGATGGGATGGCTAAACAGGATGAGGTGGAAGTTGCTCCTTATGCCTTACTGCAACAATAGTTCTGCTCTTCCTACTTACTATAATTTCACACTGTCCCTTAAACCTCCCCCTTTCCTCCTTGTGCTCCCTGCACCCCTTTGCAGAATACATATGTAGCTTCTTACAAGATTCCCTGACTTTCTTAAGAAAGAAATTTGGTTGAGGCCAGAGTGGTATAAATATGCCCCCTCTTGCCTAGTCCTAAAAACTTTTAGTGCCTGGTCCTAAACACTTTTTATGTGACACTTGGATACTATCTTTCAGCAGTGATCTTGGAGGCCACATGTTTCATAAGTTGTAGGAGGACAACTTAGCCTTCATTGATTGTGACATGAGGAAGAAATAAACTTTTATTAAACCACTGAGATGCTGAGTACCAAGGTTATTTGTCCAGTAGTCAGTGAGCATTACCTTAACTTATATAGAATCCTTTGACCTGACTTCCTTTCTGTTGGCATGGAAGGCACCTACGGGGAGAAGTCCTTTCTTTTCTTTTTTTTTTAAAAGAAATATTTATTTACTTTATTTGGCTGTGCTGGGTCTTAGCTGTGCCATGCAAGATTTAGTTCCCTGACCAGGGATTGAACTTGGGTCTTCTGCACTGGGAGCATGGAGTTTTAACCACTGGACTGTCAGAGAAGTCCTGGGGAGCAGTCCTTTCTGTGAGTATCTCACAAAACCTCAGCACATCCTCTCATTCATTTCTTCCACCAGTTTTACTGAGATATAATTAATATACAGCATTGCATTGTTAAGGTGTAGAGCATCATGATTTGACTGCACTCACTTATTTCCGACCCTTCTGTCCAGGATATAGAAGATGCTCAAAGAGGCAGAACCCCCTTGGTACTCTGAGCTCTATTCCCTGTTACACTCACCTCAGTCTTAAAAAATCAAATGTTTCTAATCTTTGCTAAGAGAACTTGGTGATTATGTTTCCTTGTCATTGGGGCCAATGGTTTACAGACAGGAGATCAAAATACTGTTTTTCATAACTGAATTTTCTCTCCTAAAGAAATCACATTAATAAACTTCCAAAGCAGGTGACATAAGAGTAGGGGAAGAAATGTACAGAAAACTATCAATTCCCCCCCACCTCCCAAGGAAGACTGTTTTTTTTTTCAAAGATACTGTTTACTGTGAGTCACATTAAAATATATTTTTCTACAGATAAGTCAACTTCTCCATTGAAAGCCAATTCTAGGAAGAATGAGTCAGTCCAGAAAATAAAACAGTGGTGTAAAGTCAAGCTATAATCCGGCTTTTCAGTTGAAGCATTCTCAAGAGTTGTGCATTTTCCAGCCGTCCCTCTCCAGTGAAAAGGGAAAGAGATAAAATATTACTCTCAAATTCTCTTCTAATTCGCATAGTCATTATCTCTTTCCTGGTTGCTCTGTATTTTTCTCTCCACCACACAAACACATGAGTATTCCGCCAGCACATGAGGATAATGGCCATCTTAGACCATTGAGAGATGCTCAAAGGTGATGGGGGAGGGGAAGAGGGCTCGACTACCCTTTGCCCCAGGAGGGAGCTCTTCCGGCCAGAAGCTAATAGCCCAACACCGCCCCACAGGTCATTTGATCCCACAGTTAAGGGAGAAAAAAAATTGCTGGCACCGGAGATAAAAGGGATATAATGAAAATGTAAACGAAAAACTTTATACCAGGCATGGCCTGACAGAGGGAAGATTGATATCCCATGATGCTTTGTCTTGATGAGACAATGAAAAATAACCACCACAGCAGCTGTGTCAATATCAGACTTGGTAATGCACCACTGGCTGTGGGTTTTTATTTAATCCGCTTTGCTTTAAGATGATAACGGTTGTTACTTTTCAGTGCCTGTCTGTCAGCGCCCAGCATTGCAATATTCCTCCGCAGCTCTGCGAGCGGGTTTCATTTATTTTAAAATACCATTTCACACACTGCTGACTTTTAACAGTGTTCTGTGTGAGTTTGTGAGATTGAATAGTGACAGAAACAACACTTTTTATGAGAATACAGAATATTAAAAACGGGGCACAATATACAGATGGCAGTTTTCACTACAGCTTGTTTTTTTCCCCCTTGCTTCTGCTACTGAGCTTTCCCACTGAATGCATTTGTAGTAACACCATAAATGTCACTTTCACTGACTGCCTTTTGGCATTTTATTTAAATGGAATTCAACTCCGGCTTGCTCCTGCCACTGTTGCCGCCGCTGTTACCAACTTGTTTCAGGGTGGCCCCGTTTTACAGAACCATGCCATTGGCTTCATTCCTCGGGGTCCCAGATCGGAAATACAGGAATAGTGCTCAAACCCTCATGGCTAGGAGCTTAGATCTAAAGATTCCAAAAGAAAGACTTCACCAGCAGAGGTTACAGACGGGTTTGACCTTTGCAGCAACCAGTTAGTAAAAAGTACTTTTGAACTCTGAGAATACTTCTGACTGGGACATAAGTTACTTCCCTGTTGTGGGGGAAAGCCAGCATACACCAACGGTCTTCAGTGGAATGCCGCAGGAGAACAGAGGGACGGGCTCTGAGTGACGTATCGAGGTCTCGCGTCTATCAGCGCTGACTAGCAGTACTTCGGTCGGGACGTTTACCTGGGCCCTACATTCTCTCCACCGATCCTTATCTTGGCAGATACATGCTTATGCTGCTGGGCCTCTAGACATGTACCAGGGGTGGCATTTTGCTGCCAACACGATGTTGACATGTGCAAATTTCCCTTTCTCTCTTGCATGAAACATTGGTTGCTCCATCAATTCCAGACACAAAGTAGAATAGACAGTGGTGATGAAGCCTTTTTCCTGGGAGAACCTGCAACTTGGGGAAAGCTGGTTTCTTGTCTAGGCCAAATGAGGCTAGAAATGATCTGCTTAATCCAACCATGTAAATGCGTTCACATCTCTCAGGCTCAGGTCTGACTCAGAGCCCTAAGAGATTTCCAGCTGAGAGCTCAAATTTTCAGAAAATTGGAAATCTTTACCAAAAAAAAAAAAAAAAAAATTAAGCAGAAAATGCAATTGAAAGCCTCAGTCCTGGCCTGAAGACTGGTCTTCATGGACTTCTTATACAATATCGCTTAGATACAGGTAAAGATGGGTAGGTTTAAAAGCATTTTTGAAAACCTGACTAGTTTGTGAAGAAATTTGAAGGTCTGTCTTGTCTGTATCATCTCTTTTTGTCCTTTTTTTTTTTTTTAAATTAATTAATTAGACTGCACTGGGTTTTAGTTGTGGCATGCAAACTCTTAGTTGTGGCATGTGGGATCTAGTTCCCTGACTAGGGGTTGAACCCAGGCCCCCTGAATTGGGAGCATGAAATTTTAGCCACTGGATCACTAGGGAAGTCCCTCTTTAAGTCTTTTTAATTAGAAAAGTTGGAAGAGTTAGAAATGGAAGACTGGAGAGATCCCCATAAGATGAACTTTGGAATCTCTTTGTTATGAACTGTTCACATTTCAAATTAACTTCCATAAGGCTTTCAGAAGCGCCAAAGGAAAGGTAACAGGGCAACAAATTAGGCCTCAGAAATATTGAGATGGAGTTGGGAAATGAAGCTATTTAAGACTCCTGAAATAAAGGAGGAAAGAGAGAGAAAGGAGAAGTGGAGCCCAAGCAAGGACAACACTTTATACTCTGTGCGTTTCTGGTAGCACTAGCACAGGAGTCCGTCTCTTCAAACGTGCTGTCCGCCCGAGTGAGTCTAAGCAGTGCTTTCAAGTCAGGAATCGTGTGCGTCATTCTAAACTCCTCCTTGTTTGGCCATTGTCTCCTCCGATCAGTCACTAATTTCTGACAAGAGACCTTACTATGATTTAAATGCATCTATTTCTCTCTATTCTCGCTTCCGCCACATTAATTTGTATCATTGTTGATAAATCGGTGGTCTCCTTGTCCTCGTTTCCCCTTAAATCCATCCGTAATAAATGTTGCTGGAGTAATATTCTAAAACAACTATCTGGTGGTGACACTTCACCCTTCAAAACCTATGCACCGTTTCTCGCTGAGGTGACCTCATGAAGGCAGTTTTCTGAGTGCTTGAGCTCACTACCACCTATCCTTTACTTACTGTAAGCATCTCTCATTTGACTTGGCTTGTTTGTTGCCTTTTTTTTTGAATGCCCTAAACTGTTTATTAGGTAAGAAGTTAGAATTTTATAAACATTACTTCTATTAGCCATAGTGGTGGAGCTCAGGCTGGAGAGTAGTGCATCGTCTCCAGGCTGTCCGGGAAGAACCACCAATTTTGTACAGGGACAAGTGACCCTTTCCAAGACCAGGGCTCTTTCTGCCTGCTGATGTCAGCCTATGCTTGTGGACTGGTTTAGTGACCCACAGGGTGTCAGGGTTTCTTATGACAACTTTATGGAGTGGATCAATGGGAATAACCCCAAAGATTTGTACATAGACTCATCCCTAACACAGGAAGAATTCAGGCCCCACAGTGGCATCCAGCTTGCTCCTCGGCAACAGACTGAAGGCTTCGAGCAAACTTGAGCTGGTTGACCCCATGGTGGACAGGCTTGCATAGGTGGCACCCTTAGAAACTGGGCATTTGCAGCCACCATGGTGCACAGGAATCCAGTATATGACATGACCTTGCTTGGCCTTGTATCTCAGCCTGTTGGCTGGGTGGGGTGCAGTGCAGTGCAAGATGGAGAGCTGGCGGTACTGCCAGCAATGTACCCTGAGGACATCATGTCCACTGCTTCCTCTTTCTTAGTTCCTGGAGGTGTTTGTAAGTGTCCATCTGAGCTCACCTGATGGCTGCCGCCACATGGAAAGGCCATCGCCCTTTTAAAATCTCTCTTACATATGTCTTTTCTCCTGTCTTAGAATGTAAGGGATCACATTTCTGTTCTTTGGTGTCATCAACAATAGCTAGTTGGCTGTTGGATGCAGTGCCATAACCCCACTAAATGATTGGTAAATATTCATAGGGTTTGCTGAATATTTGTATCTGTCTAATGTGTAGCAGAGTTCCTATCCAGTTATCTAGGATAGATATTTTTGAAACTTAAGGTACTAGCTATGATGCAGAAGAAAAGCATCTCTACACTATGGATGGTCACCAGTATGATTTTCAGCCAAACTTACTGGGGAAAAGTCCCTGTATGAGAGTGGAGATGCCGGGGTTTGCCTAAAAAATCTTGGGTTAGAGATGGTATTTCTACTTCCAAATCCTTCTGCTCAACTACACTGACTTTTTAATTTTTTTGGATATGATTAGAATTGAGGCTAGTAATTCTTATCTAGGGCTGTTGACACATCTCTCCTACCATCTTAACTAGTGAGTCAGCAAAGTAGCTCTCTCTCCTGCGAAGGCAAAGTTACTTTTGGAAAGCTGAGCAAATCTCATCTCTCATTATTTTTTCCCCTACAGGTTCTTTATATTTTAGGTTTTGTCATTGAATGTGTATAATTTATTTAGACTGACAAGTTCATTTTTTAAATGGGAATACCTGTTATTTAAAAATTTCTGTGGATTTTGGCAGAGCCTTTTTGCTTTTTGTGATTTCTAGAAGCTCTCCTTGTAGTCTTTCTTCTCTCTGCCTGTGGTTTTTTTTTTTTCTGTATTTTGCAGCCTCTACCCACCTCACAAACATATATGACTTTTTCTTTGCAAGGTGGGGGGTGTGTCTCATAGTAATAGTTTTTAAAGATACTGTCCCTTTACATGATCTCCACTTAGGATCAAAAAGGAAAAAAAAAAAATTACTGGGGAGAGGAAAAATCAGCTAAAACAAGTTTATCTAAACAAAAATGCAGCCCAAATGGCTTTTCCTTTAGCTTCTATAAGAAATGTAAAACTAGAAGCTGAAAAAGGTCACAAAAGCCAAGTGTCTTCCAGGATGAGCCAGTGGGTCTTTCAGGAAGAGATACTAATTGTATTCTTCTCTAGGCTACTTCGACCTGCTTGACTGGCAGGAAGTCCAAGCTCTCTGTGACCTGAGAAGCAGCACCACGGTAAGGTTGTCACAAGCAGACCTATGAGTCAGCTCTTTCTCCAGAGACTTCCTACCAAGAAGTATTTCATTTTCAAGAGAAAGAGAAAAAATATCTCCCCTTCCTTATTCCCCCATCCTCCATGAGTAAAATAGTTTTTTAATTTCCAGGGCTTAAAATCAGAACTAATTTGAAAAAAATGTTTAGAAGGCCTTTCAACCCCTAAGCACACAAGATACAGACTTAGATTTTTTTTTTTTTAACCCCAGAGTTTTGCCCTCTGTTAATTCAAGGTGACAAGAACTGGTAGCATTTCATTCCCACTCCATCTCCCCATCCCACTTCCCACTCCAGACTCCAGAGTGAAGTTTCTGAATCTCTAGCCACATTAGATTTCCTAAAACTTATAATTTACTTAAACTAGCATTCTTTGGTATTATGGGTGACTGTATACTTCTTGTCATTTTGCTGTCTTCAAAGAGGACTTTGGTATCTGGCTAAAGCCTTCCTGGTTACCCCAAAAAACACCTAAAATATTGGAGAGATTCAGTGTCTTTGTTGATATCACATCCAGTGCCCCCAATATAATTCCTTGTCATGCTTGATTTTAATGTTTCTTACATCTATTTCCCTTCAGCACCCTGTAATCTTCTGTTTTCTGACCTAACCTCTGTCCTTCCTTATGTTTTTTCTGTTATTTACACTATACATCTTTGCTCTGCTCTAACTGTGATCTCTAATCCCTTGACTCCCCCTGTTCTCTGAGTCTGTCAGGACCCCTTCCCCTGCCTAACTTCTCCTCACTAGCAATCCGGGATAGTCACTATCCTAGGACTCCATGGGATCTTTTGGTTGGGACCCTAGAAATCCCTCACCCCGTGTTCTCTTGCCTCCTTCTCTCAGGGCTGCTCAAGAACCATGACACACTTTCCTTGTCCTCTTCCCTTCCCATCTTCCAAAACAGTTCTTTCAAGACTTCAGTTTTCCTTGCAAATTCCCTGTCTTCACAGCCAGCATTTCTTCCCAGAAGAAAATAGAAGGTGTTAGGCTTCTAACTTTGACCCATTTCTGGATGCTTATACTCTTGTGAAAATAACCACTACTTACATTCTAAGCACTCCCAAATCTATACTTTCATCTCAAGTTTGTTCCCTTCACTGATATTTAAGCTCATGAATCCAACTCCTTAATGAACATTTCCTGTTGACTGCTGTTCGTTTACCTTAAATTCAACAGAATCCACACTGAATCTAGTATATGCCTATTCTTAAACCCGAGATGTAATAGAAAGCTTCATTGTATATTCATATGATTTTGAATTAAATCAGAGAAGAGAACAACTAAATGATTTTAAAACTATCACAAAATAGAGTGAGAAGGACTTGTTGCTATTGCTCAGTTGCCCAGTTGTATCTGACTTAATGACCAGTTAAATAGGCAGGGATAGCCAGAAGTGTAGGATAATCTCTAGATATAATTTAAAGTGATTTGGTTTATATAGTTTTCCAATAGGAGAGAGAATAGAAAAGGGGGAATATATTTGAGAGTTTAAAAAATGAGGTCATTTCTGGACAAGTATAATTTGAATAAATATGATATTCAGAATGCAGGTAAGTAAATGAGTTTCGTTATTGTTCAGTCATGAAGTCATGTCAAACTCTCTGCAACCCTATGGACTGCAGCACATCAGGCTCTTCTGTCCTCTACTATCTCCTGAAGTTTGCTCAAACTCATGTCCATTGAGTTGGTGATGCTATCTAACCATCTCATCCTCTGCTGCCCCCTTCTCCTTTTGCCTTCAATCTTTCCCAGTATCAGGGTCTTTTCCAATGAGTGAGTTCTTCACATCAGGTGGCCAAAGTTTTGGAGGTTCAACTTTAGCATCAGTTCTTCCAATGAATATTCAAAGTTGGTTTCCTACACTGACTGGTTTGATCTTGCAGTCCAGGTGACTCTCAGGAGTCTTCTCCAGCACCACAATTCAAAAGCATTAATTCTTTGGCACTTAGTTTTCTTTATGGTCCAACTCTCACATCTGTACATGACTACTGCAAAAACCATAACTTTGACTATACAGACCTTTGTTTGCAAAATGATGTATCTGCTTTTTAATATGCTGTCTAGGTTTATCATAGCTTTCTTTCCAAGGAGCAAGCATCTTTTAATTTCATGCCTGCAGTACTGTCCACAGTGATTTTTATTTAAAAGAATTAAAAGTTAAAAATATATTTTGGAGTTATCAGTATAGCAGTGGTAGAAATTGTTGGGAGGAAAAGTGTTTTCTGGGAAGATTTTCAGTGAGAAAAGATCAAGAGGAAAATCCTAGGGGACATCATTGTTTAAAGATAAGTTGAAAAAGGAACCATAATATGAAGCTAAGGGGAATGTAGTAACATACAAGTAAGTTGGATAGTTTGAGGAAAAATAAGTGCTCAAAAGCATTGGTTGCCAAGAAGAAATTAACTATGATAAGAACTGCACCATGACTGTTGCACTTGGCATTATGGATGTTAGCAAGAATCATTTCAAGTGGAAGACAGATTTTTAAGGGATAAACAGGGGATGTAAACTCAAGTGGGAGACAGGAGCACACACATCATCATCTGTGGTGTAAAGCAGACTTATGGAGAGCTATAATACAGGTGTTGATGATGGGCTGTCGGAGGAGCAGGAAGAAGCACTTTCTGTGAGTTTGGAGACTGGGGAGGGTTCATGGAAAAGGTAATATTTCAGCATGATTTTTAAGGACAAGCAGGATTTTTAATCAATGTTATTGAAACATATTTTGCATATAATAAAATGTTCCCATTTTAAGTTTGCAGTTCAAGGAGTTTGACAAGTGTTTGTATTCATGTCACCACACCTCAGTCATTATATAGAACATTTCCAACATCCCAGGATATCTTGTCATGCCTGTATGCAGTCAATATTAGTCTCAGGGAACGCCTGCTTTTCTTTCAGTCACTGTAGATTAATTTTTCCTTGTCTATAATTCCACATAAATGAGATCATAGATATGCATTCTTATGCTTAACATATTTTCTTTTGCAATTTATCCATGTGGTTGCTATTTAAGTAGTTATTGCTTTTAATGCTGAGTAGTATTCTGTTGTATGGAAACTGCAAAATGATTGGCTTCCCTGGTGGCTCAGTGGTGAAGAATACACCTGCCAATGCGGGAGATGCTGATTTTATCCTTGGGTCAGGAAGATCCCCTGGAGAAGGAAATGGCAACCCACTCCAGTATTATCGCTTGGGAAATTCCACTGACAGAGGGGCCTGACGGACTATAGTCCACAGGGTTGCAGAACAGTCGGACTAGACAACAGTTCTGTTGTACACGAAAATCTGTTCGTCCATTCACCAGCCGTTATATAAAGTGTGTAGTAATATCTCATTTTGGTGATCAAGTGCTTTTTCTGCATAAGACATGATCTTGTAGTTTCTGTGGTTTATTTTCTTGTATTGTTTTTTGAATGTTGGTCTTAAAAGGTGGGTTGGCAAGCATATCCCTTTCTCTGTTTTCTGAAATTGGTTGCATAGGCTTAATATTTATTTCTTAATTGTTTGATGGAACTCAGAATGAAGCCACCTTAACCTGGAGGTTTTTTTGTTCAAATGTTTTTAATAACAAATTTAATTTCTGTAATATTCTTTAACATTAAATAAAGAAATTATTTACAGCAAAATTCATGGCAAAATTCTCTGAGATTTCATTGATTCTTGCTTAACCCAATATTTACCATTTTGGTTGCACAATGATAATTTTCCAACTTCAGTACTCCCTATACAATTATGTTAGCCCTCAGCATCCTAGTGTAAATAAGAGATGACTCCTCACCCTGGGACATTTCCAATGATCTTTTGATTGAAAGGAGCTCATCCTGTAGAAGGCTCATAGGGAAGGGACCCCCACTAAGTATTTCCTGAGTTCAAGAACATGAAAAACTGTTCTATAATCTTAAAACTTGAATGGCAGTTTCACCAGATATAATTTTCTTGGTTCACACATTTTCCCACTAAAGTTCCTTGAAAATACTGCTCCATTATTATCCTGATCTTCATGTTGCTTTTTGAGAAATCTGATAATCTAATTCTCTTGCCTCTATAATTTATTCCATCTTTTCTTTCCAGAGCCCTTGAATATTTTTACTTTATGTCTCAGAGTTCATCTTTCTATGCCAATTTTCTCTGAAACCTGTTGATCCCTCTCCGTGTATGAGTTCTTATTTCATTCTGGAGAGTCTGAAAGTCTTTTTTTAATATATATTGTAGCTTAAATTTATATTATTTTACATTGTTTTGATGTTTTTCTTCAGAGACCAAGTTTTGTGAAAATTTGTTTTTTTCCTGTTTTCTATTTTAATCCCTTTACTGTTTTTCATTTTTCTTTACATTTTTAGTCTCTTGTTTCTTTACTGACTTTTTTCAATACTGTTTATTAAATTTATATTAAAATCTGTTCTCACATGGGCTTGCAGTAATTTAGTCTTCTTTTTTGATATGATTTTTTGTCTTTTGCTACTTCTTTCACCAGGAAAATTAATTTTATTTTTATACTATTTTGTCCATTTTATTTTTAACTTTTGTAATTTTTATTTAAGGGGTTTGTTAGTATCCTCATGTGCTTGCTTGAAGTGCTATGTTTTGTTTTCTTCAACTTTGTGGTTTAGTTTTTCAAAGGCTTATCAATATAAAATATTTTATTTACAAATTCTGACATTTTGCAGTAGTTTTGTGTCGATGTAGTTCAGTTTTTCTCCACTCTTACTCATTTTACAGATAGGCTTCTGAGTTTGATAACACCGTATACTGTTTTTTTTTTTTTTTGCCTCTTCTGCTCATAAGCTGTTTTTCGTTATTATTGATACATAGCAACTTGATTATGATGTCCTTGTTGTAATATTCTGTATGTTTAGTCAACTTGGAGCTTGTTGAGAGTCGGATTAATGCGTTTGTGATTGTCATCAGATTAGACAATTTTCAACTACTATTTTTTTTCCAAATATGTTTTCTATTTTCCTCCTTTCTGGGGTTAAAATTTATACTTATTTCCCCACAAGCCACTGAATCACATCACTGATTATTTTGTTTTTCCATCTTTTTTCTGTTTCACTTTGGATATTTTCTATTACTGTGACTTTAAATCCAGTGATCTTCCCTTCTTCAGTGTCTAATCTGTGTCAAATCCCAACTATGTAAATTTCAGTTCAGACACATTTTCACCTCTAGAAATTCTATTTTGTTTTTTAAACATCTTTAATTTCTTTTTACATTAAGTCTATGTGTTTATTTTAATTCTTGAACATATTTTAATATTAAAATAAATGTTTTAAAAAACTTGCTTATTTATTATTTCCTTTCTGAGTATGCTTCTATTGAATGATCTTTTCCTCCTGATTAAAGGAAACAGTTTCTTGCTTTTTCATATCAGTAACTTTTATTTAATGCTGACATTTAAAATATTGAATAATTCTTTGCTGGATTCTGTTGTATTCTTTTAAACAGTGTTGGGATTTGTTCTATCAAGCCGTGATCCTTGTGGATCAGGTAATTCTCTTCACAGGTAATGTTACTCTTCACACTAGTAAGCTATGAACCTCATAGTGTTCTAGTGAACGTCCTGTGTATTTGACACAGTTTTTCCTCTCTGGATGGTAGGAACCTAAAAGATACACATTCTTGTGTGAAGCTTTGAGAATTGTTTGGTTTATAGTTCCTCATTAGTTGTACTTTTTCTGGACATGACCTGGAAAGTTTACTTATAGATGCACAGATTGGCAATAAGCCAAAGACCTTAGGGACCTATGCAAATTTCTGGAGAACTTTCACTATATAATTCTCTCTTCTTCGGCACTCTGACCTACAAAGTCTAGCCACACTGGTATTCTGAAATCTACTCTCTGTCTCTTCAGTTCTCTGACTGCCAGGCTCTGTCTAGATTCCTTCTTCATACATTATACAGTCCATAAGTTTCTTTCTGGTAGAAATCTGGGGTAATTATAGAGTTCACTTAAGTTGTTGCCCTTCTCTTAAGAATCACAGCCCTCTGCTGCTTTTTTTCATTGCCTGAAAAGAATCATTTCATATATTATTCATTTTTCTAGTTGTTTATTGTGGGAGAATCTTGAGAGTCCCTTGGACTGCAAGGAGATCCAATCAGTCCATTCTACAGGAGATCAGTCCTGGGTGTTCATTGGAAGGACTGATGCTAAAGCTGAAACTCCAATACTTTGGCCACCTCATGCAAAAATTTGACTCACTGGAAAAGACTCTGATGCTGGGAGGGATTGGGGGCAGGAGGAGACGGGGACGACAGAGAATGAGATGGCTGGATGGCATCACCGACTCGATGGACATGAGTTTGAGTGAACTCCGGGAGTTGGTGATGGACAGGGAGAATTGGCGTGCTGTGATTCATGGGGTCGCAAAGAGTCGGACATGACTGAGCGACTGAACTGAACTGAACTGAACTGAATGTCCCATAGAAATTACTTTTTTATTGGTAGATGCAGAAGTGAAGTATGATGTTTTAAGCATTGGAAGTGGAGTGAATGGGCTACCCAGGAAAATTCAAATCATAAGCAAAGGCAGTGAGGGGCAAAATTCTGTATTCAAAAAAGAGTGTTTGGGTCACTGGAGAGGCCTAATTGAAGAAGGGAAAAGAATTAGAGATATGGCCTAAAAAGGCTGATTCACATTCAAATATTTCTGTAGGTTCTGTTGTGAAGGAACTTATCATATATAGCACCAGTCTCATATCAGTTGACCACAAAATACAGAAATTAACTAGGTGACCTAACCACATGAGGCCTTTAAAGGCAGAGAGTTTTCTCTGAGTTTTTGCAGAAGAAGAAGAAACCTGAGAGAAAAAAATTATGAAAAGGATTTCCCATGAGGGAGGTTCTCTGCTGCTAGTTTTGTAATGGAGGTGGACATGGGCAAGGAACAGTTCTTAGAACTAAGATCTGTTCCTGGTTGACATCAACAAAAGTATGGGGACCTCAGTCCTATAACTACAAGAATAGGACTCATTCTCAGCTGCTGACATCTATTTTAACCTTAGCTTGCAACCCAGCCATGTTCTGCCAAACTTCTGACCTACAGAATTATGGAATGTGTTATTTTAAGCTGTTAAATTTGTAATGATTTTAAAATATAGGAATAGAAAACCAACACAGGGGCTAGTAAGATGTTTTATAATGTAGTTTATCAAGATTTATTATAAAAGCCTTGATTTTAGAGAATTAATTGTATTAACACTACTTGCTAAAGATTTTTTCGTCTTGAAAGTTTGCTCACAAGGAGATGAACGCTTTTCATCCCATCCATTGGAATATTAGGTATGTATATCAATATGCTGGAGAAGACAATGGCAAGCCACTCCAGTACTCTTGCCTAGAAAATCGCATGGATGGAGGAGCCTGGTGGGCTGCAGTCCATGGGGTCGCTACTAGTTGGACACGACTGAGCAACTTCACTTTCACTTTTCACTTTCACACATTGCAGAAGGAAATGGCAACCTACTCCAGTGTTCTTGCCTGGAGAATCCCAGGGACGGGGGAGCCTGATGGGCTGCCGTCTATGGGGTCGCACAGAGTCGGACACGACTGAAGTGACTTAGCAGCAACAGCATATCAATATGCATAGGAAAAAGGGAATAATTTACTAGGATTGGACCAGGAGAGATGTATACTTGGCTCTTGTCCTTTAGATCGGTATACCCCACATCTGCAGCATGCTTGTTGTCACCTAAAGATTTGCCGCAACTGGTGTTTATGACATTCGTTTAGTACCAGCTTTGTCCCACTCCCTGCTTTGATGACGCTTGCTCAGTTTGCAAGCAAGATATACATGCATTCTTGGTTCCTTCACCCTCTTTGATGCTTGTCCTCTAACTCCTAAGACTTGGTATCTGAACGCGTTTTTTCTTGTAAATGTGTGTTTTTTTTTTTTATAGGCTTGGTCACTGGTCCATTTCCTTGATTCATCATTACCTCTAATTCGAAATATTAAATATAGTGCAGTCCTTACAACACACATACCTGGTACCCATTCAGCCAGCCTTGTCTCTCTGGCAATGATGTGACTCATACAGTATATATAAAATCCTGAGTTCTGGGCATCCTTCTTTTCCATTCAGGAAACAGAGGTGAAATTGCCAGTAGACATCAAGGGGAGAGATCACAGAGTTCTATATACAGGTGATCATGAGGGATATCCAATGAAACACAAGGAGGAAATTCGTCTGTGCAATAAATATGGCAACTGCTTCCCAGGTGGTGCTAGTGGTGAAGAACCGGCCTACCAATGCAGGAGACATAAGAGATGTGGATTCAATCCCTGGGTGGGGAAGATTCCACTGGAGGAGGGCATGGCAACCCACTCCAGTATTTTTGTCTGGCAGAGGAGCCTAGCAGGCTACAGTACATGGGGTCGCAGAGTTGGATATGACTGAAATGACTTAGCATGCATGGTCACTTTTGTTCACATCTTTATATCTGTTGCCATTGCTCTACATGAAACTCTATCGCACCCATCCCCCAAACTGGGTACTCATTACTGATTTTTCCCAACTACTAGTCTTCATTCTGTTGCAGAAATGACATCCCCTCTCTTCTGTGTCTGGAGAAATAGTACTGATCCTTCAGTGTTTCTCTACTAAGCTGCAGATTCACTGGAGCTGGTTGTGATTGGGTTTGGTCAATATGAATCCTGATCAAAGAGCTCTCCTCTTCTAGCTTTGAGGAAGATGAACATGGAGAATTTAGTAAAGGAAGAAACTTTCCTTTACTAAACTTTCCCCTTCCCAACAGACCAGAGAATGAAGTCAAATCTGCTAGCCAATATTATGACAGATGTCCTGCTGTGTCCCCCTCACAGTGCCTTGAGTTTTAGTAGTGCAGAGGAAGATGAAGAATTTCTATATACATGGGATCATTAAGATGGGGTAGGAGTGCTAAGAAGATGTGGATTTGCATAGAAAGAGAGCTGACTTGCCTAGAAAGCATGCTTAACACTTAGATTAAGTAATATTTAGTTTAGGTTTGGTAGTTACTGATGAATATTGTAAGGTGGGAGAGGTATAAAGCTTTTTGCTAGCCCTGAAATACTCTTTGTGGCTACTACTGAAGTGATTTTACAATAATAGAGTTGAAAAGAGAGTTTGATTAATCTCATCCCAGGCAGTCAAATGTGCTTACCTAGGCACTTCCTATAAGTTACAGGAATCAATAAACAATCTACTTTGAGCAAAAATTAGACTTGAAGTCTTAAGTGATCTTATGTGATTCAAAACATAGGGAGGGCAAAAATGCAGTATTATTCATACTTCACATAATTGTCCATAGCTCGTATACCAGAAATGAGATATACAAAAATCTATTTCCCATTTGAAATCAAAGGGAGTCTCAGAGTCAAGGAAGACCAAGTACACTATTTTTTTTTCTTTTTTGAGCCTAATGCAAGGAGGATTGTGCATGTGTAAGTGAAAACAAAGTTTGGCTCTGAATGCAGACTTTTCTATTTGACTTATTCTGGGGAATAGGCACTCTGCATTGTACAGTATATTTTGCCTGATATCATAACTCTAAAGTCACTGAGCACATATAATTAAAACCTCTCTCTCTTAAAGCATAGCCAAAAACTGTGCATTAACAGTACATAAGAGGAATTCCAATCTAAAAGAAGTTTATGTTATTTTCTTTTATCTAAAAGTTCTTAAGAAAATGAGAACAAGATGCTATACTAAGTGTTCAGGAATCTTGAAACACATTTGTGCATTAAATGTGAGAGCTTCAGAAATATCATTCACTGAACTTATATTCATAATTAGGTAATGGATAAATGGATAAAAAAAATGTGAGATACACATACACATAGGCACAAACACACATACACCCATGATGGAATATTATTCAGTCACAAGAAAGAAGGAAATCCTATCTCTGGTGACGATATGGGTGGAACGCAAGGGCATTATTCTCAGTGAAATAAGACAGAGAAAGATATATATAATGCCACTTACATACAGACTCTAAAAGGTGAAACAGAGACTGTATTTGTGCTACCTGGGGACTGAGTAGTGGGGGAGAAGGGGAAACATAGGTCAAAGAATAAACTTACAGTTATAATAGGAATGAATTCTGGGGATCCAATCCACAGCATGATGATTGCAGTTAATACTACTGCATTATATATTAATACAACTTGAAAGTTTCTAAGAAAGTAGACCTTATATGTTCTTCCCACAAAGAAGTATTGACTAATGTGTTACACGGTGGAAGCATTAGCTAACCTTATGGTGGTAATCATTTTACAATATGTAAGTGTTCCAAATTAACACATTGTACATCTTAGACTTACACAATATTATGGTTCAATTGTACCTTAATAGAGCTGGAAGAAAAAACCAGGGTTGTTTGGCAGTTGGAATACTGAGACTTGAACTATCAATGTGGGTGTGCTCTGGGCATTTCCAGAAAGATTAATTTATTAATAACTGTATTTTTTCTTTTCAACAGTGGTTTAGGTAAAATCCTTTGTCATACAGTGGGATAGGGTATTAGATTTAACTTTTTATGGGCATCTCTATATATTGTAATATGTGAGTAATTGAGGAAACAAGGTAGAAAAATTCACCTGATGCTTGTAGATAAGTAGCTTCCTAGTCATTTGGCTTTGTTTTTGGTACTTTTACTCAATTTTATGTTTTAGGAAAGAGTGAAGTTATTTCCTTTAATTTCTGGACCCTGGAATTGGGTCATATTATTTCAAGTATTTGTAAGGCCTCCTCAGACAGCCGCTTTTTTGCATTTCTTTTCCATGGGGATGGTCTTGGTCCAGAGTTCATCAGGCACTCTATCTATCAGATCTAGTCCCTTAAATCTATTCCTCACTTCCACTGTATAATCATAAGGGATTTGATTTAGGTCATATCTGAATAGTCTAGTGGTTTTCCCTACTTTCTTCAACTTAAGTCTGAATTTGGCAATAAGGAGTTCATGATCTGAGCCACAGTCAGCTCCTGGTCTTGTTTTTGCTAACTGTATAGAGCTTCTCCATCTTTGGCTGCAAAGAATATAATCAATCTGATTTCGGTGTCGACCATCTGGTGATGTCCATGTATAGAGTCTTCTCTTGTGTTGTTTGAAGAGGGTGTTTGCTATCACCAGTGCATTCTCTTGACAAAACTCTATTAGCCTTTGCCCTGCCTCCTTCCGTGCTCCAAGGCCAAATTTGCCTGTTACTCCAGGTGTTTCTTGACTTCCTACTTTTGCATTCCAGTCCCCTATAATGAAAAGGACATCTTTTTTGGGTGTTAGTTCTAAAAGGTCTTGTAGGTCTTCATAGAACCATTCAACTTCAGCTTCTTCACAGTTACTGGTTGGGGCATAGGCTGGATTACTGTAATATTGAATAGTTTGCCTTGGAAACGAACAGAAATCATTCTGTCGTTTTTAAGATTGCATCCAAGTACTGCATTTCGGACTCTTTTGTTGACCATGATGGCTACTCCATTTCTTCTAAGGGATTCCTGCCCACAGTAGTAGATATAATGGTCATATGAGTTAAATTCACCCATTCCAGTCCATTTTAGTTCACTGATTCCTAGAATGTTTATGTTCACTCTTGCCATCTCCTGTTTGACCACTTCCAATTTGCCTTGATTCATGGACCTAAGGCCTTACAAATAGCTGTGAAAAGAAGAGAAGAGAAAAGCAAAGGAGAAAAGGAAAGATACAAGCATCTGAATGCAGAGTTCCAAAGAATAGCAAGGAGAGATAAGAAAGCCTTCCTCAGTGATCAATGCAAAGAAATAGAGGAAAACAACAGAATAAGAAAAACAAGAGATCTCTTCAAGACAATTAGAGATTCCAAGGGAACATTTAATGCAAAGATGGGCTTGATAAAGGACAGAAATGGTATGGACCTAACAGAAGCAGAAGATATTAAGAAGAGGTGGCAAGAATACACAGAAGAACTGTACAAAAAAGATCTTCACAACCAAGATAGTCACAATAACGTGATCACTGACCTAGAGCCAGACATCTTGGAATGTGAAGTCAAGTGGGCCTTAGAAAGCATCACTACAAACAAAGCTAATGGAGGTGATGGAATTCCAGTTGAGCTATTTCAAATCTTGAAAGATGATGCTGTGAAAGTGCTACACTCAATATGTCAGCCAATTTGGAAAACTCAGCAGTGGCCACAGGACTGGAAAAGGTCAGTCTTCATCCCAATCCCAAAGAAAGGCAATGCCAAAGAATGTGCAAACTACCGCACAATTGCACTCATCTCACATGCTAGTAAAGTCATACTCAAAATTCTCCAAGCCAGGCTTCAGCAATATGTGAACAGTGAACTCCCAGAGGTTCAAGCAGGTTTTAGAAAAGGCAGAGGCACCAGAGATCAAATTGCCAACATCCGCTGGATCATGGAGAAAGCAAGAGAGTTACAGAAGAGCATCTATTTCTGCTTCATTGATTATGCCAAAGCCTTTGACTGTGTGGATCACAATAAACTGTGGAAAATTCTGAAAGAGATGGGAATCCCAGACCACCTGACCTGCCTCTTGAGAAACCTGTATGCAGGTCAGGAAGCAACAGTTAGAACTGGACATGGAACAACAGACTGGTTCCAAATAGGAAAAGGAGTACGTCAAGGCTGTATATTGGCTGTATATTGTACCTTGCTTCTTTAACTTATATGCAGAGTACATCATGAGGAATGCTGGGCTGGAAGAAGCACAAGCTGGAATCAAGATTGCTGGGAGAAATATCAATAATCTCAGATATGCAGATGACACTACCCTTATGGCAGAAAGTGAAGAGGAACTCAAAAGCCTCTTGATGAAAGTGAAAGAGGAGAGTGAAAAGGTTGGCTTGAAGCTCAACATTCAGAAAACTAAGATCATGGCATCTGGTCCCATCACTGCATGGGAAATAGATGGAAAAACAGTGGAGACAGTGTCAGACTTTATTTTTTGGGGCTTCAAAATCACTGCAGATGCTGATTGCAGCCATGAAATTAAAAGACGCTTACTCCTTGGAAGGAAAGTTATGACCAACCTTGATAATATATTAAAAAACAGAGACATTACTTTGCCAACAAAGGTCCGTCTAGTCAAGGCTATGGTTTTTCCCGTGGTCATGTATGGATGTGAGAGTTGGACTGTGAAGAAAGCTGATCGCCAAAGAATTGATGCTTTTGAACTGTGGTGTTGGAGAAGACTCTTGAGAGTCCCTTGTATCGCAAGGAGATCCAACCAGTCCATTCTAAGGGAGATCGATCCTGGGTGTTCATTGGAAGGACTGATGCTGAAGCTGAAACTGTAATACTTTGGCCACCTCATGCGACGAGTTGACTCACTGGAAAAGACTCTGATGCTGGGAAAGGTTGGAGGCAGGAGGAGAAGGGGACAACTGAGAATGAGATGGCTGGATGGCATCACTGACTCTGTGGACATGAATTTGAGTGAACTCCGGGAGTTGGTGATGGACAGGGAGGCCTGGTGTGCTGTGATTCATGGGGTTGCGGAGAGTCGGACACAACTGAGTGACTGAACTGAACTGATTTCAAGTATTTGGTTTTTTAAAAAATTACCAGTGGGGGCAAAGAAGTCTATGTTATAAGGGTGTGTTTGCAGATTGTTTTCACTGTTTCATCAAATACCATTCTAAGTTTATAAAAGACAAACAGGGCTTTTGTGTCTGAGGACCTGACAAGATCAGAGACCGGGAACTGTTTCTGAGCTGGAAGCAAGATACAGACAGACAGACAAGAAATTGGTCTGGCATTTAGACCCCCTAATCCCTATGAATGTGAGAGTTGGACTGTGAAGAAAGCTGATCGCCGAAGAATTGATGCTTTTGAACTGTGGTGTTGGAGAAGACTCTTGAGAGTCCCTTGGACTGCAAGGAGATCCAACCAGTCCATTCTAAAGGAGATCAATCCTGGGTGTTCATTGGAAGGACTGATGCTAAAGCTGAAACTCCAATACTTTGGCCACCTCATGCGACGAGTTGACTCACTGGAAAAGACTCTGATGCTGGGAAAGGTTGGGGGCGGGAGGAGAAGGGGACGACAGAGAATGAGATGGCTGGATGGCATCACCGACTCAATGGACATGAGTTTGAGTGAATTCCAGGAGTTGGTGATGGACAGGGAAGCCTGGCGTGCTGTGATTCATGGGGTCGCGGAGAGTCAGACACGACTGAGCGACTGAACTGAACTGAACTGATTCCCTTTGGCTGAGTGTAAGTGCAACACTGATGCACAGGCTAAAAGTTCCAGGGACTGCAAACCTGGAGCGGTCCCACCCTGGGTGCCTGGGAAGTGCCCAGGACCAGAAGATGGACCTCAGACATAGCTGGGGAAGTTTGCACAGGGAGCCTATGATGGGCCAGCAAGAAGTATTCTTGCTGTTGCCGAGTGTTGGGATTTTAACCTTCAATTATCCTTGTGGATGTAAACAAACATTTTCTGTACTTGGAAATGCTGACCACTCTTTCTCTGAATTGAGATCCCTAAAATGTAATTAGTGTGACTTAGGACCTAAATTTTATTTAATTTCAGCTACTTTTATTTTAATGAGCACATGTGACTAGTGGCTGCCATATTCTGCACAGAACTTTCCCATCACTACAGAAAGCTTTATTGGACAGCACTCCTCTAGTCTTCACCCAGACAAGCCTAAGCCTAACTGCAAGTGTTCTAGCAGCTTCCTTGACACTAAACTCCAAGAGAACTCCCTGGAGTCGAGATCTGTTGTACTTGTACCTCAGAAACAGACTGGAACATGTTGAATCCCCCAAGGCTAGGTCATAGAGGTTCAGTTCAGTTCAGTTCAGTCGCTCAGTCTTGTCCGACTCTCTGCAACCCCATGAATCACAGCACGCCAGGCCTCCCTGTCCATCACCAACTCACGGAGTTCACTCAAACTCATGTCCACAGAGTCGGTGATGCCATCCAGCCATCTCATTCTCCGTCGTCCCCTTCTCCTCCCGCCCCCAACCTTTCCCAGCATCAGTCTTTTCCAGTGAGTCAACTCGTCGCATGAGGTGGCCAAAGTATTGGAGTTTCAGCTTTAGCATCAGTCCCTCCAATGAACATCCAGGATTGATCTCCTCTAGAACGGACTGGTTGGATCTCCTTGCAGTATAAGGGACTCTCAAGAGTCTTCTCCAACACCACAGTTCAAAAGCATCGATTCTTCGGTGGTCAGCCTTCTTCACAGTCCAACTCTCACATCCATACATGACCACGGGAAAAGCCATAGCCTTGACTAGATGGACCTTGGTTGGCAAAGTAATGTCTCTGCTTTTTAATATACTATCAAGGTTGGTCATAACTTTCCTTCCAAGGAGCAAGCGTCTTTTAATTTCATGGCTGCAATCAGCATCTGCAGTGATTTTGGAGCCCAAAAGAACAAAGTCTGACACTGTTTCCACTGTTTTTCCATCTATTTCCCATGAAGTGATGGGACCAGATGCCATGATCTTTGTTTTCTGAATGTTGAGCTTCAAGCCAACCTTTTCACTCTCCTCTTTCACTTTCATCAAGAGGCTTTTGAGTTCCTCTTCACTTTCTGCCATAAGGGTGGTGTCATCTGCATATCTGAGGTTATTGATATTTCACCCGGCAATCTTGATTCCAGCTTGTGCTTCTTCCAGCCCAGCGTTCCTCATGATGTACTCTGCATATAAGTTAAATAAGCAAGGTGACAATATACAACCTTGACGTACACCTTTTCCTATTTGGAACCAGTCTGTTGTTCCATGTCCAGTTCTAACTGTTGCTTCCTGACCTGCATACAGGTTTCTCAAGAGGCAGGTCAGGTGGTCTGGGATTCGCATCTCTTTCAGAATGTTCCACAGTTTATTGTGATCGACACAGTCAAAGGCTTTGTCATAGTCAATAAAGCAGAAATAGATGTTTTTCTGAAACTCTCTTGCTTTCTCCATGATCCAGTGGATGTTGGCAATTTGATCTCTGGTGCCTCTGCCTTTTCTAAAACCTGCTTGAACATCTGGGAGTTCACGGTTTATATACTGCTGAAGCCTGGCTTGGAGAATTTTGAGCATGACTTTACTAGCGTGTGAGATGAGTGCAATTGTGCGGTAGTTTGAGCATTCTTTGGCATTGCCTTTCTTTGGGATTGGAATGAAGACTGACCTCTTCCAGTCCTGTGGCCACTGCTGAGTTTTCCAAATCTGCTGGCATATTGAGTGCAGCACTTTCACAGCATCATCTTTCAAGACTTGAAATAGCTCAACTGGAATTCCATCACCTCCACTAGCTTTGTTCGTAGTGATGCTTTCTAAGGCCCACTTGACTTCACATTCCAAGATGTCTGGCTCTAGGTCAGTGATCACGTTAGGAACCCTTATAATATGCATATTCAACAACTACTTAAGTAACGAAAAGTTTAACTAATAAGGTCATTGAAGAACATGCTATCACAAAGTTGAAGTTGACTACATGTAAGAGAACTGAAGGAACTTTTCAAAAGTTGCTGCAATGCAGGAGATACAGGAGACAGTGGTTCAATCCCTGTGTCAGGAAGATCCCCTGGAGGAAGGTATGGAAATCCACTCCAGTACTCTTCCCTGGAGAATCCCATGGACAGAGGACCCTGGTGAGCTACTGTCCATAGGGTCGCAAAGAGTTGGACATGACTGAAATGACTCAGCACACACGCATGCATGCAAGAGGACTGAAGATGATTGAAAAGAAAGTTTTAAAGATAGTTCCATTGAAAGAAAGCATCTGATGTTAACTTAGAGGAAGCATAGTAGAGACAACTTTTCTTAATGGTAAAATTTTTTTCAGTTTTGACCTGTTCTGAAAGTTACTTTAGCCTCACTAAAACCTGGAAAGTCTAAATTCCTTTCCACTCATGCATCATAGGCAGATCATGAAGTTTCTAGGAGACAGAACAGAGGTCTAGGGATGGGCAAATAAGGTAAAGCCATTTCCAGAGTAAATCAGGTAGTAGGCATTTCCAGAGGCAGAGGCAGAGGAAAATTGCTTAAGTTCTGTGTCTTTAGTAAAAACTAAAATTGGGCTAACGATAAAACCACAATAGATGAAGCTCAGTACTTATGTACTGAATTTTGAGCAGTTTCAGAAACCAATATTCCCTAATGGTGGTTCAAATGCTCTAATATAAGGAAACATCTCCACTGCAGATCAGGTAGTTATTTGGACTCATCTCTGTTGACCTTTTTCTCTACTCCCCTTAAGTCAACCTTTCCCAAGGTCATAACCTGAATCTTGCCATCACCAGAATCTATCCATTTCAGACACTTCACTTTCCAACCCAGCATTTCCTATATTCTATGTTCCTCCAAATTTTCTTCTATGGGTATGCTAACATTTGAAAATTATTCCTTTAATTTCATAGACTTTAAATTATACTATGTAATACTGTTTTTATATTATTTTTTATTTTCATTTTACAATACATATCATCACTAATTGTTCTATATCAGGATCTTCTCCTAGAGCCAGACATCCTGGAGTGTGAAGTCGTGTGGGTCTTGGGAAGCTTTACTATGAACAAAGCTAGTGGAGGTGATGGAAGTCCAGCTGAGCTATTTCAAATCCTAAAAAATGATGCTGTTAAAGTGCTGAATTCAATATGCCAGCAAATTTGGAAAAGTCAACAGTGGCCGCAGGACTGGAAAAGGTTAGTTTTCATTCCAATCCCAAAGAAAGGCAATGCCAAAGAATCTTCAAACTACTGCACAATTGTGATCATTTTACATGCTAGCAAGGAAATGCTCAAAATCCTTCAAGCTAGGCTTCAGCAGTACAAGTTGGATTTAGAAAAAGCAGAGGAATCAGAGATCAAATTGCCAATGTTCTTTGGATCATAGAGAAAGTAAGGGATTTCCAGAAAAGCATCTATTTCATTGACCACACTAAAGCCTTTTACTGTGTGGATCACAACAAACTGGAAAATTCTTCAAGAGATGGGAATACCAGACTAACTTACCTGCTTCCTGAGAAACCTGTATACAGGTTAAGAAGCATCATTTAGAACTGACATGTAACAATGGACTGGTTCAAAATTGGGAAAAGAGTATGGCAAGGCTGTATATTGTTACCCTGCTTATTTAACTTCAGAGTACATCATGCAAAAAGTCAGGCTGGATGAATCACAAGCTGGAATCAAGATTGCTGGGAGAAATATCAATAACCTCAGATATGCGGATGATACCACCCACATGGTAGAAAGCAAAGAGGAACTAAAGATTCTTTTGATGGAGATGAAAGAAGAGATCAAAAAAGCTGACTTAAAACTCAACATTCAAAAAACTAAGATCATGGCATCTGTTCCCATCATTCGTGGCAAATAGCTAAGTAAAAATGGAAACAGGGTCAGATTTAATTTTCCTGGGATCCAAAATCACTGCAGATGGTGATTGCAGCCACAAAATTAAAAGATGCTTGCTCTTTGGAAGAAAAGCTATGACAAACCTAAACAGTATGTTAAAAAGCAGAGACATCACTTTGCTGTAAAAGGTCCAGATAGTCAAAGCTATGGTTTTGCCAGTAGTCACACATGGATGTGAGAGTTGGACCATAAAGAAAGCTGAGCACTGAGCAACTGATGCTTTTGAACTCTGGTGCTGGAGGAGACTCTTGGAGAATTCCTTGGACACCAAGGAGATCAAATCAGTCAATCTTAAAGTAAATCAAGCCTGAATATTCATTGGAAGGACTGATGCTGAAGGTGAAACTCAAATATTTAGGCCACCTGATGTGAATAGCCAACTCACTGGAAAAGACCCTGATGCTGGGAAAAATTGAAGGCAGGAGAAGAAAGGGGCAACAGAAAATGAGATGGTTGAATAGCATCACTAAATCGATAGACATGAATTTGAGCAAACTCTGGGAGATAGTAAAGGACAGGGAAGCCTGGTGTGGTGTAATCCATTGGGTTGCAAAAAGTCAGACACTACTTAGCAACTAAATAATGAGCACCAACAAGGCTTTCCTAACTTTTGGAATGTATTACTAGTTCCTTAATTTTAAGGCATGATCACATTTCATTGATGTGGCATACCTTTAACCACTTGCTGCAATTTATTAAGTGCTATATTTTCATTGTCAGCCAATTTCCATTGAGATTTCTTCTTTGAATCATGTTATTTAAAGGTATATTGATTAGATGCTTGAAATCCAAAGATTATTGGTTTCTTTAATGAGAAATGAAATTTAGAGACCATGACATGGGCTCTAGTGGTGCTTACTCCTTTTTGGTTTGGGCCACTCTGGGCCTCTTCAATGAATAGAACTAGGAAACCAGAGGGATGGTATGGGGAGGGAGGTGGGAGGGGGTTGAAGATGCAGAACACATGTACACCTGGGACTGTTTCATGTCAATGTATGGCAAAACCAATACAATATTGTAAAGTAATTAGCTTCCAATTAAAATAAATAAACTAAAAAAATTAAAGAAAAGAACGAGGAAATATGTACTTTTAAAATATATGATAAAAGCTATATATGACAAACTCACAGCAAACATTATCCTCAATGGTGAAAAATTGAAAGCATTTCCCCTAAAGTCAGAACAAGACAAGGGTGCCCACTATCACCACTATTATTCAACATAGTTTTGGAAGTTTTGGCCACAGCAATCAGAGCCAAAAAAGACATAAAAGGAATCCAAATTGGAAAAGAAGAAGAAAAACTCTCACTGTTTTCAGATGACATGATCCTCTACACAGAAAAACGTAAAGACTCTACCAGAAAATTACTAGAGCTAATCAATGAATATAATAAAGTTGCAGGATATAAAATCAACACACAGAAATCCCTTTCATTCCTATTCACTAATAATGAGAAAATAGAAAGAGAAATTAAGGAAACAATTCCATGCATCGTTGCAATGAAAAGAATAAAATAGGAATATATCTACCTAAAGAAACAAAAGACAAATATATAGAAAACTATAAAGTACTGGTGAAAGAAATCAAAGAGGACACTAATAGATGGAGAAATATACCATGCTCGTGGATTGGAAGAATCAATATTGTGAAAATGAGTATACTACCCAAAGTAATCTATAGATTCAATGCAATCCCTATCATCTACCAATGGTATTTTTCACAGAGCTAGAACAAATAATTTCACAATTTGTATGGAAATGCAAAAAATCTCAAATAGCCAAAGCCAAATAACAATCTTGAGAAAGAAGAATGGAACTGGAGGAATCAACCTGTCGGACTTCAGGTTCTACTACAAAGCCACAGTCATCAAGACAGTATGGCACTGGCATAAAGACAGAAATATAGATCAACGGAACAAAATAGAAAGCCCAGAGATAAATCCATGCACCTATGGACACCTTATCTTTGACAAAGGAAGCAAGGATATTCAGTGGAGAAAAGACAATCTCTTTAACAAGTGGTGCCGGGAAAACTGGTCAACCACTTGTAAAAGAATGAAACTAGAACACTCCCTAACACCATACACAAAAATAAACTCAAAATGGATTAAAGATCTAAATGTAAGACCAGAAACTATAAAACTCCTAGAGGAGAACATAGGCAAAATACTCTCTGACATAAATCACAGCAGGATCCTCCATGACCCACCTCCCAGAATATTGGAAATAAAAGCAAAAATAAACAAATGGGACCTAATTAAAATTAAAAGCTTCTGCACAGCAAAGGAAACTATTAGCAAGGTGAAAAGACAGACTTCAGAATGGGAGAAAATAATAGCAAATGAAGCAACTGACAAAGAATTAATCTCAAAAATATACAAGCAACTCCTGCAGCTCAATCCCAGAAAAATAAATGTTCCAGTCAAAAAATGGGCCAAAGAACCAAATAGACACTTCTCCAAAGAAGACATCCAGATGGCTAACAAACACCTGAAAAGATACTCAACATCATTCATTATCAAGAAATGCAAATCAAAACAACAATGAGGTACCATTTCATGCCAGTCAGAATGGCTGCTATCCCAAAGTCTACAAGAAATAAATGCTGGAGACAGTGTGGAGAAAAGGGAACCCTCTTATGTTGTTGGTGGGAATGCAAACTAGTACAGCCACTATGGAGAACAGTGTGGAGATTCCTTAAAAAACTGGAAATAGAACTGCCATATGACCCAGCAATCCCACTCCTGGGCATACACACCGAGGAAACCAGAATTGAAAGAGACACATGTACTCCAATGTTCATTGCAGCACTGTTTATAATAGCGAGGACATGGAAGCAACCTAGATGTCCATCTGCAGACGAATGAATAAGAAAGCTTTGGTACATATACACAATGGAGTATTAGCCATTAAAAAGAATTCATTTGAACCAGTTCTAATGAGGTGGATGAAACTGGAGCCTATTATACAGAGTGAAGTAAGTCAGAAAGAAAAACGCTAATACAGTATACTAAAGCATATATATGGAATTTAGAAAGATGGTAACGATAACCCTATATGCGAGACAAAAAAAAAAAGAGACACAGATGTATAGAACAGTCTTTTGGACTCTGTGGGAGAGGGCGAGGGTGGGATGATTTGGGAGAATGGCACTGAAACATGTGTATTATCATATGTGAAACGAATCGCCAGGCCAGGTTCGATGCATGATACAGGATGCTCGGGGCTGGTGCACTGGGATGAACCAGAGGGATGGGATGGGGAGGGAGGTGGGAGGGGGGTTCAAGATGGGGAACACATGTACACCCGGGGTGGATTCATGTCAATGTATGGCTAAACCAACACAATATTGTAAAGTAATTAGCCTCCAATTAAAATTTTAAAAAATTAAATTAAAAAAAAAAGAAAATCTGGAAAAAGGTTTTCCTGTTTAGATTGAGTGTTTTATTTTACACTTATTAAAATCTATGTGCACATTCTGCACATAATATATGGAATTCTCTGTGTTTACCTTTGGGAAATATAGACATTCTTTCCTTTACATTAAATATTAAAATTCTCTATAGAAGTCATATTAAAATATTTTAAAAATTAAATAAAACATATGATACAAACTGAAAATTTAGAAAAGCAAACAAATAGTATGCTGATTAATTTACTAACACTTGGAATATGGGATTTATAGTTATCTTTTCATTGTTGATTAGAAATCAATGTTTTGATAGAGAATAAGCAACATAGTCTCAATATTTTTGAGTTTGCTGTGATGTACTTTACGGGCAATTTTGGTAAATATCTCTGTGTTGTTGAAAGAATTTGTATTCTGAAGTAACTGACACAGTGCTCTGTCAATTAGATAAAGTTTACTAATCGTGTTCAAATCTTCTATATCCTCCTAATCTTTAAAAAAAATACCTGCTTGTCCTATTAGTTGTTGAGAAAAAACACTTAATCTTGCACAATGATTGGACACTTTATGTAATTCTTCAGTTCTGTCGATATTTCAAAATTTTGTATCTGTTTTAGGTTATTATTAACCATAAAGAAGTTTAAATTGTTTTATCTTCCTGGCAAATTTACCTTTTCATCATTTTAAAATGTACTTAGTTTGCAGCATTGCTTCTTGCCTTAAAGTATGCTGTTGTTTATTATTTAATGTAGCTTTCCATCATGTGGGCTTGAATATTTTTTAAGTACCAGGCTGGTATTATTTTGTCACAGTTTATAGAAATAATTTGAGAAAAGAGTGATGGTTTTCTTTCAGGGGGTTTAGTTTGCATCACAGCCTTCTAGGGGCAAAGTAATTATAGATTTTAGGTAATTTAGGTAATACAGATCAACTCCTATAGATTTTAGATTTGAGTTAATTCAGTATTTGAACAAGAACCTCTTGAATTCTGAATCACTGTTACATCTGCTTTGTAGCTTTTTCCTGTTGAGCACAGAGGGAGGAAGAGTAACTAACATACTCCTTATTGATAGTCCCAGGACTCTGATTTTGTCTTTCTCTCCTCTTTCAGCTTCCTCTCCTGGGAACAGGAGATGCTGCTAAGAGGAAATTTCCTCAAATGCTGTGCTCAACTCTGGCTTACATTCTTCTGGATCTTGGTCACATGATTAGTTGGAACCTTATTGTATTTATAATGACTCAAGCAGATAAATGTGTGTATCTGTGTGAGTATATCCCAGCTTTTCTATTTGTTTTTAGTGGAAGGGTTTGTCAGAACTCTAACCCATTCAATCTGGTTTCCATATCTACAATTAGCTACCATCATATTGGCTACCATGTTTCCATATTTGATTAATGTTTTCTTGAATCTCATCTTGAATCCTCAACAGCATTAGACACCTCTGGCCATTCTTTCCTTCTTGAAACTTTCTTCTCTCCTGAGTTCTGTAACCTCACACTCTTTTTTTCCCTACCTCTCAGACAGCTCCATCTCAGTTTTCACTGATGGCTTTTCCTTTTTTACTTAACCTCTAAATGTTGGATTTTGCATAGCTTTTCCTTTTATGTTCCCACATTCTCAACTAAAGTGGCTTTAAATAACAGGTAAAAAACCTGAAGCTTGTTGGTAAGAAATCTGCCTCTTTCTCACTGCTCATCAACTCTTTCACTATTCCCTAGATTTTCAACCTCCAAAATATTTATTCTCCCCATTCCTATTGGCACCACCCAACTCAAAGCTACATTGATTTATCATTTGAACTAAGGCCGAACATTTCTAACTGACCTCCTCGCTTTTCCTCTTTTCTTCTGCTTCAATTCATTCTCCACATTACAGTCAGTTTGCTTTTTTAAATATGTGAATTGGATCTTGTGTTTTATGTGTTTAAAAAGCTTCTTGGCTTCTCACCACAGGGAAAATAAAATAAAGGCCCTTTTTTTAAAAAATTTTTTTTTTTTTTCTATTTTTAAAAAAATTTTTCTTGGAAGCTAATTATTTTACAATATTATATTGGTTGGTTTTGCCATACATTGACATGAATCCGCCCTGGGTGTACATGAGTTCCCCTTCCTGAACCCCCCTCCCACCTCCCTCCTCCCCTTATCCTCCCTCTGGGTCATCCCCATGCACCAGCCCCGAGCATCCTGTATCATGCATCGAACCTGTACTGGTGATTTGTTTCGCTTATGATAATATACATGTTTCAATGCCATTCTCCCAAATCCTTTTTTGTTGTCTGTGTCTACAAGAGATTGTGTTCAGCTGCTGAAACAAGGTATTTAAACATATCAAAGGTTTATTATTTCATGCAGAAGAACTCTGCATACATTCATCTAGTAGTGGCTTGGTGGCTCCAGAAAGTCATGAGGGACCCTGGGCCATGGTGTTAGTCTGCCATTCTTTGCCTTGGCATCCATCCTCAGTGTGGCCCATGATCATAACGTAAGAGGACCTGCAGCTATTACATGTATTTTTCAAATGGGAAGAAAGTAAAAGAAAGTGGGGGGGATAAAGAACAGGAGTTGAAGAAAGCTTTCTGGATGTTCTTAGCTAAGTTCTGCTAAGTCTCCTTGGGCAGAATCTAATCACATGTCCATATTTATAGTCAAAGGAAGCTAAGAAATGATATTTTAGTCAAGAACATTTCCAACCTCAAAAAAAAAAAAAAAATCTAGCTTGTCTTGTAAGGGAAGAGATACTATTAGTCTTTACCACAAAGTCCCAATGATCGGAACTCCGCCTTCTTCTCCAACCCTACGACACGACCTCTCCTTCTGATGATCACATCTTGGCCACACAATGCAGTGTTCAGTGACTCTTCTGTCTAAATTACGCTTACCCTGTTGATCCGCTTCTAAGAAATCGTTGTTCCTTATAGTCTCTGTTAAAAGCCTTTGCTTTTAATGATTTGGCTGAACTGCTCACCATGGTATTAATTTATTCATTTCAAATCCTTGTACTTATAAATTACCAAGTTAAATAACTATTCTAAATGTGATTCAAATAGCTGGATGGAACAACTGAATATCAAATGATAATCTCAGTTAAATTTCTAGTACCTACAATTGAAAGAACAGCAGTATAGCTATGTGTTATACATGTAAGCACCAAGCACTTGCTTTCTAGAAGTTTTTGTTTTTCTTTTTTCCTTTTCCCCGAAGAAGACATACAGATGTCCAACAGACACATGGAATAGTGCTCAACATTGATAATTATTAGATAAAAATCAAAATTGCAATGGGGTATCATCTCAGACTGGTCACAATGGTCATTATCAAAAAGTCCACAAATATTACATGCTGAAAATGTGTAGAGAAAGGGATCCCCCACACAAACACACTGTTGGTGGGAGTGGAAATTGATGCAGTCGCTATACAGAACAGCAGGGAGATTTTTTAAAAAACTAAAGATAGAGGTACCATATGATTCAGTGATCCACTCCTATGTATATATCCAGAGGAAACTCCAGTTTGAAAAGATGCAGGCACACCAGTGTTCATAGCAGCACTATTTACAATAGCCAAGGCATGGAAGCAACCTGAGTGTCCATGGCATGTGAGTGGATGAAGAAGATGTGGTATATATACACAATGGGATATTACTGAGTCATAGAAAAGAATGAAATAGTGCCAACTGCAACAACATGGATGAACCTAGAAATTATCATACTAAGTGAAGTAAGTCAGGCAAAGACAAATGTCATATGATATTGCTTATGTGAGGAATATAAAAATGATATAAATGAATTTATTTGAAAAACAGAAGTAAGCTCACAGACATAGAAAACAAACTTATGGTTACCAAAGGGAAAAGTGGGGGGTAAATTAGGAGTGTAGTTTTAAAATATAAACACTACTATATATAAAATAGATAACCAACAAAGACCTACTGTGTAGCAGAGGGAACTACATTCAGTGTTTTGTGATAGCTTATGATAGAAAAGAATCTAGTAAAGAATGTATATACATATATGTATATGTATAACTGAATCACTTTGCTATACACATGAAACTAACACAACATTGTAAATCAACTATATTTCAATAAACTTTTCAATAAATTAAAAAAAAATAGTTTCGATGTTCAGCATTGAAGTCCACTGAGCTAATGTTTACTCTCTGTTATCAACCTTATTGCTAGGCCTCTAGTTAGGTTAGTCACTGGTTCTATCAATTAGTAAAAAATACAGAATTTAATTTTCAGTTAAATCTAATCACT
Organism: Moschus berezovskii; assembly: GCF_049115385.1. NCBI lineage: Eukaryota > Metazoa > Chordata > Mammalia > Artiodactyla > Moschidae > Moschus > Moschus berezovskii. The sequence continues at coordinate 119,249,296 of NC_142463.1, forward strand.
TAAGACAAAATGTCAGAGGCTTATCCTTAATAAAGAATTCAAAATATAGAAAATAGGCCTTTTATTGTATTGCAACATAAAAAGTTTAAAAATTGGGATATGGAATGGAGGCTAGACATGAATAGAACTTTTGTTTATATGGCTTTAAGTTTTAGATATATTCTTAAACTTACTATTTCATTTTCAGTAACTTTGACTCATATTATTGCTATTTGCAATTCAGAATGGTCATCCAGCCTGTTCAGGATCATCTGTATAGTGGCAGAGTTAAATTAGAACAGAGGGTTGAGCACTCAGTCTGACATTAAAAATAACAATAACAAAAATCTTAGATACGATCAGAGAAAACAAAAATCCAAATTAGTGTTCGTGTCCTTCAATATTTCTTGTGGATCTTCTCATTCCAACAGTTTTGCAATCTAAACCCAAACACAAAGTAGGGGGAAGAAGCCCAGAAAGCACGTACATATATCGAGAATTCCAGTACTTACCTGGTCCCCTTAGAACCTTGTACTTCCCAGAGTGTGAAGGGAATTGCAGACTTCATATCTCCAGTCAGTAGGCTCTGTATCAGTATAAGTATGGATTTGGCACAATCGCTTCTGTGCCCTCTGAGTATTGCGGTGGGTCCCATGCCCTTTGCATTTTGTCAAAGTGCTTGCCATCAGTGGCCTCCTTTCCTCTGCAGAGGGGGAGGGAACAGTGAGGATGGGGGAGCCAATTATGGCAGCTTCTCACTGCAGTGCGCAGAGTGGCTGGGTTGTCATTCATTACTGCTTAATGTTTAGCTGCAGTATGCAAACCACTGAGGCTGGAAGGAATCACAGCTGAGAAGGGAACGCCTGACAGAGGCAATAAAGCACCTTCTTCTTCAAGAGGTGCCACTGCAGGGTCATTGAATTTGCATGCTGCTCCAGTGGTGCCTGGAACTAAGGTTATTAATTATTATCCAAATCACCCCCCTTGTTACCTCCAAGCTCTCATTATAGCTTCAGATACAGGTATGTTCAACTCTCGTCCCACTGCCTCTGTATGTTATGCCATCACTTTGTTATATAACTACTAAGAGCAGAAACCCATCAGAGGGACGTTAAACAAAATAAAACCTCTGCCGAGGAGTGCTTTCTCTTTGTTTGGCTTAAATGGGATGGTGATAATGTGAAAAACCTTCACACTAAAGTCCAATATTCATACTCATCAAAGTGGACTTAGATTCTGAGATTATCTTCTGTTCTTTTGTCACAATGCATTTGCTGTGTAAAGGGCAGCATCAGTGGGGAATGCTGTTAACCATGCTCAAAATCAGGTCCTGCTGCAAACAGAAAGTCAGGAGCATCTCGGAAGCAAGAGGTTAACCTGATCATTGTTGTTTATTGAGGCCCATAGAGTGCCTTTCACAAGCCTCTGCAGCTTTATGGAATTCAGACTGACCCCATAACTCTGCCTGCTGGTGAAACATGGCTGCCCTTGCTGCAGGACCCATCTCTTTTGTAAAATCACCAGCAATTCAAAAGTAAATGATTTGCTTTAGAATAGTGGGTTGTCTCCTTGCCCTCATGACCTCTTCTCCTCCCCCTGGCATCTGATAGTCTCCACTTTGTTGGCCTGGCCTATTCCCGACTCCAGTGGATGTGCCAAGGAATCCACACTCCCTGAACATTTTGGGGAAGTTGATGTCCTTTACTTGAAAATTGGATACATCTATATAATCTGTATTTGCATCCATAAAAATTCATTCTTGACTATGTGGCTAGTGGATACTGACTTTTATACTAAATCAAAGCAACTATGATCATGTGGCCATAGCATTTAGTACAGTGCTTAGTAGCTTCATAAATATTGCTATTATTATTTAAATTAGCCTTAATAATAAGTACACGCGGTTGCTGACAAAATTTCTGCAATAAAGGCTGTTACCATGGGAAACTGTGCTTCTATATACCTCTTCATTATATTGTCCCAAGGTAGGATTTCCAGACTGGATATCTCTCCCATGCCTCACTTTCTCATTCTCTGTGTAGCATGTTTGTGTGTATAAAAATACATTCTATGAAAGAAAATTCCAGTTCAGTCAATATCTGAATAGTTTACTCTGGGTTCTGTTGCTATGTCAGCTTAGCCTGGACTCCTCACCTCTGAGGCAGCAAAGTGATGAACAGTATGTGGTAGACAAGCAAGATTATCTCAACAGAGTCACTGTTTATGACTATTTGGATTTTATACATTTTTTTCTTATCCATTCAATATGTTTGCCTCCTGAACACTCAAAACTAATTCCTCTGCTTCTGTATACATTGAAACATGGAGACAGAATGTTTTAACAGGGACATTATTTTTTTCACTGGTTCTAAAACACCCACCTTGGGATTAGAAACAGGCAAGGGCTTTCAAATGTCTTAGCTTTGTCCATGGAAAGAGTGAAAGTAGAAGTGTTATCTCCTGAGCTCCATGGCCCACTTATCTGGCATAAGAACTTTCACAACAATTCTTTCAAGGCAGACATTATTCACTTATTGCAGCTGAGCAATATGAAAAGAAAAATGACCAAGAGATGTTTCCAAATTGACAAAGTGAGTTGCAGAATGTGGCTTTAGCCGTAGAATTAACCAACAAGGCGAGATTCTAGTCATGATACCATGTTTCCTGGTGCGTGTTGGGCTTCAAAATACTCACACTGCAATTGCTCAAACATCTTTGTAAGTGCCTCTCTGGGAATATCCTTAACAGCTACTTCCCCAGTTACAAAAAACATCACTATCATTGCAATATTGTCACATCTGGTTTTTGACCTAGAAACACATTACTCACCTTAATTGTCAGACTTAGTTCCAAACACCTTTTGCCTCTTTTCAGAAATTAAAGTCACCATGAAAGCATGGGAATTTTGCTCCATGGAAGGTATTTAGTTTCTAATAACTCCAAAGAGGGAACACAATAGATGCTTCAAAAAAAAAGCAGTTTCTGTGGCATCAATATATGATTCATCTGTGTGGCTTGAAACATCCTCTTTTATTCTGCATTGCTTTTATTCTTGGTCACTGATTCAACCTATATTATTCTTCCCAACTTCTTTTTTCAGAAAGAGGGCTCTGGTACATAAAAAATTCAAATGGGAGACTGGAGTCTTTGTGTGAGGGTATTGGGAGAAAATAGAGGAATTTAAAATAAAAAAGATATCCTCCCTTCTTCCTTCCTTTTCCTCGCACTCTACTATACCCATCATATTTCTGAGTTTTAAGGTGGGCTTGGGATTGTGTTGTCTCAGGGGCTGAAGCCAGTTTATTGATTATAATGCCCTAGTGTTAGCTCTTTTTGCCTAGTTAGAGAGGGGCTGCTCAAACAATGGAATGTAGAAGTGAGGAGTATCACAGCGGTCTGGAGAAGCATCTTACAAAGTCCAGAAAAGCTATTCTCAGTGGTGACAAATGACATCAGGACTAAGTAAACTCTCCTTGGAATCCTCAAGACTTGTGAAGGACACAGGGCTGCCAGAGGTCAGCTGGAACAGGGACTCAGATGATGACCTTTAGGATAATAGAGATGTAATGTGACTTGGTAGACCGGAGAACTTGAGGACAACCGAGTTTTGTAGAAAAATAAAGAAATTCTATAATGCTGGCTTAAGTGTTTAAAAATTAGCATTTTGTGTTCATACATGTTACAATTAGACAGGGTCCATTAATCTTTACGTATAGGAGATAATGTATGTAAAAGCTCTCAGCACACTGATTGACATCTAGTAAGCATTTAATATCTGGCAACTTTTATTGAAATGTGTGATCTTTGCAGAATCATGGTAAATCAGAGAGATGCCAGAAGTCTAAATGGGCAAATGCTATTTTGATTCCCAAACAAAAAAGGATGAATTTCATAAATCCTGACAAGGCTGGCACTGTTCCCTAGCAAGATGCTGCAATGTGTAGACATTTGGAAAAGCTAGTAATGACAACTAAGGGCTCAGTCTCTCTTGGGTTCACAAAGAACAAACCCAACCAGACCGTCCATATTTATTTCTTCAATAGTATTATTAGATGACAATATTGGGGAAATTAGGTAGACCTAGCATACTTGGCTTCCAGGAAGGCAGGTGTTATGAACTGAATGTCTGTGTCCCAGCAAAATTCATATGTTATATTCTAATACCCATTGTGATGGTGTTTAGAAGTGGTGCCACTAGGAAGTGGTTGCTGGCTTGCTTGCTGAAATGCTTTAGTCATGTGAGACTTTTGGTGACCCTATGAACTGTACCCTGCTAGGCTCCTTTGTCCATGAGGATTCTCCAAGCAAGAAACTGTGAGTGAGTTGCCTTGGCCTCCTCCAAGGGATCTTCCAAGCCAGGGATCAAACCCATGTCTTTTACATCTACTTGCACTGACAGGTGCGTTCTTTACCACTAGTGCCACTTGGGAAGTCCAGGAGGTGGTTAGTTCTGTCCTAATCAACATTTTTTTTTTAATCAGTGATGTGAAGAAAACTAACTTAATGCTCTATTGTCAAGATATTGTTAATCCATGTGGCTTACGTGCTCTATTTGGCTCCTTTTCTTTCTCCTCTGTTTTTTCTCTTTACATTCTGGGAAGCATAGCACATGTAATTGTGACAGAGTCTGCATCCAAAAAAGATGATTTGCTATCCAAGTATTGGTCCTGCTGTACACATGAGGGATGATTTTCACATATAGGAAACACCCTGTGGGTGTTTTGAACCCCCAAATGAAGTTGTAGAGAAATGAAGCACCAGATACTTTATAATTTCAAAACCTATGACACACTGACAAAGCTTGACTAATATACATGAGAATCTACAGAAGGCATTTAGCCCCACTTTAAACTGGTATCTCCTTTATCTGCTTGTTCCAGGTATATTTACCCCTGAATTCTCTATTGGAGAATGCAGTCAGAAGGTCTCTCATAACGTGTTTTCTTCTATTCCTCTAATCCTTTCAAACCAGCTACCTTTTGGCAAAATGAGTTCCACCGGTTATCTGGAGGTACCATCCTGAGAAAGTGGTTTGTCAATTATCTGCTGTTACTACATATGACTCTGCTTCTCCTTAATTGGCACCTTGAAGTCATTCTATTATTCACATAAACAATATTGCTCAAAAGTAGTTTTGCTAGGTATCTTCCCAGTGATGTTTTAGGAGCCTCGCAGATTAAGATCTTGAGAAACTGCAGGCTGTGTGTCAATGAGAGTCTTCCATTACCAAGTGATCATGTAACTTGTCATCTGAAGTGGAACACTTTTGAGACTGTAAGGAGGAGCTGTCAGTAGAGTTTCTGGAGTGCTGGGACAGCAGTTGTCTCATGGGATTGCCCCCGGCCAACTAGGACACAACTCACCCTCCTCACAATAACAACAGTCTAGTGTGCACGCCTGGCCTTCTTTTAGTTGAAATCCATTTTCAAAGAAACCTAGGGTATTTCTTTTCTATGAGGTTCTACACTTAGTTCTGAAAAACATATACTTTTGCCCAGTTCTTGGGAGAAGTACATTTTACTCTGAAGTCAGCTACCTCCTTTCACTCTGTCCCAAGGCTGTGACTTTACATGATTTTATTGTCTTTTTTTCTCAGGAGAGAATCAGGTACCAGTGCCTGGGTGCCTTGATTTCATGGGACACAAGTCGAGCCTATTGGTGATTCTTTTATAGGCCTTCCGTTTGACTTGAGGTGAGCCTTTTGGTGTCAGCTGGAGATGTGTGTTCAGCTAAAGCATGGAAGACCAGTTCTTGGCTCTTCCTGCTGTCAATTCTGAATAGGATGCCCATAATCTTACCTGGCCATGCAGGCATACTTGACACCTATCATTTTGCTCTTGGCCTTAGGAGCTTCGGTAAAGAAAATGTCCTACTTTAACATTTTTTTATGCCTTTGTAAAGTGCGATCAACCTAAAACAAAGATTCTTCTTAGAGTTAGACCTTGAAATTTTCTTTTACAAATGTCTTTGATGGTAATTTTTGCTATATCAAGCCCTATTCTTTTGGCAGACACTGCTAATTACCTATCTAATATCTGCTCTCTCCTTTGATGACAAAACTTACTTTATTTGGGAATGGTAGGAAACCTGCTTAAAAACATTTATCTTCTTCAGGCTTCCTTGTAATTGGAGATTAATATGAAGCATTGTTCTGTTCAGTGAAACGTAAGTGGCAGTTGTTAGATAAGATTTCTGGGAAATCCTTTAGATAGGATAGGGGTATTCACACAGCTTTTTGCTCTTTTTTCTTCTCTTGGTCTGAATTTCAGTCATGATGCTTGGAAGTGCTGCTAGCATCTTGCAACCTTAAAGATGAGACCCCACAGTAAGGTAGAAGGGTCCAGAGGCCATTGAGCCTCTCTCCAGACTTAGATTGTCTACACCTGAACTTATTCCACACAGCAACCACTTCCTTTCTTTGTGCTCTCTGAGGGATTTTCAGTGGAATATATCTCTGACTGAAAAAGTTCTCTGAACATCCTGGAATAAGTAGGGAGGAAAGACAAATATGTGGACTTTCCATGTGGGTCAGTAGTAAAGAATCCGACTGCCAATGCAGGAGACGCAGAAGATGCAGCCTTGATCCCTCCGTCAGTAAGGTTCCCCTGGAGGAGGAAATGGCAACCCACACTAGTACTCTTGCCTGAACAATCCCACGGATGGGGGAGTTTGGCAGGCTACAGTCCATGGAGCCGCAGAGTTGGATGTGACTGAGCAACCGGGCATGCACACAAAAACAAATATGCGCATGCACCCACACTGTTTTGAGAGCAATAGGATGTTCTTTTATTGTTTTCTGCAGCTCTTCTAAGACATACCTGGGTGGGGAGGAGAAGCAATAAAGAGAAAAGTAAAATAAAATGCTGTTTCATTAAGATCTCCCCGATATGTTGAGATGGTGGGACTTCTTATTTTGTAGCCTAAATAATCAAATGTCACATAAAGTACCTCCTCTTCTTGGAGCTGTGGTTAAGAGCAGGTACCAATAAGAGATGGACACATCAGACTGAGCAGTCACTCAGTGCATTCCATGAAGCACCCGCCATGTGCCAAAGATAGCTGTCATGGGGAAGAAGCAGGCAAAGTAAGGTGCTGGGGTGGCCTCCTAGGTTTGGCAGCAGCATGCATCACTGGCTTTTGGAATCAGTGAATTTATGGGAAGGTGTATTTGGAAAAACTTATGTAATATTCTGGCAAGAAATATAAAATATGCATGAAATGTGAAGTGATAGATATAAGAAAATTAATTTGTAGTGGTAGAGTCTGTCAAACTGGGGAGCTCAGGCTGGCTTAGAGGATCAAGTCAACGTTTAAAAAATTCTCTGCTCACCTTCAAAAGGGTCATCCAAATACAGATGCAAATTTGATTTGTTGAGGATGGAAGTAAAAAGAGACACCAGTAGGGTAAACTGAAGCCAAAGGATACAGGGAGTATCTTCTAATTGAGGGAACTATTTCTTGAACCCTCAAGAAACCACTCGAGAACACCAAGATTTGACTCGGAATGAAGTGGTGGATGCAAAGCCAAATGAGGTGCTTTAGTTATCATGATTATGTTCTACTTTTTGTCCCCAACCTGAAATAGTCTAGGAATTGCTTGTTTCTGTTAATATTTTTGTACTTAGGTTGATGTGGGATGTAAAATACATTCATTTCAGGCTCCGTGTTTTTCATCATCTTTGACCACACATAGCACAGAGATCATGATCAATAAATGTTAAATTAATGAAGAGAATTTCAGTCAATCCTGGTAATAACAAACATGATGATAATAACAAGCTATGATAATAATAATAGCCCTGAATTTTGAGTGGTGATTGTGTATAAGATATTATCCATGAATGACAGCCATAGATGAGAAAGCAGAATAGTAAAAGGGAATTATAAGAACTGGTAAAGCCGTCCAGTTAAAGTAGTAGAGCCCGAAATCAAAGCAAAGCTGATCTTGCTCAGAACAAAGTTTCTTACATCTTTGCTGTACTGCCTGAGTTGAGTTTCAGTTCAGTTCAGTTCAGTTGCTTAGTCATGTCTGACTCTTTGTAACCCCATGGACTGCAGCATGCCAGGCCTCCCTGTCCATCACCATCTTCCGGAGTTTACTCAAACTCATGTCTATTGAGTCAATGATGCCATCCAACCATCTTATTCTCTGTTGTTCCCTTCTCCTCCTTCCTTCAATCATTCCCAGCATCAGGGAAGTTGAGTTTAGGGGCTTTTATAAAGTGAATTATAGTATTTCCATGGAATAGTTGATGTTTCTGAAAGAACCTAATAAAAGGTTTCTTTGACAAAGCTATGCAGCTGACTCCATTCACACCATCACAGAATAGCTGCTTTCCCAGTTTTCTCAGCAAGCAGATCTGCAGAGGCTTTCTAATAGGCTGTTTACTTTGAAAGGTGGGGGACTAAGAAAAGGAATGATGCTGCCACATGTGCAGTTTGCTGTTGCTCTAGCTGGGGATAAGATGAGCAGGAGAGTAATAAAGAGCGGTTGTCTTGGGTATTGCAAAGGACAGAAAAGGATTCTAGAAGAATATTCTGGAAGTCAACTTCACCCCCTTCCTCACTGCCCACCCATCACATATCTTCTACAAACCTCCTTGAATTCCAGTGGAAGCTGACCTTTTTGACTTCAGGCTATAGCTGACTTGTAGGAATATAAACACCATGTGGTTCCCCTGGGAATGAAGCTTGTACTGCAGCTTCATTGTAATTTATTAATTGCAATTATTTCAAGATGAAAATATATATAAACAAGCTTGCTATTTGGCCACACACACACGTTACACCTAAAAGGCTTCAAAATATCAAAAGAGCTATTTCCTACAGGGGGAAATGAAGCATGGAACATAGCTTAGATGTCAAAGTTGAGACCATAAAGCCCTACCACAGCCACGAAGCTATGGCCCCATTTGTGTCTTCAGAGTCTTCTGTTTTTCTAGTGGTCAGATAGCTGCCTTGTGCTGGCCAAGTGGCCTGCGTGACTGAATTCAACACTATTAAAAATGTCTATAGAACTGGAGCAGGTGTCAGTGAGTGCCGTCAGCACCATATTGGCAATATGCATCAGAAAAGACTTTACTTCCTTGAAAGGGGCCCTAGGGCTGCCCAGAGACTGGCCTGCCTGTACCTCTGTCTTCCAGGATGTTCTAATGCAGATACACTGGGGAAAATGTGCTGATCACTCATTGGAAAGTGGAATGAAATATCAAAACACAAATCAAAATGAACATTAAAATGGCTATACAAAAATGTTTCATTTTAAGTTGGGAAGGGAAAAGGATGAACATGGAATTCATCCGTGTACACACTCATTTGGTTTCAAATGTTAGTGACTTGTGCGCTGGTTGCCAGCTCCTAACTGGGACCTGGAGGAGGTAACAGAGGTGAGACCTTTGCTTGGGAGTTGGGGATGTTGAGTGCAGGAGAAACAGAGTTTCCTCGGTGATGCATGTAAAAGGCAACAAGAATGGCCTAGGGAGTTAGTTGATCCATGACATTCTTATGGGAAAGGTTGGGTTTCAGTAATAATTTATGAAAAGAGGTGGGAAGAGAGGCAGCAAGAGGTGAATAACATTGTAGAACCAGGACAGGATCTCTGCGGAAGTTGCTTCTGCTGCCATGGGAGTTTACGAAAATTGATTAGATGCTCTGTTTCTAGTATTCAAAAAACAGAGAGAAAAACCTCCCAAGAGGCTAAGAAAAATCAGCATGTGGATGCCCTGCATTTCTAGGGAAGAGACTCCTGAAACATTTAGACCTCTTCTTTTTTGAGAACTCCATTGAATGAGGAAAATTTCAGAAGAGGGAGGAACAGGATCCCAAATGTGCCTCCCGGGGTCCCCAGAGGGAATGAAGTCTCCCAGGGGAGTTCTGAGCTGGGGAAGCAGGTCCACCTCTCTGCAGGACCATCAGCAGGACACGCTGAGTAAATCCTCAAGCCCTCTGCTGGGGTGTACCCTGCTCCTGCTCTGAGTCTCTCCTCCCAACATATCCATGATGTTTATTAAGAGATGACAAGTCTATCAGGCCTCATGAGCAGTCTTTCACAAGAAGATCTTCCTGTACATCCAGGGAGCATCATCAATCTTGTGCCTGCTCTGAGCTCAGAGCCGCTGAGTGAACAAGGCCCCTTCTCTACCCCGCCCCCTCTGTCTAAGCATTTCTTACTCACTTCCTTTGCTTCCTCTACCAGGATTTGCAGCAGAGCAGGAGGCAGCAAAAGAAAAGATGCTATTTGCATAAAATATTCCCGGTAAAGAGATGGCTACAGAAAGATGGACTAAAGGGGCCCTTTTCTCCTATTTACTGGTTTTATGGAGTATATCTCATCATTAAAAAATGGAATAGCTAAAACCGAGGCTGCAGAAATGACTGTCAGCCACATATCTAACATTATGTCACAGACAACTGTAGTGAATACGTGTATTTCATATTGAATATTATACCCACATTACAGAGGATCAGTTGTCCATCTTTCTAAAGTATCAAGTTTTGGGATGTTTCATTCAGTGTGTATAGGCACTGTGTTGCCTTTCTTAAGTGCCTGCTTTGTTTCCTTCCTGGAAATAAGGGTTTTGTTATAACTATCAGCATGTAACATTCAAGAGAAGACTCCACTGCCTTGCATAGGAAGCAAAATTGATGCTGGTAACTTGCAGTTGCCGATGGACCTCATTGAATACATGTCTTATGAGCGCTATATATGTCACTATATTTGTAAGTCAAATGTGTTCCACGTTTATTTTCACTAGAAAGCCCCTAATCTGAACCACACAGCTTCAGGTCCTGAAAGACATTCTGTCAGATGGGATAATAATATCATTTTTAAATTTCATGAAGTTTATTGAGGCATACACATTATTTTTTGGCACCGGTTCAATATTTAAACATTTCAATCTAACACATCATAAGGTTGTTTTTTATTTGGGGATGGGAGAGAGAGAGGAAATTATTTTCCTGTATCATGAATGCTTCCAAATATTTTTTTAAAAAATCTTGTTCTTTACTATAATATGAGCTTTTCAAAGATTTTGACACTGGGCTTTGTTCAGAGACATGAGGAAGGTCATGAAAAATGGTTCTTTTATCCTTTGCACGGCATCTCTATGACTTTAGCAGAATCAGATAGGAATGAAAGATTGGGCTGGCTTTACTCACACTGGAAGGCCTCTGTAAGACTTAGCTGCTGGTAAATGCTTTACAACACTGAGATTCTGTAGTTTGTTTTAATCTGGAGCTATAAAGGTCCAAAATGCTGTTTTTAGGCATACAATAAGAACCCAGAATTAAACAGTTGTATATGATTAGCCTAGTCAGGACCTGCCTTGGTACTGCGGCTGAAAGTCCCCAAGTTGTTCCATGTAACAACTGTATGCAGGCTTGGGTGCTTGTACACTTGTGTGTGTGCACACATGTGCACGTACGTGTGTGTTATGGAGGGCAGGTATAGTTCCGTCCGTTAAGAGAGTAATGCCGTGCCAGCATAAGTGACTTCTGATGGTGAGATTAGCTCTGCTCTGTGAATCCAAAGAGAATCTTGTTACAGTTAAATGTGAAATTATATTATTTTTCCATTTTGATCAGCACTAGTAAAACTGGAAAAAGAGCCTGGTCTTTTATGGGAAAACTAAATAGGGCAAAAATGTTTCCAAAGTTCCAAATTAGTTTATGAAAAAGATTTTAATTTCTATTAAAAAGTAGTTTCCAATATTGGCTTAAAAATTTTAGTTTTTTTTTTATTTTCTAGATATGTAGAGCTTTTTGCTGGCATGGGGGAGAGATGGGGGACCACTTCATCATGTTTCAGACATGTTTTGTTTTTGTTTTTTAAGAGTTTTATTAAGATATAATTAAAACAACATACACTTCACCCAATTTAAAATGGACAATTACATGGCTTTTTATATGTTCACAGATTTTAACAAGTATCACCACAATCAATTTTTAGAACATTTTCAGTTCGGTTCAGTTCAGTTGCTCAGTCGTGTCCAACTCTTTGCGACCCCATGAATCACAGCACGCCAGGCCTCCCTGTCCATCACCAACTCCCGGAGTTCACCCAAACTCATGTCCAACGAGTCGGTGATGCCATCCAGCCATCTCATTCTCGGTCGTCCCCTTCTCCTCCCACCCCCAATTCTTCCCAGCATCAGAGTCTTTGCCAGTGAGTCAACTCTTCGCATGAGGTGGCCAAAGTATTGCAGTTTCAGCTTTAGCATCAGTCCTTCCAATGAACACCCAGGATTGATCTCCTTTAGAATGGACTGGTTGGATCTCCTTGCAGTCCAAGGGACTCTCAAGAGTCTTCTCCAGCACCACAGTTCAAAAGCATCCATTCTTTGGCGATCAGCTTTCTTCACAGTCCAACCCTCACATCCATACATGACCACGGGAAAAACCATAGTCCTGACTAGACAGACCTTGGTTGGCAAAGTAATGTCTCTGCTTTTCAATATGCTATCTAGGTTGGTCATAACTTTCCTTCCAAGGAGTAAGCGTCTTTTAATTTCCTGGCTGCAATCAGCATCTGCAGTGATTTTGGAGCCCCCAAAAATAAAGTCTGACACTGTTTCCACTGTTTCCCCATCTATTTCCCATGAAGTGATGGGACCAGATGCCATGATCTTTGTTTTCTGAATGTTGAGCTTCAAGCCAACCGTTTCACGCCTCAAAATCATTTTATTATGTTATGGTTTTTCCAGTAGTCATGTATGGACGTGAGAGTTGGACCACCGAAGATTTGCTGCTTTCAACCTGTGGTGTTGAAGACTCTTGAGAGTCCCTTGGACTGCAAGGAGATCAAACAAGTCCATCCTAAAGGAAATTAGTCCTGAATATTCATTGAAAGGACTGATGCTGAAGCTGAAACTCCAATACTTTGCCCATGTGATGTGAAGAACTGACTCACTGGAAAAGACCCTGATGCTGGGAAAGATTGAAGGCAGGAGGAGAAGGGGACAACAGAGGATGAGATGATTGGATGGCATCACCGACTTGGTGGATGTGAGTTTGAGCAAACTCCAGGAGATGGTGAGGGACAGAGAGACCTAGCATGCTGCAGTCCATGGGGTCACAAAGAGTCAGAGACGACCGAGTGACTGAACAACATCAATCACATCATCCCCGTATAGTTCTAGGAAAACATGGTCTATTTCCCGTTTCTGTGGATTTGTCTGGGCTGAATATTTTATGTAGATGGAATTACTTAATATGTAGCTTTGTGACTGGTTTCTTTCACTTTGTTTGATATTTTCAAGATTCAGTTGTGTTGTTGCATGTATTGGTACTTCACTCTTCACTGATGGATAATATTCTGTTGTAATGATCAATTTTACAGGCATTTGGGTTGTTTCTTCTTTTTGGCTATTATGAATAATGCTCCTATGAACATTCATGTGCAAGTTTTGTGTGGATATATATTCATTTTTTTTTAGATATAAATATAGGAATGAATTGCTGGGATCATATGGTATGTTTGTTTAATGTTTTGAGACTGTTTTCCAAAGAAGCTGTACCATTTTACACTTCCCTTAACAGTCTGTGAGGTTTCCAGTTTTTCCACATCTTTGTTATTAACTGTCTTTGTCTTTGTGATGATAGCCATCCCAGTGTGTGTAAAGTAATATCTCATGATTTTGACTTCCATTTCTCTGATGACTGATGCTGAGCATTTTTATTTTTGCCTTTTGTAAACCTTCTGTAGAGAAGTACCTACTCAAATCTCTTGTCTATTTTTGAGCTGTATTATTTGGCTTTTTATTATTGAGTTGAAGGTGTCCTTTATATGTTATATGTGCAAGTTATTTGTAAAAATTTTCTCTGTTCTTTTCCCTTTCTTGATAGTGTCCTTTGAAGCATAGTTTTTAATTTTGGTAAAGTCTAATTTATCTTTTATCTGTTTATACCTTTGATGTTACAACCTGCTTTATTTTTATATGACTTTTAAAAGGAACTTACAAGTATTTTGATTCAGGTCGCAACAGGAGTACTGGAGGACAGTGGTATTGGAGTCGGTGGTATTAAAGATACACACTAGTGAATTTAGAAAGCATAGATTTCTGCTTCAGGCACATGCACAACATGTCAAAGTCTCACACATATTGTTTAGGAAAATATGTTGTAAAAACTTTGTTTTCTCACCCCTTGCAACTGTGTGAACTGTAAGGACACACACGTTAACTCTGTATTCAACTCTAAAATATTATACAGTATGCTGCCACCAGGTGGCGGTAGTTGCAGCTGTGAATGTACAGTTATTGTCCGCACTTCAGGAAATATGGTTTATGTGACACCTGGCAGTCTTTTCTAGCCCATTATAAAAATAAGTTTTCAAGACTCCTTTTTTTTTTTTTTTAAATGGAAGTTTCGAATAAAACCTAACCTTGAAATGTTAAAAGCATGAACTTAAAGGAGGTAGGAGATCAGAGAGGGAATAAACATTTACTAGGTGGCTGGATGGCATCACCGACTCGATGGACATGAGTTTGAGTGAACTCCGGGAGTTGGTGATGGACAGGGAGGCCTGGCGTGCTGTGGTTCATGGGGTCGCTAAGAGTCGGACACGACTGAGCGACTGAACTGAACTGAACTGAAGCACTTACTACGGAGAAGGCAATGGCAAGCCACTCCAGTACTATTGCCTAGAAAATCCCATGGATGGAGGAGCCTGGTAGGCTGCAGTCCATGGGGTCGCTAAAGGTCAGACACTACTGAGCGACTTCACTTTCACTTTTCACTTTCACACATTGGAGAAGGAAATGGCAACCCACTCCAATGTTCTTGCCTGGAGAATCCCAGGGACAGGGGAGCCTGGTGGGCTTCCGTCTATGGGGTCACACAGAGTCGGACACGACTGAAGTGACTTAGCAGCAGCAGCAGCAGCAAGCACTTACTATATGCCTTTATATACACAATTTTATTTCATTCTCATAATACTTTTTTTATATAACTCCAGGGTCCTCGGTTTAAGGATGCTTAAGTTTTTTGTCTGGATCATAGAGCAATGACTATTTCTTGTGTCAATTATTGTTTATACAGTAATTAGCCTTGTCCATACAGATCCCCTGAGCTTCCTGAAGGCACAAATTCTGCTCGTTCTCCACTTCAGCTGCTCAAAATGCTTCTGACACAGTAAGGATGCACTGGATATTTGTGCATCTTTTGACTGACCAGGCTGCGTTAATTCTGTACATCTACTACTCTGTCTATATTCTGTGGCTTCCTATCTTAATAAAATGTAAATTCATGTTCAGCTAATATTTAATAAGCATCCACTGTAAATATGGATACAATTTGGATTTTTCCATCAATTCTAACTATTATCTAACATTGCTTAAAATAAAGGTGAGCTTCCTTAGACTTGATAAATTCATTTTCTCTTTCTCAAGCTCTCTCTGCCACTCCTTCTCCTCCCTTCCCTTAATACTCAAATCCTCCATGGACTGGCATGTAATTTGGAGGTTTCAGCTCAGCTCGTTGTCTGAAAAAAAAAAAAAAAAAAAATCCTCCAGAAACGCGTCTATAGCTTTCTGGTAGTTTGCAGATTTCCTGCTTCATTCTCAGAAACACTGTTTCTTGGTTTATCAGCCCTAACTGGGTGGCAGCCTTGTCCAAACAGATCCCCAGAGCTTCCTCAAAGCAGAAATTCTGTCTTTTTGTTCTCTACTTTAGCTCCTCAAAATGCTTCCAACTCAGTAAGGTCCACAGAATATTTGTGTGTCTTTTGAGTGGTCATGCCTTTAATGCCTTGGCACTCCTCCTACCCCAACCCTTTAACTACAATCATTGATCCAGAAAATTTTACAGCTGATTAAAGCTGGGTCAACCAGATCTTCTCTTCTGCAATTGTGAAACTTTGATGAAAAATCAAAAGGTTGAGAAGCCTGATGGTTCTCATGAGAGTTTTCTGTAGAGGAAGAGTCCTAACAATTTGGGTTTATTCTAATTGCTGGTATTCTTGGGGCTTTTAATCTCCTTCTTCAACTTGCTGAACTACTTCAAGATTCTTACAGTATATTAATAATTCCTCTTTTACTAAACTTAGGTGGGGCTCATTTAAATGAGCCAATACATTTAAATGACATATTTAATAGACCAGCTTTTTCCTCTGTTCCTCCCTCTTTCTTCCTCCCTCCTTTCCTTTCTTCTGTAGGGGATTAAAATCTGCCACCTCAAACTGTATCTTTATCATGAGAATAAATTTAGACTGATTAGTTTTAAAGCCCAGAAGACTCAGGAAGAAACTTTGACCTTCCTCTAATTGTGTTCAGTTCAGTCGCTCAGTCGTGTCTGACTCTCCGCGACCCCATGAATCACAGCATGCCAGGCCTCCCTGTCCATCACCAACTCCTGGAGTTCACTCAAACTCATGTCCACAGAGTCGGCGATGCCATCCAGCGATCTCATTCTCTGTCATCCCTTTCTCCTCCCGCCCCCAACCTTTCCCAGCATCAGAATCTTTTCCAGTGAGTCAACTCATCGCATGAGGTGGCCAAAGTATTGGAGTTTCAGCTTTAGCATCAGTCCTTCCAATGAACACCCAGGATTGATCTCCATTAGAATGGACTGGTTGGATCTCCTTGCAGTCCAAGGGACTCTCAAGAGTCTTCTCCAGCACCACAGTTCAAAAGCATCATTTCTTCAGCGATCAGCTTTCTTCACAGTCCAACTCTCACATCCATACATGACCACGGGAAAAACCATAGCCTTGACTAGACGGACCTTGGTTGGCAAAGTAATGTCTCTGCTTTTTAATATACTATCATTGTTTAAAAGAACTCAAATAGAGTTATCACCAGAGAAACCTGCAAAAAATATGGGCTTGGTGTTCTACACAGGACCTAGAGATCAGAGTCCACTCTAACCCATTTTCTCTGCCTGGCACAGTAAACATTTGTTTATCAAACGTTTGCTTTCCCATCTCCCTGTAAATTTTCTTTCTCCTCTTTGAAGTCCCAAACCACTGCTCCCTACATCTTCTTTTTTATCTTTAGCTGAAGATATTTAAAGTGAGGGCTTTGTCCATTTTGGCAAATTACTCAGTTTTCCTGGGTCTCTCCCACTTTTTTAGACTTCTGCTTTAGTTTTTCCCAGTTAATCTGTCTCATGTGTGTGCATGTGTGTGTGTGCTCAGCCCTCAGTTCAGTTCAGTTCAGTCACTTGGTCGTATCTGACTCTTTGTGACCCCATGAACCACAGTACGCCAGACCTCCCTGTCCATCACCAGCTCCTGGAGTCCACCCAAACCCATGTCCATTGAGACGGTGATGCCATCCAAACATCTCATCCTTTGTCGTCCCCTTCTCCTTCTGCTCTCAATCTTTCCCAGCATCAGGGTCTTTTCCAATGAGTCAGCTCTTCAGATCAGTTGACCAAAGTATTGGAGTTTCAGCTTCAACATCAGTCCTTCCAATGAACACCCAGGACTGATCTCCTTTAGGATGGACTGGTTGGATCTCCTAGCAGTCCAAGGGACTCTCAAGAGTCTTCTCCGACACCACAGTTCAAAAGCATTAATTCTTTGGTGCTCAGCTTTCTTTATAGCAGAACTCTCACATCCATACATGACTACTGGAAAAACCATAGCCTTGACTAGATGGATTTTTGTTGACAAAGTAATGTCTCTGCTTTTAAATATGCTGTCTAGGTTGGTCATAGCTTTCCTTCCAAAGAGTAAGCATCTTTTAATTTCATGGTTGCAATCACCATCTGCAGTGATTTTGGAGCCCAAAAATTTCTTGGACCATCCCCAAGAAAAAGAAATGCAAAAAGGCAAAGTGGCTATCTGAGGAGGCCTTACAAATTGCTGTGAAAAGAAGAGAAGCAAAAAGCAAAGGAGAAAAGGACAGATACACCTATTTGAATGCAGAGTTCCAAAGAATTGGAAGGAGAGGTAAGAAAGCCTTCCTCAGCGATCAATGCAAAGAGATAGAGGAAAACAATAAATGGGAAAGACTAGAGATCTCTTCAAGAAGATTAGAGATACCAAGGGAACATTTCATGCAAAGATGGGCTCGATAAAGGACAGAAATGGTATGGACCTAACAGAAGCAGAAGATATTAAGAAGAGGTGGCAAGAATACACAGAACTATACAAAATAGATCTTCATGACCAAGGTAATCATGATAGTGTGATCACTCACCTAGAGCCAGACAGCTTGGAATGCAAAGTCAAGTGGGCCTTAGAAAGCATCACTATGAACAAAACTAGTGGAGGTGATGGAATTCCAGTTGAGCTATTTCAAATCCTGAAAGATGATGCTGTGAAAGTGCTGCACTCAATATGTCAGCAAATTTGAAAAACTCAGCAGTGGCCACAGGACTGGAAAAGGTTAGTTTTCATTCCAATCCCCCAGAAAGGCAATGCCAAAGAATGCTCAAACTACTGCACAGGTGCACTCATTTCACACACTAGCAAAGTAGTGCTCAAAATTCTCCAAGCCAGGCTTCATCAATGTGTGAACCGTGAACTTCCAGATGTTCAGGCTGGTTTTAGAAAAGGCAGAAGACCCAGAGATCAAATTGCCAATATCCACTGGATCATGGAGAAAGCAAAAGAGTTCCAGAAAAACATCTATTTCTGCTTTATTGACTATGCCAAAGCTTTTGACCGTGTGGATCAAAATAAACTGTGGAAATTTTTTTTTTATGTACAAATGCTCTTTATTTTTATTGCCAGTTTTCTGTTTTTTTAAAAAATAAATTTATTTATTTTAATTGGCAGCTAATTACTTTACAATATTGTATTGGTTTTGCCATACATCGACATGAATCCACCACAGGTGTACATGTATTCCCCATCCTGAACCCCTCTCCTAACTCCCTCCTCATACCATCCCTCTGGGTCATTCCAGTGCACCAGCCCCGAGCATCCTGTATCATGCATTGAACCTGGACTGGCGATTCGTTTAACATGTGTTAGTATACTCTATTGGTGTTTTTCTTTCTGGCTTACTTCACTCTGTATTATAGGCTCCAGTTTCATCTACCTCATTAGAACCGATTCAAATGTATTCTTTTTAATGGCTGAGTAATATTCCATTGTGTATATGCACCACAGCTTTCTTATCCATTCATCTGCAGATGGACATCTAGGTTGCTTCCATGTCCTGGCTATTATAAACAGTGCTGCGATGAACGTTGGAGTACATGTGTCTCTTTCGTTTCTGGTTTCCTCAGTGTGTATGCCCAGCAGTGGGATTGCTGGGTCGTGTGACAGTTTTATTTCCAGTTTTTTAAGGAATCTCCCCACTGTTCTTAAAGAGATTGGAATACCAGACCCCTTGACCTGCCTCCTGAGAAACCTGTATGCAGGTCAGGAAGCAACAGTTAGAACTGGACATGGAACAACAGACTGTTTCCAAATAGGAAAAAAAGTACGTCAAGGCTGTATATTGTCACCCTGCTTACTTAACTTATATGCAGAGTACATCATGAGAAATGCTGGGCTGAAGGAAGCACAAGCTGGAATCTAGATTGCAGGGAGAAATATCAATAACCTCAGATATGCAGATGACACCACCCTTATAGCAAAACTGAACCAGGAAGATATAGAAAATCTTAATAGACCCATCAAAAGCATGGAAATTGAAACTGTAATCAGAAATCTTCCAGCAAACAAAAGCCCAGGTCCAGATGGCTTCATAGTTGAATTCTACCAAAAATTTAGAGAAGAGCTAACGCTTATCCTACTCAAACTCTTCCAGAAAATTGCAGAGGAAGGTAAACTTCCTAACTCATTCTATGAGGCCACCATCACCCTAATACCAAAACCTGACAAAGATGCCACAAAAAAGAGAACTTCAGACCAATATCACTGATGAACATAGATGCAAAAATCCTTAACAAAATTCTAGCAATCAGAATCCAACAACACATTAAAACGATCATACATCATGACCAAGTGGGCTTTATCCCAGGAATGCAAGGATTCTTCAATATCCACAAATCAATCAATGTAATACACCACATTAAGAAATTGAAAAATAAAAACCATATGGTTATTTCAATAGATGCAGAGAAAGCCTTTGACAAAATTCAACATCCATTTATGATCAAAACCCTCCAGAAGGCGGGAATAGAAGGAACATTCCTCAACATAATAAAATCTATATCCGACAAACCCACAGCAAACATTATCCTCAATGGTGAAAAACTGAAACTGTTTCCCCTAAAGTCAGGAACAAGACAAGGGTGCCCACTCTCACCACTACTATTCAACATAGTCTTGGAAGTTTTGGCCACAGCAATCAGAGCAGAAAAAGACATAAATGGAATTCAAATTGGAAAAGAAGAAGTAAAACTCTCACTGTTTTTAGATGACATGATCCTCTACACAGAAAACCCTAAAGACTCTACCAGAAAATTACTAGAGCTAATCAATGAATATAGTAAAGTTGCAGGATATAAAATCAACACACAGAAATCCCTTGCATTCCTATACACTAATAATGAGAAAATAGAGAAATTAAGGAAACAATTCCATTCACCATTGCAAGAAAAAGAATAAAATACTTAGGAATATATCTACCTAAAGAAACAAAAGAAAGTGAAAAATAGCTAACAAGCCTCTTGATGAAAGTGAAAGAGGAGATTGAAAAGGTTGGCTTAAAGCTCAACATTCAGAAAACTAAGATCATGGCATCCGGTCCCATCAGTTCACGGCAAATAGATGGGGAAACAGTGGAAAGAACCCTTCAGTTGTGTTCTACTCTTTTGTCACCCCCTGGAATGTAGCCCACCAGGCTCTTCTGTCCATGGAATTTTCCAGGCAAGAATAGTGGATGGGTTACCATTTCCTTCTCCAGGGGGATCTTCTCAACTCAGGGATGAAACCTATATCTCCCATATCTCCTGCATTTGCAGGCGGATTCTTTACCACTAAGTCACCTGTGATGCCCTAATCTGTTTCAGGTCAGTTTAATTCATAGATCAGCCAGAAGAACCTAGAAGGGCAGGAAAAGGTGTTTCGCTCGATGACACTCCCTTTCCTTCCTCCTCCTTCCTCTTCCTCCTTTTTTTGGTCCTCCTTCTTCTTTGAGAAACAATTTTTCTTTCCTTCAATTTTGCTACATCCACATTTGCATCCACAATTTTGCAACATTCCACACTTCTTTATGTATTGTCATGAAATTCTTCGTGGTTCTTCATGTTCCCTTTCATACAAAGTTCTACTTTCTTTTAATGAAGAGGGGTATGTTCTGCCTGCTTAACATATATTTCCAAATGGAATCACTGTTCAGGGTTTTTTGACTTTTATATGCATCTCTTGTCTGTTTTGGCAATTGTCATCCAGCTCCAGTATTTAGATATTCTCTCTGCAAACTGTGTCTGCAAGAGAGATCTTCAAAACTGACTTCTAAAACAGCTAGAATGCATTCTAGGATAAAATATGCTTTGCCAAAACCGTGAACAGTGTTCTGAACATTAATGTGATTTCCCCAAGATTTGGGGAGGATGAACATATATGTACCATATCTGCTTGACTGAGAGTTGGGAGAGCAGCATTTTTCATGAAATAAGATACGGGAAGACAGAGTTGGAAGTTGTTAGATTCAAGGGCTAGTGTTTCTGCAGAGTCAGGGAAAAGCGGTAGGTGTGGCAACAGGGAACCCTGTGCCTGAATCATTCCCCGAGGTACTTAACAGCCTTCTGAAAGAAGCACAGTCTCCTGGGTTTCCCCAGGACAGCAAAAGCATGTGTAGGAAAGTTTAGATATCTGGACAGGCAACTGTTTATTGATGTCAACTCAGGAGCTCCAGATGAGGTAATGAAAATCTAATTCATCTCTGTTAGGGCACTTTTACCAACCCCTAAGTCATACTCTCTGCCTTTGTTCATTTATACATTTTTTTTTCAGATTTCCAATATCAGTGATATATTTGTCTTTCTCTGTCTGACTTACTTCACTTAGTATAATAATCTCTAGGTCCATCTAAGTTACTGCAAAGGGCATTATTTCATTGTTTTTATGGCTGAATAATGTTCTATTGTAAGTGTGTGTGTGTATATATATATATATATATATACACATACATGTATTATATATGGAATATATATATATATTGCATATCTCCTTTATTTTTTAATCTATCCATAGACATTTGGGATCAAATGTTTATTGCTAGGTCATCACCTACTCGATGGATATGAGTTTGAGTAAGCTCCGGGAGTTGGTGATGGACAGGGAAGCCTGGCGTGCTGTAGTCCATGGTGTCGCAAAGAGTGAGACATGACTGAGCGACTGAACTGAACAGAAGTGAACTGAGACACTTAATTGCTCCCATGTCGTGGCTACTATAACTACTGTAGCAATGAACATTGGGGTGAATGCATCTTTTCACATTAGAGCTTTCATCATTTCCAGATACCAAGAGTAGAGAAGAATGATCCCTAAACATCCTTCAACATTTAATGGAAGTCCTCTCTCCCCGCTTCCCCAAGGCAGAATGAGTGACTCCTGCTGTGTGTTCTCATAGTCATTTTATACAACTTTACTGTACTTTAATTTATTTAAAAATATTCACTCATTCATGTATGATTCGTGTTGTCAGGTGACGGACCCTGAAGATGGTGGGTACAGAGGTCACAAGGAGACATTCCTTGCCCCTCCCGGAGCTCGCTGCCTCAGGAAGCAAACACACAGGTAACAAATTATTACAACAAAGTGTTTTCTGTCACCAGACAAGGCTCTGGGAGCATGGAGATGAGGAGGAACCTTCTTGAGAAGATGGGTGAAGGCTCCTGAAGAGGCAAAATGTGAGGGGTGGGAATAATGCTATTAAGGGAACAGTGGCTGTGGGATGAGAGTGAGTGCACAGAACAAGTGCAAAGGTTCCCAGGTGAGTGTTCACATATGGTGCTGGAGGAAACTTCTGCAGGCTCAGCAGGGCTGGGGCAAAGTGTGGGATGCAGGAGGGGAGGGGGCTGTGGAAGCAGACAGGCAGGGTCTTGAGCGTCTGACACACTTGACAAAGAGAGGTGGATCTTGTTCCGAAGATGGGACACTTAACCTAAGACAGGATGGTGAGGATATCATGCCAGATTCCAGGGGAGAGACGATGAGGGCTGACAGTGGAAAGGGTCATAAGGAGGGAAAGGTGGGATCCAATTAAGAGGGGCAGAATTTTAAGGATTTGCCACACCAGGTTTAGTGAGAGGGCTCTCCCAGAGTTCTGAAGGTCTGAGACCAGGGTTGAGTCTAGCTGGATGTTCTGTCCTAAGGGCTCTCCTCAGTTCCTGGTGGGGAGCTGGTACACCACCCACACTTACCCAGCAGATGAGTGAACCTCATGGGAAAGAGCTCATCCACTTGGTTCCTCATGGATTTTGATGGAAAAGAGAGGAAGAGAAAGAGGTTAATGAAATACATGTTAAATTATGGCCATATAATGATGGGTAAGAATGATCCTTGAACGACTGTGCCATTGTTTCCTCAGACTAGCAGCTTTTCTTTACCTGTAAAGACCACAGAACTGTCCAGTTTGGGCTTGACTTAGGAGATATTTGACCCACTGTCTGCACCTTTCTTTTTTTTTTGGAATAGCCTTCCCTCCTTAGAAGCTCTTTGACTCTTGCCAATGCAGGGTTGCCAATCAAGGCTGGCCATCTAGCCCTATCCTTCTCACTCAGCATTTAAAAGTTAAATGCTTCATAAGAAGCATTTTCCATGAAGCCCAATAGCACATAGAAAGTACTCAACAAATGGTAACTTTGTTTTTTTTTCCCATAACTTGAACCAGCTCTTTATTTAACACTTTCTAAGTCTCGTCTTTCCATGGGAAAAACAAATACTTTCTTGTATATAGATGAGATTAGCCTCCTTGGGTATATCTTTGTTTTTTGAATGGGGTCTTTCTGGAAATACAGTGACCTAAACCAAGGAATGATTCTAATGCTAGGATTTGTAGCCCAGAGGAGAAGCAATAGGGAGGTATTTTGGAGCTGAGCGCATTTCAGAGCTGTTCACAAGTACCTACAGAGATGGCTCCCTACCCAGCTTATGAGGCCTGGCCCCAGAAAGAGCATATCACTCTGGTTTCTGTCTCTCTGTAATGACCATCCAGAGTGATTTCAATGTATTTTCCAAGTGTGGAAGTTGTTGTAACTTGTAAAAGATGTCTTGGGGTGGGGGTGGGCTTGGAGAGGAGCATGGGGTCTAGGCGGATGAAGCAACTATTGATGAACTTTGTGCACAGAGCAAAGCATAAGGAGGAAGAAGCAGAAGCTACAATAAAATACTCATCTCAGCTCCAACCCCCTTCTTGCTCTGTGTTGCCTCAGAATGCCCGATTCTATTTGTGGGATAGATGCCATAACCACACCTGAAAATCAAGCCTGTTTCGCTCTGTCTTCCTCCTTCTCCCTCTCCCCTCTGGGCATTTATTGTTTCTAACACTTCACTAGGTCCTATGGACTAAAAGACACTACAGAAATAGTGTTGGTGAAGAGCTCATTGATCGGAAAGAAGAGAGATGGGGAAATAGGCAATCGTAGAGATAATCATTGCAAACACCTAAGTTCCCCTTACTATGCACTGTCTGAGGCAGTTTATGCTTGTTCATTTACAACTTAATTCTGAAAACTATGACACTATTTTCATTATCCTATTTTGAAAATGGAGGGACTGAGGGACAGAAAAATTAACTTGCTTAAGGTCACACATTTAGTGAATGGCCAGGTTGGGACCCCAGTAGCACAGAGATAAAGAATCCACCTGCCAGTGCAGGAGACGCAAGAGACACGGGTTTGATCCCTGGGTCAGGAAGATCCCTTACAGTAGAAAATGGCCACCCTCTCTGGTATTCTTACCTGGATAATTCCATGGACAGAGGAGCCTGGTGGGCTATACAGTCCATGGAGTTGCAAAGAGTCAGACATGACTGAACGAGCATGTATGCATAGGCTGGGATCATGCAAGCACTTCCCCTACCCGTGACACTATTGTGTTATTGGAGAGGGTCTCTGCCCAGACTGGCACCTCTGATAAATCTGTCTGGAGGAGATGATACCTAAATCTTGAAAAATGGGTTGTGTTTTGTTTTTTTTTTTTTGACTGCATCACTTGGCATATGGGACCTTTATTCTCTGGCCAGGGATCCCAGCATTCCCTGCACTGGAAGCATGAAGTATTAACAACTGGATCAACAGGAAAGTCCCCTGAATCTTGAAAAGTAAATACATGTTTCTCAGGCAAAGAGGGAAGGGGCCTGCAGGCTGAAAGGGGTCTTCTAGGCAAAGGCCATGTCAAAACCTGGAGATAAGAGAGGACAGGCTTGTTCACAGAATCCCCAGTTGCTCAAGGACACTGGAGTGAGTATTATAAGACATTATTGCTGGTGCAGGAGCTGGAGAGGTAGGTAGGAGCAAGACTGCAAAGTCCCAGCTAGACATAAACCTAATTCTGAAAGCTACAAAGAAACTCTAAAGATATCAGTGATAGCTAGACCAGAATTATTGACACCGCTGTCCTCGCTGACATGCATTTCTGAAAGTCGCCTTGTAAAGCCTTATGGCTGGAAAGAGAGAAGCCAGTCCTTCCTCACCAACGCCTTCTCCTCGTTCTGTGTCTACCACACACTTATGCTAAGATGGACTTTTGTTTGCTCATTCACGTCTGCACTATTTATTCAATATTTATTCAATTTATTAAGCACCTCTTATGTGTCAGGAACTGGAGAAGGGCATGGCAACCCACTCCAGTATTCTTGCTTGGAGAATTCCATGGACAGAGGAGCCTAGTGGGCTACAGTCCACGGGATGGCAAAGAGTCGGACACAACCGAGCAGCTATGTCAGGAATGGTGCTAGGTACCAAATTTACAAATAGGAATGAGACACAGGAAGGACAGAGTGTCCTAGGGAAATAGATATATCAAGGCATAATTTCAAAGCAGTAGGCAAAGCACAGTAAGATGGATGTATTCAAAGTTTAGAAGAGGCAGTAGGTCTCCATGGCATAAAACCCAGACTTTCGAGCTGTGCTCCCCTGGGTTCAGACCCCAGCTCTGTCATGTGTTAGCTCCCTGACACGAGGTCACCTGCTCCATTTCCGGGCTATCAGTTTCCTCATCTCACAAATGCAGATCATAGTATTAACAACCCCACAGAGGTATGACAATGATGAAATGAGTTAACATTTTAAACTTAATGAGTCCAGTATGAAAGTAGGAGCCCTGAAGTGACATTGTTCCCCAGTAGATGTCACTGCTACCTAGCAAGTTAGGTGAGATACTATGAGTTCAAGTCTATGGTTTAACAATCCCTGCATAAAAATGCTACGTCAATGGCCGTCTTCTCTAAATACAAAATATGGCAGAGGTTTAGTAGGTTGTGAAATATACATGGGCCAGGGGATGATGATCACCTTTTATAAAAAAATATTCTGCCTCTTTTTAGACATACTTGACAGTTTTATATATGTATATACATATATAAAAATATATGTATATACATATATACATTTGACAATGCCACACTGCATGTGGGGATCTTATTTCTATGGCTAGGGATCAAACCTGTGTGCCCTGCATTGGAAGCACCAAATCATAACCACTGGATGAATGGGAAGTCCCCTACTTGACAGTTTTGAACTTTTTCCATAGTGGCTCCCTGGTGGAAGCAGTTTCCTCCCTGCTTCCTAGAAATCTTGGATGCATTCTTTCAGCTTAGACTTTGTCAGGAAGCATCTACTCATTTTCATGTTTTTTAAACCATTTCTGAGGTGTGGAATAATGATTGACAAAGCCACTGAGGCCTAACTTAAAAAGGAGCTTAAGATCAGAATTGGATTATGGTGACTTGGAAAGAACCTTTGTAAAGTAGCAAGAGGCAGCTTCACTGAGTCTGACTTTATGGCCTAGATTTGGGCCTAAAGCTTTATTTTCTATGGGCCAGGGGAGAGTCAGCCTTTTCCATGGTCTACATAGATCTTGGCCTAGGTGTAGCATTGGGTGAATGAGTTTTTTCTGGTTCTTGATTCTGACCTGACCAGGCCTTGAGGTCAAATGGGTAGGCTGGGGAAAAAGGGCTCATTACATACTCATTCACTTATTGGAAATTCGCAGAAAATTTCGTTTGGGTCAGACTTTCTATTAGGTAAAGGGATACGGAGATAAGTAAGGCCTGGTTCCTGTCTCTGCCTCTTCTTGAATGGAAGAGACAGACATGCAAGCATAGAACTCTAACACAACATTTGAAACAGTATTAGAGAAAGGGCAACAAAGTCGGTGAGGAAAGGGAAGTTGGACTTTTTTTGTCATGTGGAGAAGTTAAAGAAGAGCATTCCAGATAGAAGAATCAATACACACACAAGTGTAAAAAGTTAGGGGCAAAATTAATGACAATTGCTCTGAATGGAGGGTATGGGTGTTGGAGTGGACAGATGAGGTGCTACTCTCTAATTCAAGGAGACTGTAGTGTTAAAAAGGCCTGATGATTTTATAAATGGAATATTAAAACACTGCAGAGTTGGAGCCACCTTTCTTTCCTCTGTTGTTGATTCTGTAACTCCAGTTCCTTTGTCAGACAATCAGTGCTCACTTTACTTCCCGAGGGCCTGGGCTAGGAGGGTAATGTTGGACTCACCACACAATGTACCTTGGCCCTTGTGAACAGCAGCCCTGGTAAAAACAATCAGCCTGAACATGCACTGGATAATAATAATAATCCCATGTGCTTAGTCACTCAGTCATGTCTTACTCTTTGCAGACTTGTAAAGACACTGTAGCCTGCCAGGCTCCTCTGTCCATGGGGATTCTCCAGGCAAGAATCCTGGAGTGGGTTGCCATGCCCTCCTCCAGGGGTTCTTCCCAACCCAGGGATTGAACCCAGGTCTCCCACATTGCAGGGGGATTCTTTATGATCTGAGCCAGCAGGGAAGCCCCAATTGCAATATCAATAACTGCTAATCTTGTTGAGTACTATTTGTCAAACTCTACCAAATGCTTTATGTGTATGATCTCATCTAATCTCCATAGTAGTCTTATTACGAAAGCAGCGTGGTGTCAGGATATACATCAGGGATTGGGCTTTGGCCATCTGGAGCCATGCTGCCTGAGTTCATGGGGTGATTCCATTCCTTATTAACTGTGTGACCTTGGAAAGCTGCTCAATTCCTACCTGTGTCTCAATATCTCCATCTATAAAGTGGGAATAATTACAATACCTCCTTACTTTATATGAGTCCAATTTTGAGAGGACACCTCAAGAGCTCAGTGGGGTTGTAATTTGCCCTTAGTGTGCAGAGTTGAGAATGATTTAAAAACTCTGCTTTGTATCCAGCTGGCACCACCCATTCTTCACTTATTGTGAATGAATCCAAGAAATTCAACAGGTACAAGCAATCACCGGAAAGCTATTTGTTGTGATTGGAAAACACTCAAAGAAATGGAGTGTTTCACCGATGATTTAATATTTTCGAGGTATCACATGTGAACGAGTAAGCTCAGGGTAGATGAGTGCGTTTACATTCCACATCAAGGTTTTACTTAAAGTTTACATTTTGTTTAAATGAGAAGTAAGATCAATGTAATATGACTTAAACCTTTCTTGGAAATTTATGGCTTCTTTTAATAAACCTCATAAAAGGCACTTTTAAACATATGCAGCGTTCTTAATGGAATGGTTTCATTCTTGAAATATATAGTATTTAGGTTGTATCTAAAATGCTCTAAAAGTATTACAAAGGCTGTAAAAATATTGTTAACGGGAAGAAATCTTTTTAGAGGGATAAATATTTTCTTGGCAAAGGAAAAAGCTGTGAACCTTTTAGGTAGGGGAATGGCTTGGTTTTGAAAAATAATTTGCCTTTTTTTTTTTTTCCTAACATCCTTTCTGTGGTTCTGCTTCAGCCAATTATTAGATTAAAGCAAGCTGTTGCTACGTGCCCTAGAAACTAAGATGGATTTGATGTTGCATCCCAAGTTTGTGAGGACAAGTTTCATTTAAGGCTTTAATGAGGTCAAGGGAACAAAGCTGGAGGCTGGCTGAGTCTTTTGTGTTATTTTAAGGACTGTATCTTAGAATTACAAGGCTTGCATAATGCCATGGAAAGAACACAGGATTTAGAGCTAAAAGATCTCAGTTTGAGACTTGGCTCTGCCATTTCCTAGCTTTATTGCCTTGGCATAATCACTTAAATGCTCTGAGGCTCGCTTTTTTGTGGGTCTAGAAAACAAGGTCAAAAATACATTCTCTAGCCACTTTGTAAGAACAGTGCATTGTCAAATGTGATATGAGGTAGTTGAATATGATCCTAGAACTTTGTAAAATACTTTGTGCTAAAGACATTTACTTGCTGTTTCTAAATATGATGAAAACAGTTTGGACTCCAGTGTATGTTGTTGAAGGGAAAAAAAGACATAGAGCAGAAAATAATAATAATAACTAATATTTACTTAGCTCTTATTATGTGTCAAAGACCATGTTAATTTAGCATGAGAAAGTGCTTTGTGAGCCAGAAAGTCAGAAAATGCACATCAACTTTATTTGCTGGATAAACATTTGTTGAACACTTACTTTGTACAAACACAGAGCATAGCTTCTACCTCACTCTACACAGGTAAGTCGATTCTATTATTTAAGAGAAATAGGTGCATCTCTTTGGTGACCTGTTTCCCTCTCTGGAGACTGCAACCTTCAGAAAATTGTCCATTAGGTGTAACTTGAGAGGCATATAGCTACTAATTATGCCATACTACAGCT
The DNA here is from genome assembly GCF_049115385.1 of Moschus berezovskii. Lineage (NCBI taxonomy): Eukaryota > Metazoa > Chordata > Mammalia > Artiodactyla > Moschidae > Moschus > Moschus berezovskii. The sequence goes on from NC_142463.1 coordinate 119,278,977, forward strand.
GGAAAGAACATAAAGTCCAACCTCTTTCTAGATGAGGAGACAAGATCTAGAAGGGGAGCTGAATTTGCCTGTTAAATTAAGTTTTAATCTGCTACAAGTCATAATTCTATATACAAACATCATAAAATAAGGAAAGCAATACTTCTATCTACTGTACAGACTTATACTGTGTAAAGAAGGGAATTGTGGAGGAAAAATCTGGAAAGGTAGGTCAATACCAGTTCAGGGGGATCTTGTATATATGGTAAGGAATTTAGAGATTATCCTGAAAATATAGGACTCCAGTAAAATATATTAAGTAAGAGAATTACTGAATTAGATGTGTTTTAGAAAGTTGACCCTGGGACAGCGTAGAAAATGAACTTCCTCAAGTCATAGTAGGGGGCATGTTTATGGTGGTTATAGAACCCTGAAGAAAAATAATGGTTTGAATCCAGATCAGAAAAGGAGTAAAGCTCTCACTGTTTGCAGATGACATGATATTGTACATAGAAAACCCTAAAGATAGTATCAGAAAATTACTAGAGCTATTCAGTGAATTTACCAAAGTTGCAGGAATCAATACATAGAAATCACTTGCATTTCTATATAATAACAATGAAAAAATCAGAAAGAGATTTTTCAAAATCAATCCCATTCACCATTTCAACAAAAGGAATTAAATATCCAGGAATAAACTTACCTAAGAAGATGAAAGAACTACACAGATCATGGCATCTGGTCCCATCACTTCATGGGAAATAGATGGAAAATCAGTGGAAACAGTGTCAGACTTTATTTTTGGGGGGCTCCAGAATCACTGCGGATGCTGATTGCAGTCATGGAATTAAAAGATGCTTACTCCTTGGAAGGAAAGTTATGGCCAACCTAGATAGTATATTAAAAAGCAGAGACATTACTTTGCCAACAAAGGTCCATCTAGTCAAGGCTATGGTTTTTCCCGTGGTCATGTATGGATGTGAGAGTTGGACTGTGAAGAAAGCTGATCGCCAAAGAATGGATGCTTTTGAACTGTGGTGCTGGAGAAGACTCTTGAGAGTCCCTTGGACTGCAAGGATATCCAACCAGTTCATTCTAAAGGAGATCAGTCCTGGGTGTTCATTGGAGGGATTGATGCTAAAGCTGAAACTGCAATACTTTGGCCACCTCATGCGACGAGTTGACTCACTGGAAAAGACTCAGATGCTGGGAAAGATTGGCGGAGGGAGGAGAAGGGGACAACAGAGAGTGAGATGGCTGGATGGCATCACCAACTCGATGGACATGAGTTTGAGTGAACTCCGGGAGTTGGTGATGGACAGGGAGGCCTGGCGTGCTGTGATTCATGGGGTCGCAAAGAGTCGGACACGACTGAGCAACTGAACTGAACTGAATGAAAGAAAAAAAAGATGGAGAGATATTCCATGTTCCTGAAAAGGAAGAATCAATATTGTGAAAATGACTATACTACCAAATTCAATCTACAGATTCAATGCAATCCCTATCAAATTACCCATGGCATTTTTCACAGAACTAGAACAAAAAGTTTCACAATTTCAGTTCAGTTCAGTTCAGTTCAGTTCAGTCGCTCAGTCGTGTCCGACTCTCCGCGACCCCATGAATCACAGCACGCCAGGCCTCCCTGTCCATCACCAACTCCCGGAGTACACTCAAACTCATGTCCACAGAGTCGGTGATGCCATCCAGCCATCTCATTCTCCGTCGTCCCCTTCTCCTCCCGCCCCCAACCTTTCCCAGCATCAGAGTCTTTTCCAGTGAGTCAACTCGTCTCATGAGGTGGCCAAAGTATTGGAGTTTCAGCTTTAGCATCAGTCCCTCCAATGAACATCCAGGATTGATCTCCTTTAGAATGGACTGGTTGGATCTCCTTGCAGTATAAGGGACTCTCAAGAGTCTTCTCCAACACCACAGTTCAAAAGCATCGATTCTTCGGCGATCAGCTTTCTTCACAGTCCAACTCTCACATCCATACATGACCACGGGAAAAACCATTGCCTTGACTAGACGGACCTTGGTCGGCAAAGTAATGTCTCTGCTTTTTAATATACTATCAAGGTTGGTCATCACTTTCCTTCCAAGGAGCAAGCGTCTTTTAATTTCATGGCTGCAATCAGCATCTGCAGTGATTTTGGAGCCCAAAAAAACAAAGTCTGACACTGTTTCCACTGTTTTTCCAACTATTTCCCATGAAGTGATGGGACCAGATGCCATGATCTTTGTTTTCTGAATGTTGAGCTTCAAGCCAACCTTTTCACTCTCCTCTTTCACTTTCATCAAGAGGCTTTTGAGTTCCTCTTCACTTTCTGCCATAAGGGTAGTGTCATCTGCATATCTGAGGTTATTGATATTTCTCCCAGCAATCTTGATTCCAGCTTGTGCTTCTTCCAGCCCAGCGTTCCTCATGATGTACTCTGCATAGAAGTTAAATAAGCAAGGTGACAATATACAACCTTGACGCACTCCTTTTCCTATTTGGAACCAGTCTGTTGTTCCATGACCGGTTCTAACTGTTGCTTCCTGACCTGCATACAGGTTTCTCAAGAGGCAGGTCAGGTGGTCTGGGATTCCCATCTCTTTCAGAATGTTCCACAGTTTATTGTGATCCACACAGTCAAAGGCTTTGGCATAGTCAATGAAGCAGAAATAGATGTTTTTCTGAAACTCTCTTGCTTTCTCCATGATCCAGCGGATGTTGGCAATTTGATCTCTGGTGCCTCTGCCTTTTCTAAAACCTGCTTGAACATCTGGGAGTTCACGGTTTACATACTGCTGAAGCCTGGCTTGGAGAATTTTCAGCATGACTTTACTAGCGTGTGAGATGAGTGCAATTGTGCGGTAGTTTGAGCATTCTTTGGCATTGCCTTTCTTTGGGATTGGAATGAAGACTGACCTCTTCCAGTCCTGTGGCCACTGCTGAGTTTTCCAAATCTGCTGGCATATTGAGTGCAGCACTTTCACAGCATCATCTTTCAAGACTTGAAATAGCTCAACTGGAATTCCATCACCACCACTAGCTTTGTTCGTAGTGATGCTTTCTAAGGCCCACTTGACTTCACATTCCAAGATGTCTGGCTCTAGGTCAGTGATCACATTATCGTGACTATCTTGGTCGTGAAGATCTTTTTTGTACAGTTCTTCTGTGTATTCCTGCCACCTCTTCTTAATATCTTCTGCTTCTGTTAGGTCCATACCATTTCTGTCCTTTATCGAGCCCATCTTTGCATGAAAAGTTCCCTTGGAATCTCTAATTTTCTTGAAGAGGTCTCTTGTTTTTCCTATTCTGTTGTTTTCCTCTATTTCTTTGCATTGATCACTGAGGAAGGCTTTCTTATCTCTCCTTGCTATTCTTTGGAACTCTGCATTCAGATGCTTATATCTTTCCTTTTCTCCTTTGCTTTTCGCCTCTCTTCTTTTTACAGCTATTTGTAAGGCCTCCTCAGACAGCCATTTCGCTCTTTTGCATTTCTTTTCCATGGGGATGGTCTTGGTCCCTGTCTCCTGTACAATGTCACGAACCTCCGTCCAGAGTTCATCAGGCACTCTATCAATCAGATCTAGTCCCTTAAATCTATTTCTCACTTCCACTGCATAATCATAAGGGATTTGATTGAGGTCATATCTGAATGGTCTAGTGGTTTTCCCTACTTTCTTCAATTTAAGTCTGAACTTCGCAATAAGGAGTTCATGATCTGAGCCACAGTCAGCTCCTGGTCTTGTTTTCGCTAACTGTATACAGCTTCTCCATCTTTGGTTGCAAAGAATATAATCAATCTGATTTCGGTGTTGACCATCTGGTGATGTCCATGTGTAGAGTCTTCTCTTGTGTTGTTGGAAGAGGGTGTTTGCTATGACCAGTGCATTCTCTTGACAAAACTCTATTAGCCTTTGCCCTGCTTCATTCCGTGCTCCAAGGCCAAATTTGCCAGTTACTCCAGGTGTTTCTTGACTTCCTACTTTTGCATTCCAGTCCCCTAGAATGAAAAGGACATCTTTTTTGGGTGTTAGTTCTAAAAGGTCTTGTAGGTCTTCATAGAACCGATTAACTTCGGCTTCTTCAGCATTACTGGTTGGGGCATAGGCCTGGATTACTGTAATATTGAATGGTTTGCCTTGGAAACGAACAGAAATCATCCTGTCATTTTTAAGATTGCATCCAAGTACTGCATTTCGGACTCTTTTGTTTACCATGATGGCTACTCTATATAAATTCTATATAAATTTTCACAATTTATATAGAAGCAAAAAAGACCCTGAATAACCAAAGCAGTCTTAAAAAAAAAAAACAGAGCCGGAGGAGTCAGCCTTCTTGACTTCAGATTATACTACAAAACTACAGTCATCAAGACAGTATGTACTGGCACAAAAATAGAAATATAGACCAATGGAACAAGATAGAAAGCCCAGAAATAAATCCATGCACCCATGGGTACCTTATTTTTGACAAAGGAGGCAAGAATCTACAATTGGGCAAAGACAGCCTCTTCAATAAATGTTTCTGGGAAAACTAGACAGCTACATGTAAAAGAATGAAATTAGAACAATTACTAACATCACACATGAAGATAAACTCAAAATAGATTAAAGACCTAAATGTAAGACCAGAAACTATAAAATTCTTAGAGGAAAACATAGGCAGAGCACTCGATGACATAAATCAAAGTGAGATCCTCTATGACCCACCTCCTAGAGTAACAGAAATAAAAACAAAAGGAAACAAGTGGGACCTGATTAAACTTAAAAGCTTTTGCACAGCAAAGGAAACTCTATGCAAGGTGAAAGAACAACCCTCAGAATGGGAGAAAATAATAGCAAATGAAACAACTGATAAAGGATTCATTTCTAAAATATACAAGCAGCTCATACAACTCAATACTAGGAAAACAAACAATCCAATCAAAAAGTGGGAAAAAGACCTAAATAGACATTTCTCCAAAGAAGACATACATATGGTTAACAAACACGAGAAGATGCTCAACATCTCTCATTATTAGAGAAATGCAAATTAAAACTACAATGAGATATCACTCAAACTGGTCAGAATGGCCATCATCAAACACTCTACAAACAATAAATGCTGGAGAGGGTGTGGAAAAAGGGAGCGCTCCTGCACTGTTGGTGGGAATGTAAACTGATACAGCCACTATGGAAGACGGTATGGAGATTCCTTTAAAAACTAGAAATAAAACCATCATATGACCCAGCAATCCTGCTCCTAGGCATATACCCTGAGGAAACCAAAATTGAAAAAGACACATGTATCCCATTGTTCATTGCATCACTATTTACAATAGCTAGAACATGGAAGCAATCTAGATGTCCATTGACAGACGAGTGGATAAAGAAGTTGTGGTACATATACACAATGGAATATTACTCAGCCATAAAAAGGAACATATTTGCATCAGTTCTGATGAGGTGGATGAACCTAGAACCTATTATACAGAGTGAAGTAAGTCAGAGGGAGAAAGATAAATATTGTCTTTATCACATATATACAGAATCTAGAAAAATGGTACTGAAGAATTTATTTACAGGGCAACAGTGGAGAAACAGACATAGAAAATAGACTTATGGACATGGGGAGAGGGGAGGAGAGGGTGAGATGTATGGAAAGGGTAACATGGAAACTTATATTACCATATGTAAAATAGATAGCCAAGAGGAATTTGCTGTATGGCTCAGGAAACTCAAACAGGGCTCTGAACCAACCTAGAGGGGTAGGATGGGTAGGGAGATGGGAGGGAGGTTCAAAAGGGAGGGGATATATGTATACCTATGGCTGATTCATGTTGAGGTTTGACAGAAAACAACAAAATTGTGTAAAACAATTATCCTTCAATAAAAATAAATAAATTAAAAAAAAATAATGGTTTGAATGTTAGTAAGGTTTGAGTGTTAGTAAGGATGGAATTCTAGGTTACTTGCTTGGCAATGAGGGTAGGTGATGATTTTCACTGAGAACAAAGGAGATCAGTTCAGTTCAGATGCTCAGTCATGTCTGACTCTTTGCAATCCCATGAACTGCAGCACAGCAGGCTTCCCTGTTTGTCACCAACTCCCAGAGCTTGCTCAAACTCATGTCCATCAAGTCAGTGATGCCATCCAACCATCTCATCCTCTGTCATCCCCTTCTGCTCCTGCCTTCAATCTTTCCCATAATCAGGGTCTTTTCCAATGAGTCAGTTCTTTGCATCAGGTGGCCAAAGTATTGGTGTTTCGGATTCAGCATTAGTCCTTCCAATGAATATTCAGGACTGATTTCCTTTAGGATGGACTGACTTGATCACCTTGCAATCCAAGGGACTCTCAAGAGTTATCTCCAACACCACAGTTCAAAAGCATCAATTCTCTAGTGCTTTCTTTATGGTCTAACTCTCACATCTATACATGACTACTGGAAAAACCATAGCTTTGGCAGACAAAACTTTGTCAGCAAAGTAATGTCTCTGCTTTTAATATGCTGTCTAGGTTTGTCACAGCTTTTCTTCCAAAGAGCAGACATCTTTTAATTTCATGGCTGCAGTCACCATCTGCAGTGAAGAACACAGGAGGTGGTATTTATTTGGGGGAAGATTGGGGTCAAGCCAATATTTAGGGGCAGGTGTGAAAAGAAGTAGCTGAATACGATCCTAGAACTTTGTAAAATGTTTTATGCTAAAGACATTTATTTGCTGTTTCTAATTCCTATGATGAAAGCAGTTTGGATTCCATTGTATGTTGCTGGAGAGAAAAGAAGATATAGGACAGAAAATAATACTAATAACTAATATTTACTTAGTACTTATTGTATGTCAAATACTGTATTAATTTAACATTTTATTTCTCACATCAACCCTATGAGGTAAGGATTAAGCCCATTAAACAACCGAGTAATGAAGGATCAGAGGGTTAAGATATAATTAATAGTCATGGTAGCCCTTATACGGAGAAGGCAATGGCAATCCACTCCAGTACTCTTGCCTAGAAAATCCCATGGATGGAGGAGCCTGGTAGGCTGCAGTCCATGGGGTCGCTAAGGACTGAGCGACTTCACTTTCACTTTTCACTTTCATGCATTAGAGAAGGAAATGGCAACCCATTCCAGTGTTCTTGCCTGGAGAATCCCAGGGAAAGGGGAGCCTGGTGGGCTTCCGTCTATGGGGTCACACAGAGTCGGACACGACTGAAGTGACGCAGCAGCAGCAGCAGCAGCAGCAGCCCTTATAAGCAAAGACTCAAAAGGAAATATATCTGCCTTCACAAGCAAATGCTTCAATTCAGATGATGGGACAGACATGCCTGGATTTAAACCCTGACTCTGCTACTCATGTGTTGTATGAACTTGGTTAAGAAATCAGTCCTCATGAGTGTTCTATTAATTCATGTGGGAATTGTTAAAGACACCTGCCAATTCTTATGAAGGAATAAGTGAGATTACACATGAAAATTTCTTAAAACAATGCCTGGCATGATGTGTACTTAATAAACAAAATTTAACTGGCTTCTTCAATTACAATCTTTCCTTCTGTATGTCTATCCTTCAAAATGTTGTAATTTAAAGACATGCATAGAGTCCTGATTTTAGTATCATCCCATTCTAACACTAGTGATAACAAAACATAACATACTCACTGAGTCAATAATCATGTAATAACAGGAGAGGTTGTCAAGGACATCTTACCCCAAAGAAAATAATGAAAAAAGACACAAATGATCTTGGCTTAGAGCTTCCAGGATGTTGGCAGTTGGGAGCTGGACCCTCAGTGGTCTGGAGCCAAGATCTGGTCAACTGAAATTAAGATAGATTTATATACCAATACTAAAAGGTCACTACAATTTGGAGCAGCAATTAAATGAGGAAGTAATATATGAGATAAAACTCTCCAAATGGGCTATTGTGACCTGACTCACAGGTATCTCCTGACTTATTAGCATATAGAGAACTGTCCTCATTTTAGGCCTCTCACAGATACCAAACAAATAAGAATCAGAGGGTTATGATATAATTAATAGTTATATTAGCCCTTATAAACAAAGACTCAAAAGGAAATATATCTGCCTTCACAAGCAAATGCTTCAACTCAGATGACGGGACAGACATGCCTGGATTTAAATCCTGACTCTGCCACTCATTTGTTGTATGAACTTGGTCAAGAAATCATACCTCTGTTACTATGAGTGACAGCAGATAAAACAACAACAACACACACACACACCAAACTGATTTTGATCATGAAAGAGTGAGGATGGTGAAGTTGTCAGGTACAAGATATGAAAGAATTTTTTATGAGCTTAAGACAAAAAAAGCTATCAGAAATTAAAAAAAAAAATAAAAGAGAAACAAATGAAGCTTCTAGATAACAAAAGAATCTTAGTATCTAAAATTTAAGATATCTTATTAAATAGACTTAAGTAGCGTATTAGACAAAGTTGAAGGGTAAAATAGCAAAATAAAACAAATAAATATATGAAAATAGAACAAGAAAATCTAGCAGACCATTTTCTGGAGTTTTATATAAAACCACAGTAAAAATGAGAAAGAGAAAATATTTAAAGAGATAATGGGTGTGAATTTTCTAAAACTGCTGAAAAACATGCATCTACACATTAAGGAAGTAAAACATTTCTGAAGGAGGGTTAAAATTTTTCTCTTGCAAGATGAAAAAAAGTGCTCACCTTAAGGGGAAATGTTGGCAAATCTGGCTATGTTAAATTAAAATCTGTTAATCAAATAAAATCACATGTAAAGTTAAAAGACAAGATCTTCAATTACTGTACTGGGTCATTTTGAGGATGTTTTCAAGGGTAGTCAGTGGTCTAGTCATTAGCATGCTGAAGAACTCCCTGTGTGTGCTAAGTCGCTTCAGTCATGCTGACTCTTTGTGACCCTATGGACCATAGCCCCCCAGGCTCCTTCCTCTGTCCATGGGATTCTCCAGGTAAGAATACTTGAGTGAGTTGCCATGGCCTCCTCCAGAGGATCTTCCCTACCCAGGGATCTAAGCTGCGTCTCCTGAGACTCCTGCATTGCAGGCAGATTCTTTACAACTGAGCAACCAGGGAAGCCCCAAAGAACTCCCTAAAAATGTACAAAAAGTTTTGATATTGATATACTTTATCTTGGTTTATACTTTTGCCTGTTTAATCTGAGAACTCGTGGCTTTTCTCAAATATAAAAAAAATTATCCGATATTTGCTCTTTAACTTTTCCACCATTCTTTCTCTACATTTCTGAGATCTATGTTGGAGTCTGTCAGTTTATTCTCCATATCTTTTGAATTCGCTTTCATTTTTTTTTAAATAAAACCTCTGTTTTAATAAAACTATACTGGCAAACTAAATAAGGTGGAAAAGTGGGATAATCAGACAAAAATACTAATAAGATATTTGTATTTTTAGGTATAGTAATGCTGCTTTTTAAAATTACACTTTTCTTTAATTTAAAATATTTCTTTTTGGTATAGCCACTATGAAGAACAGAATGGAGGTTCCTTAGAAAACTAAAATTAGAGCTACCATATGATCCAGAAATCCTACTGCTGGGTATATATCCAGAGAAAAACATGGTTTGAAAAGATACATGCTCCCCAGTGTTCACTGCAACACTGTTTACAATAGCCAAGAAATGGAATCAACCTAAATGTCTCTTGAGAGAGAAATGAATAAAAAAGAAGTGGTACATATATACAATGGAATATTACTCAGCCTTTAAAAAGAATAAAATAATGCCATTTGCAGCAACATGGATGAACATGGAGATTATCACACCAAGTGAGGTAAGTCATACAGAGAAAGACAAATATCATATGATATCACTTATATGTGGAATATATAAAAATGATACAGATGAACTCATTTACAAAACAGAAACAGACTGACAGACTTAGGGAATGAATTTATGGTTACCAGAGGGGAATGATAGCAGGGAGGGAGAGATTGGGACTTTGGGACTGACATGTACACACTGTTATATTTAAATTAAATATCCAGCAAGGACAAACTGTATAGCAGTGAGAACTCTGCTCAGTATTCTGTAATAACCTAAATGGGAAAAAAGAAATTGAAAAAGAATAGATGCATGTATATGGATAACTGAATCACGTTGCCATACACCTGAAACCAATACAACATTGTTAATGAAATATACTCTAATACAAAGTAAAAATAAAAATTTCTTTATCTGTGCTGTGTTTTTGGTGGATTCTTCAGTATTAATTATATCCCACGGCTCTTCATGTCATATCTAGGAGTTAGCTGTATATCTTTCATATCCAGGATTTTTCTACTGCTTTTTAAAAAAACAATTCTCTTTCTTGTTGTTTCATAATGTTTTATTTCTGTGTGTGTGAAGAATAGCATTTCTTTACCTGAGGCTATTAACGGTTATTTTAAAGTTATTTTCATTGAATCTGTTGCTTTTATTTAATCTCTGATGAATTAATTTCATAACTTGATTTTTGTAGCTTTCTTAACATTTTTTTTCTTATGCTTTTCAACTTTTTGTTTAAATATTCATCTTCTGTGGAAATCCAACTTTGCACAATTTTTATCTTACTCCTCCCTTGATTGTAGTTTTAAGTGTGGCTTAAACACCTTTATCAAGAATCCAGTTTTATATTACAGTTAAAGTCTCCTGCTACAATTTTATATTCTAGATGTTGCAGATCTGGTCACCAATCTTAGGGGCCAGACCCAGTTCTGGCTAAGAAGCTGTATTGTTTTTCTTATTCCTCTCCAAGCAAGCAACTTTATATAATTCATAACATTGATAGTGTTTGACCCTCTTTATAAGGAGACACTCACTCCATAGTTAGTTTTTAACTGTAAGATTGTTCTGGTTTCACTCTTCACAGGGGGCATATTTTAGTCCCCATTACTCAACAAAATTATAGCTCTTCATTGCCTTTGCCTCTTTCAGATACTTAGTTTAGAAGATCTGTGGATTTAGCACCATTTACTCTCTTGGGCTTCTATTTCAGTTGTGTTCCACAGAGAGATTTATTTTATTTCAGAGCATTGGATATATATGGAGATGGATGTTGCCTGGCAAACATGAACTCCCCATGTTATTTTTAATAACAGCTTTATTTAGTTGTAAGCAACTACAAAAATGGTATATACATGGACTACATAACTTTATAAACTTCAATACTTGTATACACTCTTGAAACTGTGACCAAAATCAAGTTATTAAACACATCCAACGCTTCCAAATGTTTTCTCATTTCCTACCTAACAGAGCTCCTTGCACCACACACCCATCCTCATGCAAGTACTGATGTGTCTTCTGTTTTTATAAATTAGTTTCCAGTTTCTCAAATTTTATATTAGTTGTGCCAAACAATATTTACTCTATCTCCTCTGTCTGGGTTCTTTCACACACAATAATTATCTTGAAAATTATCCATGTTGGTGTATGTTCCTATAGTTCATTTATTTTTATTGTTGGCTATTATTTCATAGGGTGATGACCCACAATTTAATTATCTGTTGATGCAAATTTGTCTCATTTTAGCTTTTTGGCTATTACAAATTAAAGAACCACAAACATTGGTATACAAGTCTTGTTTTATGAATATATGTTTTAATTTCCCTTGTATATTTACCTAGGAGTGAAATGAATGATTAGATCATGTGACAAATGTTCAGTTCAGTTCAGTCACTCAGTCGTGTCCGACTCTTTGCGACCCCATGAATAACAGCAGGCCAGGCCTCCCTGTCCATCACCAACTCCCGGAGTTCACTCAAACTCATGTCCATCGAGCTGGTGATGCCATCCAGCCATCTCATTCTCTGTCGTCCCTGTCTCCTCCCACCCCCAATCCCTCCCAGCATCAGACTCTTTTCCAGTGAGTCAGCTCGTCGCATGAGGTGGCCAAAGTATTGGAGTTTCAGCTTTAGCATCAGTCCTTCCAATGAACACCCAGGATTGATCTCTTTAGAATGGACTGGTTGGATCTCCTTGCAGTCTAACCAAAAAAAAAAAAAAAAAAGGAAAACAACCCCACCAAAAGTTTTCCAAAGTAGTTGTGTCATTTTAGATTGCTGCTAGAGTTTATTCAAGTTTCATTTCTTCCACATCCTTGCAAACACATGATATGGTCAATATTTTAAATTTTAACCATTTTGCTAACAACCTCAAGGTTGTATTTTCTGTGGATTTATTTGCATGCCTTTAATCACTAATGATGCTGAGGATATTTTTATGTGCTTATTTACTACCCATTTATCTTCTTTGGTGAAGTATCTGTTCACATCCTCTTCCCATTTTGTTATTGGGTGTTTGTTTTCTTATTTTGGAAAATTTCCATGTATTCTGATACAAGTTCTTTTCAGTGAACACACTTTGACATGTTTCTTTTAGTTGGTCTGGGAAGATTCCACATGCAGTGAAGCATCTAAGCTCATGCACCACAACTGCTGAGCGTGCACTCCAGGACCAACATCTTGCAACTACTGAGGTCCACTCATCTGGAGCCTGGGCTCCGCATCAAGGGAAGCCACTGCAATGAGAAGACAGTGCACCACAGAGAAGAGTAGCTCCTGAGAGATTGGTTCAAGAGGGTGGTGTAGAAGGATGTGTGCTCATCTTCTGCAAGATCACCAAAATCACAACTAGCTCTTCAACTATAGACAGGAAGACACTGGGACCCAGTGAAAGAAGACACTCCACATACAAGGATGAAGGAGAAACTACAAGGAGATGGTAGGAGAGGGGCAATCATGATAAAACCAAATCCTATACCTGCCAGATGGACGACCCACCTCAGGCCAAACAACTAATAGGTAGGGAGTGCAGACCCACCCATCAGCAGACAATTGGATTAAAGTTTTATTGTGCATGGCCCTGACCACCTGAGCAAGACCCAGTTTTCCCCACAGCCAGTCCCTCCCACCAGGGAGCCTGCACAAACCTCTTCTCCTCATCTACCAGACGGCAGACAGAAGAAACAAGAACTATAATCTCACAGTCTCCAGAACTAACACCACAATCACAGAAAACTAACCAAAAATGAATAGAAATAGAATTATGTCCCAGGTGAAGGAACACTATAAATCCCCAGTAGTTTAGTAGTTTAGTCCCTAAGTCATGTCCGACTCTTGGCGACCCCATGGACTGTAGCCTGCCAGGCTCCTCTGTTCATGGGATTCTCCAGGCAAGAATACTGGAGTGGGTTGCCATTTCCTTCCCTGGGGGATCTTCCCAACCCAGGAAACGAACTTGGGTCTTGTGCATTGCAGGCAGATTATTTACTGACTGAGCTATGAGGGTGGGGATAGGCAAACTTCTAGATAAAGAATTCAGAAAAATGATAGTGAAGATGATCCAGGATCTCAGAAAAAGAATGGGTAAAATGCAAGAAATGTTTATCAAAGACTTAGAACTAAAGAATAAACAAACAGCGATGAACAATATACTAGAAGGAATCAATAGCCAAATACTTGAGGCAGAAGAACAGATAAGAGATCATGAAGACAGAATGGTGGAAATCACTGATGTAAAAAAGAATATAGAAAAAAGAATGAAAAAGAATGAAGATAGCATAAGAGAGCTCTGGGACAACAGTAAACACACCAACATTCACATTATAGGTATCCCAGAAGAAGAGAGAGAGAAAGTGCTCAAGAAAATATTTGAAGAGATAATAGCTGAAAACTTCCCCAACATGGGAAAAGAAAGAGTTAGCCAAGTCCAGGAAGCACAGGGAGTTCCAGGCAGGATAAACCCATGGAGGAACACATCAATACACATAATAATCAAACTGTCAAAAATTAAAGACAAAGACAAAAGTATTAAAAGCAACAAGGGAAAAAAGACAGTGTACAAGGGAAATCCGATAAGGTTTTCAGCTGATTTCTCAACAGAAACTCTACAAGCCAGAAGGTAATGACAAGATATAGTCCAAGTGATGAAAAGGAAGACCCTACAACCAAAAATACTCTACCCAGCAAGACTCTCAATAAGATTTGTTAGGGAAATCAAAAGCTTTCCAGACAAGCAAAAGTTAAGAGAATTCAGCACCACTCAACCAGTTTTACAAAAATTGCTAAAGGAACTTCTCTAGGCAGGAAACACAAGTGAAGAGTAGCTCCTACTTGTTGCAGCTAGAGAAAGCCTGTCTGTAGTGACAAAGACCAGAAGAGCCAAAAACAAATACATAAATAAATAAATTTTAAAATTTGCTTCATGTGGCTGGGTGGTAGATCCAGCCTCTCTTATCCCATCCTGTCTGGAAACAGGTGTCTTCTATTCATTTTTTTTTATTATTATATTATATATATTCTATTATATTTTCTTTTTGAATTTTATTTCTATTGCTATTCTCCAAGTTCTTTAGTCCTATCTTCTGCAATATGCAGTCTGTTATTAGTCTCATCCAGTTAGCTTTCATTTCAGATATTACAGTTTTTGTTTCTATAAGTTCAATTTTTATTTTTTAAAACCATATTCCATATCTTAACCTAAATTTTCAATCTCTCTCTAGCTTCTTGAGCATATAAAAATAGGATATGTAAAATTTGTTTTGTGATGTATATTCATTATATCATCTGTATCATTTCTTGGTCAGTTTCAAATGGATTTATTTATCCTCCTTATGGGTTTTATTTCCCTCCTTTGCATGTCAGGTAATTTCTGACCAGATGCCAGACACTGTGAATGTTACTTACTGTGTGATAGATGTTTCTGTGTTCCTAAAATCCTTATTGAACTTTATTTTTCAAAGCAGTTATATTACTTGGAAATTATTTAATCCTTTTAGATTTTACTTTTAAGCTTTCTTTGGTTGGATCAAAACATGTTTAGTCCAGCTTAATTTTGTTAAACTACAAAAAATAGACTCTTAGGAGTTCTCTACCTGATGGTCCATCAATTACGAGATTTTCTAATTTAGTTGGTGAGAGCATGCAATATTCTTGACTGTTTGAGGTTAAATAATTTGTCCTTATAATCCTTCAGGTGGTTCTTTCCCTGGCTTCTGCTACATTTCTTAAAAGTAATTGCTGATCTTTTCCAAGCTAAGGACTTAAGGAGGGCTCTGCAAATTCCAGTTATTCTGTCACTAGGTAGCTCTTTCCTCTTTGAGATTCTTCCCTGAAAACTCTTATTGTCTTAGTCTAATTGTACTTCCAGCTTCATTTTCTCAGCTCAGACAGACTGACAGTTTTGTCTAGGTTCTCTCTTCCTATGCTGCGGTCTTGGAAGATCATAGGTCTTACTTCATTTGATTCTTATATATGAGGTTTTCTTGTCTCATATCTAATGTTTTAAAATAGTTTGTTATGTATATTTTGTATGATATTTTAATTGTTTCAAGGAGAGGGTAAATCCAGTCCCAGTTGTCTAGAATAATAATTTTCAAAATGTTATCTTGACCAGAAGTCAGAAAGATATTGAATATACTGAAAACTATTGAGTTGAAACTTAAACACTGAAGCCAAGCAGTAGACAAAGATCATAGACTTGAGAAAGGCACAGCCCCATTGAAGAAGAGTAAGGGGACTCAAGGAGTTATATAGTCTCTGTGGTCTCTGGTGAGAACTTAATTAACCATTGAGCTACCTAAACAAATTGCCAAAGTCAACTTTGGTAAAGTTCTTGTTTGCAAGAATGGATTGCTCCTCTGGCTCTCTTAGGAAGTTCTGAAAACCCACGGACTATGCATTCTATATGATACTGCATAGCTCTGGAATACTAGGAAACCATAGTGACAGACAGCATGAGGAACTAAGTGATGGATGGCTTGAAAAACCTTCAGTCAAAACTGACTTAGTTCCAGGAACTGAAAATAAAAATGTTTACTAGTCTCCCAGGGCTGCTATAATCAACCACAACAAAGTTGGTAATTACTATAAATAGAAATTTATTCTTTCAAAGATCCGGAGGTTTGAAGTCCAAAATGAAGGTGTTGCTGCTAAGTCACTTCAGTCGTGTCCGACTCTGTGCGACCCCATAGACGGAAGCCCACCAGGCTCTCCCGTCCCTGGCATTCTCCAGGCAAGAACACTGGAGTCGTTGCCATTTCCTTCTCCAATGTGTGAAAGTGAAAAGTGAAAGTGAAGTCGCTCAGTCGTGTGCAATCCTTAGCGACCCCACGGACTGCAGCCTACCAGGCTCCTCCATCCATGGGATTTTCTAGGCAATAGTACTGGAGTGGCTTGCCATTGCCTTCTCCGAATGAAGGTGTTCAGTTCAGTTCAGTTCAGTTCAGTCGCTTAATCGTGTCCGACTCTTTGCGACCCCATGAACCACAGCACGCCAGGCCTCCCTGTCCATCACCAACTCCCGGAGTTCACTCAAACTTATGTCCATCGAGTCTGTGATGCCATCCAGCCATCTCATTCTCTGTCGTCCCTGTCTGAAGGCCGAAATTCTTCAGAAGGTCTTCCTTGTCTCTTCTAGCTCTTGGTAGGTCTTGACATTCGTTGGCTTGTGGCAATATCACTTCAGTCTCTACCTCTGTCTTCACATGGCCTTCTTCTCTGTGAGCTGATTGTTGATACATGTCCTGAATGCTTCACATTTCTACAGACTTGAAAATTCTGTCCCAATTGCTCCTATATTTTTCTCAGTTCTACTGAATCCCTCTCTCTGCCACACACCTAATAAATCTTACTGAATTGATTGCTTGTTGTTATTGTTTACTTTCTAAGTCATGTCTGACTCTTTTGTGACCTCAAGGACTGCAGCTTAGAGGTTCTGCTGTCCATGGGATTTCCCAGGCAAGTATACTGGGGTGGGTTGCCATTTCCTTCTCCAGATGACCTTCCTGACCCAGGGATCGAACTTGCATCTCCTGCATTGGTAGGCAGATTCTTTACCACCAAGCCACCAGGGACGCCCCAATTAGTTATTTAGATTGGTAGTTATAAGCATAAACTCTGAATGCAGACTGTCTTGACTCAACTGCAGTTTCATCATAAAATAGTTGTGTAACCTTGAGTAAAGTTTAAAACATTTTTGTACTTGTTTGCATTCCCACCAACAGTGTAAGAGGGTTCCTAGTACAGCCACTATGGAGAACAGTGTGGAGATTCCTCAAAAAACTGGAAATAGAACTGCCATATGATACAGCAATTGCACTCCTGGGCATACACACCGAGGAAACCAGAATTGAAAGAGACACATGTACTCCAATGTTCATCGCAGCACTGTTTATAATAGCCAGGACATGGAAGCAACCTAGATGTCCATCTGCAGACGAATGGATAAGAAAGCTTTGGTACATATACATAATGGAGTATTATTCAGCCATTAAAAAGAATACATTTGAATCAGTTCTAATGAAGTGGATGAAACTGGAGCCTATTATACAGAGTGAAGTAAGCCAGAAAGAAAAATACCAATACAGTATACTAACGCATATATATGGAATTTAGAAAGATGCAAATGATAACCCTGTATACGAGACAGCAAAAGATACACAGATGTATAGAACAGTCTCTGGGACTCTGTGGGAGAGGGTGAGGGTGTGATGATTTGGGAGAATGGCATTGAAACACGTATTTGTCATATGTGAAACGAATCACTAGTTCAGGGTCGATGCATGTTATAGGATGCTCGGGTCTGGCATGTGGGGATGACCCAGAGGGAGGATAAAGGGAGGAGGGAGGTGGGAGGGGGGTTCAGGAGGGGGAACTTATGTAAACCCAGGGCGAATTCATGTCAATATATGGCAAAATCAACAAATATAATATTGTAAAATAATTTGCCTCCAATAAAAAATAAATTAATTACAAAAAAAAATAAAACATTTTTGTCTCCAATTCTTTTCTGGAAAGTGAAGACAGTACTAGTACACCTACCTCAAATAGTTGTTCTGTGGGTTTATTAAGCTAGCATATGCATCAAATACTTAGAGCAGTGCTAAGCACTTAGTAACGGTCACAGAAATGTTAGTTGTTATTATTGGAAAAGACTCAGTTTCCTTGTCAGCAGACTGAGACAATCATAGGAGCTGCTTCAGATCAATTCTTGTCTCTGAAGTTTCCATGTCCTTTCCTGCTTGATATTAAATGATATGAAAATTGCTGCTTCACTTATTTTGTACGTTATTTTATCTGTGTCTAGGGGAAGGGTAAATTTAGTCCCTGTAACTTTAAGTTGTCTGAAACCAGAAGTCTCATGGTGCTATCTTAACTAAGTCAGGAAAGAAAGTTCATCCTTGTTAGAAGTTGGATTTCTGTAGTACCCAGAAACAGAGATAGTTAGAATGAGGTTCTAAAGTTTTGAAAATCTTCTTTGTAAGCCTGCCTGAATTCCATTTTTAATTTGAATCCTGAATCCTCCTGGTGGCTCAAAGGGTAAAACGTCTGTCTGTAATGCGGGAGACCTGGGTTCGATCCCTGGGTCGGGAAAATCCCCTGGAAAAGAAAATGGCAACCCACTCTAGTATTCTTGCCTGGAAAATCCCATGAACATAGGAGCCTGGTAGGCTACAGCCCATAGTATTGCAAAGAGTCGGCCAAAGTGCCAATGAATTATGGCAGCAGTGTGACTTCTCTTTCAAAATGCATATAGATATCAGAGTTCACATCTCATAAACTCTCTCTCCATGTTCATGTGATACTACATCACAGAAAAATTAAAAATATTACCCCTAGCACTGTTACCTCCCCCAACAGTTTCCATCACATTATTCACTCATTCATTCTCTTTGTAATAAAGTTGTTATAAGGAAAGTGATAGGAAGTAACTTGGTCTTGGATATATTTTGGAAATATTTATTTTTGATATGACACCTTGAATAAGTGAATATAGAGAATGAAGGAAAAAGAACAATCAAAGATAATGATTGGGTTCTTTGCCTAACTGAGTAGATAATGCTGTCGGAGAGGAAGACTAGAGGAGTAAGATAAGAGTGAGAGGAAAACAAGAGCTGTGTTTTGACCATGCTATGTTTCAGATATCAGTCACCCCAGAGGAGGTGCCAAGTACAGTAAGTTCCCTACATACAAATGAATTCCTTTCTGGGAGTGCATTTGTTAAGTCCAATTTGTTCATAAATCCAACAAAGTTAGCCTAATTAGCCAACTGAAACAATCAGCTATGTAGTACTGTACTGTAATAGGTTTATACTTTTCACACAAATAATACATAAAAACAAACACACAAAAAATAAAATATTATTAATTTTACAGTACAGTACCTTGAAAAGTACAATAGTACAGTACAGCAATTGGCATACAGGGGATGACATGGAGTAACAGTCAAGAAGAGTTACTGCCTGTAGGAGGGAGAGAAGGTGGGAGACAGTAGAGCTGAAGAATTGTCAGCAATAGGAGACAGAAAATTCTGTGGAAAATTCTGAAAGAGGTGGGAATACCAGATCACTTGACCTTCCTCCTGAGAAACCTGTATGCAGGTCAGGAAGCAACAGTTAGAATGGACGTGGAACAACAGACTGGTTCCAAATAGGAAAAGGAGTACGTCAAGGCTGTATATTGTCACCTTGCTTATTTAACTTATATGCAGAGTACATCATGAGAAATGCTGGGCTGGAGGAAGCACAAGCTGGAATCAAGATTGCTGGGAGAAATATCAATAACCTCAGATGTGCAGATGACACCACCCATTATGGAAGAAAGTGAAGAAGAGCCTCTTGATGAAAGTGAAAGAGGAGAGTGAAAAAGTTGGCTTAAAGCTCAACATTCAGAAAACAAAGATCATGACATCTTTGATGGATGGCAAATAGATAGAGAAACAGTGGAAACAGGGGCAGACTTTTTTTTGGGTTCCAAAATCACTGCAGATGGTGACTGCAGCCATGAAACTAAAAGATGCTTACTTCTTGAAAGAAAAGTTATGACCAACCTAGATAGCATATTGAAAAGCAGGGACATTACTTTGTCAACAAAGGTCCATCTAGTCAAGGCTATGGTTTTTCCAGTAGTCATGTATGGATATGAGAGTTGGACTACAGAGAAAGCTGAGCACTGAAGAATTGATGCTTTCAAACTGTGGTGTTGGAGAAGAATGTTGAGAGTCCCTTGGACTACAAGGAGATCCAACCAGTCCATCCTAAAGGAAATCAGTCCAGAATATTCATTGAAAGAACCGATGCTGAAGCTGAAACTCCAATACTTTGGCTACATGATGCAAAGAACTGACTCATTTGAAAAGATGCTGGGAAAGATTGAAAGTGGGAGGAGAAGGGGACGACAGAGGATGAGATGGTTGGATGGCATCACCGACTTAATGGGCATGAGTTTGTATAAACTCCAGGAGTTGGTGATAGACAGGGAGGCCTGGTATACTGCAGTACATGGGGTTGAAAAGAGTCAGACATGACTGAGTGACTAAACTGACTGACTGACTGAGGAGACAGAGGCCCGTTGCCATTTCACTCATGCCTGACATTGATGGCACAGGTTTTAGTTCCCTGCTGGATTCGATTCTCTCTACTCTCCTGTAAAAATGATCCAGTGATGCCTGGGTAGTAGCTCTTTTTTCTCATCATAATGATGCAGTAACACTGGATTGCATTCTGAATGGCTGCTAAATTCCTCGTGTACTGTTCTAAGTTTGGGTCCTATGCCTCAAAAACTACCAATGCCTCATCAAATAAAGAAAATCCTCCTGTCATTTCCTGTGTTGAGAATCTCTTCAGTTCTTCAGTTACTTTTTTCTCTTATCTCTCTTCATCCTTTCTCTGGGCCTCTAATTCTGTCTTCAATGCACATTTGCATCTTTGAAAGTTCACTACTTAAAAATTTGTATGTAGGGGACTTGCTGTAAGCATTTGCATTTACAAACTCAACACAGAGGTCCAGACTAGAGATATGGTTTTGGGAATCCTAAATTCTATCTATCAGAAAGATCATCTAAGGAGAAAATTTTGAAGGCTAAGGACAAATCCTTCAGATTCCTGGAGTGCAATAACATTTAAAAATGTTTCAGAGAAGGAGATGCCAATTAAGGGATTCAGGAGAAGATGAGGAGAAAATTGGATGAATGCAGTTTCCTTGGAGGCTTAGAGAAGAAACCATCACAAGAAGGAGGGTGTGATCAACTGAGTCAAATGCTGGGGAGAATCTGAATGAGATGTGCATGGCAAAATGACTCAGGTTCTGATAAGATGGAAGTTATTGGTGACCTTAAGGAGTCCTGCTGAGGACTCAGAGACAGGGACAAAGGCCCAATGGGAGTGGTTGAGGAGAGGACAGACTGTGAGGAAAAAGAGTCAGTGTGTGTATACAGCTCTTTTGAGGTATTCTGTTATAAATGGGGGGGAGGGATGAGATGAAAGCTGCTAAGGAAGTCAAGTTCAAGGAGAGTTTGTTTTTCTTTCCTCAGATAGATGATATTAAAGCATGATGCTAAGGTTTGTGTCCTGATGATTGCAATCCAGCAGAGAGGAAGAGACTGGTGGTGGAAGAGCAACAGTGGATAGTGTGGGGGGTGGGGCGGTGGGGAATTATTTGAGTAAGTGTGGGAAAGAACAAGCGGATTTACTTGGGAACTAGCGAAATGGTCTCACAGTGTTTTATGCCCAAGATGATGATCCTAAATGAAAAAGAGAGCACCCTTGTATATATATGTTTGTGTGTGTATTTTCCTCTGCTCAGGTATAGGTGCAACGTAAGTGGAGAACTAGATTTGGCAAGATTGAGATTGTGGCAGGTAAATGTGATAGAGGCAGCGAAAGGCAAAGAGATCAGAAAGGGAAATTAGGAAAACAATCACATTTACCCTTGCATCAAAAAAATTACCTAGGAATAAACCTACTTAAGCAGGCAAAAGGCCTGTACTCCAAACACTATAAGATGCTGATGAAAGAAAATCAAGACAACACAAGCAGATGGAAAGAAATACTGCATTCTTAGATTGGAAGAATTAATATTGTTAAAACGAACATTCTACCCAAGGCATTCTGCAGATTTACTGCAGTCCCTATCAAATTCCCAGTGGTATTTATCACAGAATGAGGATGAATAATATTAAAATTTGTATGGAAACACAAAATATAGTGAATAACCAAAATAATCTTGAGAAAGAAGAATGAGGCTGAAGGAATTAGGCTCCCTGTCTTCAGACTTTATTACAGACTTACAGTCATCATCAAAACAGTATGGTATTGTCACAAAACAGACAGACACATAGATCAATAGAACCAAATAGAAAGTCCAGAAATAAACCTATGCATCTGTGGTCAGTTAATCTATGATAAAGGAGGAAAGACTATACAATGAGAAAGAAATCAGTCTCTTCACTAAATGGTGCTATGAAAACTGGACAGCTACTTGTAGAAGAATGAAATTAGGACATTCTTTCACACCATAAAAAAGTAAGTTCAAAATGGATTAAAGACCTAAATGTGAGACTGGATACCATAAAGCTCCTAGAGGTAAACATAGGAAAAAGACTCTTTGACATAAATCACAGCAATATTTTTTTCGAATCTATCTCCTAGAGTAATGGAAACAAAAGCAAAAATAAACAAATGAGACCTAATTGCACTTAAAAGCTTTTGCACAGCAAAGAAAACCATAAACAAAATGAAAATGCAACTTATGGAATGGGAGAAAATATGTGCAAATAATGTGACCAACAATAGATTACTTTCCAAAATACACAAGCAGTTTATACAACTCAATATAAAAAAAAAAATCAGTCAAAAAATGGGCAGAAGCAAACCCTTACTGAATAGATGTTTCTTCAAAGAAGACATACAGATGTCCAACAAACACATGAAAAGGTGCTCAATATTGCTACTAATAATTATTAGATAAATGCAGATCAAAACCATGATGAAATGCCACTAAGCACCAATCAGAAAGTCTATCAATAAAATATCTAGAAATAAGAAATACTGGAAGAAAGGAAACCCTCTTACACTGTTGGTGGGAATGTAAATAGGTACAGCCACTATAGAGAACAGTATGGTGGCTCCTCAAAAAACTAAAAATAGAGCTACCATATGATCCTGCAACCCCACTCCTGGGCATGAAAGATAGAAAGTGAAGTCGCTCAGTTGTGTCCAACTCTTTGCGACCCCATGATCTGTAACCTTCCAGGCTCCTCCGTCCATGGGATTTTCCAGGCAAGAAGACTGGAGCAGGTTGCCATTTCCTTCTCCAGGGGCTCTTCCCAACCCAGGGATTGAACCTGGGTCTCCCACACTGCAGGCAGACTCTTTACCATCTGAGCCACCAGGAAAGCACTCATAGGCATATATCTGGAGAAAACTCTGATTTGAAAAGCTATATACACCCCAGTGATCATCACAGCAATATTTAAAATAGCCAAGATATGGAAACAACTTAAACATTCATCAACAGAAGAATGGATAAAGAAAATGTGGTGTATATGTATATATATATATATATATACACACACACACACACACACACACACACACAATAGAATAGTACTCAGCCATAAAAATGAAATAATGCCATTTGTGGCAACATGGATGGATCTAGAACTTATCATAGTAAGTGAAATAAGTCAGATGGAGAAAGACAAATAGCATATATAAATGAACTTGTTACAAACAGAATCATGTTCACAGACAGAAAACAAGCTTCTGGTTACCAAAGAGAAAAGGAGGAGTGAGATAAATTAGGAATTTAGGATT
Source organism: Moschus berezovskii (assembly GCF_049115385.1). NCBI lineage: Eukaryota > Metazoa > Chordata > Mammalia > Artiodactyla > Moschidae > Moschus > Moschus berezovskii. The sequence continues at coordinate 119,302,535 of NC_142463.1, forward strand.
AACAGATGCACTTTGCTATGTATCTGCTGCTATATTTACTAGGAGACTCTTGAGAGTCCCTTGGACTGCAAGGAGATCCAACCAGTCTATTCTAAAGGAGATCAATTCTGGGTGTTCATTGGAAGGACTGATGCTAAAGCTGAAACTCCAATACTTTGGCCACCTCGTGTGACGAGTTGACTCACTGGAAAAGACTCTGATGCTGGGAAGGATTGGGGGCGGGAGGAGAAGGGGATGACAGAGAATGAGATGGCTGGATGGCATCACCGACTCGATGGACATGAGTTTGAGTGAACTCCAGGAGTTGGTGAAGGACAGGGAGGCCTGGCGTGCTGTGATTCATGGGGTCGCAAAGAGTCGGACACGACTGAGCGACTGAACTGAACTGATATACCTACCACCTCTACTGCATGTATGCTAAGTTGCTTCAGTCATGTCTGGCTGTTTGCTACCCTATGGACCATAGCCCGCCAGGTTCCCCTGTCCATGAAATTCTCCAGGCAAGAATACTGGGGAGGGTTGCCATTTCCTACTCCAGGGAATCTTCCTGACCCAGGGATCAAGGCCTGCATCTCCTGTTTCTCCTACATTGGCAGGCAGGTTCTTACCACCTGTGCCACCTGGGAAGTCCCCCACTACTACATGCCACCATATAAAATAGATTTAAAAAGGACCCACTGTACACAGGGAACTATACTCAATATCTTGCAATAACCTATAATTGAAAAAAATCTGAAAAAGAATATATGCATATTTATATAACTGAATCACTTTGTTGTACACATGGTAAGTCAACCATACTTCAATTTTTAAGAAAGCAAAAGTTTAAGATTGACAGATAGCAAGTAGTTACAGTGTCACACTCTGAAATCAATGCCGGGTAAATTGGGTTATAAGGAAGTAGGGAAGAGTAAGTAATTTATGATGGCTTAGCAAAGCAAACTCTGCTCTAGCCCTACTGCCCTTCTGGGGCAGGAATACAATCTGCCTTCTCTTCCCCATTCCATTGTCACTCCATCAGCTTATAAGCCTTGAACCTGCTCTGTGGCAGGTGCTGTGACTGAGACCGAAAGAGAAGGAATTTAAATATTAATAGGACATTTTTCTTACTGTTGAAGTTCAAAGTTTACTTCTAAGCATCCTTGATCTTCTAGGCTGCTACTTGTGTCCCTTTCGTGCTATGCCTGTGCTTTGCTCCTGGTGAGATGAGTCATCACTCAAGGACTGACACATAGTTCCAACTCAGGTCAATGATCTCAGAACCCGCAAGACCACCATGTCAGGAGACTCCGTAAGGGAAAAGGTATGGAGTAAACACTAGAGTGGGCAGGATACCAACCCAGAAGTTAGAAGATAGGGCCTCTAGTCCTGAAGGTGCCTCTCACTGGTGGTGTCAAACTGCGTCCTCAGCCCCTTCACCCATAAATAATAGAAACTACGAGATAGCATTTAGGTCCAATTTTGCAAGTAGGTGGTCCCAGGTATCTTACAGCACCTCTGCCACCTTAAAAGTATTTCCAGCATGAGTCTCCATTGCTGGAAAAATACCTAATATTTAACTTAAGTGTCAAAAGCATTCTCAAACAGCAAAGGACTTAACCTGATATGATCTGCTGCTGCTGCTAAGTCACGTCAGTCGTGTCTGATTCTGTGTGACCCCATAGATGGCAGCCCACCAGGCTCCCCCGTCCCTTGGATTCTCCAGGCAAGAACGCTGGAGTGGGTTGCCATTTCCTTCTCCAATGCATGAAAGTGGAAAGTGAAAATGAAAGTGAAGTCGCTCAGTCATGTCCGACTCTTAGCGGTCCCATGGACTGCAGCATTCCAGTCTCCGTCGTCCATGGGATTTTCCAGGCAAGAGTACTGGAGTGGGTCGCCATTGCCTTCTCCTGATATGATCTAGGAATTAATTTTTACCCCATTACATGGATTTGTTTATTTGGTGAAAATTTCTTGCCTTCGCTTTGACCTGGAAGAATACAGATACTGAGGCCTGAAATGTCTTGACTGCATAGGCCCTGGGTTGATGAAGGAAAAGATTCTGTCACCACTGGGCATTGTTGAGGAGTGTGTGTGTGTGTGTATGTGTGTGTGTGTTCTGGATGAGATGAACAGGTAAAAGCGGGGGAAAAAGACTAAATTTGAGACTCAGTATTAAACACATGGAGGGGACCTCAGAAGTTTTACAACTCAGTATCAGTGTGAGAAAACTAAGGTCCAGAAGAGAAAGTATGGCTTCAAGCTCCCACATCTTTGGAGTAACAGAACCAGGCCTGGGGAGCACACTGTTCAGAGTCCTAGTCTGGTGCAGTCTATATACTCGTGTTCTTTCACAAATAGTTATATCTCTCTCCTCTCCAGGTTTTCTAAGTGCATAATTGTCTCTTTGTTAGGGGAAACTCACTGACTGAAATTACCCACTCTGGCCAGGTACCATAGTAATCATTCATGTGAGTTATTTTATGCCAGGAGGTCCTGGTAAGGAACACAGAACTAGCCACCACCAACCACCTTCCAGAATCCTTGTTGGCATCCATCTTAGCTGAGCAATGTGTATGTCGTCAGGCCCCTGAGTCAGAATAATCGGTCAAAGATGACCCAGAAACAAATCTCATCACCACAAAACCTGAGACTGCCATCACCATAAAACTTGAGATTGTGAGCCATGTGGCAGAGCAGTTCTCCTAGGTTCCCTTACCCTCCGGCTCTCTGCCTGGGTTCCTCTTTCCAATAAGTCTCTTGCTTTGTCAGCATGTGCATCTCGTCAGACAATTCATTTCTGAGTGTTAGACAATAGCTGCCTTTAAGGCCTTGGAAGGGGTCCCCCCTTCTTGAAACATCTCCCATTCACAATTCTGCATCAGGCAGGCTTACGTGTATGCTCAGTCATGTCTGACTCTTTGTAAACTCAGGGACTGTAGACCACCAAGCTCCTCTGTCCATGGAATTTTCCAAGCAAGAATATTGGAGTGGGTTGCCATTTCCTACTCCAGGGGATCTTTCCAACCCAGGGATTGAGCCCACATCCCTTGCATCTCCCCCATTGGCTGGGAGATTCTTTACCACTGGGGTCATATGGGAATCATGGTCAGGAAGGCTAGTTATGTGTTAATATGAATGGAGAAGGGAATGAAAAGATTTGTTTTGGTTCTACAAGTGCAGCAGGTGATGGTTTCTGATTGTGAGGCTAAAAATAATCTAATCTCTTTGACCTTTGGCAAGAGAGTCACTCATATTTCCCTGAGTTGTTTTATCACTAAGGACCAAATTGTATGCTCTAACAGGCCTTTTTCACCTGAGCCCATGATGTGCACTCCTATTAAAAACAGCTCCAGAGACTCAGAGGAAAGAGTCAGCAACTGCCTTGAAGTCTCAGTTAATGTTTAGGGCTGCACAAGCGCTAGGAACATTCTTGTCTTCCCACAGGTGCCCCTTCTCTTATTTCACCAAACCTATCCTCCCTTCCCTCTGCCCTCCCTTCTTCCCTTCCTTCCTTCTTTTTGGCCAGGAGGTGGCTCTATAATACATGCCAGGATTAGATATCAAAGAGCACCCAGCAATAAAGTTCCTGAAAAATCTAAGATCAATACTATTTAGGAAAGGAAAACAGATGTTCTTCTTTTGCTTATGTAGATGAGATGCTTGAATGTTCACTAACATACAAATGCAAATGTGAAATCAATGGATTTCCAAAACTCAATAGCTCCAAAGGACTCTAGAAGACAAAGTCCCAGTTTACTGCCAGCATGGATGTATGGAGCAGGGAAGTACTGCTGATTTATCAAACAACAGAGTGAGTCAGATTTCAAGCACAACAGTATACAGCTCTAAATAGGATAAATATACAGTAGGCAAAATGTGTAGTGGGAGGGTGTGGATGAAATGCTCAAGGGGGCCTAGGTGACTGATGTTCAGGGCAACGAGGAAGAAAGAGTCAGGATGGGGAGTACTGGAAGGTAAATTGAGGAATGTTAACATTATAAGAATTTATTTGGGCAAAGACTGAGTCAAATTGGACAGCATCCAGTTGAGGAGACAAACAGGTGCTCCAAGAAGCTGTACAAAATGAAAGACTTCTTTTTTTGAGGTTTAACATAATAGAGTTTATGAGATTTCATAGCCTGGTGGACTGCAGTCCATGGGGTCACAAAAAGAGTTGGACATGACTTAGCAACTAAACAACAAAATCATAATGTGAAGTCTGTGGGTGGACATATTAAGAATTTTAGCTTTCAGACCAATGGATTAAAATTCTGACTATCATATACATATATATAAATATATATACATACATATTTATCATTTTATTTTGGTGAGAACACAAGTTCTACTCTCAGTAACTTCAATTATACAATAGTGTTGTCCACGTATATATGGAATTTAGAAAGATGGTAACAATGACCCTGTATGTGAGACAGCAAAAGAGACACAGATGTAAAGAACAGACTTTTAGATTCTGTGGGAGAAGGCGAGGGTGGGGTGATTTGAGAGGGTAGCGCTGAAACATGTATATTATCATATGTGAAACAGATCGCTAGTCCAGGTTCAATGCATGATACAGGGCGCTCGGGGCTGGTGCACTGGGATGACCCTGGGGGATGGGATGGGGAGGGATGTGGGAGGGGGGTTCAAGATGGGGAACACATGTACACCCATGGCTGATTCATGTCAATGTATGGTGAAAACCATTACAATATTATAAAGTAACTAGCCTCCAATTAAAATAAATAAATAAATTTAAAAAATACAGTGAGGTCAACTATACTCACCATATTATACATTTGATCCTTATACTTAAAATGAAAGACTTTTATAAGCAGAAGGTAAAAGAAACAAGGAATTAGCCTAGGCAAGTCTCCTAGGCAAGAAAGCAGGTAGGTATTGCAAGTTTATTTTTCTTTATAGCAGGGGTCACCAACCTCCAGGATCTAATGCCTGATGATCTGAGGTGGAGCTGATGTAATAATAATAGGAATAAAGTTCACAATCAATGTATTGCGCTTGAATGATCCCTAAACCATCCCCCCATCACTGGTCATCTTCCATGAAACTGGTACCTGGTGCCAAAAAGATTCGGGACCTCTGCTTTAGGGCATGATAGGTGTGTTTCAGGCAGTTTATGTGTGTGCCAATCAGACAACTCCTGATTGACTGGATTAGGATTCTATCTCCGAGAGAAGCAAACTGTACTTGGTTTGGTGACCTGGGTCTTAACATGCCTGCATGTGTGCTAAGTCACTTCAGGTGTGTTCAACTCTGTGTGACCCTATGAACAGTAGCTCACCAGGCTCCTCTGTCTATGGGATTCTCCAGGCAAGAATACTGGAGTAGGTTTCCGTGCCCTTCTCCAGGGGATCTTCCTGACCCAGGGTTCGAACCCAGGTCTCCTGCATTGCAAGCAGATTCTTTACCATCTGAGCCACTAGGGTAGCCCTGGGGCTTAGCATAAGTAATTTCATTTCGGTCTGTTGTTCTTTTTAACAGGCAGGAGGACCTGCTGCCACAGGGAAGGGGAAACAGGAACTGTTTTCAACAAATGGAATCCGTACTTCCTTACATTGCTGGTGCTCCATGGAGAATAGTTCCAGACAGGAATCCTCACTCTCTCTGCCTCCCCGACCACTCTTAACATATACACACAATTGGAAAGTCTAAGTAATAGTTGTAAGTTTTAAACTCATGGAATGTTGAAGTCATAGCATTATTTGATTTGACCCCTCTCATTTTCCAGTTGGGGCACTGAGGCCAGCAGAGAATTTGCACCTTGCCCTGACCTTAGTTTTAAGATGAGATGGGTTTTTAGGACCATAAGCACTTTGAATTGGGTAACAGCACCTCCTCCTCTTGATAGCTTTCTGAGCCCAAGAAATCCCCACCCACTGCAGCATACATGGGAGATGCAGCAGTGTGGATTAGATGTTTATTTCCTGAGCATTGCCCATCTGACATTCAGAGGGGGCTCCAATCTTGTGAAAGTAGCCAGGGCTCATAATCAGGTGGCCAGTTCCTAGGTGATATGTGTTGACTCAGTTCAACATGTCTACATCTTATGTGCCTTAAAGAGGCAGAGTTGACCTATGTCCCCAGGAAGCACATTCCAATCACCATAGCTAGCTTCATGGTCGAACTTTCACTGACCTTCTTTAGCCCAAATACAAATAATAAGTTCCTAAATACCAGACTCAGCTACTACAACAGAATCCCTTGAGAGGAAGCTTTTTCAAAAACCACTTCATGTGTGGTGTTGGAGAAGACTCTTGAGAGTCCCTTGGACTGCAAGGAGATACAACCAGTCCATCCTAAAGGAAATCAGTCCTGGGTATTCATGGGAAGGACTGATATTGAAGCTGAAATTCTGATATTTTGGTCACCTGATGTGAAGAGTTGACTCATTTGAAAAGACCCTGATGCTGGGAAAGATTGAGGTCAGGAGGAGAAGGGGACAACAGAGGATGAAATTGTTGGATGGCATCACCGACTGAATGGACATGGGTTTGGGTAAACTCCGGAAGTTGGTGATGAACAGGGAAGTCTGGCATGCTGCGGTTCATGGGGTCACAAAGAGTCGGACACGACTGAGCGATTGAAATGAACTGAACTGAACTGATCAGCCTGACCCAAGTGATGGATAATTGAAAGTAAGTCTTCTGTGTATATATTAGTTATAACTAGTCACACTGGGAAATGGAAAAGTAGCAAATGAGTGCAAAATGCAAGATTAAGATAATATCTAAGTAACAGGAAATATATAAATGATATGAAAAATAATAAAAGTAGTATAAAACTAAATTCCAACAATTAAAAATAAAAAAAAAAAAAACAGTTCATGGGCCCGCTCCTGGAGATTATGACTCAGTAGGACAAAGTTGGAGTGGAGCTCAAGGCTTTTTTTTTTTTTTCTGTAACACCCATAGATAATACTGATGTTAGCCAAATTCTAGAGACCAATGTTTTAATGTCTTCTACAACTAATGAACATTAAAAAAAACTTTTTCACCTACTTACTTAGTGCCAGATTCTCTATTAATTTTATCTCATGTCCACGACTGAAGTGACTTAGCAGCAGCAGCAGCAGCAGCAATCCTCTTCTCCAATAATCCGAAGAGGAAGTTACCATTATATTTTGACCAGGAACTTTCCCAAAGTCACAAAGTTATTGAGTGGCAGGACTGGGCTGGAACCCGTTCACCTTTATGGTCACTATTTGACCTTAAACAAATTAGCAAATCTCTTTGAGCTTATGTGTTTCCTCTGGAAAATGAAGATAGAGATTGTGCCTATTCCATGAGATTTTTGCATCTGAGGAATTAGTGCTTAGGATATTGTGTAACATACAGAAAGCACTCACTCCTAGTGTGGTGGGGTTGTTTGGGTCATTTGGGAACATGATTACCTCACTGATGTTTAAGAAAAGAGGTTTAGGGTGTAAATTATTATGAAGTGTACATCGTCTGAACGCCAAAGAATTTCTTTACTATGAAAATTCTACTATTTGAGCTAACAAAGCATTTTCACTTACCATTTGTCATTTGCTCTTCAAGACCCCTAAGAAGTTTTACTCCTTTACATTTGGGAACAAAATAAAGATAGAAATTGGAAAGCTTATATAAAATTGTTTTCTTCATAGTCTGATTTATTAGAGATTTTAAACTTCTAAGCCGATGAATATATATATATATATAATATAGTTATATCAAAATTCAAGATGTTATTTATCTTTGTTTAAAGCAAAGCAATTTATCTTCTACCCTGCTTCTCTGCTCCCCCACTCCATTCAACCTCCTCTAGAAAATACTCAGGAATTGATCGGGGTGCATTAAGAAGGGCCTCTGGGGAACAGAGCTCCTGTTTGACTGTTTGAGTAAATTTGGAATTTTCATTTTATCCTAAGGTCAATTTGCCCACCCTAGGAATGACACATCTTTGATGAAAATGTCCTGCTGTAAGATAGATAGTCGTTTTGGTCAGACAGGAATGAGACATTAAAGATGGAAGATACAGTACAAAACAGATCATTTCATTCACCTGGCCCTGACAGTGGACCCCCAGAATGATCTGTCTCCTCTGGGCCACTTCTTCCCTTGCCTTGGGAAAGCCCCTTATCATAGTCAATTTCTCCTTGTCTGTCATTCTGATGTTCAGTCTAAGAGGTTTCTTTCTGAATTTTATCCCAGTTTCCTCAATAATTTGTTTATTTCTCTTTTCCAAGACTAATTTAAGGACATTGCATTTTACGTTTTGCAGTCTTTCATTAACCTTCCATAAATATTGATATATTCCTTCTTTAATTCCTCTTAAACTTTACAGGTCTTTCTGAAATGTGGCCCACTTAGCTTTTAGTGGTAAACACTCTTTAGCAAAATAAGTTTTAGTCTTTTGCATTTGACAGTAATAAATGTTTTCTGAATGGATAAGCCTAAAAGCTGAATCAGTGTAAGTTATACTTCATCACTAGAGCCACTAACACAGATCTTTGCTTTTCAGGATGCTTGGTTTCAGGGGCTCCATGGAAACAAACAGGCCAGGCTTTCTTGAAGGATGAGGGACTGCAGGAAGGAAGAAGAGAATAGGGAAGTCTCATACTATTCTCTGTCCATAACTCAGGAACATTCTGCCTTCCTGTACCCTGAGCTCTTCTCAGCTGTAAGAGTCTATCAAACTAATAAATTAGTATTAAAAGAATCAGAACTAAGGCACCATTGTAATAAAGCTTAATTTTTATGGATGTCTGATTTAATTTAGTCAACTCTTTTCCTCTCTTGGTTCTGTCTGCACCTCCTCCACATGTTCTTTGTCTTCCTAGTCCTTTGGTTGATTTTCACCAGCTGTGGGTTAACCCACTCTTCTGGACTTCTAGTTGCCAACTGTTCCCATCTCCCAGACCAGGAGTCCCAGGGTTTTAATGCTAGGGCAAGAACTGGATACCCTGCCAGCAGTCTGTGAGGGAGGTCACAGTTCTGTTGCCAGCATCTGCAGACAGATTCATGAACATTTTCATCTTGTGGTTTCATTGCACAAAAAATTCTCATTCAAATGTAAATTTGTATTTCCTCTCTGAAACCAATATTTTGTTTCTGTTTTCTTATTTCAAGATTTAAGCTAGTCTAAAATTGCATTTCACTTCTGTGCCTGGTTGCCCAGGCTGTGTAACAGGGTTCTTTTGTATAAGCTGTATTTTCTGCATATCGCCTCTGAGTTTATTCCTTACACTGAATTACTATGCCTTGATATGCAATCCACAGGGCTTTTCTTTTGAGACTTCTAAAATATTTTCAACATGGGATTTCCTTGATATTAAAATTTTTTATTATGAAATACATCATCCACGGAGAAGAATCTATACAACATATATTTAGAATTTAAAGAAAAATATTGAAATGAACTCACGTGTACACACCAGACTGCATACATAAGAGAACAATACCAGTACCTCTCAACATCCTGTGTGCCCTTCACAGATCAAAATCCCTCTTTCCCTGCTTGGGTTCACCATGGACTGGGTTTGGTCTTAATTGTTCTTGCTGTTGTTGCTTTCACACATATATGTCTCCCTACACAGTATATTATTTACTTTTATAAGTGAAATTATGCCACATATGTTTGAGATGTTGAATGTTTTTTTCAATCCTATATTTATGAAATTCATTCAAATTTTTACATGGAGCTATATCCACTCAATTTACTGTATGGTATTCCCTACTTTTCATAGAACACAATTTTTTACTGTTAGCATTTGTGTTCTTCTCCATTTTTGTTTTTGTTTTTTTTTCCATTGAGAGCATTGCTTTTCTGAGCATCCTTGTATAACTCCTGGAGTAGAATTGATGGATGGTAAGGTCTATGCATCTTCAACTTTCCAAGGTGTTTATTACCAAATTATTTTCCAAAGTAATTGGATTCATTTATACTCCAATTAGCAGAATATAAAACTTTTCATTGTGCATTCTTGGCAACTTTTTTATTGTCCAGCATTTCAATTTTGGTTAATCTGTTGATTGTATACTTGTATCTCACTGGGATTTTACATTACAGTTCATTGACTAATAATAAAGTTAGCAAATTTTCTTATGTTTATTGAGCATTGGTGTTTTCTTTTCTGGAAAATTCACGTTCATGACTTTTGCACATTTTCCTATTGAGATTTTGTCTTTTTCTTTTTGAAATCTAGAGGTTTTCTCTTTTTTATGAACACAAATACTTTACTATTATATGTGTTGCAAATATTTTTTTGCATAGCTTGTGGCTCGCCTCTTAGAAGTTTATGGTGTCTTTTGTTAAAAGCAATTTCTAATTTTAATATGGTTGAATCTACCAATTTCTTTCTTTATGATTTTTGCTTTTGAGTCTAGGTTAAGAAATGTTTTCTTATCTTGAAATCACAAAAGTCTTTCCTTATACTTTGTTCTAAAAGTTAGATATTTCATCTTTTATATTTATGTCATAAATGTAGTTGCAAATATCATTTGCAACAGGAAATATTCCATTTTTTCCATATACATCTATAGTGTTTACTTTATTCACTGATTTTCTATCATGTATTAAGTTTCTAAGTTTGTGAAATCTCCATTTGATTGTATTTGTCTCTTTATCTTGCACTATCCCAAAGCTATATTGTCTTTACTAGACTTTACTATAATTCTTGCTTATAGCAAGATTTATTATCTTTTCCTTCTTCAGCAGTCATGTATTGACTATTCTTCATTTTTTGCTATTATATATAAACGTTAGAATCAGTTTTAAAAAAGTATACAATTTTATTTGGAACTGAATTGAATGTAAAAAATAATTTCAGAAACAACTGACATCCATGAGTGGATAAGATGTATATTTTCATTTACTTAAGATTTATTTAAAGTACTTCAATAATACTTTATAACTTTCTTCAAAAAGGTTTGGTCGTCCTATATTTTGATGCATTTGCTCCTTGTTCTTTTTATCATCATAAATGGTACACATACACACACACATTTTTCTTCTGTCTGTCCTCTGATACATGAGGATAAGAGGCTGTGCAAGCTTCCTGATGGGAGGGACTGCTGCTGCTACTGCTGCTAAGTCGCTTCAGTTGTGTCAGACTCTGTGCGACCCCACAGATGGAAGCCCACCAGGCTCCCCCGTCCCTGGGATTCTCCAGGCAAGAACAGTAGTCTTGCTCTGATGGGCAGGGTCATACTCAGTAAATCTTTAATCTTTGGGAAATACATTGATGCTGGAAAAGCTTGAAGATAGGAGAAGATGACAACAGAGGATGAGATGGTTGGATGGCATCACTGACTCAATGGGAGATGGTGAAGGATAGGGAAACCTGGCATGTTGCAGTCCACAGGGTTGCAAAGAGTTGGATATGACTTAGTGACTGAAAAACAACAACACACACACAATGTGTTCTAATGCTTTCGTATTATTTCTATCCATGAAATTGATTTTTGTAGGTTGGTCATCTTGCTGGAAACACTGCTAAATTGTTTTATTAATTATAATAATAAATCTCTATTTTTTGGTTTCCAATCAACACATATCACTTGAGAATGACAGTTCAGCTCTTTTTTTCCACTCTTTGTTTTATTATTATTATTGTAGTCAAATTGAACTGTCTAAATTCAAATAGTATGTTGACTTGAAGTGATCAGAGTAGGTGTTTAAAATCTTATTCATAACTGAAAAGAGAATTCTTTTAATATTCTCCAAGAAGTATGGAGTTACTATAGTTTGTGAATATAACTTTTGCCAGGCGAAGGAAATCATGTCTATTCTAAGTTTTCTAAGATTCTATTTTTAAAAATCATGAATATCAGTTGAATTTTGTTAAATTATTTTTCTGTATTTATTAAAATGACTGCATTTTTTATGTTATTCTTTTTATACAGTGAACCACATTATTGCATTTTCTTATACCAAAATTATCTTCGGGCTTCCCTTGTGGCTCAGCTGGTAAAGAATCCGCCTGCAATGTCGGAGACCTATGTTTGATCTCTGGGTTGGGAAGATCCCCTGGAGAAGAGAAAGGCTACCCACTTCAGTATTCTGGCCTAGAGAATTCCATGGACTACATAGTCCATGGGGTCGCAAAGAGTCGTACACGATTAAGCGACTTTTACTTTCATGCTGCATTCTTGGAATAAGCCTAATTTGTTAATGATGTGCCATCTTTATACACATTATGAATTTGATTTTCTGATATTGTGTTCAGTAATTTTTCATCTAAATTTGTCATTGAAATTGGCCTGTTATTTTTACATTTCATAATTTTCTTGACTCATTTTGAATTTGTATCTAGATTATTTCAATAGAATGAATTAGGCAATATTTCCTCTTTTTATAGAGTTTGATGAAATGTGTGAAAAATTGTGTGAATTTACCAATTTCTTAAATGCTTTGCAGAATTCATTTATAAAATTATCTGGACCTGGTATGTTTTTGATGAATAGATTTTTTAATTTGTTATTTATTTTAATTAATTGTTATAAGTAGGAGTGAAAGGTAGAATATTTTACTAGTGGTTTGGATCAGGCACTGAACTAGTCAGGATAGATTCCAACAAGTAGCCTTGAATTAGGATCTGAAGATCTACTGGACCCAGAATTAACCTTCAGCTGATGGATTGTAGAGAGGTTTATGGGGGCCTGGAGGAGGAGCAAAAAATGATTTGATTAGTACTTTGGAATCAAGGAAGGAGTTCTTAAAAGCTAGTGTGTAGATGTTTCAATATTTAACAACTTATATGACCTGCATTATATTAAAGCAGTGTGTCCTGAGTTAATAAAAGAAGATTTTTCTAAGTTGACTTCTTGGAGGTAATTCCTATTTTTCCAATAAAATTTCTAAAAGTTACACCAATTTATTGGTATAATTATACAGAGTGAAGTAAGTCAGAAAGATAAAAGCAAATATTGTATACTAACACATAAATATGGAATCTAGAAAGATGGTACTGATGAACATATTTGCAGAGCTTCTCGGATGGCTCAAATGATAGAGAATCCACCTGCAATGCAGGAAACCTGAGTTTGATCCCTGGGTTGGGAAGATACCCTTAGAGGAGAGCATGGCAACCCACTGTAGTGTTCTTCCCTGGAGAATCCCCATGGACAGAGGAGCCAGGTGTGCTAAAGTCCATGAGGTCATAAAGAGTAAGACACGACTGACCAACTAAGCACAGCAACACAGCAAAATGGAAACACAGACATAAGGAAAAGACTTATGGACATGGCGGGGGGCTGGGCAGGAAGGAGAGGATGGGATGAAAGAAGAGAGTAATATGGGAACATGCATTACCATATGTAAAATAGATAGCCAACAGGAATTTGCTCTAGGACTCATGGAACTCAAACCGGGGCTCGGTAACAACCTGGAGGAGTGGGATGGCAAAGGAGGTGGGAAGGATATTCAAGTGGGAGGGGACATAGGTAAACCTATGGCTGATTTATGTTGATGTTTGGTAAAACCAACACAACACTGTAAAGCAATTATGCTTCAATTAAAAATAAACAATTTTTTTTAAAAAAATGTCATAATATTTATTTAACCTTTAGTGCCTCTGTGGTCCTGCTCATCTTTTACTCCTAATATTGTATTTGGGAACTTCTCTTTCTGGTTTTATCCTTCCCATGTTCTTTCTCTGTAATCAGTTTTGCAAATGGTTTGTCAGTTTTTTAAACTTTACAAGAAGTCAACCTTTTTATACTTTTAGCCTTTCTATTCGGAGAAGGCAATGGCAAGCCACTCCAGTACTCTTGCCTGGAAAATCCCATGGATGGAGGAGCCTGGTGGGCTGCAGTCCATGGGGTCGCTAGGAGTCGGGCACTACTGAATGACTTCACTTTCACTTTTCACTTTCACACATTGGAGAAGGAAATGGCAACCCACTCCAGTGTTCTTGCCTGGAGAATCTCAGGGACGGGGGAGCCTGGTGGGTTTCCGTCTATGGGGTCACACAGAGTCGGACACGACTGAAGTGACTTAGCATCTGCAGCAGCAGCAGCCTTTCTATTTCATGTTTGCTTCTTATTTCATTAATTAAAGCTATCTTTTTATTACTTTCTTCTTTGTGTGTTTGTACTCTTTTTCTAATTTCTTAAGTTTGACACTTAGCAGTTTTAAGTCTTGATTTTTTAATTTTAATCATTCATTAAAATTCCCTTCCAAATCCTGCTCTTCCAGCATTTTCCAAGTTTGACATATGTTATTGTTATTAGTGTTCAATCCAAAATTTTCTGAACTGACATGGTATCTCCAGATATTTAGTCTACTATCTTGCTGGAATTCAAGTCATCACTGGTCATTTTCAACATCTCTGTAAGGGCCAGATCAGCATGACTGTCTAATCATTCATTGGAAATTGCTGTAACCGAATTTGCACATGAAAGAGGGTCCTATGTTTCTCACTATGTTCGCCAATATGCCAGGAGTGAAATAATTAAATAAAGGTACAGTTCCTTTTGACAATCTGTTAAAAATAAACAGGATGATTAGTTTTTCTCTCTGTATTACTTGTCTGCCCCTTCACCCATATCTTTTTTTCCAGATTTATTGAAACATTATCAACATATGTAAAGATGCACAATGTCATTATTTGATACACATATATATTACAAAATTGTTATCATAATAAGGATAGTTAACACTTCCATTCTCTCACATAATTAACTTTGTTGTTAACAGTATATATAATACAGTATTGTTAATTATAGTCATCATGCTGTACATTAGGTTCCTAAAACTTACTCATCTTATACCTGGAATTTTGTATCTTTTAGCAGTATCTTCTAATTTCCCCTACCCTTCTGCCCCTGAGAAACATCCAAGTACTCCTTATTTCTATGAGTTAGGCTTTTTGAGATTCTACCTATAAGTGAGAGCATATGTATCTGTCTTTCTGTAATAAATAGTTCATTTAACATAATGCCCTTGAGGTCCATCCATATTGTGCAAAGGCAGGACCTCTTTTCTTATGGCTGAATAATATTCCATTGTAGATATAAACAAAGTAAGAGAGAGAAAAAATGATTGATTCACTGAAGATAGAGACAGAGGCATCAAGACAGCCTTTATGAATACACAGGCACCAGGCACACACTCACACACATACACACACAGAGACACACACATACGCACATTCGCATGAAAGAAACAAGGGGCACACACAGTGAGCACTGGTGGAGTCTGGAGATGAGATAACAGCTCTGGAAAGAAAGAGGAGGGAAGAAGGAGGAGAAAGGAGATCTATACAGGGAAGAAAGAAAGAGTAAGGGATACCCACAGGGAGACGAAGATAGAAGACTGCAGAAACAGACTGAAGGATAGAAAATGCTCAGATATGCAGAGACGCAGTGATAGAAACACACACAGGGAGGAGAGAAAGTCAGTGTGAGAAGCTGCAAAATTCAGAGAGGGGGAGACTCAGAGACACACACCTAGGCAGAGGTGGACAGGGCCAGCCCTGTGGAGACAGAGACAAGTGACAACAAATACAGATGGAGTGACAGAGGCAGGACCTGGGGGAGATGGAAAAGGAGAGATGGCGGAGCTAATAAGAAACAAAGAAAGAGCAACGGATAGAAGCGGTGAGGGAAAGATTGCAGTCCAGGGGACAGAGAGAGGTAGGAGCAGGCAGGCCCTGGAATAGAAGGAATAATGAAGAATAAATAGCAGACAATCCTGCGAAGGAGGTCAGGTGTCGTCCTATTTTTTCCTTCTAACACTGCCTTCTGCTGAAGTGCAATACAAGGAGAAGCAAACACAGGAAGGAAAAAGGATATGCTCAGTATTGCGCCGCGACTTTTTCAATATGGTGCTAAATGTCCAGAGAACATACTTTTTTGTTTTTCTCTAGATGTTGGCCTTAGACACTAGTGATTCAAGTCAGAACAACATCTGGAAATGAAAGTTATATTGACACCCTGGGGACCTGGATTAATCACCTTCCCTGCTGCCCTAACAATGAATCAGCAGCAACTTCAAACAATAAAACAGCCCTGAACTGGTGATTTCTCAAGGGTTTGTTAATGATGTGTTACTCAAAAAATATATCAATTAAAAAGTACATATTGAACGGCACCATCTATCATCACTTTCCTGTGTACTACAGGGAAATTAGAAACAGCTCTAAAATATAGTTCCAGTTTATACAGAATTTATAATTTAGTTATGGTAATATATTGAAGAAAATTAATCCTCCAAATTGTGAAATACTAAATATTTATCCTACTTTTGTAGATATACAATATAGACTCGAAAATAAGTTCTTTGAGGACAGGGATTTTTATTTGTGTTGTTCACTGAAAGAACCCCAGAGTCTAGAATAGTATCTCATATAGTAGGCAGTGAATTCCTTATTGACTACATCTAACTGGGATTTTGAGTAAGACAGATTTAGCTTTTATTATTTATCAGATATGTGGTCTTGGGCAAATTAGTTATCTAGCCTCAGTCTTATCATCTATAAAATGGGCATGACAACAGTACCACCCTCATAAGTAAGTATGAGTACTAAATTGGGTAACATATACAAACACGTGGTCCAGCACATGAACAATAGCAAACAATTAATAAATGGCATATATTATTATTTATTACTGTCTGCTTCTTAACATATCTTTTACCTTGAAACATTTTTCAAACTTAATAGAAATTACTATATATAGTACCTCAAAAATTATCATCTTAATATATTTCACAAATATCTTATAATTCTTAGTAATTAAGAGGGCTCATACCTCAAACAAGATGAATTAGTGAGTTTGAATACTATTGCAAGAAATAAGATACATTGATTTCATTATTCCCATGAGTTTTCATTTCACTTACAAAAGCTTCATTCTATTAATACATTATTAGCTACAATTCTATCAGCAACTATATCTGCATAATCACAAAAGAATTGCCATTATCCCTATATTTTTTAGGTGTGATTCAGTTTTTCTTGGTCAGGTCCTGGAAACGCACATGCAAGAATGAACTTAACCATCTCAGGGAACAGAAGCAACCGATACTCCCAGTCATGTCCAATTGCACAGCTGGCATAGCAACAGAGAGTGATGATACTGAAAAAAAGTCAGCACATTTTCAATTTAGATTGACACTATTCAAGAGACAGACATAACTGACATTTGTTCAATAATGTTCAAGTATGTCAAAGAATCTGTGAAAGAAAGTTTGATATCTCTAGTCAGCTTAAAGTCAAGTACTACACTGGGAACATGTGTTTCAGGCAGATGCAGATGTTCTCAGATGAAATGTTTCTTTAAAAAGTTGCGGAAGGTGTTTAACTAATGGAAAGCTCAGGTCATCACTTAGGCTTGATGCTTAGTAGCAATAAAGCTCTTGTCCATAAAGGTGTCTGTGTGTGTACATGTTGTTGGTCTGGTTGGAATTTGGCCATAGACTGCTAGAAGTTGGTCTGGTTGGAATTTGGCCATAGACTGCTAGAAAGGAGATCTCTACTTTTGAGACACTAAGAATCACAAGATTAACCTCCTTTCTGCTTCAATTAGCTAGTTACTACCATTTGCATGCCTGATCTACAGCTGTCTAGTACCTGTGATTGTTTTCTGTACATTACCGTGGTTTTCCTCCTGTGTGCCATCTCCCAGGAAGTTGCTACCACATAGAACATTCTCTTATTCTCTTATTTGGTTGTTAACCTCCTACTTGCTCATTGAAATCCACCTCAAATGATACCATAATAATAACCTTTCCTCATTCTACAACCAGATAGAATTTCTCCCTTACATGAAATGCAATCAGGTTCGTTATAACATTATAAGGTCCTACATGGCAAAATCTCTTTCCTCTTACACTTGTATTTCCTATAGAGAGTCACTCAAGACTTTTCCATATAAGGTAGTAACATTAATGATCTGAATTTTCTTTCCAGCAAATATCCATATCATTTGCATATAACTAGATGGTATACACTTTTGCTGTGGGCAGAGTACACATTCTCCACACCCTAGTTTAGGCATGTGCTCTGATGTGGCTGGTGGGTAGCATGTCATTAGATGTGATGGAGCAGACTTGGAAAGTGCTTGTGTGACTGGCCTCCTTGTTCCTGCTCTTTGGACATCACCATGAGAAGGCCAGTCTTAGGATAAGGAGGAGAGTGAAAGAAAGCTGTGTCATGCAGAGTTGCTCCAGGCAAGATGCTCCAGTTAAAGCTGCAGAGGCCCTAGGCTATATAAAGAGATATAAGAAAATATAGCCAAGATCAGCTGAGCTGCAAAGACATGAAAAATAGGTGTTTATTTTTCAGGTCACTGAGTTTTTGTAGTTATTCGTTGCACAGCAATTTTGTAACAATAGCCAATGGATATAATATTAATTAAATATTCTTTAAATAAACTGAATTATTTTCTAGACTCTAGAATTGAATATTTTAGGACTAATTTGTATGCACTTTTTAAAAAGTCTTTATTGAATTTGTTACAATATTGTTTCTGTTCCATGTTTTGACCTGGTGGCAGTGAGGCATGTGGGACCCCAGTTCCCCAACCAGGGATCAAACCCACACACCTCTCACTGGAAGGCAAAGTCCCAATCACTGGAGCACCAGGAAAGTCCCTCTTACACACTTAAAATGGGGAAGAGAGACCTATAGAAGACATTACGGATTTATTAATGCATATAACAATGACACTGAGTTAAGGGGACGTTGTAGTTCTAGTAAATGTTAATTTCAGTCAGGATGACCTGTGGCAATGTGCAGAGATGAGTGGAATGACACTTGCTTATTGTATTTAGAACAGTGGGAAGCAGTGGATGGCAGTATGGAAAGAGATTTTTGAGGAGAGTGCCAAAGCCTCCATCATCACTCATTTCTGGCTGATTTTCAATTGTTCAGTGTCCTTCCTGGAACATGAAACCCAGAGATCACCCCTGCACGTGAGGGCTCTGTGTTAACTGTAAGCACTGAAGAAATAGAAGAGGGTGTTGGTGATGACGATGGTGACAACTAAGGTTCTTTCCAACACTGGCTTTCTCAGATTTCATTTCACTACACTGAATTTAAACTTTAAAGTTCCCATTCTGCCTTTTTATAAGAGTCATATTAATGTGGGAATTTTTGACATGAATATCATAGGAATAAAATAAAATGACCATAAGTCAGACAAGAGAACAGACCATTTCTCTTTACCCTGAAAGGTAAAACTGTTCCCTCAAAGTCCTACCAATGACCTTATATTTATGAAAAGTATGTTTACCATTGACATCTTGTGAGGTTGGTACATAGTGGCATTCCCTCCCCTGCCATCCCCCAATTCAGCAGAGGGTGCAGACGCAATTGTTCAGTTGCCCAGTCGTGTCCAACTCTTTGCTACCACATGGACTGCAGTACTCCAGGCCTCCCTGACCTTCACCATCTTCCAAAGCTTACCAAAGTTCATGTTCATTGCATTGGTGATGCTGTCCAGCTATCTCATCCTCTGACATTCTCTTCTCCTTCTGCCCTTGATCTTTCCCAGCATCAGGGACTTTCACAATGAGTCATCTGTTCCCATTAGGTGACCAAACTGCTGGAGCTTCAGCTACAGCATCAGTCCTTTCAGTGACTATTCAGGGTTGATCTCCCTTAAGATTGACTGGTTTGATCTCCTTGCTGTGCAAGGGGCTTTCAGGAGCCTTTTCCAGCACCAAGTTCAGTGGCATCAGTTCTTTGGTGTTCTGCCTTCCTTACGGTCCAGCTCTCACAACTGTACGTGACCACTGACTATATGGGCCTTTGTCGGCAGAATAATGTCTCTGCTTTTCAACACACTGTCTAGGTTTGTCATCGCTTTCCTGTCAAGAATCAATCATTTTCTGATTTCATAGCTGCAGTCACCATCCACAGTAATTTTGGAGCCCAAGAAGAGGAAATCTGTCACTACGCTCTTCCCCAGTAGTATATTGGACATCTTCACACTGCGGGACTCATTTTTTGGTGTCATATCTTTTTGGCCTTTTATACAGTTCATGAGGTTCTCAGGACAAGTATACTGGGGTGGTTTGCCATTCCCTTCTCCAGTGGATCACGTTTTGTCAGAACTCTCTGCTATGACCCATCCATTTTGGGTGGCCCCACATGGCATGGCTCACAGTGTCATTGAGTTACGTAAGTCCCTTCATTTGCAATACAGACAGATTAAGTGATTTTCCCCAAGATTATACAAGTAGTGAGTAGCAGAGTGAGGATAAGAATACAGGTCAGCTGCCCTGTGACATATAGTATCAGACCATATTGCCTCTTACAAATACATATATTAAGCGTCTTCCAAAAATTTAATACAAACTGAAGCAGAACTTCTAATCACCACACTTGCCATCAGCTTCATGCAAATGGTCATAGATAGCTTTGCTGCTGTGGGAGAGAGCAACTTAGCCAAGATGGTGTATTCAGGCTCTTTCACCCCATGTTTTATAAATACTGACTACCTAACAGCTGGGCTTCCCTCATAGCTCAGTCGGTAAATAATCTGCCTGTAATGCAGGAGGCCTGGGTTCGATTCCTGGGTCAGGAAGATCCCCTGGAGAAGGAAATGGCAACCCACTTCAGTATTCTTGCCTGGAGAATCCCATGGACAGAAAAGCCTGGCAAGCCACAGTCCGTGGGGTCACAAGAGTTGGACATGACTTAGGGGCTAAACAACAATGAAAAGCTGAGATCATTTATAGCACTGTGTATGTGTGTCACCAGGCACTCAGTTGGGCATGGGCTACTTTTGTTATATGAGCTCCACCTAAAAAGCAGTGTCAGTGTCCATTGGCTCAGCAAGAAGAGGAGAGAGTATAGTATGTCTACTGTTACAATTGCTGCATCAGCCAGGAAAGAATACCATTATGGCCACTGTGCCAGCCAGGAGAGAGGTTGTGTTGTATTGGTTATGCTAGTGCTGGTGCAAACAGCCAGGAGAGAATAAATGTGTTAGCCATTCCTACGGCTCCTCGAGTCCTCTTCCAGACTCTAAGCTCACGTCTTGCCTTCCCTGCACAGTGAGATACAGCAAGAGGATTGGTGTAGCCAGCAGCATACCCGGAAGTCAGTGGCCACCATATAGCATATTACCATGTGGCAGCGATCCTCTTAGCGTGGGCTCTGTTGGAAGACTGGGAAGCAGTGGACAGGTAACAGGATAACACTGAAAAGGCCTTAGAGACAGTGAGCTCCCATTCCAAGCAAGGTGGCATGCACTGCAGCTGGCACCATGCAGTGAATTTTCCTGGCTGCCCTGAAGGCAAATGTGAATCATGCCCTACATGATGCCATGCCAGTGTGCAATGTGCAGAGACGCTTGGAAAAACTAGAGCAACAAATATTGGCTTTAGAGCAAGAACCTTGTGGCCCTGAAGAACCCAGTCTCTCTGACAGCGAGGTGGTAAGTGACAGTGATGATGAACGTTATGAGACTGCGGGTCCCTGCTTGGCAGCAAGGCTCATTGTGTGGCAGAAAATAAAGCATGAGCAACCTATTTCCCAGGAACCCCCAATGCGACTGAGTTCACGACATATCGACTACATACTCAGGCGGAGTTGGTCGACTTGGGTAAGCAGTTTCGGCGAAAGCAAGGGGAAACTTGGCAGCTTGGCTTTTGCTGCTCTGGAACACAGGGGTGGGCCCGCAACCCCTGGGAGGGGAGGTTTGCCAGCCCTTACTGAGAGAATTAGAGGGATGGCATGCGAGATGCCATTTTGAAACTGTGAAGACCCCAAAGGGGGCACGAGCCGGCAGGGGTTCCATCTGGGTAAGATGCAAAGTGGGCTGATTTGTGCCAACCTAGGCTTCCCTGGTGGCTCAGAGGTTAAAGCGTCTGCCTCCAATGAGGGAGACCCAGGTTCGATCCCTGGGTCGGGAAGATCCCCTGGAGAAGGAAACGGTAACCCACTCCAGTATTCTTGCCTGGAGAATCCCATGGACGGAGAAGCCTGGTAGGCTACAGTCCACGGGGTCGCATAGAGTCGGACACGACTGAGCGACGGAACGGAATGGAACGGATACTATAAAGACTGTGTCTTATGATGTAGATTTAGAGCAGTGTACTGTAAATTCTGTGTCCTCAGATTTAGAAAAGTGTAACCTTCTGGGTGGGCTGTGAATGCCACAAAAATCCCCTCTTTGAAGTGGTGGGCCTGGGACCTGCAGGGAGTTTGGGGGGTCCTTAATAAAAATTCTGCAGGAGTGGAGTTACCCCCTGTTGAAGCTTTCCTGCAATCTTGCAAGGACAGACAGTGGACTGGACTTGGCCAAGGAAGATAAAGGCACTCCACATGTGGTGGGTGGCTCTTCTAGCCCCATGAGGGCAAGGGCTGCAACATGAGTTCCAGGTGATACCTTGCATAGGGTTTTGCTATGTATTGGGGGTGTTAACTATTTGCTGTTGTAGCTACGGTTGTTGCAAGTTGTAAATCCAAGGGTCAGTGTTACCTGCCAAGGGGATATCACAGAAAATAGACTGCACATAGAATGTGAGGCAACAGGCCCTAAAGGGGTGAAGTGTGGAGAGAGACCAAATAAGCCAAGAAGGAGTGTTCAGGCTTTCTTGCCCCACATTTTGTAAATAATGACTAGATAATGGCTCAGATCACTAATAGCACTGAGAATGCACATCACGAGGTACTCTCTTGGACATGGGCTACTTTTGTTACATGAGTTCCACCTAAAAAGTGGTGGCATTACTGTTGCATCATGGCCACGAGAGGAAAGAATGAAGTGTCTACTGTTACAGTTGCAGCATCAGCCAGGAGAGAATACTGTTATGGCTGCTGTATCAGCCAGGAGAGAGGCTGTGTTGTAATAGGTTATGCTAGGGCTGCTTCTAGGGCTGCTGTGTCAGCCAGGAGCCAAGTGTGTCTGCAATTCCTACGGCTCCTCGAGCCTCCTTCCAGCCTCTTAGCTCATGCCTTGCCTACCCTGGGTTCAGAGAATAGTGCACACAGTGAGATATAGCAAGACAACTGGTGTCATTAAAAGGATCAGCAAGACAGGTGCCAAGAGTCGAGATGCAGACTTGGCCCCAGTGTGTGATTTAAGCGGTGAAAGGCGGTGACTGCTGAGTTCAGGTGTCTCTGGGTTGCGATGCTGCCTCTCCTGGACTGAAATGGAGGCAGAACGAAGTGTGCATCTAAATTACTGTCACTTGGTATTGATTTACTGATGGCTTCTAAAAATGTCGCATTTGAACTGTCAGTGAATTTGCCGACTGTTGGCACAAGTGATGAAAGCAAGTGTGAACCATAATTGATTAGGCCTCATTTGCTTATCCATATTATGCTAATTAGATCTGCAATCTTTCCCTTTGTACCATCACCCAGTGACAGAGTAAATCAGGGTGATTGGGATGCAGATAGGATTAGAGGCAAGACTGCAAGATTGAACAGGGCCCTTCTTATCAGAGAGAATGTGCATTTCTTTAATACACTTCTCTATAGAAACAATGCCTTATATGACTCCTTTTCTCAGAATTTTTTCTGTGAGATGACTTAATTTAAATGAATTTTAGCTTTCTAGACCTGGAACTTGAAATATTTTTGTATAAGCCCATCCTCTGTTTAGTAATAACCAGGTGTAGAATAGGGTCAGAAAGAGGAATTCTTTAGGATCACATTATAGGCACCCTGGGATAACTGCTGATAGACCAGCAGAACCTACATTTATTCTCTCTGACCTCCCAGTTGCCAATAAAAAGTGAAGATGTTCTCCTATTTCTGAATAGTTTAGCTGGATTCCAGCACTGTATTGTACTGAAGTCTAAAACTTTTACGTGCACTTTTTAGTGCCATACTTACTTCACCAAAGCATACAGACCTAAGGAGACAGCTAAAGAGTATCCATTAATCACCAAACACATGTTGAACACTCACTAAGTACCAAATGACAGAATATCTTCTTTTTAATTGACATACAACATTGTGTAAGTTAAAGGTGTACAACATATTGAATTGATGCACTTATATATTGCAATTTCATTGCTATAGTAGTGTTAGCTAACTCCTCTATCTCATCATATAATCATCATTTCTTCTAGTGTTGGGAACAATTACCATCTAGTCTCTTAGCAAGTTTCATGTTTATAACACAGTTTTGTCTATAATCATTGAATGGTGTATTAGATCTCCAGGATCTAATTTATTTATTTATTATTTATTTATCTCCAGGATCTTATTTATCTACTAGTTGCAAGTTGGTACGCTTAAACATCTCTCCCATTTCCTCAACTTTCCCCCAGCCCCTGGTAACTACCACTTAACTCTCTACTTTTATGAGCTCTTTCTTTTTTTGGATTCCATGTATAAGAGAGAATCTACAGCATTTGTCTTTCTCTGACTTACCTCACTTAACATAACATCTTCAATGTCCAGCTATGTTGCTGCAAATGGCAGAATTTCCTTTTACCTCATGGCTGACTAGTTTTCCATTGTGTGTATATATATATACACACAATGGATGCTAAATATATATGCATGTATATTTATAGCACCATCTTTATCCATTAATCCATTGCTAGACATTTAGGGTGTCACTATATCTTGGCTATTGTAAATAATAATGCAGTAAACATGGAAGTGAAGATATCTTTTCAATATCCTGTTTTTATTTCTTTTGGAAATATACCCAGAAATGGGATTGCTAGATCAAATGATAATTGTATTTTTGATCTTTTGAGGAACCTCCATACCATTCTCCATAGTGGCTAAACCAGTTTGCAATCCCACCAGCAAGGCACAGTGATAACTTTTCTTTACATCCTGGCCAACACTTAAAGTATGCTTGTTGGGCCATCTGTGTAACAATCTCCTCAAGTGTTTGTTAAAATACAAATTCTTAAACGCTACCCCAGCACCTTCTGAATCAGTCTCTGGCATTGGCATCTGAGTATCCACATTTTTTAGCAAGTTCCCCAGGTGATTCTTATTCATAATAAAGTGTAAGAACTAGTCTTAGTAAGATTCAATGATACAAAAGGAGTGTGAGAAGGAGATTCTGGGTACAGTTTACTTAATATCTAAATAGGATAATGATGATAATAACAAAAATAAAATTAACAAATAAGATTATTTTAAAATCTTAGGGAAAGAATATTAAAAAGTGTTGTGCCTAATACTTCTCAAATAATTTTTATATAACAAATTCCATACAGATTCCAATAAATAAACTGTTAGAGTTGAAAAGAAAAGAGGGATCTGAAGCCCTGATATTGTGTTGCACTCTCTTTCTTCCTATGGTGGCCACCAGGAACTTGAGGGACTGTGTGTTTCCACCAGAAAAATAATTATTAAGAACACATTTAAATAACCAATAAACAGTGGGAAAAATGCTCAAGTCTATTAGCATTCACTGTGGAATACTAATTAAAACAGCTTTATAAGCTCTACATTGGCAAACATGTAAATGAGTTGGCTAGACTACCAGGCAACTACTAGAGTGTTCTTGAATATTGTTGGTGGAAATAAATTTTTACAGTATTTCTGGAAAGTTCTAGCAATATAAATTTAAAAATATTCTTTGACACAACAATCTCATTTCTAGAGATTTATCCCACAGAAATAAAAACACTAGAACATTACAAAGATGTTTATTGCACAGTGTTTTCTGTTGCTAAAAATTGAAAACAAATAAATGCTCATTGATAGGGAAATGAAACTGTAACCTGCTCATATGATGACAAGTTAAGCAATCATTAAAATGAGGAAGGCAGCCCAATACCAGTTAGCTTAGAGAGATCATCAGGATGTGTTTTATGTTAGAACGGTAGATTTTAACAACACCAACTTTTATAATGTCATGCAAGTCTTCCATATAGATGCATTTTATTGTAGTTATGCTCATAAAGCAATATATTTTATTATATATATATTGTTTTATTAGAATGATAAAAGTCAGAGAATTGTTAAAGTTGCTAATGTTGATTATTGTGTCCAGTAGAACAAGAAGAAGAAGATAAAAGAAAAATCTTATTTAAAAAAGTTTTTAAAAAAATAACCAACAGTTTGTATTATAAACACAAATCATAATTTATGTAAAACTGCATGTCAGTCATGTTTATGTGCAGAGAGTAATATATTAATAGTGAGTCACCAAAATTATCAATAGTGATGGGATTTCAGGTATATTTTTATTTCCTTGGTTATGCTTTTATACATTGTATGATTTTCCCCCCAAGACACATTGTTGAAAATAAAAACAAAAACTGTTTTTGACCAATACCTTCAATTTAAATAAGAAAACTAGAAGTCTGAGAAGTGTGGGTGGACTGGTTAACTTCTTGTCAAATAATAAGAGAACGATAAAGCATGAATCAGAACTTTGTCCTGCAAGGGTACTGCGGGTAAGCACTCTTTGCTGACGCGTTGGCTCTGAGCTCTCCCCGGATTAAGCTCTGGGGGCAGATGCCACGCCTTAGTCGCGCCTTGCAGTGGCGCTTGTGTGTGTCGCTCAGTTGTGTCTCGCTTTTCGCAACCCCATGACGCTAGCATGCCAGGCTGTGAATGGTATACAGCGAATGATTCTAATGTAGAAACAAGTACCCCATAAATATTATTTTGAAAAGCACACTTGAATAAAAGGTAAAATGAATTTGTATGTACTTTGTACGTATTTATGCAAATGTCTATCTGTAATCCCTTCTTATTGGCTTAAAATTGGAGCAGTGAACTTTATTCTATCTGCTCAACAGGCATCTAAACACTTCTGCAGGATTCGAGAAAGCGTTAGACCTGAGACTATGATGGAATCCACTAGTATGGCAAACTCTAAGTACTAAGACAGAAAACTTTAGTATTAGACTTACCCTGTCTTTTCAATGAAGTTCCAGATAGTAAATGCTATTTAATTTTTTTTTTCTACCATACTGCACTGCTCCGTAGGATTATAGTTACAAAAGTTACATGATGTGCTTTTATATTGTGAATAATTTATGATGCTGCCAGTCTTTCTCACTGTAGAAAATAATTTTACAGAATGAAAATATATTCAGAGAATTTATCAAAACAGTATTATCAGTCTATTCAAAGACATTGTTTTTTTGACACTGATTATCATTTTTATTAACATAGTTAACAAAGTAACTAATCAGATGATTAAAAGATAAGAGTAGTTTAATTAATATGGTCCTGATTATGAGAGTACATCGTCCACACAAGATTTAATCCTGGGCAGTTAGACTTCAAAACTCAAGCTTCCCATGAATTCTGCTATAGCATATAGACATTAAAGTTGCTCAGTTGTGTCCTTTGTGACCCCATGGACTGTATAGTCCAGGCCAGAATACTGGACTGGGTAGCCTTTCTCTTGTCCAGGGGATCTTCCCAAGCCAGGGATTGAACCCAGGTCTCCCACATTGCAGGCAGATTCTTCACCAACTGAGCTACCAAGGAAGCCCATATCATAACCTGGTAACTATTGATGTCTTTTAGTTCAAATCTTAATAAACATGAGACTGAATCACCTATGTGGAAGTCCCATTGACGTTACTGGTGATTCAACCCATGTGACATTTGTATATGTTCTCCACTCACACATCCTTGATAGGTCACTCTTGAGTTTTAATCTTCACTAAGCTACTCATGTCTCAGTTTCCTCATTTGTAAAATGATGATGATAATATAACTTGATTTCATGGAGTTATTGTGAGTATAAAATGAGATAATAATTGTAAGGTGTTTTGAATGATGTCTGTCACATATTAAGTGTTTAATAAATGTTAACTGCCATTATTAAACACATAATTTAGATGCTACCTGATCAGTGGGCTAATGAGCTTTCTCAGGAACAAAGTACATTTTGTCAGTTACCAATAAGAATAATGAACACCACCACCCAAGATGGTTAAGCCCCACTGTTCTCAGCTGAAAGGACTTGGGGACCTTGGTCTCACTGATTCAGTGTGACCCATGAGCAGGGCCCACTCGTCCATATGGTCTTTAGGTACATTAGAAACAGACACTGCATATCCTGTGCTAGGATACTGATTATGTTGGAACAGGAAGCATTGCCAGCATCCCCCAGAGAGTTGCCATGTTAAATATGCATATTTGTAATGTCTCGTGTGTGAGCTGTTTCACCTGAGATGTGGCATTTTGTGTGGAGGCTCTGCCTATGAGCTTGGCTCCTGCAAGCCCTGGTTTTTATAGATTGTGAAGCACTCATTAAAAGCCATATTATAGCAATCCTCTAAATATCTGAAGTAGGGAGTCATATAAAGACATTTTGTCCAACAAGATTTTATAACAGGACATATGTTAGGAGAATGGCAAGAATACCTACATAATAGGCTTTTACTTAATCATGAAGAAATTTGCTTTCATTTATTTATATTTTTCAGTGCTTAATCTACCAAGTATAAACAAATCTTTGGTAAAGTGATATCCCAATTAAAAATAAGCCATTGTGCTTATTTAACATTCCCTTATAATGATTCTCTTTTAAAGATAATGCTGGCTACTAATAGTTTTAAAGCTTCTTGAAAACTTTGTCCACACACAAAAATTAATGATTATAGTCTGCTAAAGCAGTCTAGCCTGTAAATACTTCTTATTTTCAAAAATTTATTTTTATTTATATATTTATTTGGCTGTGCTGGGTCTTAGTTGTGGCACGTGGGCTCTAGTTCCCAGCCCAGGAATTGAACCTGGGACCCCTGCATTGGCAGTGTGTAGTCTTAGCCACTGATCCCCCAGGGAAGTCCCTGGAAGTAGTTTTTACTTCCTGTTCCTGTTCTGGTCCTGGTCAGTGTTTGGCTGTAGATTCTTACTGATCACAGAGTCAGTTCTGAGTAGCCCACTGTCACCTGATCTAAACCCTTCACCACTTGTGCTCTCAACTCTTGAAGTTACTGACTCACTCATTGTTCTTAATTGCAGCTCTGTTTTGCATTGTTCTTTGACTTGGGCACAGGATCTTAGCTCCCCTTGACAAACAACCTGATTTTTCTCTCTAGAATTACGATTGAGGGCCACTTAACTAATGACCTCCTTGTTTGAATTGACCCTGCAAGGATTTTTCACCTTGACTTTATTATATTACATTGAAGGATACTTGCGGACCCAGACGGGGCCATGTTGGTGTGTTCAGAGTCTAGGTCAAGGAAGCACAGGTGTAAAATGTGAAATAGTTCAGTGTTTATGGGGCAAAAAATAAGCAACATATACAACAATAAAAATTGGGTAATAGGATATAATTTCTAGTCTAAGTGACTGAGAATACGCTTGGGAAAATTAAAAGACTTTGAAGAGTGTTAGGAAAGATGGCACATTATCAATTTACTCAGTTGTATCTATCAAACAGTTATGCTGGGATTAGACTGCACTATTAGGTATGAACTCACTACTGAAGAGCCATGAACTATAAGGAAGTTTAGAAATGGAACTTTCCATTTCTAAATGTGATACTTGCCAGGACCAAGTTGAATGGCATCACCGACTCCATGGACATGAGTTTGATTGACAAGCTCTGGGAGTTGGTGTTGGACACGGAAGCCTGGCATGCTATAGTCCATGGGGTTGCAGAGAGTTGGACCTAAGTGACCCAACTGAGAAATGGAAACCACATATTCTAAGTATATGCTGCACAAAAGAGAGTAGAATCTTGGCATTCTCTATTGAACTAATGGGTGTAAACAAAAAATCAGAAAATTCAGACATTAATAGAAAAGCTTGTTGGGATTTGTGTACGGGGTTTAACATATTAACCCCTGTCAATTCCTTTGAGTCCCTTATAGGCCTTTCATTAGGACCCAAGGCAAGTTTCTGTCCTTAGAGCTCAGTGGGATCAATGAAGATGATCCTATCACATTATGGAAATGAATAGTTTCAGTTAATGTATGGAGTGTCCTCACAATTTACTCATATGAACTAGAGCAGCATCAAGCATTATTTTTCAATCCCTTTTATTAAATGTGCTGGGTCTGACTCAGCAAAGTGCAGGGACTCTCTGGCCTCTGGATCTGACTGATTAGGATAACTGCATTTATTAAGTTGATGGGCACAATGATACATGGCCTCCACCCCCTCCTCCATTTGTTTGTAATCTTATCAAATCTCTCTAAGTACATGGTTTAAAATCTAATTATTTAAGAAACCAGTTGGAAGAGGTGATGATTTTAAAAGGATTTTGAAAACAGAGTTATTTTAAAGTTTACTAATTTTCCCCACTCTTTTCACTTATTTCATTTCAAAAAATGGGGTGAATTATTTTGTATTGAGGGGAGGAAGCAGTTTATTAGAGTTTGAAGTCAAATTGTCTCTGTTTAAGTCCCAGTTCTAGTATAAGGCATTAAGTACTAATCACGTATGTAACCAATTTGTTGGACAGTTTTAATCCATGGCTGGTACAACTATTAAAACATTTTTATAGCTTTTATAGTGTTAAGCTATTATTATCTCAGGGAGATCCTGCTGGGATTTTCTGTTTTCATTATTTATTTATTTTCGCTGCACTATGTCTTCACTGCTGCGTGAAAAGCTTCTGCAGTTGCAGTGAGCAGGGGCTACTCTTTTCTGTGATGTGCAGGTTTCTCACTGTGGTGGCATCTCTTGTTGCAGAGTGCAGGCTCAGTAGCTGCAGAGTGCAGGCTCAGTAGCTGCATGCACAGGCTCTAGCAGTTGTGGCACATGCGCTTAGTTGCTCCATGGCAGGTGAAATGCTCCTGGACCAGGGATCAAACCTGTGTCCCCTACACTGGCAGGTGGATTGTTATCCACTGTACCACAGGGAAGCCTGGGTTGGTTTGTTTGCTTTTTCTTCTCTTCTTCATTTCTTTTAGGATTTTCTGAAGTTCTATTTAGTCAATTTAAAAACGTGTGTTGCATGGTAATTTAAATCTTGACTTCTTTCCTGTACTCCTAGAACCAGCCACTTTGAGATTTCGGTTGCAGGAATTAGGAAGATGCAATCTGGTCTGTAGCTTCTTCATCTTTTCCCTCAGTTTGGAGTGTTGTCTGGTTCCGGGAACCCTCCTTCCTTTTCCTTGGCATAGCTGTATTTGGTCTGACTTCCAGTCCCTCAACAACTGCACACCCTGGTACACTTCACAGATCTGGGCTGCCCCCTGCTGGTGACCAGCCTGCTGAGTAGGCTGATAAGCAACATGTGCAACTGGAAGAAAGCAAGTTCTTTCCCTGGGCTTTGGTCATGGGGAAGCTATGGAGCACTACTCCTTGGTGCTTTCTCTCAACTCCCTTTCCCCCTGCTCAAGTATGTGCAGGTCACAGCTAGCAGACCCCGTGCCTGAGCACACAACCGTCCAGACATCCTCTGTAGATCTGTCTAAGATTTGAAGCTTGCTTCACTCGGTTTTTTGTAGGGGACTGTACACCTTCACCCTTCTCAAGGAAAAGGCAGGAAAAGAGCCCTATATATCTTCTCACCAGGCTGACAACTTTAGATGCTGAGCTGATTGCTGATTCTTAAGAAGCTCTGAGAGTGGTGTTTATCCCAGTCATTGGCAGATTTCTTTAGAAACAAGCTATTTAGGATTTATTACCTAGCTTGAAGCCTACTCTCTAATTCCAGACAAAAGGAAGTATCTCATTTAATGTTCTTATGTTTAATCTCCATAAATTTAGGGAAATTTTTTTCTCTAGGTCTCTGGAAAAAATGTGTCTTTATTGAATGTTGGGAAGAACTGTACCTAAATCCAATCAAGCATCGTTTCTACTCTTGGAACCATATACCTGGGACATTACCCTGGGGAAGATGCAAGATGTATTTTAGATAGCCTGGACCCTCCAGCATGGCCCTTTCATCCTCAAGGCCTCAAATCCTGACCTCTAAAGATTACTCAGGTGGTCCGGAATTCTAAATCTACCTTTGGTTTTCTTTCTATCTCAGTTTCCCATGGTACAGTTATATCCTTCCTTCACAGAGATTTTATTGGAATGCATTGTTAGACCTAAGATAAAGAAAAGTTATTGGTCTATTTTGTTTATTTGTTTTCTCACATCAGGATTATAGGCTCGATAGTTTATAACATTTAAAACATTTGAGAATTAAGATCACCTGTAGAAGGAAGACCAGGTATGCATAGGAACTATTATCCCAGGTGGCTAAGTGGTAAAGACTCTGTCTGCCAATGCAGAAGACACAGGAGACACGGGTTTGATCCTTGGGTTGGGAATTTCCCCTGGAAGAGGAAATGGCAACCCACTCCAGTATTCTTGCTTAGACAATCCCGTGGACAGAGGAGCCGGTGGGCTACAGTCCACGAGGCCGCAAAGAGTCAGATGTGATTAATTTTGACACAAAGCTAAAAAATAAATAATACATATACTTTTACCCTGGATATTCTAAAAATCTGCATACATTTTTACTGAGTTGTATGGTTTAGTTTAGACTTCATGGAAGACGTCCTCTCCTTGGGATGAGAGTACAATTATGCCTGCCACCAAGGCTAAATTTAACCAATTGTGAATAACTCGAGTTCATACTCCATTGTTGGAAAGGTAATTAATGAACCATCAAGAGACTAGTGTTGTATAGCTTCCCCTTCCTTTTCACATGTCAAACTATTTTCTCTTGAAGGCAGAGCCCAGAGCTGAGTACAGGTTGCTAAACTGGATTTATAGAAGGTGGGTGTTTCCGTCTTTCCTGTTGGTTGCTGTGCTGAACTTCCTGGGTTTTATAAATTGACCCCAGCTCTTTTTTTCCTAGTCAGTGCTGCTCCACATCTGCTCTTCAAAGGGATTCCCTGTTTCCAGGGCTCCCAGGAATAAGCTCCAAGGATGCCTTGTCCCATTACTGGACAAAGAGGGGTTAATTAATTCTTAAGCATCTTTATTAGCACTTGGGGGCTTCAGAGTGTCCTTCCATTTTAGGCTCTGATGCTTGAGAAAAAGTAAATTAAAAAACGGTCACTTGTTGTTTTCTGACTGTGAGGTTTTGTTTGTGATGAGAAGGGAAAGGATATATGGGCAAATGGAAAACATAGGAATACAAATAAAAGTGCAATATCTGGACTTAACCCTGATTTGTCACAGAGTACCTGCTCTGAAGGTATCTCAAAATACTTTGGGAGTTGCTCTTCACAGAGTTCAGAGAGCAAACTTGGATTTCAGAAAGGACTATTTTAAGAAGCAGTGGGAACAAAATACAGAACTACAGCATATGAGCTTCAGATTGTGTTGCTGTTCAGTTACTCAGTCATGTCTAACTTCTTGCAACCCCATGAACTGCAGTACACCAGGCTTTCCTGTCCTTCACTATATCCCGGAATTTGCTCAAACTCAAGCCTGTTGAGTCGGTGATGCCATCCAACCATCTCATCCTCCGTTGCCCCTTTCTCCTCCTGCCTTCAATCTTTCCCAGAATCAGGATCTTTTCCAATGAGTTGGCTCTGCATATCAGGTGGCTGAAGTATTGGAGCTTTAGCCTCAGTGCCTCCAATGAATATCCAGGACTGATTTCCTTTAGGATTGACTGGTTTGGTCTCCTTGCTGTGCAAAGGTTTCTCAAGTCTTTTCCAACACCACAGTTCAAAAACATCAATTCTTTGGTGCTCAATCTTCTTTATGGTCCAGCTCTCACAACCATACATGACCACTGGAAAACCATAGTACTGATTATATGGACCTTTGCCAACAAAGTGATGTCTCTACTTTTTAACAAGCTGGCTAGGTTTGTCATAACTTTTCTTCCAAGAAGCAAGTCTCTTTTAGTTTCATGGCTGCAGTCACCATCTGCAGTGATTTTGGAGTCCAACAGTCCAAGTCTCACTGTTTCCATTGTTTCCCCATCTATTTGCCATGAAGTGATGGGACCAGATGCCCTGATCTTAGTTTTTTGAATGCTGAGTTTTAAGCCAGCTTTTTCACTCTCCTCTTTCACTTTCATCACGAGGCTCTTTGGTGCTGCCTCTTTCTGGGCTCATGATTTACCTCTCCCTTTCAAAGTAGAAATGATTTTATTTTTTAAGTGATTAAAAGTAACATGGTCTATACATCTGTGTCTCTTTTGCTGTCTCGTATACAGGGGTATCGTTATCATCTTTCTAAATTCCATATATATGCGTTAATATACTGTATTGGTGTTTTTCCTTCTGGCTTACTTCACTCTGTATAATAGACTCCAGTTTCATCCACCTCATTAGAACTAATTCAAATGTATTCTTTTTAATTGCTGAGTAGTACTCCATTGTGTAAATGTACCACAGCTTTCTTATCCATTCCTCTCAGATGGACTTCTAGCTTGCTTCCATGTCCTTGCTTCCATGGCTATTATAACCAGTGCTGCGATGAACATTGGAGTACATGTGTCTCTTTCAATTCTGGTTTCCTCAGTGTGCGACCCAGGAGTGCGATTGCTGGGTCGTATGGCAGTTCTATTTCCAGTCTTTTGGACTCTGTAGGAGAGGACGAGGGTGGGATGATTTGGGAGAATGGAATTGAAACATGTATATTATCATATGTGAAACGAATCACCAGTCGAAGTTCGATGCATGATACAAGATGCTTGGGGCTGGTGTACTGGGATGAACCAGAAGGATGGGATGGGGAGGGAGGTTCAAGATGGGGAACATATGTACACCCAGGGCGGATTCATGTCAATGTACGGCAAAACCAATACAATATTGTAAAGTAATTAGCCTCCAATTAAAATTAAAAAAAAAAAAAGAAAAAAGTAACATTCCCATTTTGACAATATTAGAACATATAGAGAAAATTAAAAGAAGAAAAATAGTAAATATAATCCTATGACTGGTGTTTAAATAAATAGTTACCAATTCCCCATGCTTCCACTTTATTCTTTTGAATTCTTTTTAGGTTTGCATTCTTTCTCCTCAATTCAGTGAAAAGTTTCTGACCTAGAGGTCGAAGACCATGATGCTTTGCTTTTTAGATTTGTTAGTAATTGTAGCTAACTTTATTGAGAATTTGCTGTAGGACGGATCTTATTTTGGGCATCTAAGAAGTATCAGTTCCTTTGACAACACCACTGAGGGTGAGTTTTAATATTATGTCTGTTTCTAGAAGAGAAAACTGAGGCTCAAAGAAATCAAGTAACTAATACTGCATCTCACAGTTATTAGGTGATGGAGGTAGGATTGTGACTCAGAGAATCTGGCTTCAGAACCCATGAGCCTAACCATTACACTTCACTAGCTTCTCTGCTAAAGATGCCATAAAAATCATTAATGATGATCTGATTCTGTAAACATATTAAGGCAAAAGAACTGAGGCTAACAACTTAATTTCCTTACATGACTGTACAGACCACAGGAGACTTAATTTGCACATTTTTGGTCTGAACTATACTCAAAATTCCTTCCTTTTCCGGGATAAGAGACCACCGAATCAACAGTGAAGGGATGATGTAAGTCACAGGTGCTCTGGTCACACAGAGGACACAGGACTCGGCTTTGTACATTAGTGATGTTTGTAAACAGTACAATATTGATTTTGGCCCTTGTAATGAGAACATGAACAGCCACACATTATGTGCCCTTTTTGCTCAAATGAAAGCAAAGTCTTAATCAGGCCTAGACATTTAGAATCGTATATTAAAGGGAGATATATAGATATAAACCCAGTAGATGCTTGCTTCTGTCATTTTATTTTAATTGTAATTTTGCAAATTCAACAACAGAAGATCCATTAGGCTTTCCTTCTCAATCAATACACAATATATTATCAGTCTAGACGACCAAAAACGACTTGTATAAAATATCAGCGCGTTGCATTTTCATTATGTAAATGGAACTCTGCAGGAGAATTAATTGATTATTCAGTTACTATGGATCAGTCTCAGATGTCTTAGTGAGATAAGAGCGAAACTTATCAAATCTCTCCAGTGACAATAACTTAAAAAGGAACAAGGTAAAAAAAAAAAAAATGAGAAAGAAATGCAGAGCACATTTCGCTTTCATTGGCAGCCTGGGCAAAACCTATGAAATGCTGAGAGAGAAGAAATCCATTACCAAGTTTATTAGTGATGGAGTGTCAAGAGTTATTAGGCTGGTTACTGTTTGGGGATCAACATTTTAAAAACCACACAAACAAAATTGCCATATAGGCAGTGGGAGTCATCTAGTAGTCTCCCCAGACTCTGAGTGCCCCAAGTAATCCACACCAGGACCGTATATAATTATAGCAGGATTGTTTAAGTAATATACTGACCCATTTCTTTTTTCTTGCATAGGTGGAGACTATCTGTAACTTCATGATAGAATGAAGAAGAGATATGAGAGGGCAAGTGGCTTCTGTCTCCTTTCCCTTTTAAGTATTGAAAAAAATAAAATGTTCCCAAGACTAGTATAGAAGAATATGTGTTTGGTTTCAAATTGATGTGTTTTGTTTTTAAGAAACATACAAAACTATGTACATTATATTCTCCCTTGGCTAGCAGATCCTCTGCTGCCCTTATTTAAAGATACTGCCCTTTGCTCAAAAAAGTTTTGAGGTCACTTTTGGGAACATTGCTCATGGAACACATTATTGGGTGTAGTCTTGGTGGTCAGTCTGTTGAGGGTTGTACTTAATTTTTATAAATAACTGCAATTCTTTACATACTAAAGTGAAAAAGTAAATGGTTAATGTTAAGTAATATTTCTCTATCTCAAAATGAGGTTTCATAAAGCTGCAAAAATGCCTGATTGTAAAATAACAGCATTTTTTGCAGTACTCTAAAGACAAGTTTCAAAATATTGAACACAATGACAGCATTGAGGAGGAATATATCATAATTCCTAAAGTGGCCGTTTTGCAAAACAGTTAACCTGGTTATTTCGAATGTGATGCTTAATACCAATCAAGTTAAATCAAGCCAAACAACATCACTACTTTATGTGTAAGCCAGGCCTAGCTGGTAAAAGCTGGGGATGCTTAGCTTGAGCACAAAGTAAAAAATTAGGTGTAATTCACCTTTGCAAGGAATTTTGATGTTATATTAGGATCTTCCCAACCCAGGGATTGAATCCAGGTCTCCCCCATTGCAGGTGGATTCTTTAACAGCTGAGACACAAGGTAAACCCTAGTTAAAAACAACACAATATATTACCTTATTGCTCTGCAGGTTAGAAGTCTAATGTTGTGCTGAAATCAAAGTGTTGACTGGGCTGTAGTCCTTTTGAAAATGTAGGGGAGAATATGATTCTTAACTTTTTCCAACCTCTAGAAACTGCCTGTATTTATTTCTTTATGGCCTCCTTCCAGCTTCAAAGACAAAGCCAGCAATGGCCAGGTAAATCTTACAGTGTATCACTCTGACATTGGTTTTTCTCCTTCTTAATTTTAAGGACCACAGTGATTACATTTCCCTTTATGGATCAAAGTCATGTTGCGGCAAAGGGGGCTGTTTAACTCAGTGAAGCTATGAGCCATACTGCACAGGGCCATCCAAGACGGACGGATAATAGTGAAGATTTCTGTGCAAAATGTGGTTGGTCCACTGGAGAAGGAAATGGCAACTCACTCCAGTGTTCTTCCCTGGAGCCTCCCATGAAAGTTGAAAGTTGAAGTGCAAGTCACTCAGTTGTGTCCAACTGTTTGCAATCCCATGGACTATACAGTTCATGGAATTCTCCAGACTAGAATACTGGAGTGG
Source organism: Moschus berezovskii (assembly GCF_049115385.1). Lineage (NCBI taxonomy): Eukaryota > Metazoa > Chordata > Mammalia > Artiodactyla > Moschidae > Moschus > Moschus berezovskii. The sequence goes on from NC_142463.1 coordinate 119,340,040, forward strand.
GTACCCTTTTCCTTCTCCAGGAGATCTTCCCAATCCAGGGATTGAACCTAGGTCTCCCATATTGCAGGTCGATTCTTTACCACCTGCTGAGCCACAGGGGAAGCCCCCCACGGACAGCATAAAAAGTATAAAAATTATATGACCCTGGAAGATGAGTGCTCTAGGTTGGAGGGTGTCCAGTGTACTACTGGGGAAGAGTGGGAGGCAATTACTTTACAGCTTCAGCAAGAATGAAGTGGCTGGGACAAAGTGAAAATGACATTAAGTTGTGGATGTGGCTGGTGGTGAAAGTAAAGTTTGATGCTGTAAAGAATTATTGCATAGGAACATGGAATGTTAGGTCCATGAATCCAGGTAAATTGGAAGTGGTCAAACAGGAGATGGCAAGAGTGAACATCACCATTTTAGGAATTAGTGAACTAAAATGGATGGGAATGGGCAAATTTAATTCAGGTGAAAATTGTGTCTACTACTTTGGGCAAGAATCTCTTAGAAGAAATAGAATAGCCTTACAGTCAACAAGAGTCTGAAATGCAGTACTTGAGTGCAGTTTCAAAAAGGACAGGATAATCTTGGTTCATTTCCAAGGCAAACCATTCATCATCACAGTAATTCAAATCTATGACCCAACCACTAAGACAGAAGAAGCTGAAGCTGATCAGTTCTATGAAGACTTACAATATCTTCTATAACTAACACCAAAAAAAGATGCTTGCTACTTGGAAGAAAAACTATGACAAACCTAGACAGCATGTTAAAAAGTAGAGACCTCACTTTGCTTACAAAGATCTGTATAGTCAAAGCCATGGTTTTTCCAGTAGTCATGTATGGATGTGGGAGTTGGACCATAAAGAAGGCTGAACACTGATGCTTTCAAATTGTGGTGCTAGAGAAGACTCTTGAGAGTCCCCTGGACTGCAAAGAGATCAAATCAGTTAATCTTAAGGGAAATCAACCCTGAAGGATTTTACTGAAGCTGAATCTCCAATAGTCTGGCCCCTTGATGCAAAGATTCAACTCATTGGAAAAGACCCTGATGCTGGGAAAGATTGAAAGCAAAAGGAGAAGGAGGTAGCAGATGGTGATATGGTTAGATAGCATCATGGACTCAATGGTCATGAATCTGAGCAAACTCAAGGAAAGTGGAGAACAGAGGAGCCTGTGTACTTCAGTTATGGGGTCCCAAAGAATTGAAATGACTTAGCAACTGAACAACAACAACAGTGATTACACTGAGCCCACCAGATAATCCAGGGTAATCTGTTTATTTTAAAGTAGCTGTCCAATTACCTTAATCCCCTGTTGCCATATAATACAACATTCACACATTCTAGGCATTATAATGTGTGCATAGTTGGAGGTCATTATTCTGCTTATCACAGCTATAGAAAAAGGACTACTCATAATCTTTTGTGATCATGCCTGTAAAGTGTTAGCTGTTTTCAGATGTTTAATAAACATTCAGTGAAGCATAGTTGGAATATCAATGTTCTCATATTATTATGTGATAATAATGATAATTATTTTTATTATGTATACTTCTTTTGAACATGAGAGTATGATTCCAGTTAGTAAAGGGCTTTTCAGTTCTATGTGAAGAAACCGTCTTTAGAACTGTCTACAGACAGCATCAGCTACCAGTTAAGATGTCTCTGTCACTGAGGTTGAGCTCTCATAGCCTGGACAGTAGCTTGGTGTGGTGCCGGGAGCCAGCGAGGGAAATCCAACTGGGGAAGAGGCCTGACGCGCAAAGGCTAATCAGGACTCGAGGAGCCCCCTGGACTTACCTGAGCATCTACCCCAAAGAAAACCGGAATCTGACTGCTTTACTATCTTACGCCTCTTATCAAGTCCTCTAATAATTACGGGGGCTTCCCCCCAACCACCATTCTCTGAAAACATTAATTCAGAGCTGTAGTTTAAAAGTTCTCCTCGGCTTAATAGGAGTGTTCCAATCCAAGCCCCTCTGATAGCTTTCTAACTTGCATGACAAGTTTGTCCGGGCTCTTACAACTATGAGTGTGACTGTTTATAGCCTCCCAGCCATGCAAGGACAGAAAGCCTAATATTCTAATATACAGGAATCTGTTGAAGAAGTTAAAATCATTAGAGTAGTACTAAAAAAGATTTCATTGTTGAATCAATGCTTGCTGCAAAGTTTCCTCTATCTATTGTATCCTTGGAAATATATTAATCACATATAGAGAATATAAGTAGTAGCCTTTGATTTAACCACATCAGATCTTAAATTAATAAGTTCCTTTCTTGCAGCTCACTACACCGGTGCCTTATAGGAATGTAACTTTGTTATGCACCTAACTTTAGGAAAGTCACCTTAAAAGAAAAGTCTTTTACTTGCTAACTAACCTATTGTCAGGAGAAGAGGGCCATAAAACTGTTAGCAGGCCCCCTGGCCAGAAGATAATGTAAACCACCTAAAAACTTTTATCACGAGACACACAAAAATAAGCCCTGATTCTGATAAGGGTCAAGACTGCTGACCCCACGCGATTTTGGCGTAACTCTATACCTCCCTTTCTCTGTTTCTTATGCGCATAACTTAGGGTATAAAAGCAACACTGGAAAATAAAGTTTTGGGCCTTGCTCACTGAAGCTTGGTCTCCCCGTGTCGTTCTTTCTCTTTTTCCATCCTTTTCTCTATTCTCCTTTTTCCGGTTGAGATCCTTGGAGCGCTGGGCCCTCTGCGTTTACTTATCTGCCTGGGCTTCTGAGACTCACTCGAGGGGTTGCCCTGGTGGGGTGCCTCCAGCGATTCGAGAGGGCGCCTGTGGCCTACGTAAACAGAGCAAACCCCATGCTGGGGTTTTATTGGTTTCCAGTGTAAACCAAGGAATCATCAGCCCCTGTCTCTCTCTCTTTCTCTCTCTCTCTAACGCCGACACCGTTCATCCCGAGGATACCCTGGGCCATATCGAGGCTGGACCCTGATAGTGTGGTTATCAACACTTGATGGGATGCAATCACTGCAGAGAGAAAGCTCGCACCTGAATAGGAGCTTCATCTACCCCTGTGATTTCATCTTTTTATGTCTCCACAAAACTTTGCATCCTACTCAGTTTACACAGGAGTTGTGAGGTTCAGTAGCTCTTTTTGCTTTCTCCTGCATTTCCCTCTACTCTTTTCAGTGTAGTCCCTGCCTCTGGCCGGCACTGATATGTTCTTTTTGTATGGTGTGTTGAAGGCTAAAATGACAGACAGGTCTGCCATTGGTTTGGGACTGGATTTAGCTGTTGGGCATATTAGGGACTCAGCAGCAGGTATGTTGAGGTTTGGGAGAGAGAACTGGCCAGGATCTGATATAGCAGACATCAAATGAGCATTCCTTGTTCTTTCCCAGTTAGGATTCAGTCGTATCTTGGGACATCATCCAGATAGATAGAGTTTGGTCTTTCAAATGAGAGTGGAAGTTCCTGCAGTGAATGGACAGTCATATATAATACAAAATTATTTTATTAAAAATGTCTATAAAAAGTATCTATAGGATACTTACTCCCCCCATGATAAACATGAGATGTAGTAGATTTGTTGGTTGGAATTCAAGTGTTGCAAACTGAAAAATCCTCAGGGGCCAGGTCAACATTTAACAGGAATAAAGTAAGCATGATGAGGGCTGTAGCCAGTTTAGACATCAGGGCCTTTCTAAAATGAACAGCACCTACCAACTTATGGAAGTTGTTGCCAGCTAGGAAATTGGTCCCAGAACTGCTGAGTGTTCTGTTTTTTTCAAAAGAAGTTAGATACCTAAGTCTTAGGTGAAATCCTCTGTATTTAAAGGTTGACAACTAATTCACAAGCCTAAAAATCATCATGCAGGCCAAATGGAATGGTTTTGAGGGATTATTGTCCCTGGGCCACCAGACAGCTTCTGGATTCTTGTTGTTGTTGATTTTAATCATTAAAAGTCTTAAAATAATTGGAACAGTGATTTTAAGTTATTGAAGGAATGGAGACAGTGATGTCTGTGACTGTAAGGGGGAGAAGGACACTTATACCTTCTCTGCTTTGAGCTTAGCAGTTTCCTTAGCTTTCAGAAGCCCTCTTGCATAGCCAGTCAACAAACATTTACTGAGTGTGTACTGTATTTCACTCACGGTGAGTGGCACAGCTGACCAAGGTGCAGTTGTTTCTCTTAAGAAGCTCAAAGCCCAATTAAGAAGACAGAAAATAAGCTGAGGAAAACACATACAAGAAAGTCATCACCATAGTGAATAAATATTCTAATACTACAAATAAGGGAACTCTTGAGGGGAGGGGCAAATTAATTATCAGTTGGGGAAGGGGATGGGTGGGAGAGGGCTGAGGAGGCCAGTGATTTCATACAGGAAATGATATGCATCTAGACATGGAAAGAATAAGTAAAATGTAGAGAAGTGAAAATGAGGAGTCATATCTGCTCTCCTGAGCTTCCCAGGTGGCACTAGTGGTAAAGTGCCGAAGTAGGAGACATTAAAGACCCAGGTTTGATCCCTGGGTCGGGAAAATCCCTGGGGGAAGAAATGACAGCCCATCCAGTTTTCTTGCCCGGTGAATCCCCATGGACAGGGATGTCTGGTGGGCAAAAGTCCATAGAGTCTCAAAGAGTTGGACACAACTGAGACAACTTAGCACACACTCATGCATCCTCTTTCCTAGAAATTTCCTAGTGGCCTTAAAAAATATTGTCTTTTTCATCTAAAAATACAATATCTCCTTAACTGAAAAAAGCAATATCTCTTTTAAATAAACTTCTATGTCTAACTGTTGCCTATTCTCTTTACTTCTCTTCAAATCCAAGTTTCTCCAAAGTTGCTGACACTCTCTGGGTCAATCTTTTCTCCTCTTGCCCACTTCATAAACCCAGCCCAGTGGAGCTTCTTCACATCTCTTGAGTAATGTGACTGTTGGTAAGGCTACCTCTGCTCTTTACTTAAAGATCTCTTTTTCAGAAAAACAAAGTCATCTCCCTCTTAGTTGAGCTCTGTGTGTTTGTGAGAGCTCTACCTACACTATCACAATCGATTACTTCCTATCCTAACAGAGCATAATGAATTAACTTTTACCCATAAAAACTACTCAGTAAGTACCAGGTGAATAAATGCATGGTCATCTTTCACCATCTAAAATCCTTCCCACTATTTATCCACTACTATGGGGTCGCTGCTAGTTGGACACGACTGAGCGACTTCACTTTCACTTTTCACTTTCATGCATTGGAGAAGGAAATGGCAACTCATTCCAGTGTTCTTGCCTGGAGAATCCCAGGGAAGGCGGATCCTGCTCGGCTGACGTCTATGGGGTTGCACAGATTCGGACACGACTGAAGCGACTTAGCAGCAACAGCAGCATGGCCAATACACAAAACTGTTGCTGAAAGAGTTTAATTATTTTTAAGTTTCAGAGGTAAAAAATAATGATGATGAAGTAATCTGAAGGAGTGGAGGAGACCATATACTGAAATGTGAACTTAAGGTGTGGACTTATGTAATTGAGTGTATATCATCCTGACTGACATCTTCTTGGACCAATTGAGACAATTCTATGCTTTGTGAAATTGGCTGAGGCAGTCAGCTTGATTGATCCAGTAGAGTCAGAAGGTTTACTGGAAGCAACAGCCACTGCAGAGCTGGTACAGTGCTGGTGCAGCATAATGTATGGCTGTGATTGTTCTGATGGCATACAGCTGTGTTTTCCAAGTTGCTTTCTATTTTTACTGTCACTCAGGGTAAAAAAAATACAATTTCTGTGGCAACACACACACTCTTATGCACACAAAACTGCAGACAGAATGTCATAAAACAATATTTACCATTATTAAGTGAGATAAATTCTGTAAGTTGCTATTGTATTCTATTTTGCTTTTAAAATATTCATTGTGAGACATTGATATGATTTCATGGCCTATTAATGGGTCTCAACCTGCAAGTTGAAAAATCCTATCATATACAAGGTCCGTTTAAAATATCTTCCAATAGTCACCTGGGAAGAAACAGAGGAGAAGCAAGGAAGGATTGATGCTCCTAACTCCTTACCTCTGGGTTCTGAAACACCAGTGAGAAAGTCTTTCCAACTCTGTTATGAGCACTCTTTCCTTCTCCTGCTTTTTCTTAACAATTATTTATCTATATTTTTGATGGTAATTAGTCCTTGTTGCTGTGCCTGCGTTCTCTCTCGTTGCAGTGAGCAGAGGCTCTTCTTCATTGTCCTGCACAAGCTTCTCATCATGGTGGCTTCTCTTCTTGCAGAGCACAGATTCTAGGGTGCATGAGCTTCGGTAGTTGTGGTGTGTGGGCTCATTAGTTGTGGCCATGGGCTTAGTTGCTCTGTGGCATATGGAATCTTCCCAGATCAGGATTGAACTATATCCGCTGCACTGGCAGGCATGTTTTAAACCACTTTATCTCCAGAGAAATTCTCCTTCTCCTGCTTTATATCTGGCTTTCTTGCTATGTTCAACCTTCTCTCCTTTTATATAAGCCATGTTTATTCACAATTTGTTGTGATCCACACAATCAAAGACTTTAGCGTAGTCAATGAAGTAGAAGTAGATGTTTTCTGAAATTCCCTAGCTTTTTGTATGATCCCATGGAGGTTGGCAACTTGATCTCTGCTTCTTCTGCCATTTCTAAATCCAGCTTACATATCTGGAAGTTCTCGGTTCACATACTGTTGAAGAATAGCTTGAAAGATTTTGATAATTGCTTTCCTAGCATGTGAAATGAGTATAATTGTGCAGTAGTTGAACTTTCTTTATCATTGCCCTTCTTTGGGAATGGAATGAAAACTGATCTTTCTAGTCCTGTGGTGACTGCTGAGATTTCCAGATTTGGGGGCATATTGAGTACAGTAATGAACAGCATCATCTTTTAAGATTTGAATTAGCTCAGGTGGAATTCCTTCACCCCCACTAGCTTTGTTCTTAGTGATGCTTCCTAAGGTCCACTTTATTTCACACTCTAGGATGTCTGGCTCTAGGAAAGTGATCACTCCATTGTGGTTATCTGGGTTATTAAGACCTTTTTTGAGTCTCTGGCAGAGGTGTGGGTCAACAGTGACCTGCTATGGGGTCAGAGGCACTGACTACAACAGTCCTGGAAGGCCCAGCTTGCTAGCCTAACTTCTTTTGAAGGAGTTTGCCTCAGGCCAAACTACAGGGCTACGAACAAAGCTAGTGGAGGTGATGGAATTCCAGTTGAGCTATTTCAAATCTTGAAAGATGATGCTGTGAAAGTGCTGCACTCAATATGCCAGCCAATTTGGAAAACTCAGCAGTGGCTACAGAACTGGAAAAGGTCAGTTTTCATTCCAATCCCAAAGAAAGGCAATGCCAAAGAATGCTCAAACTACCACACAATTGCACTCATCTCACACGCTAGTAAAGTCATGCTCAAAATTCTCCAAGCCAGGCTTCAGCAATACATGAACCATGAACTTCTAGATGCTCAAGCTGGTTTTAGAAATGGCAGAGGAACCAGAGATCAAATTGCCAGCATCCACTGGATCATGGAAAAAGCAAGAGAGTTCCAGAAAAACATCTACTTCTGCTTTATTGACTATGCCAAAGCCTTTGACTGTGTGGATCACAATAAACTGTGGAAAATTCTGAAACAGATGGGAATACCAGACCACCTGACCTGCCTCTTGAGAAACCTGTATGCAGGTCGGGAAGCAACAGTTAGAACTGGAGATGGAACAACAGACTGGTTCCAAATAGGGGAAAAGGAGTGCGTCAAGGCTGTATATTGTCGCCCTGCTTATTTAACTTATATGCAGAGTACATCATGAAGAACGCTGGGCTGGAAGAAGCACAAGCTGGAATCAAGATTGCTGGGAGAAATATCAATAACCTCAGATATGCAGATGACACCACCCTGATGGGAGAAAGTGAAGAAGAACTAAAATGCCTCTTGATGAAAGTGAAGGAGGAGAGTGAAAAAGTTGTCTTAAAGCACAAAGATTCAGAAAACGAAGATCATGGCATCTGGTCCCATTAGTTCACGGGAAATAGATGGGGAAACAGTGTCGACTTCATTTTTTTGGGGCTCCAAAATCACTGCAGATGGTGATTGCAGCCATGAAATTAAAAGACTCTTACTCCTTGGAAGGAAACCTAGACAACCTAGACAGCATATTAAAAAGCAGAGACATTACTTTGCTAACAAATGTCTGTCTAGTCAAAACTATGGTATTTCTAATGGTCATGTATGGATGTGAGAGTTGGACTGTGAAGAAAGCTGATCACCGAAGAATTGATGCTTTTGAACTGTGGAGTTGGAGAAGACTCTGGAGAGTCCCTTGGACTGCATGGAGATCCAACTAGTCCATCCTAAAGGAGATCAGTCCTGGGTGTTCATTGGAAGGACTGATGCTGAGGCTGAAACTCCAATACTTTGGCCACCTCATGTGAAGAGTTGACTCATTGGAAAAGACCATGATGCTGGGATGGATTGGTGGCAGGAGGAGAAGGGGACGACACAGGATGAGATGGCTGGATGGCATCACCGACTCAATGCACATGAGTTTGGTGAACTCTGGGAGTTGGTGATGGATGGAAGGCCTGTCGTGCTGCGGTTCATGGGGTTGCAAAGAGTCAGACACGACGGATCAACTAATGGAACTGCACTGAAACAACAAGGAAGGAACACAGCCCCACCCATCAGCAGAAAATTGAATTAAAGAATTACTGAGCCTGGGAAAGACTAGAGATCTCTTCAAGAAAGTTAGAGATACCAAGGAATCATTTCATGCAAAGATGGGTAAAATAAAGGACAGAAATGGTATAGACTTAACAGAAAGAGAAGACATTAACAATAGGCGGCAATAATACACAGAAGAACTGTACAAAAAGATCTTAATGACCCAGAATACCACTATGGTGTGATCAGTCACCTATAACCAGACATCCTGGAGTGCGAGGTCAAGTGGGACTTAGGAAGCATCACTATGAACAAAGCCAGTAGAGGTGACAGAATTGCAGCTGACTATTTCAATCCTACAAGATGATGCTGTGAAAGTGCTCATGTGAAAGTGCTGTGAATATAAACTTGGAAAGCTCAGCAGTGGCCACAGGCCTGGAAAAAGTTGGTTTCATTCCAATCCTAAAGAAAGGCAACGCCAAAGAATGTTCAAACTACTGCACAATTGCACTCATCTGACACACTAGCAAAGTAATGCTCAAAATTTTCCAAGCTAGGCTTCAACAGTATGTGAACTGAGAACTTTCTGATGTTCAAGCTGGATTCAGAAAAGGTAGAGGAACAAGAGACCAAATTGCAAAGAACCTTTGGATCATACAAAAGGCTGGAGAATTCCAGAAAAATATCTACTTCTGCTTCATTGATTATGCTAAAGGCTTTGACTGTGTGGATCACAATAAATTGTTGAAAACTCTTCAAGAAATGGGGATACCAGACCACCTTACTTGCCTCCTGAGAAATTTGTATACTAGTCAAGAAGCAACAGTTAGAACCAAGCATGGAACAATGGACTGGTTCCAACTTGGGAAAGGAGTATGTCAAAGTTATATATTGTCACCTTGCTTATTTAACTTATATGTAGAGTACATCCTGCAAAATGCCTGGCTGGATGAAGCACAAGCTATCAAGATTGGGAGGAGAAATATCAATAACCTCAGATATGCAGATGACACCACACTTATGGCAGAAAGTGAAGAGAAACTGAAGAGCCTCTTGATGAAAGTGAAAGAGGAGAGAGAAAGCAGGCTTAACTCATATACACCTGGGGTGGATTCATCTCAATGTATGGCAAAACCAACCAATATAATATTGTAAAATAATTAGCCTCCAATAAAAAAAAATTTTTAAGTGAAAAAATAAAAAAATAAAGCTCAACATTCATAAAATGAAGATCATGGCTTTCGGTCCCATCATTTCATGGCAAATAGATGGGGAAAAAATGGAAATAGTGACAGAATTTATTTTCTTGGGCTCCAAAGTCACTGCATATGGTGACTGCAGCCATGAAATTAAAAGGCACTCGGTTCTTGGAAGAAAAACTATGATCACCTAGACAGCATATTAAAAAGCAAAGACATTATTTTGCCATAAAAGGTCTGTATAGTCAATGCTATAGTTCTTCCAGTAGTCATGCATGGATGTGAGAGTTGAACCATAATGAAAGCTGAGCACTGAAGAACTGATGCTTTTGATCTGTGGTGTTGGAGAAGACTCTGGAGAGTCACTTGAACTGCAAGGAGATCTAACCAGTCAGTCCTAAAGGATATTCATTGGAAGGGCTGATGCTGAAGGTGAACCTCCAATACTTTAGCCACCTGATGCAAAGAGCAAACTCATTGGAAAAGATCCTGCTGCTGGGAAATATTGAAGGCAGGAGGAGAAGGGAAAACAGAGGGTAAGATTGTTGGATGGCATCATTGACTCAATGGACATGAGTTTGAGCAAACTGTGGGAGTTGGTGATGCACAGGGAAGCCTGGCATGCTGCAGTCCATGGTGTCACAAATAGTTGGACATGACTGAGTGACTGAACTGAGTTGAGCATGGCCTTGCCTACCAGAACAAGACCCAGTTTTCCCCATGGCCTGTCTCTCCCATCAGGAAGCTTGCAAAAGACTCTTATCCTCATCCTTATCCATCAGAGGACAAACAGAATGGAAACCACAATCACAGAAAACTAACCAACCTATCACATGGACTGCAACCTTCCCTAATTCAATTCAGGGTCAGCCAAGATGGATAGGTCTTGGTGGCGAGTTCTGACAAACATGGTCCACAGGAGAAAAGGATGGCAAACCAGTTCAGCATTCTTGCCTTGAGAACCCCATGAACAATATGAAAAGGTAAAAAGATATGACACTGAAAGATGAATGCCTCCCCCCAACAGGTCAGTAGATGTCCAATATGCTACTGGAAAAGAGCAGAGAAATAGCTCCAGAAGGAATGTAGAGGCTGAACCAAAGCAGAAACAATGCCCAGTTGTGGGTGTGTCTGGTGATGAAAGTGAAGTCCAATGCTGTAAAGAACAATATTGCATAGGAACCTGAAATGTTAGGTCCATGAATTAAGGTAAGCTGGAAATGGTCAAACAGGAGATGGCAAGAGTGAACATTGACCTTTTAGGAATCAGTGAACTAAAATGGACAGGAATAGGTGAATTTACTTCTATCTACTGCTGTGTGCAAGAATCTCTCAGAAGAAACTGAGTAGCCCTCATAGTCAAAAAAAGAATCCAAAATGCAGTACTTGGGTACAATCTCAAAAACAACAGAATGATCTCTGTTCATTTCCAAGGCAAACCATTCAATAGCATAGTAATCCAAGTCTCTGCCTTAATCACTAATGCTGAAGAAGCTGAACAGTTCTATGAAGATCTACAGGACATTCTAGAACTAATACCAAAAAAGATGTCCTTTTCATTACAGGGGGCTAGAATGCAAAAGTACGAAGTCAAGAGATACCTGCAGTAACAGGCAAATTTGGCCTTGGAGTACAAAATGAAGCAGGGCAAAGGCTAAGAGAGTTTTGCCAAAAGAATGCACTGGTCATGGCAAAAAGCTTCCAACAACATAAAGGATGAGTCTACACTTGGATTTGATTTAGGTCATATCTGAAAAGTCTAGTGGTTTTCCCTACTTTCTTCAATTTAAGTCTGAATTTGGCAATAAGGAGTTCATGATCTGAGCCACAGTCAGCTCCTGGTCTTGTTTTTGCTAACTGTATAGAGCTTCTCCATTCTTATTGCCAAATTCAGACTTAAATTGAAGAAAGTAGGGAAAACCACTAGACCTTTCAGATATGACCTAAATCAAATCCCTTATGATTTTACAGTGGCAGTAAGAAATAGATTTAAGGGTCTAGATCTGATAGATAGAGTGCCTGATGAACTCTGGACGGAGGTTCGTGACATTGTCCAGGAGACAGGGACCAAGACTATCCCCATGGAAAAGAAATGAAAAAAAGCAAAATGGCTGTCTGAGGAGGCCTCACAAATAGCTGTGAAAAGAAGAGAAGCGAAAAGCAAAGGAGAAAAGGAAAGATATAAGCCTTTGAATGCAGAGTAAAGAATAGCAAGGAGAGATAAGAAAGCCTTCCTCAGTGATCAATGCAAAGAAATATAGGAAAACAACAGAATAGGAAAAACAAGAGATCTTTTTAAGAAAATTAAAGATATCAAGGGAACATTTCATGCAAACATGGGCTCGATAAAGGACAGAAATGGTATGGACCTAACAGAAGCAGAAGATATTAAGAAGAGGTGGCAAGAATACACAGAAGAACTGTACAAAAAAGATCTTCATGATGAAGATAATCACGATGGCGTGATCACTCACCTGGAGCCAGACATATTGGAATGTGAAGTCAAGTGGGCCTTAGAGAGCATCACTACGAACAAAGCTAGTGGAGGTGATGGAATTCCAGTTGAGCTATTTCAAATCCTGAAAGATGATGCTGTGAAAGTGCTGCACTCAATATGCCAGCCAATTTGGAAAACTCAGCAGTGGCCACAGGACTGGAAAAGGTTAGTCTTCATTCCAATCCCAAAGAAAGGGAATGCCAAAGAATGCTCAGACTACCACACAATTGCACTCATCTCACACGCTAGTAAAGTCATGCTCAAAATTCTCCAAGCCAGACTTCAGCAATACGTGAACCATGAACTTCCAGATGTTCAAGTAGGTTTTAAAAAAGGCAGAGGAACTGGAGATCAAATAGCCAACATCCGCTGGATCATGGAGAAAGCAAGAGAGTTCCAGAAAAACATCTATTTCTGCTTCATTGACTATGCCAAAGCCTTTGACTGTGTGGATCACAGTAAACTGTGGAAAATTCTGAAAGAGATGGGAATACCAGACCACCTGACCTGCCTCTTGAGAAACCTGTATGCAGGTCAGGAAGCAACAGTCAGAACTGTACATGGAACAACAGACTGGTTCCAAATAGGAAAAGGAGTGCGTCAAGGCTGTATATTGTCACCCTGCTTATTTAACTTATATGCAGAGTACATCCTGAGGAACGCTGGGCTGGAAGAAGCACAAGCTGGTATCAAGATTGCTGGGAGAAATATCAATAACCTCAGATATGCAGATGACACCACCCTTTTGGCAGAAAGTGAAGAGGAACTCAAAAGCCTCTTGATGAAAGTGAAAGAAGAGAGTGAAAAGTTTGGCTTGAAGCTCAACATTCAGAAAATGAAGATCATGGCATCTGGTCCCATCACTTCATGGGAAATAGATGGGGAAACAGTGGAAACAGTGTCAGACTTTATTTTTTGGGGCTCCAAAATCACTGCAGAGGCTGATTGCAGCCAGGAAATTAAAAGATGCTTACTCCTTGGAAGGAAAGTTATGACCAACCTTGATAGCATATTAAAAAGCAGAGACATAACTTTGCCAACAAAGGTCCGTCTAGTCAAGGCTATGGTTTTTCCCGTGGTCATGTATGGATGTGAGTTGGACTGTGAAGAAAGCTGATCGCCGAAGAATTGATGCTTTTGAACTGTGGTGCTGGAGAAGACTCTTGAGAGTCCCTCGTACTGCAAGATCCAACCAGTCCATTCTAAAGGAGATCAATCCTGGGTGTTCATTGGAAGGACTGATGCTAAAGCTGCAAGATCCAACCAGTCCATTCTAAAGGAGATCAATCCTGGGTGTTCATTGGAAGGACTGATGCTAAAACTCCAATACTTTGGCCACCTCATGCGACGAGTTACTCACTGGAAAAGAGTCTGATGCTGGGAGGGATTGGGGGTGGGAGGAGACAGGAATGACAGAGAATGAGATGGCTGGATGGCATCACTGACTCGATGGACATGAGTTTGAGTGAACTCCGGGAGTTGGTGATGGACAGGGAGGCCTGGCGTACTGTGATTCATGGGGTCGCAGAGAGTCGGACATGACTGAACGACTGAACTGAACTGAACTGAACACATGGATATCACCAGATGGTCAATCCTGAAATCTAATTAACTACATTCTTTGTAGCCAAAGATGGAGAAGCTCTATGCAATCTGCAAAAACCAGACCTGGAGGTGACTGTGGCTCAGATCATGAACCCCTTTTTGCAAAATTCAAACTCAATTTGAAGAACATAGGGAAAACCACTAGCCCATTCAGGTATGACCTAAATCAAATCCCTTATGATTATACTGTGGAAGTGATAAATAGATTCAAGAGATTAGGTCTGATAGAGAGAGTGCCTGAAAAACTACGGACGGAGATTTGTGACATTGTACCGGAGGTGGTTACCAAAACCATTCCCAAGAAAAAGAAATGCAAAAAGGCAAAATGGTTGTCTTAGGAGGCCTTAAAAATAGCTGAGAAAAGAAGAGAAATTGAAAGGAGGCAAAAGAGAAAAGGAAAGATATTCCCATTCTAATGCGAAATACAATAAGAATACGTTTTAATATAGGCTCTATAGTGAAGTGCTATACTCTCGACTCAGTGATAAAGGATCTGCCTGCTAATGCAGGTGATGTGGGTTGATCCCTGGGTTGGGAAGATCCCCTGGAAAAGAAAATGGCAACCCACTCCAGAATTTTTGCCTGGTAAATTCCAAGGACAGAGAAGCCTGGTAGGCTATAGTTCTTGGGGTCGCAAAAGAGTCAGACATGACTTAGTGATTAAACAAAAACAACAATATATTGAAATAAGAGTTTTGGTGTATTTAGTTCAATAAAATATTATTAAATTTATCTTTTAAAATCTCTTTAATAAACTTACTAGAAAATTTAAAATGATATACATGACTCTATTATATTTTGTTGGCTTGAGCTGAATAGAAGATAATATGAATTAAAAAACAAGGCTGAAGCTTATTTCCAACTTGCTTCCTTAAAGCACAAATTAAATTCTTTAGTTTTCATAAAGTTTGAGCATGTCTTTAAGAGCCCAAATTCAGATTAATAAATAGCCCATGAAAATTAGCATCTATTCCAAAACCATTAAAGAGAAAAAATAAACCTTTCCATTTGCATTATTCTTTATTCACATGATTGCTTAGTGAATGAAGATGCCTGAAAAAGCCCAGTGTGTTTAGACCTAGCCATCCTCCATTTCTTCCCTACAACTGCATCGTGTGGTAATGAAGACCATGAAAAAGCATTTCAGAAAATAGCCTCCAATATGAAACAGCATCAATATGCATGGTATATACGATCAAGTTAGAGAGATGTGCAGGAGAGGCCCAAATATCTTTGGCCTGCTTGAACACATGCTTTCTGCTTGCCAGACAACAAATCGCTTCTATATATTACATAAGACTAAATTAAATACATACACGAAGACAGTTTATTGTGGATGATGGATCATGGGTTTGTTACTCATACATCCAGAGCAGGGCCCTGGAAATCACATCATCATTGCATTCCCAGGGAAAGAAATGATTGTCACATCCAGACATGTTTATCATGGAAAAAGAGGCTGATTGTGGCCCATCTACTTGCCGGGGGAATACTGCCACCTCACATGATAAGTGCTCAGAGGGAAAACTTGGTGTTGACTACCAAATGCCAGCAAGAATACGATTTCACTATCAGGTCTCCGGAGGGTAATAAGGAATGATCTGCCTATAACCTATAGTCTATATTGTTAGGTTTGGGGGGCCCAAACAAAGATGTCATTTAACTTTAACAAAGGCAGCCTAAGAAGCATACAAACTACACTGGAGAGCATCAATTATCAGTATCACGCATAGTTCAATCAATGATGTAGATGGACCCAAAACCCAAAGGTGCAAGTCCTAGCATAAATGTAGGAGGTGAACGAAGGACAGATTAAGCTGAAGGGATGGGTCTCTTTGGCCTATCTCCTGACAAACTGTCTGACTGCATCAGCAGAAGTCGAGAGCAATCGATACTTATGAAACAACAGCACTGCCACAATCAGAGGCAGAGCAGGGTTAGAGTGCTATTACCATAAGTGGCAGAGTCGTTGATGTGAATGTGTATGTCATTTTGCATATCATTTGCATGTTATTTGATGCAGCCCTGCCAATAAATAAACACAATTTATCAACTTGCACAACCTACCCTGACCCTTGTAAGTACACATGGAGGAAAATAAACTAGACCTGCAATGAATTACTACTTGTTTAGCATAAAAAAAGGAAAAGAATTGTTCGGGTCCAGGAAGTAAGTTACTAACTTTAATACTATCAACTAGGTAGAACGCTTCCTGTGGGCAAGGCTATGTTTTAGACATTTTTGTTGCATAGCTTCATATGGTAAATACTTTCTGTGTATTTGTTAGTGCTAATCTCACTAAGAAAAATGTGTCAGTTTATTGCATACATGTGTTTCTTTCTCTCTTATCGTATTTATTGTGTACATCCCATATACTAGTCAGATTAGCAAATGATTTACATATACTGTAATTTAATCCTCAACATAAATGGCCTAGTTTTATAGATGATGGCCTAGTTTTATAGATGCTGTAAGCACTGGGCAAACTCTTTGGGACACAGAAATGGTAAGCATCTGGATTTGACCTAAAGTCTATTGAACTTCAGAGCATAAGTTCTTAGCCACTTAATGATTTTACTGACCCTAAGAATGTATGATAACTTGTTGAGAGTAGTAAGTAATTTATATCAAAAGATACAAGTGAGGAAATTTTCCTTTCCCCAGGTATGGATACAAGTTTTGTGGCATATAAAATTTCAGTTCAGTTCAGTTCAGTTGCTCAGTCATGTCTGATTCTTTGCGACCCCATGGACTGCAGCAGGCATGTCCATCACCAACTTCTGGAGTTTACTCAAACTCATGTCCATTGAGTCGGTGATACCATCCAACCATCTCATCCTCTGTTGTCCCCTTCTCCTTCCACCTTCAATCTTTCCCAGCATCAGGGTCTTTTCAAATGAGTCAGTTCTTCACATCAGGTGGCCAAAGTATTGGAGTTTCAGGAACCCTACTGAAGAAAAATAATGCAAAATTATGCATGCAACCTTAGATATAAAATTGACCATTTATTTAGATAAGAAAACACATCATTATACATTAAAATTCCACAAATATAATAAAATGCATAAACCAATATTTTATTGAGTTAATCTTTATATATCTTTATACTAATTTTTCCTTAAAGATATTAGCTATAACTCTGATCATCTTTTCACATGAAGGCAATTTTTGTAATATTTTCTAACTAGAGAATAAAAAGACAATCCATTATTTCCTTCAGCATAATTGATCATAATTTGATTTTCATTAACACAACATCACTATGGACCCATACATACACTGTTTGTCATACTGCTACAGGCTTGTGTCCCACAAAAACATCAATCCTATGGGATTTTACTATGGTATACTCTGCACAAAAATAAAATATATTTCTTCCAAGAGTGGATTTCTATCTCAACCAAGTGTTGATAAGGATTGGATCTTCTCTTACAATTTCAGACGTCTGATCACTTGGAAAGTTTTACACATACTAATTTCAGATGCTATGCCTTTCAAATCTAATTTTTCTTGTTTCCCACTTCATTCTGGTATAGAGTCATATATGTATTTCACCCTAAAACCTCCCGCCTGCAGCTTCATTCCATTAATGAGTAGGTCAGCTCAGAGGCAGTATGAACAGTCTTGGATGCCGTTCCAGCACTGTGCTGGTGAGCAATACCTTAACAATCTAAGTGGAAGTAATGGCAAACTACATAAATCCACCCACACTAAACCTCACTTAAGTACATCCCCAACTAATTTCCCAAATCCTCCAAATGACCATAATCTCTCTAATGACACCTGACAAAGGGGAAATTACATTGGAAGGCAGAAAGGACTTAACCAATTGAGGTTAAAATGTTTTGTTTTTGCACATTTTACAGAACCTTAGCCTCAGGTGAATCCCCATTTTCCTAGAGTCTTTCCCAGAGTCTTAGGAGGGGCAATGCAAGGCAAGGGTCCTGAAGCTTAAGTTTCAGTATCTCGTATGTCTGCCTTTGTATTCATTTTCTGCACAACTTCATAGATGGCAAGAATCTGTCCATCCAGCTCCCTGCAATTCACAGATTGGAGTGGATCTATGACTATCGGTACGAGGTGCATGTCCACTCCCCATTATTTGTTCTGAACTAGCATGTGGCGTCTTTGTTATTTGGGGCTTTTCTCATTTTAAAGCGCCACATCACTCAAGCCTATTTTCCCACTCTCCATCCGTGCTTCTGAAACTTTTTGAGGATGATGACCCACCTGGAGACCTAACAGATGTTCTTACTCTCACTTATACTAATAAGCATGATTGTAGTTATTGCCTGGCTAAATACATAAATGTGTATAATTAATAGCATGTATTTTTATTGGTATGTTCATATTTCAAAGTTCTATTTATTATATTATTACTTTAGTATATAAAATTTAATATACTTATTTATAGATTTAGTATTTAATGTTATATTTACTATATAATGTTATATTAATATATTATTTAATGCTATATTATAATAGTATCAAAGGCATTTGAAATGTAGAAATGTATGTGTGGGGAACTTGATTTTTATTTATTTTACAGATGATGCTTAGGTATATCTCTGAACCCTTTGAAATGACTTTCTGGACTTCAGGAATTCTACAACACACATTTCAGACACTACCATGTTAAGCCCTATATTACCTAAAAATACCACTGGTTAGGATTTTCCAGACACCCTCAGGTTTAGGTGCAACAACCAACCAAATCATTGCAGTGGTTATTGTGGAAAGCACTAGTGCATGGGACCCCCTAAATTGAATTATTTGGAATTATAAATATCTGCATAAAATGTAGACTTTCCTGTGATTTGGCACAGTCTTTTGAGAGGAAGGCACTGACCAATGTGAACTGAAGTTCGTGCTTCAGGCTTTGGAAAAAACGGGTTGCACTCTTGTGGGGAGGAAAATGTGTGTCCATCTTTCTTCCTCTGGCTGGCATGGCATGTTGGCTTCATTTTTAAAATAGTGCTAGGGAAGGAGGAAAAAAAATGTAATGTATTCTTAAAATGTTTATATGTCAGCAAAATCCCGAAAACCATTCAATAGATTAATCTTCCTGCTGACTTAAAAAGGATGGATTTCCAGCTATAACTGAGATTGGGAAAAATTGATTTCCATGTTCCTTATGACTGAATAAGATAAAAGCCACTACCCTGGCAAGCATCTCCTAGCCTGAATGCAGACTTCTGGAGGACTGGCTAATTGAAAAGTCACTCCAAATACCAGCCCCGACCCTTCGAGGAGATCTGGGAAAAGAATCAAGGGCAGGCTGTTCATTTTTCAAGAATGATTTCTAGAATGTTGTTTATTCTCACCATTGCTGAACAACTCCCATCAAAGATGAAAGTACTTTCTCTCCCTCTTCTTCTAATTCTTCCTCATTTCCTTCTTACCTTCTCCTTTTTCTCTCCACTTCTCAAGTTTCTCTTCCTTCCCATGATTTATGTAAAGATGAATTTAAAATGAATGTACCACCTGAATTAAAGCTCTCTAAGTAGTGGTGGGCTTCCCTGGTGGCTCAGTGGTAAAGAATCTGCTCGCCAATGCAGGAGATGTGAGTTTGATCCCTGGGTCAAGAAGATGCCCTGGAGAAGGAAATGGCAACC
This sequence comes from Moschus berezovskii, assembly GCF_049115385.1. Taxonomy (NCBI): domain Eukaryota; kingdom Metazoa; phylum Chordata; class Mammalia; order Artiodactyla; family Moschidae; genus Moschus; species Moschus berezovskii. The sequence goes on from NC_142463.1 coordinate 119,359,589, forward strand.
CACTCCAGTGTTCTTGCCTAGAAAATCCCATGGACAGAGGAGCCTGGGAGGCTACAGTCCATGGGGTCACAAGAATTGGACATGACTTAGTGACTAAACAACAACAAACAATGGTGAGCCAATTTCTTTTTGAGACCATAGTTTACCCATTTAAATAAGATAAAAATTTCTCTATCAGTTGGTTTAATTCTCTGAATTTTGATATACAAACAACAACAATGGCAATAACAAATATGAGTGAATAACACTTTCTCCTGAATGTTTTGCATATATTAACTAACTGAATCTTCATGACAACTTTTATGAGGAATGTACTTACTATTTAAATTCCTACTTTATAGATGAGAGGCATAGAGAGATTTAACTTATCCAAGATTATGAGTAAATAAAGGAAGGAATCTGGATTCAAACTCAAGTCATCTATTTGCAGAGTTTACTCCCTCAAGAATGTATATACTCCTCTCATAAAATCAGTTAGAGAACACTCATTTAATTGACAACATTAGCAAATGGCATTTAAATTCTCAGGCCAAGCTTCCTAATCTCCCAAGGCTAGGGTCAACTGATATTTTGTAACTTCTCTGATCTGGTATTACACCTTCCCTGGGCTGGAAAAAGCACAAGCTGGAATCAAGATTGCTGGGAGAAATATCAATAACCTCAGATATGCAGATGACGCCACCCTGATGGCAGAAAGTGAAGAGGAACTCAAAAGCCTCTTGATGAAAGTGAAAGAGAAGAGTGAAAAAGTTGGCTTGAAGCTCAACATTCAGAAAACTAAGATCATGGCATTTGGTCCCATCACTTCATGGGAAATAGATGGGGTAACAATGGAAACAGTGTCAGACTTTAATTTTTTGGGCTCCAAAATCACTGCAGATGCTGATTGCAGCCAGGAAATTAAAAGACTCCTTGGAAGGAAAGTTATGACCAACCTAGATAGCATATTAAAAAGCAGAGACATTACTTTGCCAACCAAGGTCCATCTAGTCAAGGCTATGGTTTTTCCTGTGGTCATGTATGGATGTGAGAGTTGGACTGTGAAGAAAGCTGATCGCCGAAGAATTGATGCTTTTGAACTGTGGTGCTGGAGAAGACTCTTGAGAGTCTCTTGGACTGCAAGGAGATCCAACTAGTCCATTCTAAAGGAGATCAATCCTGGGTTTTCATTGGAAGGACTGATGCTGAAGCTGAAACTCCAATACTTTGGCCACCTCATGCGACAAGTTGACTCACTGGAAAAGACTCTGATGCTGGGAGGGATTGGGGGTGGGAGGAGACGGGGACGACAGAGAATGAGATGGCTAGATGGCATCACTGACTCGATGGACACGAGTTTGAGTGAACTCCGGGAGTTGGTGATGGACAGGGAGGCCTGGCGTGCTGTGATTCATGGGGTCGCAAAGAGTTGGACACGACTGAGTGACTGAACTGAACTGAACTGACTGAACTGACTTTATTAGAATTATCACTTCAACTTGCAAGTTTCAGGGAAAGGGGAGTGGGAATCTCCACTGGTACTTCCCCAGCAATTTCCACTGTGAGTGGATCCTGAAGAGCAAGACTGTGCATTTTATGCCTTCATGGTGGGAAAGGAAGTACTAAAGAGTATTGCATGTGGAGGATGTGGATGGGGTAAAGTAGAACTTAGAGAAGCGGTTATTTGTGATAACAACGTTTGTTTTTATGGCTTCTTGGTGGTTGTGATCAGTAGGGAGATGTTCCCATAATGATAGGGGTGTGGTGTGTATGGGGGTGTCTGTGGGTGGGTAAGTTGAGGGTAAGCGTATGACATAAAAAAAAATCTCAGCATTTTTGAGACTTGGCCCCTCCTCTCTCCCTTATCTCCCCCCACCTCTCCTCCAACCCCAAATATCCACAGTGTTGTTGTAGAAATTAAAATGGCCAAAGTGTGAAGATAAATTTTTTCTTTTGAGACAGAGTGTAAAACTACATTCCTAACAAGCAGGTTCCCTGTATAAATCTATTTTTAAGATGATTACAGGGTTTCCATAGCCATTCTCACATCAACTGCTGGTTTTGTTTCCTTGTCGTCAGTAAACTGTTGGCAGGGTAGTGCCCCAGAGGTATACTTTGTAAAGGATATAATTGCATGGCACAGAAATGATCACTTTCTCGACGACGGGTTTTGTTGGTCCTTCCCTTTGAGAATCTGGTTTAGAAGCTGGGCTTGTCAGTCCCTCCAAGCACACATCGCATTGTGTGTGTTTGTCTCACAGCATATCATGCTGGCAACCATGACGCAGAGGGTAGTAATTAAACCACACAATAAGCATCAAGGGATGAGGAGAAGACACTGTGTTTAAAATAAACGAACATAAGAAGTACAGCCAGCTTTCCTAGGAAGGCTATCTGAATAGCATGGTGAGCCAAGATTGGGCAGACTTTGCAAAGCAAACTGGGATATTCCTCATGATGCCAGCAGCTGAAGCTCTATCCTTCTCAAGAATCTATTATAGGGCCATTCCCCCGGGACCATCTTTCCTCTGGCATGTAGAAACCTATGAAGGTGGCTTTGTAGAGCTATCTTCCTTCTACTGCCAGGGCCCAGACACTATGCAAATTTAGAGTGAGTTGGCAGCTATTTCTAGAAGGCATGTCTAATAATGACAGGCACAGGAACTGTAGTTTCATTTCAGAAATAGAGGACAGACCAGGCAGAAATCAGCCTCTGAAATGTAAGCTAACAAGCAGCAATGTATAATAGGTAAAATTACCTATTGGCAGAAGTAACTTATTCTGAAGAGATGATAATGATGTAACGTTAAAACTGAGTTGCTCCCCAGTTTCTATTTGGGGCAACTGAGAAAACTAGTCAGACAGAAGACCACAGTATATCTCATGCTGATCAAGACAACCAGTGTGCTGCCTCAGTACTAAAATGCAACTGGTGTTGAGAAACAAAAGCTCATAAAATAAATAATTATGTGTAGAAATTAGAATAAAGTGAGTTGCTGAGAAAGAAGGGATGGAAATTTAAGTCATATTATCTGAGAGGCCCGTGGACAGTAAGGAGCTCAAACTTGTCAATCCTAAAGGAAATCCACCTAGAATACTCATCGGAAGGACTGATACTGAAGCTGAATAATTTGGACATCTGATGCGAAGAGCTAACTCACTGGAAAAGACACCAATCCTAGGAAAGACTGAGGGCAGGGGGAGAAAGGGACGACAAGCATGAGACGGTTGGATGGCATCACCGACCTGATGGATGTGAGTTTGAGCAAGCTCTGGAAGATAGAGAAGGACAGGAAAGCCTGGAGTGCAGCAGTCCATGGGGTCATAAAGAATCAGACATGACTGAGTGACTGAACAACAAAAACCTCTGGGGAAAGGGTACTGGGATGCTAACAAAAGTGTCAATAGAGAAGAGAAGGGCCTTTTACCTGGTGACCTTGACTAGATAAAGATAGACATTATAAGCAAAGAGCAACTCTTGTCCTAAAGCCATCTTACCAAACAAGGTTCTGGTCTGTAACTTGGAGTCTGAGTGCTCTGACCAACCAGAAGTGAGAGTCCTGAGATTACTTTTTCATTCACTGACTTAACATTTTTAAGTACCCCCATGTCTTAAGTATACCACCACTAAGGTTACAGGGATAAAATGGTGTTGGAGAAGACTCTTGAGAGTCCCTTGTACCGCCAGGAGATCCAACCAGTCCATTCTAAGGGAGATCAATCCTGGGTGTTCATTGGAAGGACTGATGCTAAAGCTGAAACTGCAATACTTTGGCCACCTCATGCGACGAGTTGACTCACTGGAAAAGACTCTGATGCTGGGAAAGGTTGGGGGCGGGAGGAGAAGGAGACGACCGAGAGTGAGATGGCTGGATGGCATCACTGACTCTGTGGACATGAGTTTGAGTGAACTCCGGGATTTGGTGATGGACAGGGAGGCCTGGCATGCTGTGATTCATGGGGTCACGGAGAGTCGGACACGACTGAGCGACTGAACTGAACTGAACTGAACTGAACATTTTCAGGTTATTCATAGTCCAGTAGGGCAAATAGAGAATTCAGCGTAAAATCATAATGTGAAGAGACAGGATCTATAAAAGAGAAAGTCATAGTATGGATTAAAAGTATGGAGAACAAGTACACTACTCAGTCTGTGGCGGGCCACATTAGATGGGGTAGATCAGAACTTACTTATTTATTTGTTTAGTCCCAGCACGTGGGGTCTTTGATCTTTAGTAGTAGTATGCAGGATCTAGTTCCCTGACCAGGGACAAACCCAGGCCCCTGCATTGGGAGCTTGGAGTTTTAGCCACTGGACTATGAGGGAAGTCCCTTAATTTACTCTTAAACGTGAAGACTAGAAGTGAAAATGGGTGATTAGGATGGTAAGTCAGGGTTGGCATTATGTTTAAAAGGAATGGGGAACACATGTACACCCATGGCTGATTCATGTCGATGTATGGCAAAACCACTACAATATTGTAAAGTAAGTAGCCTCCAATTAAAATAAATAAATTAAAAAAAAAGAAAAAAATGTGGGGAACTTAAAGAATATTGGAGGGCATTGTGTGTTTATGAAAATTGGAATATTATTTAATGGGTTGCATGTAAGGGGAAGTATAGAAGGAGATGAGACAGAAAGTGGTTATATTGAGAATTGCCTTACTAGCAATTTATAGACAGAAAGGAGATATTAAAAATGTTAAGCAGGGGAGTCATATAGTTGAATTTGCAATTTAGATTATGTTTTCATACATGTCTCCCAATCCCAATTAATTCATATTCTGATGTGTGAGTTTGGTAGATGCAGATTTCTTACTCTGATTGAGTCCAAAAGCTTGATGACCTTTAGGAGGTCTGGGAAAATTGAGTTTTCAAGACTTCACACTTGAAGGTGGGCTCTGGACCTATGAAAATCTCCCATCAAGTTTTCACCTGTGAGGCCCTGCTAGAAGCTGTCATCTGATCTCTCTTTGACATATCTCTATCTGCAGAAACTTGGGTGGAAAATGAAATATGCAGTTCACATTCAAAACATCATGACATGTCAGTAAGAGATTACAGCATGGAAATCATCTTTGGGAAAGGAAGAATCTCACCAATTTAACTTTCTTTATGTGAAACTCTTTCTATTTTCTAGACTTTTAAATGGTTCCTCTTAAAATAGTATCTTGACAATAGTTAATAAAAAAAGCATTTCCTTTAAACAACTGCTACTGATGGTTAAGACTAATCCACTGTAAATCTTTGGCAAGGTCTTTTAGCTGTCTTTATTCCCAGTTCTGAAATGGTATGTCCTATTTTATATGAAATTTATAAATTCAGGGTGAACAGCATGCAATATAAAATCAAACTTTCAGAGAGATGGGATGGAATGTGGGCTGTGAGACTAAATGAGAGTTCAATGGAGAGGACGGGGAGTTTCCAAGAGTGATGAGCACCATGAGCTAAGACTCAGTGGGAACATATTTCCTAACAATGTAGATAACAATGAGGACATTGGCCCAAATGGAGTGGGGATTTATCATGAAGGGGCCACCACATTGTCATGGCAGTGCACAAAGCAGAGCTGACAGCAGATAATTATCATTGTGTAACTCAGTCAGTGGGGTTTCCCTGGTGGTTCAGGAGTAAAGAATCTACCTGCAGTGCACGAGACCTAGGGTCAGTTCTTGGGTTTAGAAGATCTCCTGGAGAAGGGCATGGCAACCCAATCCAGTATTCTTGCCTGGAGAACCCCGTGGACAGAGGAGTTTGTCTGACTACAGTCCATGGGGTCACAAATAGCAAAACACGACAAACAATCAATATTGTGAAGTGTGTTTTTTCAGCCTCTCAACATCACCTCCACAGCCCTGTCTACCTGATCTTATCCTATTAGGGCTCTGGAATCTGCCTCTGAGCTATCTGCTCATCTGCATCATGAGCAGTTGATGAAACTCACATAATGGGAAGAATTCCAGGCCCAGGTGACATGAGCCCAGTCTCTTGTCTGAACTTTGGATAATAAAGCTCATAATCATAGAGCCTCCTTCCCATTACATGCCCAACCAAACCAGGTCAGAGTCAGTGTCCTGCATGGTGGAGTAGCAGAATGTAGATACAGAACTAATGTAGAATTTTAAAACCAGCAGGGACCTCAGAGCCCATTCAGCTCAACCTTCTCATTTTGCAGCTGAGGAAATGAAGGCTCCAGATAAGTTCAGTAATTTGCTTGAAGTCACACAGCTAGTGAGAGAAGTGGGACTAAAGTCTAGTTTGCCAATACCTCATCTCAGTTCTCTTTCCACTCTATAATGTTTTTGTAAAGGAAAGCTCTGTAAACATCCAAGATCTGATTCCTCCTTTTCCTTACTGAAGTCCCTTTTACGTCTTGGGATGTCCCTGCTGGTTCAGTGATTATGACTCTATGCTTCCAGAGATGCAGGCTTGATCCCTGGTCAGGGAACCAAGATCCCACATGTTACATGGAAGAACCGTCTTGGAGACCCTCTTGAACATCTGTGTCTTCCTTTAAACTTACTAGTTTTCCCGTGATACCTGTTTAAATATCATAGTTCTAGGCCTGTGTAGAACACATATAGCCTTCATTCAGTTGTTTATTTGGGACAAATAATACAGTCCTTCAAACTGCATTTAATGTTTTGCCTCTTTCAAAACTTTTATATACATTTCTCCACTGGATTTCAGAAAAGTTCGACAAGGTAATTTGAGCAGTCTTGTTCTCATTTGATCATGGGAGGAAATGTATAGAGGGATTTATTGACTTTCTTTTAGTGACAGCTTCAAAACTAAAACCCCTTGATTCCTTAAAAGAGCAGAGGAGAACCGATGAGAAGGAACAATATTAGAGCGTGGGCTGAAAGATGTTAGTTGCATCGTAAAATTCACATTTTGACAAGTTTTGTGTTTGTTGTATATAAAAACTTTGTCCAAGTTTCAAAGCTGTACCATGGAGAGGTCCACAAACCACAAAAGTCATATCTGAATTCCCAGATCATGCTGCTTTACCTTATACTAGGCCCAAGAAGGAAAGCTGCAAGCCTGATGGAAAAGGACAGGATCCGTCAGTGCACTGATGTGACGGGGTTGAATAAGATTCAAATAGACATGATCTGTCTCTGGAGACAATTAGAAAACAGAGTGGGGGGCCATTTGTTACATCTCTCTCTTTGTTTCAAATGTGGCTGTTTAAATTTGAAATGAATGTGTTTGGGGATTTTCTACAAAGGGAGCCACTTGGAAGGCTGCCGTTTCTTGTTATCAGTCATGTTTTATTATTGAGAGGAGAAACGCCCAGAGGAACTTCAGAGCTCAGGCACAGGCAAAAACACAGGGAGGGACTTATGCGCAATTCTATTTTAGTCCCATAACATCCAAACTCATAGACACTGTCTTCAAGGATAAATTAAAGATTCAGTACAAAAGAAGATTTCCAAAGTACTTTAAATGGGCATCATCTGAAAGGTGGAATGAGTATCAATAAAGGGAATTATTCTGCTCATATTTTTTTAAGCACTCACCATTGATTGTTAATGCATGAGTTAGAGAGAACTCAGAATAATCAGACCTCTTGGTGGCCTCAGTAAGTGTAAAATCATGCATGCTTCTATCCATGGAAAACCAAATTATGACAAGTGGTACAGATGGGTATTATGAACATGTAGCCTAGAAAATCCCATGGATGGAGGAGCCTGGTGGGCTGCAGTCCGTGGGGTCGCAGAGTCGGACACGACTGAGCGACTTCACTTTCACTTTTCACTTTCACACATTGGAGAAGGAACTGGCAACTCACTCCAGTGTTCTTGCCTGGAGAATCCCAGGGATGGGGGAGCCTGGTGGGCTTCCGTCTATGGGGTCACACAGAGTCGGACACGACTGAAGTGACTTAGCAGCAGCAGCAGCAGCAGAGAAATATATTAAGCTGGCCAAAAAGTTCATTCAGGTTTTTCCATAAGATGTTACAGGAAAAGCAAATGAACTTTTTGACCAAGATGAAATTTAAGGTGTTCATTAAATTAGACAGGAAGATACAGAGCTAGTAGCATCTTTAAAGCTGTGGAGTAGTGCTGGGAGAAGTAGCAGCTAAAGAGAGTGGAGGATTATAGAAGAAAGAATGACAATATAAGTTGGTTAAGGGCACCTGTGTGCCTACGTGCTCAGTCATGTCCAACTCTCTGCAACCCTATGGACTGTAGCCAGCAAGGTCCCTCTGTCCATGGGATTTTTCAGGCAAGAATACTGGTGGCCATTTCCTTCTCCAGGGGATCTTCTTGACCCAGGGACAGAACCTACATACCCTGCATTGGAAGGCAGAGGGCACCTGCCACTTCCTTATTGCTCTTACCTTTTACTTTGCAAAGCAAAATGTTTCCATGGTCTCTATTTGCCCTTCTAGTGCCTCAGTCACTCTGAATGGAACAAGAGAGGCATTCGAACTCTTTATGCCTGATGGGTTCCCATCTGTCACAAAGATAATTGTATATTTTATATATATTGCCAGTGTATCTGGAAATTTAGAAGCAATGATGTTTGGTGAAAGTCTTTTAAAATATACTAAGTGTTATAAAATTGTGAGGAATTATTACTGATTTTCTCTGTGTAACTCTTTAAAAGGCATCTCTTCTCTCTGGTGAGAATTGGGATTTGCAGTTTTGATTTGACTTGGTCACTCTGATAAGAGACAGGCTTCCTCGTTTCTTTATGACAAGTGTCTTTTTGTTGAGAAGAACAGAGATTGGGCAAGGTTTAGCCAAATCTAGTGATAGGTGTTAACCCTTGGAATGTGATTTTAATAGCCAATAGGTATTTATAATTAATGTGCAATAACCCAATTATGCACATGTCTTTAAATTTAATAGGCCCAGTTAAGGTAAGATCATTAAGCACCCAATTGAATGTTAAACACATATATTTGAGGTTTAACGACTATGCGGCAGATGCAGGATGGATTATGGGATTGTTAAAGGGCACTAAGAAAGTTGTTAATATTGTGAGGGTATTTAATTAATGTTTTAAGCAATCTATCCTTTGAAATCTGCCCAAAATGCTGTGTGAAACCTGCTCAAGAAGCAGGAGCATAATTGATAGCACTCCCGTTTAAACCCAGCCACATTGAAGGAAAACACAACAAAAACAGCTCTCTAATTAGCGTGAGAAATGACAACAACACAGCAAAAACTACTGAGTGTCTCCAATGACAGGTGCAGCAAGTAACAAAGCTGATGAAAGACTTTGCAATTAAAGATTCCGCTATGAAGATTAATAGAGTATTATCTTAAATTAATGTAAGGCGGGTTATCAGAGATGAGTTTCTGCCTTACAAGCCCCCTCCTTTTTTACTTTTCTTCCCTGCATTTGTTTCTATGCCCATGAATCTTCTCTATCATCCCTCAGTATTTAAATGACTGTTTATAGTTTCTGTACTCTTTTTGTGTCTGCCCATGATCTTTTTTCCTTCGGGTCCCTTCTCTCATATCTCCTTCTCTGTTTTACCTGGAAGGTCAGAATCAAGTGGTTCCAGCTCACTGTCAATGTCCTATCTCTTTACAATACTGTATTGGTTTTGCCATACGTTGACATGAATCTGCCCCGGTGTACATGTGTTCCCCATCTTGAACCCCCCCCACCTCCCTCCCCAAATCACCCCTCTGGGTCATCCCAGTGCACCAGCCCCAAGTATCCTGTATCATGCATCGAACCTGTACCGGTGATTCATTTCACATATGATAATATACATGTTTCAATGCCATTCTCCCAAATCATCCCACCTTCACCCTCTCCCACAGAGTCCAAAAGACTGTTCTATACATCTGTGTCTCTTTTGCTGTCTCGTATACCAAAACAAAATGTAGTGACTAGCCTCCAACTAAAATAAATTAAAAAAAAATTGAGGTAGGAGAAAATTGAAAAAAAAAAAAATCCTATCTCTTGGTCCCACCATCACTCTGGGTTCTCTAATGCTACATCAAGAGAGTAGTTTGAACTACAAATTAGACTTGAAGCTGCAGGATCACATATGTTTGAAACTTTCAAAATGCCCTCCTTGTTTAGTTTCTCTTCTTATTGGAATATTTAGTTTTGGTGTCATAATTTCACCAGTCATTCTCTAAATATATTTTTATTGGGTGTCTACTACATACCGAGCATGATTCTAGACATTGGAAATAAAACAGTAAATAAAACCAACAAAGTCTCCACATTCATGAAATTCACATCCTAGTTGAGAGAAAATAAATACAAAAGCAGAAGAATTAAGGCAGATGGTGATGGATTCAGTAGGAAAAAATACAACAGAGAAGTAAGAAAGGGAAAACCAGGGATGTGGGATTTTAAAGTGATCTTATGAATGGTGACGTTGAAACTGATATCCAAAGGAGATGAGGTGAGGGCCAGTAAAGAGAGCTGTTTAGCTGGAAGAGAGTGAAAGGGGCAGGAGATAAAATCAAGGACATGTTGGGAGGGCAGATTATTGTGTATTACATTGTGTATGTAAGGAGTTCGACTCTATTCTGGATGATATGGAAGGCCACTAGAGGATTTTAACCATAGAGAGATATACACAAGTTTTTAAAACACTCCTCTAACCTCCTTGGCCAAAGTATTGCAGTTTCAGCTTCAGCATCAGTCCTTCCAATGAACACCCAGGATTGATCTCCTTTAGAATGGACTGGTTGGATCTCCTTGCGGTACAAGGGACTCTCAAGAGTCTTCTCCAACACCATGGTTCAAAAGCATCCATTCTTCGGTGATCAGCTTTCTTCACAGTCCAACTCTCACATCCATACATGACCACGGGAAAAACCATAGCCTTGACTAGACGGACCTTTGTTGGCAAAGTAATGTCTCTGCTTTATAATATGCTATCAAGGTTGGTCATAACTTTCCTTGCAAGGAGTAAGCGTCTTTTAATTTCATGGCTGCAAACAGCATCTGCAGTGATTTTGGAGCCCAAAAAAATAAAGTCTGACACTGTTTCCACTGTTTTTCCATCTATTTCCCATGAAGTGATGGGACCAGATGCCATGATCTTTGTTTTCTGAATGTTGAGCTTCAAGCCAACCTTTTCACTCTCCTCTTTCACTTTCATCAAGAGGCTTTTGAGTTCCTCTTCACTTTCTGCCATAAGGGTAGTGTCATCTGCATATCTGAGGTTATTGATATTTCTCCCAGCAATCTTGATTCCAGCTTGTGCTTCTTCCAGCCCAGCGTTCCTCATGATGAAAGGTTGGGGGCGGGAAGAGAAGGGGACGACAGAGAATGAGATGGCTGGATGGCATCACCGACTCTGTGGACATGAGTTTGAGTGAACTCTGGGAGTTGGTGATGGACAGGGAGGCCTGGCGTGCTGTGATTCATGGGGTGGCGGAGAGTCGGACATGACTGAGCGACTGAACTGAACTGAACTGAACCTCCTTGGAGTGGGTCACTATTGTGATTCTGAAGAGGAAGCAGTAACAGTTAATAGAGGAAAGAATTGATAGTGGTTTGGAGCTGAGTGCCTATACTACAGGTGGATGACAAGAGGTCAGATGATAGACGTCCTGTAGAAACAGAACCAATAGCATTAGCTGGAAGATTTATTTTTTAATTGAAGTATAAATGATTTACAATGCTGTGTTAATTTCTGGTGTGTAGCACAGTGATTCATATGACTCATTTGTTGTTTACCTATTTTATATATAGTAGTTTGTATCTGCTAATCTCAGGCTCCTAATTTATCCCTCTCTTACCCTTTTCCCCTTTGAAAATCATGTTTGTTTTCTCTTTCTGGGAGTCTGCTGTTTGTTTTATTAAAAAGTTTTCATTTGTATTTTAGATTTCACATATAAGTGACATAATATGGTATTTGACTTTCTATATCTGACTTATTTAACTTCAGTATGATAAGCTCTAGATCCATCCATGTTGCTGCAAAAAGCTTTATCTTGTTCTTTTTATGACTAAGTAGTATTCCATTGTATAAATATAACACATCTTTACACATTCATCTCTCACTGGACCTTTGATCTGCTTTTATGTGTTGACTATTGCAAATAGTGCTGCTGCTTTTATTTCTATTGCTTTGGGAGACTGACCATCATTGTCAGAAAATGGTTTGTCTATGTTCTTTTCTAGGAGTTTTATTGTATCATAGATACAACACCATTTACTGACAGATTAAAAGACTATAAACTTTTGAAACAAACTAGAAGACTGAAATTGCTATTTACTGATGATGAAAGTTTAGTGGGGAAAATCAACGATTTCTTTGTGGATATATTAAATGGAGCTATCAAGTAGGCAATTGGATACAAAGGTCTGGATTTCAGAGGACCTTCCAGGAGGAAAATATATATTTGAACATTATTGGCGTATTATTTGTATGGTAAAACATGAAACTCTATTACATCACCTAGGGTGATGGAGAAGATGGGAGCTTTGAAAACTGTGCCTCTATAGGCTGGAGAAATAGGAGGAAAGAAGCAGAGAAGACTGAGAATGAACAGCCAGACAGAGAGGAAAAAGACTAAGAAAATAAATAAGAAGGTGTTTCAAGTGGGAGGAAATGATCAATTGTGTCAAATGCTGGTGATGGGATGAGTTAGATGAAAACTGAGAAATGTGTCTTGGTTTGCAACATCATTGGTGACCTTGTCAGGAGCTATTTCAGTGAAGTCCTGGGTTAAAAGACTGATTGGCATGTATTAAAGTGAGACTAGAAGAACTGGAGATAGCAAGAATATAAATCTCTTTAGAGAAACTTTGCTTTTTGAAAAAGAGCAAATAAATAGAGTAATGCCTGGAGAGGGATGTGGGATCCAGAAAAAAAAGGTATTTTTTAATGTTGAGGGATATTGTAGTATATTTGTATGCTATTAGGAATGACCCAGAATAAAGGAAACATTTATAATGCAAGGTAGAGAAAGGGCATTGCTAGAGTATTGTCCTTGAGTAGGCAAGAAAGGGGGCTTTCCCAGTGACTGAGAGGTAAAGAATACACCTGTAATGCAAGAGAAGCAGAACACGCGGGTTTGATCTCTGGGTCAAGAAGTTCTCTTGGATGATGGCATGGTAACCCACTCTCGTATTCTTGTTGGGAAAAATCCCATGTACAGAGGATCCTGGAAGGCTATGCTCCATGAGGTCACAAGAAATTGGACTGACTGAAGTGACTGGATAGGCATGCACAGGCAAGGGAGGAAGAGATCTGTTGCACAAGCCATGGGGTGGGGTTTAGATGCAACCATGGTAAATTCATTCATAGCAGTGGAAAGGAAACAGTATGTGAGCATGGATAAGGACAGTTTGTAAATGTGATACTGGAAGAGTATGGGCATTCTCTTCTAATTGCTTTTACTTTTGTTTGTTTGTTTGTTTCAGTTCAGTTCAGTTCAGTCGCTCAGTCGTGTCCGACTCTCCGTGACCCCATGAATCACAGCACGCCAGGCATCCCTGTCCATCACCAACTCCCGGAGTACACTCAAACTCATGTCCACAGAGTCGGTGATGCCATCCAGCCATCTCATTCTCGGTCTTCCCCTTCTCCTCCCGCCCCCAACCTTTCCCAGCATCAGAGTCTTTCCCAGTGAGTCAACTCGTCGCATGAGGTGGCCAAAGTATTGCAGTTTCAGCTTTAGCATCAGTCCCTCCAATGAACATCCAGGATTGATCTCCTTTAGAAAGGACTGGTTGGATCTCCTTGCAGTATAAGGGACTCTCAAGAGTCTTCTCCAACACCACAGTTCAAAAGCATCGATTCTTCAGCGATCAGCTTTCTTCACAGTCCAACTCTCACATTTGTTTGTTTATGTATAGTTAAATAGGAAATAAGGTTATCAGCTAAGAAGGAGAATGCAGAAGGAGCTGGAGGCTTGAGGACAAAGGAGAAGGCAGGAAATACTCATGAGAAGAGAGGAAAAGGAAATAGACTGGGGAAGTAGTAGATTGCTGAGTGATGTTAACAGTCTATTTGAAGCCAGCAGTTGTGAATTTTATTTATTTATTTTTAAATATTTATTTTTAAAATTTTCTTTGATGGTTTTTAGTTGCAGCTTGAGGGCTCTTCATTGTGGTGTGTGGGCTCTCTAGTTATGACCCTCAGCTTCTAGAGCTGGGCTTAGTAGTTACAGCACGTGGGCTTAGTTGCCTACAGCATGTGGAATCTTAGTTCACCAACCAGGGATCAAACATGTGTCCTCTGCATTGGAAAGCAGATTCTTAACCATTGGACCACCAGAGGAGTCCCCATGAATTTTAAAGTGACAACAGAGGATGGTTGTTGGTATTTTCCTGGGTAAGTGTAGGTTCAAAGTAGGTAGAGAGCTGAAAACAGTTAGGTTTGGGATTTTTGCAAAGTAAGTATAATTATGTGATAGAGGGACAATGGAGATGAGGGTAAATGCAATGATATGATTAAAAAAATAAAAGGTGATAGAATTTAAGCTAGATATTGATAGGGAAGATGCAAGATCATGAAGGGGAGGAAAGAATGATTAAAATGTGATATGACCTTGGGATTTTATGTCCCAGTGAAATAACTGATTGTTAGGATTTGACGCAAGGAGAAGTGAAATGGAAAAATAAAAGATGGTAGTTAGATAATAACCAAGGTGTCTGAAGATGACTGTAATGAGGAGGCATTGCTGATGGTACATGGTAATGGCATAAATGTCCTCTCTGGATAGTGTAAAGGGAGAAAGGATGTTACAATATTCCAGAAGTGGAAGCAGCAAGAGAAGTGAGAAGAGCATCTGTCCCACCTGGTGGTATTAGGGGAAGGAGTGGGAAGGGAAGAGAAACCTCCACAACAGGAGGGGATTACAAGGGAAGTGATGCCCTCAGGGGAGTCTTAGGTTAGTTTTAGTTAGATCAAGAAGAGCAGGATATTTTGAGAACAGTTTGGGAACTCCAGAAGAAAAATCTAGTGACTAGGGGACAAAGTTCCAGAGGATACAAAAGAAATGTATCATGCAATACCTTGGCTCTGCAGTCCTGTAAAGGATCTCCAGAGTGTGGGTACTGGGATAAGAGTACTGGGGGTGGGGACTGATAAGTGACATAAGGGAAGCAGTGATAAATTTTTAAGCCCAACAACCCCCAAGAGAAACGATTGTGGTGAGATGAAGAGTGCCAGTCTGAAGTGGGGATGGGAAAGAAAGGTCGAATCTTGCCAAGAGCCAATGGAACTTTGAGCCCTCATCTCCACTCCATTTCTTTGCTCCATAACCTAAGACTGGAGGGGCTCCATGTTGTGCTGAGAACCACTGCTGTCAGCACAGCCGTCCTCCACTTCAGAATATTCTGATGGCCTTGCTCATCATGGCTCAGAAATATGACCCAATATTATCATTGGGGGCTGAAGAAGCAGATAATGAGCACAAAATAGAGTTAATGACCAGAGAAACTTGCAAATGGGCCCTGCTGGTGGTGCTGGATACATCTGGTGGGCAGCAGAAACAGCATTAAATTACTAATGGAGAGTAACCATCACAGTTTCCACCAAGGAGGCGTGTCATACATTCAGGACTAAGGAGTCAGGATAATAAAACATCATGGTATCTCGAAGGCAATTACCATTGCGATTAGGTTGCCACCCAACCCTAGCTACCTCCAAGGACATAAGTGGTGGCTGTGTATTATATATAGAGATAATATATAGTATACATGCATGAATTATCTATATAAAATATGCATATTCACATAGTATGTATATTCATGTATATGTGAATATCCCATGAGAAAACAATTTGTGTGTAGAGACTAGTTCTGTGACTATGTGAAATTAGCCTTTCATCTCTGTGTGTATAACACTGTATTATTGTAAACTTGCACGTTGTAAATGTCTGATTCTTACCATAGGACAAGGCAGTTCTATGATTTGTGCTTTCTTTCAGCCTTTTCCAAGATACTCAGCTGACCACCAGGAGAGAGGTCAAAGCCCTTGAGTACCCTTTAGCCTGAGCTGAACTACCTCCACTGAGCTGTCGTACTCATTCATTTTCAGTCTCCCCACACTGTACTGCACCCACCCCTAATCTAGACTGCTAAAATGGCAATATAGGATGGCCACAGAATCCCATTATTTCACCAGAAACACAGGGAACATTTTTTTTTTTTCCTGATCAAATGAGATGCAGTTACATGTCAAGGAAAACCAGCATCAGCAGCTTGTGTCATTTAATAAAACCTAAAGTTACAAGTGTCCTGAATAGTTCCCTTAGAAGCTATTTTAAGTGGACAGCCCTTCCCGAGAAAGCCCCATGAGTACAGAATAACAGAAGTTAATTTTAGCAAGCACTTTTTAACCTACATTTGGGGACAAAAACCTAGGAAACCTATTATATAATTGAAGTAAAAAGAAACCCTCTGGGTGTGAAAAAAAAGTTGTCTGTCTCAGGTTACTGCAAATGGAAAAATGATATACCGAAGAGCTTGGTATTTCAGAAGTCCAATAGTGAGAAACTTTATTTGCTGAGAAGGCAAATAAGGGTAACTGGATGTTAAAGAGCACTTGACACTCTGGACAGGAAAGGCTGCTGAAATGTTCCTATTGGGTATTTATGGTCCCAAGTTGCATTAAGCCTTCCATTGGAAATAGTATTTTCAAACTGAAGTATGAAGATCAAAATCCTAATTTCTTCATTTGTCAGAACCCCGAAGAGTCCTAGATCTTTAGCCTAAGCTCTTTACAAAGTAGAGGGACCAGCATAAGAGAATCAAAATTTCATTGTACCTTTTTACTCCATTCAGTATTCAATCTGACTGTATTCATAGATACCTGATCCCATCCACTCTCTGACACTACCATTCTGGGCTACCCAACACTTGTCCCTGGCCTCCTATTTCCCTTGCAAACCTCACATGGCTTTTTTTCAGCACAGTTGTGACAGCTTCACTGTAAAGTGCTGGCTTGCTCACTCATAAAAGTGTGCCCTTAGCCAGGTCACAGGGTCTATCTAAATTCTTTCTCATTTATAAATAAGTTTGAAAATGAAGCAATAATAATAATAGTAAAATAAGATTAAAAAAAAAGAAAATGATGCCAAATCTGGTCTTTGTATTCCGAAATAGAATTAAATGTCAGAGACAGAGTTTCAGATGAATAGAAAAGAATAGCTTTATTGCTTTGCAAGGCAAAGGGGACCACAGAAGGCAAATGTCCTCAAAATGGTTTGTCCCAACATGGAGGGGGTAGTGAGGAGTTTTGTAGTTACGGTTCAAAGAGGAGAATGTGATCAGCTTGTGGATATTCTTCTGATTGGTAAGGTAAGTAGGAGTCAGCATCATCAGCCCTCTAGTTCCAATGGTGTAGGGTCTACATGAATGCTATGGGAAGCATGCAATTAACTTCTTCCACCTGATGGGGCTTTCAGGATCTGCAAAGTAGCTCAATGACATTTTTATGTAATATATCCCTTGAGGGAGAACCAGGACCCTGTTTTAAGGCTGCACTATTTTTTCTTGACTGTTCCTCCCTGGTCTCTGAATCCCCTCCCTTCCCTAATTAACAACTGTTTGAATCTGTTCCTTGGAACTCAGAGGTCATGGAGGTTGAACAAAACCTATTTCCTATAATCAAGAAATGAGAAACACAGAATGGCTTTTGTGCCCAGGAGTCCCACAGGGTCCTGCTTGGTTTCAAAATATGAACTTCACATTGTTTTTGAATAAAACAAGTAAGAAAAAGGTAAGGTATTTTATAAATTACAATATGTTATACAGATATAAATCAATCTTCTTTTCTAATGTGGTCTTCTGACTTCAGAAACCAAACTGGCAGCCAAATTCTGACCTTGGTCTATTCTCTGCTTGAACTTAGTAACCAATTTCTTCTTTAATGGAAGTGAAATTCTCTGACAGATGTTGGTTCTCATGCCCCATTGTGTGCAGCAATGTTGGACATAGTTTCCATTCCTCCTGCCTTAGCTTCAGTCCGTCCATTGTCCACCTGCACTCCCTTGAAATGCCCCTTGAAGGTCGCCATCTTGTACGTCCTTCTAAAAAAGTTGCATAATACTAGTAACCCACTGCTGTATAGGAAGGCCATGATAAAAAGTGGTATGAAAACGTATGGCAGTTTATCTGGAAATCCATCAGTTTTTTTTTTTTTAGAAATAATATTGTCCTGATATATCTAAAATTGTCATAAAGTAACAAGATCATTCAAGCTTAGTTGGGTGTACTTGTGTGAGCATGAATGTGAGCTTTATTTAATTAATTAATTAAATTTTTAATTATTTTTTAAAAAATTTATGTATTTAATTGGAGGATAATTACATTATTGTATTGGTTTTGCCATACATTGACATGAATCTGCCCCGGGTGTACATGTGCTCCCCATCTTGAACCCCACTCCCACCTATTACTCAGCAATTAAAAAGAATACATTTGAATCAGTTATAATGAGGTGGATGAAACTGGAGCCTATTATACAGAGTGAAGTAAGCCAGAAAGAAAAACCAGTACAGTATTCTAACGCATACATATGGAATTTAGAAAGATGATAACAATAACCCTGTATATGAGACAGCAAAAGAGACACAGATGTATAGAACCGTCTTTTGGACTCTGTGGGAGAGGGTGAGGGTGGGATGATTTGAGAGAATGGCATTGAAACATGTATATATTATCATATGTGAAATGAATCGCCAGTCCAGGTTCGATGCATGATACAGGATGCTCGGGGCTGGTGTACTGGGATGAACCAGAGTTTTTGAGATAGGAATTAGTCCAGGTTTTTAGTGGTTAAAAAGGAGACTTATAGAAGTTAAACGTGTTGTTCATGGACTATCTTTTCATGACACTGTTGCTTAAGTCAGGAAATCTAGGGTTTATTCACCAGGTTTCAGCAGGTATTAGACGTCACACACAAGCTAGGTCATTGAAGGAAACTTATTAAAGGGATTCTTTACAAAGAGGTGGTCAAGGCTTAGGGAAACCAGCAAGGGATGATGCAGTACCCTGGGCTCAGCGACAAGAGGGAGTTATTACCACTTAAAAGTGAAGAGTCAATAGAGAAAGACATGAAGGGCATGAGAGAACTCTGTTGGAGAGAGTTATATGGAAATTTTGTCTACTGAACACAGCCCTGCAGGGAAATAGGCAAGCAATTAAATACTGCAGTCTCATTCTCCAGTCTCCTGCCTTCCACCTTGATTCCTTGCTATTGTTCCAGAACAGGAGAGCAATGAATGGAAACAGGACCAGGAGGGATAAAAGAAAGACGCAGGGGGAGATTGATCACACTTATCTGTGAACTCAGATACTGCACCAATCTGTTTCTCTCTCTCTTTTTATTTTCAAGCAGTTTTATATTTACAGAAAAAGTTGCTAAGATAGCCCAGAAAGTTTCCATATACCAATCTGTTTCTCTCTCTTTTTATTTTCAAATAGTTTTATATTTACAGAAAAAGTTGCGAAGATAGTGAAAGTTTCCAAAACCAACATCCAATTTCACCTATTATTTCTTATCTTATACAGTATGATACATTTGTTGCAGCTAATAAGCCAATCTTGATACATAGTTATTAATTAAAGATCATACTTTATTTAAATATCTTTGGTTTTTATCTCATGTCCTTTTTTTGGTATACTGTCTCATCCAGGATACCACATTGTATTTAGTAGTCATGTCTTCTTGGATTCCTCTTGGTTATGACCATTTCACATGCAAAATCCTTAATCCTCAACTACAGTATAGAGCTTTCATGCAGTTCCTTTTGTCTTGATTATAATAGACTTCACTTATTTTCAAAATTAGTTAGATCAACACATTTTTCACCCACTCCACTCCAAGAGGTTGTTTCATCATTTATAAAACAACTAAAGCATCACATTCAGCATTCCATTCCTAACTTCCCCCCAAATTATTGCATAATCAAACTTTACCTTTCATGTGTAAAGTTTTGTGAGTTGTGACAAATGTACAGAGTCCCATGACTACCATTAAACTATCAAACAAATAGTTTCACAGCCTTAGAATATCCTATGCTTCACATATTTAACTTTCCATCCCTGGAGATACTGGGCATCCAGTTTTTCCAGCAATATTGTGTATTGAATTTATGTATTGAGTTACTTTTGTCAGAAATCAGTTGATTTAAAACTAATAGATAAATTCAGAAAATTTCAGGATAAAAAGTTAATATACAAAAGTCAGTTGCATTTCTATACAATAAAACTGAATAACAAAAAAAAATGAGATCAATCTCATTTACAATAGCATCAAAAAGAATAAAATACTTAGAATAAACTTTACGACAAGGTGAAAGTCACTCTGAAGACTCCAAATGACTGCTGAAAGAAACTGACACAAATAAATGGAAAGACATACCACGTTTACGACGTTTAATAATGTTAAGATGTAAAGACTAGCCTGAGCAATTTATAGATTCAATGAAATCACTGTCAAAATCCCAACATTTTTTGGTGGGAATAGGAAAATTCATCCTAAAATTCATATAGAACTTCAAGGGACCCCCAGATAGTCAAAGCAATCTTGAAAGAAAAGACAAAGTTAGAGGAGGTATTTTTCTGGTTAAAAACTTAAGGACAAATATACAGTTATCAAAACAGTGTGATGTTAGCAAAAAGACAGGCATACAGCCCAGTGGAATAAAACAGGGAGCCCATAAATAAACACTCACATTGATGGTCAAATGATTATTGGTAAGGGTGTCGTTTAATGGGATGGTCTTTTCAACAATTTGTGCTCAGAAACCCTAGATATCCATATGCAAATGAATGAAGTTGGACCCTTACCTTGCACCACATAAAAAAATTAACTCAAAGTGAATACAAAACTAAATATAAGAGTTAAAACTATAAAGTGCATAAAAGATAACAGAAGGGAAAAGCTACATAACATTTAATTTGACAATCATTTCTTGGCTATGACACTAAAAGCATAAGCAGGAAAATAAAAATACATAGGTTGGATTTTATCAAAGTTAAATATTTTGGTGCTGTATTTTGTATTGTGCCAAGATAACCTTAGGATGCAAGAACAACTTACAAGTCATATGTCTTAAGAGGGATAGAAAATTATACAGAGAACTCTTGTGCCAAACCATGGCATGCTAAGTTGCTTCAGTCATGTCTGACTTTTTGTGACCCCAAGGACAGTAGCCTACCAGCTCCTCTGTCCATGGGATTCTCCAAGTAAGAATACTGGGTCAGGTTGCCATGCCCTTCTCCAGACCCAGGGATCAAACCTACATCTCTTAAAGTCTCCCACCACCTGGGAAATCCCATTAAGTACTCTTACAACTCAACAAAAGCAAAACACATGCAATCAGATTTCTAAAAATAAGCAAGGAGTTAAAGAGACTTTTGTTTGAAGAATATGTAAGAATAATTAATAGAAACATGAAAAGATGTTCAATATCAATAATCATTAAGAAGATGCAAGTCAAACTACAATGAGATACCATTTTATACCAATTAGTATGGCTATTATCAAACAAAAAAGCAAATAATAAGTGTTGCTGAGGATGTGGAGAAATTGGAACTTTCATTCATTGCTGGTGGGACTGTAAAATGGTATCTCCACTGTGGAAAATATCATGGCAGTTCCTCAAAAGATTAAACATAGAATTATCATATTATCCAGCAACTCCACTTTTTTGTGTATACTCAAATAAGTGAAAGCAGAGACTCTAACAGGTGTTTGTATACCAGTTTCAAAGCATCATTATTCATAATAACTGGAAGGTGGAAAACAACACATAAATAAAATATGGCATAGAAATAGTGAAATATCATCCAACCTTAAAAGGAAAGCTATTCTGAAACATGCTACAACACAAATGAAGCTTGAAGTCATTCTGTTAAGTGGAATAACCCAGTGAAAAAGGACAAATATTGTATACTTCCACATATACGAGGTACTCAAAATAGTCAAATTCATTGAGACAGAAAGCAGAATAGTAGTTATTAGGACTTTGGAAAAAGAAATAATGGATAATAATTGTTTAATGGATACAGTTTCAGTTTGGGATAATGAAAAAGTTCTGGAGATGGATAGTAGTGACGGTTGCACAATGATTTAAATGTAATGAATGCCACACTTGAAAGTAGTAAACATGGTAAATTTTGTTATGCATTTTACCATTGTTTTAAAAGTTAAAAATAAATTAGATGCCTATATTTGTAGGAGTGTTCTGAATTCTCCATTTTGTTCCATTAATCTATGTGCTTATTCTTTCCCCGTTTCACCACCGTCTATTATTGAAACTTTATGATAAGTATTGGAATGAGACTGGAAGTCCTCCAACGTCTTCTTCAGAACGTTCTGTATAAACTTTACAATCAGTTTGTAGCTATCTAGAAGAGAGATTGCTGAATTTTTATTGGAACTGCAATGAATTTGTAGGTCAGGGTACAAATAATAGGAAGACATGCCGTTTTCATGATTGAAAGACTCACCGTTGTTAAGACGCTAACACTACCTAAGGTAATCTATAGATGTAGTACAATCCCTATCAGACTGAGGAAGTGTCTTTCTATTTCTAATGTGCTGAGTTTTTATCATAGAAGGATTTGGGATTTTGTCACATTCATTTATTATATCAATTGATAATATACAATATTTGTTTTTAGCTTGTTGATATGGTAAATTATATTGATTTTTGAACATTGAAGCACTCTTAAATATCTTGAAAAAATTGTTTACAGTGGATTATACTTTTTATACATTATAGTACTCAGTTTGCTGATACTCTGTTGACTATTTTTACATTTTAGTTCATGAGAGATATTCGCTTTTAGTTTTCCTTATTTCTAATGTCTGTATTATTTGAGTATTAAGGTAATGGTGACCTCATAGAATAAGTTTGGAGTATTACCTCAGCATCTATCTTCTTAAAGAGACTATGAATAATTGGAAATCAGGGAATTGAATACAATAATGTATAAAAAGAATAATCCACCAAAAACAATTTTTTGAGATATTCAAGAACTTTTTTTTTTTAAAGATATTCAAGATATTGGGGCTTCCCTGTGGTTCAGCAGTTAAGAACCCACCTGCTAGTGCAAGAGATGCAGGTTCAATCCCTGAGTCGGGAAGATCCCCTGGAGAAGGAAATGGCAACCCACTTCAGTATTCTTGCCTGGAAAACCCCATGGACAGAGGAGCCTGTTGGGCTGCAGTCCATGGAGTGACAAAGAGTCAGACATGACTGACTGACTAAACGTTGAAGAGTGTTTTGATGTTCAAAAATCAATGTAATATAACATATCAACAAGCTAAAAAAATTAAATCCAAAATACTTCTATGATAAAAACTCTCAGTACATTAGAAATAGAAAGACACTTCAATCTGATAGGGATTGTACTGCGTCTGTAAAATGATTTAGGAAGTGTTAACATCTTAACAACAGTGAGTCTTTAAATCATGAAAATGATTACAAAGAATTGGACATGACTGAGTGACTAACACTTCTTTAACCATTTGGACCTGGTACTTGTATTTCTGCTTTGGAAAGTTATCATTAATTTAATTTGTTGAATAAAAATAGAATTAGCCAAGTTTTCTATTTTTTCCTTTTGTGAGATTTTGTAGTCTGTCCTTCATGAAATTAGTCCATTTCACATAAGTTATTAATATTTTTTGACATAGATTTGTTTGTAATTTATTACCTTTTGAATGTCTATGAGATCAGTGGTGATGATCCTTTCACTTTTAATATTGATAATTTATGTCCCCTGTCATTTCTTGGTTAGCTTGACTATGAGTTTATAAATTTTATTGTTCTTTCCAAAGAACCAGCTTTCAGTTCTTTTAGTTTTCTTTATTGTTTCACACTATTCTTTCAATTCTCCTCTAATTTTTATCATCTATTCTCTTTTACTTCCTTTAAGTTCAAATTCCTATTCTTTCTCTAGTTTCCTAATATGGAAATTTTGGTTATTTATTTCAGATTTTTCTTCTTTTCTAATATATGTATTTAATGCTATGATTTTCCCTCTAAGCACTGCTTTCACTGCACCTCACAAATTCTGATAAGTTGTATTTTAATTTAGTTAAAAATATTTTAAATTTCTCTTCAGACTTCTTTGACATACGTTATCTAGAATTGTGTTAATTTCTGAATATTTTTCATCTATCTTTAGATTATTGATTTCTAGCTTAAATCTTATTTGCTCTAAAAATATACTTCATATGAAGTCTGTTTTCTAAAATTTTTTTAAGAGGTGTTTTATGATCCAGAACGTGGTCTATCTTGGTGATTATTCCATGTGAGCTGAGGAGAATGTGTATTCTGTTGTTGTTGGATACAAATGTCATTTAAATAAGATTGATTGATGGTATTATTCAGGTCATCTACATCCTTACTGATTTTCCACCTTCTTGATTTATCAATTACTGTCAGGGGCTTTAAAATTTCCAAATATTAGGGAGGAACCTTCTATTTTTTCTTTCAGTTCTATCAGACTCACCTCATGTATTTTGATGTTCTACAGTTAGGCGCGTACATGTTTAGAATTGTATGTCTTCTTGGAGTATTGACCCATTATCATTATATAATGCCCCTCTTGGTCTCTGATAACCTTCCTATTTCTGAAGTTAGCCTCGTCTGAAGTTAATATAGCTAATTCAGATTCCTTTTGATTAGTATTACCATGCTGTATTTATCTCTATTTCTTTTTGTTCTTTTTTATTGTGGTAAAAAATACATAATATACAATTTACCATTTTCATTGTACAGTTCTATGGCATTAAGTACATTCATATTGTTTTGCAATCATCACCATCTCTCTAGAACTTTTTCATCTTTCCCAACTGAAACACTTTACCCTTTATATATTAACTCCCTCCATTCCTTCTCCCCAGATCTGGAAGCCATCATTCTATTTTCTATCTGTATGAATTATACTACAATAGGTACCTCATATAAGTGGAATCATATAATATTTGTCCTTTTTTATTTGGGTTTTTTCACTTAGTATAATGCTAAGGTTCATCAATGTTGTAACTTTGCCAGAATTTTCTTCTTTTCTCAAGCTGAATAATCTACTGTTGGAAAAGAAAATGACAACTCACTACAATATTCTTGCCTGGAAAATCCCATGAACAGAGAAGCCTGACAGGCTACGTCTATGGGGTAACAAAAGAGTCAGACATGCCTTAGTGACTAAACAATAACAATATTCTACTGTATGCATATACCACTTTTAAAAAGATTCATCTGTCTTTGATTAACACTGTGTTGGTCTATCCCTTTATTTTTAGTGAACCTGAAAGTTTTTAGTGAGTTTCATATTAATAACCCAGTGAGGTCTTTTTTTTTAAATCCAGGTTGACAATCTTTGTTTTGCAATTGGTGTATTTATACCTTTCACACTTAAATGATTTTAATATAATTGGATTAATATCTACCATGTTTGTATATGTTTTAAAACCATTGCACACCTGCATGCTGTTTCTACAGTGGTGTCCAACTCTTTGTGACCCCATGGACTGTAGCCCACCAGGCTCCTCTGTCCATGGGATTCTCTAGGCAAGAATATTAGAGTGGGTTGCCATGCCTTCCTCCAGGGGATCTTCCCTACCAGGGTCAGACTGGCATCTCTTACGTCTTCTTCACTGGCAGGTGGGTTATTTACCACTGAGCCACCTGGACAGCCCTAATTTCATTGCATTTTTCCTTTCTTTCCTTTTTTATTTATTTATTTTTTAACACCAAAACCAATTTTTTTAAATTGGGGTATAGCTGATTAACAACATTATGATAATCTCAGGTGTACAGCAAAGGGACTCAGCCATACATATAGATGTACTCTTCTCCCCCAACCCTATTTCACATCCAAGCTAACATGTAACTTTGAGCAGAGTTCCATGTAATAGGTTTTGGTTAGTTATACGTTCTAAATATAGCAACGTGTACATGACCTTCCCAAAGTCCTTAACTACCCTTTCCTCCCAGCAATCATGAGTTTGTTTTCTAAGTCTGTTAGTCTTTTTCTGTTTTGTAAGTTCATCTGTATCATTTCTTTTCAGATTCAAGATATAAGGGATGTCATATGATATTTCTCCTTTTCTGTATGACTTTTTATTGTATTGTTGGATACAGATTGCTAGTATTAGTTGAGGATTTTTGCATCTACGCTCATCAGTGATATTGGCCTGTAAGTTTCTTTTCTGTGGTATCTTTTTCTGGTTTTTGTATCAGTTTGATAGTGGCCTCATAAAAGGGTTTGTGAAGTTTTCCTTCTTCTGTGACTTTTTGGAACAGTTTCAGAAGGAGAGTTGTTAACTCTTCTCTAAATGTTTGATAAAATTTGCCTGTGGAGCCATCAGGTCCTGGAGTTTTGTTTTTGGGGAGGTTTTTTAATCATGGTTTCCATTTCAGTGTTTGTAATTGGCCTGTTTATATTTTCCATTTCTTCCTGGGTCAGTCTTAGGAGACTGTATCTAAGAATTTGTCCATTTCTTCCAGGTTGTCCATTTTATGGACATATAGTTGTTCACAGTAATCTCTTATGATTCTTGGTATTTCTGTGGAGTCAGTTGTAACTTCTCCTTTTTCACTTCTAATTTTACTAATTTGAGTACTCTCCCTTTTTTTTCTTGATGAATCTGGCTAAAGGTTTATCAATCCTGTTTCTTTTTTCAAAGAACCAGCTTTTAGTTTCATTGATCTTTGCAGTTGTTTTGTCTCTATTTCATTTACTTCTGCTCTGATCTTTATGATTTCCTTCCTTCTACTAACTTTAGGTTTTGTCTCTCTAGTTGTTTTAGGTATAAGGTTAGGTTGTGAATGTGAGATTTTTCTTGTTTCTTGAAGTAAGATTGTATTGCTACAAACTTTGCTTTTAGAACTGCTTTTGTTGCATCCTATAAGTTTTGGACCATTGTGCTTTCATTTTCATTTGTCTCTAGGTATTATTTTAAATTTTCTTCTTTGATTTCTTTCTGCAGTGGTTATTTATTTGGTTATTTGATTTCTTTGATGCAGTGCTTACTTAGTAGTATATTTTAGATACCACGTATTTGTGTTTCTTAGAGTTTTTTCTTACAGTTTATTTCTAATCTCATAGCATTGTGATCAGAAAAGATGCCTGACATTATTTTGATTATCTTAAATTTACCAAGGCTGGACACGTGGTCCAGCATGCAGTCTATCCTGAAGAATGTTCTGTATGCACTTGCGAAAAATGTGTAGTCTGTGCTGTTGTCTGGAATGCTCTATAAATATCAATTAAGTCTAAAGTGTCATTTAAGACCTTATTTCTTAATGATTTCCTTTCTGGATGATCTGTCTATTGATGAAAATAGAGTATTAAAGTCCCCCACTATTACTGTGCTACTGGAGACTTCTCCCTTTATGTTTGTTAGTATTTGCCTTACATATTGAAGTACTCCTATGTTGGTTGCATATATACTTATAATTGTTATATCTTCTTTGTGGATTGAACAGTTGGTCATTATGTAGTGTCCTTCTTTGTCTCTTATAGCAGTCTTTGTTTTAAAGTCTATTTTGTTTGATATGAGTATTGCTACTCCACATTTCTTATGATTTTCGCTTGTGTGAAATATCTTCTCCCATCCCCTTAGCTTCAGTCTGTACATGTCCATAGATATGAAGTAGGTCTCTTGTAGAACATATATATCCACCCAGCCAGTCTATGTCTTTTGGTTGGTAAATCTAATCCATTTACATTAAAGGTAATTTTCTATATGTACGATCCTATTACCATTTTGCTAATTGTGTTGGGTTTATCTTTTGTAGATCTTTTCCTTCTCTTGTGTTTCCTGCCTGGAGAAGATTCTTTAGCATTTGTTGTAAAATTGGTTTAGTGGTGCTGAATTCTCTTAACTTTTGCTTGTCTGAAAAACATTTAATTTCTCCATCAAATCTAAGAGTCTTGCTGGGTACAGTATTCTTGGTTATAGGTTCTTCCTTTTCATCACTTGGAATATATCATGCCATTCCCTTCTCGCCTGTGGATTTTCTGTTGAGAAATATGCTGATAAACTTATGGGTTTCCCTTTTATGTTATTTGTAATTTTTCCCTTGTTGTTTTTAATAATTTTTTGTTGTTGTTTTTAATTTTTGTCAGTTTGATTACTATGTGTCTTGATGTGTTCCTCTTTGGGTTTATCCTGCCTGGGACTCTCTGTGTTTCGTGGACATGGTTCACTATTTCCTTTCCCATATTGGTGGAGTTTTCAGCTATTATCTCTTCAAATATTTTCTCAGGTCCCTTCTCTCTCTCTTCTCTTTCTGTGCTGTGTGTGTGTTTGGTCACTCAGTTGTGTCCAAATCTTTGTGACCTCATGGACTGTAGCCCACCAGGCTCCTCTGTCCATTGGGATTCTCCAGGCAAGAATACTGGAGTGGGTTGCCATGACCTCCTCCAGGTGATCTTCCCACCCAAGGATCGAACCCAGGTCTCCCGCATTGCAGACAGATTCTTTACCATCTTAGCCACCAGGGAAGGCCTTCCGGGGTGTTTATAATGTGAATATTTGTGGGTTTAATGTTGTTCCAGATGTCCGCTATGCTGTCTTTATTTTATTTTTAATATGCTGCAATTCTTTGCAGCACTGATTTCCACAATTCTGTATTCCAGATTAATTATCTGTTTTCTGTCTCAGTTATTCTGCTATTGATTCCTTCTAGTATATCATTCATCCCTGTTTGTTTGTTCTTTAGTTCTTCTAAGTCCTTGGTAAACATTTCTTTCATCTTCTCAATCTTTGCCTCCAATATTTTCCCGAGATCATGAATCATCTTCACTATCATTATTCTGATTTTTTTTTTTTTCTGGTATGTTGCCTATCCCAGTTCATTTAGTTGTTTTTCTTGAGGTTTATCTTGTTCCTTCACCTAGGACATAATCTTATTTCTTTTCACTTTGGGTAGCTTTCTGTGCTTGTGTTATTAGTTTTGGAGGCTAATGGGTCTGTAGTTCTTATTTTTCAGTAAGCCCTCTGGTGAATGAGGATGAGATTTGTGCAAGACGCCTGATGGAAAGGACTGGCTGTGTGGAAAACTGAGTTTTGCTCTGGTGGGCTGCTGCTGCTGCTGCTAAGTCACTTAAGTCATGTTTGACCCTTTGGGACCCCATGGACTGCAGCCCACCAGGCTCCTCCGTCCATGGGATTTTCCAGGCAAGAATACTGGAGTGGGGTACCATTGCCTTCTCCATTGCTCTGGTGGGCAGGGCTCAGTAAAACTTTAATCCAATTGTCTGCTGATGGGTGGGGCTGTGCTCCCTCCCTATTAGTTGTTTGACCTGAGGGGGCCCAGTCCTGGAGTCTATAAACTTAGACTTGGTGACCTCAAACAGGACTTGTGCCAAGATGTCTCTCCCAGGAGTGCTGCCACCAGTACCCCATCCCCACGGCAGGCTACTGCTAACCCATGCCTATTCAGGAGACCCCCAAACATTCACAGATAGGTCTTGCTCAGCCTCCTGTAGGGTCAGTTCTCCTTTTTCCTGGGTCCTGGTGAACACAAAATTTTGTTTGTGTCCTCCAAGAGTCTGTTTCTCTTAGTCTTATGGAAAATTCTGTAATCAAATCTTGCTAGTCTTCAGAGTCTGATTCCCTGGGGATTCCCAGTCCCTTGGCTGGGTCCCCAGGTGGGGGAGTCTGATGTGGGGCTTTGAACTTTCACAACAGTGTGAGAACTCCTTTGGTGTTATTGTTCTCTAGTTAGTGGGTTGCCCACCTGGTGGGTGTAGGATTCAATTTTGTAGTAATTGTGCCCCACCTGCCATCTCACTGTGGCTTCTCCTTTGTCCTTAGATGTGGGGCATCTTTTTTGGTGGGTCCCACTGTCTTTCTGTCCATGGTTGTTCAGCAGCTAGTTGCAGTTTTGGTGTTCTGGCAGATGTGCACACGTCCTTCACTGCTTTTTATTTCTTGTTTCCTCCTTTTTTCCCTACCTTCTCTGGTTTTGAGTACTATTTTACTTGCTTTCTAGTATACAAATTATACATATTTTAAAAATTTAGTTGTTTTTCCAGGGTTTGTAAGATACATTTATAACTAATTTAATTCAACCTTAAAATAAGACTGTCTCACTTCATATATAACGTGGAAACAGGAATATTCCCAATTCCTCCTTGAAGATCCCCTGGAGAAGGAAATGGTAACCCACTCCAGTATTCTTGCCTGGAGAATCCCATGGATGGAGAAGCCTGGTAGGCTACAGTCCCCGGGGTCGCAAAGAGTCGGACACGACTGAGTGACTGAACAGAACAGAACAGAACAGACAGTGCTACAGTCATTCCAGACATTGTTATTATTACTGGTTTAAACAAACTTATCTATATTACTTTCCTTTTAGTGTAAAAAAAAGTGCATTTAGTTGAACTTTCACATTCAAACAGCTTTATTATATAACATATCTCTCGAATTTTTGCCATGTCATCATAAGCTTAGTGACCATATCCCTTTCAAAATTAAAGCCATATCATTTTCCACCAAAGACAAAGATGACTGATAAAGTAATTTGGTTGTCAATGTTATTTTTTCAGACAACTGGACTGGTTGATTTTCCACAACTGTACAGAGTGAATATTTGCAGGTCGATGGTTAAGGTCCAATTTCTTCAATTCAATTCAAACATTATGCTGTCTGGAATAAATAGCCCATGTCTGTATAGTTTAGTCGGAGAAGGCAATGCAAGCCACTCCAGTACTCTTGCCTAGAAAATTGCATGGATGGAGGAGCCTGGTGGGCTGCAGTCCATGGGGTTGCTACTAGTGGGACACGACTGAGCGACTTCACTTTCACTTTTCACTTTCATGCATTGGAGAAGGAAATGGCAACCCACTCCAGTGTACTTGCCTGGAGAATCCCAGGGATGGGGGAGCCTGGTGGGCTGCCGTCTATGGGGTCGCACAGAGTTGGACACGACTGAAGTGACTTAGCAGCAGCAGCAGCAGCAGCAGCAGCAGTATAGTTTAGTAGTTATGACAAGCATATCAAATTGGTCATTCAGCAGTAAATCGTTTACTATGTAAGCAGTTCCCATCTTAGAAATGGGTGTGGTTCCAAAAGTTCATTCTAAACTAGTTGTTTAAAACTTAGAATGCATAACTAATAAAATATTAAAGGGGCTTAAAAACATGAACTAGGTTCTTAACCAGACTGTTACAAAAACAAAACAAAACAAAGCAAAACAAAATCTTGATTACTCCATGTCTTGTGTTTCTACAACAAATATATATTTTATAGACAAATATATATTTTGAGTTATAGTCTGGTAACTGAAGAATGTATGCATTCTTCCATGTACCTGTTACTATAATGTTAGCTGTTGTGAAAAACAAACACTAAAGTAGATAATAACTGAAACATGACATAAATTTATTTCTCCTTGTAAAGTCTAAAACTGATACTTCTTACTGGCCCTTCTCCAAGCAGTGATTTAGAGTTCCATGTCCCTTCCTTCTTATAGTTTTCCAATTTTCAACACCTGGCTTCCAAGGTCACTGAGTTAACCTGCCTGAAGCTGGGGTATGGGAAAAAAGTGTATGTAAATGGAGTTTAGTCTGAGGAAAGAGGGCAGAGGGAATGTGGGTGGAAAAGTTGGCACTCACCTATAATCCCAATAAGCAGCTGAGGTGAAAACAAAAAGGACAACTTGATTTTAGTCTTATGTGATTTGCTAGGAATAATCAACTCTCGATCTCTCTGTCCTTCTTAAAATACCCTCTTGGTCTTCATAACACAGGACTCTTCTGGTTTTCATCTGTTTTTCCTTCTTTTTGCCTCCATGTGTTGTTTTTCTTAAGTCTTGGTTTTAAGCCCTCTTCACTGTTTACTTCTTATTTTTCACTAGATAATGACATCCACAAACACATCTTCAGTTATCACTGTATTCAGATGATGCAAAAATTTATATCTTCAGTTGAGAATTCCCCTCTGTATAGCCCTGTTTATACAGCCTCCTAATCAGTACCTAATTAGTATCTCCTCTTAGAAGTCCTGAAGGCCCTTTAAACCCAATATTTCCCTAAATCCTTACGCCTCTATACTTGTACAATATTACCAAGTCCAGTGGATTCTAGACTAGCACTAGTATACACTCTAAGTGTATACTGAGGACCAGAAGTTGCTTTTGTGTGAAGCTTGCTAGAATAGTGAATTCTAGGTCTATCAGCAGGCTACACGGCACACCTACTAAATCAAGATTGATATTTTGGCAGAATTCCCAGGAGATTCACATGCACATTAAAGTATCAGAAATAAAGACTCTCAAGTCCACCAGCTTCGTCTTTACTGTCAGTCCCTGAGTTCCTGTTGTCTCTCACCTGGACTGCTGAAATAGCTTTGTGACTTGAGTTTCTTCATGTGTTCTTAACCCCTTTGTATTAATTTTTTATCCAAAAGCCAAAGTGTTCATCTCTAAAATACAAATAAAACTGTAACAGCCCTTATAAAAATGCTGTATCTTAAGAGAAAGACCAAAACCGCCAATTGATTATCAGCTACAAAAATCTGTACCCTGATAACCACTTCATCTTTATTTCATATCACTCAAATGCCCCATGTATTTTCCGTCACTGAACTTTTGCCCATCATGCTTTCTATGGTCCCGCTGTTTCCTTTCACCAAGATTAACTCGAATATTCTTTAGATCTCAAGTCAGAATTGCCTGACAGTCAAGGTTAGGTAACGCTCCTTGAATATATACTCCTATGTACTTTTTCATTATAGTCATTTCTCCCTCAACCCCATTATACATACATACATACACACACACACACACAATTATGTTTCATATAAGTTTTCTAAGTTTCAGATTATACATTTATAGAGAATTATTTGGCCCATATCCAACTTACCACTTCTTGCCTCCCCACCCACACCTCGCATCCATCCATACAGTATAAACAATTGTTTGGCTCTCTCTTGTGGGTTTCCCAAATAGCTCAGTTGGTAAAGAATCCGCCTGCAATGCAGGAGACCCCAGTTTGATTCCTGGGTCAGGAAGATCCTCTGGAGAAGGGATAGGCTACCCATTCCAGTATTCTTGGACTTCCCTTGTGGCTCAGCTGGTAAAGAATCCACCTGCAATGTGGGAGACCTGGGTTTGATCCCTGGGTTGGGAAGAGCCCTTGGAGAAGGGAAAGGTTATCCACTCCATTATTCTGGTCTGGAGAAATCCGTGGACTCTATAGTCAATGGGGTCACAAAGAGTTGTACATGACTGAGTGACTTTCCCTTTAACTTTATGTTCCCAGAGCTGAGGACATTATATGCTCAATGCCTACTTACTGATGAAATAAAATAAACATAATCACAGTGGACTTAAGTAGAATAATCCATAAATCCATACCAGAGAGGTATCTATGATACTCTTTCATTGATGGAGCTACAGCCATGGTTATTGCAGATTCTGGGCTTTTCAGAATCTAGGCTGGCTTCCCACTACTACTAGTGGTAGGCAAGGAGAGGCCATGGTTCAGTACTTCTCCCTGAACAGGCAGAGCCAATTCCGTGAGGTAGGGCTAGGCTCTAGAAAAGAGGGACTTTCTAATGGCAGTCCCTGAGCAAGTGTAATGGGAACTGGATAAGAAGATGTCTTAATCACAAAGGTGAGGAAATTAGAGGGAGGAAAACATCCATCAAAACTGAGTACCCAACAGATTTTGAAGTAGGTTATCCTATTGGAGAGATAACAGGATTAAAAATGGCCCTTCAAGCTCTAAGGCTTTCACTTAATTCAGTTAGTCAAATTGTGAATATCTTGTGAAATATTAGTGAGAAAACAAAGAATGTTAAAACTGCTTTTACATCCCTTTAAAAAAATGAAACTATTGCCTAGCTATGGGTTTACAGTCTCAGAGAGTGCTTTCCTGGGTATTAATGATTGGTGAATTCATATTTAAGAAGGCCAGTACTAACTGTTAAGACATATTTGAGTTGATCCTGGTCATGCAAATGGTAGCAATTTAGCTGAAAAAAAATTCAGGTTATAAACCCATGCTAATGAGAAATAAATGACATTTTTTGGTTAGTTGCCCAAATCAGCTCTTTATATTGATTGAATGAATTCGATAATCACTTTTTCAATCAACAAATGTTCATTGAACATTCATTCTGTGAAGGTGATGACAAAGGATGAAATGGTTGGATAGCATCACAGACTCATGGACCTGAGTTTGAGCAAAAAAGCCTGTAGCACTGCAGTCCGTTGGGTCACAAAGAGTTGGACACGACTTAGGGACTGAACAGCAACACTCTGCAACAGGAACTGTGCCACGTGTTGTCAATACAGAATGCTTAAGAAAGAAGCAGTTTTTTCCTTCTCAGAGCTTGTAGTGTAGTGGGAGAGAGCAACAATGAGCAAGCAGCATGAAGTTTGTATCTGCTGCTCTGGTATTTTCTCCAGTTGCAAGTTGAAAGTTAGTTCTTGTATTAGCTCACTAGGGCTGCTCTACACAGTACTACAGAGTGAGTGACTTAAGCAGAAATTTATTTCCTTTTAGTTCTGGAGGCCAGAAGTACAATTCAAGGTGTTGGTAGAGTTGTTTTCTTCTGAAGTCGTCTCTTCTTGGTTTTTATATGGTTATTTTCTCCATGAGTTTCCACATGGTCTTTTCTCTGTGTGTCTGTGAACTAATTTCTTCCTTGAAAAGATATCTTCAGATTAAGGCCCCCTCAGTGACTTCATTTCACCTAAATTGCCTCTTTATCATATGTGAAACGAATCGCCAGTTCAGGGTCAATGCATGTTACAGGATGTTCGGGGCTGGTATGCGGGGATGACCCAGAGGGAGGATAAGGGGAGGAGGGAGGTGGGAGGGGGGTTCGGGAGGGGGAACTCATGTACACCCAGGGCGGATTCATGTCAATGTATGGCAAAAGCAACCAATATAATATTGTAAAATAATTAGCCTCCAATAAAAATAAAAATTAAAAAAAAAACTTTATCTACAAACATAGTCACATTATCAGGTATTAGGTTTAGAACTTCAACACATGAAGGGTGGGGGATGAGTTGGGAAGACATAATTCAGTCCATAACATCACTATTCCTAGAAAACTACTGAATGAAAATATGTGAGCCACATATATAATTTAACGTTTTAAAAGTAATCACATTTTAAAAAGTAAAACAAAGTCAGATGAATTTACATTGAATAATAAAATGTGTTTGATAAAATATATCCAGAATAGTGTTTCAATGTTTAATCAATGTAAATGATTATTAGTGAGACACTGCATTTTTGTAAAATTTTCTGAAATCAAGTGTGTATTTTACACTTACATCACATTTGAATTTAGACACTAAATTTTCATCGGAAGTAACATTTGATTAACATTTAGAATTAAACTCTACAATTGAAGAATTAGATTTACATAGTACTGTTGTTCTAAATATACTCTAAAACTTTTCCAGTAACTAAATAAAATATCCAATTTTTGGATTTAAATTAGATTGCATTGAATAATATTAAGAATTCCTCAGTCCCACTAGCTACATTCAGTTGTCCAATAGTCATATGTGGTTGCTGCTGCTGCTGCTGCTGCTGCTAAGTCACTTCAGTCGTGTCTGACTCTGTGTGACCCCATAGACGGAAGTCCACCAGGCTCCCCTGTCCCTGGGATTCTCCAGGCAAGAACACTGGAGTGGGTTGCCTTTTCCTTCTCCATTGTGTGAAAGTGAAAAGTGAAAGTCAATTCGCTCAGTCGTGTCCGACCCTTAGCGACCCCACGGACTGCAGCCTACCAGGCTCCTCCATTCATGGGATTTTCCAGGCAAGAGTACTGGAGTGGCTTGCCATTGCCTTAGTAGCTGTCAAAAGGGACAGCACAAATCTAAAAGCTACATGCCACTGTCATGTGGAAAAACAATGCTCTCGATGTCTCAAATTCTCTTAACAATTATCTGCTGTAATATTAGCTATGCTTTTTAGGGTAAAGCCCCGTGGAAAAGAAATCCACCCCCCTTGGTAAAACAAATGGATTTGAAACATATTTAATACTCTCCAACGGCTTCTGATTTTAAGTAGTCAAACTACCTTTATACATCCTAATTAACTTTTCCAGTCCCTCCCAGGAGGTTTATTAAAGACCATCTCAGGGGACTTCTTAGACAGGGCTCTGAGCCAAAGTATTCCACATACTTGCTGTCTGGTTCCCCCGCCCCCCAACCCTCCCCCCCCCCCACTGGGTGCTAATGAGGACTGGTACAGCTGGAGATCTCACATCTTCACAGCAGGAGGCTGAGGACTCTTTCCCCCTTATTCTCAATCCCTCAATTCCAGTCAACGAAGAATCCTGGGGAGGATATTTTTGTCACAAATCAGAAAATGGTCCAAGGTCCCAGGCTTTGTGATGAGGGCACTAAAGTTCTCTGATTCACTTGACTGTTTGCACATTTGCTCTCTAAGGCTGTTCTAAATCTACAGGGAGTCATTTCTGGGACATGAAGACAATTATCCTGATTTCCCCTGCAGTCAGTGGTCCACCTAAACAGGAGGTCATTGGAAGTCACACTTTGGAAAGAGGGACAGGTCTATATATACATTATTTTCTTCTCCAAACTATCCTAATGTACTTGAGAAGAAACTATCAAATAAGATTTTGCTTCAGTGAGTGAGATCACTTCTCTCTTTAGACAGGGAAATGAATGAACTTTCCAAATTCAGCTTATGGCTTTCAAAACCAGGGAACAAAAATTGCAAAGTTAAATCTTAGACGTTTCTGGCCAACAAAGCCTGCTTTCGAATGATATCATTCAGTTTTATGCCATCTATTCAGTAAAATCCAGGCACTGTTTTCCATGCTTGAAATAATATCAGTGGATGAAACTGACAAAGATCCCCATCCTCATGGAGTTTACATTCCAGTGGAGGAGACAGAATAAACACACATGAAAGCGTATATTAACAGTAGT
The DNA here is from genome assembly GCF_049115385.1 of Moschus berezovskii. Classification (NCBI taxonomy): domain Eukaryota; kingdom Metazoa; phylum Chordata; class Mammalia; order Artiodactyla; family Moschidae; genus Moschus; species Moschus berezovskii. The sequence continues at coordinate 119,396,416 of NC_142463.1, forward strand.
TGCTCAGTCACTCAGTCGTGTCCGACTTTTTGTGACCCCATGGACTGCAGGACACCAGGCTTCCCTGTTCTTTACCATCTCATGGAGCTTGCTCAAACTCATATCCATTGAGTCGGTGATGCCAACCATCTCATCCTCTGTTGTTCCCTTCTCTTCCTGCCTTTAATCTTTCCTAGCATAATGAAAGGACAGATAATCTAATGAGATAGGGCAGAGACATTCACTTTTTTTCCAGCAAGTATTTATGTTATGTCCTGCCTACTCTCTGTTAGGTCCTGTACTATGTTAGAGACTGTGGAAAGATACAATGATGAATCAGACACAATTCCTAATCCTCAAGGACTGGGTTTTTGTCTAACATTAATATTTACACACAATGTATACTTGCCATGTATACATGGCAAGAAGATTTTGAGAATCCTAATCTTGCTGTTTCTTTTCTCTAAGGACATTTAGCAGGTTTTATTTACACAGCATTGTCCTGTAAATTTTTATACTTAAAAAATGAATAAATAAATGAACAATATGGGCATGTTTTTAAAAGGATGTGCACTTCCCTCATGGCTCAGATGGTAAAGAATCTGCCTACAATGCGGGAGACCTGGGTTCAGTCCCTGGGTTGGGAAGATCCCCCGGAGAATAGAATGGCAATAGAATACCTATTGCAGTATTCTTGCCAGCATAATCCCATGGACAGAGGAAGCTGGCAGACTGCCATCCATGGGGTTGCAAAGAGTCAAATAAGACTGAGTGATTGAGCATGCATGCATATCACATATGTATATGTATGATTGATTCACTTTGCTTGTACACTTGAAACTAACAACATTGTAAATCAACTACACTCCAATAAAATTTTTTTTAAGAAATGATAGAATCTGGATTCTCTGTCTCTTCCACTTCTTACTAAGAAGTTTGGACGTAGCTTTAATATCTTGAACTTTTCTAGCTGTAAAATGTTGAATTTCTCTAGCTGTAAAATGGGGCTAATAATTGTTGCTAAATACAATTATGTCTATAAAAAGCAGATGTAAAAGTTCTTTGTAAACTCTAAAGCACTATACAAAGTTAAGAGATTATTATGAGGACTAATGCATCCCTTCATTGGTGTGGCTAATTGAATATCAACTCTGCTGAAGGAAATTAAAATTAAACAGACTGTATTGGACAATCCTATGTAGAAACTCAGCATGGCAGGGGTTTGCATTAAGTCTAATATAGCAAGAAGAGACCCTGGCAGAGAAAGGCAGTTTGATTTTGCTACTAATTAGTACTTTTCCTTCAGGAGGTGGAATCTTCTCCTCCTTTTACAGATCAAATTACTCATGTACCCCTATAAAAAGCATGTCAAAGTCAAAAGTGCAAGCAGTCCCAGTGCAATTTGCAGTGGGAACGGCTGCAGCGAGCAGTTAGCACACCATTAATTCTCAGTTAAGTGCTAATTTGCACATTGCTGGGAAACAATTGCAAATTCTTTGTTTCTCAGCTTAAAGATGTCATTTAATTCCAAGAGAGCCAAAATCTAGTGGGGAAGGATTAATAAAGATAACTAGAGATCAAATCAGGTTGTGCCAAATATCACAAAGGGATCTCCCACATTACCAACTTGCTGAGTCCCTTCCTGTCAGCAGGCAGACACAGGGGTAGGAGAGATATTTATCATAATTCCGATTGGCAAGAGAAAAAAACTCATTTCTAGCTAGGAGTTTGCAGTTGACAAATTCTCTGATCAAGTTGAAGCAAGAAATTGGGAATTTCTACTGCAGTAAAGAATGCATTCTTTTTTGACATGGAGTGAATTCTGTATAAATCCCAGTGCTTCAGCTGCCCAATAGTCCAGCCTTGAAACATATCCATAGTCAGTCAAATTATTTGCTCTTTGTGGCAAAGGACTGAGTAGCAGTAATATCCCTAATTATATTGCAGATAGGACCTGTGTTTCTACACAGATTCAGGAAAGCCTAACATGATGGGTACAACCAAGTACCCAAATTAGCATAATTCCTTCTTATCCTAAATTCATTAGACATGAGACTTTATCACAATTTTCATTCAATTTCAATTTATTGTACTTTTGTTTGGGACATAGAACTGAAGCATAGAAAAGAAATAAGGTTCTGTTTTTTTCAATAATTTATCATTTCAATGGCCAACATATGTAGGGTCTTGATGTACTTGTATCTCTGGTAAGGTGATTGCTATTGTTCAGGTGTTGCATGGTGCTATAAGATGCCCAGTACCCAAAGCAGTGGGCTAGCGGGAAGCATCATGGAAACAGACCAGAGCTGAAGGGAAGAAGTCAAGCAAAACTGTCAGATAGCTTAGTAAATGCTTCCATCTTACTGTCTCCTGTCACCTCGTCTACTTTCCTAGGCACCGATCCTTGATTTGGCTCTGTAAGTTCTCAAGTTGGAAAATTTCAACTTCTCTTGTCTAATGAACTTCTGAGACTGGACATTCATTTTTTTTCTCATGCTACTTATTACCCAACTTGCCTTCTGGATTGAATACCACTCCTACTGCTTACCAATTCTTTTTCCTCATCTGTGAATTTCTGGATTTGATCTTGCATGGTGATGGATACCACATCCTAGGAGTACTCTTGTTTCTTAAAAACTTAGGTGACTAATGGTTGTATGCAGTGGCAGATCTTAGCACAAGGTAGCTAAGCTCTTTGCAAAGCACACAGGACATTTTAATATAGCTCTTGTATTTTTCCAGTTTGCAAATCGGGTTTGGCATCCACTTTGTTCTAATTATTCTGGGACCAAGTTGCTTCCCCGTTCCTTTTATTAGGAAATCATGTAAATAATACGATGGGTTGCTTATGATCAAAATGAAATGGGTATTTTATATACCCAGTATAAATGACTCTTTTTCCCTTTTCTGTTTGTTCATCCTGGTTTCCTTCAGACACAAGATGAGATCACTAGGCAACAGTTAATCTAGCTCCAGATTTCTACTTTGCTAAATGTACATAATGCCTTACCTAACCTGTTGATTACAGGCTACTGTGTGGATCACAATAAACTGTGGAAAATTCTGAAACAGATGGGAATACCAGACCACCTGACCTGCCTCTTGAGAAACCTGTATGCAGGTCAAGAAGCAACAGTTAGAACTGAACATGGAACAACAGACTGGTTCCAAATAGGAAAAGGAGTACGTCAAGGTTGTATATTGTCACCCTGTTTATTTAACTTATATGCAGAGTACGTCATGAGGAATGCTGGGCTGGAAGAAGCACAAGCTGGAATCAAGATTGCTGGGAGAAATATCAATAACCTCAGATATGCAGATGACACAACGCTTAAGGCAGAAAGTGAAGAGGAACTCAAAAGCCTCTTGATGAAAGTGAAAGAGGAGAGTGAAAAGGTTGGCTTGAAGCTCAACATTCAGAAAACAAAGATCATGGCATCTGGTCCCATCACTTCATGGGAGATAGATGGGGAAACAGTGAAAACAGTGTCAGACTTTATTTTTTTGGGCTCCAAAATCACTGCGGATGCTGACTGCAGCCATGAAGTTAAAAGACGCTTACTCCTTGCAAGGAAAGTTATGACCAACCTTGATAGTATATTGAAAAGCAGAGACATTACTTTGCCAACAAAGGTCCATCTAGTCAAGGCTATAGTTTTTCCCGTGGTCATGTATGGATGTGATAGTTTGAGTGTGAAGAAAGCTGATCGCTGAAGAATTGATGCTTTTGAACTGTGGTGTTGGAGAAGACTCTTGAGAGTCCCTTGGACTGCAAGGAGATCCAACCAGTCCATTCTAAAGGAGATCAATCCTGGGTGTTCATTGGAAGGACTGATGCTTAAGCTGAAACTCCCAATACTTTGGCCACCTCATGCAACAAGTTGACTCACTGGAAAAGAGTCTGATGCTGGGAGGGATTGGGGGCAGGAGGAGACGGGGACAACAGAGAATGAGATAGCTGGATGGCATCACCGACTCGATGGACATGAGTGAACTCCGGGAGTTGGTGATGGACAGGGAGGCCTGGCATGCTAGGTCACAAAGAGTCAGACACGACTGAACTGAACTGAACCTGTTGATTCCTTTCCTGGAAATAAAGAAGTAAGTAGTTAAAGAATGACTGTCTCTCAACCTCTAGTTTCCCCTCAGTAAGTTTTCAGGTGGACCTCATGGAGACAGATGGACCACGTGGGCAAGAGAGTATTAAATTTCAGGCAGACCATTGAGGACTGGGTACCAGTGAAGATCAGGAGAAGTCAGCAGGTCTGCACACAATGGAAAAATGATGAAGAATTTGACCTCCTGCCTTAATGATTAACTGAGATTGTTTTCCCTTTAAAAAATTGTCAGGGTTGAGCAGAATTTTCATAATTGGTCTCTAGACATATGTCTACCTTCTGCCCAGATTGGCAGCTTTTCTAAGTAAGGAAACTTTCCTTTTTATCAGTATTCAAATCACTGCAGATGGTGACTGCAGCCATGAAATTAAAAGATCCTTGCTCCTTGGAGGAAAAGTTATGACCAACTTAGTCCATCCTAAAGGAGATCAGTCCTGGGTGTTCACTGGAAGGACTGATGCTGAAGTTGAAACTCCAATACTGTGGCCACCTCATGTGAAGAGTTGACTCATTGGAAAAGACCCTGTTGCTGGGAAGGATTGGGAGCAGGAAGAGAAGGAGACGACAGAGGATGAGATGGCTGGATGGCATCACCGACTTGATGGACGAGTTTGGGTGAACTCCGGGAGTTGGTGATGGACAGGGAGGCCTGGTGTGCTGTGATTCATGGGGTCGCAAAGAGTCGGACACGACTGAGCAACTGAATTGAACTGAACTGAGACAACTTATTAAAAAGCAGAGACATACTTTTCCAATGAAGGTCCGTCTAGTCAAAGCTCTGTTTTTTCCAGTAGTCATGTATGGATGTGAGAGCTGGACCTTAAAGAAAGCTGAGGGCTAAAGAACTGATGCTTTCAAACTGTGGTGTTGGAGAAGACTCTTGAGAGTCCCTTGGACTGCAAGGAGATCCAACCAGTCCATCCTAAAGGAAATCAGTCCTGGCTGTTCATTGGAAAGACTGATGCTAAAACTGAAACTCCAATACTTTGGTCATCTGATGCTGGCTCATTTGAAAAGACCCTGATGCTGGGAAAAATTGAAGGCAGGAAGGAGAAGGGGATGACAGAGGATGAGATGGTTGGATGGTATCACCGACTCAATGGAAATGAGTTTGAGTAAACTCCAGGAGTTGGTGATGGACAGGGAGGCCTGGTGTGCTATAGTCCATGGGTTTGCAAAGAGTCAGACACGACTGAGTGACTGAACTGAACTGACCCCTTGATGTATTGGCTGTCAAGCTGCAAGTGGCTGAACCTGTGTTCAGTTACACAAGCATAGTACTCTTTCTTTTGGAACCTGGATCTCTAACCTGCCTCTAAAAAAATCATAATAGATACTCAGATATAGTGAAGCAATAAACAGATGAGAATTTTTGCTCAGCTATTTGTCTTAGTTTTACTAAAGCTATGGGACCTGAGACAACTCAGGGAGCATATGCACGAAATAAAAACGTGTATCAAATTACTTCATAACTACTGGTTGATTGATTAAAACGATGTCACCTTTTTAAACCAATGAGTTCTAATTGTGATGTTTGTTTTTGTACATTCCTATATACTTGATTAGGACTATAGGGCTTCCCTGGTGGCTCAGTCAGTAAAGAATCTGCCTGAAATGCAGGATACCCAAGTTTGATCCCTGGGTCAGGAAGATCCTCTTGAGAAGGGAATGGCTACCAACTCTAGTATTCTTGCCTATAGAATTCCATGGACAGAGGAGACTGACGTACCCCAGTCCATGGGGTAACAAAGAGTCAGACATGATTGAGTGACTAACCATTCATATACTTGATTAGGACGGTCTGTTATTGTAGCAGAATAAGTACATAACCTGCTGATATGATTTGATGGGGCCTGGGAAAGCCCTTCTGCCTAAAATTATCTCTTGCAATGGACTGCTAAATTCAACTGTATTAGTAACTGATTCTCACTTGGAACTTTTATCACACATTATGCACTTTTAATTTCACAACCACCAAAAGAAATAGGTATTATTATAATTTTACAGATGGGAAAATTAGGCAAAAGAAAAGTTAATGACTAGTCCAAGGTCGCTCAGATAGCAGATGTCAAAGTCTGAATACAAACTCGTGTTCTTTAACGCCAAGTTTCATGTTTCATCTGCTCTCTTCAACAATTAGTCATTCCTTCAGTCCCTGTTAAGAGCATGTTCTTCTGGACATTCTGAAAATACACATATCCTTGTATTGAATTTATCTTGCTTCATATCTTTTTTTTTTACATCTAATCTTGCCATGGTTCATGGCAAGTAGTAGTGAAGTCATCTAGGATTTTATTAGAAATACAAAAATGTCAGGATACAACTTAGACCTACTGGTAAAGGAAAGGAGACAGGAGACAAGGGAAGATGATGAAGAAAGAGAAATTCAGAAGTAGCAAAGTCAAACCGTAAGCAGTTTACAATTGTTTTTCTAGTGTGTACTAAGTCACTTCAGTTGTGTCCATCTCTTTGAAACCCAATGGACTGTAGACTGCCAGGCTTCTCTGTCCATGGGATTCTCCAGGCAAGAATTCTGGAGTGGATTGCATCCGTCCTCCAGGGGATCTTCCCAACCCTGGGGTTCTATGTGTCTCTTAAGCCTCCTGCATTGGCAGGTGGGTTCTTTACCACTAGTGCTACCTTTTCTTCTAGAGTGATCTAAAATTCCTTGTGTGAATTTCCTTAAAGTGGATATAGTCTCTTCTACTTCCCCAAATGCCAGGAAACTGAAGAAGCTTGTACAGCCTTGGCTCTAACCTCATAACCTGGAGTTTTGTTCTCTGATCCTTTCAGGAAGCTGAAGCAAACTCCATAGAATTACTATGTGTCTTGCCCTGTCTTTCTATTTTGTTTGAATACCACCAGTATATTAAGAAGAGTCTTGTAACATTGACTAAGTAGCATTTAGATTTTTTTCTACTCAACTTTCACAAATGAGTGCTATCTCTAAGGTAATAAGATAGAGCCCAAAGTTAGAGAAATAAAGGGTAAAGCTTGAGAATAAAGTTATTCTCGATCTAGAATTTGTGAAGAGTCATGGAAAAGATAGTAAAGAGGGACCAGCTAACATTCTAAGAATCATGAGTAAGATGGCTGCCACTTCTCTATTATCATATATTCTTTCCCATTGTTAGACCAATAGATCCCTGTTTGAAGTTTGGAAAATGTGGTTGCCATATGTGCATTTGATAATGACCATACTAATCCTTTGCCAAGATCAAAGGTACTCTGGGAAGTTTCACAGGCAGTAGCCATAGTTTGGATGAACTGTGCATCACTCTTGCCCAGTTTTCTTGAAGCCAAATAGTCTTTGCAAAACTTCTGGCTGTTTTGGGAGAATTAAATTATTAGAAATGAATATTATCTGCATCTCTACAAACTCAAAGGCCTGGGGTGAGTGTTAATTAGATACTCATAAGTTATGAACTTTGGGAGGGATCAGAACAAGTTTTCTCTTAAATCAGTGCAGGCCTTGAGGGAGGTAAGAGACCCAGTCTGGACTGTAGCTTCCTCCAGTTATTCCTGGTTAGTCAAGAAGGGTAGACTCTATCCCACGTGGGGAGATATGTTCCCATGTCTGAGAAGGGAGAAAAGAATAAAAAAAATCATTCACTTACCTCTCAGCTCTGAAGCTCTCAGGCTGTTAGACCCAGGTGGAAATCTGAGGCTGGACTTAAGAGGCCAGATGTCAGGCTGCCCAGCTCATTACACTTATGACCCACTTCTGGCCACCGGAGGGCATCTCCAGCAGGGACAAGCAACTGTGCACATACCACTGAGTCCTCTCTAATTGCTCACTGCCCTCTTCCTGCTTTTTTTTTTTTCTTAAAACAAAAACAAACCTCATCTCTTCTTTTCTTTTCCTTTGTGCTCTTTGCCCCTCCTCAAAGGGTCAAAAAAAATGTTTTCCCCCCTATCTAGAGACCTCCACTAGCAACATTTCTGCTGTGACAGAAATTCATATCACTCTCTACCCTGGTGCCTCCCCGTCTCTGCTCTTTGTGGTTGATAAATACGTAGTTCTGGCATGAAAGAGACTGGGTATAATCACTGGAGACTTCTCAGAGTGGAAACATCAGCGCTGCTTGCAGACACTTCCTAACTGAGAACAGCTTGAGAAAATAGGCTCTATGGAAAGAGGGGAGGGGGAAGTGGTTAGGAAAATGGAGAAATAAGAAAAATGGGGAAAAAATCTATTTTGTGCAAAGTGGGACAAAACCATTTTCTCATTGTTTAAGAAAACCCTCCTGGAACAGAAGAACTTTTTCCATATCAAGTTCACCAGTTGAGAAATAAGGGTATCCTGAAATCTGGCTTGGTAGAGATTAATTTTCTTTGTGTGTGTGGGAAGAAAAAGTTTTACAAAGCTGAGAATATAAAAAGGACTATCTGGGTGCTGTAATAGCCCATTAAAAGACTGATTTCATTTTTTAAGACAGACATAGTATTCAGTGAAGAGTGCTATTTAATTAAAACTGAAGCATGTATATTAATAAAAATCTAAGAATGTATTTTTAGGGACAAAACAGTTCAATATTCTGTTAGCAAGTAATCCTGATAGTGCAAGTATTCAAATTCAATAAGATTGTTTTCCATAAAATATACTATTATTCCGAATTTTCCAAAAGTTATCTCTTCTTTAGAGTTAGATTCAGTGATATTTAATTTCTCCAGAAACTGAGCAAAGGCTCAAGAGTTTGAGCCATATATATATATATATATATATATATATATATATATATTTGAGACTTACAGGGCAGAGACTGGTATAATACATAATCCAGAAGGTTTTGGATAATCAGGCTATCTTCCTATTCAGGGATTTTTTGGATAGTGATTTGATATCAATGACAGTGTTGAACCCCCAAGTCCTTCCCGTTCACCTACAAATTCTCTCATCCTTTCACCATCACCATTGAGCCTATTTTTGTCATATGGTATCCATATATTCATAGTGTAGAATGCTCTAAGGTCATCTTATCCTACTCTCTTTCAACAGTAATTGACCAGTAGGTCTAGCAGGAAATTAGTAAATTTAAAAAAAAAAAAATCCACGGACAAGAGAACTAAAAAATTAAAATTCAATAAATAAGTAAAACCTTTGAAAAGAGTATTTAAAGCTTATGATTCTGATAGAATGCTTGATTTTCCAACAGCTTCCAAATCCTTTCTTCTTCAATCCTCTAATGAAGTACTGATCAAAGGTTTTCTTACTTCCACACCCCCCCAACAAGTTGGCAGTTTTTCAGTTCCCCTTTTCTGCTGAAAGTTTTCATGCCTTATAATCCTTTTTGTCCCAGGGACCTCTGCCTTTTCTGTAGAAGGACACTTAGCCATGAATCCCTAGGAGGCTGAAATTCATGGCCAACAGGAAGAAGCAACCACTACTAAAGTGCATGCATCAGTAGACACATTGGTGCTTATTCTTGAAGGAAAGCTGCAGATTCCTGAGGTTCAAGTTGGGGTGGGGAGTATCTTGTAGCCTTTTACAGAGATATACAGGGGAAACTGCATTATTATGTACTGGCAAAGCAAGGGAAGCCTACTTTTTCTTCTAAAAATTTGAGCTTTTGGAAAATCAAAAAACTATCTCAAGAGTTTATGAGTTCTCCATCATTGGTGATGTTCTTTAAGAAGTTGTATATACTCTCTCAGGTTTTATTGGTACACATCTGCTTTTGTGTAGACCTCTAATACAACTATAGCTCTGAGATGTTGAGTTCTTTTGTAAGATATGCTCCAACTGTTGCTGAATATCCTTAGGTCTCTAGTTCTCATCTCAAACATTATTTGTTCATTTATTTAATTTTTTTCTAGTTCTGATTCTCTCAAATTCAATTCAAGGAGTTTTTCTTTTTTTTTTTTTTTTTTTTAGCATCTATTTGGTACTCTGTCCTGACCGGGCATTGCTGAAGCTCCAATTCTTTGGCTACCTGATGGAAAGAGCCAAGTCTTTGGAAAAGACCCTGAAGCTGGGAAAGACTGCATGCAAAAGGAGAAAGGGGAAGCAGAGGATGAGATGGTTGGATAACATCACTAACTCAATGGACATGAATTTGAGTAAACTCTGGGAGACAGTGGAGGACAGAGGAACCTAGCTTGCTGCAGTTCATGGTATCACAGAGTCAGACATGACTTAGCGACTGAACAACAACAACAAAAACAACTTTTTGTTCATTGTAAATAAGGTTTTATAGGTAGCAAACCTTGCATATATAAAGCAAAGAAGGTTAAACATGACCCAACTGACTGTAGAGACAAATTGAAAATTCTTAAATAACAGAATGCTCTTCCGCATGCTAATTTTAGTGAGAGTTGTTTCATATAAAGGTAAATTTAGAACCAGGCAGATGTTATTTTGAATTTAGGTCTGAACCTAGTAATGGGTCGAGTTTCTTAACATTCTTAAAACTCAATGTCTCCATTATAAATTTAAGACAATATCATTATCAAAATATAGATATTAAATGGAAATAAGCAGGTTTAAATCACTTAATACCTGGATTAGATAAGGTTCCAGAAATACACACTGTCTTCCCTTTACTTTATGTAGCCAAATCTGAACTTGGAAAAAGTAAGCATTTTTCCATCTTCGTAGGTGCATTTACAGTCTTATAACAATAGTTATCTGCTATTGGTTTCCAGTTGACTGAACACAGAATGAGAAAAACTTTATGCACCTAAGTCTTCTGGGGATGAAAAGGAGAAACATACTCTCTTCCCTTCAGGTCAGAATTACTGCATTGCTTGTGTTATTGCTGGTATTGCTGTCAGTGCCATAGCCTTTCCTGGTCCTGCTCAACCAACCCCATCACAGTGCTTAAGCCTGGGCAAGTTACTATAGGGCAGAAGGATGATTTTAAATACAGAAGAGCTAGAGAACTGCCTGGGACCACCTGACCACAAGTCTCAATCACCAAGCCTAAGTCCTTAGTCTGTCAAGACATGGCAACTCCCAGAAGGCAGAGAACTAGATTCTGCTTCTCAGGACTCTGCCTACCTCTCTGGTTGCAACTCTGCTGCATCCATAGTGAGATCTTTCCATTTGCAGTCTGTATTACACTCTGGCCAAAATTCTTGCACTAGATTTTCAATTTTGGCTTCTTTCTGATTAGACCCATCATGCTATAAGTCAGTGGCTTTTCTTTAAGACTTATTATGTCCTGGAACAACAAATGGAAAACAGTCCTAGACTTGATATTATTAACTTAGGTAAAATCCAATAATGGAAGTAAAGTTTCAGAAAGAAAAAAGCAATTTAAACTACTAATACAATTAGAGATATCTTAGGAAGTGCTAAAACTATGTTTAGTATGCATTAGGGCTTAGTAAGTATTAGCTTTAACTTACAATAAGTTAACCACTATACAGGTGTCATACAAATATATATTCATATACTCATAACAATCCTCCAGGTTAAGCATGGAATCTATTTTACAGGTAAGGAAACAGGTTTGGAGAAATAAAATAAATGTTCAAAATCACAGAGCAAGAAAGTTACAGAACTAGAATTTGAACCACAACTTTCTGGCTTTGGAGCCCATTCTAAGTCACTATGACATGCAAACCTATAAATCACAGATAGCATATTGAATTCACCAAACAGTGAATTCTTAATGAAAGTGTCCACTCCTTCTCCTGCCTATAAGCACTGTTAGGTTTGGATGTCCTTTGTCTCTTCAGTGGGGTTTGGTCTTCTTATAAGTGAATATTCCCCCAGGTGTTTTGAGACAATTATGAACCACACTGATTTTCAGTAGATGAAAACCTTAACCCTAATTGTCCTTGATGATATACCTCAATTCAGCATTTTAAAGGATTATAGTAAACAGAAGGAGCTATCGTATCAGTTTTCTCAATCAGGGTGTAAAATTATAGGGTTATCTTTCCCTGAAGTCTGGAGAATTAGCCCTGTCCTGACTGAAGTTCTAATCAGAGTCCAAGGTACTTCCTTGCATTTCTCCGGTGCCCTCAGTCATCCACCAGAATATATTTCAATTCTCATCTCAGAAGCTCTGGAGTAGGCTTTACAGAGATCATTTGATACTGAGATAGAGCATTTCAAGAGAGGGAAACAATTAAATTCCAGTGGCCTTGCCATGTAAATGCTGAACATAGTTTATTATTCACAATGTCTACACTCATCCTAATGAAAATTAAGAGTCACGAGTCTATATTTTTTAACCCAAATATTGACAGGTGGTGAGCAGGTGGAGCCACGCAGTGCTTGTCAGGGATGTGTCTGACTGGTAGGCGGAGGAGGGATGAAGATCTGAGTGAACGATAGCAGCACAGTCGTTCCTTTCCTGTTGTTGAGTGACACTTGGATATATCACTAAACATATAAAAATAGAAACTCTGTGTCAGCCTTCTTGTACAGGGTGCTGTGCTGCAGCATTTAAATCTGAATGTCAGTATGCCACTATCGTTATTTATAGAGGAGACCCATATAAACATTTTGAGAGCAACAGAGGAAAAGGGAGACAGAGAAAAGTGCATATGAGAGGGGAAGTGCTCAGAATGTTGTGTTCATTAATTGAGCAACTAACTATATATCTGGAAGTGATAATTCATACTTGTATAGGAATGTACATTTTGAGTGCTTCTCCAGTGGGTCAGTGGTAAAGAATCTGCCTGCAATGCAGGAGATGCATGAGAAGTGGGCTCCATCCCTGAGTTGGGAAGAATTCTGGAGGAGGGCATGGCAACTCACTCCAGTATTCTTGTTGGGATAATCCCATGGACAGAAGAGCCTGGTGGACTACAGCCCATAGTGTCACAAGGAGTTGAACAGGACTGAAGTGACTGAATATACATGCACAGACATTTTGCAAGGCACTTTCACATACATCACCATATTGGAGTCTCAAAGAGACTTCAGAAATACAAAGTAATATTTCCCTTCCTGAAGAAACTCAAGGAGATCAAGCAACTCCTGACATGTTGTTCAGCTGGCTGGTAGAAGAAATGGATCTCCACACTGCATCTTCAAAATGTAGTTATTCCTTCCCCATATAAAGAAGGTGGTAATGTGTCCATATAACAGATAAGGGAATTGAACTATGGAGTGACAATCTGACAAAACTAAAGTATGATATAATCATGAGTCAGGCCACGAGGCAGTCTGAGCAGTGAGGACACAGCAATGAAAAACAATAGATATATTCAGTTCAGGATCTGATGGAAGCAGGGCTAATGGGTGTGCTCCCCTGCAAAAGGATTGCAGTGCAGGGTGAACTGCTGCGTGTACAGCCATGCATCTGCCTAAGATGTCATATCTGGGACCAGACAAACCAGCCCCTTGGAGCCAGTAACTGACACTGGAACCACAGGACAAGCAGTCTGGCAGTTCTCAAACCTTCTTGGGGCCTGCTCCTCACTCACCAGGCAACAGAAATCCAAGTCAAAGGTGGAGAGAGATGTTCCGAGGGAGAGCAAGAAGGCAGAGGAGTAGGTGGACATGGAGCGTATCTCCCTTCACAGATACGTCAGCAATACACCTTCAGACAAACAACTGAGTGCAGAACACCAGCTGAGAGTGGGCAGGAGTACCCGACCAGCGGAAAAGAATATATAGAGCCACACAAAACTCAAGATCAGGCTGAGAGTGGGCAGGAGTACCTGACCAGCGGAAAAGAATATATAAAGCCACACAAAACTCAAGATCAAGCTGAGAGTGGGCAGGAGAACCCGACCAGTGGAAAAGAATATACAGACCAACACAAAACTCAAGATCAGGCTGAGAGTGGGCAGGAGTACCTGACCAGCGGAAAAGAATATATAGAGCCACACAAAACTCAAGATCAGGCTGAGAGTGGGCAGGAGTACCCGACCAGTGGAAAAGAATATATAGAGCCACACAAAACTCAAGATCAGGCTGAGAGTGGGCAGGAGTACCCGACCAGTGAAAAGAATATATAGAGCCACACAAAACTCAAGATCAAGCTGAGAGTGGGCAGGAGAACCCGACCAGTGGAAAAGAATATACAGACCAACACAAAACTCAAGATCAGGCTGAGAGTGGGCAGGAGTACCTGACCAGCGGAAAAGAATATATAGAGCCACACAAAACTCAAGATCAGGCTGAGAGTGGGCAGGAGTACCCGACCAGTGAAAAGAATATATAGAGCCACACAAAACTCAAGATCAAGCTGAGAGTGGGCAGGAGTACCCGACCAGCGGAAAAGAATATATAGAGCCACACAAAACTCAAGATCAGGCTGAGAGTGGGCAGGAGTACCCGACCAGCGGAAAAGAATATATAGAGCCACACAAAACTCAAGATCAGGCCCTGAGCCTTTGGAGTGAGAGCTCTAATTCCCAGACCCTAGACTACCAGAGAACTAACCCTAGGGAGTATCAAGTAGTGAGAACTCTCACAAACAAAACCACTTGAATACAAGACTCAGCATCAACCGACCACCACTAGCACCCTGTGCAGGATGCCTCTTCTAAATAACAAACAAAACAAAAATACAAACCCGATCATCAGCAGAAAGGTTTACCACCTCACTCAGCCTTGCCCATCAGAGGAAAAACAAACAAACAAACAAACAAAAAATCAGCACAAATCTCACCCCATATGAAGCTTACACAAACCACTGGACCAGCCTTAGGAGGACAGAAACCCAAAGGAAGAAATAATTCAACTTTCTTCAAGGAAAGAATTCAACTTTCCTTGAATCATGAGAAAAGGAGACCTCAAACAAAATAAATAAGTTAAAAAAAATAATAAAAAGGTAGAGAAATACTACACAAATGAAAGAACAAACTAGAAATACAGAAGTCCAAATAAATGAAGAGGAAATAGGCAAACTACCTAAAAAGGAATTGAGAATAATGAGAGTAAAGATGAACAGAAACATTGAAAGCAAAATGGAGAAAATGCAAGAATCAATTAACAAAGACCTAGAAGAATTAAAGAATAAACATACAGAGACAACAGCATAATTGTTGAAGTTAAAAATGCTCTAGAAGGAATCAATAGCAGAATATCTGAAGCAGAAGAACAAATCAGTGAGCTGGAAGATAAAATGGTGGAAATAACTGCTGAAGAGCAAAATAAAGTAAAAGGAATGAAAAGAATTGAGGAAAGTCTCAGAGACCTCTGGGACAATATCAAATTCAAATGGGACCACATTTGAATTATAGTGGTCCCAGAAGAAGAAGAGAAAAAGAATATGAGAGAATTTTTGAAGATATTGTAGTTGAGTATTTTCCAAACATGGAAAAGGAAATAGTCAATCAATTCCAAGAAGCACAAAGAATCCCACACAGAATAAACCCAAGGAGAAACATGCCAAGACACATACTAATCAAGCTAACAAAGATTAAATACAAAGAAAGAATATAAAAAGCAGCAAGGGAGAAGCAACAAGTAACATACAAGGGAAACCCCATACACTTAACAGCTGATTTTTCAGCAGAAACTCTGCAGGCCAGAAGGGAATGGTAGGATATATTTAAAGCACTGAAAGGGAAAAATCTACAACCAAGATTACTGTCCTGGCAAGGATCTCATTCAAAATTGATGGAGAAATTTAAAAATTTTCAGACAAACAAAAGTTAAAAGAATTCAGTGCCACAAAACCAGCTTTACGAAAAATGTTAAAGGGACTTAAATAGCCAAGAAATACAAGAGAAGAAAAAAGATCTACAAAATTAACCACAAACAATTAAGAAAATGGCAATAGGAACATATAAATATAAATTACTATAAATGTAAATGGATTAAATGCTCCAACAAAAAGACACAGACTGGTTGAATGAATACAAATACAAGACACACATTTATGCTGTCTACAAGAAACCCACTTCAGACTTAAAGATACATATAGACTCGAGGTAAAAAATATATTCCACGCAAATGAGAAGCAAAAGAAAGCTGGAGTAACGATCTTCATATCAGACAAAATAGACCTTAAAATAAAGATTATAAGAGATAAGGAAGGGCACTACATAATGATCAAGGGATCAATCCAAGAGGAATACTAACAAAGGTAAATAGCTATTCAGCCAACATCCCTGGGTTGGGAACATGCCCTGGAGAAGGAAATGGTAACCCACTCCAGTATTCTTGCCTGGAGAATTCCCATGGACAGAGGAGACAGGTGGGCTACAGTCCATGGGGTCTCAAAGATTCAGACACTACTGAGTGACTAAGCACAGCACAATCATGCAACATAGGAGCACCTCAATACATAAGACAAACACTAACAGACATAAAAGGAGAAATTGACAGTAACACAATAATAGTAGGAGACTTTAACACCCCACTCACACCAATGGACAGGTCATCAAAACAAAAAATTAATAAGGAAACACAGGTCTTAAACCATATATTAGATGAGATGGATCTCATTGATATCTTCAGGACATTCCATCCAAATGCAGAAGAATACAGCTTCTTCTCAAGTGCACATGGAATATTCTCCAGGAGAGACCACATCTTGGGTCACAAATCAAACTTCAGTAAATTTAAGAAAACTGAAATTGTATCAAGCATCTTCTCTGACCACAACGCTACAAGAGTAGATATCAATTACAAGGGGAAGAAAGTAAGAAATACAAACACATGGAGATTAAACAACATGTTTCTAAATAACCAACATGTTACTGAAGAAATCAAAAGGGAAATTAAAAACAAATCCTAGAAACAAATGACAATGAAAACACAATGGAAAACCTATGGGATTCAGCAAACGCAGTTCTAAGAGGGAAGTTTATAGCAATACAATCCTACCTCAAGAAACAAGAAACACATTGAATAGACAACCTAACTTTACACCTAAAACAACTGGAAAAAGAAGAACAACCCCCCCCCCCCAAATTAGTAGAAGGAAATAAAGCATAAAGATCCAAGCAGAAATAAATAAAAAAGAAATGAAAGAAGCAATAGCAAAGAAAAGCTGATTCTTTGAGAAGATAAACAAAACTGACAAACCTTTAGGCAGACTCATGAAGAAAAAAAGAGAGAAGAATCAAATCAACAACATTAGAAATGAAAAAGGAGAGGTTACAACAGACAATGCAGAAACACAAGGGATTATAGGAAACTATTGTGAACAAGTGTGTGGCAATAAAGTAGATAATCTGGAAGAAATGAACATATGCTTAGGTAAGTTCAGTCTTCCAAGACTGAACCAGGAAGAAATAGAAATTGTGAACAACCCAAATATAAGCACTGAAATTGAAGCTGTGATAAAAAAATCTCCCAGAAAACAAAAGCCCAGGACCAGATGGCTTCACAGGAGAATTCTGTCAAACATTTAGAGAAGAGCTGATGCCTATCTTTCTAAAATGCTTTAAAAAAACTGCAGAGGAAGGAACACTTCCAAACTCATTCTATGAGACCATCATCACAAAACCAGGCACAGACACACAGAAAAGAAAACTACAGCCAATTCACTGATGAATGGATGCAAAAATCCTCTACAAAATTTTAACAGAGTTCAGAAAAACATCAAAAAGCTCATTCACAATGATCAAGTTGGGTTTATTCCAGGGATGCAAGGATTCTTCAATATATGCAAATCAATCAATGTAATACACCATATTAACAAATTGAAAGATAAAAAACATATAATGATCTCAATAGATGCAAAAAAAGCCTTTGACAAAATTCAGCACCCATTTATGATTAAAACTCTTCCAAAAAATGTGCATAGAAGGAACCTACCTCAATGTAGGAAAGGCCATATATGATAAACCTACAACAAACATAATTCTCAATGGTGAAAAACTGAAAGTATTCCTCCTAAGATGAGGAACAAGACACGGGTGCCCACTTTCCCCACTACTATTTAACTTAGCTCTGGAAATCCTAGCTACAGCAATCAGAGAAGAAAAAGAAATGAATCCAGATCAGAAAAGAAGCAAAGATCTCACTGTTTGCAGATGACATGATACTGTACATAGAAAACCCTAAAGATATTATCAGAAAATTACTAGAGCTAATCAGTGAATTTAGCAAAGTTTCAGGATACAAAATGAATACACAGTAATCACTTGCATTTTTATATAATAAAAATTCAAAATTAGAAAGAGAAATTAAAGAATCAATCCCATTCACCATTGCAGCAAAACAAATTAAATATCTAGGAATAAACTTACCTAAAGTGACAAAATAATTGTATGCGGAAAATCATAAGACACTAGTGAAAGAAATCAAAGATGACATAAGCAGATGGAGAGATATTCCATGTTCCTGGGTAGGAAGAACCAATATTGTGAAAAAGACTATACTACCAAATGCAATCTACAGATTCAATGTGATCCCTATCAAACTACCAATCTCTTCACAGAACTAGAACAAAAAATTTCACAATTCATACGGAAACACAAAAGACCCCGAATAGCCAAAGCAGTCTTGAGAAAGAAGAATGGAGCTGGAGGAATCAACATTCCTGACTTCAGATTATACTACAAAGTTACAGTCATTAAGACAAAACCAATACAATATTGTAAAGTAATTAGCCTCCAATTAAAATAAATAAATTTAAAAAAAGACAGTATAGTATTGGCACAAAAACAAAAATATAGACCAATGGAACAAGCTACAAAGGCCCGAAATAAATCCATACATCTATGAGTACCTTATTTTGACAAAGGAGGCGAGAATATACAATCGGGCAAAGACAGCCTCTTCAATAAATGGTGCTGGGAAAACTGGACAGCTACATATATAGGAATGAATTTAGAACACTTTCTAACACCATACACAAAGATAAACTCAAAATGGATTAAAGACCTAAATGTAAGACCAGAAACTATAAAATTCTTAGAGGAACATAGACAGAACACTCAGTGACATAAATCAAAGCAAGATCCTCTATGACCCACCTTCTAGAGTAACAGAAAAAAGAAACAAAAGGAAATTAGTGGGACCCGATTAAGCTAAAAGCTTTTGCACAGCAAAGGAAACTATAGGCAACATGAAAAGACAACCCTCAGGATGGGAGAAATTAATAGCAAATGAAACAACTGACAAACGATTAATTTCTAAAACATACAAGCAGCTCATACAAACAATACCAGAAAAACAAATAACCCAATCAAAAAGTTGGAAAAAGACCTAAACAGACATTTCTCCAAAGGAGACTTACAGATGACTAACAAACACATGAAAAGATGCTTAATGTCACTCATTATTAGAGAAAGGCAAATCAAAATTACAATGAGATATCACCTCACACTGGTCAGAATGGCCATCATCAAAATGTCTGCAAACAATAAATGCTGGAAAGTGTTGGGAGAAAAGGGAATGCTCTTGCACTGTTGGTGGGAGTGTAAATTGATTCAGCCACTATGAAAGACAGTATGGAGATTTCTTAAAAAACTAAGAATAAAACCACCATATGACCCAGCAAACCCACTCCTAGGCATATACCCTGAGGAAACCAAAATTGAGACAATGTGTATCCCATTGTTCACTGCAGGGCTATTTATAACAGCTAGAACACGGAAGCCACCTATATGTCCATGAACATATAGATGAATGGATAAAGAAGTAGTGGTACATATACACAATGGAATATTCAGTTCAGTTACTCAGTCATGTCCGACTCCTTGTGACCCCATGAATCACAGCACACCAGGCCTCCTTGTCCATCACCAGCTCCCGGAGTTCACTCAAACTCATGTCCATCGAGTCAGTGATGCCATCCAACCATCTCATTCTCTGTCATCCCCTTCTCCTCCCGCCCCCAATCCCTCCCAGCATCAGAGTCTTTTCCAGTGAGTCAACTCTTCGCATGAGGTAGCCAAAGTATTGGCGTTTCAGCCTTAGCATCATGACCACGGGGAAAACCATAGCCTTGACTAGACGGACCTTTGTTGGCAAAGTAATGTCTCTGCTTTTTAATATACTATCTCAATTCAGTTCAGTTCAGTCGCTCAGTCATGTCCGACTCTTTGCGACCCCATGAATCACAGCACGCCAGGCTCCCTGTCCATCACCAACTCCCGGAGTTCACCCAAACTCATGTCCATCGAGTCGGTGATGCCATCCAGCCATCTCATTCTCTGTCATACCCGTCTCCTCCCACCCCCAATTCTTCCTAGCATCAGACTCTTTTCCAGTGAGTCAACTTGAAGCATGAGGTGGCCAAAGTATTGGAGTTTCAGCTTTAGCATCAGTCCTTCCAATGAACACCCAGGATTGATCTCCTTTAGAGTGGACTGGTTGGATCTCCTTGCAGTCCAAGGGACTCTCAAGAGTCTTCTCCAGCACCACAGTTCAAAAGCATCAATTCTTCGGCGATCAGCTTTCTGCACAGTCCAACTCTCACATCCATACATGACCATGGGAAAAACCATAGCCTTGACTAGACGGACCTTTGTTGGCAAAGTAATGTCTCTGCTTTTTAATATGCTATCTAGGTTGGTCATAACTTTACTTCCAAGGAGTAAGCGTCTTTTAAATTCATGGCTGCAATCAGCATCTGCAGTGATTTTGGAGCCCCAAAAAATAAATTCTGACACTGTTTCCACTGTTTCCCCATCTATTTCCCATGAAGTGATGGGACCAGATGCCGTGATTTTTGTTTTCTTAATGTTGAGCTTCAAGCCAACCTTTTCACTCTCCTCTTTCACTTTCATCAACAGGCTTTTGAGTTCCTCTTCACTTTCTGCCATAAGGGTGGTGTCATCTGCATATCTGAGGTTATTGATATTTCTCCCGGCAATCTTGATTCCAGCTTGTGCTTCTTCCAGCCCAGCGTTCCTCATGACGTACTCTGCATATAAGTTAAATAAGCAGAGTGACAATATACAACCTTGACATACTCCTTTTCCTATTTGGAACCAGTCTGTTGTTCCATGTTCAGTTCTAACTGTTGCTTCCTGACCTGCATACAGGTTTCTCAAGAAGCAGGTCAGGTGGTCTGGGATTCCCATCTCTTTCAGAATGTTCCAGAGTTTATTGTGATCCACACAGTCAAAGGCTTTGGCATAGTCAATGAAGCAGAAATAGATGTTTTTTTGGAACTCTCTTGCTTTCTCCATGATCCAGCGGATGTTGGCAATTTGATCTCTGGTGCCTCTGCCTTTTCTAAAACCTGCTTGAACATCTGGGAGTTCACGGTTCACATATTGCTGAAGCCTGGCTTGGAGAATTTTGAGCATGACTTTACTAGCGTGTGAGATGAGTGCAATTGTGTGGTAGTTTGAGCATTCTTTGGCATTCCATTTCTTTGGGATTGGAATGAAGACTGACCTTTTCCAGTCCTGTGGCCACTGCTGAGTTTTCCAAATTTGCTGGCATATTGAGTGCAGCACTTTCACAGCATCATTTCTCAGGATTTGAAATAGCTCAATTGGAATTCCATCACCTCCACTAGCTTTGTTCGTAGTGATGCTCTCCAAGGCCCACTTGACTTCACATTCCAAGATGTCTGGCTCCAGGTGAGTGATCACGCCATCGTGATTATCTTCGTCGTGAAGAACTTTTTTGTACAGTTTTTCTGTGTATTCTTGCCACCTCTTCTCAATATCTTCTGCTTCTGTTAGGACCATACCATTTCTGTCCTTTATCAAGCCCGTCTTTGCATGAAATGTTCCCTTGATATCTCTAATTTTCTTGAAAAGATCTCTTGTTTTTCCTATTCTATTGTTTTCCTGTATTTCTTTGCATTGATTGCTGAAGAAGGCTTTCTTATCTCTCCTTGCTATTCTTTGGAACTCTGCATTCAGATGCTTATATCTTTTCTTTTCTCCTTTGCTTTTCACTTCTTTTCTTTTCACAGCTATTTGTAAGGCCTCCTCAGACAGCCATTTTGCTTTTTTGCATTTCTTTTCCATGGGGATGGTCTTGGTCCCTGTCTCCTGTACAATGTCACGAACTTCCATCCAGAGTTCATCAGGTACTCTATCTATCAGATCTAGACCCTTAAATCTATTTCTTACTTCCACTGTATAATCATAAGGGATTTGATATAAGTCATATCTGAATGGTCTAATGGCTTTCCCTACTTTCTTCAACTTAAGTCTGAATTTGGCAATAAGGAGTTCATGATCTGAGCCACAGTCAGCTCCTGGTCTTGTTTTTGCTAACTGTATAGAGCTTCTCTATCTTTGGCTGCAAAAATATAATGAATCTGATTTCGGTGTTGACCATCTGGTGATGTCCGTGTGTAGATTCTTCTCTTGTGTTGTTGGAAGAGGGTGTTTGCTATGACCAGTGCGTTCTCTTGGCAAAACTCTGTTAGCCTTTGGCCTGCTTCATTCCGTGCTCCAAGGCCAAATTTGCCTGTTACTCCAGGTGTTTCTTGACTTCCTACTTTTGCATTCCAGTCCCCTATAATGAAAAGGACATCTTTTTTAGGTGTTAGTTCTAAAAGGTCTTGTAGGTCTTCATAAAACCATTCAACTTCTGCTTCTTCAGCATTACTGGTTGGGGCATAGACTTGAATTACTGTAATATTGAATGGTTTGCCTTGGAAACGAACAGAAATCATTCTCTCATTTTTCAGATTGTCTCCAAGTACTGCATTTTGGACTCTTTTGTTGACCATGATGGCTACTCCATTTCTTCTAAGGGATTCCTGCCCACAGTAGTAGACATAATGACAGAATATACTATCTAGGTTGGTCATAACTTTCCTTCCAAGGAATAATCGTCTTTTAATTTCATGGCTGCAATCAGCATCCACAGTAATTTTGGAGCCCAAAAAAATAAAATCTGACACTGTTTCCACTGTTTCCCCAACTATTTCCCATGAAGTGATGGGACCAGATGCCACGATCTTTGTTTACTGAATGTTGAGCTTCAAGCCAACCTTTCACTCTCTCAGCCATAAAAAGGAATGCATTTGAGTCAGTTCTAATGAGGTTTATGAACCTAAAACCTATTATACAGAGTGAAGTAAGTCAGAAAGAGAAAGATAAATATTGTATTCTAATGCATACATTTGGAATCTAGAAAAATCGTACTGAAGATTTTATTTACAGGGCAACAGTGAAGAAACAGACACAGAAAATAAACTTATGGACGTGGGGAGAGGGGAGGAGAGGGTGAGATGTATGGAAAGAGTAACATGGAAACATATTATCATATATTAAATAGATAGTCTATGGGAATTTGCTGTCAAACGGCTCAGGAAAGTCAAACAGGGGCTCTATATCAACCTAAGGGGTGGAATGGGGAGGGAAATGTGAGGGAGTTTCACAAGGGAGGGGATACAGGTATACCTATGGCAGATTCATGTTGAGATTTGACAGAAAAGAGAAAATTCTGTAAAGCAATTATCCTTCAATGAGAAAATAAATAAATGAACAATAGATAAAATATTTTGTCTTTGTAAAGCTAATCCTGCAGCGGTTGTGTTAGATAACCTTTATAATTCTACAACTTCACAGTGCAAGTAGAGATATAGAGCCATCTAATGCTATTTTTATCATTTGTAAATAATGAACTACCTAAAAACACAAAACATATAAAGCATTTTGTATTTCAAAACATTCAGCTATCTTATAGAAACTCTTTGTTAGTTCTGAGATGATGATTATTTGGGGTAGATTCTGTAGTATTAGATGTCATGTTCTGTTCAAGTCAACACTACATAGTAAAACATTTCTATATATGTTCAATGAAACTGAAAGGGACCTGCAGGATCCCCTGTGGATCAGTAATGAAGTGACTAAATAGAGCCTGCTAGCATGGCTAGTATTGAACAGTAGCTTAAGTAGTCACCCTCAAACTTCTTTGTTTCTTAGAATCCCCTAAGGAGCTTCAGAAATTACTCATTACTGTGTTCTCCCCAAAGAGTGTAACATGAATGATCTAGCAAGTGAGCAGAATGCTTAAAATGATTCTAATATGGTGATATGTTTAGGAATCACAGACTTGATGTTCTGTTGCTCAGTCCCTAAGTCATGTCCAATTCTTTGTGACTCCATGGACTGCAACATGCCAGAATTCCCCATCCTTCACTTTCTCCCAGAGTTTGCTCAAACTCATGTCCATTGAGTGGGTGATGCCATCCAACTATCTCATCCTCTGTTGCCACCTTCTCCTCCTGCCCTCAATCTTTTCAGCATCAGGGTCTTTTCCAATAAGTTGGCTCTTCACACCAGGTTGTCAAAGTATTGGATCTTCAGTTTCAGTCCTTCCAAAGAGTATTCAGGGTTTATTTTCTTTAAGACTGATTCGTTTGATGTCCTTGCTATGCAAGGGACTCTCAAGAGTCTTCTCCAACACCACAGTTCAAAAGCATCAATTATTCATGCTCAGCCTACTTTATGGTCCAACTCTCACACCCATACATGACTACAGGAAAAACCATAGCTTTGACTATACAGACCTTTGTCAGCAAAGTGATATCTCTGCTTTTTAATATTCTGTCTAGGTTTGTCATAGTTTTTCTTCCAAGAGCAAGCATCATTTAACTTCATGGCTGCAGTCACTGTCTGCAGTGATTTTTAGAGCCCAAGAAAATAATATCTGTCACTGTTTCCATTTTTCCTCATCTATTTGCCATGAAGTGATGGGACCAGATGCCATGATCTTTGTTTTTTTGAATGTTGAGTTTCAAGCCAGTTTTTTCACTCTTCTCTTTCACCCTCATTAAGAGGCTCTTTAGTTCCTCTTCAGTTTCTGCTATTAGAGTGGTGAATGAATGTGAAAGTCGCTCAGTCATGTCTGACTCTTTGTGACAGCATTGACTAATACAGTTCGTGGACTTCTCCAGGCCAGAATACTGGAGTGTGTAGCCTTTGCCTTCTCCAGGGGATCTTCCCAACCCAGGGATCAAACCCAGGTCTCCTGCATTGCAGGCATTAATCATTAGAGTGGTAATCATCTGCATATCTGAGGTTGTTGATATTTCTCCCAGCAATCTTGATTCCAGCTTGTGATTCATCCAGCTCATCATTTTGCATGAAGTATTATGCATATAAGTTAAATAAGTAGGGTGAAAATATGAGGCCTTGTCATACTTCTTTCTCAATTTTGAACCAGCCCATTGTACCATGTCCAGTTCTAACTGTTGCTTCTTGACCTGCTTAATGATATCTCAGGAGGCAGGTAAGGTTGTCTGGTATTCCCATTTCTGAAAGAATTTTCCACAGTTTGTTGTGATTCACACAATCAAAGGCTTTAGTGTAGACAATGAAGCAGAATTAGATGTCTTTCTGTAACTGCCTTGCTTTTTCTATGATCAAACAGATGTTGACAATTTGGTCTATGGTTTTTCTGCCTTTTCTAGCTTGTGCATCTGAAAGTTCTCAGTTCACATGATTACCTCTGAAGCTTAGCTTGAAGGATTTTGAGCATAACCTTGTTAGCATGTGAAATGAGTGCAATTGTATGGTAGTTGGAACATTCTTTTGCATTGCCCTTCTTTGTGATTGTAGTGAAAACTGAAGTTTTCCAGTCCTGTGGCCACTGCTGAGTTTTCCAAATTTGCTGGCCTATTGAGTGCAGCACTTTCACAGCATCATCTTTTTGGATTTGAAATAGCTCAGCTGGAATTCCATCACCTTCACTGGCTTTGTTTGTAGTAATTCTTCCTTAGGCCCACTTGACTTCACACTCCAGGATGTCTGGCTCTAGGTGAGTGACCACACCATCGTGGTCATTTGGGTCAATAACTTTTTTTTTTTTACAGTTCTGTGCATTTTTGCCACCTCTTCTCAGTCTCTTCTGCTTCTATTAGGTCCTTGCCATTTTTATTCTTTATTCTTTACCTATCTTTGTATGAAATGTTCCCTTGGCATATCCAATTTTCTTGAAAAGATCTCTAGTTTTTCCTATTATATTATTTTGCTCTATTTCTGTTCACTGTTCACTTTAGAAGGCCTTCTTTTCTCTTTGCTATTCTCTGAAACTCTGCGTTCAGCTTGGTATATCTTTTCCTTTCTCCCTTGCCTTTTGGCTTTTTCTTTTCTCAGCTATTTGTAAAGCCTCCTCAGACAACCACTTCACCTTCTTGTTTTTCTTTCTCTTTGGAATGGTTTTGGTCACTGCCTCCTATATAATGTTATGAACCTCCATCCATACTTCTGCAGGCACTCTTGCCTACCAGATCTTATCCTTTGAATCTATTTGTCACCTCCACTGCATAATCATTAAGGAGTTGATTTAGGTCATACCTGAATGACCTAGTTTTTTTTTTTTTTTCCCTACTTCAATTAAACCTGAATTTTGCAATAAGGAGCTCATTATCTGAGCCACAGTTAGCTCCAGGTCTTGTTTTTGCTGTTTGTATAGAGCTTCTCCATCTTAAGGTGCAAAGAATACAGTCAACTTGATTTTGGTATTAACCATCTGATGATGTCCATGTATAGAATCCTCTCTTATGTTGTTGGAAGAGGGTGTTTGCTATGACCATGAAAAACTTGGTCCACTGAGGAAGGGAATAGCAAACCACTCCAGTATTTTTCCTTCAAGAACCTCAAGAACAGTATGAAAAAACAAAAAGATATGACAGTGGAAGATAAGCCCCACCCCCAGGTCAATAGGTCTCTAATATGCTATTGAGGAAGAGCAGAGAAATAGCTCCAGAAAGAATGAGGAGGCTGGGCCAAAGTGAAAATGCTTAGTTTTGGATGTGTCTGGTGGTAAAAGTAAAGTCCAATGCTATAAAGAACAATAATGTATAGGAACCTGGAATGTTACATCCATGAATCAGGTAACTGGAAATGATTAGGCAGGAAATGACAAGATTGAATATTGAAATCTTAGGAATCAATGAACTAAAATGGATGGGAATGAGTGAATTTAATTCAGAAGGCCATTGTATCTACTACTGTGGGTAAGAATACCTTAGAAGAAATGGAGTAGCCCTCATAGTCAACAAAATAATCTGAAATGCAGTACTTGAGTGCAATCTCAAAAATGACAGAATGATCTCGGTTCATTTCCAAGGCAAAGATGCAACATACTGTAATCCAAGTTTATGCCCCAACCACTAATGCCAAAGAAGATGATCAGTTCTATGAAGACTTTCTAGATCTAACACCAATACCCTTTTCATCATAGGGGATTAGAATGCAAAATAGGAAGTGAAGAGATACCTGGAGTAACAGGCAAGTTTGGCCTTGGGGTACCAAATGAAGCAAGGTAAAGGCTAAGAGAGTTTTGCCAAGAGAATGCGCTGGTCATAGGAAACACCCTTTTCCAACAACGCAAGGTGATGATCTTCAAATGGGCATCACTTACTTGTGATGTGTTTAATGAATGACGACCATTGTTGCCCTAGCCCATTACCATTATTTGTCACTGTTTTCCTTACCAATAGAACTCCGTTTTGTTTTTTTTTTCTTTTCTGGCATTAAACAACCATGTGCACAAAAATACAGAGATTCTTCCAGTTCGATAGGGTGAATCTTAATTATTCTTAGTTGTATTCTCTCTGTGGCAATAATTAATTTGAGGGTTATGGAATAGGGAAAAATATAAGTGGGGAGAAATTATGGGAAAGATTTGTTTGCAGTTAACAAAGGAGACTTCTGTGAGAAAATAGTCCTTTTTTTTTTTTCTACCTCTGGACATTAACTTTGTGGGGAAGACATGGTAGCTATTGAGATCTTGCAGGGAGTGAGACATAGCAAGGATAAAGGCAGCACACTAACAATGCCTAATGACAGATGAAAAGAAACTGTTTTTTTTTTTTTAATTAAAAAATTATTGTAGTTGAGTTACAATGTGTTAGTTTCAGGTGTACAGCAAAGTGATTCTGTTATGCATACTTATACAACTATTCTTATTCAGATTCTTTTCACTTATAGGTTATCATAAAATATTGAGTATATTTACCTGTGCTGTATAGTAGATCCTTCGTTTATTTTATGTTTAATAATGTGTATATGTTAATCTCAATCTATAATGTACTCTCCCACTTTTCTCCTTTGGTAATCCTAAGTTTATTTTCTAAGTTGGTGGGTCTATTTCTATGTTCTTGTTGATAATCAGTGTACCACTAAAACTTAATGAACCCAAATACCAACATATTCCCTGACCTTGTGGTATTTATCATTAATGCTACTTTAATTGGTATTTCTGGAATTTACAGCCAAAATTATACTAAATAATACATAAACCCTTAATTTTATAGTTAGCCTCAAGAGAAATATGCTATCCTAGGACAAAATGATGACTGGCCTCAAACTTTATATTGTCCCTGAAGAGAGATCTGTGGACATTTTGGGGAAAATTATGATAGTTTTCTTACATGGCCACAACTCAAAGATTATGGATTTATTTCAAATTTTCATATTTTAAAAACTTAACCTGATAAAGATCTGTCATAAGAAAGTTACTAAAATTTTTCTTAAACCTCTTTATATGTTCCATGTGCCATTTAAAATATTAATGAGAAGACCAGAGATAGGAGAACCACAATAATAAAATAAAAACAACACTTACCTACCAGTTAGATTATCATTGATATAATCATACCATGATATGGAACTTCTCAAAAAGGGTGCAAGGGTACTTTTGGCACCAGGTTGCAGGATGGAGTTGTTGAGAGCAAGTGACAAATTGTCCTTTACTTTGCTTTCTAAAAACTCTCCTCTAGAAGGGGAAATAAAAAAGAAAGTTATGTGGAGGTTAATTGAAGCTTCAATCAATTTTTATGGGTGATAGTCCAGTAAGTTCCTACAATTTCAAATGCTGCTTTTCCCTTAAGGATTCTGTAGTGCCAGTTTTCTGTTTTCCCCAGGGTAGTTTTTGAAACTTAATAATTATAAATAACATTTTTTTGGATGCTCACCATGTGCCAGTCATCATGCCAGGCTTTTTACATGCATCATCTCAAATAGTCCTCACCACGGACCTTTGAGGACCATGGGTCTCGGAGACTTTAAATGCCTGTGAAAGGACTCAGAGTTATTGAGTAGATGTGCTGGGGTGGAAGCCAAGCTGGTGCTCTTAGCAACAGCACAGTATTGTCTTATATCCATTGTGGAAAATTGTGAAAAGAACACAAACTCGTCATCCAGCTCTACCATTTACTACCAGTGTGAACTTGGCCTTCTTCACGAGATCCTTGCAAAGACTGAACCATGTTCTTTGTAAACTGAAAGTCCTATCCAAAAGTAACACGCTATTTCAATATCTTGGTTGTTGAGGTTTGTTGAATGGACGTTGATAGACTTCTTACTTTGGGCCAGACCTTTTGCTCGGTCCTGGGAATACAACAATACGTAAGGGATGAGAGTTCCTTCCCTGTCATTCCTGGACTTTGGCAGTCAGGGTGAGGCCACACTTCCCTTTCCAGACAGACCCGGGGCTGCCCCAATTCTGGCTGTGTGTCCCTAAGCCATCCTGGTAAAATCTTGTTGAGAATTGTTGCCAACATTTCTCCAGCTGCCTCATATTTAATGAAATCAGAAAGAAGCCTGTGCACCTGACAGTAGTTCAGAATATGAGGTGAATGATTAAAGTTTAAAAGGTCGTATACCATTGTAATACTGAAAAGAAACTTTATGATTCATCATTCCTGATGTAATGTCATCAGTTTAATAAAGCCATATTTCACTCACAGCTCATTTTTAATGGGCCTATTTAAGTAATGGCATTGGAGTTGTTTTTTTCCCACCCGCCTTCGAAGCTAAGAGTGGTTTTTATGGATTATACTTGAAAACAACGCAGTAGTTTAGGACTTGGATATTTACAATATCTTTCAGCCTTCAGTTGACTGGATATTATTTAGGCCAAATCCCTCTACTTGGACTGAACTATCAAGCAAAGGCAAACAAGCAGCTGGATATGCTAATACACAAATAAACAATGTCTCCTTTAATTGTATGAATTGGGATTTATATCATGGGCAAATATGGTTATCTGTAAGCTACTTTGATGGGCAGTGGTCAGAGGGCATCATGCCTTGGGTGGCATTTCATTCAAGCAAGGCAATGGAATCCACTGAACCTGGATGTTTTAAACCAGTGCTTCTCCACTGGAGACAAATATTTTTTGTACCCCAGGGGACATTTGGCAATGACTGGAGATGTCTTTTCTTGTCACAACTGGAGGCAATGGAAAGGTATTGCCATTGGACTCTAGTGGACAGACTAGGGATGCACCCAAACATTCTGCAACACACAGGTACCCCCTCATCTCTGCCCAACAAAGAATTATTTGACTTAAAATGTCAACAGTGGTGAGATTCAGAAATACTGAATTTGATGATTGGATGTGGGGTGGGAGACTGGGATTCAATCAATCAGTTCAGTCGCTCAATCGTGTCCAACTCTTTGTGCGACCCCATGAACTGCAGCACGCCAGGCCTCCCTGTCAGTCACAACTCCTGGAGTTTACCCAAATTCATGTCCATTGAGTCGGTGATGCCATCCAACCAGTTCATCCTCTGTTGTCCCCTTCTCCTTCCACCTTCAATCTTTCCCAGCATCAGGTTCTTTTCAAATGAGTCAGCTCTTCATATCAGATGGCCAAAGTATTGGAGTTTCAGCTTCAACATCAGTCCTTCCAATGAACACCCAGGATGGATATCCTTTAGGATGGACTGGTTGGATCTCCTTGCAGTATAAGTGACTCTCAAGAGTCTTCTCCAACACCACAGTTCAAAAGGATCAATTCTTCTGTGCTCAGCTTTCTTTATAGTCCAATTCTCACATCCATACATGACTACTGGGAAAACAATAGCCTTGACTAGGCAGACCTTTGGTGACAAAGTAATGTCTCTGCTTTTTAATATGCTATCTAGGTTGGTCATAACTTTCCTTCCAAGGAGTAAGCGTCTTTTAATTTCATGGCTTCAGTCACCATCTGAAGTGATTTTGGAGACCAAAAAAAATAAAGTCAGCCACTGTTTCCACTGTTTCACCATCTATTTGCTGTGAAGTGATGGGAACAGATGCCATGATCTTAGTTTTCTGAATATTGAGTTTTAAGCCAACCTTTTCACTCTCCTCTTTCACTTTCATCAAGAGGCTCTTTAGTTCTTCTTCACTTTCTGCCATAAAGGTGGTATCATCTTCATATCTGAGGTTATTGATATTTCTCCCAGCAGTCTTGATTCCAGCTTGTGCTTCCTCCAGCCCAGCATTTCTCATGATGTACTCTGCATATAAGTGAAATAAGCAGGGTGACAATATACAGCCTTGACATATTCCTTTTCCTATTTGGAACCAGTCTGTTGTTCCATGTCCAGTCCTAACTGTTACTTCCTGACCTGCATACAGGTTTCTCAAGAGGCAGGTCAGGTGGTCCGGTATTCCCATCTCTTCCAGAATTTTCCACAGTTTATTGTGATCCACATAGTCAAGGGCTCTGGCATAGCCCATGAAACAGAAATAAATGTTTTTCTGGAACTCTCTTCTTTTTTGATGATCCAGTGGATATTGACAGCTTGATCTTTGGTTCCTCTGCCTTTTCTAAAGCCAGCTTGAACATATGGAAGTTCACAGTTTCATACTGCTAAAGCCTGGCTTGGAGAATTTTGAGTATTATTTTACTAGTATGAGAGATGAGTGCAATTGTGTGGTAGTCTGAGCATTCTTTGGCATTGCCTTTCTTTGGGATTGGAATGAAAACTGACCTTTTCCAGTCCTGTGGCCACTGTGAGTTTTCCAGATTTGCTGGCTTATTGAGTCCAACACTTTCACAGCATCATCTTTCAGGATTTGAAATAGCTCAACTGGAATCCCATCACCTCCACTAGCTTTGTTCATAATGATGCTTCCTAAAGGCCGTTTGACTTTACATTCCAGGATGTCTGGCTCTAGCTGAGTGATCACACCATCATGATTATCTCAGTCTTGAAGTTCTTTTTTGCATCATGATTATTTCAATCATGAAGATCATTTTTGTATAGTTCTTCTGTGTATTCTTGCCACCTCTTCTTAATATCTTCTGGTTCTGTTAGGTCTACACAATTTCTGTCCTTTATCGAGCCCATCTTTGCATGAAATGTTCCGTTAGTATCTCTAATTTTCTTGACGGGATCTCTAGTCTTTCCCATTCTGTTGTTTTCTTCTATCTATATTCTTTTCACTGTCACTGAGGAAGGCTTTCTTATCTCTCCTTGCTATTCTTTGGAACTCTGCATTCAAGTGGGTATCTTTCCTTTTCTCCTTTGCTTTTCGCCTCCCTTTCTTTCACAGCTATTTGTAAGGCCTCCTCAGACAGCCATTTTGCTTTTTTTGCATTTCTTTTTCTTGGGGATGGTCTTGTTCCCTGTCTCCTGTACAATGTCATGAACCTCCATACATAGCTCATTAGGCATTGTGGCCATCAGATCTAGTCCCTTAAATCTACTTCTCACTTTCACTGTATAGTCATAAGGGATTTGACTTAGGTCTTACCTGAATGGTCTAGTGGTTTTTCCCCACTTTCTTCAATATAATTCTGAATTTGGCCATAAGGAGTTCATGATCTGAGCCACAGTCAGCTTCCAGTCTTGTTTTTGCTGCCTGTATAGAGTTCCTCCATCTTTGGCTGCAAAGAAAATAATCAATCTGATTTCGGTGTTGACCATCTGGTGATGTCCTTGTGTAGAGTCTTCTCTTGTGTTGTTGAAAGAAGGTGTTTGCTATGACCATTGGGTTCTCTTGGCAAAATCTCTATTAGCCTTTGTCCTGCTTCATTCCGTGCTCCAAGGCCAAATTTGCCTGTTACTCCAGGTGTTTCTTGACTTACTACTTTTGCATTCCAGTCCTCTATAATGAAAAGGACATCTTTTTTGGGTATTAGTTCTAAAGGCTCTTGTAGGTCTTCATAGAGCCATTCAACGTCAGCTTCTTCAGCATTACTGGTCGGGGCATAGACTTGGGTTACTATGACATTGAATGATTTGCCTTGGAAATGAACAGAGATCATTCTGTCTTTTTTGAGATTGTATCTCAGTTCAGTTCAGTCGCTCAGTCTTGTCCGACTCTCCGCGACCCCATGAATCACAGCACGCCAGGCATCCCTGTCCATCACCAACTCCCGGAGTACACTCAAACTCATGTCCACAGAGTCGGTGATGCCATCCAGCCATCTCATTCTCCATCGTCCCCTTCTCCTCCCGCCCCCAACCTTTCCCAGCATCAGAGTCTTTTCCAGTGAGTCAACTCGTCGCATGAGGTGGCCAAAGTATTGGAGTTTCAGCTTTAGCATCAGTCCCTCCAATGAACATCCAGGATTGATCTCCTCTAGAATGGACTGGTTGGATCTCCTTGCAGTATAAGGGTCTCTCAAGAGTCTTCTCCAACACCACAGCTCAAAAGCATCAATTCTTCGGCGATCAGCTGAACTCCCAGATGTTCAAGCAGGTTTTAGAAAAGGCAGAGGCACCAGAGATCAAATTGCCAACATCCGCTGGATCATGGAGAAAGCAAGAGAGTTCCAGAAAAACATCTATTTCTGCTTCATTGACTATGCCAATGCCTTTGACTGTGTGGATCACAATAAACTGTGGAACATTCTGAAGGAGATGGGAATCCCAGACCACCTGACTTGCCTCTTGAGAAACATGTATGCAGGTCAGGAAGCAACAGTTAGAACTGGACATGGAACAACAGACTGGTTCCAAATAGGAAAAGGTGTACGTCAAGGTTGTATATTGTCACCTTGCTTATTTAACTTATATGCAGAGTACATCATGAGGAATGCTGGGCTGGAAGAAGCACAAGCTGGAATCAAGATTGCTGGGAGAAATATCAATAACCTCAGATATGCAGATGACACTACCCTTATGGCAGAAAGTGAAGAGGAACTCAAAAGCCTCTTGATGAAAGTGAAAGAGGAGAGTGAAAAGTTTGGCTTGAAGCTCAACATTCAGAAAACAAAGATCATGGAATCTGGTCCCATCACTTCATGGGAAATAGATGGAAAAACAGTGGAAACAGTGTCAGACTTTATTTTTTGGGGCTCCAAAATCACTGCAGATGCTGATTGCAGCCATGAAATTAAAAGACGCTTACTCCTTGGAAGGAAAGTTATGACCAACCTTGATAGTATTTTAAAAAGCAGAGATTGTATCTAAATACTGCATTTTGGACTCTTTTGTTGACTATGATGGCTACTCCATTTCTTCTAAGGGGTTCCTGCCCACAGTGGTAGATATATTGGCATCTGAGTTAAATTCAAACATTCCAGTCCATCTTAGTTTGCTGATTCCTTGCCATTTCCTGTTTGACCATTTCCAATTTGCCTTGATTCATGGACTTAACATTCCAGGTTCCTATGCAATATTGCTCTTTACAGCATCGGACCTTGCTTCTATTACCAGTCATGTCCACAACTGGTTGCTGTTTTTGCTTTGGCTTTGGGACTGGGATTGGGAGAGATCAAATCCTGTAGTATATAGCCAACATCCCTTAAAGGAAACTCAAGAAAAACATGGGGAGAAGTGATATATGAGGTTTGAACTCTTAGGATGAGAAGACTCTGAGAGGTTTTGTAATCTCCTGTGGTGGTGAAGGAGGATAAGTTATACTCCTGTAACTTATTAGATTGATAGAAACTTAACTCTTGTTTGTCCCTTGAATGTCCCTTTCCCCTGATTTTCCCATTTGAATAAAACTGCTATTTGACTTATCTCAATGCTCAGGCAAATATGTTTAGAAGCATTTGTGATTTCTTTTATTATCTTATTTCCCACATCCAAACAAGTGATAAATCCTACTGGAATCTGCCTTCAGAATATACCCTTGCACAAAGTGACCATTTTTTTATCACTTCCACAGCTTGCATTCACCCAAGTCCAAGCTATTATCACCTCTCACTTAAGATACTGAAAAAAACCTTTGATTGGTCTTCCTTCTACCTGGCCCCTTTGTAGTTCATTCTCATAATGAAATCAGACTGATCTTTTTAAGGTGTTAGTTCTTATCTTAAAATATCTCCTTACCTCAATAAAAATAAGATGCAAATTCTTGACAAAGTCTACATGACAGTATCCTACAACACCTACCTCTCTCGTCTCAGTTCCCAGGACTTTTCATTTTGTTCTCCCTACTTCTTTCTCTTCCCCAAATGTCAAGTGTGCTCTAATTTTGGGACCTTCACACTTTCTTACGCCTGGAATATCATTCCATTAGTCAAGACACCTCATGGAGGGGTTTTCTTCTTATATTTCTGTCTAAAGTGGTGTACTTCATCCCCTACTCTTCCACCATTCTTTTTCAAGTTACTTCTTGTTACTTACCATATTCTGATAAAGTAGCTACATGGGAGAAAGAGGAAGAGAGAGAGGGAAAAATATATGAGGGAAAGACCTGTGCCTGCTTCATGTGCTGCTACAACTTCAGTACTTAAAACTGTGACAAGCACATGGCAGGCACTGAGTAAATAGTTTTGGAATGGATGAGTGAATACATGAATAAATGAATCAGTGATTCTCTTTTATTGTTTAACCACCAATCTGTCATGCTGCTCACAATTCTTCAGCATTGCAACTGGGATATGAGCTGCACCCAATTTTTAATATTCAGTAGTAACAACTATAACTTCTAATACAATATTTTCTGTGTTCAGTTATTTCTAGGTCTCCGAAATTTGGAAGAGCTGATTCCTTGATTTACTTATTTTCATGGATTGTTATTTGGCTGTGTCCATGAAGATATATCTACTTTTATTTAACTCCATTTTCTTATTTGCCTGAACTTCCTTGGGATTTCTTTATATTTGAACACTGCACACATATTATTTGATCATGACCTTATTG
Source organism: Moschus berezovskii (assembly GCF_049115385.1). NCBI lineage: Eukaryota > Metazoa > Chordata > Mammalia > Artiodactyla > Moschidae > Moschus > Moschus berezovskii. The sequence continues at coordinate 119,432,129 of NC_142463.1, forward strand.
TGCCTTATTCAAGGTCAATTATGATATTACTTAATAATCTCAGAGATGCCACATCGATGCCCAGACTCTTTGCATTGACACTTATCATCATTCTTTCTCCAGTTTACATGGAAACATTCAAGCCCATATGAACTGGCAAAGGCTGTCATAAAATGGCTTTGTCACTAAGATTTTGTGAGAGATCCTGTCGCATGTGTTTTACTAAAAGGCAGAGATATAAGATCCCTTGCCTTCCTTTCATCTGCTAATTTGAAACTACATTGTAAAAGGCTATGAAGTTTGTTGGGTGTGATTTGTTCTTTAAATACCCTTGCTGCTTAATCTTGGTGAAATTCTTATTAGGATGCTGAATGAGCCTTAAACATATATATTTTTTTAAGGCATAGAAAGAGGACTTGTACATATTTGATGAGCAGATTGACAGGTATCTGGAATAAGGGGATACAGAGTCCATGGAGGACTCCTTGAACTAACAAAATTCAGCTCTAATTTTGATCTTAAAGTCCAGCTTAGGGCTGGTAGATTGAGAAGTATCTCCTGATATTGATTATGGCAGCAAGAAAAAAAAAAAGAAATCTCAGATTCCATCATTTCTCTTATTTGGAGGGGCCTAAGTTTATATAAGCATTGTTTTTCATTCTCTCTTCTGCTATGATGTAAGAGATAGGCCACTGGATCAAGATTCAGAAGACTTTAATTCTAATTCAGGCTTTGCTTCCAATGGATTCTGTGATTTTAGATCGGGGGTCAGTGAACTTTTTCCCATAAAGGACCAGATAGTAAATAAAAAATATATTAGGTTTTGAGAGCCATACAGTCTTGTCATCACTGTTCCACTTTGCTATTGTAGGATAAAAACAGTCGTGAAGTGAAAGTTGCTCAGTCTTGTCCAAATCTTTGTGACCCCATGGACTATACAGTCCATGGAATTCTCCAGGCCAGAATACTGGAGGGGGTAGCCTTTCCCTTCTCCAGGGAATCTTCCAAACTCAGGGATTGAACCCAGGTCTCCTGCCTAGCAGACAGATTCTTTACAGCCATAGACAATATGTAAGTGAACGAGTACAGCTGTTTTGCAATAGTACCACATTTATGAAAGGGGTTACAGGAAAGATTTGGTCTATGAGCCATAGCTGGTCAGCTCTTACTTTAGGTAATTGATTCCATTTCTCTGGACCTTACTTTCTTTGTCAAACATAGGAGTTGAGTTAAAAAGAGTTCAGGTTATGAAATTATTTGATCCTTCATCCAAGGACTCATCCATCAGGAGTTGAAATTGTGATATGCTATAAGTCCTATTAGCAGCATTAGAACTGATATTTCTCATTTTGATTCAAACACCAACCAGGCAGCAAATCTTGAGCAGGGAGCTTCCTTTGAAATTCAAAGACACAGGGGACTTGGTCCCCAGATGAATGTGCCAAAAGTTTTAAAAGTCCAGTTCATTGCAGCACTGTTTATAATAGCCAGGACATGGAAGCAACCTAGATGTCCATCTGCAGACGAATGGATAAGAAAGCTTTGGTACATATACACAATGGAGTATTATTCAGCCATTAAAAAGAATACATTTGAATCAGTTCTAATGAGGTGGATGAAACTGGAGCCTATTATACAGAGTGAAGTAAGCCAGAAAGAAAAACACCAATACAGCATACTAACGCATATATATGGAATTTAGAAAGATGCAAATGATAACCCTGTATACGAGACCGCAAAAGAGACATAGATGTATAGATCAGTCTTTGGGACTCTGTGGGAGAGGGTGAGGGTGGGATGATTTGGGAGAATGTCATTGAAACACGTATGTTGTCATATGTGAAATGAATCACTAGTTCAGGGTCAATGCATGTTATAGGATGCTCGGGGCGGGTATGCGGGGATGACCCAGAGGGAGGATAAAGGGAGGAGGGAGGTGGGAGGGGGGTTCAGGAGGGGGAACTTATGTAAACCCGGGGCGAATTCATGTCAATGTATGGCAAAACCAACCAATATAATATTGTAAAATAATTTGCCTCCAATAAAAAATAAATTAATTACAAAAATAAAATAAAATAAAAGTCCAAACATGCTACCTCCATCATAAGATGAAGAGTTTTTAAAAGGTTTCAGAGATGAGGCAAAGGGATAATACAAGAAAAGCCTCTGTACCCTTTTTCTACCCAATACCCTTTCCTTACTTGATCCTATCCCAACCCACACACCATCACTTGACCAAGTCCGAACATTCTCTAATCAAACTCATCAACTTGAACCAAGTCTCCACATGCTCAAAGAGGAAATACTTTAGAGACTTATCTAAATGTTAGATTATGAGAACAAAACTGTCACTCAAAACTTTCCCTTTGTGGAGAAGGTAGGAGAATATGGCAGGAGCTTTTCTCACCTATCATTCATTTGGAATATAAATGTCTTTGGAAATCAAAAACACATGATTTTCTAAACACTGTACATTCTTCATTCTTCTCTAGTATGTTGTTTTAGTTAAGGGACCACCTGGGGAACAATCCTACTGGAAAACTTTGAGGAAATGTATTTACTACAGTCAGACCCATGTTAGGCAGCCAGTCCTACTTCCATTCAAATTATGTCATGCTTTTCAGTTGTCCAGACTCTTTCAGCAAGGAAAAATGTTCATGAAATCTTTCTATGAATAAAGATGTTAGAACTTCTAGAGTAAAGTGAATTTTGGTCATAAAACTTTGATAGGGAGGGAAAGAAAACTGTTAATGGAAATACTTGAATATATAATATAAATTGCTATTGCTTTCACATTCCCTGCCTGCCAGATGCATTGAATTTACCCTCATTTAATCTGTATGCATGTCAAGAAGTAAAGGTCAGAACTGGACATGGAATAACAGACTTGTTCCAAACTGGAAAAGGAATACATCAAGGCTGTATATTGTCACCTTGTTTATTTAACTTATATGTGGAGTACATCATTCGAAATGTCAGACTGGATGAAGCACAAGCTGGAATCAAGATTGCTGGGATAAATATCAATAACCTCAGATATGCAGATGACATGGCCCTTGTGGCAGAAAGCAAAGAGAAACTAAAGAGCTTCTTGATAAAGGGGAAAAAGGAGAGTGAAAAATCTGGCTTAAAATTCAACATTCAAAAAACAAATATCATGGCATCTGGTCCCATCACTTCATGGCAAATAGATGGGGAAACAATGAAAACAGTGACAGACTTTATTTTCTTGGGCTACATGATCACTGCAGACAGAGACTGCAGTCATGAGATCAAAAGATGCTGCTTGCTCCTTGGAAGAAAAGCTATGATTCTTGCTCCTTGGAAGAAAACATAGACAGCATGTTAAAAATCTGAGACATTACTTTGCCAACAAAGGTCTGTCTAGTCAAAGCTGTGGTTTTTCCAGTAGTCATGTGTGGATGTGAGAGTTGGACTGTAAATAAGGCTGAACATTGAGAAATTGATGCTTTAAACTGTGGTGTTGGAGAAGACTCTTGAGAGTCCCTTGGACAGCAAGGAGTTCAAACCAATCAATCCTAAAAGAAATCATTCCTGAATCTTTATTGGAAGGACTGGTGCTGAAGTTGAAGCTCCAATACTTTGGCCACTTGATGTGAAGAACCGACTCATTGGAAAAGACCCTAATGCTGGGAAAGATTGAAGGCAGGAGGAGAAAGGGATGACAGAGGATGAGATGATTGAATGGCATCACCAACTCAATGGCCATGGGTTTGAGCAAGCTCCAGGAGTTGGTGATGGACAGGGAAGCCTGGCATCCTGCAGTCCATGGGGTCACAAAGAGTCAGACACGACTGAGTGACTGAACTGAACTGAAATGAATCTTATGCTGATGGAGTGGTTAATATTCTTCCATTTAAAAAATAAAAATAAAATCATTTTATAAAGTTTAAAAATGAATACTAACCCTCCTCAAAAAAAAAAAAAAAAACCCTCCACAAAACAAGACTATTGTAGTTCTGATTGGAATTGTATTATATCAATGTTATACTTCGGAAAGAGTTAATGCTTTGTATTACGACTTTGAGAGGATACCTCACAATAAATAAATAAATAAATAAAGGTTGGGAAACTAAGCCTTAGTGATTATCCAATGTCTCAAAGATTTTTAAATGATAAAGCAAGTTTTGAATCCCACATCTGTCTAAACCCAGTACCCCTGAAACAATTATTTGTGCTGCTAGTTTTTAAAAAATGATTCTAATGGGGGCTAATTAAGTGTATATCAATCTGATTTTTTCTAATGGATTCCTATTGTGCAATAAATGAATTTTTGTGGGAAGTATCTCAGTAGTAGAAAATGTCATTATTTAATAAATGAAGATAGGGATTCAGATCCTCAAATGAACAGTATCCTAGAATGGGCCCACTGTACAAATATTTGGACAGTAATTCAAAAAATTTGAATACTATTACCATTTTAAACTGAATGAGTTAAATGAGCAGTCTCCAGGACTTACTAATGCATCAGCTCACAATTTAGGAAGCTGGTCCAGATTGATCTGCTACTGTGGGATAGAACCAGTACTGGACCCACAGCTTTTGATTCAAAATTCCAATGTTCTCTCCACTGAAACATAATTACATATCTTTTACAAAATGATAGGAGAGCAAGTTAGGAAGGTGAAGAAATATTGACAGAGCATTTTAAATTTCTAAATGTTGGAAGAGAAAGCCACCTGGCATGGAAGAAAAGCCTTGAACTGAGAGATAGAAGACGAGGCAATAATTCAGATTTGTGTTCAACTGTGAACACATAGCTATGAATTGTAGTTATCTATGTATTGGTTATTTAGTTACTTCTGGTTTAGTTAAATCATTAGTAAATTTAGGGCTTTCCTGATAGCTCAGATGGTAAAGAATCTGCCTGCAATGCAGGAGAGCCTGGTTTGATTCCTGTGTTGGGAAGATCCACTGGAGAAGGGATAGGCTACCCACTCCAGTATTCTGGGGCTTCCTTTGTGGCTCAGCTGGTAAAGAATCTGCCTGCAGTGCAGGAGACCTGGGTTGGGAAGATCTCCTGGAGAATGGAAAGACTACCCACTCCAGTATTCTAGGCTGGAGAATTCCAGTATTCTGGGTCGCAGAGTTGGACATGACTGAGTGACTTTTACTTTAGTAAGTTTTAAGAGCTAGATTAGGGATTGAAAACTGGTGACCTACAAAGCAAATTATGCTCACAAATGATTTCTTTTTTTAGGCTACACAATGTTTTAATTTTTTTCCAGCTTTCCTTGAGTTGTAATTACCATATATTTATTTTGTATATTTAAGTTATATAAAGTAATGATTCCATAAATGTATATATAGTAAAATGATTACCACAATAGGGTTAGTTAACACCTCTGTCACCTCACAGAATTATTTTCTGGGGGATTAAGAACATTTAAGAATTACTCTCTTAGTAACTTCTAACCAGTATTACTTACTGAAGTCATCACGCTGTACAATATATTAAGAAAATTTATTTAGCTTATATCTGGAAATTTGTACCCTTTAACCAATATTTCCGTCTTTCCACCATCCATTCTAGCCTCTGGTAGCCACCATTCTTCTGTTTCTGTAAATTTAGCTTACTTAGATTCCATGTATAAGTGAGATAATACAGAATTTATCTTTCTCTGACTTATTTCACTTAGCATAATGCCCTTAAGGTCCATTGTGTTGTTACAAATAGCAGGATTTCCTTCTCAATATTTTATTGTGTGTATGTATACATACATACATATATATATATATATATATATATATATATCACATTTTCTTTATCCATTCATTCATATATAGACTTTTAGTTGTTTCCATATGTTGGCTATTGTGAGTAATGCTGCAATGAACATGGGAGTTCAGTGATCTCTTCCAGATCCTGATTTCATTTTTGGGGGATATATATATATATATATATATATACACCCAGAAATAGGATTGCTGGATCTTATGGTAGTGCTATTTCTGAATTTTTGAGGAATCTCCAGCACAGCAAAAGAAAAAATCAACAAAGTGTAAAGGCAATAAGTAATGGGGAAAAAATATTTGCAAGACATCCATATGATAAGATTCTAGGTAACTAACTATTCTAGATTAATATCCAAAAATATATAAGGAACTCATACAACTCAAAAGCAACAACAAAATCTGATTTTAAAAGACTTGAATAGATATTTTTCCAAAAAAGACATATAAATGGTTAACAGGTACATGGAAAGGGAATAAACATCACTAATCATCAGGGAAACGATGATGCCATGGGATTCCCCAGGCAAATCAAAAGGCAAATCATTTCACACTTGTTAGAACCGCTACATCAAAAAGAAAGCCATCACAAGGATGTGGAGAAAGGGGAACCCTTGCACACAACGTTTCAGTTTTTGAGAAGTGGATGAATTTAGGGAATTCCCTGATTGTCCAGTGGTTAAGACTGAGTTCTTTCACTGCTGTGACATGAGTTCAGTCTCTGGTTGGGGAATGAAGATTTTCACAAGCTGCACACATGGCCAAAAAGCATAAACAAAAATATTTTAAAATGTGGATGAGCTTAAAGGTGGAATATACTATCCAGTCCTCATCATTCTCACTTGTTTTAGTCCTCAGTGACCACTTCACATATTATGTTATCTACCTAGCTACTATCAATCAGTGTCCAAGACTTTCCAAATTGCTATTATAGTCTATCCTTCTATAATTTACCTGGCTGGTGAGAAAAGCTCTTAGGGCTAGATTCTAAGAATAAACTACCTGGAAGTTGGTCTCACAGGAATAATGTCCTCATTATAGAGCAGAGAAAATCTACTCTGAACATGCAAAATATAGACATACTCTCTTCAGTTCAGTTCAGTTGCTCAGTCGTGTCTGACTGTTTGCAACCCCATAGACTGCAGCACAGCAGGCTTCCTGTCTGTCACCAACTCCCAATGCTTGCTCAAACTCATGTCCATCGAATTGGTGATGCCATCCAACTATCTCATCCTCTTTCATCCCATTCTCCTTCTGACTTCAATCTTTCCCACCATCAGGGTCTTTTCCAATGAGTCAGTTCTTCACATCACATGACCAAAGTATTGGAGTTTCAGCTTCAGCATCAGTCTTTCCAATGAATATTCAGGACTGATTTCCTTTAGGATGGACTGGTTGGATCTCCTTGTGGTCCAAGGGACTCTCAAGAATCTTCTCCAACACCACAGTTTAAAAGCATCAATTCTTTAGCATGCAGCTTTCTTTATAGACCAACTCTCAAATCCATACATGACTATTGGAAAAATCATAGCTTTGACTAGACAGACCTTTGTCAGAAAAGTATTGTTTCTGCTTTTTAATATGCTGTCTAGGTTGGTCATAGCTTTTTTTCCAAAGAGCAAGGGTCTTTTAATTTCATGGCTGCAGTCACCATCTGCAGTGATTTTGGAGCCCCCCAAAATAAAGTCAGCCACTGCTTCCATTGTTTCCCCCTCTATTTGCCATGAAGTGATGGGACCAGATGCCATGATCTTAGTTTTCTGAATGTTGAGTTTTAAGCCAACTTTTTCATTCTCCTCTTTCTCACATTCTCTGCTACCAGTGGCAATTTCCAAGACAAGAAGGAGAGGAGAGTATTCCTGATAAAGTTGAAACTAGAATGATTAGAAACTTAATGGAATTATCCAAACTGGAATTTGGCCAAGATTTAGAGCTACCACCTGCACAAGTTAGGGTCACTAGACTGAGGAACTGATTGAAGTTGTTGTTGCTGTTGCTTTTTTTTCCCCCTGATAAATGGGCCTCCTGAAAGCTCAGCAGTCTGGAGCCCATGCTGAGCAGATTTGACAAAGTAGTCTCCTTTGAGCAAGAGCCACTTGGCAAATATCCTCTTCAGAGAAGTTTCATCCTCATGAGTGAGGCTTGCTGACTTCAAGACAGTATGGAATTTTCATTTTCATTAGCTCTCTATCAATGAATGACCGCAAGTCTGGTTAAAAAGTGAAAGTGTGTGTGTGTGTGTGTGTGTGTGCGCGCGCGCATGCACGCGCGTGCGCTAAGTCACTTCAGTCATGTCTGACTCTTTATGACCCTATGGACTGTAGCCCTCCAAGCTCCTCTGTCCATGGAATTCTCCAGGTCAGAATACTGGAGTGGGTTGCCATGTCTTATTCCAGGGGATCTTCCTGACCCAGGGATCAAACCAAGAACCCCTTCAAATTCTTGGGTTGGAAATGTTTGTGGATCTGTCCTATCTTGCTTCTTATGTGTGTGTGTAGCTTTTAGATGCAAAATCTCATTCAAACGTCACAACCAACTAATACAGCAGGCAGGGGAGTAGCTTCTTTCCTCCAGCATAAAATTGACTAAGCAGGGACTCAGAGCGTTTCAAGGCCAAAAGTCAACCAAAAGGTTTCCAAATTCCCTGCCTATGATGTTCCACTCACTTTGGCATGAGTAAATGGTGTCGTTCCAGGTTTCATGGCAGTAAAGCAAGCTGTGTCTACTGGAAGTCAAGGAAACTGGGATAATCTGAGGACACAAATGCAGTGAAATTGATTATTGGGATTAGTTAACAATGCCACAGTATTATGACCCCTTAGGTGAAGGGTATCATGTTCTTCATTATTTCCTTTGTCCTGTATTGATAAACCATGCAATTAATGACCCAATAACTAGTGCCAGAAGCCTAAGGGTCATCTTCTCCTTTTCTTCCAGCCATTTCATCTTAGTGTTCACTGAGATTTTTGGAATCATTACCTTCTTATCTTTGAATACTATCTCCTCTTTGCCACACTGATAATGTCCTTATACCCTGGTATTTCTCTGAAAGGCTGTTGAGATAATGTCTTAACTGGCCTGTGCGGCTCCTGGTTTGTACTCCTACCATCGTTTCACTTGAAATTTTTATTGATTTTCCCTTCCCCAGTAGAATGGAATCCTCCTTAACTATTTCCCCCAGTCAAATCCTATACAACCAGGACAACATGTGTAATGTTCTATTGCAAATGTTACCATTATATATCTGTTTTCCCCACCAGATTATGAGCAGCTTGAGAAACAGGACTCTAGCTTATTCCTCATTATATCCAAGTTGGCTAGCTCTGTACCCAGCAACAGTATGTGCTCAGACCATGCTTGATAAACAGCCAAATATTTAAAGCACAGGGCTTCCCTGGTGGCTCAGAGGTTAAAGCATCTGCCTCCAATGCGGGAGACCCAGGTTCGATCCCTGGGTCGGGAAGATCCCCTGGAGAAGGAAACGGTAACCCACTCCAGTATTCTTGCCTGGAGAATCCCATGGACGGAGAAGCCTGGTAGGCTACAGTCCACAGGATTGCAAAGAGTCAGACACAACTGAGCGACGGAACGGAAGGGATACATTTCAGGCACTTAGATGTGAAGGATACAGTCACTGACCCTGTGGAGCTTCTAATCTGGTGCTGACATTTGAACAGATAAGTGTGATCAAATCTGATAAGTGCTTTCATGGAGTTAGGAAGAACATCCTGTGAGAAAACAGAGAGCTAGAGTCTTTCTCGCTCCAGCCACTGTTTGTCCAGAGAGAAGAAACCTGAAGGGGCAGCTTCCTGCCAGGACCTTGACTACCTTTACTCTCCCCACTCCCCAGCTCTACGAAGCACTACCTGAGACACATCTCTAACAAGTTAAACAGAAACATTTCTCTGGAATGACAGCATCTACTTTGCTGAAATCCACTAATTCTCAGCTTTAACACCCTTGGTCAGAAATAGCTCCGAACCTTATGGGGAAATAAGAAAAGCAGACTGTCTGGCCACAGTCACAAGAAAGTTATTAATATTCCTCTTCTCGGATATCTCTCTTTCCATCCTTTCTCCCACTGACTGCACCCCACACCTCACCCCCAAAATAAATATTTTCCAAGAATCTAAGACAAGAGATTTGAAAGTAAATCAAAACGTGGACAGAGGGTCAGCGAAAAAGGATAAAGCTACCACTTACGTGTGTCTAAGGCAGTAAAAGGGACAGCTTGCTCTACTATTCACAGTCTTCACAAAGAGGAAGCTCTTGTTGCTCAGACAAAACCTTGAGTTTATTAATTGATTGAGAGGTCTGTCCCACTTGTAGGTTTTCTACTGTTGATGGAAAAGGCAGGGAAAGAGTTAACTCTCTCTCTCTCTGTTCCAAGGGAGCTTTGGGGGCAAGCGGAAGGGTTTGTTAAACCTCCAGATTTCTCTGCATTATGTCCAGGTGGCATGACGTGTGAACAGACGAAAGATTAAAATCAGCGAGGAAATCGCTCCGTCTGAGCCCGGATCACGACGCCTTTCAGTGACCCGGTAACCCAAATGCTATCTGTCAACTTGTCCTTCCAGCGACTTTTCACCCCATGCTCTGCGGCTGCTACTCCGGGGGGGCGGGGTGTGGAGGGGTGGGGAATCAGGAGTTGGAAGGAGGGGGAAGGGGAGAGGGAGGAAGCTAGGATAAAATACTGCCTTATTACTAAGGACTCTGCAATGCAGGTCAACTGAGGGGCGCGGGAGCCTTTTTAACAAACTAAATACTTTTTCCAGAGCCTCAGTTCCAATGTTTCCTCATTCTCTCGCTACTGAGATGCTCAGCTCCCTTAACTCAGGAAATGTCACACCAAGTCATGGGACCTGGTGCCCCCAAAAAATCTAAGTCCTAGAGGGTTAAATGAGGATGGAAATTTTCCTAACTTTCAAAAACCTTTCCACAGAATCTGCCAGGCCTTTGCTTGGGTTCTTGAGTTAAAAGCATCACCGAGTTTGCTCTGGTCGTGGGTTATTGCCAGAGTTAGTTCACTTAATTTGGAAGTGGGAGGTCGGATTGGGAGAGGTGAGCGAAGAGGGTGGAAACAGACACTTTGCAGACATTTTACATTGTTGGCCACTCAGATTAAGAGCTGCTTATTAAGAGCTTGTGTTGGCAACAGTGTTGGATGGAGTCCTTAGATGCTTCCAACAACAGAAAGATGAGGCTGCATATTCCATAAGGCACTAGATTGAACCATATGAAGTTACCTTTTTCTTTTCCAGGTTGAAAACTGGCAGTTCTGTAGAGCTCAAACTAATTAAAAAATCTAAGTGACACCTTACCATAATAAGGTTGATAAATATCAGATATCATCATCTTAAAAAAAAAATGGTTCTGCTTTGCTAGCATCCCTGCTTTGCTAGCATCTCGAGCATGTGCTTTATCTCCCTATGGAGAGCACTGAGGGGTCAACCTATGCATTAAAATAGAACAGAAAATAGAAGCCTCTTAGCACATTGTAAAGCAGATCTTCAGATAAGTCTTTTTTTCTGAAAGATTTCAAACAATATGTGATTTTAAGGAAACATGTATGAAAATTCAGGACTCCTAAGCTTTCAGGTGCCTCGGAATTTACGTAGAAATAAATGTCTGTTTGCTCTTTGTATTGCTGTTGTTTAGTCACTAACTCCTGTGTGGCTTTGAGACTGCATGGGTTGTAGCCCATCAAGGTTCCTCTGTCCACGGGATTTCCCAGGCAAGAATACTAGAGCGGGTTACCATTTCCTCCTCCAGGGAGTCTTCCTGACCCAGGGATTGAACTTGTGTCTCCTGCATTGCCGGCAGATTGTTTACTGCTGAGTCACCGGGGAAGAACCGTCTGCTCTTTCACTCAGCACTTTTTCTGTTCTAGTATTCCATCTGGGCTATGACATTACGTTTAGTCTCCTCTTGGTTACGACAGTTTTCTCAGACTTTTCTTGTTTTTGATGATCTTGACAGTTTGAGAAGTATTGGTCATTTGTAGACTCTGCATACCACTTTGTGTATATACTTTATTTAGTGTAAGAAACATTTCTTTAGGTCAGTGTCATTGTTGTTGCTGGTGGTGTTTTTTCAGAAGCAACATTTTTAGTCACTTCATAATATTTCACTGATGACTATGACACAGGTATTTTTTTCTAGAGAAAATGGCTTCTGTTCTTTAGAAGTGCTGGAGGTTAACATGGAAATGATAGCATTCAATGGGGAAAGTATATACTCAATCAACATAATCTGATGGTGAACATTTTGACATGCCTGTTTTGACTTCTGTCCCAGGTTACTGTATAAGTGTGGGCACACAAATATACACAAAATAACACAGTCCTGTGGCACATTATCTTGAATCCAGACTCTAAATATTTAATAATCTATCTTTGCAGCTCTGGCACTCTATTATCCTGAGATTAAGAAGTAAGGGATGAGTGAAGTGGTGATGGGCAGATATTTAGGGTCTGGATTCAAGAAAATATGTCCCAGTTATAGAGCCCCTTGTTCACTTTCATATTAAAGGCTTGCAAACAACTATTTTAAACCATTTCTACCCAGCTGAGTTTATATTATCATCACCATCTATATACTTTCCTCATCTCACAGTAATCCTTGATGGTTCATACTTTCTCACTCTGCATTATCAAGTTATCACCTAAATATATCTTTTGTCACTCATCATTTTTGCCTCTGCTGCATTTGTTCTAATCACCATCATCTGTTACCTGGACTGTTATATTTCTAACTGGTTCCTCCTTCTCTCCCTAGGTCCAAACTTTCTTTACTCAAGTACATGCCAGTAAATAAATATATATACATATATATATATATACACACTATATATATGTAGCTAAGATATAATGTATATGTTTATATATTACATATTTTTAGATAGACATTATATATATATATATATGTATAATGTAAATGCAGAAGGAAAACCACAATTACAGAAAACTAACCAGACTGATCACATGGTTCACAGCCTTGTCTAACTCAATGAAACTGTGAGCCATGCTGTGTAGAGGCACCCAAGATGGATGGATCACGGTGGAGAGTTCTAACAAAACGTAGTCCACTGGAGAAAGGAATGGCAAACCACTACAGTATTCTTGCCTTGAGAATTCCATGAGCATTATGAAAAGGCAAAAAGATATGAAGCTGAAAGAAGAAATCCCCAGGTTAGTAGGTGCCCAGTAAACTACTGGAGAAGAGTGGAGAAATAGTTCCTAAAAGAAAGAGGAGACAGAACCAAGGTGAAAACAATGCCCATTTGTGGATGTGACTGGGATGGAAGTAAAATCTGATGCTGTAAAAAAACAATTTTGCATAGGAACCTGGAATGTTAGGTCCATGAATCAAGGCAAATTGGAAGTGATCAAATGGGAGATGATGAGTGAACATCGACATTTTAGGAATCAGTGAACTAAAATGGACTGGAATGGGCAGATTTAATTCAGATCACCATTATATCTACTACCGTGGGCAAGAATCCCTCAGAAGAAATGGAGTAGCCCTCATAGTGAACAAAAGAGTGCAAAATGCAGTACTTGGGTGCAGTTTCAAAAAAAACAGAATGATCTCTGCTCATCTCCAAGGCAAACCACTCAGTATCACAGTAACCCAAGTCTATGCCCCAACCACTAATGCCGAAAAAGCTGAAGTTGAGTAGTTCTGTGAAGAACTACAAGACCTTCTAGAACTAACACCAAAAAAAGATGTCTTTTTCAGCATAGGGGACTGGAATGCAAAGGTAGGGAGTCAAGAGATATCTGGAGTAACAGGCAAGTTTGACCTTGGAGAAGGGATGAAGCAGGGTAAAGGCTAACAGAGTTTTGCCAAGAGAATGCACTGGTCATAACAAACACCCTCTTCCAACAATATAAGCGACGACTCTACACATGAATATCACCAGATGGTCAATACCGAGATCAGATTGATTATATTCTTTGGAGCCAAAGATGAAGCTCTATACCATCAGCAAAAATAAGACCAGGAGCCAACTGTGGCTCAGATCATGAACTCCTTATTGCCAAATTCAGACTTAAATTGAAGACAGTAGGGAAAACCACTAGAATATTCAAGTATGACCTAAATCAAATCCCTTACAATTACACAATGGAGGTGACAAATAGATTCAAGGGATTAGATCTGATAGACAGAGTCTCTGAGGCACTATGGCCAGACATTCATAACACTGTACAGGAGGCACTGATCAAAACCATCCCCAAGAAAAAGAAATGCAACAAGGCAAAATGGTAGTCTGAGGAGGCCTTACAAATATCTGAAAAAGCAGAAGTGAAAGCCAAATTATAAAAGGAAAGATATATCCATCTGTATATTGAGTTCAAAAGAATTGCAAAAATAGATTAGAAACCATTCTTAACTGATCAATGCAAAGAAATATAGGAAAACAATAGAACAGGAAAGACTAGAGATCTCTTCAAGAAAATTAGAGATACCAAGGGAACATATCATGCAAAAATGGGCACAATTAAGGACAAAAATGGTATGGACCTAACAGAAGCAAAAGATATTAAAAAGAGGTGGCAACAATACACAGAAGAACTATAAAAAAAGATTTTAATGACCCTGATAACCAGAGCCAGACATCCTGGACTGTGAAGTCAAATGGGCCTTAGGAAGCATCACAATGAACAAAGCTAGTGAAAGTGATGGAATTAAAGCAGAACTATTTTGAATCCTAGAAGACAATGCTGTGAAAGTGCTGCACTCAATATGCCAGCAAATTTGGAAAACTCAGCAGTGGCAACAGGACTGGTAAAGTTCAGTTTTCATTCCAATCCCAAAGAAAGGTAATGCCAAAGAATGTTCAAACTACACACAATGGCACTCATCTCACACACTAGCAAACTAATACTTAAAATTCTCTAAGCTTGGCTTCAGCAGTACATGAACTGAGAGCTTCCAGATGTTCAAGTAGATTTAGAAAAGACAGAAGAAACAGAGATCAAATTGCCAACATCCATTGGATCATAGATAAAAACATGAGAATTCCAGAAAAGCATCTACTTCTGCTTCATTGACTATGCTAAAGCCTTTGACTGGGTGGATCAAAACAAACTATGGAAAATTCTTAAAGAGCTGGGAGTACCAGGCCACCTTACCTGCCTCCTGAGAAATTTATCTGCAGGTCAAGAAGCAACAGTTAGAACCAGACATTGGAACAACAGACTGGTTCCAAATCGGGAAAGGAATGCTTCAAGGCTGTGCATTGTCACCTTGCTTATTTAACTTATATGCAGAGTACATCATGCAAAATGCTGGCTTGGATGAAGCACAAACTAGAATCAAGCTTGTAGGGAGAAATATCAATAACCTCAGATATGCAGATGACACCACCCTTATGGCAGAAAGTGAAGAGGAACTAAAGAGCCTCTTGATGAAAGTGAAAGAGGAGAGTGAAAAAGATGGCTTAAAAGTCAACATACACACACACACACAAAAGAAGATCATGGCATCTGATCTCATCACTTCATGGCAAATAGATGGGGAAACAACAGAAACATGAAAGACTTTATTTTGGGGGGCTTCAAAATCACTGCAGATGGTGACTGCAGCCATGAAATTAAGAGACATTTGCCCCTTGGAAGAAAAGCTATGACAAACCTACATAGTATATTAAAAAGCAGACCAGAACCGCAGCCAGACATGGAGCTAGAGGACAAGCAAAGGATGCTGACTGGGTCTGGAAATCCCAAGGAGGAGGAAGAAGAGGAGAAGGAATTAGTGGATCCCCTGACAACAGTGAGAGAGCAATGTGAGCAGCTGGAAAAATGTGTAAAGGCTCAGAGCGGCTAGAGCTCTGTGGTGAGCGTGTACCCTCCAGGTCACAGGCAGAGGAAGACTGCATAGAGGAGCACTTTGACTTGCATGCAAGGGACCACGGTGAGGCCCACAAACTGTTGAACAGCTTGAAATGGGTGTGCAGATTTGTTCACCTCAGTCTTCATCACCTGAGCATTGGGATATTTCTTCATGATTTTGAACATGCCATTTATTTGGGTAACTAAGTTCATGTGAATCTCAAAGATTTTAGCTTAGGCAAGTAATTTCTGTGTAATTATCAATGATTTCATCTTAATAAAGTCCAGATCAGCAAAAAATAAAATAAAAAATAAGATAAAATAAAAAAACAGAGACATTGCTTTACTAACAAAAGTCTGTCTAGTCAAAGCTATGGTTTTTCCAGTAGTCATGTATGGATGTGAGAGTTGGACCATAAAGAAAGCTGCAGGCTGAAGAATTGATTCTTTTTAACTGTGGTGTTGGAGAAGACTCTTGAGCGCCCCTTGGACAGCAAGCAGATCAAACCAGCCCCTCCTAAAGGAAATCAGTCCTTACCATTCTTCAGAAGGACTGATGCTGAAGCTGAAGCTCCAATACTTTGGCTACCTGATGTGAAGCACTGACTCATTGGAAAATACCCTGATGGTGGGAAAGATTGAAAGCAGGAGGAGAAGGGATGACAGTGGATGAGATGGTTGAAAGGCATCACCAACTTGATGACGTGAGTTTGAGCAAGCTCCAGGAGATGGTGAAGGACAGAGAAGCCTAGCATGCTGCAGTCTGTGGGGTCACAAAAGTCAGACACAACTGTGTCTGAACTGAACTGATAATGTATGCATGCACAGAGCTGGCTCTTCTACTACCACATTTAAGAATATTTTGTTTGCTTCTCATTCCCTGGTGCAGATCAGATTTTGAATTTGCTCTGTACATGACTTTGAGCAAATAACCTAATCTTTCTGTTTCAGTTTTCTCATCTCCACAATGAAGACTAGAGTACCTTACCTGACAGTGTTACTGTAGAATTAAATGTGCGAATAAATGTAAAATTTATTTTATTTTTTTCCTCTAAGTTTCCTCTGCCTGAACCATCCATTCTCTATTACCCTCTTTCCCAAGGTTCAACCATCTTTGATGAACAGTTTAAAATTGCTTTTTCTGTGCCTTCTTCATGTAGAGGAAATAACTCCATTTGCTTAGCTTTTTCTACAAGCTATGGATTATTATCTAGACTTTAAGGATGAAAAAACTGAGGCTTAAGATAGATAAGTGATTTTTCCCATAACCACACAGTTCCAAATAGATAATGAAGGTAAGATTCAAATACGGCTATTTCTGAAACTCCTCATCACCTACCTTCCACTTTAGAGTATCCAAAAAAAGCTGCCCTTTTTGTTAAAAGAAGCTTTTCATAGCTTTAGAATAAGATTTCAGTTCTGTCACTGGGCCAAGTGTTTTAATTTTGTTTTAAGAGAGTCAGGCAGGGGTTGAACAGTGAGAACTCTGTTTCTTCATCTATAACATGAAAATAACGGAGCCATTTTTCTTTGAGGTCTTTCTGTCCTAATATCCTAGGATATTGCCATATACCTGATACAGAAATGGAGATTATTTGAGATTTGCTTGAACTTTGGGGTCACCAACTTGACTTTGTTATTCCATCTCTTATTCTCCATTTTAAATAATACGTTTAACAGGAATATCACCTCCAGGAATTTGAAGAAACACTTCCAGAGAGCCAGGTCCCTGTCAATGTTATTGTTGTTAGTTGCTCAGACATGTCTGATTCTTTGCGACCCCGTGGACTGCAGCACGTCAGGCTTCCCTGTCCTTCACCATCTCCCAGAGCTTGTTCAAGCTCATGTCCATTGGGTCAGTGATGTCATCCAACCATGTCATTCTCTGTCATCCCCTCCTCCTCCTGCCTTCAGTCTTTCCCAGCATCAGGGTCTTTTCTAATGAGTCAGTTCTTTACATCAGATGGTCAAAATATTGGAACTTCAGCTTCAGCATCAGTCTTTCCAATGGATATTCAGGACTGATTTCCTTTAGGATGGACTGATTTGATCTCCTGCAGTTCAAGAAACTCTCAAGGTTTTCTCCAACACCACAGTTCAAAAGCATCAATTCTTCACCACTCAGCCTTCTTTATGGTCCAACTCACATCCATACGTGACTACTGGAAAAACCATAGCTTTGACTATACAGACCTTTGCTGCAAAGTAACGTCTCTGCTTTTTAATATGCTGTCTGGGTTTGTCTGGCTGCAGTCACCATCTGCAGTGATTTTGGAACCCAAGAAATTAATGTCTGTCATTGTTTCCATTGTTTCCCCATCTATTTACCATGAAGTGATGGGACCGTATGGGACCTTGTCAGTAGTCTCATCTAATTCCATTAGAATCACTTCTATCTCCTGCTGTTCTGATATTTACAACCGCCCCCCCATTCTCATTACAGAGTCAGCCTTAGGTCATTCCAAGACCACTTCACACCCTGCTGGTGTTTATCTGGATCAAAGGATCAGTTCATAGACTGTCTTTATTCCTCCAAGTGAATTCAAACACCAGCCCTCCTGATCAGATAACAGGCAATCTGTATCTTGTCACTCTCTATTCCTGCAGTCTCAATCAAGCTCCCCTCTCAGGACCCAGTGATAATATTAATTACCATCTCTAATTTAAAAGAGGTTCCTGCCTGAAGGTCTCTGTGCAAAAAAAAGTGTTTCTTTTTTCTTTTTTTTAAGACAGAAGAACCATTCTTGGTAGAGTCACAGAGCAAAAGAGAGGCTGAGTACAAGTGGGATACACAGGAATTAGGAACACTGATGCTGCCCTGCACTGGAGGGGAACGAATCTACGAAGCCAACACTTTCTGAAATATCTTCTCAGACCATTCCAACCACAAATAACTTTCTTGTCCTCTAAGCATTTAAAATTTGTCTGTTACTGCCACTCATCTTGCCCTTCTTTATCTTCTTAAATTATATTATATTGGAGCAAAGAAACATTTGATTCAAATCACTGCTCTGCTCTTTTTAAATTATCTGGCTTTCTAACATTCACTCAATCTCTCTGAATTTGAATCTTCATTATTTCTTGTGTTTAAAATGCAAATAACAAAAATTCAAAATTCTTGGGTTGTTGTGAACATAATGCTAAACTATTGTTTATTTTGTCATGTATTTTAAACCTTCAGGGATGTCAATGACTATATATATCGTGTATTGTTATTCCTTAGAGTTCAAGTGCAATGCCTTCTTGAAAGAATAAGTTAACTAAGTATAGCTGTTGCTCAAAAGAATTTCTGGTGTTCTTATTTGAATCTAGGCTAGTTGGTGCATTGAAAACCAACCTACTATTCAGCCTTGTTTATCGCCTGGAGCAAGTCTAAGTAGAATGCAAGAGAACTGAAAATTTATTTCCTCTCTATTTTCTTTTTTATCAATTTATATTCCTGTTTGGTGCTTTCTTTTTCAACTTGTTCGTTTCTACCTACTCTCTCCAGGGAAGCCCACTGAGATGTCACCCTGCCCTCAACCTCCTGTACCTTTCCACCTATCAAATCAGAAAATATCTACATGGCAAAACAGAAAGCATGTTAGGAAGTGGAAGGTGGCAAAAATACTTTCCATAAAAGGGTTAATAGACAGTAGTTAGAAAAAAAAAAGTGTTATCTTTAAAAGCAAAAAAACAAATTGCTGAAATATTTGCACCAAAGGGTAATCAGCTATCTTTACTTTCATATAGATTAGCTCATTTAATTCTCATAAAAATCTATGAGAAGCTTCTAGGTCCATAGGATAATGACAGCTGCCTAAATTAGAATCTCTCCACACAACCTTGAAAAACAAACAAAAATACAGATGAACAAGGGGTAAAAATAAAATCACCCATATCTTGCAAGCAGTATAACATAAAAACAAAGAACTTTGCAAACTTTAATTTACAACTAATTGAGAAAATAACTGGGGAAAGCAGAGCAGAAAGGAGAATGAGGCAGAGTGGGTTCAGAGAATATCATTTAAAGCTGACAAGCAGAGTAGTCTAAACGAAGGAAAGAGGAGACTCTGGACATTAGTATGAGGTAACAGTGTGGTCGTGTTACAAGCCTCCCTAAATAACAAAAGAAATACAAAACACAATGTAAAAGCAGAAAGAGTAAAAAGAGATTTTCTCTTATTTTTTTTAAAATGACAGTTGAAAGTCACTTTACAGTGAAACTATATGAAGAACACAATAAAATCACTGATAAAGCTGAAATGAAATATGTTATAATCAGCCAATGTAAATGAATTTAACTCGGGTATTAAAAGAAAACATTTTAAAATTGGCTCACAAAGCAAAACCAACTGTTTGCAGCTAAAACAAGATAGTGGAGAAAGCTGAATAAAGAACAAAGGTAAATGCAAGGAAAATGAAAGCAGGATTGTGATTGTGTATCTGATAAGGTAGAATTCAGGACAAACAGATTAGACAAAGAAGAAAACTTTTTAGAGTTTTTCAGTTCACAGAAAAGATAAGACAGAAACTCTCTGCATATCAGCCACCTTCCTAAAGCAGAAACCTCAGGAAATGCAAGGATACAGAAGCAAACAAACACCAGGAGATTTTGGCACATCATGCTCAGACTGAAAAAGGTAAAAGGAGTGGAAACAAGTAAGGACACAGAAGACACAAGCAACATAATAAATAAGATGTTCTTATTTGTACACTGATGATAGAGAATAAATCTTGCTTCCTAATGCATATTGAATACTTATGAAAATTCACCAATTCTCCACATATTGAGTTACAAAAAAATCAATGTTACACAAAGTAGTAATAATAAAACCACTCTTCTTACTTTGCTAAAAGCTCAATTTAGATGAGAAAATACAAATCTAAGATTTGTCATATGCCCAGACATTACAAAAAAAAAAAAATTTAAAACACTATGTATCAGAATGTATCTTTAATCTATACAATTAAAGTGAGCAGAAAAAAATTTATAGTCTTATATATATATATGTGTGTGTGTCAATAAAAATGAACAACGAAAATCTAATTGCCAGATTTGATTATTTGAATAATTTGAACAATTCAGCTAATAAAGATAAACAAAAGAGAGGAAATAAGAATAAAAGCAAAAAAAAATTAACAAAATAGAAAAGAAAAATTAGCCATGTTACTAAGCCAATATTTGTTTACAAAACAATAAATAAATAAATTATCACTTTCTAATCTAAACAAGTGGAAAGTTTATTTATGGGATGAGGTTGGGGGAAAAAAACCCATAAATACACAAGATAAAAAGTGACAAAGGAAAATAACCGTTGAAACAGGAGATTTAAATAATGGAAAAGTAGATAATTCTCTAGAAAACATACTTTGCTGAAACTGACTCCAATTAAAAAAATAAAGCACCAATTTTTTAATAGAAAAAAATGGAGAATACCTAAGAGTTACCTTGCACTCCCCATAGCTCATAAAACATCAGGTCAAGGTGATTTTATAGGGAAATTCTACAGAAATTTCAAGGTCCAGGTCCTATTTTACAAAAGCATGAAAAAAGAAGGAAATCATCCAAACCCTTCTGACAAAAAGAATGTAACATTAATAACAAGACTTGATTTTAAAAAAATTCTTTTCTCAAGTCTATAGACAAATTTCACTTATAAATATTGATTCAATAGCCCAAAATATTAACTCAGGGAGCAACAGTACTAAGATAATACATCAGGAAAAAATACAGTTTATATCAGAAATGCTAGTATTAGGAAGTCCACTAATACATTTCACCTTATTATTATCTTTACAGAGAAAAGTCATATGCTCATATTTAAAAATGTTTGAAAAGCATTTGTAAAATTTAACTCACCTTCCCACTAAAAACATATAAAAATAATCAATGCATCTTTTTCTTAGCATAATAAAATATATATACTCCAGCCAAAAGATGGCATTTATAATGGAAAACAGTTAAATCATTTCTCTAAAGTCTGGCACCAGGCAAAGATGTCCAGCTTCATTATCAATTACTATAGAACTGGAGCTTTTAAGTCACAAATTATGATAAGCACAAAATAAGAATCACAAAAATAAGAATGAGTTGAAAATATCTTCATTTGTAGATGATATGATATTACTGTATATCTTGAAAACCTATCACACTTCACAGAAATAAAATACAATTCAGTTAAAAATTAGCGATGCTGTAGAAAATTTAAATAATACATTAAAAGCAACAGTCCTGACACACTACATTAACGGAATGCATGGAAAAAGCCACGCGATCATTTTAGCTGATGCAGAAGAAACATTTGAAGCAAGATTCAGTACTCCTTCAGATAACAACAGTCAACCAGCTGGAAACAGAAGGGAACCACCTCAACATAATAACGGTCATATATGAAAGACTTACAGTTAGCATCGTACTTGATAAAGGACTGACAACTGGTTCTCTACGATCAGTATCAAGAACAGGATGCTTACTCTCATTGCTTTACCTTGCACAGTGTTGGAAATTCTAGCTAGGGTAATTAGTCAAGAAAAAGAAATAAAAGACAAGCTGAAAATGAAGATGTAAAATTATCTCTTTGCATATGAAATTATATGTAGAAAATGCTAACAATTCCATATATAGGGGAAAATAAAAAATTCTGAAATTAATAAATTCAACAAAGTTGCAGAATACAAAATCAACAAAGATCAGTTGCATTTTTATACACTAAAAACAATTAGGAAAGGAAATTTAAAAAGTGAGTCTATTATGACCGTATAAAAAGTAATAAAATACTTAGAAGTAAACTTAATCAAAGAGGTAAAAGACTTGTGCACTGGAAACTACAAAACATTGCTTAAATAAATGAAAGAGATCACAAATAGATGGAAAGAAATATCATGTTCATGAATTAGAAGACAATATTGTTAAGATATCAATATAATTCTCAGAGATTTGCATATTTAATGTAATCTCTATCAAAATCATAATGGAATTTTTTGCAGAAATAATAATAATAATAAAAAAACCTCTTAAAATTCACATGGAATCTGAAAGGACTCCAAATAACCAAAACACTTTGACAAAGAAGAACAATGTTGGAAGGCTCATGCTTCCTGATTTCAAAACATATTACACAGCTAGAGAAATTAAAGTGATGCTGTTGTTTACATGCTAAGTCATGTTGGACTCTTTGATAACTCCATGGACTGTAGCCTGCCTCCGTCCACGGGATTTCCCAGGCAAGAATACTGGAGTGGGTTGCCATTTCCTTCTCCAAGGGATCTTCCCAACCCAGGGATGGAACTCATGTCTCCTGGTCTCTTGCAATGTCTCAGTATAGGCAGATTCTTTACTGCTGATCCACTGGAGAAACCTAAAGTGGTGTAGTACTGTCATAGAGATTGACATATAGATCAATAGATTAAAAGAGAGAGTTCAGAAACAACCCCCCTCAGTAAGAGTGCTAAGATCACTCGATCAGGAAAGGGCAGTCTCTTCAAACAAATGGTGCTGGGAAAACTAGATATCCACATGCAAAATGAAGTCAAACTCATTTCACACCATAAAAAAAATTAACTCAAAATGAATTACAAAACCTAGGGCTCAAAATTCTAAAACTTCTAGGCTAAAACAAGGTAAAATCTTCATGACATTGGGCTTGGTAATGATTTCCTGGACATGATACCAAAAGTAAAGGCAATCGAAGCAAAAATAATCAAAACGGACTATATCAAACTTAAAAACGTTGTTCCTCAAAGAACACACTCTGCAGAGTTAAAGGCAACTACCCAATAGGAGAAAATATTTGCAAATGATATATCTGAATATCCAGAATACACAAAGAACTTCTATAACTCAACAATTAAAAATAAAAGTATCTTATTAAAAAATGGACAGAAGACTTGAATAAATATTTCTCCAAAAATTATATACAAATGGCTAACAAGCATATGAAAAAATACTCAGCATTAGCAATCATCAGTAAAATGCAAATTAAAACCACAATGAGATATCACTTCACTCCATTAGGATGACAGTTGCTCAAAACAAGAACAACAGAAACTAGACTTTCATATTATCTATAATCATGTGTCTAGGTATATATCCAAAATAATTAATGGGACTATCTTGAAGAGACATTTCCTTGAAGTATCTTGTGTATCTTGAAGATACACATGCTCATAGCAGAACTATTCATAATCATCAAGACATGGAAGCAACTGAAATGTCTGTCAATGGGTGAATGGATAAAATGCTGTTGCTACTGTTGTTCAGTCACTCAGTCTGACTCTTTGCAACCCCACAGACTGCAGCACACCAGGCTTCACTGTCCTCCTGGAGTTTACTCAAACTCATGCCCATTGAGTTGATGATGTCATCCAACCATCTCATCCTCTGTTGACCCCTTCTCCTCCTGCCCTCAATCTTTCCCAGCATGATGGTCTTATCCAGTGAGTTGGCTCTTCACATTAGGTGGCCAAAGAATTGGTGCTTCAGCTTCAGCATCAGTTCCCCAGTGAATATTCAGGGTTGAATTTCTTTAGAATTGATCTCTTTTCTGTCCAAAGGACTCTCAAGAATCTTCTCCAGCACCACACTTTGAAAGCATCAATTCTTCAGCACTCAGCCTTCTTTATGGTCCAACTCTCACATCCATACATGAGTACTGGAAAAACCATAGCCTTGACTAGACAGACCTTTATTGGCAAAGAGTTATCTCTACAACAGAATATTATGCAGTCTTAAAAAGGAAGGAAATACTATTACATGCTGCAGCACGGACAGATTCCAAGGACGTTTTACAAAATGAAATGTCAGTCACAAAAGAACAAATACAGTATGATTCCACTTAGATGGGTTATTGAAGGTAGTTAACTTCATACATGTAGAAAGTAGAATAGTGGTTGCCAGGGCCTAAGGGAAGGGGCAGAGATATATTATTACTTGAATGAGTATAGAATTTCAATTCTTCAAGATAAAAAGGTTTAGAGATTAGTTTCACAATAGTATAAATATATTTAATATTATTGAACTACACTTTTGAAAGGGTTAAGATGACAAATTTTATGATAGTTTTACCATAATAAAAAAGTCAAAAGTTTTAATATATAAAAATAATAACAAATTAAAAGAATTAGCAGAACAATAAAATAATGATGCAATATTAAGAGCAAATTAATTAGAAACGTTTAAAATCTAAATGAAGAAAATAGACTTCTCTGGTGGTCCAGTGGTTAAGACTCTATGCTCCCAATGTAGGGAGCCCAGGTTTGATCTTTGGTCAGAGAACTAGATCCCATATGCTGCAACTAAGAGCCCATATGCCACAATGAAGACATATGGTGCTGCAACTCAGACCTGGAACAGTCAACAGATAAATATATAAATATTAAAAAATCATGAAGGATGCAAAAGTAGTTTTGAACAAATAATTATCCCATGTTTTTTTCATAGGGCTATTCACCTACACAAAGATTATGCTTCTCCATGATAGTATATTAAAAAGCAGAGACATTACTTTGCCAACCAAGGTCCGTCTAGTCAAGGCTATGGTTTTTCTCGTGGTCATGTATGGATGTGAGATTTGGATTATGAAGAAGGCTGATCACCGAAGAATTGATGCTTTTGAGCTGTGGTGCTGGAGAAGACTCTTGAGAGTCCCTTGGACTGCAAGGAGATCCAACCAGTCCATTCTAGAGGAGATCAATCCTGGGTGTTCATTGGAGGGACTGATGCTAAAGCTGAAACTGCAATACTTTGGCCACCTCATGTGACGAGTTGACTCACTGGAAAAGATTCTGATGTTGGGAAAGGTTGGGGGCGGGAGGAGAAGGGGACGACAGAGAATGAGATGGCTGGATGGCATCACCGACTTGATGGACATGAGTTTGGGTGAACTCTGGGAGTTGGTGATGGACAGGGAGGCCTGACGTGCTGTGATTCATGGGGTCGCAAAGAGTCGGACACGACTGAGCGACTGAACTGAACTGATGCTTCTCCCCAAGTTATAAGTGAAAGTGAACTTAACAAAAAAGCTAGTATTTTTTTTTCTTTCTCAAAGAAGACAAGTTGATTCTACATTTAATATGGATAAATAAGTAAGAAATAGTAGCCAAGAATACCAGGCAAAAAATGACAAAATGTCCCATAAAGATCTTAAAGATAATATGACCCATGAATGGGTGGACTGAGCAATGAAACAATGAAAAAGTCCAGAAATAGACCTTAGAAATTTGGTTAATAGTAAAGTAGTGTATCAAATCACTGGAGGTAAGTGACCTATTAATAAACAATGCTGAGACAGCTAAATAGCTATTTACTAAAAGATAAAATTGGCAAATCTTATGCTGTTTATTAACCTAAATTCCAAATGCATCAGAGATTTTTTTTTTTTAATCTAAGTATTAGGAAGCATGGGTAAATTCCATTACAAACTGAGAATAGAGGAAGTGAAGTGGAAGTTGCCCAATCGTATCTGGCTCTTTGCAACCCAATAGACTATACAGTCCATGGAATTCTCTAGGCCAGAATACTGGAGTGGGTAGCCATTCCCTTCTCCAGTGGATCCCCCCAACCTAGGGATTGAACCCAGGTCTCGGGCATTGCAGATGAATTCTTTACCAATTGAGCTATCAAGGAAATATTTCTGATTTTGACTATAAGTTTAGTTAAAGGACCTACAAACAACAACATTCCATAGAAATGAACAGATTCGGAGCTAAAACATTAGTTTCTGTATATTATTCTCACTCAGTGGAACCTGGTCTCCTAGAGAAATGGCTGATTCCAGACCTGGGTTCAAAGCAGTTTTGTTTTGAGGAAAGAAAAAATAAAGAAATAAAAGCAAAGAGACAGCTAAAAGGGGCCAAATCCAAAAGTAGGCTTCTCTGGTGGCTCAGAGGTTAAAGCATCTGCCTCCAATGCGGGAGACCCAGGTTCGATCCCTGGGTCGGGAAGATCCCCTGGAGAAGGAAATGGCAACCCACTCCAGTATTCTTGCCTGGAGAATCCCATGGACGGAGAAGCCTGGTAGGCTACAGTCCACGGGGTCACAAAGAGTCGGACACGACTGAGCGATGGAATGGAACGTAAGGGAATCTTTAAGCTTTCTCTTACCTACTCCCATCCTCGGCCAAATTTGGGGAAAATATAAGAAGAAAAAGAATAATGACTCTAATCCACCATAAAGTGCTGTAAAATAATAAATAAATAAAAAATGCATGAATCCATAGTGAAAATCTAAAATCTGTACTATGATTTCAAAGGTCTTGTACTAAAGCTTAGTACCTCAATGCCAAACTAACTTTTGGAGACAGAGTTTTTTGGCAAGGTAGAAAAAACAGTTTTTTGCTTTGCCAGACAAAGGGGCCAACAGAGGGCTAGTGCCCTCAAAACTGTGTGTCCCCACCTGCAGATAGTAGTGAGAAATTTCATAGTAATGATTCAAAATGGACATGATCAGTTCGTGGACATTCTTCTGATTGGTTGGTGGTGATGTAAATGGGAGTCAGCATCATCAACCTTCTAGTTCCAGCCAATCTTGATCTAGCACTTGTAGGGATCATGCTATTAATTTCTCCCATCTAGTGGGTGTTTCTTGATCTCAAAACAGCTCAAAGATGTTGTGTATATTCCTTGATAGGGAACCAGGACCCTGCCCCAAGGCTGTGCTACAGTTTCTCTTGACTGTTCCTCTGTGTTTCCACATCCCCTGGAGTGTGTAGCCATTCCCTTCTCCAGGGGAATCTTCCCGATTCAGGGATTGAACCCAGGCCTACTGTATTGCAGGCAGATTCCTTACTGCCTGAACCGATAGGAAACCTTCCCTAATCAACAACTGAACCTGCCAGTTGAAACTCAGGGAAGGTCCTAAGGCTGAATAAAACCTATTACCTATAATAACGAGGAACATAGAAAGGCTTTTGTGTCCAAGAGCCCCATAGGCTCTTCTTGGTATCAGCAGGACCTGAGTCTTGCTGGTACAACTGGCTCTCCCTTTCTCAGTGCATCCTAACCCCACTGGCTTCTTTATTTTTCCTCAAACACACCACACCCCTTTGCTTTGGGATTTCTATACCTCATTTATTTCTTCTGTGACATTGTTGACAACCTTCAATTATCTTATTTTCTTCTTTGTTTATTTATATCTTACCTGTTTTTCCCAGAAGAATATCAATTCCAAAAGAGCAGGAAAGCCTATCTTTTTCACTGTCAGATTCCAGTCTTAGTATAATGAGTGGGAGAGGGTTGGCTTTCAATAAATATTTCTGAACAATGACAAGAGGATGAGTAAATAATAAACAAATAAGTGAAACAATTCCTCTGACTTCCAATTCTAATCTGTTTCCATGAAATGTTGGTATTTTTCCTTCATTCTATGTAGTTTGTCTCTATGCAGTCTATTTTTTTGTTTGCTTAGTTGCTATTTGTGTCTAACCCTTTTGCAACCCCATGTACTGTAACCTGTGAGGTTCCTCTGTCCATGGGATTTCCCAGCCAAGAATATTAGAATGGGTTGCTATTTCCTTCTCCAGGGAATCTTCCCAATCCAGGGACTGAATCCATGTCTCCTGCATTGCAGGCTGATTCTTTTCTGCTGAGCTACCAGAGGAGACATGTCTATTGGCTATATTGTGTACATTATGTAGGCTATATGCTTACACATGAAAGACTTCCATGTAGCTATCAATGAAACTGTGTGTATTGTTATTATTTTTCCTTTTAGAAGGCTAATACTAGAAAGATCTTTAGAAATCCCATCAAATCCTCTTGTTTTACTGACAAAGAAACAAGGT
Source organism: Moschus berezovskii (assembly GCF_049115385.1). Taxonomy (NCBI): domain Eukaryota; kingdom Metazoa; phylum Chordata; class Mammalia; order Artiodactyla; family Moschidae; genus Moschus; species Moschus berezovskii. The sequence goes on from NC_142463.1 coordinate 119,460,460, forward strand.
CTGTCATGTATAAGTTGCTCATGATCACACAGCTAACAATTGCTATACCTGAAATTATAACCCAGATCTATGCATTATCTAGTTCAGTGGCCTTTTAAGTACATTTTCTATAGTAATGGTTTATTCCTCATCCTCAGCTCCCTACCTCCTGTCAAAATACAACTGGGCATAGGAGGAAAACGTAGGAAAATGAAGTCTTGGTGGTGTCTTAGAATCATTAGTGCCTCAGGAGAGAAAGTTTCACTGAGCTAGTAAATATAATCATGCTCCTTAGCCGCATTTTGAAAATCACTACTGTACCATCCCAATGAGATTGGCCTCAAATGGCATTGTGTCATATGAAGCTGGGTTTCAGGACATCCCCAGTGTGTGCATTTATGTAGTCTACTATTCCCCAAGAACCACTTTGCCAACTGTGGGGTTGGAAAAATTATTCCCGGAATTCCATGGCAACTATTTCTGAATTTCCCATGTTTGTTCAAATGATAAATGTAAACCATGATCTATTTTTAAGCTCTTTGAGCCTTATTGACTCAAAAGAACAGGAAAGCCCTGTCAAGACAATTCTACTTTATGAAAAAGTAAGGGTGGGGACTTGGCTTTTCTTTAAATAGTCTAAAAGTTTAAAAGGTTGGTTTTTTACCCAAGAACTGTGCAGTAAATTGGAACTGAATGGCCTTGATTTCCTTTGTAAATGAAGCTCATTTCTAAAATCGATTCTAAGTCTTAATCATGGGAAGTCCCTGAGGTAAGGATGTATGTTGAAGTATAAGTAACAGTTTCGCAAAAAAACATACAATCCCAGTGAGGATGGGGCCCATAAAGGGAACAGTGCTCTTTCTTCTGGAAGGATGTTTACTTGGATATTTGTAAAGGCCTCATAGTTTCATTCTGTCATCCACTCCTCCCTCTCCATTTAAGCTTGGCATTCTCCTAACTGCTATATGCTATCAGGTATCCATATGGCATGGTGCTGTTGGTTATGAAGGACATGGAGATAGGTAAAACCCTCTCCCTTCTATTAAGAAGCAATTTAATAAAAGTTTAACCACCTTATGTCATGCACAATTTCTATTTATGTTTTTCCAGCCACATAGGTGTGGGAAACCTAATTGAAGTAGCTTCAGAGAGAATTAGAGTTTGAAAGAAGTTTAGGAGTTATCTTATCCACTGCTACTCAATGTGAGGTCTCTGGTCCAGCAGCAGCAGCATCACCTGGAAACTTGTTAGAAAACGTGGAATTCTTGATTTCACCCTACAACCACTCAACCAGAATCTGTGTAATATAATCTTCCTATAAATATTAGGCAATTCCTATAAAGGTATAAAGCCTTGATCAACCCACTGATATCTTGGATTTGTTCTATATTCACAGAGACTAAGGATGTAACTCTGTGATAAGTACAAAATCAAACTGATGGTCTTCTGTCTCTCAGTACCACATAGATTTATTCAACTTCAGCTACCCCTAGGTGAACACAGCTTTATCTAGCTTCAGAGCAAAGGATGATTCATCTGAAGCAATTCCTCTGCATATTTAGAAAGAAAGGAAAAAAAGAAGAAAGGTAGGGAGGGAAAAAAGAATGGTATTTATCATAATTGCTCACATTTCATAAATTTTGTTAAATATAGGCCAAATATAATCTCTCCCATATCCAGAAATACATCTCTTTCTTAAAAAAAAAAACACTGTGAGCAGTGGTATGGCAGATTGTATTATTATTATTATTCTCAATTACTTACAAACTATATAGTGCCCTCCTTGGTTGGAGGTCAGGGCTAGGACGGTGGACGAGTAGGATGGCCAGGAGTTTACACTTCCTGAACATCAGTTTGGGGTCAAGGAATTGTATTTTGAGCAATCATTACAGAGTTTCGATCAGCCTTCTTGCTCTTCCCCTCTGCCTTGAGAAGAGAGGGGTTCTTATTCCAGATTCTGGAATAAAGAAGACATAGGGAAAAGAAGCAAAACCATCAGCAGTATGTGATGTGAATGAGAAGTAAGACTTTGTTGTTATAAAACACCGAAATCCAGGGGCCATTTAACCTGGGGAAAGCTGAATAATGCACAGGGTCATCTGCATTTTCTGACATCAAGGGTCATCCTAACTATATTTACTTGATACTTGAGAAGAACTGTTTAATGTAAAATAATTGCTGTAAAATCAATATTTACCATGCAGATAAACTATGAGAAAAACAAAACATGAATAGTCTCATTTTGAGAGGCTATAGCAACAAGCAAAGCTGTGCAATGCATCCACCCATTTCTGGAACATAAGACTCAGTGACAATTCAGAATGAAGATGTCAGCATGCCTGCAATAAATGTCTGAAATATTGTTGATTTGGGGTTTTATTAAATATATTAGATATTGTGGTGCTTTTTTGCCCCTCCCCAGCCAATTATTACGGTTTTATCTTTAAAATTTTTCTTCTAAATTAAATGTCAGGATTATCCTGAAAGTTAATATTTTTCATTCACTTGATATAGGAGAATAATCAGAATATTAACATAAACTGACATGATTTTTAAAAAGTTGAGTAAATCATTTGCAATTTCTTTAATAAAAATTAAATGAGAAGCATCTGCTTTTATATTCGGTTGGGATTTCTAAGGTTAACCTTGTAAACAAATTGATGCTTAACAAGATTCTGTATTTCAAGATCAATTTCCAGAGGTATAGAGATAATGGCTCATACTTTTATACACTTTGACTGAATCAAATAAACATAAATAATATTTGATTTCTCTCAGTAACCCTTCATATAAGAGACTATTTATCAGTTTTGTTATCCAGAGGAGGGCTCAGAGACTCAGTATGTACAATGGTATAACCACAACCACACAACTGATGGAGGAGCTTAGGCAGAACAAGAATTCATTCTTGTAGCCTTTCCATACACAAGAGATTTGTCAAAGCTATCTACCAATTTACTTCATGAATTGAAACAGATTTGTAAGATTTAAGAAATTTTGTACCACTTAGAATTTGCTGATTTTTTTAAAAAAATTTTTTTCTGTATTCCTTCCCTCTCTCCCTTCCCCTATATTTTATAACTCACAGCTATCTAACAACTTGGGTATACTAAACGTTCTTATAAAATAAGCCCCTTATACAACTTAATTAGCTAGTAATAGAAAAGGTGTTTGACACAGCCTCTGTCTTATCTTTACCATTCTCTCATGTCTTGTCTTGACTACCAGAATCCTTCCTCATCCAAAGAAATTACAGACATGCTTACACGCCTGGAATCCACTGAGTGAGGATCACCTCACAACCACACAAAGCCTTATTTGCGGACTCTGGCAGCTTTCATTTTTCACATGAACATACCCTGCTTCAATACAGAGAGACATGAGTTTCACACTTTTCCGTTAGAAATGAGAGAAAGAAACATTCAAACAAACAAAAAGAATCGATTGAATGAATAAATAGAATTATTGTCTGCTTGGGCTTTGTACAATCCCAGAGTGGACTATGTTTGAGTCTTCTGTTACATGTCTATACTGTTGCTTTCAACCTTCTATTCTCTACCAGCTTGTATTAAAGGCAAGATATTCTGCTCAATGAAGAGATTTTGTTAATTCATTGGTTGTTGGATTATTTAGAGTCTTAACTCCCACAAACTAATGGCCCTTGACTCTAATTAGGCATAAACTTTAATCTTGCTTCTGCCTTCTTCCAAGTTGGGGATAGTGTAGTAATGATGTAAAATTTTCAGATGGTAGAAATGCATTCCCCATTCATGAGCATTCCAAGTGATTTCACAGTCATGGAGTGTTTGGCCTTTATACAAGATGGTTTACAACAAAGAAACTGAAGCCCAGGAAGTAACTGCCTCTAAGAGTAAAATAGCTAATATACAGATATCCAGACACCTCGTCTACTCTACTTAGTTTCATCCTACTTTGGCTGAAAACAAACAAGCAAACAAACAGAACAGTGTTGATTTTAACTGAAGTGCTTTACATGTTATTCTGAATATCTACTATGTACAAAACATGTCGTTAGGTTATGGATGATTCAGGGATGTACAACACTGATCCCATCCTTGAAGAAGCTTATCAGCAAGTTAGGGAGACTGTAACAAGCATGGAAAGCAAAGTGGCTGTGGGAGTCATAACCAATGAGAGAAAATTAGCCAGCACAATCCGCTGGTATTAGGAGGAGTAAGACTCAGGAATGCTGGGGTGGTCACAGCAATTTTCAAAGAAAACACATCTACAGCCCAAAAAGAAAACAATGTGTAAATTATATGAATAGACACCTCATCAAAAATATACAGATGGCAAATAGGCAAATGAAAATATGCTCAATATTATATGTCATTCAGTTCAGTTCAGTTCAGTCGCTCAGTCGTGTCCACCTCTTTGTGACCCCATGAATCACAGCACACCAGGCCTCCCTGTCCATCACCAACTCCTGGAGTTCACTCAAACTCATGTCCATTGAGTCGGTGATGCCATCCAGCCATCTCATTCTCTGTCGTCCCCCTCTCCTCCCGCCCCCAATCCCTCCCAGCATCAGAGTCTTTTCCAATGAGTCAACTCGTCACATGAGGTGGCCAAAGTATTGGAGTTTCAGCTTTAGCATCAGTCCTTCCAATTAGGGAAAAGCAATTTAAAATAATGATAAGATGCTACTGCACACATCTTAGAAAAGTCAAATTGAAAAGACAGAAACCAGCAAATCCTAACGAGGATATGAAGCAACAGGAGTTTCCATTCATTTCTGGGAAGAATGCAAAATGGTACAACCACTTTTGAAAATAGTTTGGCAGTGTTTTACAAAACTAAGCACACTCTTACCATATGATCTGGCATACATGCTCCTTGATATTCACACAAAGGAGTGATGTACACCCACATATGTTTATGTGTTAGTTGCTTAGTCATATCCGACTCTTTGTGACTCCATGCACTGTGGCCTGCCAAGTTCCTCTGTCCATGGGATTTTCCAGGCAAGAACACTGGAATGTGTTGCTATTTCCTTCTCCAACATATGTTTATAGCAAATTTATTCATTATTGCCAAAACGTGAAGCATTCAAGCAAAATATCTTTCAATAGACAAATAGATAAGCAAACTGTCATAGAATGAAATGTTATCTCGTCCTTAAAAGGAGTGGGCTACCAAGACTTGAAAAGACACAGAGGAACATCAAATGTATATTTCTTGGTGGAATAAGCCAATCTGAAAAAGCTACATATTGTATGATTCTACATTCTATGGAAAAGGAAAAACTGTGGAAGTGGTAAAAAAATCAGTGACTGCAAGGGATACTGGAGGAGAGAGTGAAAGAAAGTGTTCTGTCTTGTTGACTCTCTGACCCCACGGACTGTAACACACCAAGCTCCTCTGTCCGTGAAACTCTCCAAGAGGAGAAGGGAGGAGGGACAAATAAGTGGTGTGCCGGAGACATTTAGGCATTGAAATTATTCTCCATAATACAGTAATGATGTACACATATCATTAGACATTTGTCAAGATCTACAAAATGTACAGCACAGAATGAACACTATTGTATATTATAGACTTTCATTAATTACAATACATTAACACTGGTTCATCAATTGTAACAAGTGTACCACACAATGAAGACATAAATAATAGGGAGATTGTGTTTTGGGAAGATGGGAGAGGGGTTACCTGAGAGCTCTGTGTACTTTATGATCAATCTTTCTGAAGAGTTACATTTTCTAAATAATTGTCTATTAATTTTTAAAAGATATAATTGGCATTTTTTATTTTTAAAATATTTATTTTTTAATTGAAAGATGATTGCTTTACAGAATTTTGCTGTTTTCTGTCAAACCTCAACATGAATCAGCCATAGGTATACATATATCCCTTCCCTTTTGAACCTCCCTCCCACCTCACTCCCATCCTACCCCTCTAGGTTGATACAGAGCCCCTGTTTTGAGTTTCCTGAGCCATATAGCAAATTCCTGTTGGTTATCTACTTTACACATGGTAATGTAAGTTTCCATTTTACTCTCTCCATATATCTCACCCTCTCCTCCCCTCTCCCCATGTCCATAAGTCTATTTTCTATGTCTGTTTCTCCATTATTGCCCTGTAAATAAATTCTTCGGTACCATCTTTCTAGATTCTGTATATATGACTTCACTTTCACTTTCACGCTTTGGAGAAGGAAATGGCAACCCACTGCAGTGTTCTTGCCTGGAGAATCCCAGGGACGGGGGAGCCTGGTGGGCTGCCGTCTATGGGGTCACAAAGAGTCAGACATGACTGAATGACTAGGCATAAGCATAACGATGGGTCAAGGGGCAGTAAAAACCACTAGACAGGTCTGTGACTTCCTGTCCCTGCAGCTCTGTGTCAACAGCCTCAAATTTGGCATCAACATAGCTGCTTTTGAACTCTAGTTCTGTTGCTTAAAGGCTGTATGAGCTTCGTGAAATCCCTAAAGCTTTCTGAACTTCTGTTTCATCAGTTACAACGTGGGAAAAGTAACATATACAGAACTGCAGAAAGGTTCAAATACAAGGAATGTGCGTGAGTTTCTTTGTGAATTCTGAAGTTCTTTAGAAATATTAGTTACTGTTACCAAAGAAGAGAAATATTCCCACTGTTTTTATTGCTTTTACAGTGACCTTCTCTTGGCAACTGGCTGCCATATGACAGTGCAGATTGGTCCTGTTGGAATGGAGTCACCTAAGTCTACCCCTGCATCATCTGTCTTACACTGAAGTTTCTCCTTCAGTGTAAGACACAGTTAATTTGAATATTTGGCCAGTCTTTATCTGATCACTAAGTTTCAGATAGAATCTGACATACCAAGGGCAAGTTCAGTGGTTTGTAGTCCCAGAAATTAGAGATGGCTGTGAATGGTGTCCGGAGAAGGTCAAGTATGGGATAATAGTCTTTGAACTTGATTATTTTCTTCTGTTTACTTCCAAGCTCTTTTCCATGATACTATACTGTCTATTCAAGTCTCCCCTTCTATAGTGATTTGGTGATATCTTCTGCTTAGAATCTCTATTAAGGAGAGAATCAAGTTAAAAAACAGCCAGAGACAGCTCTAGGGACCGTTTTAACAGGTGATGCTCTCTTGTGGTTGAAGAGCATTGCATCAGGCAAAAGAGTTCAAGATAGTCCATACTTTATCTAAAAAAGTAGCATGCCCATTATATGAAAAGCTGCACAGTATAAAATCATTACAAAGAGGGAATAAAGTTGTAGAGCTTCTTTTCATAGATCACCTCATTTAGTCTCCACAAATCTTTAGTGAAGAGGGCTTCATACCGTATTTTACAAATAATGAAACAAGCTCAGAGATTTAATGACTTGTCTCAAGCTAAGACTCATTCCTGAAAGAGACAAAACTCCATTCTACTTCTGCTGACTCTAAGACTGATGCCATGTCTGGTGTAGTCATTCTGGTATTTCCCTCCCCAATGATAAACACCGAGATGTTATGGTTGTGACATCACTGAAGAATAAAATGCCAGTGTATTAAATGCAATGTGTTTGTGACTATGGAATCAGAAGTTCTTGAGTGTGTCCAATCAACATGGTGCAAACATTTAATGCAAACTAGTGTAGACCAAACTTGTGGTAGGCACTGTCACTTTCATGAGAAAACATGCCTTCTGCTATAAGGAGAGTTGCAATCTCATGGAAGAGAGAGCATGTCTCTCATAGGTCACTAAAGAGTACAGGTTTTATGACTGAGGTGTTCAAAGACTTCAGTGGGCAAAGATGAATCAGAAATGGATAGAAATGATTCCCTATGGGGAGTAGGGGGAATGGAGTAGGAGACAAGGATAGATACAAGAATTTTCTGAATGCATGGTTATGTGGTTTTGACTTTTAAACATTGTGTACTTTGACATATTACAGAATTAAGATGAATTAAGGAAACATCCTACAGAAGGGGCACGTAGGAGCAAGACACTCACTTCTGGGAACTGGGGAGAGGCCAGAAAGCCTTCATAGACGAAGTGACCTTTGAAGTGAATGCTTTACCGTTTGTCATTTTTCACATATTTGTGTGAAATTTAACTTAGTCCAACAGGCGGGTGAATGAATCCTTACACTGTGATCATAATGAATTTTTTGTCTTCAAATACAGATCATGGTGCTTGTCGCAAACCTACCCGAATGAGAGATTGCAAGAGGAAGGACAGGCATGGGGACGAGGACCAACAGTGTGGTCATGGGACAGTTTTACCACTCTGAGCATTACTTGACACTGAGGGAAACTCTGGGTGATTTCAAAGTCACATCCCATGTCAGGATTCAATACAGAATTACCAATAGATGTGATGTATTGGTGTGCATGTATTTTTTTTTTTTTTGAGCTATCAATTTAAAGAGTTCCTTCTAAGCCAACAAATGATTATTCTTCACAACAGAATGTAAACCTAGATTGTGGAATTTACTAATTGTTCTTCATGGTTATGGTCATTTAACCATAAAATATTCACAGCCTAAGTCTTGCAACCCTTGGCCTTTCTTTCTCCTAGGTAGAAGAGAAAATTGTTCAGAAGGATGACCTTCCTACTTGGGTCAACAAGAGCTGCAACTGGTTCTAAGGAGGGTGTGTTATTGCTGTCAAACTGACCGAAGTTGTCACAGGTGAAGCCTGCTGTCATTGCATCTTGCTCAGAACCAGCCCCTTAGCTTGCTGAATCAAGCTGTGCTGACTCCTAGTGATAGAATTTTAATGTGAGGAATGACAGAGGCCTTGGAGTTAATGTGTGCATGGAGGTGACAGTTTTGAATGTCAGCCAAAGCACAAAAGCCTGTCTGAAATTAATTTTGGGGAGTGGCAGAAAGTTGTAGGAAGAGGGAGAGAAATCGTGTGAGGGAGAATTGAGATTGGTTGAGTCAAATCTATTGCCATCTACTGCAATGAAAACATCATTCAGCACAGACACCGGATGTCTGAACCTGGGAAGAACTAGCCTCATCAGATAACTCTGCTTGTTTAATTTTTGATCAACCTAGTATGCAAACTGCCGCTTTTAGATCTCTATGATCCTATTCCCCTTTGTTAAAATGGAGTTGCAAAAAGTAGACATGGATCTCCTGATGATATGATCTAGAATTTAATCATTAAAGGGGGAAGCGATTTTCTGGTGATAAATGAGCCAAACAATTTTATACATTTTAATCTTCCATTTACACTTTAATTATTAAAAACTCTCAAAATTTCCCCATTATCTAGAGGAAAGCATTCAGATCTTTAATCTATAACAGGCAGGATAATGCCCTCTCAGAGAGGTCCACATCCTAATACCCAAAACTGATGAATATGTTACATTACATGGAAGAGAGGAATTAGGTAGCAGGTAGAATCCTGGTGGGCTTCTGTCTATGGGGTCACACAGAGTCGGACATGACTGAAGTGACTTAGCAGCAGCAGCAGCAGAATTAAGTTTGTTAAAACAAGATGACTTTATGATAGAGAGGGCGCCTTTGAATTAGCTGAGTGGGCCCAATGTAATCACAAATGTCCTTAAAAATGGAAACAGAGGCAGAGGAAACTTTGAGTGAGGTAATGTGAGACTCAACTGACCATTGTGTGCTTAGAAAGTGAAAGGGACTATGAGTCAAGGAATGTGGCAGCCTCCAGAAGTTGAAGGCAAGGAAATGGATTCTTTGCAACTTCCAGAAGAGATACAACCTTGCCAATACCTTGATTTTAGCCCATCCGTATCGGACTTCTAATGTACAGAACAGTAAAATAATAAATTTGTGTCCTCTTGTTGTATTAAGATGTTGTAATAACTTGTTACAGCAAGAAAAAGAAACTGATACACTTACCTTCAGGCTCTTTCACAATGTTATCCTGATTTGTCCTTAGTTACCCTAGGTCAACCCTCCCTCTGAACTCTGAACACTGGTCTCAAAACAAGCTTTGTACATTGCACAATTTATCACTCCATTTTTCTGGGTCTGGAGTCAAATATGTTCTCTTCTAAGATTGATGAGGGCTAGACAGACCCCACTGAGGGGCTAGATATTGCCAGCAGAGGGATGGATTCTGGGGCTGGTTATGGTGAGGAATATACTTAAAATGGGTTGAGAGAGGAGCATTTAGGACAGGGTCCTTGAGAAAAAGCAGAAGCCAAAGACGACCATCCACTTTCTGGGATAAGTCCAAAGACTAGTTCCAGAATTACAAATATGAGACAACATCTAGATTCTGAGGCCAGATGGCAATAGAAACAAAGTAAAAAGTAAGGGATAAAAGGGATGTTCTGGGATATGTGTCAACAGGTTTTGAGAGGTGTATGACTCATTTTTGTGGTGGCCAGTGTGGGAGGTTACTTCGTGTTGATACATAGGTACTGTTTATGTGCAGCTACGAGTGCCCTCCAACACCTTCCACCATCTCAGTTCTACCCATCCTTCAAAACCTAGCTCAACTCCAACCCCCTTCTCAACAGTTTTCCTGAATGTTCCAGTCCTAGTTATCATCTCTTCTTTAGAAGTCTTTGCTTTTGCCCTTTATATAACTCCTCATTTGAAAGCTGCATTTCACAGCCTCATATTTTTAATTACACAAAGCTGTTGTATGCACAATGAAAAAATTCACATAATATATTAAGCAGGCATTTAAAACCATTCAGAACCTTACTGAATGTAACCACTTTACATTATGGTATTTATCTTCCTATACTGGTATTCTTTATTCCCTGCAATTTTTGTATATACACATGCATATACATGTCGCATATATTCTCCAAAATGAAACTTATTGAAGGAAATTCTACATAACATAAATTATTTTATCAAGTTTATTACATAATAAATTACACATATATTATTTTACAGTAACAATACCTGTAGTGTTATTCTGACATAAAAGCTTTCTACCTGTATATGTTGTTTCAACATAGTCAGTGTGTAAATAGGTTGAGATAAGAAAGAAATATTTTATATATTTTTTTCTGTTCGCACTGATGCTTAGCATAGTGTATCGAACATTTTAGAGGATAAATAAATATGTTTATCAATTGACTGATTAAAAAGTTGTGACCTGAAAACCTTGGAAAACCTTCTTACCTAGAAATGGGTAGTATTTGTTATTGATATGCTTTCAAATTTTACCCAAGGATTTTTAATAAATATTTTTGCACAAAGAATTTTTAAAAAGTTGCACCCCATTGCTATTTCCACAGTGGTCAGCTTATTAGAAATCTAGAGATTTGTCAATTAACACCAGAATTACTTGTTAAAATAGGAGAGAAGATAAACAGAGATAGAGTCCTTGTTAACTCATTAATATTCCCTATAGTGAAAAATATTGCAGGGAAGAAATAGCCGAGGTAATATGTGTAATCAATCTAGCTGGGAAAAGTGATGCAATTTGTTATCTTTACAGAGTTGCTCTGTTCGCTAGTCAGCTACTTGGTGTATTTATCAAATGCCTGGTTGGTGCATAATAGTGTACTCTGGACTTCATGTTACTTGTGATTCATCCTTCATTTATTCACTATTCATTCTTTAACATGCATTTTTGGCAAATCTATTGTGTACAAGTTGCTGTGATAGGTGGTGGAATAATAAAGCAGGGCAAGACAGTTCTATCCTCACAATACACTCAGTGGATAGAAAAGCAGACAGTCATAAATGGATTTTGATGCACAAGTGGGAGGACTTTCTCTATTCCCAAAGAGTTTAAAGGTGAATAGAAAGAGGATACTACAGAAGAGTGTAGTCTTTTTTTTTTCCCCTGATTGCAGCATTAGTCCTAAGAATGGCTGATTTTGGCAGAAATATAGTCCTAAAGTAGGCTTGGTATCGGCAAGACTGCCACCTAAGGTTCAGGCTACGCCCATGACTCAGCAGACATCTGAGCAGGTAGAAAGTAAGTTGCAAACATTCATGCATAAAAGACACTGTATTAGTTTACTAGGGCTGCCATACAAAGTGCCACTGATTGGGTGACTACAACAAAAGACATTTATTTTCTCGCAGTTTTGGAGACTAGACGTCCTAGGTCAAGGTGTTGGCAGTGTTGGTTTCTTCTGAAAGCCTCTCTCTTTGTTTGTAAAGGTGGTTGTCTTCTCCATATCTTCCCTCTGTGTGTGTCTGTGTCCTAATTTACTCTTTTTACAGAGGAACTCATCATGTTGGATTAGGGCCCACTGATGCACCTCTTTACAGACCCTAAAATAAAATTCAGTCACATTCTGTGGTACTGAGGGTTTGGATGTCAACATACAAATTTTAGAGAGACAAATCAGCTCATAACAGGTACCAAAGGTGTATTCAGTAGAGTTAGAAATCCTAATTTCTAAAGTGAAAGCAAATCAAATCCAGAAAGCTTAGCTAGATGGGTGCTTTTATGAATTTAGTAAAGATGTGGCTTGGTTAAGCCAATTTCGCTTTATAATTGGCTTGCATGCTACTAAATGAGTGTCTATTACTACAGGAGCGTATAAGATTGATTTTACCTTTTAAGGATTCTTTAAGCATTCCTTGATGCCTCTGCCCACTAAACACAACCATGAATTGCAGGAATTGAGGGGGAAATCCTGTAAACATAGTCCCTATAGTTGTAATGTGCTGGACTATTTAACCTATTTACAACTACAAGTTACTATTCTCACTGAAATTTTATAGTGGTTTAATATTGGTTCCCTAAAGCACGTAGTTGAGTAAACGGATATATCAGGTGGGATATAGAATAAAATAATAGAAATAACATTAGATGAAATAATAGGGAACCAAACTAAAAATAGATTAGTGTTATTTCAAATTTCTCTGATGTTAAGACTCCTTTCTTAAAAATCAGTTTTAAGCCACTTTTCTTGGATGTTCTAATTCTGGGGCTTAGCATAGGACCTGAGAATTTGTGCTTTTAAAAATGGCATCATAGGTGTTTCTTATATTTACAAAAGTTTAGCAAACAAGTGAAGTCAATAGTATCAGTTTGGATCCAAGTTCTTTCTATCTGCTCTGCCATAATCAGTGTGGCCTTGACACTGTTAGTTACAAAACGGCAACTATAGTGCTAGATGTTACAGTTACCGGTAGAAGAGGAACTTCTTTTTTGGTTTTTCTGGTATGTTGCTTTCTTGAAGAGAAAGAAAGGAAGGGAGGAGGGAGGGGGAAAAGAAGGAAGAGAAAAGAAAAGAATAAGGAAGAAGGGGAGGGAGAAGAGGGAAGTGGGGAGGGCGGGAGAAAGGAATATAGATGTTCTCCACCATACCTCTCCAGTTGTCTCATCACACGCCTACCTTTAAACTACAGAGAATGGAATTACCATGCTTGGCTTAGATTATTTAGGATTTATCGTTGAACTGATGAGTTTACTTTGTCTGAACATATGTCTCCACAGAGGTGCATAAACAAATAACAAGAAAGAGGGATAGAAGATTTATCAGGCCACCAGTGGTGTCTGCTACAAGGATGCACAGGCAAATATAATAATTTTATCAGTCAAGGTAGAATTAGGATTAGATAATTAGGGTTGTGAGAAAATAGCTAAAATTTACCGTTTATTGTGTGGCAAGGCAGTCCATGAGGTTACAGAGTTGGACATGACTGAGTCACTGATTGATAACTGTTGTGTGACAGAGGCTTATATGTATTCAATTATTTAAGCCTCACAACTACTATGGTGTTGTGGCGGTGGTTTAGTCACTAAGTCGTGTCCGACTCTTGCCTCCTCGTGGACTGTAGCCCATCAGGCTCCTCTGTCCATGGGATTTTTAATTCTGGAGTGGGTTGCCATTTCCTTCTCCAGGGGCTATTCTGGACCCAGGAATCGAACCAGGTCTCCTGCACTGCAGGCAGATTCTTTACCTGCAAGATTCTTTCCTATGGTGTAAGTGCTGTTATTATTCCCACTTTACAGATGAAGGAACTGAAACATAGAGACATTAATTCATTTACCTAAGGTTATACAACTCTTTTAAGTGACTGAGCCAGGATCTGAACACTGACATTCTGGGCTTCAGAACTACACTGTAAAATAGTATTATAGTTCACACAAACAGATAATAAAGCAGAACCTTACAAGTACTTATAATGCTTCTGTGGAAATTGGTGAAGGTGGCTTGGTGTTTGGTTGTATGGTTTACTTTGTTTCCTATTCAGTAAGCACAAATTAAGTAACTTCTGTCTGCAAACTATACTAAGAACTAGGAAATTTCAAAAGCAAGTAAAGAGTGATATGACTCTAAGAAGTTTACAGTTTCATCCACCTCATTAGAACTGATTCAAATGTATTCTTTTTAATTGCTGAGTAATACTCCATTGTGTAATGTACCACAACTTTCTTATCCATTTGTCTGCAGGTGGACATCTAGGTTGCTTCCATGTCCTGGCTATTATACAGAGTGAAGTAAGCCAGGAAGAAAAACACCAATACAGTATACTAATGCATATATATGGAATTTAGAAAGGCACTCCACTCCAGTACTCTTGCCTGGAAAATCCCAATGACAGAGGAGCCTGGTGGGCTGCAGTCCATGGTGTCGCTAAGAGTTGGACACGACTGAGCAACTTCACCTTCACTTTTCACTTTCCTGCATTGGAGAAGGAAATGGCAACCTACTCCAGTGTTCTTGCCTGGAGAGTCCCAGGGACGGGGGAGCCTGGTGGGCTGCCATCTATGGGGTTGCATAGAGTCGGGCATGACTGAAGCGACTTAGCAGCAGCAGAAAGATGATAACCATAACCCTGTATATGAGACAGCAAAAGAGACACAGATGTATAGAACAGTTTTTGAGACTCTGTGGGAGAGGGCGAGGGTGGGATGATTTGGGAGAATGGCATTGAAAAATGTATATTATCATTTGTGAAATGAATCGCCAGTCCAGGTTCGATGCATGATACAGGATGCTTGGGGCTGGTGCACTGGGATGAACCAGAGGGATGGGATGGGGAGGGAGGTGGGAGGTGGGTTCAAGATGGGGAACACATATACACCCGAAACAGATTCATGTCAATGTATGGCAAAACCAATACAATAATGTAATTAACCTCCAATTAAAATAAATAAAATTTTTAAAAAGTATACAATCTAATGGAGGAAATTTCCTTGCAGTCAATTAATTTTAATATGATATAAAGTAGAATATAGCAAAAACTACAAGGAACGTGTTGGGATGAAGATAAAAGAGCAGTTAATTCCTGTTAGATGAGTTAGAGAAGATCCGTGAAGAAGAAATGTTTTGGTGGAGGTGGATGTGGGGGAGAGAGTAGGACATTCCAGACAGATAAGAGGTAAGAAACAATGGGATTGAGTGCATGTTATATTGCACTCTGTGAATGGGCTGAGGTAGCTGGGAGACTTGGAGATATACCAGAAAGTAAGACTGTGAAGATATTAAATTTAAAGGAGATACCATGTCATATATGAAATTCACCTTTATAGTTAGGGAACCATAAGAGTATTGGGTAGGATTGCTATGAGGATGTTGGGAGATTTATTTTGACTCTTGATTTCTGTCTTTTTATAATACTCAAGAAAAATGTTCTCTACCCTTCTCTACTTAATTCACCAGTCACCTTCAGGGTCCATTTTAATCTCTTTTCTCATTTTAATCTCTTTTCTTGGGCATTTGGCCTTTATCAAATTCCTTTACTCTTCTTATACTACTGAGTGATTGTTTTATCTTTTCAACTAGATTTAAATCCCATAGAAGACAGAAAATATTTTCAAATATTTTGGGAATCACCTCCAATGCCTGACCCAGTTTTGTTTATCTAGTACTCAATAAACCCATGTGGAATAATGAGTCACAATAGACCACACTTTTTAGGAGTTTTCAGGCATTTTAGTATATTTTTTACATGTAGTTTGAGAGTGTTTCTTAACCTTCACCTAGAGAGCTAGTCATGGCTGAGTTTCACTTGATATAAAATGACTTATCTACTAATTTTTCCACTTTCCTCTAAAGTCAGGTAAGAAAGGCCAGGAAGTCCTAACCTCTCACTGACAACCTAGGGGATTTGTCAGTGTTTCCAACATCTTCATTTATGCCTCTTTCAAGGGTTCACTTGATCTATTACCATCTGGCTCAATAACTCTCCTTTGGATATCCATTCCATGAGGAGGCCTGACTGCACCTCTTCCCAAGGCAGTTACTTCTTCGCTGGTCTCCCTCAGTCATTTTCACGCTAGGTACCTCCAGCTACCTAATCAAGACTTCTGTCGTTAACTGGCATTTTCTCATTAGCCCCTTTCCTCATTAGTACTTAATAAACAATCTTTTCTCTCAGATATTTCATATTGTAATTTCTTATCCCCTGAGTGTGACTTGTAATGTTTCTCTCCAGAAAAAAATTAAAGAAACAACAGAAAACTTCCCTGAGATGGATGTCTCTGACCCACTGTGTATGGAACAGAAAAAAGATACTCCAGAACATAGAGGTTCCCCTCATTGGGTGTTCCTTGGTTGTTGGGCTTTACTTCATTGACATTCAGAAAGTAAATGACACTGCAAAGTTCCAAATAACCCCACAGAACAGTTCTTTATTTATAGCAAATATTCTTGTTCATTTATTTCCTTCTCAAAAGCTTTTTTTCTGTTTTGTTTTTCAAATTAGCCCCAAGAGTAAACTTAGTGGGAGGCTGTTAGGACAAAGCTTTCCAGTGTAATCCTAGAAACCCAGTTAGCAGAAATTCACAGAGGACTCTTTACCTTCCTACATGTTTCACGAAAGCAGGCACTATTCCTCTGCCGTTTACCATTGTGATCTCAGTACCCAACAGTGCTTGCAAACAGATAGGTCAGGAATATGGCAAGCTAAAATTTAATCTATTTCTCACTCTTGATACTATGACAGGCATTACTCATCTATTATAGCAGTTTTTCTACAGAGTTGTCACCTCTCAATATTGCCCCAGGAAGTTTCTGCAAATTGATTGGAGTTGGCATGCAACAAAAAGTCTGTTTACTATTCTCATAGCACTCAATAAATATCTCTCAAAGACTGAAATAATATTCTCCCCTATGCATGACCCCTTCAGCATCATCTTTGATAAACTACTGTCCTGCTCCTATTTAAACACCTCCACATGATGAAGCTGGGCTTCCCCTATAGCTCAGTTGGTAAAGAATCCGCTTGCAATGTGGGAGACCTGGGTTCTATCCCTGGGTTGAGAAGATGCCCTGGAGAAGGGAAAGGCTACCCCCTCCAGCATTTTGGCCTGGAGAACTCCATTATATAGCTCATGGGATCACAAAGAGTTGGACACGACTGAGCAACTTTCACTTCACATGATGAAGAACATGTTATTTTATAAGACAGGTTCTCCCACTGTGATATAAATTAAACAGAAAATTCTTTATATTTTGAAAAATCCCACTTTGCTAATTTATTGATCCCATTTTACTAATACAGAGAACCATTGCTGCCATTGGTTAATGCTTTTGTAAGGATTGTTCCCTGTTTGAATAACATCATGTAAAGGGCAGCCTTATCTAATCTTCTCAATTAGCCCTTCAATGGTCATCATGATCAACTCTGATTAATTTGACTTTTTCTCTTTTATGTATAAATTATAACATTTTAATGGTAACTTTAATGCACATATACTGTAAAAATTGGAAGCAACGATATGAAATAACATGTAGACACTTAAAAATAAATGTTATGAGCCTCTAGTGTTAAATACTTAGTGTTAAAGACAGTGTTAAGATCTCGCACTAGGTTTCGGTCACTGTGTTTAAAGTCAAGCCTCTGCACGGATTCTGTGCATATCTTCTTTAGTCACCCTGGAGTCATCAGTATCGGGCAGATCACTTTCTACTTCAGAGCTGCTAAGAATGATTGCTGTGTAGTGTGTCTGTCAGCAATGGCTCCAGATTCTGTCCTTATAGACCATCTGCCCTGACTACATGGAATTCATCAACAGCATTTCCATGGATCACGCACTTTCCATTTCTGCTCCAAATTACTGTTGCTCAGGTCTCCACAGCTTTCTCTGGGCTATGAGAATGTTAGTTAGCGCAACGAGAGGGACTTTTTAGAATTCCCTATCTTCATATGGGAAAAAGAAATATTTCTCGGTTAAAAACTGCCTGGAAGATTACCCTAATAATCCAAAGCAATTTCTTCTTTATTTTCTTTAGCTTAATAAAAATGACCCTACTGAATATAACTACCTATCTTTGAGAATCAGGGGAATGGTCAGAGCTGGAGTTTAGCTTTTAAAACTGTTTCATTCTAAGTTGATTACAATTCTTTCTTTAGTCAAAGTGCTTTTATTGACTATTCCTCCTTACCTATGTGACATGGCTAATGGAGAATGGTGGGATTTTGCTGTCCATTCATTGCTAATGAATAGAAATAAACCATAAATGTTTAAGCATTGATCTTGAATCCTGAAGCCATGTTAGTGTGTCCAACATGACGGACAGTCGTTCAGTCATGTCCAGCTCTTTGCAAGCCCATGGACTGTAGACCATCAGGCTTCTCTGTCTATAGGATTCTCCATGCAAGATTACTGGAGTGGTTGCCATTCCCTTCTCCAGGGGATGGTCCCAACTCAGGAATCAAACCAGAGTCTCCTGAATTGCAGGTGGATTCTTTAACATCTGAGCCACGAGGAAGCCATGTTAACTAATTAATTATTTCTAATAATTTTAATGATTACTCAGAATTTCCTATATACTAGATCATATCATATACAAACTGAGATAGCTTTAACTTTTCTTTTTCAACCTGGATGAGTTTTTTTTTGTTGTTGTTGATATTGTAGGAAAATAGTTTATATAGGAGAATATCCTTGTTTTTAGAAGAAAAATCTTTTTTTTTCATATTTATTCTTTATTGTTAATTGAGCTATAGTTGATCCACGATGTTATATTAATTTCAGGTGTATATAGTCAGGGAATACTAGAAAAACATCTGCTTCTGTTTCATTCACTGTGCTAAAGCCTTTGACTGTGTGGGTCCAAACAAACTGTGGAAAATTCTTCAAGAGATGGGAATACCAGACCACTTTTCCTGCTTCCTTAGAAACCTGTACGTAGGTCAAGAAGCAATAGTTAGAACCAGATATGGAACAATGGAATGGTTCCAAATTGGGAAAGGGGTACATCAATGCTGTATATTATCACCCTGCTTATTTAACTTATATGCAAAATGTTAGGTTGGTTGAAGCACAAGCTGGAATCAAGAGTGCCAGGAAAAATACCATAAACTCAGATATCAAGATACACTACCCTATTGGCAGAAAGCTGAGAGGAACTAAAGTGCTTCTTGATGAAGGTGGGAGAAGAGAGTGGAAACAGCTGGCTTAAAACTCAACATTCAGAAAGCTAAGATCATAGCATCTGGTCCCATCACTTCATGGTAAATATGTGGAGAAACAAATAGATGGGGAAAGAGTGACAAGATTTTTTTTCTTGGGCCCCTAAATCACTTTGAATGGGGACGGCAGCCACGAAATTAAGATGCTTGCTCCTTGGAAGAAAAACTATGATGAACCTAGACAGCTATTCAAAAGCAGAGACATTACTTTGCTGACAATGCCCATATAGTCAAAGTTATGATTTTTCCAGTAGTCATATATGGATGTGAAAGTTGGACCATAAGAAGGCTAAACACTGGAGAACTGATGCTTCTGAACTGTGGTGCTGGAGAAGACTCTTGAGAGTCCCTTGGACTGCAAGGAGATCAAACCAGTCAATCCTAAAAAAAATAAACCCTGAATATTCATTGGAAGAACTGATGCTGAAGCTGAAGCTCCAATACTTTGGCTACCTGATGCCAAAGAGGCAACTCATTGGAAAATACTGATGCTGGGGGAAAATGAGGGCAGGAGGAGAAGGGGGCAACAGAGGATGAGATGGTTGGATGGCATCACCAACTCAATGGATATGAGTTTGAGCAAGCTCCAGGAGATGGTGAAGGACAGGGAAGCCTGGCGCACTGCAGTCCAAGGGATCACAAAGTGTCAGACATCAATGAGCAACTGAACACCAACAGCAACAGCATAAACATTTGAATCTCCATGTTATATTTTGTTGTTCAGTCGTGTCAAACTCTTGGTGACCCCATGGACTGCAGAAATGCCAGGCTTCTCTATCCTTCACTATTGCCCAGAGTTTGCTCAAATTCACGTCCATTGAGTGGATGGGCTATCCAACCATCTCATCCTCTGTCATCTCCTCTTCCTCCTCCCTTCAATCTTTCCCAGCATCAGAGTCTTTTCTAATGAGTCCACTCTTCACATCAGGTGACCAAAGTATTGAAGCTTCAGCTTCAACACCAGTCCTTCCAACGAATATTCAGGAATGATTTCCTTTGGACTGGTTTGATCTTGCTGTGCAAGGGACTCTCAAGAGTCTTCTCCAGCACCACAATTCAAAATCATTAATTCTTCATTCACTTCTACTCTCATATCCATATATGACTACTGAAAATAAACATAGCTTTGACTTTATGGAAATTTCTCGGCAAAATCATGTCTCTGCTTTTGAATACACTGTCTAGGTTTCTCATAGCTTTTCTTCCAAGGAGCAAGCATCTTTTAATTTCAAGGCTGCAGTCACCATCTGCCATGATTTGGGAACCTAAGAAAATAAAGTCTGCCACTGTTTCCATTGTTTCCCCATCTATTTGCCATGAAGTAATTGGACTGGATGCCATGATTTTAGTTTTTTGAATGCTGAGCTTTAAGTCAGCTATTTCACTCTCCTTTCACTCTCCTCTTTCACCTGCATCAAGAAGATCTTTAATTTCTCTTCACTTTCTGCCATAAAAGAGGTGTCATCTGCATTTCTGAGGTTATTGATATTTTTCCTGGCAATCTTGATTCCAGCTTGTGCTTTATTCAGCCTGGCATTTCACATGATGTACTCTGCATAATAAGTATGGTGACAATATATAACCTTGACATACTCCTTTTACAACTTTGAGCCAGTCTGTTGTTTCATGTCTGATTCTGTTTCTTCTTGACCTGCCTACAGGTTTCTCAGGAGGCAGGAAAAATTGTCCAATATCCCGACCTCTTTAAGAATTTCCCAAAATTTGTTGTAATCCACACAGTCAAAGGCCTTAGTGTAGTCAATGAAGCAGAAGTAGATATTTTTTTGAAATTCTCTTGCTTTTACAATGATCAATGGATGTTTGCAATTTTATTTCTGGTTCTTCTGCTTTTTGTAAATCCAACTTGTACATCTGGAAGTTCTCAGTTCATGTACTCTTGAAGCTTAGCTTGGAGGATATTGAGCATGAAGTTGCTAGTATGTGAAAGAGTGCAATTGTGTGGTAATTTGAACATTGGTATTGCTCTTCTTTGGGACTGGAATGGAAACTGATATTTTCCAGTCCTGTGGCTACTGCTGAGTTTTTCAGATTTGCTGGCATATTGAGTATAGCATTTTAACAGCATCATATTTTATGATCTGAAATATCTCAGCTGGAATTCCATCACCTCCATTAGTTTTGTTCATAGTGAAGATTCCTAAGGCCCACTTGATTTTGCATTCCAGGATGTCTGACTCTCAGCGAGTGATCCTAGTATCATAGTTATCCAGGTCATTAAGACCCTTTTTGTACAGTTCTTCTGTGTTCTTTCCACCTCTTCTTAGTATCTTCTGCTTCTGTTAGGTCCGTACCATTTCTGTCCTTTTTTGAAACCATCTTTGCATGAAATGTTTCCTTGGTGTCTCTAGTTTTCTTGTAGAGATCGCTAATCTTTCCCATTCTATTGTTTTTCTCTATTTCTTTGCATTCTTCATTTAGGAAGGCTTTTTAAAAAATCTCTCCTTGCTATTCTATCTCTACATTCAGATGGGAATATCTTTCCTTTTACCTTTGCTTTGCTTTTTGCTTCTCTTTTTTTCTCATCTATTTGTAACTCCTCCTCAGACAACCATTTTATCTTTTTGCATTTCAAATCAATGCTTATAGATTGCACTTGAAGCTACTAGAAAATCTTGGCTATATTCTTTGTACTGTACAATATATCTTTATAGTTTATTTATTTATTCATTTTTTTTTAGTTTTTATTCTTTTCGTGTCAATGTATGGCAAAACCAGCCAATATATTAATGTAAGGTAATTTGCCTCCAATAAAATAAAAAAATAAATTAAAAAAAGAAAAAAAAATAAACAATACCTTGGTAAAAAAAAATAAAAATTGTTATTAAAGTATAGTTTGTGTATAATGTTATAATAGTTTCATGTGTACAGCAACGTGAATCAGTTACACTTATACATACGCCCGTTCTATTTTTTTAGATTCTTTTCCCATATAGGCCATTAAAGATTACTGAGTAGAGTTCCCTGTGCACTATAGCACGTTCTTATTTGTTACTTATTTTATATATAGTAGTGTGTATATGTGAATCACTAATGGTTTTTGTAATTTCTTTTTTTGCCTAATTTCCCTGGTTAGAACCCAGTATAATGTTGAATAGAAATGAAAAGAGTGAATATCCTTGCTATGTTCTTGGGCAAAAAGATCATCCAGTGTTTTACTAATAAGTACTATGCTAGGCTGTGTTGTTTTTGTAAATGTTCTGGTTCAGTAAGTTCTCTTCTAAGACTAGTGTTTTGAGTTTTTTTTTTCAATCATGAAAAGTGTTGCATTTTGTTATTTTTCCCCTGAATGTTTTAAAGTGATCATGTGGTTTTTGTTTTCTAGTCTATTTATGTGGTGCATTACATTAATTACTTTTCAGATTTAAGCCAAGACTATATTTTTAAGATAAATCATTTTTGGTTGTGATGCATAATCTGTTTTAAATAAGTAACTGAACTCAGTTTGCTATGATATTATTAAAGATTTTTACATCTATATTCATAACAGATGCTGAGCTGTCATTTTCTTGTGTTGTTTTTGTTAGTTTGGGTATCAGGGAAGTACTTGACTTTAGTGAATATATTAGAAAGTGCTACCTCTTCTTATATTTTTTTGGTGGAGTTTGTGGAGAATTTGTAATACTTCTTTAAATGAAGCATCTGGTGCTGAGCTTTTCTTTATGAGGATTATTACAGGGCGAGGGTGGGATGATTTGGGAGAATGGCATTGAAACATGTATTTTATCATACGTGAAAAGAATCGCCAATCCAGGTTTGATGCATGACGCAGGATGCTCAGGGCTGGTGAACTGGGATGACCCAGAGGGAGGTCATATGGGGAGGAAGGTGGGAGGGGGGTTCAGGATGGGGAACACGTGTACACCTGGGGCAGATTCATGTCAATGTATGGAAAAACCAATACAATATTGTAAAGTAATTAGCCTCCAATTAAAAAGAGTAAATTAAAAAAATTACTAATTCAATCTGTTTATTTACTATTCATGTATTCAGACTTTCTACTTCTATATCAGCTTTGGCAAATTTTTTCTAAGAACTTGCTGATTTCATATAGTTCATTAATTTATTGTCATAGTGTTGATTTTGGTAGTAATATCCCTTCTTTCATTGCCAATGTTAGTAATTTGAATAGCTTCTTTTTCTTGGGCAGTCTAAACAAGTATAAAGTCACTCAGTCATGTCTGACTCTTTGTGACCCTGTGTACTGTAGCCTGCCAGGCTCCTCTGTCAATGGGCTTCTCCAGCAAGAACACTGGAGTGGGTTGCTATTTCTTTCTCCAGGGGAAAGTCCCCACCCAGAGATCGAACCAGAGTAGCATGCATTGCAGGTAGATTCTTTACCATCTGAGCTACCAGGGAAGCCTAACAGATGATTTATTCTTGTTTTGGGTGTATGTCTTTTCAAAGACCACCTGTTGCTTTTGTTCGTTTTATTTACTGTTTTTATCCTGTCTATTTACTGTTTCCCCTGTTTTCTATTATTTTCTTTCTTCTGAAAGTGTTGATTTAAAATTGTTCCCCTCCCTTCTTAAGGTAGAAGACTAGGATAATAACAAAGATATTTCTTATTGTTTAATTAGATACTATTACTATAGATTTCCCTCTAGGTGCTGCTTTAAATGTATCTCAGACACTTTAGTGTGTTGTGTTTTCATGTTCATTTGTCTCAAAGTATTTTCTGGTTCCCCTTGTGATTTTTCTGTTGGTCCTTTAGTTGTTTTAGAATATGCTGTTTGTGAATTTCCCAAATTTCACCTGTCATTATTTTCTAATATTTTTCTGCTGTAATCAAAGAACACGCTTTGTATGATTTCAAGTTTTTAAAACTTATTGTGAATGTTTTATGGCTGAACATACGGTATAAGATTACTCAACATGCACTTTGGAAGAATGTATATTCCATTGTTATTGATTGGAGTTTACTACAGATACTTGCTAAGTCTAATCTTACTCTATAGTATAGTTCACGTCTTCTACTTTCTCATTTATTTTGTGCATGCTATTCTTCCCGCTACTGAAAGTTGGATATTGATGTCTTCAGATATAGGTTAAATTGTCCTTCTTTTTCTCCTTTTCAGTTGTTCTGGATTTCTGTTGTTTAGGTACATATATATTTATAATTGTTAAAACTCCTCTATGAACTAAATCTTTTATCATTATAAAATGTTCTTCTTTATTTCTAGCCATGTTTTTGTTTTGGAATCTATTTTGTGTAATATTAGTATAGCCAGCTCAGATCTTTTAAGGATATTCTATATATGGTATATCCTTTCCACCCTTTTACTATCAAACACATTTTGCTTCAAGTTTGAAATGTGACTCCTGTAAATAGCATAATGTTGGATTTTGTTTTCTTTATCAAATCTGACAATCTGCCTAATGATTAGATTGTTAAAAGTTTAGTATTGATACAGCTGATATTACATCTGCCACTTTGAATATATCTCATATATTTTTTATTTCTCTTTTTCTTACTGCTTCTTTTGGCATTAATTACATATTTTCTAATGTAGCATCTTAATTCAGTTAATAATTGTAAAGGTTTTAAACATTTTTAAATGGTTGCTCTGGAGCTTACAATGTATGTTTTAAGTCATCAAATCTACTTCAGATTTATATTAACTTAATTTCAGTGTAATATGGAAACTTTACTCTTATATCGCTCCATTTTCTCTTTCTGTGCTATTATTGTTACACATGTGATGTCTCTATATGTTACTAACCCAAACATATGTTGTAATGATTATCACTGTATTTTTAAGGAATCTGAGAGTAGAAAGGCAGGAAAGTATATTTTTACAGAGGTAGTATATTAACCTTTATAGTTAATACTTCTTGTTCTCTTCATTTCTTACTTTGGATTTGAGTTACCATCTATTATCATTTTACCACCACAATTCAATCTTGTTCCCACCTATCTCCTTTGGAGGAGGAATTGGCAACCTACTTCAGTATTCTTTCCCTGGAAACCCCACGGACAGAGGAGCCTGGAAGGCTATAGTCCTTGGGATTAGAGTTAGACATGACTCGGCGACTGAACAGCAGCATCTCCTTTGTGCAGTTTTCCCAAATAGGCTGCATTTCTATATGTTACAGGCCTCAAATACAACTGTGTGCATATGGTTTTATGTGTTTGCCCCTGAATAAGGCAAAAAGGGGAGAATTATTTTTGTTATATTGTCATTCATAATTAGGTACATGGTTACCTCTTCCAGTGTTCTTGGTTTCATGTGTACCTTAAAACTATTTCCTGATAGTACGTGTTTTCAACCTGAATAAGTTACTTTAGCATTTATCAGAATGCAACTCTACTAGTAACATAAACATGTTTTTATCTGGGAAATTTTCCCTTCATTTTTCAAAAATGTTTTTATTGAATATAGTTTCCCTGGTTGCCGTTCCTTAATTTAGCACTTTATATATATCTCTTATTGTCTTCTGATCTCCATTCTTTCTGATAAAATCATTGGTTAATCTTATTAGAGTTCCTTGTATCCAATGGGTTATTTTTCTCTGCCATTTTTTTTTGTCTTTGTGGAGAATATAAAGTGTCTAGGTATGGATCCTTTTATGGCTAGCTTAACTGGAGTTTATTGTACTTCTTGGCTGTTTAGACTAACGTTTTCATCAACGGGACTGTTTTTATTTTTTAGAGTTCGTTTTCAAATGGGACATTCTCGTCATTATTTACTCAAATATTTTTCTACATGTTTACCCCTTTTTTCTGATACTTCCATTATGCATATGTACTTGCATTTCTCTCAGTTTTCTTCATTTTTTTTATTCCATTTTACTCTCTTCTGTGGACTTCATAATTTCTATTTCCAAGCTCACCAACTTTTTCTCTACCATCTCAAATCTACTATTGAGTCTTTTAATATAGTTTTTATTTCAGTTAGTGTACTTTTCAATTTCAGAATTTCCATTTGTTTCCTTTTGTTAATTTTCATTTCTTTATTCATATTTCTGTGAGGTATTGCTGCCACCCATTCCTTTAATTTTTTAAATATGATTTCCTTTAGCTCTTTGAACATATTTATAATATTTAGCTCTTTTAAAGTTTTGTCTGCTGTGTCCAAATTCTCATCCCCTCAATGACAGTTTTTATTGCATGTTTTAATTTTTTTTCTGATTGATAGCTCATACTGTCCTGATTTTTTTAATGTTTCTTTTCTGTTGTTATTGAAAAGTAGATATTTTACATATATTGTAGCAACTCTGGATAGTGTTTCTTCTTTCTATGGGGATTGTGGTTTTATTTACTTTCTTTCCTTTAAATTAATTAATTATTTTCTGCGATTCAGCCAGACTAGTTCAGTGACACCTAATTCTGCTGCAGTTTGCAGCCTCTAATGCTTGTCTTCAGAGTTGGCAGCCTTGGGCATACAGGAAATGTTCCTGGCCAGCAGCAATAACTGTGGCTTTAACTGGGCCTTCCTTGATTTTCTCTTTCTCTGATATCATTGTTAAAATGTGGTTGTTCTTTTATTGTATGCACTCTCAGCTGTTAGCCTCCATTGATTCCTAACTGATAGCTCTGTTCTCAAAAATGTGCTGGAGCAAAAAACTTTTTCTGTAATCAGTTCCAATTGAAATCCAGTCCCATGGTGGGGGTAGACTTTGAGACTTGCTCTGATGTTCCCATGGCAAAACCTCTGCACTAGGGAGAAGGAGATGAGGGCAATTGCTGGGGAACTCTACCAACTGCCTCACTTGGATCCTGCCTATAGTAGGAGCTGTGCGTATGTGTCTCTGTGTGTATGTTTATGGGCTTAGTGGTACGGCCACTATGCTGCAGATAGTTCCTACTATAGGTTTTCCACAGTGAAGAGCCAGAGAAGAGGGAGTTTGCTGATTCTGCAGCTGCCACATCTAACTACAATAGATCTTCTACCCTAGAATGATCAGGGAGATGGGAATTGCCAATCAGCTGCTGAGAAATTGACCAGCTTTTTGACAACACAGAGTAGGCAGGAAAGGGGAACTGTTTTCTTTCCACCTGCCATGCCCACATCCTCCCTATGTAATATGAGTTTGAGGTCTGGAAATGAGTGCGAATTGGTTGCTCTTTGGTGTCCTGACAGGCCTTTTACAGCATGCTGCTGCTGCTGCTACACATAGACCTATAGAAAATGGGATCTCCTGATGTTCACTGGCAGCCTAAAGCACCCAGATTAACTTTCCCAACCTGGGGAACTGCTCCTAAACATGTCCATATTTTTCTTTTTTTTAAATAAATGATTCTCAATTTGTTGAAAACTCTTTGATCAATCTCAAAACCATTCCACTTTGATTGACTGTCTTTGCTAATTTAACCAGTGTAATAGCTTCCTCTTCAGGGAGAGGTTTCCCTGAGCCACACCACCATTCTGAAAATCTTATTTCCCAACTCTTTTCTCTTTAGGCTTTTCTGAATCCTTTCCAATTATACACATTGCTAAAAACCCATAAACTTCTGATAAGCTGTAAACTTTCTTGTAAAATCATACCTAATTAAATAACACATTACCCATTTTGTTGTTCAGTCACTCAGTTGTATCTGACTCTTTGTGACTCCATGGACTGCAGCACACCAGGCTTCCCTGTCCTTCACCACCTCCCAGAGCTTGCTCAAACTCATGTCCATTGAGTCGGTGATGCCATCCAGCCATCTCATCCTCTGTTATCCCCTTCTCCTCCCGCCTTCTATCTTTCCCAACATCAGGGTCTTTCACAATGAGTCAGCTTTTCCCATCAGGTGGCCAAATTATTGGAGCATTATTCAGCATCAGCCCTTCCAATGAATATTCAGGACTGATTTTCTTTAGGATTGACTAGTTTTATCTCATTGCAGTCTAAGAGACTCTCAAGCGTCTTCTCCAACACCACAGTTTGAAACCATCAATTCTTCATGCTCAGCCTTGTTTATGGTCCAACTCTCACATAGGTACATGACTATATGGACCTTGGTAGGCAAAGTGATGTCTCTGCTTTTTAATACACTGTGTAGGTTTGTCCCTGATAGCTCAGTTGGTAAAGAATCTGCCTGCAATGCAGGAGACCCCGGTTTGATTCCTGGGTAGGGAAAATCTGCTGGAAAAGGGATAGGTTACCCACTCCAGTATTCTTGGGCTTCCCTTGTGGCTCAACTGGTAAAAAATATGCCTGCAGTGCGGGAGACCTGGGATCGATCCCTGGGTTGGGAAGATCCCCTGGAGAAGGGAAAGGCTATCCACTTTAGTATTCTGGCCTGGAGAAATCCATGGCCTGTATAGTCTATGGGGTCGCAACGAGTCAGATATGACTGAGCGACTTTCACTTTCACTGCTGCTGCTGCTAAGTCACGTCAGTCGTGTCCTACTCTGTGTGACCCCATAGACAGCAGTCCACCAGCTCCCCCATCCCT
The DNA here is from genome assembly GCF_049115385.1 of Moschus berezovskii. NCBI lineage: Eukaryota > Metazoa > Chordata > Mammalia > Artiodactyla > Moschidae > Moschus > Moschus berezovskii. The sequence goes on from NC_142463.1 coordinate 119,489,117, forward strand.
GGGATTCTCCAGTCAAGAACACTGGAGTGGGTTGCCATTTCCTTCTCCAATGCATGAAAGGGAAAAGTGAAAGTGAAGTCTCTCAGTCGTGTCCGACTCTTAGTGACCCCATGGACTGTAGCCCACCAGGCTCCTCCATCCATGGGAATTTCCAGGCAAGAGTACTGGAGTGGGGTGCCATTGCCTTCTCTGTCACTTTCACTAGGTTTGTCACTAGGTTTGTCATAACTTTTCTTCCAAGGGGCAAGCATCTTTTAATTTCATGGCTTCAGTCACCATCTGCATGATTTTGGAGCCCAAGAAAATAAAATCTTTCACTATTTTCACTGTTTCCCCACCCATATGGCATGAAGTGATGGGATTGGATTTTAGTTCTTTGAATGTTGAGTTTTAAGCCAGTATTTTACTCTCCTTTTTCACCTTCATCAATAGACTCTTTATTTCTTCTTCACTTTCTGCCATAAGGGTGGTGTCATCTCCATACCTAAGGTTATTGATATTTCACCTGGCAATCTTGATTCTGAAGTTTTAGCTTCATCCAGTCCAGCATTTCTCATGATGTACTCTGCATATAAGTTAAATAAGCAGGGTGACAATACACAGCCTTGATGTATCACTTTCCCAATTTTTAATCAGTCAATTGTTCCATTATTATCCATAATAAATATTAGGCACTTACTATTGGTAAGACTGAAAAGCTATGAAAGTAAAAGTGAAAGTTGCTCAGTTGGGTCAGACTCTTTGCGACCCCATGGACTGTAGCCTGACAGGCTCCTCAGTCTATTGAATTCTCCAGGCCAGAATACGGGAGCTGTTCCTTCCCCAGAGGATCTTTCCAACCTAGGGATCAAACCCATGTCTCCTGCATTGCAGGCGGATTCTTTACTCTCTGAGCCACCAGGGAAGTCCTGAAAAGCTACATAGGACATAAAATAATTAGATAAGATTTTTACATGTAAGGCATTTACAGACTAATAGCAGGGTAAATTTTGATATTATAGCATAGTTATTTAGACTAAAGCCCTCTGAAATCAGAGTGGGATTTATACCTTTGTTCTACCACTTAATAGCTGTGTGATCTTGAGCAATTTATTTAGCTTTTAAAAATATTTTTCCTCATTTACAAAATGGGCACAGTAACAACAGTGCTTCATAGGAGTGCTGTGATAGAAGGTCAAAGAAAAATAATTTTTAAAAAATAGCTAGCATATCCAATTACACAGTAAGGGTTTGCACTTATTAGAATTTCATAAATGTTAATTGCTAAAATAATAGTAATAATATAGGAGTAAGTAAAGAGAGAAAAGATTACATTTTATATGCATGAAAGGTAAAAAAGATTCCACCATCTGAGAAGTGATCATATATCATACTTTAATACTTGGAAGAATTGCGTCATAGCAGGTACTCAATAAATGGATGTTGAATCAAATTTAAATCAGTTGGCATTTTATGGGTGATTTATACTATGCAATATATTTCACTGTTTTCAATTGTCTTCTTAATTAATAGGAGCATATTCAAATACATCATCCAAGAGCTGAACTGTTTTGTTTTTAAAAAAAATAGAATAAACTTATGTGGAAACACATTGAAATAGATATTGGATTTCCCAGGTTCACATTCCTATATTGCTATCAACTATCCATGTGACCTTAGCAAATCACTTCCTTGTCTCCCTCTTTCTCAGTCGCCTCATTTGTCAGATGAAAGTAGTTCCCAACTTGGTGTGCATCACATCTATGAACTATGTTAAAGTACACAGGTTTCAGATTATACTTGGAAAAATTAGAGATGGCTTGATTTCTGTCTTGACAGTTTTAAGTAGTGGTGTAGCTTTTCCTATCTTGACAATTGTATATGTGTCATCTCCATTTTCAGTTTTCCTGGTTAAAGGTTTGTAAATTTGATCATTTTAAAGACCAGTTCATTAGTTTTACTAATGAATATTTTATTTACCTCCATTCAGACTATTTCTAGCATTCTTTACTTCATTGTAGACTTTCAAGTTCCTCTTGTATTATACTCCTTTTTCCTGAAAAACATCAAGATTTCTTGTAGTGGAGACCTGCTAGTAATAGATTTTCTAAGCTGTTGTTTTTACAAAATTGATCTTATTTCTTCTTTACTTTTGGAAGATGTTTATACTGAGAATCGAAGTCTTAGTTGACAGTGTTTCTCTTTCAGCCCTTTAAAAATGTCATTATATTCTTCTCTAGACTGCATAGTTACTGAAGAAATGTTTCCAGCAATTATTTTCCTTGTTCCCTGTATATACTGTTGTTTTTTTTTTTTTTTTGGGGGGGGGTCATCTGGCTATCTTTAAATTTTTAATTTGAATTTTTTAATAATTTTGAGTATAATATGTTGACATGTGTATGTGTTTATCTTGTTGGCATTCCTGAGTCTCTTGGATATTTGTTTTGATGTTTTTCATCAATTTTGGAAAATTCTTGGCCTTTATCCTCTGAAAAAAATTTTGATTCATTTTAAATTTCTTCTTCTTCTAGGATTTTCATTACAAACTGTTTGATATTACCTCATCGGTCTTAAGGAGAAGGCAATGGCAACCCACTCCAGTACTCTTGCCTGGAAAATCCCATGGAAGGAGGAGCCTGGTGGGCTGCAGTCCATGGGGTCGCTAAGAGTCGGATATGACTGAGCGACTTCACTTTCACTTTTCACTTTCATGCATTGGAAAAGGAAATGGCAACCCACTCCAGTGTTCTTGCCTGGAGAATCACAGGGATAGGGGAGCCTGGTGGGCTGCTGTCTATAGGGTCGCACAGAGTTGGACACGATTGAAGTGACTTAGCAGCAGCAGCAAACGTGAGCACGGGACTACCCGATGGGAGTTGCTGATCTGAAGAAGCATCGGTCTTAAATGTTCTATTACATTTTCATCTCCTGTTTTAAATTTTTACTTCAGTATTTTATTTGTCAAATTATGTTTTTATGATTTTACTTTTTATGTTTCATCTATTGAAATTTAAGTTCACTTTTGACCTTGCTAAAGTCATTCTTCATGTATTTTACCATGTTTTTTTTCTCATTTGTTATAATTTCATTTGGATTTTGTCTTATAATATTAATTTTCTACTAAAAGTCTATTTATGTATGCTGTACATCTTTCCACTAGATCCTTTAATATATTAAACATAATTATTTTAAATTTCCTGTCTTATAGTTCCAACATCTTGGTCATAACTATATATTTTTCTATTGAGTGCTATAACTCTTAAAAATATGTTTGTGTGTCTTTATCTTGCTTATTTTTCTCACTCATAATTTTTGATTGAAAGCCAAACATCTCTTCATAAACTGAGTTAAATAGATTTCTGGAAATAAGCACACATCTCTTTCTGTCAGACATTTAATGTAGGGGATTGAATTTTTCCATTTTCTCCTGATTCAGCCTTAATCTCAGGTAGGCACCATCTTCCTCTTTTTGGTGTCTTTTTCTTCCTCATCTTACTTGTCTTTCTCAGTGATCCTTCCTTTCCCTAGCAATAGGGAGTCTCAAAAGGTCTGTACCCATGATAATTTCCTGTCTTTCCTCAAGAAGTAGAAAGGCTTTGCTTTGCTCCCTTCCCACAAAAGGCACTATCTTCACTTGTGAACTGAGGATGACGGGCTGCTTTGCCTTCAACAGAGAGGCTCAAGTCTTTCGTTCAAAAGAGAATCAGTTCAGTTCAGACATCCAGGTGTGTCCGACTCTGTGACCCCATGGACTGCAGCACACCAGGCTGCAACTCCCAGAGCTTGCTCGAACTCATGTCCATCCAGTCGGTGATACCATCTAACCATCTCATCCTCTGTCATCCCCTTCTCCCACTTTCAATCTTTATCAGCATCAGGCTCTTTTCAAATGAGTTAGTTCTTCACATCAGGTGACCAGTATACTGGAGCTTCAGCTTCAGCATCAGTCCTTCCAATGAATATTCAGGACTGATTTCCTTTAGGATGGACTGGTTTGATCTCCTTGCAGTGCAAGGGACACTCAAGAGTCTTCTCCAGTCCCACAGTTCATAAAGCATCAATTCTTCGGTGCTCAGCTTTCTTTATAGTCCAACTCTCACATCCATACATGACTACTGGAAAAACCATAGCTTTGACTAGACAGAACTTTGTTGGCAAAGTAATGTCTCTGCTTTTTAATATGCTTTCTAGGTTGATCATAACTTTTCTACCAAGGAGCAGGCATCTTTTAATTGCATGGTTGGAGTCACCATCTGAAGTGATTTTGGAGCCCAAGAAAATAGTTTATCACTGTTTTCATTGTTTCCCCATCTATTTGCCATGAAGTGATGGAACCAGATCCCATGATCTTAGTTTCTGAATGTTGAGTTTTAAGCCAAGTTTTTCATTCTCCTCTTTCTTTTCCATCAAGAGTCTCTTTAGTTCTTTTTGGCTTTCTGCCATAAGGGTGGTGTCATCTGCATATCTGAGGTTATTGATATTTCTCCTGGCAGTCTTGATTCCAGCTTGTGCTTCATCCAGCCTAGCATTTCTCATGATGTACTCTGCATATAAGTTGAATAAGCAGGGTGACAATGTGCAACCCTGACATATTCCTTTCCTGATTTGGAAATACAGAGGGAAGAATCTAGGTAGTAATCCTTTCCTGTGGCTGTTTCTGTGTCCCATCTTCCAACTGTACCACCAGAAAGATTTCTCAGGATTTTCACATTGCCCCAATCTTCCTTGTGAACATCAAGTGAGGTCCATGAGAAGATCCTGTAAGTGATGTAAACTCTCCTAGTACTGTGGCAGCCAGGAGTTTTATATTGTCAATACACCCCACACAAGACTGTCAGCAAAATAAAAAAAAAAACACCAAAAAAATTAGGTTGAATTCTTCTTAGCAGCCCAAGTGGTGTCTTAGGTCTCTCTCACCTGTGCTTTCTCAGTGCCTGGGTCCTATTTTCCTTGGAGGCATCTGTCTTTTCTTCAGTTTCAAGCAATCGATTGTCCTGTGACCTTGGCTCTCTCATGCATTCAAGAAAAGCTAAGATTTTATAGATTGTCTGGCTTTTTCTTATTATTAAGATGTTGGTTACATTTTTCTACATTCCAAGTGGAAAATGGAAGCTCCTTGTGTGGTTTTATGTCAAGCCTTGAATAAATAATTAAAAATTAGTAGGTATCAGAAAGTTTTAAAGTAACAATAAATAGATAAAAGGCTCAGGAATTTAAGAAAATTAGGGGACACATATATTTTGTTTTTATATACCTCTGTATTTTGTTTTTGTATAATTTTCCAAGTTACCAAAATACAATGTATAGATTCTTCTACATATACTCTATGACTCTTAATTTTTATACTAACCTAGAGGAAAAAATATATATAATATGCTCATTTTGCAGTTTTGAAGGTTCAGATAGTTTTCAAATGACTTTTCTAACATCAGTTATATGACAATTAAGAGACCAAGTCTTAAACTTGACACATAACGGATGTTAAATAGTAAATGACAGAAAAGATGTATAAATGACAAGGATAAGTGAGAACTCATTTCTCTTGCTTCACAATCTGAAAGAATTTCTTTTCTGGATAAGTTCAACACATCGGTAACATTTCTAATAGAAAATTAGTGCTATATGGTTAGTTCTGTTCAGTTCAGTTGCTCAGTTGTGTCTGACTCTTTGCGACCCCACGAACTGCAACATGCAAGGCCTTCATGTTCAACGCCACACCTGGAGTTTACTCAGACTCATGTCCATTAAGTCAGTGATTCCATCCAACCATCTCATCCTCTGTCGTCCCCTTCTCTCCTTGCCTTCAATCTTTCCCAGTATCAGGGTCTTCTCAAAAGAATCAGTTCTTCGCATCAGTTTGCCAGAGTGCTGGAGTTTCAGTTTCAGCATCAGTCCTTTCAATGAACACCCAGGACTGATTTCCTTTAAGATGGACTGGTTTGATCTCCTTTCAGTCCAAGGGACTCTCAAGAGTCTTCTCCAACACCACATTTCAAAAGCATCAGTTCTTTGTCACTCAGCTTTCTTTATAGTCTAACTCTCAAATCCATACATGACTACTGGAAAAACCATAGCTTTGACTAGACAGAATTTTGTTGGCAAAGTAATATCTCTGCTTTTTAATATGCTATCTAGGTTGGTCATAACTTTTCTTCCAAGGAGCAGGCATCTTTTAATTCCATGGCTGCAGTCACCATCTGTAGTGATTTTGGAGCCCAAGAAAATAAAGTCTGTCACTGTTTCCACTGTTTCCCCATCTATTTGCCATGAAGTGATGGGGCCAGATCCAATGATCTTAGTTTTCTGAATGTTGTTTTAAGCCAAGTTTTCACTCTCTTCCTTCACTTTCATCAGGAGACTCTTTAGTTCTTCTTTGCTTTCTGCCATAAGGGTGGTGTCAGGGGTTATTGATATGTCTTTTGGCAATCTTGATTCCAGCTTGTGCTTATCCAGCATTTCTCATGATGTACTCTCCATATAAGTCAAATAAGCAGGATGACAATATGCAGCCTTGATGTATTCCTTTCACTAATTGGAACCAGTCTATTGTTTCATGTTCAGTGAAGTTCTATGCTTTCTGACCTGCATACAGATTTTTCAAGAGGCAGGTCAGGTGGTCTTGTATTCCCAGCTCTTTAAGAATTTTCCAGAGTTTGTTGTGGTCCAAACAATCAAAGGTTTTGGCATAGTCAATAAAGCAGAAGCATATATTTTTCTGGAACTCTCTTGCTTTTCTGATGATCCAACTGATGTTGGCAATTTGATCTGTGGTTCCTCTGCCTTTTCTAAATCCTGCTTGAAAATCTGGAAGTTCACATTTCACGTACTGTTGAAGCCTAGCTTGGAGAATTTTGAGCATTATTTATTAGCTTATGAGAAAGGTGCCATTCTGCAGTAGTTTGAGCATTCTGTGACATTGTCTTTCTTTGGGGTTGGAATGAAAACTGATCTTTTCCATTCTTGTGACCACTGCTGATTATCCAAATTTGCTGCCATATTGAGTGTAGCCCTTTCACAGAATCATCTTTCAAGATTTGAAATAGCTCAACTGGAATTTCATCACCTCCACTAGCTTTGTTTGTAGTGATGCTTCCTAAGGCCCACTTGACATCACATTCCAAGATGTCTGGCTCTTGGTTGGTGATGACACCATTGTGATTATCTGGGCTGTGAAGATCTTTTTTGTATAGTTCTTCCTTGTATTCTTGCCACCTCTTCTTAATATCTGCTGCTTCTGTTAGGTCCGTGTCATTTCTGTCCTTTATTGTGCCCATCTTTGCATGAAATTTTCCCTTGGTATATTTAATTTTCTTGAAGAGATCTCTAGTCTTTCCCATTCTATTATTTTCCTCTATTTCCTTGCATTGATCACTGAGGAAGGCTTTCTTATCTCTCCTTCTGATTCTTTGGAACTCTGCATTCAAATGGGTATATCTTTCCTTTTCTTCTTTGCTTTTTGCTTCTCTTCTATTCACAGCTATTTGCAAGGCTTCCTCAAACAACCATTTTGGCTTTTTACATTTCTTTTTATTGGGGGTGGTCACGATCCCTGCCTCCTGTACAGTGTCATGAACCTCCACTCATAGTTCAGGTACTCTGTCTATCAAATCTAATCCCTTGAGTCTATTTGTCACTTCCACTGTATAATCGTAAGGGATTCGATTTAGGTCATACCTGAATGGTCTGGTGGTTTTCCCTACTTTCTTCAATTTAAGTCTGATTTTGACAATAAGGAGTTCATGATCTGAGCCACAGTCAGCTCCCAGCCTTCTTTTTGCTGACTATATAGAGCTTTTCCATCTTCGTCTGCAAAGAATATAATCAATCTTTTCAGTATTGACCATCTGGCGATGTCCACGTGTGGAGTCTTCTCTTGTGTTGTTGGAAAAGGGTGTTTACTATGACCAGTGCATTCTCGTGGCAGAACTCTATTAGCATTTGCCCTGCTTCATTCTTTAATTCAAGGCAAAATTTGCCTGTTACTCCAGGTGTTTCTTGACTCCCTACTTTTGCATTTCAGTTCCCTATAATGAAAATGATATCTTTTGGGGGTGTTAGTTCTGGAAGGCCGTGTAGGTCTTCATAGAACCGTTCAACTTCAGGTTCTTCAGCATTACTGGTCAGGGCATAGACTTGGATTACTCCAATATTGAATGGTTTGCCTTGGAAATGAACAGAGATCATTCTGCTGTTTTTGAGATTGCATCCAAGTATTGCATTTCAGACTCTTTTGTTGACTATGATGGCTACTCCATTTCTTCTAAGGATTCTTGCCCACAGTAGTAGATATAATGGTCATCTGAGTTAAATTCACCCATTCCAGTCCATTTTCGTTCTCTGATTCCTAAAATATCTATGTTCACTCTTACTATCTCCTGTTTGACCACTTCCAATTTGCCTTGATTCATCGACTTAAAATTCCAGGTTCCTATGCAATATTGCTCTTTACAGCATTGAATTTTACTTCCATCATCAGTACCATCCACAACTGGGTGTTGTTTCTGCTTTGGCTCCATCTCTTCATTCTTTCTGGAGTTATTTCTCCACTGATCTCCAGTAGCATATTGGGCACATACCGACCTCGGGAGTTCATCTTTCAATGTCCTATCTTTTTGCCTTTTCATACTGTTAATGGGGTTCTCAAAGCAAGAATACCGAAGTGGTTTGCTGTGAAGCATCATCTTAATTTGGGGAAAAAGTTGTTATTTATATTAAAAGGTATTTACACATATATTCTTCTTAAATTAGGTTTTTATTTACTTTTGCTTTCAACTGGTACCCAGTTTGCCATGTTTTTTAGTGGCAATGTGAGTAACTTTCATGACCCTTATTCAAGTATAGGGGAATATTTTCTTACATGGCTGTCTCACTAAACTACAAGTTGCTTAAGGAAAGAAGCTAGATTTTATTTATCTTGATAACACTACCTTCTGGAATGTACTTGACACAAGTAGACACCTGGTAAATATTGTTGAAATAAACTGATGCTTACATTATTAAATACATTGCAGAAACACTAAATTTTTTTAAAAAATTGGACTCTGTGGGAGAGGGCAAGGGTGGGATGATTTGGGAGAATGGCATTGAAACATGCGTATTATCATATGTGAAATGAATTGCCAGATGTTTGCTCCTTGGAAGGAAAGTTATGACCAACCTAGACAGCATATTACAAAGCAGAGACAAGGTGGGAGGGGGGGTTCACGATGGGGAACATATGTACACCCGGGGCAGATTCATGTCAATGTATGTCAAAACAAATACAATAATGTAAAGTAACTAGCCTCCAATTAAAATAAATAAATTAAAAAATTAAAAAAAATAACTTTTTGGGTAGCATCTAAGTTCTTGTGAGAGGAACTTTTCCAATTGAGCTTCACAGTGGAGGATCACTCTGATGGTAATTGTGAGCTAGAAGTAAACATAAATTGGCTAGAGGTGACATCAAAGAAAGAAATTTTGGGAGGTGTATTGATTTCTCATAATCTTCCTTGTGCATGTGTGCTAACTTACTTCATCATGACCAACTCTTTGTAATTCTATGGCCTGTAACCCTCCAGGCTCCACTGTCCATGGGATTCTCCAGGCAAGAAAGCTGGAGTGGGTTGCAATGTCTTCCTCCAGGGGATCCTCCCTATGGAGGGATGAAACCCGCTCTCTCTTATGTCCCTTGCATTGGCAGGCAGGTTCTTTACCACTAGCACCACCTGGGAACCCAATCTTCCTCAACCCCACTCTGTTTAAAAACTATGAAGTAACGATATTTTTGCAGGTGTATAATGTTTATAAATACTATTTTATACTTTCTATTAGCCATGTCTTTCTCCTACAGTTTATTTTGTTTGAAGAGAGGAGACATGTTTTATTTTCCTGTGTACAGTTTTCATTTCTACATTTGAATTATTTCACCTTAATTGAAAAATGTAAACAATATCTGCTGTTCTGCAGCTCAAAATGATGTTATAATTATCAAGTAGATTTTTTAAAGTTTATGCAAAAAGTGCAGGGACAGATTGGCAGAGTAAGAACTTTGGTACTGTCTTTCATCAGCAAACACCAGTTTAACTGATGAAAATGATTAAAAAAGAAAACAAATATTTAAGGTTTGTTGAAAGCATACATAGAGTGGAAAAACATTTATTCAAGAAAATCTACAAAAAGAGGGGATGTATGTATACATATAGCTGATTCACCATGCCATACAGCAAAAACCAACACAGCACTGTAAAGCAACCACACTCCAATAAAAATTAATTAAAAAAAGAAAATCTACTCGATCTCAATAAGAACTCTCCCCTACTTTTAAGTCTCTCATATATAAAAATCCCAGTCAATTTATTCCTGACTGGAGCAGCTAATAAATTCCTCCAATCAATAAATTATTTCAGTGCCTACTAGGTTATTGAAGGCAACTGGAATGGTAATATCTTATTCCTAAGTCTTTGTTTCTTGTTCTACGGGAATGAGTTATGTGTTATTAGGTGAGGAATAGCGTTGGTACTTTCCAAACTAAGAGTTTTCAATTCACATCCAACATCTGATACTGGAACTTGACCTTTTTCAATTTAGTTAATAATCGAAGCATGTTTTTTTCATTTTCTTTATACTTTACAGTTTCAGCAGGATCCTGGATCTCCCCTGTGTTTCCACCTCATCATGATTTGGGCCTTTTTAGTTACTGAACAATTGGCCTGGAAATTCTATTTTTATGTGTTAGATTTCACCATTTCTACAACAATCTGTATATTCAGTTGGCAGGTGAGGGGGAACCAGATTACTGGAGCAATTGATTAAATCAAATCTGAATTACATATCTTTAAAAAAAAAACTGGCATGCAGAGACTCCTAGTGAATTTATAAAATGCTTAGCTAGCAAGTTGAGACATTGTCTGAGTAAGAACCTTGTACATAGGCAAATAGCTTGGACACTGGAGAGTTGTAGACACAGGTCTCTGAAATAATTTTTACATCTCTCTCCAACAAAAGTCATTTCAACTTCAAACAACTTCTTTTGATATCTACAAATCTACGGGTCAAGATTTTATTACCTTGAAATTACCCATCTTGAAAAAACACATAGAAAAGTTTAGTTTTAATGGATAGCTGAGGATTCTCTACTGAAAATATTTTAATAGAAACAACTATCCGGGCTTTTGATTCATTCCTTTGTGTGTAGAAACTAGTCACCTCGTTAAGGACTGCCATTGTTCAAAGTCTTGCAGCTACTTGTCCACCACTGTAGTTTCTGAATCTCCCTCTGTCTCAGATAAGCAAATATGATGAAGTTAACAGTGAATACAATTAGCTAGCTCTCCAGGAAAACCTAAGACAGATAAATACTGCCTAAAAAAAGGAATGTAGGTAAGAGAGGATATGATTTAACTGCAGTCAGGAAGCAATCTTGCAGATGAAAACAGCTACAAATGTGTTTGAAAAGTAAGAGTGAGGAAAATTAAGACCACGGTGTCACAAGAAAATATGATTCTTATGTATAAAGAGAAGAGAGACTAGGAGGAAGTAAAAATAATATTAAAGGGGAGACAGAGACCAAGAGAATGAATATGGGACAAAGTTCAAAATATGACATTCAGAAGTGTTTATCAACTTGATAACCATCAACTGAGATATTATGATGTGGTGAATATAACAAAAACAACCTTAGTACCTATATGTTCTCACAATACTCTAATTTTTTTCATCTCTCAGTTCTTTCAGATGAAGAAGAATAATAGTTAATAAAATAATAGTTAATATGATGCAGAGCATATTATATGAAACAACACTTCATATTCATTCAAACCATACATTGACCCAAAGTCATAAGTAATTATATTATACATAAGGAAACTGAGTCCTTGGGTGGTTAAGTGGTTACCAGAGGGCTACAAAGAGATAGAATACAAGTGTGATTGACTTCAAAATTTCTAATTTTAGATCCATGTTTTTAATCATTGTACAATACTTCCTCTCAAAGGCGTAAATATTTAGAAACCCCACAGATAATGATACAGCTAGTAAGTAAGAGAGGCAGGACTAGAGCTCAGCTTTAAATCCAGACATATTCATTCATGTTACATAGTGGCACTGCAAACTGAAACCTAGCACTGTTCTAGTTTAGGGTAGAAACTTATCAGCCTACAACAGAATAGAGCAAGAAAAGAGCTCCATTTTGAGGAAGTTTAAAGAAAAAGTGATATAGTGAAAGTGAAGGTCATTCAGTCGTGTCCGACTCTGCAATCTCATGGACTATAGTCCATGGAATTCTCCAGCCCAGAATACTGGAGTGAGTAGTCTTTCCCTTCTCCAGGGGATCTTCCCAACCCAGGGATCAAACCCAGTTCTCCCACATTGCAGGTGGATTCTTTACCAGCTGATCCACAAGGGAAGCCCAAAAGTGATATAAGCAGATTTTTATTGCAGAGATGCCATAGAATTACCCAACCCTCCTTTCACTCTTAAGGCAACAAAAAGATGAAATGAAAATTTTCAGAATGGTTACTATTCCGTGTTTTAAGTGTCGTCTTTTGGGAATTTGAAAACTTATCTTTCTTTAAAATAGAGCAGTATCCCTTGGAAATATAATTTCTTAAACTTTTATCAATTACCATTTTAAACTAGATTATATCAGCTGGTTGGGAGAAAGGACTGCTAGAAATAAGAAGATCTTGTGTTGGTCAAAAAGTCCATTTGGGTGTTTCCATAAGTTTTTACAAAATACCTGGACAAACTTTTTGGTCAACCCAATATATGCTATACAGCCTGTGAGGACACTGAGATGGTGAAAGGATACCAGTCAAATCTCTTTACTTCTACCTAGTGCTGCCTCGGATCTCCTCTATCTGAAGTCAGTTCAATTGGTTCAGAAACTCAGTCGTGTCCAACTCTTTGTGACCCTATGGACTGAAGCATGCCAGGCTTCGCTGTCCATCACCAACTCATGGAGCTTGATCAGACCCATGTCCATCGAGTCAGTGATGTCATTCAACCATCTCATCTTCTGTCGTTCCCTTCTCCTACCTTCAATGTTTCCCAGCATCAGGGGTTTTTCAAATGAATCAGTACTTCACACAGGTGGCCTAATTATTGGAGTTTCAGCTTCAGCATCAGTCCTTCCAATGAGTATTCAGGACTGATTTCCCTTAGGATTAACTGGTTTGGCCTCCTTGCAGTCCAAGAGACCCTCAAGAGTTTCTCCAACATCACAGTTCAAAAGCATTAATTATTCAGCTCTCAGCTTTCTTTATGGACCAATTCTCACATCCATAAATGACTACTGGGAAGACTATGCTGCTGCTGCTAAGTTGTTTCAATCGTGTCCGACTCTGTGCGACCCCATAGACGGCAGCCCACCAGGCTCCCCCATCCCTGGGATTCTCTAGGCAAGAATACTGGAGTGGGTTGCCATTTCCATCTCCAATGCGTGAAAGTGAAAAGTGAAAGTGAAGTCGCTCAGTCATGTCTGACTCTTAGCGACCCCATGGACTGCAGCCTACCAGGCTCCTCTGTCCATGGGACTTTCCAAGCAAGAGTACTGTAGCTTTGACTAAAGGGACCTTTGTCAGCAAAGTAATGTCTCTGCTTTTTAATATGCTGTCTAGGTTAGTCATAACTTTCCTTCCAAGGAGCAAACATCTTTTAATTTCATGGCTGCAATTGCCATCTGCAGTGATTTTGGAACCCAAGAAAATAAAGTCTCTCACTGTTTCCTTTGTTTCCCCATCTATTTGTCATGAACTGATGGGACCGGATGCCATGATCTTAGGTTTCTGAATGTTGAGTTTTTTTTTTAATTGGAGGTTAATTATTTTACAATATTATATGTATGGAATGTTGAGTTTTAAGCCAACTTTTTCAGTCTCCTCTTTCACTTTCATCAAGAGACTATCTGAAGTAGAAGGCTTAATGAAGCAAAAATATATAGTCCTTTGTTTTCAAAATAGCTTTTGTTGTCAAGATTTCTTATTGATTAGGAAAAGACCAAATCTTCAGATAGAGCTAACACCAACTTGCCTGGCACTTTTGTATAGCTCAGAAAAGGTAAGGGAATATATATTGCAATGTTTCTGACAGATGATATGTGAATAATTTGGTTAGGATAGACATAACTCCCCAACATATAGGTACTAAACGGATACTGGGACAATCATATCAGTGGATGGAAAGGTACATATGTTTCACATAAAAGCAATTTTGCAAGCATATTTTATATGATTATGATCTTTACCTTGTTTTTTCCTGATGTGGATCTTTCTCATCTTGCATAGTTCACCAAACCAAGTCAGTGCCACCATGAATTCAGACTATATGAACTCTGAAGTTACAACATATAATTCTAACTCTTCTCTTGGTCCATTTTATAAGGCTTCTCATTATAAAAAGGATCTCTCCAAGTCTCAGGAAAAACTGGTGGGGAAAAGGATCACTAAAACTTAAAAAGTGTGTTTCTCTATTGCTGCCCTGCAAATAAATTCTCCAGGCCATCTTTCTAGATTCCATATATATGCATTAATGTATGATATTTATCTTTCTCTTTATGATTTACTTCACTTTGTATAATAGGCTCTAGGTTCATCCACCTCATTATGGTGAGATGGATGGAGAGAGTAAATGAAAACTAACATTACCATATATAAAATAGATAGCCGATGGGAATTTGCTGTATGTCTCAGGGAACTCAAACAGGAGCTCTGTACCAACCTAGAGGGGTGGGATGGAGAGGGAGATAGGAGGGAGGGTCAAGAGGGAGGGGACATATGTATACCTATGATTGATTTGTCCATCTAATTAAGGCTATGGTTTTTCCAGTGGTCATGTATGGATGTGAGAGTTGGACTATAAAGAAAGCTAAGCACCGAAGAATTGATGCTTTTGAACTGTGGTGTTGGAGAAGACTCTTGAGAGGCCCTTGGACAGCAAAAAGATCCAACCAGTCCATCCTAAAGGAGATCAGTCCTGACTGTTCATTGGAAAGACTGATGCTGAAGCTGAAACTCTAATACTGTGGTCACATGAGGCAAAGAGCAGACTCATTTGAAAAGACCCGATGCTGGGAAAGATTGAAGGTGAGAAGAGATGGGGACAACAGAGGATGAGATGGTTGGATGGCATCACCGACTCAATGGACATGAATGTGAGTAAACTTGAGGAGTTGGTGATGGACAGGGAGGCCTGGTGTGCTGCAGTCCATGGGGTCGCAAAGAGTCAGACATGACTGAGAGACTGAACTGAACTAAACTGAACTGATGACTGATTCATGCTGAGGTTTGACAGAAAACAATAAAATTCTGTAAAACAATGATCCTTCAATTAAATAATAAATAAAGTTTTTAAAAAAGAGAACCTGATGTGCAAAAATAAAAACCTTAAAAAGGGTATAGACATGACTCTAAAATAGTTTCAAAAGTACATTGTTTGAAAAATAAACACTTTAAAAAATTCTCATTAATTTGACCCACAGAACAATTTTTGAAGTATATGGTCATATGTCATTTTACTACAGTGAAAACTAAAATTCAGAGAGGTGAAATTGCTCACCCAAGTCAAGAAGGATCTTTCAACTGCTATTCAGATGTTACATTGAATCATGCTGCCTCCCATTTTAAAATGAGAAAGATGGGGCTCAAAATACTCATCAATGTGGTTCTTGCACCTTGTGACTCTTATCCTTATCTTTCCATCATCTTTTTCTTATTCTTTTCTCAAGCCTTTTCCTTCTGTCTTTCTTCCTTTACCCCTTTTCTCTGATGCTGTTCTTATTGCTAGTCATGAACACAAAAGGGCTTCCCTGGTGGCTCAGTGGTAAAGAATCTGCCTGTCAACACAGGAGATGCAGATTTCTATCCTTGGGTTGGGAATACACCATGGAGTAAGAAATGGCAACCCACTCCAGTGTTCTTGCCTGGGAAATCCATGGACAGAGGAGTCTGATGGGCTACATACAGTCCACGGGATTGAAAAAGAGTTGAACATGACTTAGTGACTAAACAACAAACAACAACAATGAACACAAAAATAAATCATATACCACATACTAGGAGGAAGACTTGGGAACCATTTTTTTCTTACTTTGGAATTTTTTTCTTTGTGTTCAAAGATAATCTTAATATTAAATGATATGTTCTTAGGGATCTTTGTGTGCAGTAGCGTGACAAAAGTTCTCTCCAATAAATTTTGCAGAGTTAAATTGAATTGAATTAAACTGAATAAAGGTCAGACTTGACACTTACATAGAAATTCAGAGTCAGAAGTGCCAACCAGCCTGAATATTGAAGCAGAGACAAGCTGGCCCTAGATTTTGCTAGTTTGAAGAGTATTTCAACCTAGTTTTGCATATGTTTTCAAAAATCAGCAAAACGGTCAAAATTCCATTGGCATTGTTCTTATCCAATTCACCAATGCCAGTCCGTCCATTTTGACATTGTTGTCCCATCAGCTTCCTAACCTAAATGGACCAACATTTGCGTGCATGAAAAACCAATCTGCAATCTGTCTCAGGCCAAATCCTATAAAACTCAACAGGAAAAGTAGAGAAGGGATGTGCTGAGAGTACTTAATATAGTTTAGATCTATGGAATCTAATGGGCTCATGTCTAATAAGAGTGTGTTCCACACGCATGGTATGTGATACGAAGAACAGAAAGAGGAAGTAAGGGATTAGGAGGAGCCATGGAGGGTTTAGAGGAGTGAAGTGTCTTTTCCTAAGAGAGAATGTGGTCTCTTCATTCCTAATTCAATCTACTCCAAAAACAAATTCAATATTAGGATGCACTTTAGATCCTTGAACTGTTTCATAGGCTAGTTTTTTTTTTTTTTTTTTAATTCTTATTGAGTCTGTTTTCCATTTCAAATGTCAACTCTGTTACCTTTTTTTTGCCTTACTTGGACTAGGGTTCTGGAGTGACCTTGATGGGTGGCTTTGTTGTGCTGTGTAGCTAGACAATTTGTGACTTATTTATCCTGCTCTGGAGGAGATGGGAAAGAGTTGGAGAAACAATAATGACTTTTGAACTGTCACTATGTGTGGATTCTACAGAAAGCAGTCATGATCTCTCTGAGCATTTAGATACCTAAGATCCCTGGTGAACCTCAAAATAAAATAGGAGTTTGAGTACAGGACATCCTGGGGATCTGGACTGTATGGGAGGAAGAGGACAGGACAAACCCAGATTATAGAGCATAATGCTGAGAGTGACGTGTGAATCACTGTCTGGATCAAAGTCAGGCAGAAAAAACATGGAGTCAGTAGTCCAAAGGTGCTGGAGAGAGAACAGGAATCTAATATTCAATTGAAGATGAATGAAATATAGAAACATATGCAGCAGTAGTAAAAATTATTTCTGTGAACATTGCAGAAAAATAGTTATACAATGTTACATGTGATTTTTTTCGTATAAAGTTTACAGCATGAAAACTAAAACATATTGTTTAATAATATATATAAAGATGAAGTAAAACAACAGCAACAACAAGGCAATAATTCCAAATAACAATTAACTATATGGGGATGATGGAGTGGATTGAAGAGAGTCATCTTGGTAACTTTTAGTACATTGACTTTAAGCTGGGTTTTGGGTACATGAATTTTATTAATAGTATCTAAACTATATATGCATATTAATGTGCTATTTTGTATGTAAAAATATGCACACATATTTGTATATACACACTGTGTTTGTACAGCCCAGAGTCTGAGGAGTGAAAGCTTATGAGCTACACTTAAAGTGCTTCGACTAGGAAAGGAGAAAAGACGCTGCAGGCTAGGAAATTCCCTGAGCCATAGCATATAGTTATGGCTTCTTTCATAGGGCAGTTAGGATTTTGTACATGAGCAGGAGGAGAGCTGTTATGATCAATGATTCATTAACATTATAAAACATGAAGAGAGGAGGAGGAGAATCTGAAAGCAAAAAGAAAAATGTAGAAAGTAGAACTAGAATTTAGAAAATGTTTTGTGAAAATAAATGCCCCTCTAACCCTCCTATCATAACACACCTTGCTGTTGCTATTGCTTAGTCACAAAGTTGTGTCTGATTCTCCTGCAACTCCATGCACTGTAGCCTCCCAGGCCCCTCTGTCCATGGGATTTCCCAGGCAAGAATACCAGAGTGGGCTACCATATCCTTCTCCAGGGGATCTTCCCAACCCATGGATAGAATCCACATCTCTTGCTTGGAAAGATGAATAAAATGGATGCTTAATTTATAATAAATCTTGAATATATATGGTGCTTAGTAGGTATACTGAAAAATATATAATTTATGAATTACTGTTTACCTATTGAGGACTTTCCTAGTGGCTCAGACAGTAAGGAATCCACCTGCATTTCAAGAGACCTGTGTTCGATCCCTAGGTCAGGAAGATCCTCTGGAGAAGGGAAAGACTATCCATTCCAGTATTCTTGCCTGGAGAATTCCATGGGCAAAGGAGCCTGGTGAGCTACAGTCCATGGGACCCCAAAGAGTCAGACATGGCTGAGCAACTAACACTTTTTATACACTGAATGTTGACAGAAACTTTTTTCAAAACACAGACTTACTGAAGCATATTGTATTCTGAAAACTTATCATAACGTTTTCAAGAAGATAAGAAATTAGGAATAGCTGGCATCAGGTTCTGAGATAAAGGTCTGTGGGAGACTGACCTTGATCCTGTTGGCAGATCCCATACTGAGTGTCTAAGGAATTTGGCAAAAACAGACTTGCATGGGGTAAATGTTGCTATTGGATTGAATATGGAGTCCCATCTAGCAGGCAGGATACAAGAGTGCCAAGAACTGTACAGATGCTGAGATTATATACCACTTGGTAACAAATTAGTTTATAGTTTCAAGGATTGCTGTAGAAGACATGAGATTCCTTGGTCAGACTTTAATATTCACAGCAATAATAGTAGTCAGAGTGTCAGAATTTGTGCTGAATTTCATGATGTCCAAATCCCATAGGGTAATGCAGTAGGGTCAGTGTCACCTGCACATATAGAGGGGATTTGGGATAGGAAAGAAATTCTAAACTTAATTCATTTGGGCTAATACAACATGATATCATGATTTGTGGCTTAGAAACAACAAAAGTTTATTTTCCACTGCTGGAGTCTAGGAAGGTACAAAATGAAAGTGCCAGCAGATGCAGTATCTTATAATGACCCATTCCCATTTCATGTATGACAATCTTTTGATGTGGCTAAAAGGAATAAGTGAGTTACCTGGTCTCTTTTCTAAAGGCACTAATCCTCTTCAGGAGGGCAACCTCCTCACCTAATCATTTCCCAAGGTGCCTTCTTCTTAATTCCATTGCAATGGAATTCATTCCACATGAATTTTGAGGAGACACAAACATTCAGATCAAGGCAAAATATAATGGAAAGAATAAAAAAAGAAAAATTTCAGAACTAGAGAGGAGACAAGAGGTCTAGAATTACAAAAATTGTGAGAACCTTAAAATTTCCTGTTCCCAAACAAGGCAGGGAAGAGGCAAAAGTACTGAACTCATGGTCACTCAGACCATGCCAGGTGGGAAAGTGGATATCTCAGTGCTAATCAGTTTGGTCTAACAACTGAAGGGCCTTTGCCTAATATGCTCTTCTGGGTACACATTCCAAGACCTCTGCATAATCTTGGATATTTGAGGGAGTGTATTAATGGCTAAAGTTTTATTTCTTTTTGTCTGATGGCTGGGAGCCTGGAGTCCAGATTTAATTTAAGGAGAATGAAATGAGGGAACATTTATTACTTGCTGATTTTATGGTATAAAAGATGCTCATATGGGCTTTCCAAGTGGTGCTAGTGGTAAAGAAGACACTTGCCAATGCAGGAGATGTAAGAGATGATGGCTTTATTTCTGGATCAGAAATATTTCCTGGAGGAGGGTATGGCAACCCACTCCAGTATTCATTCCTGGATAATCCCAGGGCAGAAGAGCTGGGGAACTACAGTCCATGGAGTCACAAAGAGTTGGACATGACTGAACAACTAACACTTTCATTTTCAAAGTCCTTCAACCTAGGCTTAAACAGTACATGAACTGACAAGTTACAAGCTGGGTTTTGAAGAGGCAGAAAACCAGAGATCTAATTGTTAATATTCACTGGATCATGGAGAAAACAAGGGAATTCCAGAAAAACATCTACTTCTTCTTTGTTGACTATTTTAAAGATTTTCACTGTTTAGATCAAAACAAACTATGGAAATACTTCAAGAGATAGGCATACCAGACCACCTTACCTGTCTCCTGAGAAACCTGTGTGTGGGTTAAGAAGCAATAGTTAGAACTTGATGTAGAACAATAGACTGATTCAAGATTGGGAAGGAGAATGACAAGGCTATATATTGTCATCTTGCTTATTTAACTTATATGCAGAGGGCATCATGAAAAATAATGGGCTAGATGAATCACAAGCTGGAATCAAGAATGCTGGGAGAAATACCTGCAACCTCAGCTATGCAGTTGATAACACTCTAATGGCAGAAAATGGAGAGGAACTAAAGAGCCTCTCGATGATGATGAAAGGGGAAAATGAAAATGCTGGCTTAAAATTCAACATTAAAAAACTAAGATCATGGCATCTGGTCCCATCACTTCATGACAAATAGAAAGGGAAAAAGTGGAAGCAGTGACAAATTTTCTTTTCTAGGACTTCAAAATCACTGTGAACAGTGACTGCAACCATGAAGTTAAAAGATACATGCTCCTTGGAAGGAAAGCTATGACAAACCTAGACAGTGTATTCAAAAGCAGAGACATTATCAAAAATGTTTCATCTAGTCAAAGCTATGGTTTTTCCTGTAGTCATGTATGGATGTGTAAGTTGGACCATAAAGAAGGCTGAGTGACTGATGCCTTCAAATTTTGGTGCTGAAGAAGACTCTTGAGAGGTCCTTGAACTTCAAGAAGATCAAACCAGTCAATCCTAAAGGAAATGAACCCTGAATATTCATTGGAAGGACTGATGCTGAAGCTGAAGCTCCATTATTTTGGCTATGTGATGTGATGAGCCAACTCAGTGGAAATGACCCTGATGCTAGGAAAGATTTAAGACAAAAGGAGAAGGGGTGACAGAGTATGAGATGATTGGGTGGCATCACTGACTCAATGAACATGAATTTGACCAAACTTCGAGAGATAGTGAAGAACAGGGGAGACTGGTGTCCTGTAGTCCATGGGGTTGAAGGGTCAGACATGTCTGAGCAACTGAACAACAACAGAAAGTTATTCCAGATGCATCCAAATGAGATTCTGGGGCTTCTTATATTGCCTGTTTTTGTCAAAGTGGTTTAGAGTTAGAATGGACTTGAGATAAGACTTGCCAACTGAAAGAAGGCAAAAATATGGAAGGAAACAAATACTAAAGGATTTGCCCCTGTAACTCTCAAACCTACCAATAATTTTAGATCTAACTTGTCTTAAAAGTAGGAAGTCAACGACCCAAGCAAAAAATGGGCCAAAGAACTAAACAGACATTTCTCCAAAGAAGACATACAGATGGCTAACAAACACATGAAAAGATGCTCAACATCACTCATAATCAGAGAAATGCAAATCAAAACCACAATGAGGTACCATTTTACGCCAGTCAGAATGGCTGCTATCCAATAGTCTACAAGCAATAAATGCTGGAGAGGGTGTGGAGAAAAGGGGACCCTCTTACACTGTTGGTGGGAATGCAGACTAGTACAGCCACTATGGAGAACAGTGTGGAGATCCCTTAAAAAACTGGAAATAGAACTGCCATACGACCCAGCAATCGTACTCCTGGGCATACACACCGAGGAAACCAGAATTGAAAGAGACACATGTACTCCAATGTTCATCACATCACTGTTTATAATAGCCAGGACATGGAAGGAACCTAGATGTCCATCTGCAGATGAATGGATAAGAAAGCTTTGGTACATATACACAATGGAGTATTACTCAGACATTAAAAAGAATACATTTGAATCAGTTCTAATGAGGTGGATGAAACTGGAACCTATTACACAGAGTGAAGTAAGCCAGAAAAAAAAAAAATACCAATACAGTATACTAACACATATATATGGAATTTAGAAAGATGGTAACAATAACCCTGTATGCGAGACAGCAAAAGATACACAGATGTATAGAACAGTCTTTTGGACTCTGTGGGAGAGGGAGAGGGTGGAATAATTTGGGATAATGGCATTGAAACATGTATACTATCATATGTGAAACGAATTGCCAGTCCAGGTTCGATGCATGATACAGGATGCTTGCGGCTGGTGCACTGGGATGACCCAGAGGGATGGTATAGGGAGGGATGTGGGAGGGGGGTTCAAGATGGGGAACACATGTACACCCGGGGCAGGTTCATGTCAATGTATGGCAAAACCAATACAGTATTGTAAAGTAAGTAGCCTCCTATTAAAATAATATATATATATATAAAAGTAGGAAGTCAAGAAACACCTGGAGTAACAGCAAAATTTGGCCTTAGAGTACAGAATGAATCAGGGCAAAGGCTAATTGCGTTCTGCCAAGAGAACACACTGGTCATAGCCAACACTCTCTTCCAAAAACACAAGAAAAGACATTACACACGGACATCACCAGATGGTCAACACCGAAGTTAGATTGATTATATTCTTTGCAGCCAAAGATGGAGAAGCTCTATACAGTCAGAAAAAACAGCACTAGGAGCTGACTGTGGCTCAGATCATGAACTCCTTTTTGCCAAATTCAGACTTAAATTGAAGAAAATAGGGAAAGCCACTAGACCAGGCAGGTATGAACTAAATCAAATCACTTATGATTATACTGTGGAAGTGAGAAATAAATTTAAGGGACTAGATCTCATAGACAGAGTGCCTGATGAACTATGGATGGAGGTTCATGACATTGTACAGGAGATAGGAATAAAGACCATCCCCAAGAAAAAGAAATGCAAAAAGCCAAAATCACTGTCTGAGGAGGCCTTACAAATAGCTGTAAAAAGAAGGGAAGCGAGAAGCAAAGGAGAAAAGGAAAGATATACCCATTTGAATGCAGAGTTCCAAAGAATTCCAAGGAGAGATAAGAAAACCTTCCTCAGTGATCAATGCAAAGAAATAGAGGAAAACAACAGAATGAGAAAGACTAGAGATCTCGTCAATAAAATTAGAGATACCAAGGGAACATTTCATGCAAAGATGAGCTCAATAAAGGACAGAAATAGTATGGACCTAACAGAAGCAGAAGATATTAAGAAGAGATGGCAAGAATACACAGATGAACTGTACAATAAAGATCTTCACAACCCAGATAATCACAATTGTGTGATCACTCACACTCACCTAGAGCCAGACATCCTGGAATGTGAAGTCAAGTGGACCTTAGGAAGCATCACTGTGAACAAAGCTAGTGGAGGTGATGGAATTCCAGTTGAGCTATTTCAAATCCTGAAGTTGATTCTGTGAAAGGGCTGCACTCAGTATGCCAGCAAATTTGGAAAACTCAGCAGTGGCCACAGAACTGGAAAATGTCAGTTTTCATTCCTATCCCAAAGAAAGGCAATGCCAAAAAATGCTCAAACTACTGCACAATGGCAGTTATCTCACAAGCTAATAAAGTAATGCTCAAAATTCTCCAAGCCAGGATTCAATAGTACGTGAAACGTGAACTTCCAGATTTTCAAGCTGAATTTAGAAAAGGCAGAGGAACCAGAGATCAAATCACCAACGTCTGCTGGATCATCAAAAAAACCGGAGAGTTCCAGAAAAACATCTACTTTTGCTTCGTTGCCTATGCCAAAGTCTTTCTGTGAATCACAATAAACTGTGGAAAATTCTGAAAGAGATGGGAATACCAGCCACCTGACTTGCCTCTTGAGAAACCTGTATGCAGGTCAGGAAGCAACAGTTAAAACTGGACATGGAACAACAGACTGGTTCCAAATAGGAAAATGAGTACATCAAGGCTGTATATTGTCATCCTGCTTATTTAACTAATATGTAGAGTACATCATGAGAAATGCTGGGCTAGAGGAAGCACAAGCTGGAATCAAGATTGCCAGGAGAAATATCAATAACCTCAGATATGCAGATGACACCACTCTTTTGGCAGAAAGTGAAGAATAACTAAAGAGCCTCTTGATGAAAGTGAAAGGGGAGAGTGAAAAAGTTGGCTTAAAGCTCGACATTCAGAAAATGAAGATCATGGCATCCGGTCCCATCACTTCATGGCAAATAGATGGGAAAACTGTGGAAACAGTGGCTGACTTTATTTTTCTGGGCCCCAAAATCACTGCAGATTATGATTGTAGCCATGAAATTAAAAGACATTTACTCCTTGCAAGGAAAGTTATGACCAACCTATATAGCATATTAAAAAGCAAAGCTGTCTCTTTGTCAAGAAAGTTATGTCTAGTCAAGCCTATGGTTTTTCCAGTGGTCATGTATGGATGTGAGAGTTGCACTGTGAAGAAAGCTGAGTGCTGAAGGATTGATGTTTTTGAACTGTGGTGTTGGAGAAGACTCTTGAGAGTCCCTTGGACTGCAAGGAGATCCAACCAGTCCATCCTAAAGGAGATCAGTCCTGGGTGTTCATTGGTAGGACTGATGTTGAAGCTGAAATGCCAATATTTTGGCCTCCTGATGGGAAAAACTGACTCATTTGAAAAGACCCTGATGCTGGGAAAGATTGAGAGGAGGAAGAGAAGGGGATGACAGAGGATGACATGGTTGGATGGCATCACCGACTCTATGGACATGGGTTTGGGTGGACTCCGGGAGTTGGTGATGGACAGGGAGGCCTGGCATGCTGCGGTTCAGGGCTCACAAAGAGTCGGACATGACTGAGCGACTGAACTGAACTGAACTGTCTTAAAATTGGTTCATAACTGTTTTTAATGTTTCAGGGAAAGGCTATTGTTAGCATCAGTATGCGTCAACAAAAGTCAGAACACTCTTCAGAAGATAATATTCTCTGATGATTTAAAATATTTTGGTCACATATGCTTTGAAGTTCTCAGAAAGCTATAGTCCTTCTGTTTAGCAATTGAATAAAATTTTATCTGCAATTTTCAGATTTTGAAGGTCCCTGAAACCCATCCATGATCCTCATTCAATAAGGCTCCTCAAACTTTAGTGTGTCTTTGAAACACTTTGGAGTGCTTGGTAAAATGCAGAATCATATGCCCTGTATCCTGAAACAAGGGTTCACTGGGTCTAGGAACAATCTGAATCTATAATTGATAATTTTGCAGTCAAATTCTCTAGAGAAATAACTGTTAATTCTGATGTAATTGAACCATGCACTATACTTTGCAGAAGAATATTCTCAAAATTTATAGACCCCAAAATAAGGAACCATTGTCTAAATCCTAAAGTGCTGTAGGAGAGTATAATGCAGATACTTTTTCTATATCAATTCTCCCCTTCCTTTTGTAAATAACCCCAGGATCTTCACAGACTAGAGTTAGATTTCAAAGTAATGCTAACTCAAACTAGAGCTGGTGAAGTTTGAGAATCAGATGCGTGGATACTGTGGGATTATTTTACTCATGACTTCCAAGTAGGGGACACCTCATTTTCACACCAGATGTATTTGAGCTAAAAGACACATGGAAACCAGAAATCTGAACTTGTACCAAACTATCTAACTCCATCAACAATAGAAACATAGTTTGCTTATATGAGAGCCTAAAAGGAAAATAAATCTATTCTTCCTGTTATCATGGAGAAGGAAACGGCAACCCACTCCAGTACTCTTGCCTGGAGAATCCCATGGATGGAGAAGCCTGGTAGGCTACAGTCCGTGGGGTCGCAAAGAGTCGGACACGACTGAGCGACTTCACTCACTTCCTGTTATCATTTACCTTGGACCTAAGAGGTTGCAGTAGTTCACCAATTTTCAGGAAAGAATTCCACTCTATCGTGAGTCCAGCTGCATGGACTTTTTTATCCTTTAATCACATCTTCACAGGCAGTCATGCCAACAACTGTGTGGAGCAGTTTCTGAGCTATGATTACCCTGCAATGATTCTTTGTGATTTTGTCAGTCATTCTCTAAAACTGGATCTTTCTGGCATCTTTTCACCCCATGTTGTATTGTGTAAGTTTCAGCTGCACAGCTAGAGATTACATCTGTCTCCAACACATATTCATTGTGTTTATATTAAGGACAATCCTGTGATTTTCTTTATTTGTCCAGTGGGCAATTGCAACCATAGGATATAATAGGATATAGTGTAAAGGAGTTGAAACGCCTAAAGAGAAAAGGTTAAAAATAAAAACTCTAATAAAGATATCTATCACTGGATGGCAATGTGTAAATCTTGCTTCAGCTTGTTATTTTTAAGATTATCCTGCGAGGACTGAGTGAGGTGTGGGACAATGCAGCATTGCTAATTAGAAAGGTCTAGAACCAGAACTCTTGCTGTGCAAGACGGTTTTGACAGGTATATTCTATTTGTCAAACAAGAAGTTGAGATGAGACAGGCTGAAAGGATCAGGCAGGAAGCACAGGATTTCTGGTCCAGAGGGAACATTTGAGAAATTCAGTAAAGCAGAAAATATGAACTAGGTACCTCATATGAAAAACTGATACAGAATATCAGAAAATGTTCAAGAATCACACTAGGTATTTAAGGCCACTAAGTTGAATACTGATCCTAGGAAAATGCTGAGTTTCCTTATCCATTAATTCTATTCATTGATTGATTCATTTTATAAATATTTATTAAACATCCATTGTTTGCTAGGCCTTGTGATAAGTGCTAAGCATACAGTGGTGAATAAGATAGACAATGTTCCTTCCTTCGTAGAGTCTAGAATTGAGAGTGGAAAAGACAGGATTAAAATATATATTTAGAATGAAGTATGAGAATATAGAAAATAAATAATTCATTTATCTATTCAATAAATATGAAGTCCACAGCACGGGGACCTAATTTAATGTAGGAGTTTGGTATAACCAAAAGTGAAGTTTGATAATCTTAAAGATAAATGGGAATTTCTGACTAGCAAGAATAGGATGGCAGAGAGAAAGGAGTAGGATTTGAAAAGCCAAGGAAGTGAAATAAGTGTGTTACAGATGTCATAAATAGCATTGCCCAATAATTGAGAGAGTTGGAATTTCCAAGGACTAAACAAGTATCATGGTTGAAACATAGATTTATTAAAGACAGTTTGAAAGGATTAAATTAGAGAAGTCAAAATTCAAATCACAGGTGTAGATTTTATCCATTCAATGAATTTTTTTTAATTCAACAAATATTCATGTTCAAAAAAATGGACTGCTAAGTTGAAGCATTAGGATGACGAATTTTACTTAAATATCACTTTATATTGTTTACTTATTTCACTTGAACTTCACCATAGGCCTCTTATTAAATGACGTAGATATTACTGCACACCTCCCTTTCCCACAGCATATTACAGAAAAGGATTGAAAAGAATATTAATGAGCACTGGCATGAAAGGCAAAATAATGGCAAACCAAAATTCACGTTCTAAGCTCCAGGGTGTATGAATATGCTATTATACAGAAAGAAAACTTTACAAACAGAATTAAAGACTTTAGTGTATATAGCTTATGCTTATAGTGCGATTATGCTGGATTATACTGATGAAACCAATGTATTAAAAATCATATGGGCCCTTAAAAATTAAAGGGGGAGAAAGAAGAAATAGAAGCAATCTGAAATGAGAAAGGGTTTGGCACAAGTGCTCAGCTGCTCAGTAGGGTCCAACTCTGGGACCCTATGAACTGTAGCCCACCAGGCTTCTCTGGTGAAGGTTTTCCAGGCAAGAATACTGGAGTGAGTTGCCATTTCCTTCTCTCAGGGACTGAACCTGCATCTCCTGCATTGGCAGGCAGATTCTTTACCACTGAATCGCTAGGAAAGTCTGCTTTGTTTTGTTTATAATGATATCTTTGGATGATAAAAAAATTTAATTATGAATTCTAATTTATCATTGGAACTTGTGAACTAATAAATCTTTGTTTAAACCCAAGTTTTACCTGTAAATGTTCTAAGGCTTTAGCATTTATATTAAAGCCTATTTCAAATTAACTTTTGTATACAAGTTGTGAGGTTCATTTCTTCTCCATATAGAATTTGTTATACTAACACTATTTGTTGAAAAGTCTTTTCTTCCCTTCATTGTTCTTGTGCATTATCAAAAATCAAATGCCATGTAACTGCAAGTGCATTTCTGAGTTAGGCATTTACTTCATTAATTTACTTTTCAAAATTTATGCCAATATCACACTATCATTACTATTTGGCTTTGTTTAAATCTTGAAATCAGGAAATGTTTATTATCCAGTCTTGTTCTTTTTCAAAAATTTCCTTGAAAGCAGTTCATTTGCTTCTTTACTTTGATATATTACATTTTAATTATTATTCAATTGAAAATTTTTATATCGTTTAGTTCTTCAGTCCATAAGTTATTTAGAAGTGTATTGTTTAATATCCAAATGCTCAGGATTTCAAAGATAGTTTTCTTTATTGATTCCCAGGTTAATTACATATGGTCAGAAAATATTCTCTATATTATTATTTCAAAATTTTAAAAGTTAAATACACTTGTTTTATTGTCTGGTATGAAGTATACCTTTGTGACTGTACCATGTACACTTGAAAAGAAAGTACATTCTACAGATATAGCGGTATAAACTTCTATTATTGCCATCAAGACAACTGATATTGTTTATTTGGATCATTCTTTGTCTCCCCAGCCTGAAGAATTTCTTTAATATTTCTTATAGTGTTGATTTTAGTTTTCATTTATCCAAAATATTCTTTTCTTAATTTTTAAGAAATTTTTTGCTGCATGTAAAATTTGAGGTTGATAGTTTTTCTTTCAGCATTTTAAAAACATTACTTTATTGTCTTCTGACTTCCACAGGTTCTGATTAGAAACTGACCCTTAATTGATTTGTTGCTCTTCTTTATGTAATATTTAATTTTGCTTTTAAAACTTTCAAGATTTACTCTTCATCTTTGTTTTCTAGTGGTGGCCTATGATATGACTACTTATGACTTTCCTGTGTGAATTTTGCTTGGTTGTCATTGTGTATTTTGGAACAGTAAATTTAAGTCTTTAAACAAATTTTAGGAATATTTAGTCATTATTTTCTAAAATATTTTCTTGCCCCATTCTATCACTCCTTGTCTTCTAGGACTCTAATTATACATATGATAACATTTGATGTCATACAACAGTTCCTTGAAGTTCTATTTTTTCTATGTATTTATTCTCAATATTCTTTATATGCATGATTTCTACTGATCTAGCTAACATTAACTGAAGTTTTACTCTATCATCTCCATTCAGTGTTTAAAAAGAAAATTGCAATGTTGCATTTCTCAGTTCTAGAATTTCTACTTAGTTCTATTTTGTTGTTCTGTGTATCTGCTGAGATTTCCTTCTTTTTCATGTATTATAAGTCTACTTTCCCTTACTTCGTTGAAAAGTATCTTATTAATTACTTGAAAATCCTTGTCTGCTAATTTTAAAATAACCTCAGATATTCAGATGACACCACCCTTATGGCAGAAAGTGAAGAGGAACTCAAAAGCCTCTTGATGAAAGTGAAAGAGGAGAGTGAAAAAGTTGGCTTGAAGCTCAACATTCAGAAAACAAAAATCATGGCATCTGGTCCCATCACTTCATGGGAAATAGATGGAGAAACAGTGGAAACAGTGTCAGACTTTATTTTTTTGGGTTCCAAAATCACTGCAGATGCTGATTGCAGCCAGGAAATTAAAAGACGCTTACTCCTTGGAAGGAAAGTTATGACCAACCTAGATAGCATATTAAAAAGCAGAGACATTACTTCGCCAACAAAGGTCCGTCTAGTCAAGGCTATGGTTTTTCCCATGGTCATGTATGGATGTGAGAGTTGGACTGTGAAGAAAGCTGATCGCGAAGAACTGATGCTTTTGAACTGTGGTGCTGGAGAAGACTCTTGAGAGTCCCTTGGACTGCAAGGAGATCCAACCAGTCCATTCTAAAGGAGATCAGTCCTGGGTGTTCACTGGAAGGACTGATGCTAAAGCTGAAACTCCAATACTTTGGCCACCTCATGCGACGAGTTGACTCACTGGAAAAGACTCTGATGCTGGGAGGGATTGGGGGCAGGAGGAAGAAAGGGATGACAGAGAATTAGATGGCTGGATGGCATCACCGACTTGATGGACATGAGTTTGAGTGAACTCCGGGAGTTGGTGATGGACAGGGAGGTCTGGCGTGCTGTGATTCATGGGGTCACAAAGAGTCGGACACAACTGAGCGACTGAACTGAACTGAACTGAACTGAGATAGCGTTAGAGTTGGTCTTAGTCTCTTGGGACTACCTTTTAATTTCATATGTGATTTGAATTATATCCTGAGCATCATGAATATTAAGGTGTTGATACTCTGGATTCTAATCTTTTTCTTTAATAATTGTTTATTGTTTTGTTTTAATAAACACTAACTTGGTTGGACATAAACTGCTCTTTCTTAGATGATATCTTTTCAATCTCGATAGAAATATACTGTCTTTAGGTGAGTATCTTTTCATATGCTCCATGAATGCATTGTTCAGAAGTCAGCTAAAGATTATCCAGACAGAAATACATCTCTGATTTTTCCTTTGAAGGACTCCCCCAACCCAACTTCAGTTTCCATGTTTGCCCAGGTTTAGCACTCTGATTACCCGAGCAAGAATGTCTGCATTATTTTCCACTGGTACTCCTGGTGCCTGTCTCGTTTTGACTGTGTCTGCCCACACTATAAATACAGTAAAAGTGAGTAGCTCTAAACAGCTACCTCCTTTAACTGTGGGCACCCCCAAAGAAGCTTTTTGTTTCTGCTCACTTTCTGGTGCTTTCAGACAGTTTCTTTTCTTATTTGTCCAAAGTTTACAGTTCTCTTTTTGCTGTTCAGTCACTGTTGTGTCAGCTCTTTGTCACCCCATGATCTGCAGTGCACCAGGCTTCCTTGTCCTTCACTATTTCCTAGAGTTTGCTCAAACTTGTGTCCATTGAGTCAGTGATGCCATCCAGCCATCTCATCCTCTGTCACTCCCTTCTCCTTCTGCCTCAATCTTTCCCAGCATCAGGGTCATTTCCAGTGAGTTGGCTCTTCACATCAGGTGGCCAATATTGGAGCTTCAGCTTCAGTATCAGTCCTTCCATTGAATACTCAGGACTGATTTCCTTTAGGATGGACTGGTTTGATCTCCTCACAGTCCAAGGGACTCTCAAGAGTCTTATACAGCCCCTACAGTTTGAAAGCATTAATTCTTCAGTGTTCAGCCTTCTTTAGGGTCCAGCTCTCATATCTGTACATGACTGTTGAAAAAAAACATAGCTTTGTCTATAAAGACCTTTGGTGGCAAAGTGATGCCTCTGCTTTTTAATATGCTGTCTAGGTTTTTCACAGCTTTTCTTCCAAGGAGCAAAAATCGTTTAATTTCATGGCTGCAACCAACATCTGCAGTGATTTTGAAGACCAAGAAAATATATCTGTCACAGTTTCCCACTTTTTCCTCATATATTTGCCATGAAGTGATGGAACCAGATTCCGTGATCTTAGTATTTTGAATGTCGAGTTTTAAGCCTGCTGTTTCACTCTCCTCTTTCACTTTCATGAAAAGGCTCTTATCTGAGATAAAAATTGGTCTATCATGATCTTATTCATTACTGAAAGCACAAGTATTGTCTTTAAATTATCTTTTTTTTTCTTTTAGCCATGCCACATGGCATGTGTGATCTTGGTTCCTCCACCAGGGATTGAACCCATGACCACAGCAGAGGAAGTGCTGAGTCTTCAACACTGGACCACCAGGGAAGCCCCTCTTTAAATAATTAGTTATTTCATTTCAGTGGTTGATAGTGGCTTAAAACAAACATATTTTACTTCTCATAGCCTAATCAGAGTTCATATTGTATACTTGCCTGTAAAATGTAGAAACCTGTAACTAGTGGTCGGTGTACTATGCACCAAATCCCTATATTTACTAGTCTTTCATATTAAATCTACATTCTTTATTCTATAAAGCAATTTATTTAATGAGAAAGCATAGAGATTAATATATTTAATAGTTTAATAAAATTATAAGGAAAAGTAATCTTTTACATTTACACAAATTTCTTTTTTATTGTTCATATTGTTTCCCTCAGTTTGATGAATGCCCTTTTTGTTTCCTTATAAAATAGATATGCTCACAACAATTTTTCCTTCTTAAACGGTATTTTAGCCACATATAGAACTTTGGATATACAGTTTTCTTTCTTTCTTTTTACGTTTCTAATTTCACCATGTTAAAGTTTTTGGTCCACTATCTTCCATTGTTTCCTGACCTTCATAGTTTCCAATGAGAAGTCAACCAAAAAGTGACTCTCAGCGCTTTCCATGTGAAAAGTGACTCATAGCGCTTACCATGTGAAATGTGCTCTTTTTCTTTGGCTGCTTTTCAGTTTTTCTTTAAATCTATGCTTTGATCAGTCTGACTCTTATGTTACTAGGAAAGGTTCTCATGTATATTTTGTTTCGTCTTTGTTGTATCTTGAATCTGTGAATATGTCTTTCATTAAAATGAGAAATTTTCTACATATAATTCCTAAAATATGTTTTGCCATATTCTCTGCCTCCTTGTTTTCTGGAATGAGAGATAAAAACATTGTAGGCTTTTTTATATTGTTCCACAGGTCTCTAAAAGTCTTCTTTCTACTCCCCACAATAATCTCCACTTTCTTTTTCAGATTTCAATAATTTCTATTGTTCTCTCTTTATTTAAACCAATTTATTTTTCTTTCCTCTCCATTATACATACACGTCCATTCAGTGATTTTTTTTCTTCAAGTGTACTCATCAGCTTTTATTTTCACCAAAGTAGCTTTATTAAACCATCTTTGAAATGACTCTTTATTGGACTTCTTTGGATTATTACTTTCTTTAGAGCTAATAGACACTTGCTTTTCTTCCAAATCCATTGGAATCTATTTATATTTCATTTTAGATATTCTACTTTTTAATTATGGAATTTCCATTCAGTTCTTTTTTTATAGTTTCTATTTCTTTCCTGGAGTTTCCTATCATATAATTTATTGTTAATGTATATTTTTATTTAAAGTATGGAACATAGTTGCAGTAGCTACTTTAAAAATTCTTACATCTTAACTCAAATATGTTGTGATCTTATAAGTGAGCTCAGGTTTTTGTGTTTTTACTTGAGACTAAGTCCATTCTAAAGGATATCACTCCTGGGTGTTCATTGGAAGGACTGATGCTAAAGCTGAAACTCCAATACTTTGGCCAACTCATGTGAATAGTTGACTCACTGGAAAAGACTCTGATGCTGGGAGGGATTGGGGCAGGAGGAGAAGGGGACAACAGAGAATGAGATGGTTGGATGGCATCACTGACTTGATGGACATGAATTTGAGTGAACTCCAGGAGTTGGTGATAGACAGGTTAGCCTAGTGTGCTGTGATTCATGGAGTCGCAAAGAGTCAGACACGACTGAGTGACTGAACTGAACTGAAGTCACATTTTCCTACATCTGCATATGACAAGTGATTTGAATTGAATCCCAAATCATTGTGACTATTATGCTGTATAAATGCTGGTTTCTGTTGTAGATTCTAGTTTCTGTTATATTCATTAAAAACTTGTCTATGTTTTCATTTTAGCAGGCAATTAAATTGGTTGGGCTCAGATTCAAATTTTGTGACATGGAGAGCCATTCCAATCTGATACATTGACTTTAGCTAAGATGTTTTGAGTCCATTTGCTGCATACATAGTTCAGAGTATAGCTGGTGATTTGGGAAGAAGCTGTACACAGAATTTGGGAGTTTCCTTTCCTGGTTCTTTCCCTTAGAATTTCTTTCTCACTTTCTAGTGTTTGCCTTAAACTGATCTCTAATTCTTCTGCTCAGTAGGCTGCTGGGTTTCTGTCAGTGTTCTAGTTGCTCAGCATAGCACTGACTCTGGCCAGCTATCAGGCTGTAGCCTGTAAAAACAGGAAAATTATCCCAAATAGGCCACTTCTTAAAAAAATTATGGCTTCTCCTAAGAATCTGTTTGCTTTTGTTCACTCCCCACTGTTTTCATATTACTACTTCAATTTCTCACCCTTCCACATCACTGTATATGGGCACTTGATTGCCACAATTGTTGGAGCTGGGGTTTCTATATTTGGAAGTCACAATATTTCTTGGATGCTGAAATATAGAATGTAAATGTATCTATCAGAAGTTGTGTTTACCATGAATGTAAGGAGAAACAGAAGCTTGCTCATGAAGGAAGACTGAAGCAATCACTTCAATGAGGGAAAAAGGAAGAAGGGAAAGAGAGTATGCTGGCAGAGCTGGAGTTCCTGGTTGAGTTACCTTCTTTAATACCTAGTTACATTTCTATAGTTGGTTTTTCCCTGAGATATACATTTTTATCCTCATAATACAATATATCCCATTTTGACTTAAGCTGCTTTACTCTGATTTGATTGAAATGATGATTTATAAGTCATATACGGTTATTGTATTTTTCTAATTAAGCTTTCAGTTAGCTGTCAGTGCAAGTAAACACGATGTTTTAGTTTCTTAAGAGTGTCTGGCACATAGTAGGTACTCAATGAACTTGTGTATATTGAATAAAATTGTAATACTGTTACAGTATGTACAATGGTGAATTTACAAGTATGCTATTCTTTGTGTTTCCTAACACTTAAGCTAGATTTTTATAATTAGCAAAATTAGGTACTTCAAAATCCAATGAGGTTATTTAACATAGATTGATTCCACATTGCTAATAAGCTCTCTGTCTTACGGCTGCAAATCTACTACTGATCATAAATAGGGTTTCTGACTAATAAAGGGTTACTACCAGTGATGTGCTAGAAAAGATTTAGCAACCAACACTTTGTGGAAAAAGAAAATCTGATTTGTGGTGTATGTCGGTGTAAATTCTCCATTCCTGGCTAATTTCCTGCTGCCAACAGGACATCATGAAATACATAGGTGAGAAGAGACGTACACAGTCAGCTCTCATGAAGTGAGCAGGCTCTGGCACACCATTGCTTACTACATGTGTCAAGCTAGAAAGCTAATTTTCAAATTAGCATTGGCTAGGGATTAGCAAACTTTTTCAGAAAAGGCCCAAATAGTCAATATTTTAGGCTTTGCATTGCACATGATTTCTGTCACAATCACTCAGCTCTGCCACTGTAGTGCAAAAACAGCTCTAGACAATACATGAGTGAGTGGGTATAGATGTGCTCCAATAAAATTTTTTTAAATAAAAACAGCAGGTCAGATTTGTTCACCCTATATAGACCACAAAACACAAGTAAAACAAAACAAAAATGAATTCAATACGATAATCTTTCTCTAAAAATATAGAAGACTCTTTTCTGTGTATGATATGCAGGGCTATGGACATCTGTTATTACTGTATTGCCAGTGTGTGGAAATGTAGGTTAAAGGGAGTTTAAGCCAATAAAATGCAAGCTAATAAAATGTTTACTCAATTATATCATTAAGGAACTGAAGTGTGTCTCTATCAGATATATTGATTCTGTCACACTACAAGATGTGAAAAGACTGGGGAAAATGTGAAAGGCTGGTAAAATCTCCAGGGGTCTGGCTCAAGTTGAACCTATCTGCAAGCTTATTTACATGATATATGAATCATTTATCATAAATATGTAATTCTTAGTGAGCAAGTGTGTGCTTCTCTCTTGCCAAATTCCCTCCCCCCAGCCCCCCACCCCAACAAAAGCCATCATGTGATCAGTCTGATTTACTCGTGGCCATCTCAATGATCAGTCGTTACAGACAGCACTGTTTCAGAGGTGCTGTGGAGTTCCACTCACTTTATGAAATCTGGTCCCAGAAAAGCATCTCTGAAAAAGCCAGGCACAGGATCAGTTGAACTAGGCTCTGTTTATTTCCAACTCATTGCTCTCCCTTAATGGATCACTTCTCTTGCAGTTTAGTCCTAGAACTCCTAGTTGGAGAAGTTTGAGTTTCGTATTGTTCTCCATTTTAACTTCAATGCCATACTTATTTACTAGGAACTTGGGTAAGAACCAAATAACCATGATGTAAATGCTTTAATGTTTGCTTAGCGACTGTTAAAAAGCACTTAACATTCCACTCTCACCACGTAAGTATTAGATGAACAGCTCAGTCATCGTTTCAGTGAAGGTGGCCCTGCCCCTTCATTATGTGTCATGTTGACTTGATAACAATGAAACCATATACATTAGCAAGAAGGCTCAGCACTCACGCCTCCTTTGGTACACACGATTGAGCCTTAATGACTCCCCAAGAACCTGTGTTTGGGGGCACATTCCTCTGTGAGTCATGATAGGACTTGATATTCCAGTAACACCCCTTCATTAAGGAGCTTGCACTTAAGTTTATCTTCTTAATCACTGGAGCCCCTCAGTGCAGTCTATCAGGAGCCAATCTCCTTCAAATGTGAGAAAGGTGAGGCTTCAGAAAGGGGAAACAGACTTGCCAAGAACTGTTGTGTCATTCATTAGGGACAATGAGATTAGAATGTAGGTTGCTGAAGGAGCCACAGCCAGAAACATTTTCCCTGAGAAATAACCTGAAATCTTCAAAGGCATTTGACCTCAGGGCCAAAACCCTGATTGTCTCATTAAATTGTTAGCAATTCCTCTATGGGACCTTCTTTTTCATTTATGCCTTGACCTGCAGGCCAGAGAGTGGGTGGCCATAAATCCTGTAAGGAAAAGTTTATCTAGTAGAGAGAGATACCTCTCTTCCCCGAGACAGACAGAGCTAGGTCACGGAGAGGTCTCAGCCTGCGCTTAAGGCACACCCTAGGTATAGGATAAAAGTGTCCTGGGAATTTAACATGCAATTTTTTTCTTGAAACAACTGAGAGTTGACTCTGGAAATGTACCATGTTTTGATTTGTGGGAAAACAATTATGAGACTTGAAATACAGAGCTAATTCAGGTGTGTCTCATTTTTATATAAAAAAAGTATAGCGATTCCAAACTGCATACAAATCAAATTGATGATAGTGGAATTATAATAAGACTGTTTAATCTGAGTCATTCCCTGGGATTAACAGCTTCATCTAGGAGGGTTGACTCAACCTTCAACTTCAAGCTTTTAGTCCCCACTTTCACTACATCAGCTTTAGTTAAAATTTTTAAGTATTTGAACTTGGTATAAGATGTTGTTATGATAAAGATTTTGGCTATAAAATCATTGATTTACAATACCTTTCTCCTATGAAAAATAAGAAACAGAAACACAGAAATATGAAGGGACTTTCTCAAAGACCACCCAAATAACTATTAGCAGAAGTATTCTGCTTCACTGAGAGTTCCCCACACACTAAAGTCCCCACTCAGGTGGAGGATGGGATGGTGATGTTGATCCTTCTGACTTCAATTAGCCCAAGTTAAGACTCTGTCAATCTTTGCCCCAATTCTATACTGAATTCTCCTCTGTTCAAATCCTTTTATACATATGCATCCTTAGCTGAAAGCTCTCCCAATTTTGCTGTTTGAGGAGATACTGCTTTGAGAAAGATCCCTGAATTCTCCTTACTTGCTGCAAATAACACTCGATCCTTCCCTCTCCCAGTGCTATACTTTGTCACTCTATCATAATTTTTTTGTCAACCTATCATCAGTTATTTGTATGAATATGGACAAAACACATACGTGTGAAGGCTTTTATTTCTACAGTGAGATTAGAATTAGCTGTCTGCCTGGAAGATCATAATCTCTTGAATTCCCTTTCAGCTTTAGGAAATATGGATTACGAAACACCTCTGAAACAGGTGACACTGCTACCTGAAAACTCGGTTTGCCTCTTAGTGTGGGTTCGCTGGGCCAGTTGGTAGGATGGGGCGGCGCGGGGTGAGGCTCGGAACTTTGTCTCTTACCTTTGTTTTTTTGTGCTTGTCTTGAGGATAAGACTCAAATAGTTATGGCAGTGGGGCTACAGCATCAGAACCTGGCTCAGTGGGCAAGTCTACTTCACAAAGTACATCTTTCATAAAATATGAATAATATTCTAAAGTAGTACCATTTCTCAAGTTGACAAGGTAGTCACTTCAGTTGTTGACAAGAGAAAAATTGAAAAGGACCAGCAGGAAGGAAGAAGAATGAGACTGTAGCATATTTTAGGAATGATAATCTTTTCTCAAATATAGTTTGGTGCCCAAAAGTAAAGGAACTTCTGCCTCCTGAGATTTTCTTTATAGAGTATGGGAAAGCCCCCCGTTAAAAATGTGCCCTGAGCAACGCTTCCCATTGGCCAGCTACCCTAAACATTGCCCTGCCTCCTTGATGAAGTGGTCTGACTTCTCTGACAAGAGTTCCCACAACCATCTCTTCACGCCTTGTTGGTTTAGTTTTGCATGATGGATGGCATGACACGCAGTCAGCAGGGCTGTTGGTACCTGCTCTGTAAATGACTCTGGTATCACGCGGCCAAAGGCAAAGTGACCATCTCTCCGTTCTGGCTGAGCATTTTGACTTCAGGTTTTCAAGTATGGAAGCAAGTGATTTATGAGACACAAAAAAGCATAAATGGCCTTCCACTCCTTTTGACAAGGAGAGACTTCCTGTATAACCCCCAACCCATGCTTTCTTTGCAAGATAATGCTGCCCAGGAAGGTAGAGCATAGCTTCCTTCTCCCACCATAAAAACCAAAAGGTGCTTGTTCTAGCCAATTTTGTGCATATGAAGGCCTGGCTAGTAGATGGGCCATTGGAGTGATTGCATGTGCTCTGTTAGTCTAAGCTAATAGCTGAGTCATTTTCATTTATCCTAGCTTATCAGTAGGTGCTGCAGGTAAATATCTTATCTGAAAAAGAACTGATATTGGACTGGCATGAAACTGTGCCATAATTTAGATAAAATAGCTCTAGGTAATGCTATGTTCAGTGGCTTCTGCTTTCAAGACACCCATTTTTCCCCTCAGTTCCTGATTGGTGGCTTAGAGACTGAGCATCCTTGTATACCATCTGATCTACAATAATACTTCACTTGTATGGCACCCTGAACAAAGTGAGGTTCAAAAGTGAGACTTTGGCTATATTGAGAGTAGTGTGACCAATCATTCTGGTTTGTCCAAAATTGAGGGGTTTCCCAGGACATCAGCTTTTAGTACTAAAATTTAGACAGTCCCAAGGGACATAGTATTCCCCGTGCTAAAACCTGGACAGTCCTAGGGCAAAGTGGGAAAAGCTGACCACATTATTTGGAGGTGAGTACTTAGAAGGACTGTAGGATGGAGTGAAGAGTAGCATGATTCCTGACTGGAGTGAAGATATCACTGATTTTTTCAATGAATTGAATTTGAATTAGCAAGTAACAAGTCTCACTGACTGAATTGCCTCGAAATGGAATTGTTTCTGAGGCCGAATTAGAACTCCCCCTAGAAGCAGAAAGTGAGTTATCCCCGCAGGTCATATCACTAGGAACCAGGTCTTATCAGTAACCCCACAGTATTTGCCCCCAGGTTGGGTACCTTGTAGCCACTGAATACATCTTTAGAAATTGTCCAAAACTTTGATTCTATTTAAGCCTGTTTCTTCATGCTCTGACTCTCACATATAGAGGTGGGAATGGTTTACATTTCCTTATTTGACATTTTCTTGTGGGAAAAAATGAAGAAGTGACTTAGATTTTTATAATCAATCATTATTGTCATTAGTTAAGAAAGAATACAAAACCATATAGGGTTTGAAAAATATTTTAGGTGTATTTTTAGACATGCAAGCCTTGTAAAAAAGGGCAAATTCCAGAGACTATGCTCTTTTCCCCCATCCTTAAGGAAGGGGGCATTCTTTCGAAGGTTATACAGTTGACACTTCAGTGATTTATTTGGCCTGCACTCATCTAAATGTGGCGTTGTAAAACAATGCTGACGCTTGAGAAGCAACTTGAGATTTAAAATAAGCTTTTAGAAGGTCTCCTGGCCTTAAGAACAGGAAGAGACTTATCACTGAAAACAAACCTGCTTTAACTCCACAAGTTTGCTTTTTGTAAAAACAAACAAACAAAAAAGCACTGGCAGTGTATCAGTTCAGTTCAGTTCAGTCCAGTCAGTTCAGTCACTCAGTCGTGTCCGACTCTTTGGGATGCCATGAACCACAGCACACCAGGACTCCCTGTCCATCACCAACTCCAGGAGTCCACGCAAACTCATGTCCATTGAGTCGGTGATGCCATCCAACCATCTCATCCTCTGTCATCCCATTCTCTTGCCCTCAATCTTTCCCAGCATCAGGGTCTTTTCATATAAGTGGATCTAAACTTTAAAAATCTCTTCCTTGAGACTTAGAGAAACTAAGGGGAGTTTTCTAAATAATTTTCACTGATCCCTTTTGCTTGTAAGTCAATAGAAATGCCCTCTGAATGGAAATACACAGATTTAAGGACCAGATTACTTCATGCTCTTTAACATGTCCTTAAGCTAAAATTTCTAAATGAGTGGCCTCATGAAGCATTATGATGCAGTGATTTATAGCAAGTCTCTGACACCTGGAGTTCAAGTTCCAGTTTTGCTGTTCCTCAGCTCTGTGACTGGGCAAGTGACAATGCTTTTCTGTTTCAGTTTCCTTGTCTGTAAAATGAGGATAACAGAAGTATTTTTCTCATAAGATTGTTATAAGGAAAAGACGAGTTAATATATATAAAGTACTTCAAGCAGTGCCTGGATAATATGTACCATGGAAGCATTACTTACTAATATAGTATAAAAGTATAGTACAATATAAAAATACAACAAATCTTTTGAAGGGCCTGAGCTTTCAAGGGCTTCCCTGGTGGCTCAGTGGTAAAGATTCCACCTGCATTGTAGGAGACACAGGAGACGCAGGCTCGATCTCTGGGTTGGGAAGATCCATTTGAGGAGGGCATGGCAACCCACTCCAGTATTCTAGCCTGGAGAATCCCATGGACAGAGGAGCCTGGTGGGCTACAGTCCTTGGGATTGTGAAGAGTTGGACACAACTGAAGGAACTTAGCAGGCATGCGAGAGCTCTCAAACCATTAAATGGGAATCTCTAAATTAGTGATTCTCAATCCTCGATGTATATCAGAATCACCTGGAATACTCTTTAAAAATTCACATGCCCAGGCTTTACACCAGGAAAGTAAAATCAGTATGTCTGAGGTTGGAGTCCTGAAATCTGTACTTTAAAATAATTTCTGGTGTGTGATTCCAATGCAGACTGTTGAGAACACATTCTCTACACTGGAGATTGAGAATCAGTACTTTAGAGGGGCTTTGAGTGTCATGTGTCAAGATGGTGTTTGTTTAAATGTTTGATCTTATAACATTTTTGTGATTCAGTCATTATTCCAAAGGTGTGAGTTCAGTTCAGTTCAGTTCAGTCACTCAGTCGTGTCCTACTCTTTGCGACCCCATGAATCGCAGCATGCCAGGCCTCCCTGTCCATCACCAACTCCCGGAGTTCACTCAAACTCATGTCCATCGAGTTGGTGATGCCATCCAGCCATCTCATTCTCTGTCGTCCCCGTCTCCTCCCACCCCCAATCCCTCCCAGCATCAGACTCTTTTCCAGTGAGTAACTCGTCACATGAGGTGGCCAAAGTATTGGAGTTTCAGCTTTAGCATCAGTCCTTCCAATGAACACCCAGGATCGATCTCCTCTAGAATGGACTGGTTGGATCTCCCTGTAGGCCTATATTATTTTGTTGAAGGCTGTAATTTTCTTGATGCTAGGGTGTCCCTCTGTTGCCATTCACACTCAAGTATCTAACACAGGACCAATGTATGGTGATGGTGAGGGAGGCAGGAGTGGAGGAATAATTGTTGAATTTTACCAACTGTCTTTAAGATCACAATAGTATTTTTAGGGGCTTCTCTGGCAATCTAGTGGTTAGGACTTACCTTCCAGTGCTTAGGATACCAGTTTGATCCCTGGTTGGGGAGCTAATATCTCACTCACATGCCTGTGGCCAAAACCAAAATCCAAAACATAAAACAGAATCAATATTGTAACGAATTCAATAATGACTTAAAAATGGTCCACGTAAAAAAATTTTTTTTTAAACAGTATTTTTAAAGTAAAGAAGGCCAGTCAGGTGTGCTAAGATTTGGATGAATTCAACACAGGGCTTGCCATTGACCCAAATCATGCCATCCCAGTTTTTGCTTTTTGTGAAATTTTGTTCATTGTCTTGTTATCTCTGTCAAGGGGTCTCCAAACCAGGTCACTGAAACATCTGTGCTAGTAAGTGAACTAGCACAGTCAAATGAAAGGTGAATGGTCTGACAAAAGTCTCTCAGGGTAAGAGCTTCAGATGCTTTTTAATATGCCTGCATGGTCTTCAGCTGGATGCTGAACTTCAGTTTCCTCATCCAAAACAGGAGCACAGTAATCTCTATCACACTGACTCTTATAAAATTCCAATAATACCATATATGCAAGTGTCATATAATACAAGTCCATGCTACTATTCTTTGGGCACTCCCACTTACTGCCTTCTAGGGTAGTTGAGAACAGAGAAGATATGGTTTTTATTTCATGGGCAAAATTTTGCTTACAGAGAAGAAAATATGCTAGAGGACTTCAGGTTCAATAATATTGGTGAATAATATCCACTATCTATGTAAGTGGGCTTCCTTCATAATTCAGTTGGTAAAGAATCCTCCTGCAATTCAGGAAACCCCAGTGCAATTCCTGGGTCAGGAAGATCCACTGGAGAAGGGATAGTCTACCCACTCCAGTCTTCTTGGGCTTCCCTTGTGGCTCAGCTGGTAAAGAATCTGCCTGCATTGCAGAAGGGAAAGGCTACCCACTCCAGTATTCTGGCCTGGAGAGTTCCATAGTCCAAGGGGTCATAAAGAGTTGGACATGACTTTCATTTCACTTCACTTCATGTAAGTGGTAGAAATAAACCAGCACTGTGGTTCTCAGATGATCAAAACTATAACATTTCAACAATAAATGCTACACAGAGGAGGCCAGACAGTCTCAGCATTGCTGTTCCTGCTTATTTTTCCTGGAAAGTTGTCTCAATCAGTTTAAAGTATCTTGGTATAACTTTACACAGTCACTAAAGGCAGGGGTTGATGTGGAGATAGACAAACAAACAGACAGATAGACACACACAGAGAGAAAGAGAGACAGAGAGAACAAAAAGAAAGCCCCAAAGCAAGAAATCTACACACCAATCGTGTGGTAGCCTAGCAATCAAGGCATTAGCAGCCAAAAAGCTTTTCTTGTGCAGGGGAGTTAATGGATTTATATTATTTGTGGTTATCTGGATTTCAGATTGACACCATAAATATTCAAACTCTGAACTCAGCTGGAAGCAGCCGCAACTGACTTTTCTGTGACCTAGCTGGAAACTTTAAATCAGCTGTCTCCTTGACTTTCAAGGGAATGACATGCTCCAAATCCATGAGATAGCATCTTCTTAGTGTTTTATTACCTCCAGAGGACCTCAGCTCAGTATGGTCTGTAACTACAGCCTCTCCTATGAATGTCAAGTCTGGTAAAGATTGCTAAATCATAAAGTACTCTGTACTGGAGTAGAGATGTCCTGGACTGTGGGTACAGACTGAGTTTATTGTGCACAATGTACTCAGTGAACTTGCATCCAGTGTAAACCCTACAACGCGTTACTCATGGACTGACATGAATCTACATCCACAGCTCTCTCTGTTCAGCAGATCTTGCGCAGTTAATTTCTTCTTCATTTTCTGTGTTTACTTGTCTCTGGGACATCGATTTATAGGGTTACTATGCATGTTTGTTGTTGTTTAGTCACTAAGTCGTGTCTGACACCTTTGCAACACAGTGGACTGTAGCTCACTAACCTCCTCTGTCTATGGGGTTTCCCAGGCAAGAATCCTAGAGTAAGTTGCCGTTTCCTTCTCCAGGGGATCTTCTCCACCCAGGGATCGAACCCACGTCTCCTGATTGGCAGACAGATTCTTTATCACTGAGCCACAGGGAAGTTCCACTATGCAGGTATAGAAGACATTTTTGTCGCAGTACATTGTGAGTTGCTTCCAGTTCCTATGCTCAGTAGCCAGCAACAGTGAGACATTCCTCCAGAAATGGAGTTTATAGCTCTCTGGTTCACTTTAGAGGTGATGAGAGGATTTTGGTGCTAGGAGGATGGGGACAGTCTTCTTCATACCCACAATGTTTCGGGGATTAGGGGAACCTTCCACTAGCAGCAATCTTCCTTTTGCCCCATTACAAAGTGTGCTGAAGGTTTGACATTGCCAAATCCATCATATGAATTGGGCCAGCTCCTTCTCTCTGTCAGCATAACAGATGTGGCAGCAGCCACAATGTCAATAAAGGTTATG
Organism: Moschus berezovskii; assembly: GCF_049115385.1. Lineage (NCBI taxonomy): Eukaryota > Metazoa > Chordata > Mammalia > Artiodactyla > Moschidae > Moschus > Moschus berezovskii. The sequence continues at coordinate 119,533,376 of NC_142463.1, forward strand.
TCCTGCTTCAGAGAAAAAGGGGCCAAAACACCAATTAAGTAATTGCTTGGGGGGAAAATATCAAGCTATCCTTCTAGGCAGGCAATGACATTATCAGGAAGCTTCCATACACGGGCTGCTCTGCCTTCCTTTCCCGGATGAGTTGAAAAGTGCTATCAGAGGAAGACTGTGGTTCCATTACCAAGAAAAAGGGCAAGACATGAACAATTGCAAATTGTGACTTCAGAGGTCCCATCTATTCAGTGTTTGAAAATCTACTGGGAGTCCTTATCCTTATAATTTGATCCAGACCATAATATACCCCAGATGTTGTAACACTTCCTTTGTATATTTGATATAATGGAAGAAGAAAAAGGAAAAGAATCCATTAAGATGAAATCAGCACAATGCTAGAATTGGTTTCTATTTTAATATTATTAAATTCTTAATTTTACATGAGGCATCCTAATCTTTTTTGATGCTTAGGGCCTCTGAATGGTTTAATCATAGCCCGAGTAAAGAGTATTCCAAGGAAAAGGAAAAACCTGAGAAGGGAACTGCAAAAAGAACAGCACAGCTGGAGTGAAACCTAGAGGAGGGGAGTGGCAGGTAATGAAAGTGGAACGGTAGGCAGGGGCAGACCCTTGACCAGACCCTTGAAGACAGAGCGCGGCTAGACTGCCATGCCAAAGCTCTATAGTGATGAGACACCCTTGCACGATTATTAATAGGAAAGTAGCAGGATCATGTTTGCATCTCAGACAAATCACTGACAACTGTTTAAAAGATGGATTAGAGGAGGGCAAGAATAGAGATGGGCTTCCCAGGTGGCGCTAGTGGGAAAGAACCTGCTTGCCAAGGCAGGGGATGTAGGAGACGTGGGTTCAATCCTTGGGTTGGGAGGTTCCCTTGGAGAAGGAAATGGCAAACTCCAGTATTCTTGCCTGGAGAGTCCCATGGACAGAGGAGCCTGGAGGGCTACGATCCATGGGGGCACACAGAGTTGGACACTACTGAAGCAACTTAGCATGCACGCAAGAATGGAGGCAAGTAAACAAGTTAAAAGGATGATGAACTAGGCATGGCAAAATATAGGGAGGGCCTGAGCCAGAGCATTAAAAGTAAAGATGGAAAGAAAGAATATGTAAAGGTGAAGTTAACTGAGATGGTGAGTGATTAGTTACAAGGACTGAGGAAGCAGGCTCTCTCAATAATAAAGTTGTCCTTTCTTAGTCTGTGTGACTGGGGATAGTATGGTACCACCAATGAAGATGAAGAATATTGTAAGAGGAAATGGTTGGAAAGAAAAGTATTACCTTAGCTCTGAGCAGGTTCAGTTTGAGCCTTTGGTGAATAATATTGGTCTTAATTTCCCAACCTGCTCTAAATAGTTGCCGCAGTTGCCCGTTTATCATCACTGTTAGACAAAGTTCCATTCCCATAGTAAAGTTATACTTTTGGAGTAAGATGTTACACTCAGTCTCTAGTCACATTTCAGAAGCAGGTATGTGTTTGTAATTCATGAGACAATACATTCCCATCTATTCCCTTTGAATTCTAAACAGTTCTTTTTCTGTTTGTTTTTTTCTCTAAACAGTTCTTAACTCAGAACTTCTGTCATGTTTAGTTTAATGTGACTTAGCAACTGAACTGAACTGAACTGAACTGAACTGAGAGCAGCAGGATGCTAGGAGGAGTAGGAATAGTCTGGAAAAGAGGTCATTAACACCAGATAATCAAAATCTGAAGAAAAATATCTCACTTGTAGATTAGCAGATTGATGCAATACCAAGTATGAGTAATTTCTATGGAGAAATCTTAGTGTTAATTCTGTTGGCCATCTAAAATTATCGTGGATACAAAAAATGAACACCTGTTTAAGACAAAAGTGCAGTGTTTTGACCCTATAATCAAGCAGCAGAGTGTTGTGAGGCAGTTGGCCTCAGGGATGACCAGAAACTGGTTTGTGAATTCCATCAGTTTCTCTCAATTGCTATCTCTCTCTCATTTCTGTTTCTCTTTGTGTCCCTAATTCATTCTCTTATATGGGCTTTCTCTCAGAGCTGGAAATATCGTCCATTGGTAGATCCCAAGCTTTCAGTTAAAAGCCCTTCCTTTCTAGAAGAACTGTTTATCTTCCATAATTTCAATCTGAATAAGCCAGGGCTCAGTGGAAAGAGTGTTATGATTGACTCCCTCTAGTAAAATTACACATTTGAAGAGTAAATGAACAGTATTTCCTTGCCCTGTCCAAAAGTGCTGCTATTCTCAAAAGAAAGGAGATACACCTACCAGATAAAGCAATAAATATATGCTATGCTGCTGTTGTAAAAATTATGCAAAAATTTGTGCATACCACGCCGTGCCTAAGTTTCACATAAGGGCAATGAGAGTTTATTATGCACGCGCTGAGCTAAGTCTCACTCTGAGAATATGCATTTGGGCAGGAGCCATTACTGTACTCCCTTTTCTGATTCATGACTCATTCCCTTGTGCTCCTATAACATCAAATGTGTGCATCTGGTAAATCACTTAATACACTGTCTTGTAATTATTATTTATGTGCCTGTCTTCATCTGTAAACTGTGAGCTCCTTAAGATCAGTGACTGTCTTCATAGTTTTGTATGCTCAGTTCCTGGTACATTATTTCAGTGGCATTCTTTCTCCTACTAGAGAAGAAAAACTAAAACTCACTATTTCTTAATTTGAAGTTCTTTTCCCAAGTAACAGAAACAGCAAATCTTTCAAGCAACAATGTGGGGGGAAAAAAGCTGTACACTGCATTTCATGCAACTATTGCTATTGAAAAGTAAGATTACTCCTGAAAGTCCCAGCACTCTTCCCATAGCAACCTCTGAGAAATGTTTGCTGCTTGATTAGAAACATGGAATGGGAGAAAGGGAAATAAGTGTTAGTCTTCTTGTATTGTTCATAATGAATAATAGTAATATTGATGTATGTAAAGAGGATATTAATAAATTACCAGTACCCAGTATTATGTTTGGAACTGTATAGTAGTCAAGAATTTATGCTGTGCTAATGACATGCTTTTTTTCTCCCTAAACAGTATGAAATTGTGAATCTCTTGATTAGTGTTCAGGGTGGAGTTGGTAAGTATGGAACATTAGCAAATGTACTGCCCTGAAGATCAAACATATGATTTTTTTTCTCACCAGCAATATCCCACCATTCACACAGCCAATCATCCACCAAAGGCTGAAAGTAATTGCTAAATTCTAGCAGTCTGACTTGACTTTTAACTATTTTTTTGACATTACTGGTTCTTGCGCATGTATACAGAGAGAAGAGAGCTTGAAGAAATTATAGGGCCTCTTCTGAGATAGTTGCAATATATTGGTCTTTTTAAAGGGATCACATACCTCTTTACTTCTTCCTCCAAAGCATTGACACTAGAAAAGTAATTTGAATAGATCTATGAATTGGCTTCGGCTCCACCAAGAAGCTTGTCATATACAAGAGCAACATTTAGGATGAAAAATCTAACCATATGCAGATTCCTAGTTTTGTTCCCAAAATAACTTCTGGTGTTGTTGGCTCCTTTTCCTCATCTAGTTACCATCTGGGGTTTGTGTATGTCTGTGTGTGCACACGCGCAGGCAATAATACCTCCTCCCCACAATCTGCCAGGCACAGATATTCTCTATCGACCTCTCCCACGCTTGTATACCTCACTGAACCAGGAATGCAGAAAGGATTTCAGATAGAATGAAGAGGCCCAGTTTCTGCCTTCCTGTTCAAGATTTTACATGCATTTCATGCTTGCCTTAAAAGAAAAAAAAAAAATGTCGATCTGTAAACAGAGGCCAAGGAGACTGACAGCAATAGGAATTAATTTGCAAAAGTCTAGGATGTATGTGAGGGCTTCCTTGGTGGTTCAGCGGTAAAGGAACCACCTGCTAATGCAGAGACGTAGGAGACCCAGGTTCAGTCCCTGGGTCAGAAAGATCCCCTGGAGAAGGGAATAGCAACCCACTCCAGTATTCTTGCCTCGAGAATTTCATGGGCAGAGGAGCCTGGTGGGCTCAATCCACGGGATTGCAAAGAGTCAGACGCAACTGAGTGCACTCACACACAGGATTGTATGAGAATCCTTGATCTTAAGAAAATGTATGGAAGTGTTTAAGAGCTTGAGGGCTACAAATATTTTTGTATAAACTGAACAACTGACTCAAACCATGGCCTGTTTCACTTTTGCTCCATGAACTTATTTCACATTTCTTTGGTTTAGAAATGACCAGGGCATTGAACTAATTAAAAAAATAATTTAATATGTAGGAATAAATCTAGCCAAGCTGAGACCTTGTCAGCCAATTTCAACCTGGAGTGCAACCTTAGAACAGAATAGTAAATCTCCTATAATAGGGGTTTCCAGATCCAGTATATCACAGAATGCTTTGCATACTTGTCAGGAAACACAATTCACCTCACCAACTGCCCTCACAAACTTCCTGAAACACGAGGGGTTCAGTGTGTTAATGGAAAGCCAAAAGTGCTGGGGAGAGAGAGGCTGGATTTAGGTATAGGCAATAAAGGGGAAGCAGGGCTTACCCTTGGGAAACAAAAAGGAGCTAGGCAGTCAATGGAACTGAAAAATGGAGGTAGAGGAGGATGAAACCAGAGACCACTCTGCCTTCCCCTCTTCCCCTTGTGAGGCAGATTGATACACACAGGAAGCAGTTATTCCAGGTTTTGGTTCATTTATCCCAGAGAACAGGTCAAGGAAAGGACAAAGTAGCTATCGTGCACATGAAGACTTGGAGGTGGATTACAGGAGGGACTTGAGAGAGAAAGTATTTGTGTATTTACCTTTCTTCTTCTTTTTTTTTTTTTAATAAGGGAAGTCTGCTACTTTGAGTGAAAGATGCAAAATATCAGGCTCTCTCCTGGCTGGATATGCTTGTGTGATAAGAGTCATTTTGCTTGGCTTTCCTATACCTGCTCAAAAATACTCTATGTTGGCTGATGCTCACTGAACACCCCTGCTGGACCACCTTTAGGAGATGGTGGAGTGGGAATGGCTGAAGAAATTTGGGATAATGAACTAAGAGAAATCCTCTGTGACCTTACATTTCTATGTGTAATGTTGAAAATTCCCAAGTCTAGTCTTCAGTCAGTCAGTTCAGTCGCTCAGTCATGTCCGACTCTTTGCGACCCCATGAATCACAGCATGCCAGGCCTCCCTGTCCATCACCAACTCCCGGAATTCACTCAAACTCATGTCCATCGAGTCGGTGATGCCATCCAACCATCTCATTCTCTGTCGTCCCCGTCTCCTCCCACCCCCAATTCTTCCTAGACTGTGTACATGTTAAAGAAGGGATAAAGAGACGAGTAATTTGTGAATGAATTATTTTTAAAGACTTTCCTGATTTGGATAGTAAGGCACGGAAGAGAGGCAGGGAGAACATGTGCTGTCTGAGGCAGAAGAAATGGTCATCTTTCATATCAGGTGATCTGATACATATATCAAGAATGAAGACAGTGTGACAAGAGTAAATGTTTTCTAATTCCATTCTAGTTCCACAGATGAGACACAATATGCAAAGCTCTTTTGTACATAATGCCTCATGTTCCCAGGGCATAAGAAAGAATATCTTTCTTCTTTTGATTTGTCTCAAAGGAAGAGACTGGTACCAGTCTGCTTTTTCTTTTTTTGGCCCAGCCATGCAGCATGTGGGATTTTAGTTCCCCAACAAGGGATTGAACCTGTGCTCCCTGCATTGGAAATGTAGTCTTAACCACTGGACTGCCAGGGGAGTCCTGGGACCAGCCTTAATAGTTTAGGACAATGGATTCTGATTTCATAAGCCTATGTAATTGTAATCAGATTATAAACATATGTACCAGGAATTTGTTCCAGAGTCATAAGAATGAAGGGGAATTTTCAGATTTGAGTAAGTTTGCAGGGATTTTCAGTCATACCAGTCATCATGTGACTAGCAAACATTAATTTCTGAGGAAGCCACTAAGATTAAATAGGCTTCAAAAGCCATACTATCATTCATTAGAATGTCATTTATCCTTGGAAAATTTCAGTTCAAGGGAAAATGATCCATGGTCATGGGGTAAAGAAAGCAAAATCAGATACCAATTGTTACTCCAAAGAGTGTTGTAGATGTTTTCTGAAGTGTTTGGCCTATCACCAAGATTTCAAACTCATAGAGAAACGACAGGCTTTATTTTTTTGGGGAAAGTTCTCATTAATATTAACAGAGTGTACCACAATAAATCCTGAAACTCACACTGAGCACATGATTTAGCTTTGACCGTAACCAAGAGATCACAAACACAGAGATTTATCTTGTTGATGTTTTAACCTCTTGATCAGAGGGTCTGCTATTGGGTGAATGGAGATGCCAGGCCCCTTGCTCCACACAAGGTACAGAGTCAAATTATATGTGGCTTTTCAGTCTTGAGGCTCTGCTCATCTTCTAAATGGCATATACATTTCCACATATTCTTCTACTGGTTTTGTCATTATTATTATTATTTTCCTGAAGAATGCCAAACATTGAGGCTCAGAGAGAAAAGATATGAAGGATAATTTAGGGTAATCTGAAGAAGGAAGATTTTGTCCCTTAAGCTGTGTGTACTTTTCATTCTATGATGACCTTTCTGGCATAAGAATAACTATTGTGATCACATGCCATTAAAACTAAATTAATAATTTAGTTACTACCTTACTATGTGGTAGGCTCCGAATCAGGAACTATACTGAATATTGACACATTTCATGAGTTGTCTTCATGACAGCTTATGGCTTGTTGAATAGAAACACAAACATTATGTAGTATCCAATAATAAAGAATTTTAATAGCATTTCTAGACAACAGTAGCAATGTTATTAAAGGGCACCTATGATTAATTACTCAAGAAATTGTACAGATAATAATTGCTGAAATGCTTCAGAGAAAGGAGAGATCCCTTTAGGCTAGGCTTGGAAGGGACATTGTTAATGAAAAACATGGTTTAATTTAGTCTTGCCAGCATAGGAAGGATTTGGATAAGTAGACAGGAATACCATGTGTTTTGATTATCAAAAGAAATAGAAATAAATGACTTCCTCTCATTCTTACTACAGATATAGCTCTATGCTGGATATTTTCACCACAGTAATTTATGAAATATTGCTATTCCCTTCAGACTTCCCTGGTGGTTCAGTGGTAAAGAATCCACCTGCAATGCAAGAGATGTAGGTTTGATTCCTGGGTCAGGAAGATCCTCTGGATGAGGCAACCCACTCCAATATCTTTGCCTGGAGAATCCCATGGACTGAGGAACCTGGCGGGCTACAATCTATAGAGTCACAAAGAGTCAGACATGATTGAAGCAACTGAGCACAGCGCACATTCCCAATTAATAAAAGGGAAACTGAAGCTCATGGAGGTGAATTATTTTGACTAAGATAGCTATGAGAAATAAGAACGTGAAATTTCACATTCCACCGTGAGATAGTAATAGAGAACAATTTTGCCTTTCCAGCTTGGAAAGGTAGAAAACTGAACAAAATATATGGAATAACTAATTTAGTTGTTGGACAATAGAATGTGGGACTGTGATCCCTAAGATAATAAATGAAGGAACCCCTATTCTGTCCCAACTTACTACTTGGAGTTTCTAGGCCATAGGATAGAGTGAGGGAACCCAAACAGAGCCTGATTGTCTTGCAGGAAAAGTAAGGTGACTGAAATTTTTGAAATAGAGTACCAGATAAGAGAAATATTTATAGGAAGACTTTTAGAAATATGCAGAGGAGTTCTTTTAAGTCATTGATTGAGTAACTCTCTGTGGTCATATAAGAAAAAAATATTCATATATAGGCAAAGATTCCTGACAAATAGTATGCTAAACATTTCCCAGGGCTCACAAAAAGTAAAGAATAGTTTGTACCTTTAAGATCCATAGTGGAAAGATCTTATAAAACATAGTTCATTTGGCAAAGCACTAAAAAAATATAGTGTTTTTAGTGGGAATAAATTAGTAGATTAAAGAATGCTCTTGGCCTCCTTAATTACATGTAGAAAAAAGATTCAAAGGCTCAAACAAACAATAACTTGACTACATTGTAGAACAAAGTCTGAAAGTATTTAAAGGAATAACAACAATCCAGAACTGACAACGTAAAATTAAACATGTCTTGATCCAAACAAGAATTACCAGGCACGTATATAAACAGGAAAATGTGATCTTACAAGAAGACAATAAATCATTAGAAACAGACTCAGAAATGAGAGAGATAATGGAAATAGCAGTAAATGATATTAAAACAGCTTGCATACATGTACTTCATCTGATAAAGAAGGTAAATAAAAATATAAACATGATAAGAAAAAAACAAAAATGTATAAAAATGGCCCAAATAGAAAACCTAGTAATAAAACAAGCAATACTGAAACTAAAAATACACTAGTTATAATTGTTGTAAACATTGCAAAAGCTATCATGGCAGACATTGCAGAAGGAAATGTCATTGAAAGTAAACACATTGCAAAAGAAACTGCCTAAAATGAGGGTCAGGAAGAAGAGATCAAAAAATGAACAAAGCCTAATGATGGTATGACAGTGTAAACTATCTAAAATAGATGTGATGGGAGCCCTAACAAGAGAAGTTAAAGACCAACAAATGTGAAAAAATAACGGTTAGAAATTTTACAAAATTTTGATGAAAACTGTAAGCCCATACATATCTAAAACCTCAACAAAATTCAGACAATAATATTACAATTAAAAATTCACACCAACAAACCAAATGGTTAAAAATCCAAAATAAAGAGAAAATTAAAATAATAATTGAAAATTTTAAAGTTGTGTTAAAAGCAGCCACTGGGAAGAAAGATACAAATGCTCGAAGTAGTACAGAGTAACAGTGGTAAGAATGATAACTAACTTCTTTTGAAAAACTGTGCAAGCCAGGAGACAGTGAAGTAATTTTTTAAGACATTGTAAAATAAAAGTTGATTTAGAATTCTATACTGAGAAAAACAGTATGTTTTAATAAAGACAGAAGATGCAAGACAAAAAAAGATGAGAGAATCCATCACCAACAAATTTGCACCTCAAGAAAGGTTGAAAGAAATTCTTTAAGCAGAAGGAAAATAATGCCAGATGGAATTCACATCTTCACAAAGAAATAAATAGCACTGGACATATTAACATATGAATAAATATAGAAGGCATTTTCAACTCAAATTAATCACTGCAAAAGATAACTGACTATGAGACTGAAAATAATGGCAGTGAATTTGAAGGTTTATAATTTATCAGAGTAAAATCTATAAAAGTAAGGGTTGGGAGATGGTAAATTAAAATATAACTCTCTAACATTCTTACACTTTATGCAAAGTGGTAAATATAATCTGAAGTTAGAGTACAATGTTAAGAATATATATTATAAACCCAAGAACAACCACATTAAAATAATAAAAGAAGTACAATTAATACTGGAGAGAAGAATTCCAAAAATATATCCAATTTTTCCAAAGAAGATAAGAACAGAGGAAAAGAACAAAAATCAGATTATAAAAATATTTTTTTAAATGGAAGATTTAAACCAACTCTATTGATAATTACAGCAAATGTAAATAGCCTAAGGACTCCCAATAAAGAGATTGTCAGATTTTGATATAGTAGCCTATTGGAATAAGACACTCCACAAAGTTTTCACATGCCTCTTTGTAATTTCATTGCAAAAGTATTTGATGGTTTTATAATAGATGGGGAAGCAGTGGAAACAGTGGCTGATTTATTTTTCTGGGCTCCAAAATCACTGCAGATGCTGATTACAGCCGTGAAATTAAAAGATGCTTACTCCTTGGAAGGAAAGTTATGACCAACCTAGACAGCATATTAAAAAGCAGAGACATCACTTTTCCAACAAAGGTCTATCTAGTCAAGGCTATGGTTTTTCCAATGGTCATGTATGGATGTGAGAGTTGGACTACAAAGAAAGCTGAGTGCCGAAGAATTGATGCTTTTGAACTGTGGTGTTGGAGAAGACTCTTGAACCAGTCCATTCTAAAGGAGATCAATCCTGGGTGTTCATTGGAAGGACTGATGCTAAAGCTGAAACTCCAATACTTTGGCCACCTCATGCGACGAGTTGACTCACTGGAAAAGAGTCTGATGCTGGGAGGAATTGAGGGCGGGAGGAGACGGGGACAACAGAGAATGAGATGGTTGGATGGCATCACTGACTCGATGGACATGAGTTTGACTGAACTCTGGGAGTTGGTGATGGACAGGGAGGCCTGGTGTGCTGCGGTTCATGGGGTCGCAAAGAGTCGGAGACGACTGAGAGACTGAACTCAACTGAACTATGAAACTCAACATAAATTTACCCTGTTACTTAACAATCAATTTCTGGTGTATTCAGGTGTTCTCAAATGAAATAAAGACATATGTTGACACAAAGATTTATATTTCAAATGTTTAGTAAGATATATATATATATATATATATTTCCCAAAATGTCCATTTATCTTAGAAGCTATTTCTTCATACTATAATCTGGAGTGACTGTGAACTTTTAAAACTCTCTATTCCTGGCTTCCTTATGACAATTCCTTCTTTAGCTTACATTTATCTTTTTGCATTATATTATTGACAAGTAGGATTTACAAAGAGGTCCACAACTGGACACAGTTACAATGTTGAAAGAAAAAGAAAGAACAGATAAACTTAGAAGCAGAAAGAGAGAAAGAAGAGAGCCCCCAAAAAAGTTACAGTTGATTTATCATCAGAACAAGAGATGACAATAAGATGACATTTCCAAAGTACTAAAGGAAAAAGAGTGTCAAAGCAGAAACATATCCAGAAAAGTGTTTAAATTTGAAGGTAACTTCACTGAAAAAAAATCCAGGTGGAAAATAAACACAAAAAGATGCTACACATCATATATCATTACGAATGAAGTACTCTCATATCTATTAGAATAGCCAAAATCCAAATCATTGACAACACCAAATGCTAGCAAGGATGTGATGCAACAGTAACTGTAATACACTTTTGGTGAGAATGCAAAATGTATAGCCATTTTTGAAGAGTGGCAGTTTCTTATGAAACTAAACACACTCTTACCATATGATCCAGTAATCATACTCCTTGGTATTTACCCAAATAGGCTGAAAACACATTCACACAATATTCTGAACACAAACATTTATAACAGTTGTATTCATATTTGTCAAAACTTGGAAGGAACCAACCCATCTTTCCATAGAGGATATACCACAACACTGTGGTATAGCCGTACAGTGAATATTATTCAGAAACAAAAAGAAATAAACTATGACAGACAAATGGATAAGGAAGTTGTGGTACATAGACACAATGGAATATTACTCAGCTATAAAAAAGAATGAATTTGAATCAGTTCTAATGAGATGGATGAAACTGGAGCCTATTCTACAGAGTGAAGTAAGCAGGAAAAGAAATATCAATTCAGTATATTAATGCATATATATGGAATTCAGAAAAATGGTAATGATGACCCAATATGCAAGACAGAAAGAGAGACAAAGATGTAAAGAACAGCTTTTGGACTATGTGGGAGAAGGGAAGGGTGGGACGATATGAGAGAATAGCATTGAAACATGTATATTACCATACATAAAATAAATGACCAGTGAAAATTTGATGCATGAAGCAGGGCACACAAAGCCAGTGCTCTGGAACAACCCACAGGGATGGGGTGGAGAGGGAGGTGGGAGGGGGCTTCAGGATGGTGGAACACATGTACACCCATGGCTGACTCATGTTGATGTATGTCAAAAACCACGATACTATTGTAAATTAATTAGCCTCCAAGTAAAATGAGTAAAATGATTTTTTAAAAATGAAAGAAACTAGCCCCGAGCATCCTGTAACATGCATCGACCCTGAACTGGCGATTCGTTTCACATATGAGAGGGAGGATAAGGGGAGGAGGGAGGTGGGAGGGGGGTTCGGGAGGGGGAACTCATGTACACCCGGGGCAGATTCATGTTAATGTACGGCAAAACCAACCAATATAATATTATAAAATAATTAGCCTCCAATAAAAAAAAATGCCTCAGAAAGCATCACTAAGAACAAAGCTAGCGGTGGTGATGGAATTCCAGTTGAGCTATTTCAAATCCTGAAAGATGATGCTGTGAAAGTGCTGCACTCAATATGCCAGCAAATTTGGAAAACTCAGCATGGGCACAGGACTGGAAAAGGTCAGTCTTCATTCCAATCCCAAAGAAAGGCAATGCCAAAGAATGCTCAAACTACCGCACAATTGCACTCATCTCACACGCTAGTAAAGTCATGCTCAAAATTGTCCAAGCCAGGCTTCAGCAGTATGTAAACCGTGAACTCCCAGATGTTCAAGCAGGTTTTAGAAAAGGCAGAGGCACAAGAGATCAAATTGCCAACATCTGCTGGATCATGGAGAAAGCAAGAGAGATCCAGAAAAACATCTATTTCTGCTTCATTGACTATGCCAAAGCCTTTGACTGTGTGGATCACAATAAACTGTGGAACATTCTGAAAGAGATGGGAATACCAGACCACCTGACCTGCCTCTTGAGAAACCTGTATGCAGGTCAGGAAGCAACAGTCAGAACTTTACATGGAACAACAGACTGGTTCCAAATAGGAAAGGGAGTGCGTCAAGGCTGTATATTGTCACCTTGCTTATTTAACTTATATGCAGAGTACATCATGAGGAACGCTGGGCTGGAAGAAGCAGAAGCTGGAACCAAGATTGCTGGGAGAAATATCAATGACCTCAGATATGCAGATGACACCACCCTTATGGCAGAAAGTGAAGAGGAACTCAAAAGCCTCTTGATGAAAGTAAAAGAGGAGAGTGAAAAGGTTGGCTTGAAACTCAACATTCAGAAAACAAAGATCATGGCATCTGGTCCCATCACTTCGTGGGAAATAGATGGAAAAACAGTGGAAACAGTGTCAGAATTTATTTTTTTGGGCTCCAAAATCACTGCAGATGCTGATTGTAGCCATGAAATTAAAAGACACTTACTCCTTGGAAGGAAAGTTATGATCAACCTTGATAGTATATTAAAAAGCAGAGACATAACTTTGCCAACAAAGGTCCATCTAGTCAAGGCCATGGTTTTTCCAGTGGTCATGTGTGGATGTGAGAGTTGGACTGTGAAGAAAGCTGATCGCCGAAGAATTGATGCTTTTGAACTGTGGTGTTGGAGAAGACTCTTGAGAGTCCCTTGTACCGCAAGGAGATCCAACCAGTCCATTCTAAGGGAGATCGATCCTGGGTGTTCATTGGAAGGACTGATGCTAAAGCTGAAACTCCAATACTTTGGCCACCTCATGCGACTCACTGGAAAAGACTCTGATGCTGGGAAGGGTTGGGGGCGGGAGGAGAAGTGGAAGACCGAGAATTAGATGGCTGGATAGCATCAACGACTCTGTGGTCATGAGTTTGAGTGAACTCTGGGAGTTGGTGATGGACAGGGAGGCCTGGCGTGCTGTGATTCACGGGGTTGCGGAGTGTCGGACACGACGGAGCGACTGAACTGAACTGAACTGAACTGAAAAAAAAAAAATTACAAAATGAAAGAAGCTATCAAGCCATCAAAATACATGGAGGAAAATTAGACACAAATGACTAAGTGAAAGAAGCCAGTCAGAAAAGGATAATACTACTATGATATTCTGGAAAAGGAAGACTGTGGAAAGAATAAAAAGATCATTAGAAGTAAGGGATTCACAAAGAGAAAAAAAGGGATGAATAGACGGAACAAAAGGCAATTTTAGGGCAGTGGAACAATTATTCCATATGATACTGTAATGATGGATCAGTTCAGTTCAGTTCGGTTCACTTCAGTCTCTCAGTCGTGTCCGACTATTTGAGACCCCATGAATCACAACATGCCAGGTCTCCCTGTCCATCACCATCTCCCGGAGTTCACTCAAACTCTTATGCATCAAGTCGGTGATGCCATCCAGACATCTCATCCTCTGTCCTCCCCTTCTCCTCCTGCCCCCAATCCCTCCCAGCATCAGAGTCTTTTCCAATGAGTCAACTCTTCCCATGAGGTGGACAAAGTATTGGAGTTTCAGCTTTAGCATCCATCTTTCCAATGAACACCCAGGACTGATCTCTAGGAAGGACAGTTTGGATCTCCTTGCAGTCCAAGGGACTCTCAAGAGTCTTCTCCAGCACCACAGTTCAAAAGCATCAATTCTTCTGCAATCAGCTTTCTTCACAGTACAACTCTCACATCCATACATGACCACGGGAAAAACCATAGCCTTGACTAGACGGACCTTTGTTGGCAAAGTGATTTCTCTGCTTTTTAATATGCTGTCTAGGTTGGTCATAAGTTTCCTTCCAAGGAGTAAGCGTCTTTTAATTTCACGGCTGCAATCACCATCTGCAGTGATTTTTGGAGCCCAGAAAAATAGTCTGACACTGTTTCCACTGTTTCCCCATCTATTTCCCATGAAGTGATGGGACCAGATGCCGTGATCTTAGTTTTCTGAATGTTGAGCTTTAAACCAACTTTTTCACTCTCCTCTTTCACTTTCATCAAGAGGCTTTTGAGTTCCTCTTCACTTTCTGCCATAAGGGTGGTGTCATCTGCATATCTGAGGTTATTGGTATTTCTCCTGGCAATCTTGATTCCAGCTTGTGCTGCTTCCAGCCCAGCGTTCCTCATGATGTACTCTGCATATAAGTTAAATAAGCAGGGTGACAATATACAGCCTTGATGTACTGCTTTTCCTATTTGGAACCAGTCTGTTGTTCCATGTCCAGTTCTGACTGTCACTTCCTGACCTGCATATAGGTTTCTCAAGAGGCAGGTCAGGCGGTCTGGTATTCCCATCTCTTTCAGAATTTTCCACAGTTTATTGTGATCCACACAGTAAAGGCTTTGGCATAGTCAATAAAGCAGAAATATATGTTTTTCTGGAACTCTCTTGTTTTTTCCATGATGCAGTGGATGTTGGCAATTTGATCTCTGGTTCCTCTGCCTCTTCTAAAAGCAGCTTAAACATCTGGAATTTCATGGTTCACGTATTGCTGATACATGACATTATATATTTGTCAAGATCCATAGAATGTTCAACATAAAGATGGAACCTTCATGTAAACCATGGGCTTTAGTTAATAATAAGATATCATGAATAGCAGGAAAAGGCAGAAAGATATGACATTTAAAGTTGTACTCCCCATGTCAGTAGGGGCCCAATATGCTACTGGAGATCAGTGGAGAAATAGCTCTAGAAAGAATGAAGAGACTGAGCCAAAGAAATATCAGTGGCCAGTTGTAGATGTGTCTGGTGATGGAAGTTAAGTTCAGTGCTGTAAAGAACAATATTGCATAACCTGGAATGTTAAGTCCATGAATCAAGGTAAATTTGAAGTGGTCAAACAGGAGATGAAAAGAGTGAACATCGGCGTTTTAGAAATCAGTGAACTAGAATGGACTGGAATGGGTGAATTTAATTCAGATGACCATTATTTCTACTGTTGTGGGCAAGAAGCCCTTAGAAGAAATGGAGTTGCCCTCATAATCAACAGAAGAGTCTGAAATGAAGTACTTGGGGCAATGTTAAAATTGACAGAAATACCTCTGTTTGTTGCCAAAGCAAATGATACAGTATCACAGTAATCAAAGTCAATGTTACAGCCACTGACACCAAAGAAGCTGATGTTGAAAGTTTCTGTGAACACCTACAAGACCTTCTAGAACTAGCACCAAAAAATACGTCCTTTTCAACATAGGGGACTGGAGTGCAAAAGTAGGAAGTCAAGGGATAGCTGGAGTAACAGGTAACTTTGAATTTGGAGTACAAAATGTAGCAGGGCAAAGGCTAACAGAGTTTTGCTAAGAGAAAGCACTAGTCATAGCAAACACCCTCTTTCAACAACACAAGAGATGACTCTGCGCATGGACATCACCAGATGGTTAATACTGAAATCAGATTGATTGTATTCTTTGCAGTTGAAGATGGAGAAGTTCTGTAAAGTCAGCAAAAACAAGACTGGGAGCTGACTGTGGCTCCGATTATGAAATCGTTATTGCAAAACTCAGATGTAAATTGAAGAAAGTAGGAAAAGCCTCTAGACCTTTCAAGTATGACCTCAATCAAATCCCTTACAAATATACAGTGAAAGAAACAAATAGATTCAAGGGATTAGATCTGATAGACAGAGCGCCTGAAGAACTATGGATGGAGGTTCAAAACATTGTACAAGAGGTGGTGATAAAAACCATCCCCAAGAAAAAGAAATGCAACAGGGAAAATTGGTGGTCTGAGGAGGCATTTCAATCATGTCATGGCAAATAGACGGGGAAATAGTGGAAACAGTGACAGACTTTATTTTCTTGGGCTCCAAAATCACTACAGATGATGATTGCAGATGAAATTAAAAGACGATTGCTCCTTGTAAGAAAACCTATGACAAACCTAGACAGCATATTAAAAAGCAGAGACATTACTTTGTTGACAAATGTCTGTATAGTAAAAGCTATGTTTTTTTCCAGTAGTCACGTATGGATGTGAAAGCTGGACCATAAAGAAAGTTGGCTGCTGAAGAATTGATGTTTTTGAATTGTGGTGTTGAAGAAGACTCTTGAGAGCCCCTTGGACTGCAAGAAGATCCAACCAGCCCATCCTAAAGGAAATCAGTCCTGGATATTCATTGGAAGGACTGATGCTGCAGCTGAAACTCCAATAGTTTGGCCACTCGATGTGAAGAACTGACTCATTGGAAAGCACCCTGATGCTGGGAAAGATTGAGGGTTGGAGGAAAAGGAGACTACAAAGGATGAGTTGGTTGGATGGCATCACAGATTCAACGGACGTGAATTTGAGCAAGCTCTGGGAGTTGGTGATGGACAGGAAATCCTGTCATGCTGCAGTTGATGGGATCACAGAGAGTTGTACAAAACTGAGCAAATGAACCGAACTGAACATTTCAAAATTGGTTCATCAAGAATAACTAGTTACTTCAATATGTTAAAAACAGAAGAAATTGGTTGGTGGATAGTGGTATGGGAACTTTATACTTTCCACTCAAATCTTTTTTTTTTGTAAAAAATTCCATTAAAGCAACAATGGTCATCAAAAAATGAAGATAAAACAAAGACATTCTCAGATAAATAAAAAGTGAGACAATTAATTTCTAGCAGAACCACTTTTTAAGAAATATTTAAAAAAATTATTCAGGCTGAAAGAGTGACAACAGACAGTAATGTGATTTCATCAAATGAACAAACAAACCAACCCCACAAAGACAGTCAGTCAAAATAATTATATATATATATATATAATTAAAAGGACAGAGCAATCACATATTTCTCCTCTTTTTTTCCTCTTAACTGATTTAAAAAGCAAATGCACAAACAAAACAAGATGTAGGAGGAGTTGGTGGACATGGAGTACATGTCCCTCCACAGATCCATCAGGAATACACCTTCAGACACAGAAGTGCATGCAGAATGCCAGCTGAGAGCAGACAGAAGTACTTGACCAATGGTAAAGAATATATAGAACCATGCCAAATTCAATAAGATGAAGGAACTAGGGGTAAAACAGGAGTGTTAGTAGGACTAGACTTGCCCTCGGGAGGTGGAGGGAAATGGAAGGAGGGGTCCAATCCCCACATTGGGGCAATTATCTGAGTCAGAGGAGAAACATTTGAGGCTGAGATGAAACAACTGATCTGTGACAGCCTAAATGGAATGAGAGTCAGACAGTCCTCGTCACAGCCATACATACCCCGGACAGGGACGCAGGTCTCCTAGAAGGCACGGTGACTGGGAACTGGAGTTTAGAGATTGTGGAGCAAACCCAGGGCAAGGGCTGCTATTGACTGCAGAGAGACAGATCTAGGGGATGTGAGGGAGGAGATTATAGTGAGAAATGCCAGTAGAGGAAAGCCACACAGCCAGAGAAGCAAGGTGATACAGCTAGGTCACGTGTAGGGGGTGGAGTCATCACCATAGCCTCTCTCACCCCACACACCAGCATCGGCAGATGAACAACAGAGAGGCTGGCCCATCAAATGCCCAAGGCACTGAACTACAGAGTAGGAACCCACCCAGGGTGCCCCTCTATGTAACTGAAGCTCCAAACATCAGAGAAGGATTCCAGGCAAGGGAGTCGTCTAAGTGCTTGAACAGGCAGAGCTATGGAGAAAGACTGGCCCAAGAGGCCTTCTGATTGCCAGCTACAAGAAGCTCGAAAAAGACTCTCGTAACTCCTGTGGCAGATGCAGCCCGTGTCCCTTCACACTTGGCTCCACCAGGGTCCCTGCATTCCAGGCAGCTGCACCAATTTCACATTCAACCATCACTGGGGCAGAGCTGCCACAGGCAAAAAATGTCTTGCATCTAAAAACGCAGGATCACTTCAGCTGTGCCCAACTATTTGTGACCCTGTGAACTGTGGTCTGCCAGGCTTCTCTGTCAGGGAGGACGGTTCTCCAGCAAGAATACTGGAGTGTATTGACAAATACTGGTTGCCATACCCGTCTCAGTTCAGTTCAGTCACTCAGTCGTATTTGACTCTTTGCAACCCCATGGACTGCAGCACCCCAGGCCTCCCTGTCCATCACCAGCTTCCAGAGTTTACTCAACCTCATGTCAATTGAGTCAGTGATTCCATCCAACCATCTCATCCTCTGTCGTCTCATTCTCCTCCCGCCTTCAATCTTTCCTAGTGTCAGAGTCTTTTCAAATGAGTCAGTCCTTCACATCAGGTGGCCAAAGTATTGGAGTTTCAGCTGTGGGCTGTTGTCCATAGGGGTGCACAGAGTCAGGCATGACTGAAGTGACTTAGCATGCATGCATGCATGCACTGGAGAAGGAAATGGCAACCCAGTCCAGTATTCTTGCCTGGAGAATCCCAGGGACAGAGGAGCCTGGTAGGCTGCCGTCTATGGTGTCATGGAGAGTCGGACATGACTAAAGCTACTTAGCAGCAGCAGCAGCAACCTCTACATTGGGCTTTTGCAGTTCCATGGAGTTTCTTTTTTTTTCTCTTCCTCTTTGTTTTTTTTAATTTTCTCTTTTTCTTTATTTTAATTTTTTAAAACCTATTTTATTTTTTCTACATTTATTCCCTTGTTTGCTTTTCCTATGTTCTTTACCCCTTCCAGTAAATCTGTAATATATACAATCTTCTTCATCTACCTCTATTTAACTTTGTATATCTAATCTTTCTTTCTTTTATTTATTTCCTTTCCTCTCAATGTATTTGTTAGTTTTGTTTTAATTGCTTAATTCCCCACTTGGCACCTTGCTTTAATTCTGTTTTTCAGTTTGTGCTTTAGTTACTTTTGTTCTTAATTGGTAAATATAATTTTTTACTTTCTTTGTTTGCTGGGTCAATATTCTGTACTTTATTTTTGTTGGACTGTTTTCATTTTGCTTATGGGAGTATATTCTGTTATTTTAATTACTATTTGCCTGATTTTGTAACTGCCATTTGTCTGGGTTTCATCTTTCATTTCTCATTTTTTAGTGTCTGTGTTAATCTCACTTAATGCCTTAACAAACCACTTGTGGAATCTTCCTTAATGATCAGAGATCAAGCCCTGAGCCTGTGGAGTGGGAGCACTGACTCTAGACTACCAGAGAACTCACCCTCAGTTCAGTTCAGTAACTCAGTCGTGTCTGACTCTTTGAGACCCTATGAATCGCAGCACACAAGGCCTCCCTGTCCATCACCAACTCCCGGAGTTTACCCAAAATAGTGTCCATCAAGTCAGTGATGCCATCCAGTGATCTCATCCTCTATTGTCCCCTTCTCCTACTCCCAATCCCTCCAAGCATCAGGGTCTTTTCAAACGATTCAGATCTTCACATCAGGTGGCCAAAGTATTAGAGTTTCAGCTTCAGCATCAGTCCTTCCAATGATCACCCAGGACTGATTTCCTTTAGGATGGACTGGTTGGATCTCCTTGCAGTCCAAGGGACTCTCAAGAGTCTTCTCCAGTACCACAGTTCAAAAGCATCAATTCTTCGGTGATCAGTTTTCTTCACAGTCCAACTCTCACATCCATAAATGACCACGGGAAAAACCATAGCCTTGACTAGACTGACCTTGGTTGGCTCAGTCATAAAAAGGAACACATTTGAGTCAGTTCTAATGAGGTGGATGAATCTAGAACCTGTTGTAAAGAGTGAAGTGAGTTAGAAAGAGAAAGATAAATACCATATTCTAATGCATATATATGGAATCTAGAAAAATGGTACTGAAGAATTTATTTACAGGGCAACAGTCAAGAAACAGACATAGAAAATAGACTTATGGACATGGGGAGAGGGAGGAGAGGGTGAGACGTATGGAAAGAGTAACATGGAAACCTACATTACCATAGGTAAAATAGATAGTCAATGGGAATTTGCTGTATGGCTCAGGAAACTCAAACGGGCTCTGTATCAACCTAGAGGGGTGGGATGGGGCGGGAGATGGGAGGGCGGTTCAAAAGGGAGGGGACATATGTATACCTATGGCTGATTCATGTTGAGGTTTGACAGAGAACAACAAAATTCTATAAAGCAATTATCTTTCAATTAAAAAATAAATAAATTGTTAAAACGTATATAAAAAAAGCAAATGCACAAAAATACATGAATAGTTGTGATGCTGGATATTATTGCCGACAATAACAGTACAAGGAAAGCTGGGATTAAAGCAGGTAAAGAATCTACCTGCTGTGCAGGAGACAGAGGAGATGCAGCTTCGATTCCTGAGTTGGTAAGGTCCCTTGGAGGAGGAAATGGCAACCCACTCCAATATTCTTGCCTGAAAAATCCCATAGACAGAGGACCCCGGCAGGGTACAGTCCAAAGGATTGCAGAGTCCGACTCGACTGAGTAACTGAGCATGCATAGAAAACAAACATTTGCCTGGCAGATAGAAACTCAACTGTATCCATTGTATTACATAGGGAAAGGATTAAACAATCAAAGACACAAGTTATCAGAATGGATAAAAAACATGAGATCCAACTTTGTGCTGTCTACGGGAGACATACTTTACATGCAAAGTTAGAAAATGTTGAAAGTAAAAGTGCAGAAAATATATACTATGAAACATGAGAGCTGATATGACTACTAATACCAGACAAAACTGAACGTGAAACAAAATAAATTACTAAAGCAGAATGAGGACAACTTATAACGATAAGAGAGGTACACATGACAACATAACAAGGATGCACATAAAAACAGAGCCACAAACTCTATGAAGCACAATTGACAGAATTCAAAGGAGAAACAGATTACAGCGATAGTTGGAGACATCAGTGCTTCACTTTCAATAACAGAGCTAGACATAATGTCCAAGAAAATAGAAAGCTTGAACAAAACTATGAACTAAGTGGAATTAAAAGACAATTATAGAACCCTCCAACCAACAGTAGCAAAAAAACATGTTTTTCTCAAATGCCCATAGAACATTCTCCAGGATAAGATCATATGCTAGGCTACAGACTAAGCTTCTATGCCTCAATAAATTTAAAAAGTTTGAAATCATGCAAAATATATTCTCCGACATTCCATTCAGTGGAATTAAATTAGAAATCAGCACCAGAATATAATTTAGAAAACAAACAGATATAAGAAAATTAAATGATACAATCATACATTATCAGTGGGTCAAAAAAGGAATCACAAGAATTAGATTAAAATTTCACAATGAATGAAAACAAAAGGACGACAAACCAAAATTTATAGGGTGTAGTTTAGAGACGGCAATGGCAAGCCACTCCAGTACTCTTGCCTAGAAAATCCCATGGATGGAGGAGCCTGATAGGCTGCAGTCCATGGGGTCGCTAAGGGTCGGACACGACTGAGCGACTTCACTTTCACTTTTCACTTTCACACACTGGAGAAGGAAATGGCAACCCACTCCAGTGTTTTTGCCTGGAGAATCCCAGGGATGGGGGAGCCTGGTGGGCTTCCATCTATGGGGTCACACAGAGTCGGACACAACTGAAGTGACTTAGCAGCAGCAGCAGCAGTTTAAATAATACTTAAAGGACCATTTAAAGTTGTTAAACATTTAATTTAAAGCATCTCAAATTAATTAAGAAATTGGAAAAAGAACAAATTAAATTTAAAGCAAACACAAGGAAGGAAATAAAAATTAGAATGGAAATCAATAAAATAAAAAATAGAACAATCAAGAAAATCTCAAAATCAAAAGTTGTTTTTGTTTGAAAAGGTTAATAAAATGGACAAAAGATTAGCTAGACTAAGAAAAGAGAGATGATTAAAATTAGTACTATTAGAAATGAAAGGGGTGATATACAAACTTACAGAAATAAAAGTATATTAAGAGTGTATTATGAGTAATTATTCTTAAGTTTCTAAGTCATATCAGACTCTTGGCGACCCTGTGGACTGTAGCACACAAGGATTCCTTATCCTTCACTATCTCTTGGAGTTTATTCAGATTCATGTCCGTTGAGTTGGTGATGCTATCTAACCATCTCATCCTATGCCACCCCCTTCTCCTGTTGCCTTCAATCTTTCCCAGCATCAGGGTTTTTTCCAATGAGTTGGATCTTTGCATCGGGGGCCAATAATTTAGGAAACTTCGATAAAAAGGGCTATCCTATAAAGATATAGATTATCAAAATTGATTTAAGGAAAAAAAAAGAAACTCTGAACAGGCCTATAATAAAGAAAGGGATTGAATTAATAATTTCAAAACTTCCCACAAAGATAAGGCCAAGCATAGATGACTTTACTGGTGAAGTCTACCAAATATTTCAAGAGTTAATATCAATTCTTCACAAACTTTTAAAAAAATAGCAGAGTGCAGAACACTTTTTCACTTATATGTGAATCCTTATATCAAAACCAGACATAAGCGTCACAAGAAAACAACAGACTAAACTATAGTCTCTGAATATAGACACAAAAGTCCTTAACAAAATACTAACAGACTATGTTAGCAACATTGCAAAAAACATCATATACCATTACTAAGTAGGATTTTTCAAAAAGATATAGGTTGATTTAACACCTGAAAATCAACCGATGTAATAATAGACCATCATAATAGAAAAAGGGGCAAAAACCACATGATTAGCTCAATAGATGCAAGCAAAAAGTTAAAAAAAAAAAAACACCCTTTTTGATTAAACACTTAATACACAAGGAATAAAAGGGAACTTCGTAAATATGAAAAAGGAACTTTTTGAAAAAATAACAATACTTTGGCCACCTCGTGTGAAGAGTCAACTCATTGGAAATGATCCTGATATTGGAAAAAATTGAGGGCAGGAGGAAAAGGGAGCTAAAGAGGATGATGGTTGGATGGCATCAGCAACTCAGCAGATATGAGTTTGAGCAAACTCTGGGAGATAGTGAAGGACAGAGAGGCCTGGCATTCTGCAGTTCATGGGGTCTCAAATAGTTGGACACAACTTAGGGACTGAACAGCAGCAGCACGTGCAGATGACAATGTTACATAGACAAAATCCCATGGAAGTCACTAAAACAGAGAACTATAAGCTGATTCACGAAGTTTGCAAAATACAGTATCAATATACAAAAAAAATCTGTTTTATTTCTATATAGTAGTAATGAATAATCTGAAAATATAATTAAGAAAACCTTTTCATTTATTAGATCATCTGAAGACTAAATCACTTAAGAATAAAGTTAACAAAAGAAGAACAAAACTGATACTTGAAAACTGCCCAAAAATAATGCTGGAAGAATTAATGAAAATCTAAGTAGTGAAAAGACAGCCTATATTTATGCAATGTAGGACTCAATAATTTTAAGATGGGCATACTCCAAATTGATCTGCAAATCACCTTTAAAATATTAGCTATATTTTTTCAGAAACTAAATATGAATTCCAAAATTCATATGGAAATGCAGAAGATCCAAAGTAGTCAAAACACTTTCTAATATGAAACCATATTACAAAGCACAGTGTTGGAATATAGGTAGACATATAAATCAATGGGGGATTCACAGGTGGTGCTAGTGGTAAAGAACCCACCTGCCAATGCATGAGACATAAGAGACACGGATTCGATCTCTGGGTTGGGAAGATCCCCTGAAGGAGGGCATGGCCATCTGCTTCAGTATTCTTGTCTGGAAGATCCTGTGGACAGAGGAGCCTGGTGGGCTACTGTCAGTAGTGTTGCAGAGACAGACATGACTGACTTAGCACACACACACACACACACACACACACACACACACACACACCCCAATGGAGTAAAATGTGAATTCAGAAATAAGCCCTTACCTTACAGTCAACTGATTTCCAACAAGGATGTCAAGATAATTTAATGGGGGAAAACAGTCTTTTCAACAAATGGTGTAGGAATAACTGAATACTCATATTCAAAAGAAAGAAGTTGAACCCTTTCTTTGAATTACACAATACACAAAAATTAACTCAAAATGGATTATAGACATATACATATATGTAAGCTAAAGCTATTAGACTTTTAGAAGAAAATGCAGTTTTAAATCTTTATTTTAGGCAAACATTCCTTAGATATGACATCAAAGCACTAACTACCAAATTAAAAATAACTTGAACTTGATAAAAACTTAAAATTTTGTCTTACAAATGATATCACCAGGGAAGTAAAAACACAGTCCACAGAAAAGAAAATATTTATAAATCATATATCCAATAAGACTTATATCCAGAATATACAAAATACTTATAACTCAACAATATAAAGATAAATAGCCTGATTGAAAAATAAGCAAAGGATAGTCATTTCTCCAAAGAAGATACACAAAGAGCCTAAGCACATGAGCAAACGCCTAACCTCACTAGTCACTGTGTGTATGTATGTGTGTGTGTGCATGCATGTATGCTCAGTCGTGTCTGACTTTTGCAATTCCATGGACTATAACCCACCAGGCTCCTCTGTCCACAGGATTATTCAATAGGAGAGTGCAAATGATACCTCTTCACACCCACTATGAATGGTATAATTCAAAATATCAAAAACAAAAAGCAAAAAATGTCATCAAAGATGTGGAGAAATTGGTATCTTCATCCATTGCTGATGGGAATGGTACAGCTGCTTTGGGAACCTGGCATTCAAAAAGAAAAATAAACATAGAATTACCATCTGTCCCAACAATTCCTCTCCTAAGTATGTTACCCAGAGAAATAAAAACATACATCCATGTAAAGACTAGGTCCCAAATGTTCTTGGAAGTTTTATGTATAATGGCAAAAAAGTGGAAACAACCCAGATGTCCACGGATAAATCTATAAATAAAATGATAAATGGATAAACAATATATGATACAGCCATATAATAGAATACTATTACACCATCAAAAAGAATTAATTACTGATACGTGGCACAATGTTGGTGAACTTTGAATATTTATCCTAAGTAAAGTAAACCAGCTGTGAAATGCTTCACATTGTAGGATCCTATTTTTATGTAGGCCAGAATAGGCAAATCCATTGAGACATAAAGCAGAATTCCACCCCCACTCTGAAGTGGGGATGGATGAATGGGAAACAGAGGAGAGGATGAATGGGAAAAGACTATTAATGGTATATGGGTCTTCTTTTTTGGTGAAGACGCTATTTAAAAATTAGATTATGGTGATGGTTTCAAAATTCTGTGAATATACTAAAAATCTTGAATTGTAAAAGTTAAATAGGTGAATTATATAATGTGTGAATTATACCTTGATGCTGCTGCTGCTGCTGCTAAGTAGCTTCAGTCTAGTCCAACTCTGTGCGACCCCACAGACGGCAGCCCACCAGGCTCCGTCATCCCTGGGATTCTCCAGGCAAGAACACTGGAGTGGGTTGCCATTGTCTTCTCCAAAGCTGTTAAAGAGAGTGATATGCGCCAGAGATAAAAGTGAGGCGGAAAGTCAGTCTGCAATGAAATTATTCTTTTTGATTTTCGTTCATTTGATGTTATCAATTAGGAAAAACAAGTGTAATTTAAAAGTGATAGCCCAGTGTTATGTGACTGGTACTAGAGTATGTACTTGAACCTGCATCTGTTCAAATATTTAGAAGATAATTGGGACCATTTCCCTGGTATCCACCCTTTCATGACTCTCCTATCTTTCAAAATTAGAAGTAAGACTGGTTTATGTAGTGATATCCTCTCGGAAGGTGCTAAGAAAACAATTTCTTTTATTGTCTTCCTTACCACATTAGAGAAGCTAGAGGTTTTTTATTTTAATTGTACTCAATTCTCAGAAATAAAATTTTGTGAATAGCTTATCAGTCCCACATGTGGTATCCTACAGAAACAATAGTCAGTGGAGTAAGTGCAAAAGAACTCAAAACCAGAAAGCAGAGATCTAGGAGCAAAACTTTTATCTCCAATAATTTGTTCTGTGTCCTTGGATAATTCTAGTCTCTTTAACTCACAGGTTTCTCATCTATATAATAGAAAAGAAAAATCTTTTTTTCTTTCTAATCTTCCAGAGTTTTTGAGTATTAATCCAAATCAGATAATGGCTGTGAAAATAATTTAAAATGCAGAAACCTCTTTACACATGTGAGATAGTATTATTGTTATTTATTGTAATATAAAATCAATACCATAATAAAATGATAATAATGTTGATAATGAGAAGGAAGTTTATGCAAAATATATTTGTTATTGGTTTCTGCTTTTTACGATGGGTCTTCTATATGCAATATATATGGGGGAAATATATCCTAGTTCTTGATTTGCAAATGCAAAGACTGGTTTTCTAGGGAAAAAAATCTGGAAAGAAAATATCATCATATGTCTTTGCTGCCAACTTAGTGACTTGTTGAAAATATTAGAATATTAGAACTGATGTGAAAAAGAATACAGAGAAAAATGGCAACTCTAACTCCTGCTATTCATCTGGCATATATACTGACTTCTGTATATGTGTGAAGTGAAAAACAAGTTTTAGAATTTATGATGAAGAGCTGGTCCTGTTCATACAGCACTTTAATTCTTTGTATTAACCCTTCAATCTCTGCATTTTCTTAGGTGATAACAATTTTCTCATGGCATGCCATGTGCCACATCAATCTGATAATTATCCATAAATTCTTCAAAACCCAGCTTAAGGTAGGATGTGGTAGATGCTCCTTGAGGTGTCTTCCTGACACATTTAAGAGGAGTTGATCATTCCGTCACTTTTGCCACATAGCTGTATATTCCTCTGTTATTGTACACACTGTAAAATATGTCAATCATTGTATTTTCACATGTTACTAGGTTGCAAACTCACGTGCAAAGGGATAGAGACCAGTATTTTCTAGCCTATAGTCACATGAATGTTACAATTAGTACAACTTGTCTATTTTTCAACAATGCAGTCTTATGAAAACGGATCAAGAGAATTAATGCATGTACAAGCTCAGGCTACTGAACATGGTAACGTGGAAAGAAAGACTATGAGTTTCAGACCACATGCAATACATAACTATCCAGATTAAGAGCATCTGGTAATACAGAGAAGGCACATACATTTGTTCAGTGATAGGAGTCCAAAGTAGATCTTCCTATATAACACTGTAAATCAAGGGTCCCTGCCTTATGGGAGGAGCTATTCATAAGGAATTCTTGTCTCCATCCCAAGTAATTTTTGGTTCAATCACAACTGGGCAAATGGAATTTCCCTATGTCAAGGGGGCAGGACTCATCCTGATGCTGTAACTGTGACCTCTACTCTGTCCCAAGGTCCACTCTGTCTATACCCTTCCATCAATGGTTGCTTTCTTCTCATGTCCTCGGTATTTTTCCCTTTGCTCTTTTTTCTCTTGATCTCATGTTTTTGTCTTTTCTGTAGTTATTTATGTTGCTGCCTGCCTGTGTGTCCACTCAGTCAAGTCTAACTCTTTGTGACCTCTAGGACGTTAGCCCACCAGGCTCCTCTGTCCATGGGATTTCCCAGGCAAGAATACTGGAGAGCGTTGCCATTTCCGTCTTCAGGGGATCTTCCCAACCCAGGGATTGAACCTGCAATTTATGTTGCTAAATGAGCTAATTCCATTTTCGTCTTTGTCTTCTTTCCATCTTTCTTTTCTCTCCATCAATCTAGGACCTTGCCATGTTGTCTCTGTTTGAGTATGTTCTTTCTATATTATTTCTGTGCTCTTCCTTTTTATTTCAGCCCGGAAGCGCTTAATTCTTTTTTTTTCAGCAATCACATCTTACACTCATCAACAGGACAGACTACACATTTTGTGGGACTGAATATGGGTCCTTGTTCAAACTTTTTAAGGAATTCAAGAGATTGATAGCCAAAAATAAAACAAATGCAGGAAACTTCTGAATTCAGGGCTCTGAGCATCTTTTCATGTGTTTGTTAGCCATCTGCATGTCTTCTTTGGAGAAATGTCTGCTTAGTTCTTTGGCCCATTTTTTGATTGGGTTGTTTATTTTTCTGGAATTGAGCTGCAGGAGTTGCTTGTATATTTTTCAGATTCATTCTTTGTCAGTTGCTTCATTTGCTATTATTTTCTCCCATTCTGAAGACTGTCTTTTCACCTTGCTTATAGTTTCCTTTGCTGTGCAGAAGCTTTTAATTAGGTCCCATTTGTTTATTTTTGCTTTTATTTCCAATATTCTGGGAGGTGGGTCATGGAGGATCCTGCTGTGATTTATGTCGGAGAGTGTTTTGCCTATGTTCTCTTCTAGGAGTTTTATAGTTTCTGGTCTTATGTTTAGATCTTTAATCTATTTTGAGTTTATTTTTGTGTATGGTGTTAGGGAGTGTTCTAGTTTCATTCTTTAACAAGTGGTTGCCCAGTTTTCCCAGCACCACTTGTTAAAGAGATTGTCTTTTCTCCGACTCTTTTAATTTTTTTAATTCTCTTCTCCAAACTGTATTCACTTTCATCTCAGGGACTAGAGGTGAAGGAAAGCATGAAGAAATTAATCTTCTCATGATCCCTGTTGTCTCAGAACCCTAGAACTGTGAGATGAGAGAAACTATTTTATTTCCTTGGCAATAAAAAATGCTTTAAATGTATTAATAATTGTGTATTTTACAAAGCTCACTCACTTCTGGTTATCCTTATAACTAAAACTGAAAGACAAGCACTGAAGAAATTGTATTGATATGGAAGACAATAGATATCTAGCTTAATTGACTAATAAGTTTGTACACTGTTTTAAGCAAACTACTGAAAATATCGAAACATCAGAGCTACCACTGACCCTCAGGAAATTCTTGTTTATTTTGAGTTCCTGGTCATGGCATGGCTACCACTCAGGAACATATGGCTGGAGGATCGAGAACAGGCACAGGGTACGCAGCAAGAAGACCTCTGTAGAGGAGATGCTGCCAGGATCAGAGAGGATGCAGAGATTTTGCTTTGTTATTCTTACAGGAGATAGAGCTGGGTTGAATTTTTAACTAATCTTCATCGCTGTCTCTTGGTTAACTATATCATTGTTTTGCATTCACAATTGTGTATAACAGAGTTTAAAGGGATATTGATATTTTTGATGTTGATTGCTTTAAAATTCCATGGTCAAATAAGTCCAGAAAGCATCAGGCTGCTGAAGCATTTATTAACAGTCTCTTGGAGCACTCTATACTTATTTCTGGTGCAGTACTTACCACATCAAAGCATAACTGCATAGTGATTTGCCTGTTGATTTTAAGCTCTTAGAATCTAATTTTATGTTTCTATACCCGTGTGTCTATGCATCTAGTAGAGAAAAGGCACTAAGTAAATACTTGATGAATAAAGAATGATCTTTGAAATAGGAAGCAATATCTTGATCTCAGCATTTGAATCAAGATATTCACATCCTGTATCCATCCCTTTAGGCTATGGACATTCAGGTGCTTCTGAATGCCATTCTCACATCTCTACTCAGCAAGATCCCATTCCAAGCCCTAACTCCCAGTGGGGCTTTGGGGCACTGCTGCTGAGATGATGCATGCTTGAATATTAAAGCCTTCTGCTCTCTCTGCAACTTAACCCTGGTTTCTCAGAGCTAGCCCTCTGGGACCTCTCCAAGCCTTTCAAATGACATCCAGACAAACCAGGCTGAATTATGAAATCATAGCATTACTAATATCAAATCCCAGACCTCATATTTTAATATCGTATATGAAGTTTTGTCTAAAGACCAAGATTAATTTAATATGTAAAACAATAGATACCTCAAATTAATACAAAACATTGTAATACAAATGACTTTTATTCAGATTTGAATACTGCACACAAAGGCTATAAGTAAATTAGTTTTATTGATCTATATTCATAGAATTATTTAAATGTACCCTCTGGTACTAAGAGCCAGGGGTTTTTCCTGATGCTTTCCATTAATGCATTTTTCATTAGTGGCTAGTGCTGGGAAGCCCAAATTTCATTTGGCTGCAAAAGATTAATTTCCTCTTGACAACCATGGCTAGATTTAAAAAAAAAAAAAATAGAGGAGTTGAAACAGTGGCCTACAGGACAGTTCTCAGAACTATGAATTAGAGGACCAGGAAAACAGAGATTAAATATATATATATGTATGTATGTATTGTATGCATGCATGTGTTTCCTTGACTGTGTGTCTACTGGGGAGAAAGCAGCCACTTTGAAAAGAAATAAATCAGAATCTATGGTTCTTGGCCGTGTCTCAGAATATGTGTGCCTGCCACAACTGTTTGTAATTAACAATTGACCTATTTTCTCAGAATTATGAATAAAACGGCATATAGGCAATTAATTTTCAAATAATCTGGACCTACTTTATATCTCATTTTTCTGTTGGTTTGTTTTCTCTGAAAGTATTTCTCATCAGCCTCACAAAAGGAGCATATATAATAATAGTAATAGTACAATTAAGGTTAATTAAATCCATTAAAATTAATTTTGTTTGGAGATATATTGGAAAATTTGGAACTCCCATTGAGATAATTGATACACGCTGGGGAGTCACAAAACTGAGCCCCTGAATTTGACTGCTGCCTGGGTGTTGTAACAGTTAAAATGGTTCACTGCTTCTGCTCCCTCCCTAGGGCAGTATAGTCATTGTACCAGCTCTGTGGGGAGCCTCCCAGTTTTCTCATTTAACTACCTCATCACTGGAGCCTACAACCACTAACCTACTTAGACTGACAGTCAACAGTCAATAATAACTGGTAAGGACCATGAAGAACAAAACAGGAGGCATTTTTATCAGAAGGCAGAACAAGCAGTCATTTTTATGATGTGATTTGTGAATCATTAAATGACACTTTGCTTAAAATATGTCTCTCACAGACCTGCCCCAGTGCCAGAAAATTTCCCCTTTAGGAGATAGTCCTTAGATATGAAAGTTCTATGTACTTCAAAGAGGTCTGTTTACTGTATAATTCCTTTGGGAGGGTTCACTAACTATTAACTATATGCACTAGGGCTTCAATGGGTTCTGCAGATTTTTTTTTTTTTAACAAATTTACAACTTTCACAAAGTGTAGTAGGCAGAAAAACAGTCATCTAATGATGTTCAGATCCTAAACCCCAAATGGTACCTTGTAGCATGACAAAGGGGGATTAAGACTTCAGATAGAATTATGATTCCTAAACAGCTGACCTTGAAAAAGGGAAGCTCTCCTGAATTACTTAGGTGGGCTCAGTGTAATCACAAAAGCCCTTATTGTTAGAAGAGGGTACAGAAGAGAGAGAAGACCTGAGGGATATGGGTGTGAGTAGGACTCAACCCAATGTTGCTGGAGGAATGGGGCCATAAACCAAGGAATGCGGTTGCTTTATAGAAGCTGGTCATGGGAAATAGATGGAAAAACAGTGGAAACAGTATCAGACTTTATGGACTCCAAAATCACTGCAGATGCTGATTGCAGCCATGAAATTAAAAGACACTTACTCCTTGGAAGCAAGCTATGACCAACCTTGATAATATATTAAAAAGCAGAGACATTACTTTGCCAACAAATGTCCGTCTGGTCAAGGCTATGGTTTTTCCCGTGGTCATGTATGGATGTGAGAGTTGGACTGTGAAGAAAGCTGATTGCCGAAGAATTGATGCTTTTGAACTGTGGTGTTGGAGAAGACTCTTGAGAGTCCCTTGGACTGCAAGGAGATCCAACCAGTCCATTCTAAGGGAGATCGATCCTGGGTGTTCATTAGAAGGACTGATGCTAAAGCTGAAACTCCAATACTTTGGCCACCTCATGCGACGAGTTGACTCACTGGAAAAGACTCTGATGATAGGAAAGGTTGGGGGCGGGAGGAGAAGGGGATGACCGAGAATGAGATGGCTGGATGGCATCACCGTCTCTGTGGACATGAGTTTGAGTGAACTCCGGCAGTTGGTGATGGACAGGGAGGCCTGGCGTGCTGTGATTCATGGGGTCGCGGAGAGTCAGACACTGAGCGACTGACTGAACTGAACTGAACTGAAAGACAAGGGAATGGATTCTCCCCCAGAGCCTCTAGACAGGAAAATAGCCTTGCTGAAGCTTTAATTTTATCCCACTGAAATCTGTTTTGTATTCCTTACAAAATATATGCAAAACTATATGATAATAAATTTGTTGCTTTAAGCCTGTAAGTTTTTGGTAATTTATTTCAATAGCAATGCTAGCTAACAGAAGAACAGGGGTAGGTACATTTTGATAAATGTGTAACCAAGTAAAGATTAAATGGAAAAGAGGAAGGGTTGAGGAAAGCACTTCAGAAAATAAAGTACTGTTAATGAAATAAGTCAGATATAGAAAAAATGAATACTGTATGATATGACTATATCATACATAAAAAAAAAAAAAAAACCCTTACAGATACAAAGAATAGATCTGTAGTTGCCAGAGATGGGGGTTGAGGTGTGGGGAAAAAACAAAAGTACTGTTGAGGAATTCCATTGTGAGGTTACATTGTGAATGATAGGAATAAGGAAAGTGTTGGGCAGATGGATAATTCATTTGGATACTGGACTGAAGCAGGATGGATTATACCAAGAGAGAAGGAGGAGATAAATAGGGAAGGCTGAAATGCACTGTACTCATTTTCAGTGTCTGTGTAATAAAATTACTACAAACTTTGTGGTAATAAACAGGTTTATTATCTCACAATTTCTGTGGGTCAGGAATCTGGGAACAGCTTCGCTGAATCCTCTTTTTATGCCCTCACAAGGTTGCAGTCAACTTGTCATCCAGGCTGGTCTCATCTTCAATCTCATGTGGGAAAGAATTCACTTCCAAGTTCTTTCAGGTTGTTGGCATGATTTGAGATTGCATAATTAAAGGTCCCAGCATTTGTTGGTTATTGACTGGAGCTCACACAAATTCTAGAGACATCTCCACAGTTTCTAGATACCACCCATTGCTCCTTGTCACAAGTTCTTCTCCAACTTGATGGCTCGCTTCACCTAGCTCATAAAGTGCTTCTCCAGCTCCAGTCTCTAAGACGGACTGTTCTATAATGCAATGTAATGTTATTAGATCTCTAAAGGAGAGCTTTAAGCTTTGAGGAACATGTATCTCCTTGATTGGTAGTTGTTAGAAGTTGTAAACTCCCTACAATAAGAATAGGGTGGAATCTGAATCCATATTTCTTCCCGAGCTTTTGAATTTTCTGCTTTTTCTTTCAGGCCCTTTATTTCCTAGGGTTTTCTTAAATTTCCTCCCTCTTTCTCACAGTCAGTCGTCTCCAATAAAATAATCAGGTATCATAAGTTCAAATGCTAAGGTAATTTGTTGGAAGGAGGGTGAAACAATGGCAGATTGGAAAGTGAATAATTGTTTCAAAGCCATCGGAGAGGTAGAATTCTGCTAATCAGGATTGTAGGAAGTTTAGTCTGTGAAACTCTGAGGAATCAGGTAACAGCTGTCTTGGCCACTTTCCTTCCTCTCTCCCTGAGGTTTCCTGACTAAGTCTACAACAAAGGCAGACACCATTAGCCAATCTGATCCCAATTTGTCCTCCAGAGGAAACAGCCAAGATGATTTAATGGATCATTGTTCATCTCCAACTTCCACAGGGTTCAGCAATCATTGATTGCTGTAAAGAAATCATATCTAACCAGATCATGATTATTATTACAATTAGCCTACTGCTTTCTAACAGTCTAACAATCATACTTCTCCAGAAAGGCTTAAACACCACCATAAAATGAATGTGTAATCCCAAAGTTCCACGAGTTTGGCACCGTTGCCTATATTGTGCTTCCCATTATCTGAGAATTGAACTTCCCATTGTTATCAAATAACATACCTTATTATAAATCACTTCACTATGCCATAGATTTATTTTTATGAAGGATTAAATCATTTGCCTTGAGGATGTCATGAATGGTGAAATCCTCTTTATGCTTTACAACTCAGATTAAGAGTTATCTCTTTTAGGAAGCCTTTTCTGATCACCTTTAGGCTAGTTGATTATCTTTCACTTTGTTAACTATAATTAAAGCACATTGTTCTTTCATTATAGGATGTGTCTCCTTATATTTATAATAGTATTTTTTCTTCTTGTTTACTATGAGAAATTTTAAATCAGAGATTGGATGATCTCTAGCAGTGGAATATTACAATAAGTCATTACATATTTGTTCAAGGAATTGGAAAAAAATATGGTTCATTTATTCTTATAGATGTGAAAATGTAGAAACATGGACTGATCGGGATTTTAAAATTTCAGTTAATTTTTTTTCACATTAGAAGAAATTATTAAGAGTTCTGCACTGTGTCCAAAGATTTCACTTTGGACTGCTTTTCATCTTTCATTCCACATATGTGCCCTGAGTCCCTACAATGTTATAAGCACTGTTCTAGGTACCAGAGAGTCTAAGGTGACTGAAGCAAATAAAGGGCTACATTAATAAAGCAAATTTGTTGAATGTAGTTTGTTTTTTTGTTTCTAAATGGCATTTTAAAGCCAAGTCTGTGTATAACATCCCTATTCCTCAGCTCCACCTTTCCCAGGCTGCTTTTGTGTTATATTCTCAGAATATTTGGGGCCCAAGAAGACATAGTTTGAAAAGAGCAGCTTTAGTGGATTCAATGAATTATTAACTTTCATTTAAGGCAATGGTTTAAATTTTTTAAATAAATCACTTATTTCTTAAAAAGTAACATTATTTATACTGGACACTTTAATATGGTATATCTCATTTTCAGAATTGACAATCATCCTAGGAGGTAGAGAATAATAAAAGTTTTCCCCTTAAACAGCTAGTGTGAGATACGTCACAAGAAAGAGGTAGGGATGGAATGAAACACAGAAGAAAGGAGTATAGGAAAAAGAAATTTGCTAATTTTTTACTTATGAATGATCTCCATCTATGAGCTATTTGTTCTCTAAGTACTCCATAAGAAATAGTGCATGCAGATTGAAGATATTTATAACTTTGCATTGTCAGAGTTTTCTGATTTTGTTTCTCTTTCTGATGCATGATCCAATATTTTTGTTCGTATGATTGGGAGAAATGTTTGATAACAGAAACCACCTATATATCATTGCATTTGTAGATTTTTTTCTCTACATGGTAATATTCAAGCACTGAACAAACAGTATCCTGAATAAATATCTTTAGTCTCTGATTACTCACAGCTGAATTCGTTCAAGCATTTTAGTAAAAAGAATCAAACTCTCCCAGATCTATAAGACTGTTTAGTGAGAAAATACACAGTATGAGTCATTTGCAAATGAATCTATTTTGCATTGTTAGTGTTTATTTCTCTCTAGGACTGTTGGATTTGGAAACACTGGCAATGAGATAACCATGATTTAAGACTTTGCCTATAAATCAGGTTCTATTTTATTCTCCACCTTTCACACTTCCCATTTGTGCCCTCTGGCATTGTAGAAACGAAAGGGACTACTTTTTCAGTTGTCTCTGTTTGGATAGAGGGAGCAGCTGGGTATATCCAGCCCTCTGGTGGGAAATGAATAAGCAGAGATTTTTTTGTTCTGTCTTCAGTCTCGTGTGCAGTTGGGCTTGGCCTGGGGAAGTTCTCTCTGCATGGTAAGAAGGTTAGTGGAGACACCTGTTGCGTATATAGAGAGGGCTGGTCTGAGGACCATCCCAGAAGGCAATGGCACCCCATTCCAGTACTCTTACCTGGAAAATCCCATGGATGGAGGAGCCTGCTAGGCTGCCGTCCATGGGATTGCTAAGAGTTGGATACGACTGAGCGACTTCACTTTCACTTTTCACTTTCATGCATTGGAGAAGGAAATGGCAACCCACTCCAGTGTTCTTGCCTGGAGAATCCCAGGGACGGGGGAGCCTGGTGGGCTGCCATCTATGGGGTGGCACAGAGTCGGACAGGACTGAAGAGACTTAGCAGCAGCAGCAGCAGCAGCAACTGAGGACCATACACCTAACTCTGTCTTGGCTCTAAACAGACACACAGTGAATTTTCATGAGTACTTCCTACAAGCAAGATTCAGTCTTTATAAGGTAGGGAAAGAGAGATAAGCCAAAAGGGTCCTTTTCACTCAGGAACTGAATTTTGTGGATTATAGAGGGCTTGAACATATACGCATAAGAAAACAAGAACCATTTTTGCATGTGTGAAAAACTCCAGCAGTATTTGCCTATCAGTTCAGTTCAGTTCAGTCGCTCAGTCATGTCCGACTCTGCGACCCCATGAATCACAGCACGCCAGGCCTCCCTGTCCATCACCAACTCCCGGAGTTCACTCAAACTCATGTCCATCGAGTTGGTGATGCCATCCAGCCATCTCATTCTCTGTCGTCCTCGTCTCCTCCAGCCCCCAATCCCTCCCAGCATCAGAGTCTTTTCCAGCGAGTCAACTCTTCGCAAGAGGTGGCCAAAGTATTGGAGTTTCAGCTTTAGCATCAGTCCTTCCAATGAACACCCAGGATTGATCTCCTTTAGAATGGACTGTTTGGATCTCCTGGCAGTCCAAGGGACTCTCAAGAGTCTTCTCCAGCACCACAGTTCAAAAGCATCAATCCTTCGGTGATCAGCTTTCTTCACAGTCCAACTCTCACATCCATACATGACCACTGGAAAAACCATAGCCTTGACTAGATGGACCTTTGTTGACAAAGTGATGTCTCTGCTTTTTAATATGCTATCTAGGTTGGTCATAACTTTCCTTTCAAGGAGTAAGTGTCTTTTAATTTTATGGCTGCAATCAGCATCTGCGGTGACTTTAGAGCCCAAAAAAATAAGGTCTGACATAGTACCATTTAACTCCTCCATGCATCATCTGCACATTGACTCTAAGAGTTTCAGCTCCTTAATATCTGGAAAACGGGGATGATGATAGTTACCTTATAAAACTGTTGTCAAATCAAATAAAAATATCATAATTAAAGTGTCCGGGACAAAGCCTAGCACATGGTTAATGTCCATCAAACAATAGCTTCTATAAGAGAGACTGTCCATTTTCCCATAGAAAAATGCTCCCCCTTTTCTTTTGAGTAATAGAATTCCTAATTACTAAGAATAGCCAGATTAACTGAAAGAATAAATACACAGAAAACAATAACTAGGAAAATGTATGGGATCATTTGGTAGACTCTCTGAGGAATCTCTAAAAGGGGCTCACTCTGCTGACTCAACCAACAAGTATAGCCCTTTGCCCTCCTTTCTGCTGACCAAAAGGTGGCTGGTGCTGTAGTAGGCATCCTGGGCTTGTGTTGGCTTTGAGGATCAAAGTCATGGTAAGGATGGTGGCATCAATTGCTGGAAGGATACTTGTCTTTGATTACTTTGAAGCTGTCATCCCAGCCCTGGATTATTTATCTATAGAACTCTTTCATGTGAGATAAAAATAGGTTCTGTATCATTTATGTCACTATTAGTTAGATGTTCTAATTTTTGAGCACTAACTTTAATTCTAACTGATGTAGCTTAAGACATTGTTAGTAATTTCAAACACACACATATGCATGTGTGTGTGTATATAT
This sequence comes from Moschus berezovskii, assembly GCF_049115385.1. Classification (NCBI taxonomy): domain Eukaryota; kingdom Metazoa; phylum Chordata; class Mammalia; order Artiodactyla; family Moschidae; genus Moschus; species Moschus berezovskii. The sequence continues at coordinate 119,571,192 of NC_142463.1, forward strand.
ATTCCACATAGGTGAGCAGAACATCATTCTAAAGTCTCCACTGGGTTGGTATGTAACATGTATCAAGCACATAGTGAGTCGCATAGATAATGAAAACTACAAGAAATAAACAGTAAGAGCTCATGGTATGTCATTGTCACCCTATAAACTCCATAAAAAAAATTCAGGCAGATCAAACTAATTTCAGCTAAGGTTAAAGACTGGGTATTTTCATATTTTATATTTGTTCTACACATTACATTAAAAATAGTAACTTATAACTCTTTAAATAGTTGTTTTGATCCAGAAATTTAATAACATATGGGATATGACTGATAGTCTTCTAGGGAACAAATCTGTACCTCTTCCCCTCATGTCAATAAATAACTCCTCTATTCTTTCCTCTTCTCCATCTAGTTACATCTTCTCATCCTCCATCTCAACTTGAAATGTTTTTTCCAAGGAAGTCCATCCTCCCCTTCTTCTTCAATATCAAGTGTCCAAAACTTTTGTTTTTAATTCTGTCCTCTTTCCTAGATTTTTAGTTCTGTAGTAGTATGAACCACGTTTTTCATTTCCACAGTCATGAACCCAGCACCTAGCACTTTGCCTGGTGCTTAGGAGTTTTTAATAAATAAATGATTGAAGGAAGAAAGTTTTCCCCTTGTCTTTACAATAGTCAAATATTAAGACTTGTCAGCTGATGTAGGTAGTCAAGATTTCAGCTTAAACTATAGCATGACCAAGAAAGCAGGAAGTGATTCAGTGACTGTGTTTGATGGACTTCAATGTCAGCATTATCCACTCTTGACATTTCTGCTCAAGGAAATAAAGATCATAGAATTGATCTCTTAGATGAAACAAAAGGAGGTCTCTATGAACACTGGCACCTAGCAGATAATTTCTGCCTGACCATAAAGTAGACAGGTATCTCAAACCATTGACAAGAAAAGAGAAGTAATTTGTGTCTCCTGCTTGACAGACCATTTTTCCAACAGCCCTTAGTCAAATGGATAGCCAGCAAAAAAGACAATTGAATAGGATTGGCTATGCCTGTGAGATATGATCATCAGGAGAGCAAAAAAAAAAAAAAAAAAAAAAGTGTTGAAATCAGCACCAGTGGAGCAGGAACTGGACAAGCAGAATCAATGTACTATAGCCATTAGGATGTCCCTATATTCATCCCCATTTATACATTTTTTCCTCTCATATCTGACATTGCTTGGAGGCCTCCTGATGGACAAAATGAGGCCACAAACAATAGATAATTTTAGAATAATATTCACATTTCTGGGCTTCCCTGGTGGCTCAAACAGTAAAGAATCAGCAATGAGGGAACCTGGGTTTGACCTCCTGGAGAAGGTCATGGCTACCCGTTCCAATATTCTTGCCAGGAGAATCCTCACAGACAAAAGGAGCCTGGTGGGCTATAGTCCATGTGGTTGCAAAGGATTGGACATGGCTGAGTGACTAAATACACACACATTCTCATTTCCTGTTGATCCACTGCTCATTTAGCTTTGTTCCTGTTTTAAACTCTTACCCCTAAACTGGTGAAATCAAATTATAGCATGTTATTATTAACAGAGATCAAGATTAAGATAGGCCAGGCTAGATTTAGGAATAGGATTAAAATTATGTCTACAATCACTATTGGAATTCCATCTCTCAGGAAAATAAACATGCTTTCTAACAATTTTTCAAATTACTCAATTTACAGTCAAGAACAAGTTCTCACTATGTCTCACAAATCAAAAGGGTGATCATCACTGGTCCTTGAAGTGTCCTCAGAATGTTTTTAATGTCCCTACTCAATCCCTTTGTTCAGTGTCACTGATCTAAAATATGAAACTTTCAGTCCTCTTTGCCATTCTGAGTTTTTAAAAGAAGTTTTTATTATAAAACTATCCATGCTTCCCAAAAAACAGGGACTGGAATCACCCAGTGTCAATAACCCTTATCATTTTTATTTGTTTCATTTGAACTTTCCATATCCTCACCTTAATTTCTTTATTTTTTGCTGTAGTATTTTGAATCAAATACTAGACTTTATTTTTCCTCCAAATGCTTTAGTTTGCATTTCAAAGGTAATACTGCCTTACATAATCAAAATGCCATTATTAAACATAACGGAATTAATAATTACCATCTGCTGCTAAGTCACTTCAGTCGTGTCCGACTCTGTGTGACCCCATAGACGGAAGCCCACCAGGCTCCCCCATCCCTGGGATTCTCCAGGCAAGAACACTGGAGTCGGCTGCCATTTCCTTCTAATTACCATCTAATTCTCAGTTCACATTTCAGTGCTCCATTTATCTAAAAATGATATTTTTTAAGATTTTTTTTTTATATGGACCATTTTTAAAGTCTTCATTGAATGTGTTACAATACCACTTCTGTTTTAGTTTTGGGCCCTGTGTCATGTAGGATCTTACCTCCCTAACCAGGAATCAAACCTGTACGCTCTGCAATAGAAGGCACTAGACTGCTGGGGAAATCCCTAAAAAATGATTGTTTTTTTATAGTTGACTTGTTCAACAGAATATAAGCAAGACCTACTTTTTAGATGATTCTATCTGTAAATACCTATTAAGTTTCTTTTAATCCACAACTATCTAGTATTCATTCTATTTTTAAAGTTTTTTCCTGCTATTAGCTTACTGATTGACTTATTGAAGACATGCAGTCAGAATGTTCAAGATTCTGGATTTGTCTATTTCTAATGTTATTAAAAAATGTAGTTTCTCTGTTCTTTATATTTTTTATGGACGGAACACTAGATCAAAAACTTGGATTCTGTTTTGATTCGTCTTTGAAGTATTTCATAGCTGATAATGCATACTTTGTAATATCACAGAGTCAATTCAGTCAGTTCAGTCACTCAGTAGTGTCTGACTCTTTGTGACCCCATGGACATGACAACATGCTAAGCTTCCTGTCTATCACCAACTCCTGGAATTTTCTCAAACTCATTTCCATCAAGTCAGTGATGCCATCCAACCATCTCATCCTCTGTCATATTCTTCTCTTCCTGCCTTCAGTCCTTCCCAGCATCAGGGTCTTTACTAATGAGTCGGCTTTTCACATGAGGTGGCCAAAGTATTGGAGCTTCAGCTTCAGCATCAGTGCTTCCAGTGAATATTCAGGATTGATTTCCTTTAGGATGGACTGGTTTGATTTCACTAAATTCCAAGGGATTCTCAAGAGTCTTCTCCAACACCACAGTTCAAAAGCATCAATTATTCAGTGCTCAACTTTCTTTATGGTCTAACTCTCATGTCCATACATGACTACTGGAAAAACCATAACTTTGACTAGATGGATCTTTGCTGGCAAAATAATGTCTCTGCTTTTTAATATGCTACTAGCTTTTAATATGCTACTGCTTTTTAATATGGTCCTAGCTTTTCATCCAAGGAGTAAGTGTCTTTTAATTTCAAGTCTGCAGTCACCAACTGCAGTGTTTGGAAGCCAAGAAAATAAAGTCTGTCACTGTTTTCATTGTTTTCTCATCTATTTGCCATGAAGGGATGGGACTGGAAGCCATGATCTTAGTTTTTGAATGTTGAATTTTAAGCCAAGTTTTTCACTCTCCTCTTTTAATTTCATCAAGAGGCTCTTTAGTTCCTCTTCACTTTTGGCCGTAAGGGTGGTGCCATCTGCCTATCTGAGGTTATTGATATTTCTCCTGGCAATCTTGATTCCAGCTTGTACTTCACTGGGCCCAGGATTTCACATCATGTACTCTGCATATAAGTTAAATAAGCAGTGTGACAATATACAATCTTGATGTACTCCAGTCCCAATTTGGAACCAGTCCATTGGTCCATGTTACATTCTAACTGTTGCTTCTTGACCCAGATACAGATTTTCAGAAGGTAGGTGACGTGGTCTGGTATTCCCATCTCTTGAATAATTTTCCACAGTTTTTGTGATCCACAGAGTCAAATACTTTATCATAGTCAATGAAGCAGAAGGAGATGTTCCTCTGAAATTTTCTTGCTTCTTATGATCCAATGGATGTTAACTATTTGATCTCTGGTTCCTCTGGCTTTTCTAAATCCATCTTGAGCATCTGTAAGTTCGCAATTCACATACTGCTGAAGCCTGGCTTGGAGAATTTTGAGCATTACTTTACTAGCATGAGGGATGAGTGCGATTGTGTGGTAGTTTGAACATTCTTTGACATTACCTTTCTTTAGGGTTGGAATGAAAACTGACCTTTTCCAGTCCTGTGGCCACTGCTGAGTTTTCCATATTGAGTGTTTCACTTTAATAGCATCATCTTTTAGGATTTAAAGTAGCTCATGTGGAATTCCATCACCTCTACTAGCTTTGTTTGTAATGATACTTCCTAAGGCCCACTTGACTTTGGACTCCAGGATGTCTGGCTCTAGGTTGGTGATCACACTATAGTGGTTATCTGGGTCATTAGGATCTTTTTTGTACAGTTCTTCTGTGTATTCTCGCCACCTCTTCTTAATATCTTCTGCTTCTGTTAGGTCCATGCCATTTCTGTCCTTTATTGTGCATTCTTGCATGAAATGTTCAATCAGTTCAGTTCAGTCGCTCAGTCGTGTCTGACTCTTTGCGACCCCATGAATCACAGCATGCCAGGCCTCCCTGTCCATCACCAACTCCTGGAGTTCACTCAAACTCATGTCCATCGAGTCGCTGATGAGATCCAGCCATTTCATTCTCTGTCGTCCTCTTCTCCTCCCGCCCCCAATCCCTCCCAGCGTCAGAGTCTTCCAGTGAGTCAACTCGTTGCATGAGGTGGCTGAAGTATTGGAGTTTCAGCTTTAGCATCAGTCCTTAAAATGAACACCCAGGATTGATCTCCTTTAGAATGGACTGGTTGGATCTCCTGGCAGTCCAAGGGACTCTCAAGAGTCTTCTCCAGCACCACAGTTCAAAAGCATCAATTCTTCGGCAATCAGCTTTCTTCACAGTCCAACTCTCACATCCATACATGACCACAGGAAAAACCATAGACTTGACTAGGTGGACCTTGGTTGGTATCTCTAATTTTCTTGAAGAGATCTCTAGTCTTTACCATTCCCTTATTTTCCTCTATTTCTTTGCACTGAGGAAGGCTTTCTTATCTCTCTTTGCTATTCTTTGGAACTTTTCATTCAGAAGGATATAGCTTTCCTTTTCTCCTTAATCTTTTGTTTCTCAGGTATTTGTAAGGCCTCCTCAAACAGCCATTTTGCCTTTTTGCACTTATGTTTCTTGGGAATGGTTTTGATCAATGCCTCCCATACAATAATATGAACCTCCATCTATGGTTCTTCAATCACTCAGTCTATCAGATCTAATCCCTTGAATCTATTTGTCACTTTCACTGTATAATTGTAAGGATTTGATTTAGGTCATACCTGAACTCTCTAGTGGTTTTCCCTACTTCAATTTAAGTCTGAGTTTTGCAATAAGGAGCTCAGGATCTGAGCCACAGTCAGCTCCCGGACTTGTTTTTGCTGACTTCTCCATCTTCAGCTGCAAAGAATATAATCAGTCTGATTTTGGTATTGACCATCTGGTGGTGCCCATGTATAAAGGCATCTCTTGTGTTGTTGGAAGAGTGTGTTTGCTATGACCAGTTCGTTCTCTTGGCGAAACTCTGCTAGCCTTTGCCCTGTTTCCTTTTGTACTCCAAGGCCAAACTTGTCTGTTATTCCAGGTAACTTTTGACTTCCTACTTTTGCATTCCAGTTCCCTTTGATGAAAAGAACATCTTTTTTTTTTTTTTTTTTGGTATTGATTCTAGAAGGTCTTATAGGTCTTCACAGAACCATTCAGCTTTAGCTTCTTCCACATTAGTGGTTGGGGCATAGACTTGGATTGCTGTGATATTGAATACTTTGCCTTGAAAACAAACAGAGATCATTCTGTCATTTTTGAAGTTGCACTCAAGTACCACAATTAGCAATCTTTTGTTGATTATTAGGGCTACTCCACTTCTTCTAAAGGATCCTTGTTCATTGGAGTAGATATAATGGTCATCTGAATTAAATTCACCCATTCCTGTTCATTTCGGTTCATTGATTCCTAAAATATCAGTATTCACTCTTGCCATCTCCTGTTTGACCACTTCCAATTTACAATTTACTCTAAACATGGACCTAACATTCCAGGTTCCTATGCAATATTTTTCTTTACAACATTGGACTTTACTTTCATCATGAATTATATCCACAACTAGGCATTATTTTGCTCTGGCCCAGCCTGTTCATTCCTCTGGAGCCATTTCTTCACTCTTCTCCAGTAGCATACTGGACACTTACAGACCTGGGGAATTCATCTCTCAGTGTCATATCTTTTTGCCTTTTCATACTGTTCAGGAGATTCTCAAGGCAAGAATGCTGGGTGGTTTGCCATTCCCTTCTCCAGTGGACCATTTTTTGTTACAGTTGTCTACCATGACCTATCTGTCTTTGGTGGCCCTATACAGCATGGCTCATAGTTTCATTGAGTTAGACAAGGCTGTGGTCCATGTGGTCAGCTTGATTAGTTTTCTATGATTGTGTTTTTCATTTTGTCTGCCCTCTGATGGATAAAGTGAGAGGCTTGTGGAAGCTTCCTGATGGGAGGGATCACTATAGAGCTGGCTGGTGTTAGTCCTTCAGTTTTATCCAATTCTTTGCCTATTCTATTGACTGTAGCTGGCCAGGCTCCTCTGTCCATGGAATTCCCCAGGCAAATGCTGGAGTGGGTTGCCATTCCCTCCTCCAGGGGATCTTCCTGACCCAGGGATAGAACCTGGGTCTCCTGCATTGCAGGCAGGTCCTTTACCATCTGAGCCACCAGCAAAGCCCAATCAGCAACATAAATGTGTATAGTTATGGAGGCTGAGAAATTCCCTGGTCTGCCATCTGCAAACTGGAATATCTCACAATAGTAAATAAATGATGTTTGTTTAGTGAAGACAAAGTAGTCAGGGGTCCAATCACTCTGATATTTTGACTCAGCAACTTTTTTTCACAACCTGAGAGTTTGTCCAGCTCTCAATTTCCCATCCTGTTGACTCAGTTCTGGCAGTGACTACATATCACTTCATGGGAAATAGATGGAAAAACAGTGGAAACAGTGTCAGACTTTGTTTTTTTGGGCTCCAAAATCACTGCAGATGCTGATTGCAGCCATGAAATTAAAAGACGCTTGCTCCTTGGAAGGAAAGTTATGACCAACCTTGATAGTATATTAAAAAGCAGAGACATTACTTTGCCAACCAAGGTCCGTCTAGTCAAGGCAATGGTTTTTCCCGTGGTCATGTATGGATGTGAGAGTTGGACTGTGAAGAAGGCTGATCGCCGAAGAATCGATGCTTTTGAACTGTGGTGTTGGAGAAGACTCTTGAGAGTCCCTTATACTGCAAGGAGATCCAACCAGTCCATTCTAAAGGAGATCAACCCTGGATGTTCATTGGAGGGACTGATGCTGAAGCTGAAACTGCAATACTTTGGCCACCTCATGTGACGAGTTGACTCACTGGAAAAGACTGTGATGCTGGGAAAGGTTGGGGGCGGGAGGAGAAGGGGACGACGGAGAATGAGATGGCTGGATGGCATCACCGACTCTGTGGACATGAATTTGAGTGTACTCCGGGGGTTGGTGATGGACAGGGAGGCCTGGCGTGCTGTGATTCATGGGGTCGCGGAGAGTCGGACACGACTGAGCGACTGAACTGAACAGAACTGAACTGAAAATCAATTTGAAAAACACTATCCCAAGTCCTACTTTTAAACAGGCACATATAATGGTTTCATGGCCAACATGTCATAGGCTTCTGAATGGATCTCTAGGGGGCTTTCTAGAACAAAATACTCTGATCACTGCAGTCAAAAACCTGAAGCTGACTTTAGGAAATTGACAGGGATTGATAAACCCACATGAAGCATATTCTCAACTGTTTCTGTGATAAAACACTGGATATATTCATTTTCACACCTAGAATTCAAGGAGAAATGTTGGACCAGACCATATATTAAGACTATTTTTAGTTATCAAATTCTATGTTTTTCATTCTGACATCAACTTCACTCTGTGTGCAGTGACTCCAGACAAGTTGTGTCTGTATGTATCAGTATCACTTATCATTCTGTGCATCAGAAAGTTAAAAGCTGGTGTCTAAAGGAGTACAGATTCAGCATTAAAAAAATGTATCTGCTCCTTCTTTATAGAAGGATATATTTCAGATTTTGACTTAACTAGTGCACACAAGTTAAATGCTGGTGCTTTTAAACTCTGGTTAACTTATCAAAAGTGAATGAAAGAATCACAAAAAGCACAGGGACAAAAATGAAAACCTATTTAGTCTTATGAAGGCAGCAAACTAAAAATGAGAATTATTTTTTTCACCTACCTGAACTTTCATAGTATTCCTAACAAATACTTGCATTCTTATAGACCTACATTCCAAGGAAATGGCTCCTAGCTGACAAAAGAAAGGCTTCATCTGTCCACATTCATTTTCTTCAACCTACTGCAATGATCTTGGATTGACAACTGGCAGAATAACTTGGGATATTCAGACTGGAAAGCAGAAGATTTTAGGAGATGTGCAGGTTGTCTTCAAACACCTCGAGGTTTGTTCTGTGGAGGATGAGCTAGGATCAGTCTGTGTGTTTCCTGAGACAGAGCACACAGGCAGAGCTGAAGAATGAGAGGGAGAAGGAAATAAGATATAACTGAAAATAAGGAAGTACTTTTCAAGAGCAAGTTTATGAGACCATCCTAAGACATAGTTGGATGTCTCTCTTAGTAGTGAGAATCACTATATTTGGGACTGTTCAAGTTGAACCTAGATGCCAGGCTATCCAAAACTGTATACTCAGTATAACTTGCCAATTCTAATGCAATGGTTCAGTACTTTCTTACTTATTTTCAGCTCCATTTTCTCTACAAAGTTTTCACTCAAAGCTTCCGTGACTACCAATTCTTTCTTTATCTGATTTCCTAGTATGTCTCTTATTTGTTCCAGACATTCAGGTGCTTCCAATGAACACTTTGCTTTATATAGTGTTTAGATTTTTCTCCAGTGGCTTCATATACACTGCCACCATCTTCCCTCCTCTCCTCAAGTCTTCATGCTCCTTTTTACTGTGGGGACTGTATAATATGTACTTATTTTATGTTCCCCATGGTGCCATATTCATGACTGAACACATGGTTCATGTGCAATAAATACAGGTTGAAGCAGATTGAATTGATGTTCAGGGACTTCCATCCAAGAAGACGAAGTTGCACAGTGAAGGCCTCACTTGGAAGGGGAAAAAAAATCCAACTATGTGTTTCATCAGGGCTCCCCTGCATCCTTCTGTAGCTGTTCAATGTCTTCCTCCTGGCCCACTCTCCTTCCCATTTTATCCACCTCCTCTGTTTCCCTCTTCCCCACAACATGCTTCAGCCTAAGCAAAGCAGCTGTTTTTGGTTTTATCTTTCCTTCTAATAAGTTAACTCGTTTTTAGAGGGTAAAAGAAGGAATTTTGTATCAGAAGCCTTTCTTGGGGTAACTGAAACAAAAAAATATTTCCTCTCATGTTCTGTTGAGATAAAATGAGTAAACTGTGTAGAACACACACACACACACAAATATGTGCACATACAGACACACACAGAGACATACAAGGTTCTGAGATCTTGATTCTAGCCTTATCTGTCTACGTGCAGTAGCGGGGCAATCTTGGGCATGTTATGTCTCAGTTAGTGCAGCTATAAAGTGCAGATAATCATACTCACCCTACTGATGTGACAGGGATTCTGTGGCAATGAAATGAGAAAATGAATGGGAAAGCACCATGTGAACTATAAAGTCTACATGGGTATCAAGCATTGTCGTTGCTTTTATTATTATATCAAAATCAAACTAGACTTTCCCTCTCTCTGAAATATTTCTCATGGACCAATTTAAAGTAGATAATCCTTTGCAGATGACTGAGATGTGTTTCTCTTTCAGTGCCTTGTGGGAACAGAGGAATCTCAGAGCATAACTAAAATAAAATGTCCTTCCCATATACTTCAGACTTACACCAAACAGTGACCACTGCTTTGCTAAACATGCGCAATCGAGTGCATGAAAGCTGCAGCAGATCAACTGTGATTTTTGTTTCTAAAGAGCAGAGTTCTCACTCAAAATATGTGTGTGTACTTCCATTCTGTTTTTATCCCTAATGTTTCAAATTACAGTGCAAACCTCCTAAGCTGATAAATTTGCTTTTTAGAGATTCTTTCTTATAAAACAATATAGCGAGCTGTTTCTGAAAGATGAAGAATGATAGTTGAAATGCTTAATGTTGCTGTGTAATTTACTAATGCTTTCAGAAATAGGAATGTGATGTCAGTGGCAGATGCTTCATACAAATGAAAAAATAATTAAATGTATAACTTTTGTTAAAAGAGAAACATGTGAGCTAATGCTTAATCTAGATTTTCAATATATTTGAATTTATTTTATTTATTTATTTATTTTACACAGTGAAAACTCTTATATTTGGAATTAGCCAGCTGGACTCAGTTTAGATGATCCCAATTTTGTTGGCAACATCCAAAGCATCATAGTCAGGAGCCAGTCGAACATATGCCTTCTTCTCTCCATCAGGCCTGATCAGAGTATTGACCTTAGCCACGTCAATGTCATAGAGCTTCTTCACAGCCTGTTTAATTTGGTGCTTGTTGGCCTTAACATCCACGATGAACACCAGTGTGTTGTTGTCTTCTATCTTCTTCATGGCTGACTCGGTAGTGAGAGGGAATTTGATGATAGTATAGTGGTCAAGTTTGTTTCTCCTAGGGGTGCTCTTCCAAGGATATTTGGGCTGCCTCCTTAGCCACAGTGTTTTGGGCTGCCGGAAGGTGGGTGACGTCTGGATCTTCTTTTTCTTGTGGCTGTGGACACCTTTCAACACTGCTTTCTTGGCCTTCAAAGCCTTTTCTTTGGCTTCAGCTTTAGGAGGGGCAGGGGCTTCCTTTTTCGCCTTCGGCGCCATCTTCCTGAATTTATTGTAGTATATACTAATAATAATTCCATTGGTTTTAGAATGTTTATCTTTTCTAATGCATAGAAGCAAATATGTTATTAACATTCATAATTTCCAGATCTGATGTCCCCAGAGTCCCCCAGTGACAACCATTGATGTCATATCCAGACTAGCTCAGGTTGTGAGGTGATGATGGCTAAAGCTGGAGGCACATTACCTGTCTATATCCATCAGCTGGTAGAATATGATCCTAATTTCAAGGTTAGAAAATGAGATTCTGGAATATGATTAACAAATCCTGAGAGGGCTTTGTCCATTGACTCTCAAACTTTCTCCACCTCCACAGCAGTGACTTCTTCATTTGTGTTGACATGGTTGCATTTCTTATCTTCTGTGTTGGTCTCTTTAATTAGCACTTTCGTATCCTACCAGAGAGTTTGAAAATACATTCCTGACTACTTGGATAAAGCCCTGATAAACCACTATATCCTTGAGAAAGCCCTTCACTGGAGTCTTGGATAGCACTATTCACTGTCCTCATGAATTATCTAAAGCTCATGGACGCTGCTACCATACTGTTGGACCAATGGCCAGTCCACCTTTCTACACTCTACACACGATTGTACCCCTATCCCTCATACTGCAGTGAGTCTCCCCTAACCTGAAATTCCAATGTGCTGGAGTAAATGATGTATAAACAAGATAAACACATTCACTAACTCAGTTATGTTTTATGTTAAGTCCTGCAACCATTAGTGAGAGATCTTTCTCTTAAAGTTGAAACTATGACTGGACTCATGCCTCCTGATGTTGAGACAAAACAGTTACCTACATCTGTGTGGTTAAATTCCATCTGATAGCTTAGATGTTCTTCTTCAGGTGAAATTATTTCCTTTCTCCCCTTATAGGTGGTTTAGGGTTCATAACCCTGTTCTGTCTGATTCTGGTTTCAGCTCCCTTTGGCACAGTCTGTATTTTGATAACCTATGTGTTATCTTTCCAAAACTTTCACAGGAAAAAAAAGATGAAAACTTTATGAATTTTAGGGAGAACAATTTCTCATATCCTTTATAGTATAATATATAATACATCTTTTATATACTATGGTAGAATTAAATACAGTTTTGTGTTGGTTTCTTTAATAGATTTTACTTTTTAGCTCTTTAGAGGAGGTTTTAGCTCTTTAAGGGCAGGTAAAAAGTCTCTTGATGAAAGTGAAAGAGGAGAGTGAAAAGGTTGGCTTGAAGCTCAACATTCAGAAAACAAAGATCATGGCATCTGGTCCCATCACTTCATGGGAAATAGATGGAAAAACAGTGGAAACAGTGTCAGACTTTATTTTTTTGGGCTCCAAAATCACTGCAGATGCTGATTGCAGCCATGAAATTAAAAGACGCTTACTCCTTGGATGGAAAGTTATGACCAACTTAGATAGTATATTAAAAAGCAGAGACATTACTTTGCCAACAAAGGTTCGTCTAGTCAAGGCTATGGTTTTTCCCGTGGTCATGTATGGATGTGAGAGTTGGACTGTGAAGAATTGATGCTTTTGAACTGTGGTGTTGGAGAAGACTCTTGAGAGTCCCTTATACTGCAAGGAGATCCAACCAGTCCATTCTAAAGGAGATCAATCCTGGGTGTTCATTAGAAGGACTGATGTTAAAGCTGAAACTGCAATACTTTGGCCACCTCATGCGACGAGTTGACTCACTGGAAAAGACTCTGATGCTAGGAAAGGTTGGGGGCGGGAGGAGAAGGGGACGACAGAGAATGAGATGGCTGGATGGCATCACCGACTCTGTGGTCATGAGTTTGAGTGAACTCCGGGAGTTGGTGATGGACAGGGAGGCCTGGCGTGCTGTGATTCATGGGATCACGGAGAGTCGGACACGACTGAGCGACTGAACTGAACTGACTGAACTGAAAATTCATCTTTAATTTATTTGCTATGTCTTATATCCTTCTTAAAGAATAGATGTAACACAATTAAGAGCGAGAAGACTCTTTTTAGGATTGGGAGATGAGTTCTCATACCAATTTTGGCAAAAGTGTTTATATGACCATGTATAAGCCATTTATTTATTTGCATTAGTTTTATAATCTGTTTATTAAAAAGGGTACCGTATTGCACATAAAATTTATAATGAAATAAAGTATTAGTCATTTGTTTGTGAATCTTTGTGACCCCCATGGACTGTAGCCTGCCATGTTTCTCTGTCCATTGAATTCTCTAGGCAAGAATACTGGAATGGGTAGCCATTCCCTTCTCCTGGGAACCTTCCTGACCCAGGGGTTGAACCCAAGTCTCTTATATTGCAGGCAGATTCTTTACTGTATGAGCCACCAAGGAAGTCCAAGAGCTGTGTGATGCACTGGCTGCATTTTAAGTTAAAATTTTAATAGTTGCAACAATAAGTGTTATCTATTAGGATACTCAGTTTATTCTCAATTAAAGACTAACATTTGTATTTTGATATAGCAGAAATGACTGTTATTGCTTATTAATATGTTTGCTACAGAAGCAGAATTGTATAGGAAAGAAAAGACACGTGTGTACTTATTTCAAACCCTTAGAGTTTTAGCATCTATCACCATAATTTTCAAGTGGAAATGTGATGTAAAGAACTTTGATCTCAGTAATTTGAGGATGTCTGCATATCCTTAGGAAAATTATTTTACCTACCCAAGATTTAATGTCTTCAGCTGAGAATTGAGCATAAGTGTAACTATCTTCTATAATTCATAAACATACCTATAACTTATGAGAGAGGAATTTGTAAATATTGCATACTGTTGGAAGGTTCTCTGAAGACCTACAAGACCTTCTAGTACTAAAACCCCCAAAAGATGTCCTTTACATTATAGGGGACTAGAATGCAGAAGTAGGAAGTCAAGAAATATCTGGAGTAACAGGCAAATTTGGGCTTGGAGTACAGAATGAAGCAGGGCAAAGGCTAATGAGTTCTGCCAAGAGAACACACTGGTCATAGCAAACACCCTTTTCCAACAACACGAGAGAAGACTCTACACAAGGACATCACCAGATGGTCAACAACAAAATAAGATTGATTATATTCTTTGTAGCCAAAGATGGAGAAGCTCTATACAGTCAGCAAAAACAAGACTGGGAGCTGACTGTGGCTCAGATCATGAACACCGTATTGCCTAATTCAGAATTAAATTGAAGAAAGTGGGGAAAACCGCTAGACCATTTAGATATGACCTAAACAAAATCCCTTAGAATACACAATGGAAGTGAGAAATAGACTTAAGGGACTAGATCTGATAGAGTGCCTGATGAACTATGGACAGAGGTTTGTGACATTGTACAAGAGACAGGGATCAAGACGATCCCCAAGAAAAAGAAATGCAAAAAAGCAAAATGGTTGTCTGAGGAAGACTTACAAATAGCTGTAAAAAGAAGAGAAGTGAAAAGCAAAGGAGAAAAGGAAAGATACCCATTTGAATGCAGAGTTCCAAAGAATAGCAAGGAGAGATAAGAAAGCCTTCCTCAGCTATCAATGCAAAGAAATAGAGGGAAAAAATAGAATGGAAAAGACTAAAGATCTCTTCAATAAAATTAGAGATACCAAGGGAACATGTCATGCAAAGATGGGCTCGATAAAGGATAAAAATGGTATGGACCTAACAGAAGCAGAAGATATTAAGAAGAAATGGCAAGAATACACAGAAGAACTATACAAAAAAGATCTTCATGACCCAGATAATCACGATGGTGTGATCACTCAACTCAGCTAGAGCCAGACATCCTGGAATGTGAAGTTGAGTGGGCCTTAGGAAGCATCACTATGAACAAAGCTAGTGGAGGTGACAGAATTCCAGTTGAGCTATTTCAAATCCTGAAAGATGATGCTGTGAAAGTGCTGCATTCAATATACCAGCAAATTTGGAAAACTCAGCAGTGGCCACAGGACTGGAAAATGTCAGTCTTCATTCCAATCTTAAAGAAAACAATGCTAAAGAATGCTCAAACTACCCCACAATTGCACTCATCTCACATGCTAGTGAAGTAATGCTCAAAATTCTACAAGCCAGGCTTCAGCAATATGTGTACTGTGAACTTCCAGATGTTCAAGCTGATTTTAGAAAAGGCAGAGGAACCAGAGATCAAATTGCCAACATTCATTTTATCATCCAAAAAGCAAGAGAGTTCCAGAAGGCCATCTATTTCTGCTTTATTGACTATGCCAAAGCCTTTGTCTGTGTGGATCATGATAAACTGTGGAAAATTCTGAAGGTGATTGGGATACCAGACCACCTGACCTGCCTCTTGAGAAACCTGTATGCAGGTCAGGAAGTAACAGTTAGAACTGGACATGGAACCCTGCTTATTTAACTTATATGCAGAGTACATCATGAGGAATGCTGGGCTGGAGGAAGCACAAGCTGGAATCAAGATTGCCAGGAGAAATATCAATAACCTCAGATATGCAGATGACACCACCCTTATGGCAGAAAATGAAGAAGAACTAAAGAGCCTCTTGATGAAAGTGAAAGAGGAGAGTGAAACAGTTGGCTTAAAGCTCAACATTCAGAAAACTAAGATCATGGCATCTGGTCCCGTCACTTCATGGCAAATAGATGGGGAAACAATGGAAACAGTGGCTGACTTTATTTTGCTGGGCTCCAAAATCACTGAAGATGGTTACTGCAGCCACGAAATTAAAAGATGCTTACTCCTTGGAAGGAAAGTTGTGACCAACCTAGACAGCATATTAAAAATCAGAGACATTACTTTGCCAACAAAGGTCTGTCTAGTCAAGGCTATGGTTTTTCCCGTGGTCATGTATGGATGTGAGAGTTGGACTGTGAAGAAAGCTGATCACCAAAGAACTGATGCTTTTGAACTGAGGTGTTGGAGAAGACTCTTGAGAGTCCCTTGGACTGCAAAGAGATCCAACCTATCTATCCTAAAGGAGCTCAGTCCTGGGTGTTCACTGGAAGGACTGATGCTGAAGCTGAAACTCCAATACTTTGGCCACCTGATGAGAAGAGCTGACTCATTTGAAACAACCCTGATGCTGGGAAAGATTGAGGGCAGGAGAAGAAGGGGATGACAGAGAATGAGAGGGTTGGATGGCATCACTGACTCAATGAACATGGGTTTGGGTAGACTCCAGCAGTTGGTGAAGGATAGGGAGGTCTGGCATGCTGTGGTTCACGTGGTCACAAAGAGTCAGAGACGACCGAACGACTGAACTGAATAAAATGTAAGCTATGTGAAAGTGAAAGTGTTAGTTGCTTAGTCATGTCTGACTCTTTGTGACCCCATGGACTTTAGCCCATCACGCTCTTCTGTCCATGGGATCCTCCTGTCAAGAATACTGGAGTTGGTAGCTATTCCCTTTTCTGGTGTATCTTCCCCATTCAGGGATTGAACCCAAGTCTCCTGGACTACAGACAGATTTTTCTAATTGTCTCTGCCACCATGGAAGTCTCAAAATTAAATAACTTCTAAAAATTAAATAACTTCTTTTGTAAACAAAATTAAATAACTTCTAAACTAGTCAACTGTACTGTTATTATTACCTAAAGCAGAGGTAATTTCTCAGTACCTACAGTGCCAGTTGTCGACATAAACTAGTGAGGTAGGTGGGGAGTAAATGATGAATAGTATCTTACACTGGGCTTCTGCTTTGCAAAAGTAGTATTTAGTGATGGGAACTGTGGCAAGCTGGAAAGAACATGCTCTAAGGAACTGGTGGTTACTAATCTCCAAGCAATTATTAGCATATGCAAAAGCCTGGAGAAGAATCCCATGGGTAGAGGAACCTGGCTGGCTATTGTCCACAGGGTCACAAAGAATTAGACACAACTGAAGCCACTTAGCACACAGGCAAAGTCAGACCCAGTTTGGGCAGAATCTCCAGTTTTCTGTGGAGTCTAGAAACCCAAATTAGTAGGTATAATTTTCCAGTTCTTCTGTGTTGTCAACTAGTTCAAATTTAAAACACTATATGGGTCAACATTAGATTAGGTCAACATAAGATTAAGTTCCACAAAACATACCTTCAGGCAAATGTTCAACTTCTGACCTAAGCATTAACTAACACTACAGCTCAAATCCTTACTGAAAGCGCCTACAACTTTTTCCAGTTACTATGAGGAAGTCTTCTTCCACTTAGCAATAATGATCATGAGGGATTTAATTTGGGGTTTGAGTGAGTGAAGCCAGAAATCCCTGGAGAAATATGGGACAACAGTTCTAAGAAATGGAAAATGCAAGATTGGTGAACAAATGTGCATCCTACTTACCACGCGGAAAGGAGATTCCCTGGATGCCTGTAAGGATGGTTACCAAAATAATAGCTGGCAATGCACAGTCAGATTCTATTATAGCATGCTAGAGCGCTCTCAATCTCTGGGTCCCCAAGAAGCCTTTTCTTTCATTGTTTCTTCACTACAGGTTATTTCTGAAGCTTTCATGCTATCCTATTAGAGAAGAGAATGTATGCTTCATGAATACTGAGTGTCTAATTCACCTTTGAACCCTCCATGATGTTGAGGGTGTTATTCTACACATAATGCTCAATAAATCTCATTGAATATTGAGCAAGTGTGAAATCTATATGTGTCAGACATAGTACATTTTCTGAAGATCATGTGGTAAAGTTCAAAACAAAACCGAACAAAACTGAGGAAGGGTAAGAACGGGAGAGGAATCTACAAATGTGGTTCTGCTAAGATTCTACAGTGACATAGATGAATGATCTTGAACAAATCACTTCAAAATTCTAGGACTTAATTTCAACATCTGTTACTTGCAAAAGCTGAATTAGATACTAACTTCCCTTATGGCTGTAGCAGTCTATGATTGTCTTCTATCCTTGAAATCAACAAGGATGTCCATGGAATATTTTTGGAAGATGTTTTGGAAACACTAGAATTCTGCTTCATTTTTGCCTCTAAGAAAACCTGAGCCAGACTCTTCAACCATTTTTTCATTCTCAAGCTCATTTTATGATGATGGCTTCAGATAAAACACAATTGCTCTGCCCCTTAAAATTTATTGTTAAAGAGATCCAAGGTATATTTCCTTCTATTTTGTCTATGGACATAATGATCTAGTCAAACAACACTGCAACCCACTTCCAGCTACTCAAGAGGTCAGAGGAAGTACAATCAAACAACCTCTTAATGGGAAATTCCAAGAAATAAAACCAGTTTCTTGAGCTGCTGAGATAAAGTTAAGGTTGAATTGCATTTCCTCATTTCTGCTCAGAAATAGAAGAGAAAAGCTACACTGGAAGTCAGGAGACAGGTGTTCCAGGAATTTCGATAGATGCCTGACAGGCCTGCATTCATCATTCAGACCACTATGAGAAATGGTGATTGGAAACTGATGTTATCAAACTACTTAATCTCACTCTCATCACACTGCCTTTCCCTGAACCCTGCTACACAATGTTCCGGAATAGAGACAGTCATACATTTGCCTCTGATGGCAGTTTCTGATTATCAGCAACCAGGTCCAGCCTGAATCTACTTGTGGAGAAGTTTGTCTTTAGTATTAAAGCTACTTTATTTTGGTCATTCATTTATTCACTTACTTCAACATTTATTTATTCATTCATTCAACAAACATTCCTTGGCCACCCTTTCTAGCCAGGCATGGGTGTGTTCCCTGGGATCAAAACACAAGTCACACGTTTGTTGATTGAATAATGAGTGAGTGAATGAATGAATGGATGCATTCCATTATAGTTTACAGTTTCTTCAGGCACTACCAATCCAGTGGGGAAAGTAGAGCAGTAAATCCGTCCGTTCCGTTCCGTTGCTCAGTCGTGTCCGACTCTTTGCGACCCCGTGGACTGTAGCCTACCAGGCTTCTCCATCCATGGGATTCTCCAGGCAAGAATACTGGAGTGGGTTACCGTTTCCTTCTCCAGGGGATCTTCCCCACCCAGGGATCGAACCCGGGTCTCCCGCATTGGAGGTAGACGCTTTAACCTCTGCGCCACCAAGTGCTATGGTAGAGATGGACCATGTGTAATGGAGCCCATAAAGGGAACACTGGTGCTCCCTGAGGGGCTCACAGAGACTTCTCCAAGTGGAGAGATTTTGTGCACAGTTGTCCTTAGCAGCCAGCCTCTAAGAATGGTAATCTAGTCCAGAAAGTTTGATATCCTCAGCTGGTAAACAGTTCAACTTTGACATAAATGAGATCACCAGGAATGAGAGGAGGAGGACAGAATCGGGAGTCACAAAAACAGCAGACACCTTGTGTTTTTAGTCTCTGTGCCTAATGAAATACTCTTTGGGTGTTTCTAACGTTCAAGTGAAAAAGAGTGATATAACTTAAATGACTAGCCATCGGTGGTAAAGATGGAGGAAGTTTTAGATAGTTGCAGTATATTAATAACAGACAATCAAGTCTGAAATTCTGACAGTGGAATTTCAAATATGAAGCAAAAAGTGACAAAGAATTTTCAAGGGAATGAGTTTTCTCTGCTGACTATGAAATTATACCTGTTTTTGCCTCTGCTTGCAAGTCAATCCTGGATCATCCACTGCATCTACAAACATTTTGTGTGTGTATAGTAAAAAATCAATTGTTTCCTGGTAAAAAAAAAATATATATATATATATATATATATTTATATACACATATAATTGCTATTTTTTATATTATTATTAATAAGGCTGTTATTAAGTCAGGCACTCTGACAGGTAATTTACATATAAATACCTTGTCTTATTTAATTCTCAAAACAAAGATTTAGAATAAAGGAGCAAGAAGCAGAATGGAACTATTTAGTTTGTCTTATATAGGAAAACATTTAAAAATAATGCTTTAGAAATTGGAATATATATTAAAACTATTAGGTAAAAAGGCATGATGCATAATAGTTTATAAAAATTATGAGTTTATTAATATGACTAAAAGAACATGGGTAAATTTCTTAAAATGAATGAATTTATTATTGAAGATACTGGAGTAAACAGCAAGTAGTTGGTATTCTATCATGTCACGATAATTAATTCTGATGGCTTCCCTAATATATAACAAATATTGGCTCCATGCCATTTGAAAAAACCCTACTCTAATGCTCGACCAAGATAATTTTTGTCATCTTAAAAGGATAATTCAAATAAGTGAATTTTCATTTGGAAGTCCATCTGGTATGCTGGAGAAGAAACCAGGTAAGGATTTGGAAGTTCCTTGTCCTTCTGTAAGCGTCTTTTAAATTCATGGATGCAATCAGCATCTGCAGTGATTTTGGAGCCCAAAAAAATAAAGTCTGACACTGTCTCCACTGTTTCCCCATCTATTTCCCATAAAGTGATGGGACCAGATGCCATGATCTTCGTTTTCTAAATGTTGAGCTTCAAGCCAACATTTTTACTCTCCTCTTTCACTTTCATCAAGAGGCTTTTGAGTTCCTCTTCACTTTCTGCCATAAGGGTGGTGTCATCTGCATATCTGAGGTTATTGATATTTCTCTCAGCAATCTTGATTCCAGCTTGTGCTTCTTCCAGCCCAGCGTTCCTCATGATATACTCTGCATATAAGTTAAATAAGCAGGGTGACAATATACAGCCTTGACGTACTCCTTTTCCTATTTGGAACCAGTCTGTTGTTCCATGTCCAGTTCTAACTATTGCTTCCTGACCTGCATACAGGTTTCTCAAGAAGCAGGTCAGGTGGTCTGGTATTCCCATCTCTTTCAGAATTTTCCACAGTTTATTGTGATCCACACAGTCAAAGGCTTTGGCATAGTCAATGAAGCAGAAATAGATGTTTTTCTGGAACTCTCTTGCTTTTTCTATGATCCAGCAGATGTTGGCAATTAGATCTCTGGTGCCTCTGCCTTTTCTAAAACCTGCTTGAACATCTGGGAGTTCACAGTTCACATATTGCTGAAGCCTGGCTTGTAGAATTTTGAGCATGACTTTAGTAGCGTGTGAGATGAGTGCAATTGTGCGGTAGTTTGAGCATTCTTTGGCATTGCCAGCAGCCATGAAATTAAAAGACGCTTACTCCTTGGAAGGAAAGTTATGACCAACCTAGATAGTATATTAAAAAGCAGAGACATTATTTGGCCAACAAAGGTCCATCTAGTCAAGGCTATGGTTTTTCCAGTGTTCATCTATGGATGTGAGAGTCGGACTGTGAAGAAAGCTGATCCCCGAAGAATTGATGCTTTTGAACTGTGGTGTTGGAGAAGACTCTTGAGAGTCCCTTGGACTGCAAGGAGATCCAACCAATCCATTCTAAAGGAGATCAATCCTGGGTGTTCATTGGAAGGACTGATGCTAAAGCTGAAACTCCAATACTTTGGCTACCTCATGCGATGAGTTGACTCACTGGAAAAGACTCTGATGCTGGGAAGGATTGGGGGCAGGAGGAGAAGGGGACGACAGAGAATGAGATGGCTGGATGGAATCACCGACTCTATGGACATGAGTTTGAGTGAACTCTGGGAGTTGGTGATGGACAGGGAGGCCTGGTGTGCTGTGATTCCTGGGGGTCGCAAAGAGTCGGACACGACTGAGTGACTGAACTGAACTGAACTGAACTGCCCTTCTGTGGCCACTCGCCCGGGTGACCTTGTGCAAGTCACTTACTCTGCTTGCACAGAGTCCTCTGAAAAATGAAGACTGAGGTCCTATAACCCTCAAAGGAGAGCTCTTAAGGATAAGGAAACAGTTAGTGATGTTTCCTGCTCCTCATTCCATTCCCATTCTTGCCCTTCCCCTCATTAACCAGGCCCTCCATATCAGTCATATGGTGGGGGAGCTTTCCAGCTGAAGGCAGTCTCCCTGCTGAGTACAATAATCGTAGGTAATCTTAATTTATTGAGCCTATGCTATGGTCCAGGTACTGTACTTAATGATTTACCTACATCAAATCATGTAATCCTTACAAAAACCCTGTGAACTGCAGATGTTATCATCTGCTGCTGCTGTTGCTGCTAAGTCACTTCAGTCATGTCCGACTCTGTGTGACCCCATAGACGGAAGCCCACCAGGCTCCCCTGCCACTGGGATTCTCCAGGCAAGAACACTGGAGTGGGTTGGCATTTCCTTCTCCAATGTGTGAAAGTGAAAAGTGAAAGTGAAGTCGCTCAGTCGTGTCCGACCCATAACGACCCTACGGACTGCAGCCTACCAGGCTCCTCCATCCATGGGATTTTCTAGGCAAGAGTGCTGGAGTGGCTTGCCATTGCCTTCTCTGGTTATCATCTGCAGTATACAGAAAAAGAAACTGGGGCATAGAGCACTTAGGTAACTTTCACAGAATTATGTTAGTTTTGAAAGGCCAAGGTGGGCTTCAGTCTCAAGCTGATCAGTCCATCTTCTACCTTTTAATATTACTCAAATTGGTTTCTACTAGGGTGAACTGCTCTAATAGTGTTCAGAAGATCTCACAGCATTTCTGTTCATTTTAGACTTTTCATACCCTATTGTGAATTCCTTTGTGAAATCAAATATATTTTATTTACCTACTTTCTCAGTTCATGTGTCTCAGCACAGCATCTGACACATGGAAGGGCCTTATGATAGCTGAATGAATTGTAACCATGTTCATTAGGAACATGATTTAACTTCGGAGACCTCACTTAAAGCAGCAGTTTGAAATCTAAGCTCCTCCAAGGGTCAGTGAATGGGTCTTAGTATTTCCATGTCTTCCTCACTTTCAAGAATTGCAGATAATGGGAATTATTTTTTTGTTTTATTTTTCTTCACGTAGGGATAGAGTCCATAATCAACAGGATTTAAAGGAGTCGCTGTTCCGCCAAAATTTGAAGTGTAACTGGAAGCATCATTGGCTACTGGGAATGTTTTTTTTAACTGAGTTGACTACAAATTGAATTGTGTTGATTGTTATTACAGGAGTTAGTGACTAAATTGTCTTGCTGTTAGCAGTACTGAAGTAAAACAAAATGCCAACTTTAACTGCACATCAGTTCAGTTCAGTTCATTTCAGTCGCTCAGTCGTGTCCGACTCTTTGCGACCCCATGAATCACAGCACCCCAGGGCTCCCTGTCTATCACCAACTCCCGGAGTTCACTCAAACTCATGTCCATAGAGTCAGTGATGCCATCCAGCCATCTCATTCTCTGTTGTCCCCTTCTCCTCCCGCCCCCAATCGCTCCCAGCATCAGAGTCTTTTCCAGTGAGTCAACTCATTGCAAGACGTGGCCAAAGTATTGGAGTTTCAGCTTTAGCATCAGTCCTTCCAATGAACACCCAGGATTGATCTCCTTTAGAATGGACTGGTTGGATCTCCTTGCAGTCCAAGGGACTCTCAAGAGTCTTCTCCAACATCACAGTTCAAAAGCATCAATTCTTCGGCCATCAGCTTTCTTCACAGTCCAACTCTCACATCCATACATGACCACGGGAAAAACCATAGCCTTGACTAGATGGACCTTTGTTGGCCAAATAATGTCTCTGCTTTTTAATATACTATCTAGGCTGGTCATAACTTTCCTTCTAAGGAGTAAGCGTCTTTTAATTCCATGGCTGCAATCAGCAACCACAGTGATTTTGGAGCCCAAAAAATAAAGTCTGACACTGTCTCCACTGTTTCCCCATCTATTTCCCATGAAGTAATGGGACCAGATGCCATGATCTTTGTTTTCTGAATGTTGAGCTTCAAGCCAACCTTTTAACTCTCCTCTTTCACTTTCATCAAGAGGCTTTTGAGTTCCTCTTCACTTTCTGCCATAAGGGTGGTGTCATCTGCATATCTGAGGTTATTGATATTTCTCCCAGCAACCTTGATTCCAGCTTGTGCTTCTTCCAGCCCAGCGTTCCTCATGATGTACTCTGCATATAAGTTAAATAAGCAGGGTGACAATATACAGCCTTGACGTGCTCCTTTTCCTATTTGGAACCAGTCTGTTGTTCCATGTCCAGTACTAACTGTTGCTTCCTGACCTGCATACAGGTTTCTCAAGAGGCAGGTCAGGTGGTCTGGTATTCCCATCTCTTTTAGAATGTTCCACAGTTTATTGTGATCCACACAGTCAAAGGCTTTGGCATAGTCAATGAAGCAGAAATAGATGTTTTTCTGGAACTCTCTTGCTTTCTCCATGATCCAGCGGATGTTGGCAATTTGATCTCTGGTGCCTCTGCCTTTTCTAAAATCTGCACATAGAGAATGTTATTTTTTCATAATCTTTATTACTAAAATAGAAGTATTAAAATATTATAACACTAAGTTGCAATAAATAAAAGTCAATCAATGGTACTTAATGATCTTTTTTCAGAAATATCATATTGTATATTTTATGTGGGCCAGTTTCCAAAAAACTTATTTTTTTTGGTCTATGCTAGTGATTAATTACAAAGAATGAATGAAATTGATCAGGTAACAATGCACATTAGTCTTTTAGTTGAATAAAAACTCAGGAATAATTTTGAGATTACCTGTTCCCTGGATATAACCTCTGCAGTATACAATCTTTGTTGATATCACTTAGCAATTGTTCTGTGGTGTTGGAGAAGACTCTTGAGAGTCCCTTGGCCAGCAAGGAGATCCAACCAGTCCATCATAAAGGAAATCAGTCCTGAATATTCATTAGACGGACTCATGCTGAAGCTGAAACTCCAATAATTTGGCCACCTGATGCGAAAAACTGACTCATTGGGAAAGACCCTGATGCTGGTAAAGATTGAGGGTGGGAGGAGAAGGGATGACAGAGGATGAGATGGTTGGACGACTTCACTGACTCAGTGGACATGAGTTTGAATAAACCCCAGGAGTTGGTGATGAACAGGAAGGCCTGACATACAGCAGTCCTTGGGGTCACAAAGGATCAGACATGACTGAGAAACTGAACTGAACAATGGTTCTTTTTTGGTGCTATATACCCTTCTTATGAGCTTCTCTCATAGCTAAGTTGGTAAAGAATCCACCTGCAATGCAGGAGACCCTGGTTCAGGGAAGAGCCACTGGAGAAGGGATAGGCTACCCACTCCAGTATTCTTGGGCTTACTTTGTGGCTCAGCTGTTAAATAATTCTCCAGCAATGTGGGAAACCTAGGTTTGAGCCCTGTGTTAGGAAGATCCCCTGGAGAAGGGAAAGGTTACCCACTCCAGTATTCTGACCTGGAGAATTCCATGGACTGTATAGTCCATGAGGTCGCAAAGAGTTGGACACAACTGAGCGACCTTTAGAGACCCTTCTTATAGCGCTTAGATTTGTTTCTCATTTGAAAAATACTATATTTGTTTTCTCAGATTGGAGACTTTAAGTGCCTAATGGTAGCTGAAGGATTCAGAATCATCCATTAATTTAAATTCAACATACATTTACTGATCACTTCTTGTTTGCCTAGAGTCTCTGCAGAGATTCTTGGCAGTATTTAAAGAGCAGAAGATACAGCTTTGCCCTAAAGAAACTTATATTTCAGTGTAGTTTATGAGAGTCTTAAATATTAGGCCAGTGGTTTAAAGTTGATGTATAGGCAAGAAATATCTCTGGTGAAAACTTGAGCAGGGGAAGATAATGATCAAAATGGAAAGCTTAATATGTCATATTTCTAAAAGCTGAATGAAAATGTGATGAAGCTGGATGAATGAAAGTTATTGTAGAAGGCTTTTGGGTTACCTACCAAAACTTGATAAATATGGGGTGGTTCTCTGGTAGTAGAAATGAAGATTAAGAAATGGAAGTAAGAAAATGCCTGGGGAAGATTTGGAGTCTTAGAGGACTGTTACTCCAATCAGTCATGAAGCTGCCCAGGCTCACAGCTCTTTCTAGGGGAAAGTGCTTTCCCCTAGAAAGCTTTTACATGCTTTTACATGAAAGAATAGACCTGGTGTTTATTACCGTATGCATTTCACCCCTTCCTTTCTGGAAGTAGTCAATTCATCTAATGATATTCTTCTTCCATCAGATCAGTCAATTTATATCAAGTTTATGGATTGATCTGGTATGAAAGGATAAGCTAAATCAGTCAAAGTCTCTCTGTAATTTAAACTAAAATGCCAGAAGAAAACAGTTAGGTGGAAAAAGTGAAACTAGAAGGATACACCTAAGATCAAAATAAGTAGAATAGGAGTCATATTAGAATATTAGTCATATTAAAGTCAGGGGCATATTAGTTGGATAAATTTTGGCAAAAATTATAATGGCATTAATAAATATTTATTTTTTTCATATCAGAACAAAACTAGCAATACATAGCTGACATTTAGTGAGTTTCAGAGGAAGTAAGACATGGAAAGAGACAAGATATTATAAGGATTTGTTATTGATGTAACCTTTGTGTGAGGTCTGGGCTTCACTGGGACCACCCGAGGAACTCAACAGAATATCTTTCAGAACTGTCTAGCTGAAGCGTGAGAGGTGGGAGAATGTATATCCATTTCTCATCATTTCAAGATTACCCTCAGGGTGATAACTCTAGATTCCTAGGAGTAGAATGTATCCTACCAAAGTAAATTCCTACCAGTGTCCTAGGTGTTGGGGAGACTGTGGGAGATAAACTGAAGACATGTGAAGCATTCTTGATAGGAAGCATTGTCAGAAAGAATTGAGTTCAAACCAGTACGAAGCTACTCATTGGCAGTTGTCAAGGCTGGAATCACGAGTATGCTGAGATGATGGAGGCTGCAGCATGGACACAACTGACGCAGTCTACCCTCTCACTGTCCAGCTTTGTTCATGCTTGCATACAGTCCCATCCATCAGTGAGTCTTCAAGGTCGAGGCTGGCTGCAGAGATTTAATAAACAAAGGTTAGTGAAACAAATTATAAGCTCATCACTGACCCCACGAGATTACTGGCCCAAAGGGATTAATTGATATTAAACATCTCTTTCTTCCACCACACATTCTAGATTTTCCTTACTCTTGCCCTACATTTCAGCTGATAGGCTGCTTGCCTGGTGGAGTGACAGAGGCCTTCATTCCTGAGTAGTTTGAATCCACAGTTTGCCTTTCCTTTATTAGATCATGGCTGCTGAAATTGTCCATTCACCATTGTGATCAAGCATTTCATATCAAGCAATTCTGAGCCACAGACATCATGGCCCTTCTCCAGAACCCTGAGGATGTGGCCTGACTCAGTTAAAACTGGCAGCTTCAAGAGCCACTCTATAATTAGGTCAAAGCAATGTTCCCAGGCATGGCATATGCTACTTTCAAAATCCAAAAGGCTCGAAGTACAGAGCACACAGAAATGATGATCATTTGTACTCCAGACTTTTGGATCCCTACAAACTACTGCTAATGTGGCAAGTCCTTACAGTTTGGAGGGACTTATCTCCCACTGTGCTGGCATGTATGTGTCTGGCATCTATATATGTGGATACTAGAGTATCTGGAGTATCTGCCACTTTCTGTCCACTAGGTCCAATTAGCATCATTAGGCATCAATATAGGAACTAGCATGATGTTCTTAGACATGTCAAGATGATTAAGGTCCCTGAATATTATATTGTGGCAGAGAGCAAGAGAGTTAACCTAGTGCTTGGACCAGACAATGAATCTGTACAGCTGTTGTCTCTTTGCAAACGGGAACAGCTTCAGATAGGTAGAAAAGAACATTAATATGTGCATATCAAGTGTCAATTATAGTAAAAAATCACATTCAGCACAGGAGCTGCTATTGAGGCTACCAAGTAATAAAGTTTACGGTGACTCATAATTAATTGCTTCTGGTTATGATCTCTATGGGTGTTTCAGGGTTTCACTAGGGGAACTGAGGGCCACATTCCCGTCAGCTCTGCATTTGAGAATGGCGCTAATCTTTACAATGTTCCCCAGGATGAATACTTGCTTCACTATATTCGTTACTATTGATTTACTGTATTTACTGAGAACACTCTGTTTTACTATAATTGCAAGATGGGGCCTGTAAAGACTCTTTTAGGAGTTTCCATTAGCCCTTTTTACCATAAAGCTTCTAAACTCACATTCTGTTGGCTACTAAGTATATACATTTCAATTATGCATTTGGAAAATAACTACAGGGTGTACATAGCCATATATCTCATTCCTTTCCCCAAGTCTAACTCCTTTAAGATCAGCTGTTTGTTTCTGTATTAATAGTCAAGTACAAAAATACTTTTGACTGAGTAAGCAAAATCTTTTTCCTCCTGGAACATGGACTAGGCTTCCTTGCATAGGGCTTATTGAACTCTGATTTCAGTTTTTCATCTGGAGGCAGTAAGGTCATGCAGGGATAAATGGCAAGTAATACCTTTTGAAGCAATTGCTTTGTTCATGTACTTGCTTAATCTGTTAATAAAGGGAGAGGCTTGTCTCCAGCCAGGACTGGAGTGTTTTTATTGGTTCAGAGGTCACAAGGGAGCATAGGTGTAGGAGGCCCTCAAATTCATTTGTCAAAATGTCTCCATTCTTGGTCTCAGCATGTCATTTATTTATTTATTTTACTATCAGCCTCATCGCTGACAGAAGTGACCCATTGCATGTACAAACCTGTATTTTTTGTGTCCCCTGCAATTACACTCTTACAAAATCTTCTGGTCAT
Source organism: Moschus berezovskii (assembly GCF_049115385.1). Lineage (NCBI taxonomy): Eukaryota > Metazoa > Chordata > Mammalia > Artiodactyla > Moschidae > Moschus > Moschus berezovskii. Next base: position 119,599,625 of record NC_142463.1, read on the forward strand.
GATTTTGAATGCCCTCTGACCTATGGATGTAGGAGGTGAGTGTTGCTTTAATCACACACATGACAGCCTTTTGTTTTATCCCTATACCCTAACTTGGTTGTTTTCTTTCTTTAAAATATCCACTGACTTGATGGACATGAGTTTGAGTGATTTCCGGGAGTTGGTGATGGACAGGGAGGCCTGGCATGCTGTGATTCATGGGGACGCAAAGAGTTGGTCATGACTGAGCGACTGAACTGAACTGAAGGGCTCTAAGAGTGGGATTCTGCATGGACCACATGAGAAGTGTCTAGAATGTCTACCAGAAGTGTCTACATTAAAGAGGAAAGCAGGAAAACACATCCAATGTACCCATTCCCAATTGGTTGACAATTTTCTCTGAGGATATGAACACACATGCACCTCCCAGTTATACATGTACTGTCTGAGCAAGTTCCTTCTGGCATTCAAATCATAAGAGAAACCAAGTGGTGGAAAGTGAAGACATACGAAATATACTTAATACAGTATATGGCCAGTTTGAAATGAGTCAAAGCTCTCACGGAACTTTCCACAGTAGCTTCAGCTGAAGGCAAAGATAAAGAGATGTGAGGCTGGACATTAGAGGTGTCTGACACCACAGGCAAGGCAATCCTACATTCTCAAGACTCAAGATCCTTTTGTCTCCTTACTTTCTATTCCTAAAGTGACACTCTCACCCTATGGTAAAGAAAAAAAAAAAAATCTTCCATTGTATTTTCAATTCAAAGCAACGGGGCAGCAAAGAAGGAGAGGACACACTTTTTCCTTTTAGAGCAAATAAAAAGTTGCACTCACCATTGTCTAGAACTTAGTTACGTGACCACATTTAGCCACCACAGAGGTTAGAAATTGTAATCTAATATGTTCTGAGCAGCTGGATACTTGGTTAGAAATAAGGAATTCTATTCATAGAAAGGGATTTCCAGGTGGTGCTAGCAGTAAAGAACCCGCCTGTCAGTGCAGGAGGTGCAAGAGATGTGGGTTCAACCCCTGGATCAGAAAGATCCCCTGGAGGAGGGCATGACAACCCACTCTAGTAGTCTTTCCTGGGGAACCCCATGGACAGAGTTTCGTTGCGGGTTATGGTCCATAGGGTCGCAAAGAGTCAGACATGATTGAAGTGAATTAGCACACATATACTTTCAAAGAAACAGTAGTTTCCAGCTCATGTCTCAGGTAAAATTTCAGAAACGTGTATGATGGTGTTTTTGTTTGGCACAGTGACTGGAAAGTCTTATCACTTAATTGGAAAATCTGAGGAGGTTGGGTGAACTGCAACATCCGGAAGCGCCTCACACAATAAACAGTTGGCTTGTATTCTTCACAGATTTTTAAATTCCTGAAGGATGCCTAGGTAGGTGGAAAAACAAACTGTAATTTTCTAAGTGTAGAGATTAACTCCATTTTCTGTGTTAATGTGCAACTGTAGCATGCACTGACTTTTTTAGAGATATAGGGAGTCAAGGGAGAATTGTATATGGTTAGGTTGCATCTTCAGGCAGAATTGTTCACTATTTCCAAAAGAAACCAACATCATCTGCAATAGGGCTGCTCATGGCATCTGCATCATTGATATAAGACAATATGAGATATTGTGTCAGTCACCCTCTGCATCACAGTCATCCTGGTTTAAGTGTAATCAACTTACTACTTTATTTCAAGTGTAGCTATGCCTGAGCATTCCCATATTAAATTATATATTTTAAATAAAGAATGTAAATTATTTTAAGTCATTTTTATTTTCTCCTTTTCTTGATACAGATACTTTGAAAAGAGTCAATAACACTTTTCAAAGCAATTATTGACTCTTTTCATAGTACTTATATAATAAGGTATATTTATAAATTTCAAGATAGTAAAGGTGACATTGTAAAACATTTAGTGTAACAATTGAGTGTTTCCTCTGATAGGGTTGAAAGCTACTATCTTCACAGAAGGAGGGAACTGAAACTGGGGAAAAATGTGTTCTTTCACAGAGGAATATGACAAGTCAAATCAGGGAGACAAGGATGATGTATAAATTGAGACATCATAAAATATGTTTAAGTAGAAGCTTTGAGACCAAAAAAAGTATACAGTTTAAGTACACAAGAAGTCAGTTAGTTGCACAAAAAGAACGGAGTGGATACATGGCACATGCTAAAAGTGAAACACTGTACTGTGTATTCTTAAATGAGAATGCCTTAAACTGTATCGGTTTTCAGGTCCGCTTTTCTTGTGTGACAGCCCTATTCTAATCCCCACTTTCACAGTAGTTAATTCTCGCTTGTTTCCTGCTCCTTTGCCATTTGTTATCTCTAATTTTCCTGGGTTATTTGGCACTCAAGTTTACTCAAGTATGCCTACAACGAAAAGAACATTCTCTCAGTGAAGACAGAGAAGGGGAAGGAGTGGAAATGTCTGCAAGTTTTGCCAAATTGAAGAGTAGGAACATGGCAAGGGTGCTAAGAAAATGGTGCTGCCGATGGCCAAAATGAGGATTGGCTTGAATTACTGAGAAAGGTGAGATGCTAAACTTTGATGCCAATCTCTATCTTATTTAAATTTTAATTACTTGCCCTTACTTATTTCTTAGCTCGTCACTCACCCCTCTTGTTTTCTCTACCTCTTTTTTTAGTATTTACCTATGAAGTTCCCTTTTATATTTTATTCTAAATGCTCCACAGTTACAGAAATGGTGTTAATTTCTAAAGCTTCATCTTTCTGATCGGCCATGTATGTGAGATTAAATTAATTAATTCTAATTGCACTAAACACTATATACACCAGAACATGAAAAAGATAGACACTGAAATACTTCTTTTCATCAAAGTTCTGTTGATGTGAAACTGTTTTAATAAAAGTAAAAAGAAGCATAAATCTCAGTTCACCTGCCATGGTGGAGAGGACAGATACTCTGATTAACTTTTTTTTAAAAAATATAAATTCCATATTACCAATGGAAAACAGTTCAAAATTAGGAAAGGAGTATGTCAAGGCTGTATATTGTCACCTTGCTTATTTAATTTCTATGCAGAGTACATCATGTGAAATGTCAGGCTGGATGAATCACAAGTTGGAATCAAGATTGACAGGAGAAATACCAAAACCTCAGATATGCAGATGACACCACCCTTACGTCAGAAAGTGAAGAAGAACTAAAGATCCTCTTAATGAAAGTGAAAGAGGAGAGTGAAAAATCTGGCTTAAAACTCAACATTCAAAAATGAAGATCATGGCATCCAGTCACATCACAACAAATGCACGGGGAAACAATGGAAATAGTGACAGACTTTATTTTTGGGGGGCTCCAAGATCACTATGGATGGTGACTGCAGTCATGAAATTAAAAGACATTTGCTCCTTGGAAGAAAAGCTATAACAAACCTATACAGCATATTAAAAAGCAGAGACATCACTTTGATGCCAAAGTCCGTAGAGTCAAAGCTATGGTTTTTCCAGTAGTCACGTATGGATATGTATGTGAGAGTTGGACCATAAAGAAGGTTGAGTGCTGATGAACTGATGCTTTCAAACTGTGGTGTTGAAGAAAACTCTTGAGAGTCCCCTGGACAGCAAGGAGATCAAGTCAGTCAATCCTAAAGGAAATCAGCCCTGAATATTCATTGGAAGGACTGGTGCTGAAGCTAAAGCTCCAAAATTTTGGCCACCTAATTTGAAGAGCTGTCTCATTGGAAAAGACTTTGATGCTGGGAAAGACTGAGGGCATGAGGAGAAGGGGATGACAGAGGATGAGATAGTTGGATGGCATCACTGGCTGAATGGACATGAGTTTGAGCAGGCTCTGGGAGACAGTGAAGGAGAGTGAAACCTGGAGTGTTGCAGTCCATGGGGCTGCAAAGAGCTGGACATGACTGAGTGACTGAACAATAGCACAGGGTACTATAGGATCTCAGATAAAATGATTTTGCCTGAAAATTTGGGCAATAAAGAGCAAATATGTGGAATGAATTTTAGAGTAAACATTAACAGCACAAAGAGGAAATGGAAAAAAAAGGCAATATGCATAGAACAAGAAGCATAGAATCAAAATCTTGTTTATACTTGAGCAAGGAAAATTAAGAAATTAGACTATGTGAGGATAAATGGGAGTTAGGCCAGAAGGGAGACAATAGAAAGTATGAAAATGAAGTTTGATATAAAGCTAAACTAAGACAATCACTATACTCTTAGCTAAAAAATTTGAACTTTGTACATATATTCATCTATTGCTACTGATAGTGAGGCTAATATATATCACACAGAAAGGAACTTTGTCAAGTAATAATACAATTTTCATAGCAGTTGAAGTGACACACCTGAGACTGGTGAGTTTGAGGTGCCAATATGACATTCAAATGAAAATAACTAGTTGGCAACTGGAAGTATGGAGCTTGGGCAGTGGAGTGAGATTAGAACTGAGTAATAATACTGGCCAAGTATTGGAATTTGGATCCTGTTTGAAGTTACATTGCTCAGCAATGGCCACAGGACTTGAAAAGTTCAGTCTTCATTCCAATCCCAAAGAAAGGCAATGCCAAAGAATGCTCAAACTACCGCACAATTGCACTCATCTCACACGCTAGTAAAGTCATGCTCAAAATTCTCCAAGCTAGGCTTCAGCAATATGTGAGTCATGAACTTCCAGATGTTCAAGCAGGTTTTAGAAAAGGCAGAGGAACCAAAAATCAAATTGCCAACATCCGCTGGATTATGGAGAAAGCAAGAGAGTTCCAGAAAAACATCTATTTCTGCTTCATTGACTATGCCAAGGCCTTTGACTGTGTGGATCACAATAAACTGTGGAACATTCTGAAAGAGATGGGAATACCAGACCACCTGACCTGCCTCTTGAGAAACCTGTATGCAGGTCAGGAAGCAACAGTTAGAACTGGACATGGAACAACAGACTGGTTCCAAATAGGAAAGGGAGTATGTCAAGGTTGTATATTGTCACCCTGCTTATTTAATTTATATGCAGAGTAGATCATGAGGAACGTTGGGCTGGAAGAAGTACAAGCTGGAATCAAGATTGCCGGGAGAAATATCAATAACCTCAGATATGTAGATGACACCACCCTTATGGCAGAAAGTGAAGAGGAACTCAAGGACCTCTTGATGAAAGTGAAAGCGGAGAGTGAAAAGGTTGGCTTGAAGCTCAACATTCAGAAAACGAAGATCATGGCATCTGGTCCCATCACTTCATGAGAAATAGATGGGGAAACAGTGGAAACCGTGTCAGACTTTATTTTTTTGGGGCTCCAAAATCAGTGCGGATGCTGATTGCAGCCATGAAATTAAAAGACGCTTGCTCCTTGGAAGGAAAGTTAGATAGCATATTAAAGAGCAAGGACATTACCTTGCCAACCAAGGTTCGCCTAGTCAAGGCTATGGTTTTTCCTGTGATCATGTATGGATGTGAGAGTTGGACTGTGAGGAAGGCTGATCGCCGAAGAATTGATGCTTTTGAGCTGTGGTGCTGGAGAAGACTCTTGAGAGTCCCTTGGACTGCAAGGAGATCCAACCAGTCCATTCTAGAGGAGATCAATCCTGGGTGTTCATTGGAAGGGCTTATGCTAAAGCTGAAGCTCCAGTACTTTGGCCACCTCATGCGACGAGTTGACTCACTGGAAAAGACTCTCATGCTGGGAGCAATTGGGGGTAGGAGGAGACGGGGAAGACAGAGAATGAGGTGGCTGGATGGCATCACTGACTCAATGAACATGAGTTTGAGTGAACTGCGGGAGTTGGTGATGGACAGGATGGCGTGCTGTGGTTCATGGGGTCGCTAAGAGTCAGACAGGACTGAGCGACTGAACTGAACTGAACTGAAGTTACATTAAGAACATGTTGAACAAGCCAAGAAGAGGGCAAATGGTAGCACCAAAATACAAGGTATGGGTTAAGGAAGAGATGACAATGAAAGAAATAGGAACTAACTATAAACCAGGATGAACTGTGGTCTGGAAGCTGAAATAAGAAAGATATTCAGGAAGGGAGCTCTTACTAAGCCAAATTCTACAGAGAACCTCAGGTTCGGATTAAAATGCATTATTTCCTTGTGGGATCTCAAACTTTTCCCTCATCCAGAGATTAATTAAAAACTGAGGAATAACTCAAAACCAGAAAACCTATGAATAACATGCATCGAAGAAAGCTGATCGCCGAAGAATTGATGCTTTTGAACTGTGGTGCTGGAGAAGACTCTTGAGAGTGCCTTATACTGCAAGGAGATCCAACCAGTCCATTCTAAAGGAGATCAATCCTGGATGTTCATTGGAAGGACTGATGCTAAAGCTGAAACTGCAATACTTTGGCCACCTCATGCGACGAGTTGACTCACTGGAAAAGACTCTGATGCTGGGAAAGGTTGGGGGCGGGAGGAGAAGGGGACGACGGAGAATGAGATGGCTGGATGGCATCACCGACTCGATGGACATGAGTTTGAGTGACCTCCGGGAGTTGGTGATGGACAGGGAGGCCTGGAGTGCTGTAATTCATGGGGTCGCGAAGAGTCGGACATGACTGAGCGACTGAACTGAACTGAACTGAACTGAAGAATAATAAGTATCATGTGTGCATGCTTAGTTGTGTCCGACTTTTTGGGACCCCATGGACTCTGGCCCACACCCCTCCCCCCCAGGCTTCTCTGTCCATGGGACTTTTCAGACCAGAATACTGGAGTGGACTGCCATTCCCTTCTCCAGGGGATCTTCTTGGCACAGGGATTGAACCCTTGTCTCCTGCATTTCAGGCACATTCTTTACACCTGAGCCACCAGGGAAGCTCTTACCTGAAAATATCCCTTTATGGAGTTTATAGTAGGACCAATGCTCTAAATCCACTTCCAGCATCCCACCTTTGCAGGTTAATTCTCTCAAGCATAGGTTGGTGCACTATGGTATTTGGAGGTGGGATAGAAAAAAGGCTAAGTGCATAGGCTTTGTTTTAATAAGCAACTTGGTTTCAAATATGGCTTTCCCACTTAAATGATTAGAGCAACCATTGGAAGCTACTTGACCCTCTGAGATTCAATTTCCTGATCCATAAAAGAGAAAATATACTAATTTTGTAGGGTTGTCGATGAGAATGAAATGAGATAATTGCATATAAAACACTTAATCTGGCACATAAAGAGGGTTCAATAAATAAGAGCTATTATTATTATACTGGGCTGCTGTGTGATGAGAACCCTGCTTGACTTTTCGTTTACCATGCAACACTGGGGAGTTTTTGGCAGCAACCACTAAGCAATTTGTTGGCACACAACCTTTCAATTATCTGCACTACTGATCCCCTCCATTAGCATGGATAAGAGAAAGTGTATGACATAGATAAGCCAGAGGGATGGGAAACCAACAACAGCAGCAACAACAACAAAACAGTCCAGCCATACATCCATACAAATTTCTATTAGGAATTTAGGAAAGGTTTCTCATAGCTACAGATTTATATCTTTGAAGAAAGGAATCCCAGTTCCTCTGTGCATGAGTTCTTTAACCTGCTCATAACCAATGCTAGCTCTTCTTTGTCATTGCTTTATTTTTACGTAACAAATCTCCATTTAAGGAAATACACCAAGAGGTTTTGTTCTTTGTGTTTTAATGATTCACCTCTGATTCTGTTTTCAATGCTGTGCCTCTGTCTAGCTATGCTAAGAACTACTCAAGTTATTTGAGAGTCAATGGAATAGTAATCAAAAGTTCCACCTTGACACTGAATTCTCTCCCTTTGAAATATGGAGATGACTTTTTTCCCCACAAGGCTAAAGAGGTTTTACTTAGAGGTGTTATAAATTTATCGGTTTTATTTTTGGCCACTGGAGGGCCACTAATGAAATTGAGACCTTGAGCATGACTAAAAACTAGAAATCAGAGATGAAAGTTGAAAGCAAGTGTTCCTGTGGTTTGTGCCCAAATCTAAATACAGACAAATTTGAGTGCAGGTTAGTCTGATGCTGTAGAGGAGTGATTTGGCTTCATGGGACAAATGTTGTATCACTAACGTGACTTAGATCTCCAACTTTGGGAAAAAGTGGAATGTCTCCTTCATTTCTTTTATTTTAGTGATTGTTTATCGTCTTTTTCCCTTTCTGGTTAATAATCTCCCAGCACCCTGTTCTTTCAATGGAGGTCCTATCAAGTAATGCTGACCCTTGGTTCTTTTCTTAACTTTTCCCCCTTTTCTATTATTCCTAAACCCTGTCTACTACTCCAAAGTCTCTCCTCATCAATGACCTTCCCTAACAATTATGCTTCATGGATTCTTTAATGAACTCCCCACCCCTTGCCATACACACCACCATCTGTGCTGACCTCAATGCTTCTCCAGGAGATAGTGAAGAATAGGAAAGCCAGGCATGCAGCAGTCCATGGGGTCACGTAGAGTCGGACATGCCTTAGTGACTGAACAACAACAATACTTCCAGATCTATTTAGGTCAACCACATAGTGCCATGCACTTGTGCTTAGACATCAGGTTTTCCAGAAATGGTCAGATTTGTACACAAAGGCAGGCAGCCAACATTTGGGAATATGTGGGTTGCCATTCCCTTCTCCCAGGGCTCTTCCCTAACCAGAGATGGAATCTGGGTCTCCTGCATTGCAGGCAGATTCTTTCCTGCTGAGTCACCGAGGAAGCCCATTTGTGGACTGTGGCACCCAAATTAGTGTGGTGACCTAAGGTCTGATCTCAGCTGTTATGAATATACAAGGAATAGGCAAGAAATGATAGGAAATATCTTTGGAAGTGGTGATATTCATACTCAGGAAAGTATTGAAACTGAAATTTGAAATGGCATCTGATTTGAAATGGTATGCCAAAGTAGAAGATACAGGGAGGGACAAAGTCTGGCTGTTTGGTGAGATAGCTGGAAAGGTCCATTACATCAATCAGCCAAGCAGCCTGGAATTTCAAGAGAGAACTGAAGCTGTAAATCTGGGAAGAGGTGGGGACAGGGTTTAAGGTCTTTGGTGTTTCTGAAGAAAACTGAAGTTTAGAAGATACACAAGCATCCAGAGATTCACCTGAGACTGTCAGATACCCAGCCCCTGAGTAACTCTAGATCCCACCTGTGGGAATAGCCTACTGAATTCATTACTACGACTATTTAAGAGACACCCAGGAAACATAGGCTTTAAGTCTCCAGAACCAGGAGGTAAGTCTGATACATTCCTTGTTAATGACTAGTTGTGGGTTTTTATTTTTTTCTGTTTTGTTTGTTTGTGTGTTTGTTATGAACTCAAACTTTTGAAATTCCCGTTAATTTCATTCTACTTTACTGATTTTGAATTTTAGTGCATACATGAAATAATGACAATTTTGGCTCTAGAGACCCTTTTTGTATGTTATTCTGTTGCTGTTTGCCTACCAAAGATAAGGTTTCTGAAATGTTCTGTTCTTTCTATGTAAACCTGTACTGTTTCAAAACCTCTTTTACCTACGAACATACACTGTGACCGTTGCCAGTCTTTAAATCATACACAGAAATTGCTTTAAAAAATTGTTATTCTTTAGTTTTTTAATTGGAAAAAAATTAATTGAAGTATGGTTGATTTACAATCTATCAGTTTTAGGTGTTTAGTAAAGTGACTCACATGTATGTATATGAATATATATTCTTTTTTCAAATTCCTTTATATTACAAGATATTGAGTATAGTCCTCTGTGCTATACTGTAGATTCTTCCTGTTTCTCCATTTTATACATAATAGTATGTATATATTACTCTCAAACTCCAAATTTATCCCTCCCTCACCTTTTCCCATTTGGTAACCATAAGTTTGTTTTCTATTTGTTTTTAAGTCTATTTTTGCTTTATAAATAAGTTCATTTGTATCATTTGTTAGATTCCACACACACGTGATAATGTATATTTGTCTTCCTTTGCCTGACTGACTTCACTTTGTATGATAGTCTCCAGGTCCATCCGTGTTGTTGCAAATGACATTATTTTATCCTTTTCGTGGCTGAGTAATCTTCATGACCCAGATAATCACAATGGTGTGATCACTCACCTAGAGCCAGACATCTTGGATTGTGAAGTCAAGTGGGCCTTAGGAAGTATCATTACGAACAAAGCTAGTGGAGGTGATGGAATTCCAGTTGAGCTATTTCAAATCCTAAAAGATGATGCTGTGAAAGTGCTGCACTTAATATGCCAGCAAATTTGGAAAACTTAGCAGTGGCCACAGGACTGGAAAAGGTCAGTTTTCATTCCAATCCCAAAGAAAGGCAAAGCCAAAGAATGCTCAAACTACTGCACAATTGCCCTCATCTCACACACTAGTAAAGTCATGCTCAAAATTCTCCAAGCCAGGCTTCAGCAATACATGAAGTGTGAACTTGCAGATGTTCAAGCTGGTTTTAGAAAAGGTAGAGGAACCAGTGATCAAATTGCCAACATCTGCTGGATCATCGAAAAAGCAAGAGAGTTCCAGAAAAAAATATTTTTTTCTGCTTTATTGACTATACCAAAGCCTTTGACTGTAGATTCACAAGAAAATGTGGGAAATTCTGAAAAAGATACGAATACCAGACCACCTGACCTGCTTCTTGAGAAATCTGTATGCAGGTCAGGAAGCAACAGAACTGGACATGGAACAACAGACTGGTTCCAAACAGAGAAAGGGATATGTAAAGGCTGTATATTGTCACCCTTATTTAACTTATATGCAGGGTACATCATGCAAAACGCTGGGCTGGATGAAGCACAAGGTGGAATCAAGATTGCTGGGAGAAATATCAATAACCTCAGATATGCAGATGACACCACCCTTATGGCAGAAAATGAAGAACTAAAGAGCCTCTTGATGGAAGTGAAAGAGGAGAGTGAAAAAGTTGGCTTAAAGCTCAACATTCAGAAAACTAACATTATGGCATCTGGTCCCATAACTTCATGGCAAATAGATGGGGAAACAGTGGCTGACTTTATTTTTTTGGGTTCCAAAATCACTGCAGATGGTGAATGCAGACATGAACTTAAAAGACACCTACTCCTTGGAAAAAAAAGTTATGACCAACCTAGATAGCATATTAAAAAGCAGGGACATCACTTCGCCAACAAAGGTTCGTCTAGTCAAGGCTATGGTTTTTCCAGTAGTCATGTATGGATGTGACAGTTGGACTGTAAAGAAAGCTGAGTACCAAAGAACTGATGTTTTTGAACTGTGGTGTTGGAGAAGACTCTTGAGAGTAAGGAGATCCAACCAGTCCATCCTAAAGGAAATCAGTCCTGAGTGTTCATTGGAAGGACTGATGTTGAAGCTGAAACTCCAATACTTTGGCCACCTGATGAAAAGAATGAATCGTTTAAAAAGACCCTGATGTTGGGAAAGATTGAAGGCAGGAAAAGAAGGGGACAACAGAAGGTAAGATGGTTAGATGGCATCACTGACACAATGGACATGATTTTCGGTAAACTCCAGGAGTTGGTGATGAACAGGAAGGCCTTGTGTGCTGCGGTCCATGGGGTCACAAAGAGTTGGACACGACTGAACTGAACTGACCTGAATATTCCATTGTGTCATACACTGATTAATAATAATGTAACAACACTGGCTCTTTAGTTGTGACAAATGTACCATACCAGTGAAAATAAAAAATAAGGGAAACTGGCAGTGGGATATATGAGAATTTTCAGTGTTATCTTCTCAACTTTTCTGTGACTCTAAAACTGTTTTAAAATAAAAAGTAAAAACAAAAAAGTGACCAGACATTTATTTACTATTAGCCTACTGTGAATTAGATCTGGGGGGTAAATGATGGTGGCATTTATGTTAGAATGGCAGAGATAAACTGTTAAGACTGCCTAAATGCACAAGTGAAGAGTCAGCAGCAAGCCTGAGATGAGTGGGTAACCATCTCCCTTATATTGGGTATTGCTAGCACAAGTATGCTAGATTCCCTCTAGGATCAGTAGGCTCTTCCCTAAACTAAAACTTCCCTAAACCTTCTTCAAAGACATTTCCCCCTAAGACATGTCCATCTGCTCTCCTTCACCCCAGAATCTTGAACTGAAATCAGTTTAAAACCATTTCATATTATTCTTGCTTTTCCAGTTTCTCACTGTGATCTCTCCTGATACTCAGAAACAGCCTTCTATTTTTACTGACCTATCTCCTTTCTCAACCTCTCAACTGTGACACAGTTTCAACTGTTTCCTTTCAGCCTACCTTCTTTTCTGTATTTTACAGAATGCTTACTCCAGTACTTTTTCAGAATCTTTTTACTCAGTTCAGTTCAGTTCAGTTCAGTCGCTCAGTCGTGTCCGACTCGCTTAAAAATTGCCATTGGATGGTTGGCTTTCTGATGATGATAAGTATCACAACCTAGTGTTTGAATATGAATGACTTGATGCTTAAATGTGAAAGAGCCAAAGCTGGTACCAGGTATGTGCACCTCTTTCTCCCTTTTGGGATCCTTTGTCTCTATTTTTGTCTCTTCTTTACCTTGGAGTTTACTGCCACTCTGAGTATCAATGTATTGATAAACCCATAGTGATGACCCGTCAGAGCTACCTCAACCTCTGTTCCTATCCATTTCATTACCAAATTTTTTCAATTGCAGTCTAATTTTTCTTCGTTGAATTTTCTCTTTGATCAATGTGCCATGCATATTTAGCCCAACCAACACCCAATTCCTCTTCTGGGCACAAGAGAGGCTGATAGTTTACTGCATTTCTTGAAGCTATATATGGCCATGTGACTTGCTTTGGCCAATGAAATGTACATAGAAGTGATGCATATCACTTTCTTGTAGAAATGTTTAATTGCCAGCGTATAACTCTCCTGTCCTTTCTTCCACCATGGTGACCGTGGGACTTGTGTTTATATGGAGATGTATGAGATCAAAAGTGCCAATACATGGTAGACAGTTGCCCTGGAGAGTTGCCTGGACATGCTGTAGACTTCATATAAGTCAATAAGTGTTATTGCATTAAAAGGAACTAAAATTGTGAGAATATTTTTGACACTGCATAACCTAGAATATTTTGACTATTATAGTTGAAAAGTAATCTCAAGTGTATAATACACTGTTAGTAATTGACGATATCTTAATATAATACCTCTTCCAGAGTATTTCCATTGTGATAGGAGATCCCAGGGGACAAGATATCTTAACTGAGAAGAATGAACTACTAATAATGGAGTGGAAGACTCTTGGGCATATTATAGAAGATGATATTTTGGAATAAGAGAGTCTGTTTGCTCTTTAATCACACCATGACGGTATATGGTCAGATGACTATATACATTTACATTTTAGGAAGTACAATTTGTGATAAATGCAAACTGTGAAATCTAAGCTCCTGTGATAAGTTTTCTCCTCTAGTTCAATTTGAATATCATTATCATAAATTTTTAGATCATTCACTGTATCCTCAACTTTCCTCATGTTTTTGATTTTTACCCAGGTTCAAATACCCTCTTTTTTGATTAATAATAATAATAATAACTTCTTTTATGAGTTTCTTGATGAAAGTGAAAGAGGAGAGTGAAAAGGTTGGCTTGAAGCTCAACATTCAGAAAACAAAGATCATGGCATCTGGTCCCATCACTTCATGGGAAATAGATGGAAAAACAGTGGAAACAGTGTCAGACTTTGTTTTTTTGGGCTCCAAAATCACTGCAGATGCTGATTGCAGCCATGAAATTAAAAGACGCTTGCTCCTTGGAAGGAAAGTTATGACCAACCTGGATGGTATGTTGAAAAGCAGAGACATTACTTTGCCAACCAAGGTCCGTCTAGTCAAGGCAATGGTTTTTCCCGTGGTCATGTATGGATGTGAGAGTTGGACTGTGAAGAAAGCTGATCGCCGAAGAATCGATGCTTTTGAACTGTGGTGTTGGAGAAGACACTTGAGAGTCCCTTATACTGCAAGGAGATCCAACCAGTCCATTCTAAAGGAGATCAATCCTGGATGTTCATTGGAGGGACTGATGCTAAAGCTGAAACTTCAATACTTTGGCCACCTCATGAGACGAGTTGACTCACTGGAAAAGACTCTGATGCTGGGAAAGGTTGGGGGCGGGAGGAGAAGGGGACGACGGAGAATGAGATGGCTGGATGGCATCGCCGACTCTGTGGACATGAGTTTGAGTGTACTCCGGGAGTTGGTGATGGACAGGGAGGCCTGGCGTGCTGTGATTCATGGGGTCGCGGAGAGTGGGACACGACTGAGCGACTGAACTGAACTGAACTGAACTGAACTGAAGTAGGATACAAGCTTTTTATGTGTGTTATCAGTATTCTCTTCAATGACTCTGAGAGATATCACCCCTAAAGGGACATGGTTAGAAAGTAGGTGATAGAAGCAAGATTCAAACCGAGATCAACTTGAGACTGTATGCTCATTTTGCCATGAGGTCTGTCTCTACTTAGATGAAACTCACATTTACTCCAAGGCCCAACTTAAGCTCCCCCACACCAGTGAAGTGTCTTCTCTGACAGTCCTCTACACAATGGCATCTTCTTTGCAACCCTCATTGTCATTTGGAACCAAGGTGACTTGTCTCCAAAGATGCCTCTCCAGTGACTCATGCATCCTGATGTTCAGACTCTGAACAGGCTGTCCTTGTGACTTGCATTTTTACCCATAATATGTGATGGAAGTGACATTGCATGAATGGTAAATCCTCAGAAACCTTGCAACTTTGTCCTCAGACTCTGGAAATACTCTCTTAATTAATTCATTAACTTGTTAGCTCAGTCGTGTCTCTTTCCAACACCAAGGACTAAACAGTTCATGGAATTTTCCAGTCCAGAATACTGGAGTGGGTAGGCTTTCCTTTCTCCAGGGGATCTTCCTAATCCAGGAAATGTGGTCTCCTGCATTGCAGGTGAATTCTTTATCAGCTAAGCCATCAGATGCCAAATATCATATGAGATGCCTAAATCATCTGAGACTACTGGGAGAGAGTGCAGGGTAGCCATATGAAGATGACATGTGGAGACATACATGTGCCTGGGTAGCCTCTGTGTCAGACATTCCATCAGAGGCACCATACATTGAAATAAAGGAGTATTTGGGATGTCCAGCCCAGGTAAGTCTGAAGATAATTCCAGTTCCAAGTGTTATCTGTCAACAACTGCCTGAGAGACCCCAAAGGAGAATCACCAGTTAAACCCAGTCAAATCAAGAACCATCAGTTGTTATAATGATAAAGTTGTTCTTTTTTTTTTTCTAACCCATTAACATTTGGGGACATTTATTACACCTCAAGGGATTATATCTGATAGACAGAGTGCCTGATAAACTATGGACAGAGGTTCGTGTCATTGTACAGGAGGCAATGATCAAGACCACCCCCAAGAAAAAGAAATGCAAAAAGCAAAATGGTTGTTTGAGGAGGCCTTAAAAATAGCTGAAAGGAGGCCTTACAAATAGCTGAGAAAAGAAGAGAAGCAAAAGGCAAAGGAGAAAAGGAAAAATATACCTATTTGAATGCAGAGTTCCAAAGAATAGAAAGGAGAGATAAGAAAGCCTTTCTCAGTGATTAGTGCAAAGAAATAGAGGAAGACGATAGAATGGGAAAGAGTAGAGATCCCTTCAAGAAAATTAGAGATACCAAGGGAACACTTCATGCAAAGATGGGTGCAATAAATAACAGAAATGGTATGGACATAACAGAAGCAGAAGATATTAAGAAGAGGTGGCGAAGAACTATACAATGAAATGGTCTTCACAACCCAGATAACCACGATGGTGTGATCACTCACCTAGAGCCAGACATCCTGGAGTGTGAAGTTAAGTGGGCCAAGATGAGAGTGAAAAACTTGGCTTGAAGCTCAACATTCAGAAAACTAAGATCATGGCATCGGGTCCCATCACTTCATGGGAAATAGATGGAGAAACAGTGGAAACAGTGTCAGACTTTATTTTGGGGGGCTCCAAAATCACTGAGGATGTTGATTGCAGCCATGAAATTAAAAGATGCTTACTCCTTGGAAGGAAAGTTGTGACCAACCTAGATAGCATATTAAAAAGCAGAGACAGTACTTTGCCAACAAAGGTCCATCTAGTCAAGGCTACGGTTTTTCCGGTGGTCATGTATGGATGTGAGAGTTGGACTGTGAAGAAAGCTGACCGCAGAAGAATTGATGCTTTTGAAATGTAGTATTGGAGAAGACTCTTGAAAGTCCCTTGGACTGCAAGAAGATCCAACCAGTCCATTCTAAAGGAGATCAATCCTGGGTATTCATTGGGAGGACTGATGCTAAAGCTGAAACTCCAATACTTTGGCCACCTCATGCGAAGAGTTGACTCACTGGAAAAGACTTTGATGCTGGGAGGGATTGGGGGCAGGAGGAGAAGGGGACGACCGAGAATGAGATGGCTGGATGGCATCACCGACTCAATGGACATGAGTTTGAGTGAACTCCGGGAGTTAGTGATGGACAGAGAGTCCTGGCGTGCTGTGATTCCTGGGGTCACAAAGAGTAGGACACGACTGAGCGGCTGAACTGAACTGAACTGAACTAGGAAGCATCACTATGAACAAAGCTAGTGGAGGTGATGGAATTCCAGTTGAGCTATTTCAAATCCTAATAGTTGATGCTGTGAAAGTGCTGCACTCATTATATCAGCAAATTTGGAAAAATCAGCAGGGGTCACAGGAATGGAAAAAGTCAGAATTCATTCCAATCCCAAAGAAAGGCAATGCCAAAGAATGTTCAAAGTACTGAACAATTGTACTCATCTCACACGCTAGCAAAGTAATGCTCAAAATTCTCCAAGCCAGGCTTCAACAGTGTGTGAAACGTGAACTTCCAGATGTTCAAGCTGGTTTTAGAAAAGGCAAAGGAACCAGAGATCAAATTGCCAACATCTATTGGATCATCGAAAAAGCAAGAGAGTTCCAGAAAAAATATATGCTTCTGCTTTATTGACGACACAAAAGCTTTTGACTGTGCGGATCACAACAAAATATGGAAAATCCCTCAAGAGATGGGAATACCAGATCACCTTACTTGCCTCCTGAAAAATCTGTAGTCGGGTCAAGAAACAACAGTTAGAACCGGACATGGAACAACCGACTGGTCCCAAATTGGGAAAGGAGTCCGTCAAGGCTATATATTGGCACCCTGCTTATTTAACTTATATGGAGAGTACATCATGTGGCAAGCTGGAATCAAGATTGCTGGGAGAAATTATCAATAACCTTAGATACACAGATGACACCACCCTTATGGCAGAAAGCGAAGAACTAAAGAGCCTCTTGTTGAAAGTGAAAGAGGAGAGTGAAAAAGTTGGCTTAAAACTCAACATTCAGAAAACTAAAATCATGGCATATAGATGGGGAAATAATGTAAACAGTGAGAAACTTTATTTTGGGGGTCTCCAAAATCACTGCAGCCATGAAATTAAAAGACGCTTGCTCCTTGGAAGAAAAACTATGACCAACCTAGATAGCATATTATAAAGCAGACATAACTTTACCAAATCTGTCTAGTCAAATCTATGTTTCTTTCCAGTAGTCATGTATATATATGAGAGTTGGACTATGAAGAAAGCTGAGCACTAAAGAATTGATGCTTTTGAACTGTGGGATTGGAGAAGACTCTCGAGAGTCCCTTGGACTGCAATGAAATCAAAACTGTCCAGTCAATCCTAAAGGAAATCAGTCCTAAATATTCATTGGAAGGACTGATGCTAAAGCTGAAACTCCAATATTTTGGCCACCTGATGTGAAGAACTGACTCATTAGGAAAGACCCTGATGCTGGGAAAGATTGAAGGCAGGAGGATAAGGGGATGACAGAAATTGTTGGATAGCAACACCAACTCAATGGACATGAGTTTGAGCAAGGTCCGGGATTTGGTGATGGACAGGGAAGCCCAGTGTTTTGCAGTCCATGGGGTCACAATGAGTTGGACACGACTGAGCAACTGAAATGATTGATTGCACCTCAACAGGTATTTTGAACAGGAGCTTACCATATATTGTCATTTTTCCCCACTACTGGCATGTTATATCTCTGTGGCCTTCTATTCTACTCATTTAAAAAATGTTAATACTTAATATGTTTGATCTATCACCATCATATTGATTGAATGCTTTCTGGGATTTTCTTTCTTTCTTTTTTTTAATCTTTTATTTGAGATGAATCTCCAGCTTAGCACCTGGGGTATATGAGAACTCAACAAGTGTTTATTCGTTAATTGATAAGCTCCTTAAGGTCATAGACTATGTTTGCACACTTTTATATTTCTTGCCATTATGGAGCTTTTTAGTATACCTTCAAGACCTTTTTGGCAAGTCTTATGCCAGGCAACCGGAGAAGGCAATGGCAAGCCACTCCAGTACTCTTGCCTAGAAAATCCCATGGATGGAGGAGCCTGGTAGGCTGCAGTCCGTGGGGTTGCTAAGGGTCGGACACGACTGAGCGACTTCACTTTCACTTTTCACTTTCACACATTGGAGAAGGAAATGGCAACCCACTCCAGTGTTCTTACCTGGAGAATCCCAGGGACGGGGGAGCCTGATGGGCTTCCATCTATGGGGTCACACAGAGTAGGACACGACTGAAGTGACTTAGCAGCAGCAGCATGCTAGGCAACATACTCCAACATGCTCTAACAAGTGATTGGTTCCTTCAGTGATCTGTTTTCCACAGTTCCCCTCCTTGATCTGTTAGTGTGTCCTAGGTTTCAGCCTCATGGGTCATGCTCCCAAATCTGTGCATTTAATCATGCTTTTACCTCTGCTTGAAGTGTTCTCCTACCCTCCACCCACTCATTCCACTTTTTTTTTTTTCATTCTGCAAAATCCAGCTGAAAGATTACCTTCTCTTTAAACTGTACCTACCCCCTTTCTGTAGAGTAATAATTCCCTTTCTTGAGTTCATGGGGCCTGTTGAGTATTTATTCCGCAGCTTTCCTCTTACTGCTGCATAGTCTCTGTAAGCCAATGAGGCAGCACCTTATTTAACTTGGACTCCCCAGCACACACAATGGCACCAAGGAGGTGGTCAATAAATGATTGTTGGATGAATGAACACATTTTACAAGGAAGAATGACCATGTGAGAGATAAGAAATAAGCAGTGTTGAGTGTTTTGTCACCACAAAGTGCTATTAATATACAATTGGCACCCAACTCCCTGGCTGCCACTGCCTATCTCACGCCTTTCATCTTTCACCACAAAGCCAACAGCCATTTTTTAATCAATGCAGTTGACTTTCTCTGAACCCTCTTTAGTTTGTACTTATTTTTTTCCCTGTCCTGAGATGCCTGAAGACTCTTCATAGTTAGCCCAAGATAGCACTGACCTTTCAGCTGCTGTCTCACCTGGCAGCTTATATCTAATTTCCTTTTGCAAGAGCCTCTCTCACTTGCTTTTAGAATTTTGCTTTCCAGGTTTCTCTCACTGCTTGCCTGTCGCTGATTGTGTTTTTCCCTCAGAGAATCTGGTTTCCACTTTTTTTTTTTCTGGTTTGAACTCTCCCTGGCTGTTTCTTTCTTTCTCCCAGGCAATCAGCGATACCCGACGTGGGGAATTTGGAAGATGTGGAAGGCTATGTTTTGGTGATTTCCCTTCTGTGGAGGAGCCTACCTAAGACCTGGAAGATAGCACTACTCCAGTTCATTCTACCCCCAACAATTTGCTTTCAACTGAGGTCTTTGAAGCTTTCCCACAAATTCAGGGGAAATATTTCACTGGTTTGGGGTTTTCTTTTCATCTTGTTTTATTTTTCCTTCCTTTTTTTTTTTTTTAAACTGAATGATATCCATCCTAGGTCAAATGTTAAGGAATCTGGGTGACATGTTCAGAAAATTCTTTCCCAGCAATTCTTAGAAGCCATCTTTCTCAAGATCAGACCTCAGATTCAGCTGATATTGTTCCCTATGAAATGGCTTATTATAGAGAACCAGAAAGACTCTCTCCAGACCTCCTGTGAACTGAAAAGAGACTTATGGAATTCTTTGAGTCCCAGGAATTGACCCCATAACTTGGACTCAAAGAAAGAAAGAAGTTGCAAAAGCAACCAACATACATGCTTAGAAAAGTCACAAATTCAGTTCGGTTCAGTTCAGTTCAGTCGCTCAGTCGTGTCCGACTCTCCGCGACCCCATGAATCACAGCACGCCAGGCCTCCCTGTCCATCACCAACTCCCGGAGTACACTCAAACTCATGTCCACAGAGTCGGTGATGCCATCCAGCCATCTCATTCTCTGTCGTCCCCTTCTCCTCCCGCCCCCAACCTTTCCCAGCATCAGAGTCTTTTCCAGTGAGTCAACTCGTCGCATGAGGTGGCCAAAGTATTGCAGTTTCAGCCTCAGCATCAGTCCCTCCAATGAACATCCAGGATTGATCTCCTCTAGAATGGACTGGTTGGATCTCCTTGCAGTATAAGGGAGTCACAAATTAAAATTTACAAATATAGCATTTCTAGAAGATGCACCAAGTTTTTATTCCTTTATACTTATATGTGCGCTGTTTCTTCAGCTTAGAATAACCTGACTTCTCACTGTATTGAAATCTGACTTGTCTTTCAAAGTACCATTCAGATGCCACTTCCTCCTTGAGAAGTCACTTTGTCACCCACATATAGGTCCTCATTCTTTCCTCCAAATTCTTGCTGTTTTTTTTTTTTTAATGCTAGTTTTCTAGCTTATAAAACAGTTAGCATTATATTTGAGTTCCTTATAGAGGTATCATTTCTCCCTCAAAACTGTAAATTCCGTAGAGATAGGAGAGCTGGGTTATTTGTTCCTGTGACTCCTACCGAGAAGCAATGTCCTAGAATTGTTCACAGTAATTCTGCTTTCAGGGTGAGATACTCGCACACAGAGTTCAGTTCTGTTGTGATTCTCTGAGGGCGAGCACCTTTCTGAACCACTGCAGCTTGGGGGTAGAAAATTCCTATCCTGATGCTTTGGAGTTCACCCCAATGTAACATATTGAAAGTATTTGGAGGAGTGTGTAAGGGAGGGTCTGAATAAGGAAAATGAGAGAGTGGTGATGAGAGAGAGGAGATTGGTTTTTCACCAGTATATCTTTCCTAGTGTGACTTCATTATCCTCTCTAATAACAATAGTATAACTAATTATTTTCACAGTCACCTTTTGAGAATTTTTTTAAATGCCAAGCACTTTGCCCAGTGTTTTACATGCAGTAACACATTTGCAAGCTCCAGGAGTTGGTGATAGACAGGGAAGCCTGGAGTGCTGCAGTCCATGGGGTCGCAAAGAGTTGGACACGACTGAGCAACTGAACGGAACGGAACTGAGCACATTTAATTCTCAGGACAACTCTAAGAAACAAGTATTATCATTACCCTCATCTAACAGGTAAGGAAACTGAAGTTCTGACCAGAAAGGTTAAATAACTCACCCAAGGACACACTGCTAGTAAATGGCAGTGGTCGCATTCAAGTCCACACTAAGCTGAGGGCAGGACCCCTGCTATTATGCAATATATTAATCTGTCTCTCTCGACAGGTAGAAACTTCTGTATTTTCCTAGGGTCATAGTTCTTTTCCCATGATCTTTAATGAATATTGAAGGTTATTGAGCATGAAAGTCACATGATGAAAGGCTTATAATTTATGCTGCCAAACACAATAATAACTTTAAGAACTATTATTTACAAACCAATCTTAGATCATTTTATAAATGATTCCAATATTTCAGGACCCTCAACACCTCCCACACAATCATCTTCACTCTTCACAACTCTGCAAGGAAAGTGTAATTATCTTCATGAGACAGACAAGGAAACTGAAGGCCATGGAGGTGAAGGAGCTTACAGAAAGTCCAACACCTGTAAGAAATAAAGCTAGCATTTATCTACTGTTCTGCTGAGGGTGACATCCTAGGCTTCCTGCATGGTCTAGAGAAAAGGATGAATTTGCATTCACAAATCATTTACTTTTTCCCTCCTCCAATTCAAGGAAGACATTTATTATTACTGTGGTTATTCTTATATCTCAGAAGCTCTTTAAATTTCATGGTACACATGTGAAGGTTAGATTAGTGGGTCCACCCACTAATCCTAAATTATATTTCCAGAATTTTCTAGGCAGTACTGAGTATAAGTGTGTTGAATGTGAAATCATAATCTATTTTTTCTACTAAACTGTAAATGACTGAAAGGCAAAGTAATTTCTTATTTACCTTTGGAAACTCAATTCCTGGCAAAGAGTGGATGATAAATAAAAGTCAAACTGCTGGGTCATATGGTAGTACATAGATACAATAGAACATTACTCAGCTATAAAAAGGAATGAAACTGTGCCACTTGCAGAATATGGATGGACCTAGAGACTGTCATACAGCATGAATTAAGTTAGAAAAAGAAAAACAAATATTGTATGCTAACACATGAATGTGGAATCTAGGAAATTATATAGATAATCTTATTTGCAAAGCAGTAGTAGAGACACAGATATAGAGAACAAACATATGAATATGGAGGGGGAAGCGGGTGGGATGAATTGGGAAATTGGGATTGACAAATATACACCATTAATGTTATGTTTAAAACAGATAACTAATGAGAAACCACTGTATTGTATAGCACAGGGAGCTCTACTGTATGCTCTGTGACCCAAAATGGGAAGGAAATCCAAAAAAGAGAGAATATATGAAGTTGATTCACTTTGCTGTACAGCAGAAGCTAACACAACATTGTAAAGTAACTATTGTTTAGATGCGAAGTCATGTCCAACTCCTTTGCGACCCCACGAACTGTAGCCCACCAGGCTCCTCTGTCCACGGTGTTTCCCAGGCAAGAATACTGGAGTTTTCTGCCATTGCCTTTTCCAGAGGATCTTCCTGACCCAGGGATAGAACCTGCATTTCCTGTACTAGCAGGCAGATTCTCTACTGACCATGAGGGAAACTGTACAGCAACTGTACTTCAATAAAAAAAAGGAACTGAATTTCCCCCCTACCATCCTCCCTGTTTCTATTTACCTCTTTCTTTCTGCCTATGCTAAAATTTTACCAGTTAGCTTTTTTTTACACCCAGTCTTGAGACCGCAGTGACACCCATAGTTTCTCTGGACCCTAGCAGCTCCCCTCTGGGACTGGAACGTGGCTGAGCACTGCCAAGGCAGGCACAGCTCCAAGTCAGCCAAACAATCGGGAGCAGAAGCAACCAATACACCTAAACCATTCTGTATCCATACAGCCATTCTGTTTTTCACTTTCAGCACAGTATTCAATAGATTGTTGCTATTCAGTCACTCAGTCACATCCAACTCTTTGTGACCCGTGAATTGTGACATGAAAGGCTTCCCTGCCCTTCACTATCTCTCAGAGTTTGTTCAAACTCATATCTGTTGAGTTGACAATGCCATCCAACCATCTCACCCTCAGTCACTCCCCTCTTTTACTGCCCTCAATCTTTCCCAGCACTGGGGTCTTTTCCAAGAGTTGATTCTTCACATCAGTTGCCCGAAGTATTGGAGCTTCAGTATCAAACTTCCAATGATACAGGATTGATTTCCTTTAGGATTGATTTCCTTTAGGATTGATCGCCTTGATCAGCATGCTGTCCAAGGGAATACCAAGAGTCTTCTCCAGCATCACAGTTCAAAAGCATCAATTCTTAGATGCTCAGTCTTCTTTATGGTCTGTACAACTCTCTCATCAGTACATGACTACTGGAAAACTCATAGCTCTGATTATATGGATCTTTGTTGACAATGTGATGCTTCTGTTTTTCTTTCTTTCTTTATTTTTTGATTTACTTTTTATTGAAGGATACTTGCTTTACAGAATTTTGCTGTTTTCTGTCAAACTTCAACATGAATCAGTCATAGGTATACATATATCTCCTCCCCTTTGAACCTACCTCCCATCTCCCTCCTCATCTCACCCCTCAAGTTTGATAGAGAGCCCCTGTTTGACTTTCCTGAGACACACAGTAAATACCTTTCGGCTATCTATTTTACATATGGTAATGTGAGTTTCCGTGTTACTCTTTCCATACATCTCATCCTCTCCTTCCCTCTCCCCATGTCCATAAGTCTATTCTTTATGTCTGTTTCTCCATTGTTGCCTGTAAATAAATTCTTCAGTACCATTTTTCTAGATTCCGAATATATGCATTAGAATACGATATTTATCTTTCTCTATCTGACTTACTTCACTTTGTATAACAGGTTCTATGTTCATCCATCTCATTAGAACTGACACAAATGTGTCCTTTTTTATGGTTGAGTAATACTTCATGAAATTAAAAGACGCTTACTCATTGGAAGGAAAGTTATGACCAACCTAGATAGCATATTAAAAAGCAGAGACATTACTTTACCAACAAAGGTCCGTCTAGTCAAGGATATGGTTTTTCCAGTGGTCATGTATGGATGTGAGAGTTGGACTGTGAAGAAACTTGATCACCGAAGGATTGATGCTTTTGAACTGTGGTGCTGGAGAAGACTCTTGAGAGACCCTTGTACTGCAAGGAGATCCAACCAGTCCATTCTAAAGGAGATCAATCCTGGGTGTTCATTGGAAGGACTGATGCTAAAGCTGAAACTCCAATACTTTGGCCACCTCATGCAATGAGTTGACTCATTGGAAAAGACTCTGATGCTGGGAGGGATTCGGGGCGGGAGGAGAAGGGGATGACATAGAATGAGATGGCTGGATGGCATCACCGACTCTATGGACATGAGTTTGAGTGAACTCCGGGAGTTGGTGATGGACAGGGAGGCCTGGTGTGCTATGATTCATGGGGTCGCAAAGAGTCGGACACGACTGAGTGACTGAACTGAACTGAACTGAATATTTCATTGTGTATATGTGCCATGACTTTTTTATCCATTCATCTGTCAATGGACATCTAGGTTGCTTGCATGTTGAAGCTATTATAAATTGTGTTGCAAAGAACACTGGGATACTCGTGTCATTTTTCAATTTCGGTTTCCTCAGGGTATTTGCCTAGGAGTGGGATTGCTGGGTCATATGGCAGTTTTATTCCTAGCTTTTAAAGTAATCTCCATACAGTCTTCCAAAGTGGCTGTATTAATTTAAATTTCCACTAACATTGCAAGAGGGTTCCATTTTCTTTACTCCCTCTCCAGCATTTATTTTTTGTAGGCATTTTGATGATGGCCATTCTGACTGGTGTGAGGTGATATTTCATTGTAGTTTTGATCTGCATTTCTCTAATAATGAGTGATGTTGAACATCTTTTCATGTGTTTGTTAGCCATCAGCATGTCTTCTTTGGAGAAATGTCTGTTTAGGTCTTTTTCCCACTTTTTGATTGGGTTGTTTATTTTTCTGGTATTAAGTCATATGAGCTGCTTGTATATTTTGGAAATTAATCTTTTGTCAGTTGTTTCATTCGCTATTATTTTCTGCCATTCTAAGGGTTTCTTTTGACCTTCTTATAGTTTCTTTTGCTGTGCAAAAGCTTTTAAGTTTAATCAGGTCCCATTTGTTTATTTTGTTTCTATTTCCATTACTCTAGAAGGTGGGTCACAGAGGATCTTGCTTTATGTCTTTGAATGTTCTGCCTATGCTTACCTATAAGAGTTTTATAGTTTCTGGTCTTACATTTATGTCTTTAATCCATTTTGAGTTTATTTTTGTGTATGGTGTTACAAAATGTTCTGATTTCATTCTTTTACATGTAGCTGTCCAGTTTTCCTAGCACCATTTATTGAAGAGGATGTCTTTGCCCTATTGTATATTCTTGCCTTCTTTGTCAAAAATAAGATACTCATAGGTGCATGGGTTTGTTTCTGGGCTTTCTATCTTGTTTCATTTGTCTATATTTTTGTGTTTGGGCCAGTACCATACTGTCTTGATAACTGTAGCTTTGTAGTATATTCTGAGGTCAGGAATGTTGATTCCTCCAGCTCCAGTCTTCTTTCTAAAGACTTCTTTGGCTTTTCAGGGTCTTTTGTGTTTCCATATGAATTGTGAAATTTTTTGTTCTAGTTCTGTGAAAAATGCCATTTGTAATTTGATAGGGATCACATTGAATCTGTAAGATTGCATTTGGTAATATAGTCATTTTAACAATATTGATTTGTTCTACCCAGGAATATGGAATATCTCTCCATCTGTTTCTGTCATCTTTTATTTTTTTCATTAGTGTCATATAATTTTCTGTGGGTCGTTCTTTTGTCTCCTTAGGTAGGTTATTCCTAGATATTTAATTCTTTTTGTTGCAATGGAATATGGGATTGAGTCCTTAATTTCTCTTTCTGATTTTTCATGGTTAGTATACTGAAATGCAAGCAATTTTGCATTGATATTGTATCCTGCAATTTTGCTAAATTCACTGATTAGCTCTAGTAACTTTTTGATTCTATCTTTAGGGTTTTCTATGTACAGTATCATGTCATCTGCAAACAGTGAGAGCTTAACTTCTTTTCTTATCTGGATTTCTTTTATTTCTTTTTCTTCTCTGATTGCTGTTGATAGGACTGCCAGAACTATGCTGAATAATAGTTACAAAAGTGGACACTGCTGTCTTATTCTTGATCTTAGGGGGATTGCTTTTAGTTTTTCACTGCTGATAATAATCTTCTCTGTAGGCTTATCATATATGGCCTTTATTGTGTCGAGGTAGGTTTCTTCTATGTCCATTTTTTTGAAGAGTTTTAATCATAAATGGGTTCTGAAATTTGTCAGATGCTTTTTCTGAGATTATCATATGGTGGTTTTTAATCTTTCAAGTTTTTAATATGATGTATCACGTTGATTGATTTGCATATATTGAAGAATCCTGGCAACTTGATCATGGTGCATGAGTTTTTTGATGTGTTGCTGAATTCTGTTTGCTAAAATTTTGTTGAGGATTTTTGTGTCTATGCTCATCAGTAATATTGGCCTGTAGTTTTCTTTTTCTGTGTTGTCTTTGTTTGATTTTGGTATCAGGGTGATAATGGCCTCATAAAATGAGTTCGGAAGTGTTCCTTCCGCTGTAGTTTTTTGAAAGAGTTTTAGAAGGATAGGCATAAGGTCTTCTCAAAATGTTTGATAGAATTCTCCTGTGAAGCCGTCCAGTCCTGAGTTTTTGTTTTTGGGGAGATTTTTTTTTATCACAGCTTCAATTTTAGTGCCTGTAATTGGGTTGTCCATAATTTCTACTTCTTCCTGGTTCAGTATTGGAAGATTAAACTTTTCTAAGAATCTCTCCATTTCATCCAGGTTACCTATTTTATTGCCATATACTTGTTCATAATAGTCTCATAATCCTTTGTATTTCTGCATTGTCTGTTATAATGTCTCCTTTTTCATTTCTAATTCTGTTGATTTCATTCTTCTCTCTTTTTCTTGATGAGTCTGGCTAAAAGTTTGTCGATTTTGTTTATCTTCCCTTATAACCAACTTTTAGTTTTATTAATCTTTACTAGTTTTTCTTTCATTTCCTTTACATTTATTTCTTCTC
Organism: Moschus berezovskii; assembly: GCF_049115385.1. NCBI lineage: Eukaryota > Metazoa > Chordata > Mammalia > Artiodactyla > Moschidae > Moschus > Moschus berezovskii. The sequence continues at coordinate 119,626,986 of NC_142463.1, forward strand.
GGGTCTTTATGATTTATTTCTTTCTACTAATTTTTGAGGTTTTTTTCTTCTTCTTTTGCCAGTTGTTTTAGGTGTAAAGTTAGGTTGTCTGATGTTTTTCTTGTTTCTTGAGGCAGAATTGTTTTGCTATAAACTTCCTTATTAGAACTGCTTTTGCTGCATACCATATGTTTTGAGTTGTCATGTTTTCATTGTCATTTGTTTCTAGAAATCTTTTGATTTTTTTCAGTAACCTGGTGGGTATTTAGAAACACATTGTTTGATCTCCAAGTGTTTGTGTTTCTTACTGTTGTTTTCTTATACTTGATATCTACTCTCAAAGTGCTGTGATTGGAGAAGATGCTTGATACGATTTCAATTTTCTTAAATTTACTGAGGCTTGATTTGTGACCCAAGATATGGTCTATCCTGGATAATGTTCCATGTGCACTTGAGAAGAAGGTGTGTTTTTCTGCATTTGCATGTAATGTCCAGAAGATACCGATGAGATCCATCTCATCTAATGTATCATTTAAGACTTGTGTCTCCTTGTTAATTTTCTGTTTTGATGACCTGCCACTGGTGTGAGTGGGATGTTAACGTCTCCTACTATGATTGTGTTGATGTCAGTTTCTCCTTTTATGTCTGCTAGTGCTTGTCTTATGTATTGAGGTGCTTCTATGTTTGATCCATGTATATTTACAATTGTTATGTCTTCCTCTTGGATTTATCCCTGGAACATTATACAGTGTCCTTCCTTATTTCTTGTAATCTTTATTTTAAGGTCTGTTTTGTCTGATATGAGGATTGCTACTCCAGCTTTCTTTGGCTTCCCATTTTCATGGCATATCTTTTTCCAATCTCTCACTTTCAGTTTATATCTGTCTTTATGTCTGAATTTAATTCTTTGTAGACAGCATATTTATTGGTCTTGTTTTTGTATCCATTCAGCCAGTCTGTATCTTTTTGTTGGTAAATTTAATCCATTTACATTAAAGTAATTATTGATATATTTGTTCCTATTGCCATTTTCTTAATTGTTTGGGGTTGATTTTGTAGATCTTTTTTCTTCTCTTGTATTTCTTGGCTATATTTTTCATTTAACATTTGTTGTAAAGCTGGTTTGGTGGTACTGAATTCTCTTAACTTTTGCTTATCTGTAAAGCTTTTTATTTCTCCATCAATTTTGAAAGAGATCCTTGCCAGGTACAGCAATCTTGGTTGTCAGTTTTTCCCTTTCATTACTTTAAATATATCCTGCCATTCCCTTCTGGCCTGCAGAGTTTCTGGTGAAAGATCAGCTGTTAAGTGTATGGGTTTTCCCTTGTATGTTACTTGATGCTTCTCCCTTGCTGCTTTAAATATTCTTTCTTTGCATTATTAGTCTTTGTTAGTTTGATTAGTATGTGTCTTGGCATGTTTCTCTGTTGGTTTACCCTGTTTGGGACTCTTTGTTCCTCTTGGACTTGATTGACTATTTCCTTTTCCATGTTGAGAATATTTTCAACTATAATCTTTTCAAAAATTTTCACATGCTCTTTCTTTTTCTATTCTTCTTCTGGGACCACTATAATTCAAATGTTGGTGTGTTTGATACTCTCCCAGAGGTCTCTGAAACTATCCTCAGTTTTTTTCACTTTTTTTTTTTTTTTTACTTTATTCTGCTCTTCAGAAGTTATTTCTACCTCACTGATTTGTTCTTCTGCTTCAGATATTCTGCTATTGCTTCCTTCCAGAGTATTTTTAATTTCAGTAATAGTGTTGCTTGTCTCTATGTTTATTCTTTAATTCTTCTAAGTCTTTGATAATTGATTCTTGCATTTTCTCCATTTTGTTTTCAAGGGTTTTGACCATCTTTACTATCATTATTCCGAATTGTTTTTCAAGTGGCTTGTCTATTTCCTCTTCATTTATTGGACTTCTGTGTTTTCAGTTTGTTCCTTCATTTGTGTAGTATTTCTCTGCCTTTTCCTTTTATTATTTTTTAACTTATTGTGTTTGAGGTCTCCTTTTCTCAGGCTTCAAGGAAAGTTGTATTCTTTCCTTGAAGAAGGTTGAATTTTTTCTTCCTTTTGGTTTCTGCCCTCCTAAGGTTTGTACAGTGGCTTGTGTAAGCTTTGTATGGGATGAGATTTTGTTGAGTTTTTGTTTGTTTGCTTGTTTGTTTTTCCTCTGATGGGCAAGGCTGAGTGAGATGGTAAACCTGCCTGCTGATAATTGGGTTTATTTTGTTTTGTTTGTTGCTTAGATGAGGTGTCCTGCACAGGGTACTACTGGTGGTTGGGTTATGCTGAGTCTTGTATTCAAGTGGTTTATTTTGTGTGAGTTCTCACCTGATGCTGGGAACAACTGAAGGAGGGAGGAGAAGAGGACAACAGGGGATGAGATGGTTGGATGGCATCACCAACTCAATGGACATGAGTTTGAGCAAACCTGGTGATGGACAGGGAGGCCTGGCATGCTACAATCCATGGGGTCGCAAAGAGTCTGACATGTCTGAGCGTCTGAACTGAACTGAGGGTTCATTATCTGGTAGTCTAGGGTCTTGAAGTCAGTGCTCCCATTCCAAAGGCTCAGGGTTTGACCTTTGGTCAAGAACGAAGATTCCACAAGTGGTTTGTTATGGCATTAAGTAAGACTAAGCAAATATCCAAAAACGAGAAACCAAAGATGAACCCCAGACAAATGGCAGTTGCAAAATCAGGCAAATAATAATTAAAATAGTGGAATATGCAGATGTACACATACAGCCATGAGCAAAGTCAAAACTGTCCAACAAAAACAAAGTACAGTAGATTTACATAGCAAACAAAGTCAAAAATTTATTCACCAGTTAAGAACAAAACTAACTAAAACACAAACTGGAAAACAAAACTAAAGCAAGGTGCCAAATGGGGAATAAAGCTATGAAATCAAAACTAACAAATATGTTGAGAGGAAAGGAAAGAAAGAAAAGAAAGAATAGATGTGCAAAGTTAAATAGAGGTAGATGGAGAAGATTTATATACATTAAAGAATAACTGCAAGGGGGAAAGAACAGTAGGAAAAGCAAACAAAGGAATAAATGTAGAACAAATATAATAAGTTTTAAAAATTAAATTAATCAAAAAGAGAAAAGAAAAAGTTAAAGGAAGAAGAAAGAAAAAAGAAAGCTCCACGAACCAAAGAAGGACAACATAGAGGCAGGGGTTTATAACAGCAATAAAAAAGTGTGACTAAATATACATATATATCCATAATCAAAATCAAAACAGTCCAACAAAAATAAAGTACAATAGACTGACCCGGAGAACAAAGGAAACCAAAATTATGCCTACCAGTATAAAACTAACCAAAGCACAAACTGGAAACCAAAACTAAATTTACGTGCCATATGGGGAATAAAGCAATGAAAATAAGAGAAACAAATATGTTAAGAGGAAAGGAGAGAAATAATAGAAAGAATAGATATGCAAAGTTAAATAGGACTGTGAAGAAAGCTGATCACTGAAGAATTGATGCTTTTGAACTGTGGTGCTGGAGAAGACTCTTGAGAGTCCCTTGGACTGCAAGGAGATCCAACCAGTCCATTCTAAAGGAGATCAATCCTGGGTATTCATTGGAAGTACTGATGGTAAAGCTGAAGCTCCAATACTTTGGCCACCTCATGCGAAGAGTTGACTCACTGGAAAAATCTCTGATGTTGGGAGGGATTGGGGGCAGGAGGAGAAGGGGACGACCGAGAATGGGATGGCTGGATGGCATCACCGACTCGATGGAGGTGAGTTTGAGTGAACTCTGGGAGTTGGTGATGGACAGGGAGGCCTGGCGTGCTGTGATTCATGGGTTCGCAAAAAGTCGGACATGACTGAGTGACTGAACTGAACTGAATTAAACTGAAAGAAGATTCATATATGTTAAAGATTAACTGCAAGGGGAACAGAGAAGTAAGAAAAGCAAACAAAAGAATAAATATAGAAAAAATGTAATAGGTTTAAAATATTAAAATTAAAGAGAGAGAGAGAAAAAAAAAGGATAACTCCGGAGAACTGCAAAAGACCAGCATAGAGTCAGATGTTTATAACAATATTAAAAAGTGTGACTGAGGAAATAAAAAGCTCAAAGCTTAATTGGATTTCATAATGCCAATAAAATTGACAACTACAACAAAAGGGGGGAAAAAAAGAGGAGAAAAAGATAAAAAAATCCAAAAAATTCTACAGAACAAGTCGAAAAATGATAATAAATGATTTTCTTGTCAGAGTCCTTTCCCTCGCTGAGAGTCACAGTCCACCTTACCTCCCTAGGGTGCCCTCCAACACGCATGTGCTGGTCTCTGGACCTGCTGTGGGGACAGCTCAGAATCTAATCTGGTCCTACTCACGTATATTCCTGCCTCCAATGTCCACAGCAATCAGAACTAGTGTGTTTTCTTTTGTGGGCACTCTCAATGACATTTTATATATTTTAGAGACACAGAGTCTGCCCTAATTTATCGCGTGGATTTACTCTGCAGCTTGTACAGCTGGTGGGAAGGTTTTGGGTCTTCTTCCTTAGCCATACTGCCCCTGGGTTTCAACTGTGGCTTTATCTCCACCTCTACATATGGGTCGTCCACTGGGGCTTGCTCCTGAGGCTGCCTTAGAGGACCTGGGTCTGCCCCTGTGAGGGCCAGGTGTGGAGGTGGTGCAGCTGCTTGGGTTTCAGGGGTTCTGGCAGCACCAGGTACTCCGGGGGGTTTGGTGGCTAGGGCAGTAGGAAATACAATGCTGTAGAAGGGTATGACAACCAGTACTGGCCAATATGCTCCAGTATTCTTGCTTGGAGGACTCCCCTCCCTGATAGAGAAGCCTGGCAGGCCAAGTCTACAGGGTCGCAAAGAGTCGGACACAACTGAAGTGACCCTATGCACATAGACACAAGACTTCTTTTGCCTGTGGCAGCTCTGTCCCAGTGAGAGTTGAACGTGAAGGTGGCACAGATGCTTGACTTGCAGGGAACTTGGGGGCACCAATTGTGCAGGGACACAGCAGGAATTAGGGCCCTATCAGGTTTTCTTTAGCCTCTTGTAGCTATCAACCAGAAGTCCTCTTTGGAGAGTCTTTCTCCATATCTCCACCCATTCAGGCACTTAGATGTTTCCCTCGTCTGGAGTCCTTCTCTGCTGTTTTGTACATTAGGCGCATAGAGCCCCCCTGGCTGGGATCCTACTCTGTAGTTCAGTGTGTCAGGCGTTTGATGGGCCTGTCTCTCTGTTGTTCAGCTGGCAATGCTGTTGTGTGGAGAGAGAGAGGCTATGGTGATGACTCCACCCACTACGCCTGACTCAACAGTATCATCTTGCTTCCATGGCTGCCCTGCATTCCTTCACAAGCATTACCCACCACAATCTCCTCCCTCACATCACCTCAATCCATCTCTCTGCAGTCAACAGCAGCCCTCACCCTGGGTTCACTCTACAATTCCTAAACTCCAGCTCCTAGCCACTGCGCCTTCCAGGAGACCTATGTCCCTGTCTGGGGTGTGTATGGCTGGAATAAGGACTATCTGATTCTCATTCCATTTAGGCTGCCACAGATCAGCTGTTTCACTCTCAGCCTTAAATGTTTCTCCTCTGATTCAGACAATTGCCCCAATATAGGGATTGGACCCCTGCTTCAATTCCCACATCCACTGAGGGCAGGTCAATTCCTACTAACATTCCCATTTTTCCCTCTAGTTCCTTTGTCCTACTGAGTTTTGTGTGGTTCTATATATTCTTTTCCACTGGTCAAGTACTCCTGTCTGCTCTCAGCTGGTATTTTGCATGTACTTCTGTGTCTGAAAGTGTATTCCTGATGTATCTGTGGAAAGAGATGTACTCCATGTCCACCTACTCCTCAGCCATCTTGTTCCTCCGGTTTTTAATATGGTGTCTAGGTTTGTTATAACTTTTCATCTGAGGAGCAACCATCTTTTAATTTCATGGCTGCAGTCAGCTATTCAGCACTTTGTTATAAAATAGGCTTTGTGTTATATGATTTTGCCCAATTGGAGGCTAATGTAAGGGCTCCGAACACTTTTAATGTAGACAAAGATAAACTATGATGTTTGGTAATTTAGGTGCATTAATGCATTTTTGACTTGTGATCTTTCAACTTCTGATGGGTTTATGGGTAAGTAACCCTGTTGTAAATTGAGACAAATCAATGTAAATAAAAATATCTTTGATTTGGCATGTTCGACTTTTATTTGAGAAGGACCTATTTACTTTATTTTCAAATGGCCAAGTAAATGAATATTAAGAGTGATGACAAAAAAATTGCCACCATTGATTATTTACCAAATTCCAATCTCTGTGTTAAACATTTCCCATTGAATGACTAGAGGACCGGTAGTATGAGATACAGAAATCACAGTGGAAGGCATGAGGGCTTATAAGTGGAAATGAACTTGTACAAATAACTTCTATCAATTTCTCTTTTTTTCCTTGCCCCTCTCCTCCAGTTGATTTGATAAGGTAGGTATGGAGGAAATCTCCAAATTGGAATTTAGCCCCTCACCCTTAGGAGGTCCTGTAGGACCAGAATGACCGCAGAAAAAGAAGGCCCAAAGCTAACCAATCAGACCTACCTCTGCTTTAAATACTAGGGGAACAGAAAGACTAATTTCCAGAATAATTATTCATAAATTTAAGGCTAAAGTGCCAATCAACTATGGACTTCTCTGGCGGCTCAGTGGTAAAGAATTGGCCTGCCAATGTCGGAGATATGGGAGAAGTAGTTTCGATCTCTGGGTCAGGAAGATCCCCTAAAGAGGAAATGGCAGTCCACTCAAGTATTTCTACCTGGAAAACTCCATGGACGGAGAAGTTTGGCAGGCTATAGTCCATGGGGTTGTGAGGAATCAGACATGACTTAGTGACTGAGCATGCCATGAGTACCAGCCAGCCATAAATAATGTTATTAGATTTCACAGTATTCTGTGGTTTATATCCTACTGGTGACAAAGCAAGAGGTGGTTGTTGTTTCTCAGTCACTCATTGTGTCCAACTCTTCGCAACCCCATGAACTGCAGCACGCCAGGCTTCCCTGTCCTTCACCGTCTCCCAGAGCCTGCTCAGACTCATGTCCATTGAGTCAGTGACGCCATCCAACCACCTCATCCTCTGTCATCCCCTTCTCCTTCTGCTTTCAATTTTTCTCAACTTCAGGTTTTTTTTAATGAGTCGGCTCTTTGCATCAGGTGGCCAAAATACTGGAGCTTCAGCTTCAGCATCAGTCCTTCCAATGAACATTCAAAATTTATTTCCTTTAGGATGGAGTGGTTTGATCTCATTGCAGTCCAAGGGACTCTCAAGAGTCTTCTACACCACTGCAGTTCAAAAGCATCAGTTCTTCGGTGCCTAAACTGTTCAGGTGAGGAACTGTGACCCCCATAACATTAATTTTTTTTCATTTATGCACAACCAACAAGTATCCTGTAAAACTCTCATAGATTTTAAGCTATAATACAGACCAGGGTGCTTCTCTTGCCATGAAATTGAACACTGTTATGGTGCAGAGTCTCTACCTTTTAAAAAAAAAAAGCCACTTCTTGGTCATCACACTGAGTGACTGCTGTCAAACTATTGATACAGTCTCTTTTATTGGAAGTTTCTTTGTGGTTCTTTGAAGGACCACAACTTCTAGAAGAGGTAAAGAGAAGCAACAGCATCTCTTTGGTTCCAGAGAAGGAAATAGAGTGTCATAGGCTCAATCTCAGATTGTTTATTATTTATAATTTTCTGAATATTTTGTATGCCCAATAAAGTCCCAAGATAATCAGTAGTTAATAGTAAAAGCGTTCATTATGCTAAGAAATTAGGGAGATAAAGCAAAAAAAGAAAGTATGAGTGTTTGTTTTTGTTTTTTAAACAAAATAGCAGCAAGAGGGTTTCCTTGTGTCTCTACCCCTCTGACATAAGTGGAGTCCCAGAATGGGTAGACTAGAATCTTGGGACATGTGGTATAATGTGCCTTGTCTGTGACCTTCACTATGAAGTTAATGGGATACCATTGGTGGTAGAATAGCAGGAAATTACCCAGGTGAAAACTTGATGGACAGTTGATGGACAATAACTGAAGATTCCAGCAGAGCAGTGGAAATGAGGTGTGAATCCATGGGAGGGCAGAGGAGAACACGAAAGACAGAGAAGATTGAAAGAGAGAGTAAAAAGCTATGAGAGAGGTTTCAGAAGCTTTTTTATAAGATGTCATGAGCTCAGATGCTAGAAGAGAGAAAGACATTGAAAATATTTGCCAAAGGGGACTTCCCTTGTGATCAAGTGGCTAAGACTTCATACTCTCAATGCAGGGAGCCTGGGTTCGATCCCTGGCCAGGCAAATATATTACACATGTCACAGCTAAGAGTTCACATACCTCAACTCAAAGATCCCACACACCTCAACTAAAAAAGATTCAACATGATGCAACTAAAGATCCTGTGTGCCATGACTAAGATCTAGTGCTGTGTGCTTAGTCGTGTCCAACTCTTGCCACCCCATAGACTGTAGCCTGCCAGGCTTCTCTGTCCATGGGATTCTCCGAGCAAGAATACTGGAGTGGGTTACTATTTCCTTTTCTAGATCTTCCAAACCCAGAAATTGAAGCTGGGTCTCCTGCATTGCAGTCAGACACTTTTTTGACTGAGCTACAAGGAAAGTCAAACCAATAAATAAAATAAATGTATATATTTTTAAAAAAGTATTCACCAAAAGGAGATAGGCATCATGCAAGGGTGTCTAGTTTAGATGCTGACAACTTTTGCTGCTGGAAATGCAGTTAACCATTATCTCCCTCAACATCTCATTCTCCTTTATATAAAGTGTAATATAACCATCCTTACCTACTTTCTTCCTGTCTGAGGAAATAAAACCAATCTCTTCCCATTCCCCGTAACCAATCTATATGTCACTCCATCCCATATCCCTTGCCTCCTTTAAGATATCTTCTCTTTTTCTTATGGCTTTTATCTCTCTATTGGCTTTGTCCTTAATGTATAAATGTTCAATTAGCCTCACACTCCATTTGACCCCAAGTTCTGTTACAGATATTCTCTAATTTTATTTCTTTTCTTCCAATCCTAGTTAGTTATCTTCAGGTCCTCATTCCCTGTTCAATCTCACCATGTTCTTTATTCTTACCAATACGTTGAAAATCTCTCTACAGCATCCTAAAAAATCATAATGATGACACTTTCTGAGCCTCCTCCTCAATTCTTGCTTTACTGGATTACTGCTTTTTCTTCCACAACATACTCACTTTTTTGATCTTATAGGAGTTCTTATAGTTACAAGATTTAGGTATGCAGATAAATACCTTTCTGCTGTGGCAGAGAACTAAAATTTATCAATTTGTATAAGCCAACCTTTTTGATATAAAATTGAATTGGTTAACTGCATTTCTTGTTTCTTCTATTCATTTCTTTGCTTTTTTCCTCTTCTTTTCACCAGAATAATAATGACATCAGGGAAAAGGATATCTGGTTTGATGGGTCTCAACATGTTTTGATTTTGGGTGTCTGCATTTATCTTCACTGCATCCCCTGATGAAATATCTTGAGTTCCACCATGGTCAAGGTCCAAGTTTCTGGGGTCTCTTTGTCCAAACTGGAAATCCTTGCAGAATGATTAAACTGTTCTCAGCCACTTCTATACAGTCTTGGGAGCACTTTTTGTTTGCTTACCAATCCCATGCCAGAGTACAAAGCAGTCTGTGAAATTGCCCATCCATCTAGACTTTCCCCAGGTATTGATATTCATCCATTCACATCTTGCATTAGAATCAGAGCTACTTTGAAAGGCTTGGCATCTTCAAAACCACAATGCTTTTACTCATTTCATAGTTAATATTTGAAAAAGCTGGAGTTACACATAATTTGACCTCAATAAAACCCATACCAGAGCTCACCTATTCTGGGAGTCATACCCTCAGTTCTCACTTTATTTTGTTAAGTACTTGATCATTGCTGGATTGGTCTCCCTTCACAATGATGTTAAAAGCAATTCAAATAACAAAGCTGAAGGCATGATCCATAATTTCTCAATTTATCACCTGTTTTTGACCTCCATACCACATTCCATCTCTCTTGGGATAAGTGCCAAATCAGAAGTTGTTTTCAGGATTGAGACCCAATTAACTTTATCAATAAAAGAAACAAAGAACCTCAGGCCATGTAGTGCCAGTTACATAAAAGAAAAAAAATTTAACTCTTGATTGAAAAAAGAAAACTAACATTCAGACCAACTAACTTGTCTTGAGTAGGTTTGTACCAGGTATGGTCTCAAGAAAATGCTGTAAATCCCTCCTAATTACCCACTGGTTCAGGCCCAGGCTTATGTCTGATTAGCATATGGATTTGTAATAAAAATTTATGGCAGTCCCAGCCCACAGAAAGTTTAAAGAAGGGTCAGGGTTTTATATTCTTTTTTAAACATAGGGAACCCTCATCGCAGATAAGAATTCAGATAGCAGAAATTGATAGGCTTTCACAGATATTTACACAGGTTAAGGAAGGTAGGTTCTTCCTGCATCAAGCAGGTTATTATCTGTTTATACCAGGCAGTGCCCCAAATTCTACACTTTTAGAAGTAAAATGAAGGCTTTGTCTAGTAAACGCAGTCAGAAATTCCTGAAAAAAAAAAAAAAAAAGCACAATGTCTGCTTTCCAACTTGTCACATCCCAGTTTGGAGAACAGTGCCCTCACAGTTTGTTATTTCTGGGGCTGATTGATCCTAGTGCCCAATTCAGGGAAATGTCCTAAGATCGAAGAGGCATCCTCTAGGAGCTGGGTAAATTTACCCTGAAGGGCTGAGTCACCTCATCTCTGACAATGGAAATAGCTGAGATCTTGGCCCCTCGGCTTTTGTCATATTCAAGTCAGAAGTTGAAAATACAAGACAGATGAGAATGAATTGAGTTGCTTTACCATCATCATCATCATCATTATCATCACAGCTGTTGCAAATGTGACTTGATTACATAACTTCAACGTGAAAATCTGTGTTAAACATTGGCCTATCTGAAGCACAGGTCCGATCTTACAAGGCATGAAAGCAGATCAGAATATACCACTTCAGAATTCACCACTTTGGCATAAGGATTATTTGGGGCTAATGGGATTTAAGCAGGCACAGGAGCAAAATGATCTTGGGCTTCACTTATCTGCCTAAAAGCAGAACACAAATTTCCTTTTGTGAAGTTGATCCCTCTCCCTTCTCCTCTAAGAGGAAAACAAACTTACCACTGGAAACTGAAAGTAAGCATCAAGATGGGTTTGCAAACACACACAAAAACTTATTATTAAAATCATCTTCATTTTCCATTAATTTCCCCCACATATTTACATTCCCACAAGTTACCATCCCTTGAAACACAAACCCCTTTTCCTTAATCTAGTCACTTCTCCACAAATTTATCTCCCTTTACTAAGACAGCACATGGGCCCCAAATTCTAAACACCTCTTTGAATTACTCATTGCGAATTCTCCTGCAAGTATCACATTGTATGTGTATATAAACTCTCTTTTATTTTCCCCTCCTATTAATCTGTCTTTTGTGGTTCTCATTCACACAGTCCACCTTTTGAATCTAAGGGAGTAGAGAAAAAAAAAAATTTTTTTTTTCCTTTCTTACAGGACTAAAAGGAGGACCAGATAAAGGAGTATTATTGTCAACATGTGTGTGTGTTACTCAGTCATGTCTGACTTTTTGTGACCCCATAGACTGTTGTCCACCAGGGTCCTCTGTTCATGGAATTCTCCAGGCAAGAATACTGGAGTGGGTAGACATCCCCTTCTCCAGGGGATCTTCTGGACCCAGGGATCAAACTCCAATCTTCATCATTGTGGGCAGATTCTTTACAGTCTAAGCCACCAAGGAGCCCCCATTGTTAACATATATGATGAAATAGTGAAGCCTACATCTGTGGTGAAGCTAAAATTCCTTAAAAGCAAGTTCAGCGCCTTGACACTTTTGGTGTGTGTTTGTGTGTTAGTCACTCAGTCGTGTCTGACTCTACAACCCCATGGACTGTAATCCACCAGTCTCCTCTATTCATGGAATTCTCCAGGCAGGAATACTGGAGTGGATTGCCATTCCCTTCTCCAGAGGATCTTCTCAACCTAGTATCCAACCAGGGTCTTCTACATCACAGGAAGATTCTTTACCATCTGAGCCATCAGGGAAGCCCGCGGCACACAGATGAATGCATGATGACACCAGGAAGTTCCAGGTGAAGCCTCAGATGTGGCAGGAAATGCAATAAATCCTCAGTTTTCTATGTAGATGCCAGCTTCCCCCAAGTTCAACCTGAATTTTTTCCCATGAAGCAATGGGGCATTCTTGGCCTAGGAATCAAGGTATCTGTTAAATCTAGAGAAGTAGATGACAGCAGAGGTCCCCAAACTTTGGCACCAGAGACCTGTTTTATGGAAGACAATTTTTCCACAGACTAGAAATGGTAGGGAGAATGGTTTCAGGATGATTCAAATGCATTACATGTATATATATATTTTAATATTAATTAGAGAATAATTGCTTTACAATGCTGTGTTGGTTTCTGCCTTCAACAGCATGAATCAGTTGTAAGCATATACCTATCCCATCCCTCTTTGCTTCCTCCTCCCCCACCCATCTCACTCTTCTTGGTCATCACAAAGCACAAGGCTGAGCTCCCTGCATTCTCTTATGCACTTTATTTCTAATCTAATGGTGTTGATGACCTGACAGGAGGTACCAGTCCATGGCTTGGAGATTGGGGACTCCTGGATTACCACCAACACTTTACATTGACTGTATCAGCTATCTCCTGTCGAGATTTCAATGTAATTTTTAAAAAGTAAATAAGAGTGCTACTATTTTTGCAAATGGGAAATTTATTCAGACAGTATTTATTTTGGATAAATGTACCTTGCAAAGCTTGTGTTATACCATGCTGATAAAGCATATATCATTATAATTATTTTACAAAATACAGAGCCTTAGTCTAAGAACAAAACAAGAAAGTAACACAGCATATGGCTTAAAATAGAGGCACCTGAAAAATTACAGTGTTAAACAATATATGTCATTATATACAAAGGGGTGAGGGAAAAGAAGATCTAGGATTTTTTAGTTTGTTGACAGGAACACACAGTTCAGTTCAGTTCAGTTCAGTCGCTCAGTCGTGTCCGACTCTCCGCGACCCCATGAATCACAGCACGCCAGGCCTCCCTGTCCATCACCAACTCCCGGAGTTCACTCAAACTCATGTCCACAGAGTCGGTGATGCCATCCAGCCATCTCATTCTCCGTCGTCCCCTTCTCCTCCCGCCCCCAACCTTTCCCAGCATCAGAGTCTTTTCCAGTGAGTCAACTCGTCGCATGAGGTGGCCAAAGTATTGCAGTTTCAGCTTTAGCATCAGTCCTTCCAATGAAGGCAGTGTCAATTCTCCGCTTAGTAGACAGCAAAGAGTTCAAACTATAAGGGGGAAAAGATGAATAAAATAAAGAAATAGAGTAAGCAGAAGGCAGAGGTCAAAGCTATAAAAAAAAAAAAGTGTTAAAAATTAAAGGAGGTACACTGATCCAAGTCACTATTTAACTGCCTCCACTCCCAAAGTTTAGTTTAAATCTACTATGAAATTTTATATTATTCATGATTTCATAATGTAATATGATGCAAAAAAATAGCAATATATTTAACTTGCTTTCAACCATCTTACTAGAACTAGATCAGAGTGCATGAAACATATAAGCATTAGAATATCTCTATAATCCCAAATCCTGAAGCACAAATCTTAAAATAATGACCCTTACTGAAAAAGGTCAAAAGTTCTACCATTTTCTTTTGTTTGACAGCAGGAAAATGGTAGATGATCTTACGGATCTTTATTTCATGGGGTTAGAAACCTTGGCCTCTGGTTAACTCAAGATTTTTGCTTTAAAAAGTTCGCAGAGTCCTCTATGCCAGTCAAAGATGGAGGGCTCAGCTTTCCCGCCTCCCTTTCTGGTGTTTGTATGGAGTAATGAGTCCCATAGCTTGAGCCTGATAATGCTCTTATAATGTAAAGGAGGAAAGCCGAGTAAAGTGGATTTGTGCATCCTTCTAATGAAAAGTTGGTCTGTCTGCTTTTATCAGACTAATGAAGCCCCTACACCATTCTCTGGCCTGGTGTTAGCCTCACAATGGAGACAGTGAGCTCTCTCCAACACAGCTCCTCAGCAGATGCTATCTGCCAGCTCTCTTCACTGAAGAGTTCATTTTAAAGGGATCCTGGCTTGATTAAGGCTTTGTGAGCCTCCCAGCCTCATTACAAATCAATGGAGATGAACTGAGTGCTTAATACTGAAAAGCCAAGCTAACAAAAGCTGACTTATTACAAGCTAAAGGGCTGGGACTCTCCTGGGTGTTTTAGCTTTGTTTTATTTTGTATTTCAGCTCTCTCTCCCCTATTCTTTTCCCAGCCACCACCAAACCAATCTAATCCATTTTCAGCGGCAATATTCAAGTACCTCAAAAGAGCTTTCCCTCTATCTAAAATTGTAAACTCTAAAAGAATGGTATGCCTTAGGGTGACCACAGTTTTCTGACTGACAGTGAAAAGTTTTACCTTCTCTACACCATGTAACCTCACTTTTTCACAGATAAATTATGTTTCTAGTACTTTTGGAAAACCTCCTGCTTACTCTTTACCGTTTACTAACACCTCTTCCCCATACCCTTTACAGTACAAGAATGTAGAATGGCAAGGGGAAATTGGAAATATTTGATCATCCATGAAGAAAAGGCAGCAGTTGAAATAAACTTCCTTCCAGATCCTTCAGGGGTTACAGACCTCTTCCCTGCCCGTCTCCCTCTGCCTCTCTCTTCTCTGAGAAAATTGCACTTTTAGGGTGTTTTTCTGCTTCATATTCAGGATAGGAAGGCATTAGGACTGTAATAAAATGATGAGAAGCCTCAAATGGCGGAGTGGAGGGAAGCCACCCAAAACAAAGGAAATTTCAAACCACCATAAAATCAAGCCTCATTGTCCTAGAGTCTGGGGCAGGTCCTTTGCTGATAAAGATTGGAAGGATCTATCCTTATGGATATGAATCACCTATCTTTCCCTGAAGAAATAACAGCAAACATTGATCATGCACTTACTCTGTTCTCAATCTTGGTGTTAAGCACTTTACATTTAAGCAATATTTTATTTAATCATTACAGTAATTCTATGAAAAAAGTTTCGATTAAAATTTGCACTTTACAAATGTGGGAACAAAAAAAGAAAGAAAGTAGATATATTTTCCAAGTTACACAGTGAGTATTCAGGCACTGCATGAAAACCTAGGTCTCACTCTGACTCCAGAGCCCATCAACTAAATCACTGCACTAATCTGCCTCCATAAAAGACTGCAAAACAAACAAACAAAAAACCTTAGGAAATGAAAACAGAGAGATTTTGCTGAAATAAACCCAGTAAGGACTTTGAGATCCAGCAACCTTTCCCTGGTGGCTCAGAGGTTAAAATGTCTGCCTCCAATGCGGGAGACCCAGGTTCGATCCCTGGGTCGGGAAGATCCCCTGGAGAAGGAAATGGTAACCCACTCCAGTATTCTTGCCTGGAGAATCCCGTGGACGGAGAAGCCTGGTGGGCTACAGTCCACGGGGTCGCATAGAGTCGGACACGACTGAGCGACAGAACGGAACGGAACCTTTGTTTACAAAAGCCACTCTTTGTTTTCCAGCCTCACCCCTTTGGCCCCACTGCATTCACTATCCCCTATTTGACTTGCAACGCTGTGTAGTCTAAGCTTGCTCTAACCTGAACAGCCCAGACTTGGGAGTCAGATACACCAGATTTAAATCCCACTTTCCTTTTTACCAGTTGAGTGTCCTTGGGCAATTTGCCTAATATTTGTGAGTTACCATGTCCATGTCTGAAAAATGAAGCTTGGGTCATGTGAAGATTAAACGTGAAAACATGTCAAATGCATTGAGGATGCGTCTTCCTCGACTGTTCATCTCATTTTTCGTTTTTCCTCAAACCCTCCAAAAGTGTCTGCTAAACTAATCCACAATAATGGCTTCTGAAGCTTAATATGCCACTTCTCCCAGGGGCAATTGTGTTTTAACAGACTAGAATGCTTTAGGACAAAAATGGGTTTTTAATTACGGTCTTAAATTTATTGCTGGGGTGTGCAGAAAGGTCTCTACTTTGAAATCTTTCCAAGAAATAGGTGCTCTTTTTCATTCATTCATAGATAACAGGTCCACAATGAATCTCAAAACTTTGAAAACTTTTTGTTGTTTTTATCAAACATAATGTAGCAACAACTATCACCTACATAGGCCAAGGGGAAAAGCAGAGATATTCAACAAATGCCTAACTGTGTCCCCTTCATTTGGGATCCTGACCTCCATTCCATTAAGTTTCACTGTTCTTTTTTAAATTGCTTTATTTACTTATTGGGCGTACCCACAGCATGTGGGATCCTAGTTCCCTGATCAGGGACTGGACCTGTGCCCCTTGCATTGGAAGCATGGAATCTTAATTAACTACTAGACCACTAGGGAAGTCCCTCAGTCACTCAATTCTTTTCCTTTTTCTCCTTGCACAGAAATGTAGAGATTCTTACTGTTGACCATACAAAACAGTAGCTTCAAAGAACAGAGCTACAAACGGCAATGGCAGAAATTGTCACAGATTATAGGTTGTCACAGAATTATTTTCTTCAATAGCTTTTTTAACTGCAAAGATGTCAGGAAATAGGCCCATAGAGCAATTTGACATTTGTGAGTTCCAAAGGAATTTATTCCTAGAATTATGGTACTTTGTCACTATGCTTCATGACACACATGCATATGTAAAGTTGTGTTGTTAATACCAAATCGAACTTTCATCAGTCAATTGATTTTCTCCAGTTTAAGGCAAGAATCAAGGTCCTTGAGAAATTTTTCCTTTCTGAACCCAAAGTATCATTATTCTTTCTGGAAAAAAACAAAAACAAAAAACTTGCCTCTTAGGAAGTTCATGGGTAAAGAAAATTCAGTTCCTTGCACAAGACAATATCCAGTGGTGAGTTATAGTTCTGTGAGCATAGGACAATGTTCAGGGATCAGGTCTGGGTCAGGGACAGGGCATTTGACAGATCAGAGTGGCAGAGGCCTTTGATCTCTGTTTTGTCTCCCAGCTCACTGTTCGATCTACTTTATTAATCCAGGAACATTATTGAGCAACCACTATTTGTCAGGTCTTTAAGGTGGGCTCAAATTAGAATTCCACTGAAGCTTGTTCTTAACAAAGTAGTCCAGACTAAGACCTAGACAGCACCTGTAGCTACTCCATGGAGAAAATGTGAAGAGGGTTCTAGGTCAGGTACCAAGGGAAGCCTGACAAATGGCTTTAATGAATCCTGACCTAACTCAAGAACCAATGTCCTTGACCTTTTCGAGAATTTGGTTTAGATAGCAAGAGGAAGGGAAGCTTAACTTGAGCTTTTGTAGTTTGCTTTATTGCTTTTTTCCTTTTTTTGTTTGCTTTTTGTTTTAATATAAATGTCTCCTATACATATATTATTCATATCTACAGAACTGACTGCCTAATTTTTTTATTATTAATTTCTGCCTTTGGGAAAACAAAGAGTCAAATTAAACAATTTAAATAGAGGGGATGAATGTTGCCAAAGGGAAATAAAAAAAGAAGTAATGACAGTAATCACATTATGTTCTCTGCTTTACATTGATCATTTGATTAAAAAAACAACAACACCTTTTTATTTATTTATTTATTTTTATTGGAGGCTAATTATTTTACAATATTGTATTGGTTGGTTTTGCCATACATTGACATGAATCCGCCCCGGGTGTACATGAGTTCCCCCTCCCGAACCCCCCTCCCACTTCCCTCCTCCCCTTATCCTCCCTCTGGGTCATCCCCGCATCCTGTAACATGTATCGACTCTGAACTGGCGGTTTGTTTCACATATGATAATACACATGTTTCAATGCCATTTTCCCAAACTATCCCACCCTCACCCTCTCCCACAGAGTCCCAAAGACTGTTTTATACATCTGTGTATCTTTTGCTGTCTTCCATACAGGGTTATCATTTGCATCTTTCTAAATTCCATATATATGCATTAGTATAGTGTATTGGTGTTTTTCTTTCTGGCTTACTTCACTCTGTATAATAGGCTCTAGTTTCATCCACCTCATTAGAACTGGTTCAAAAACATTCTTTTCAATGGCTGAGTAATAACTCAATTGTGTATATGTACCAAAGCTTTCTTATCAACTCGTCTGCAGATGGACATCTAGGTTGCTTCCATGTCCTGGCTATTATAAACAGTGCTGCGATGAACATTGGAGTACATGTGTCTCTTTCAATTCTGGTTTCCTCGGTGTGTATGCCCAGGAGTGCGATTGCTGGATCATAAGGCAGTTCTATTTCTAGTTTTTTGAGGAATTTCCACACTGTTCTCCATAGTGGCTGTACGAGTTTGCATTCCCACCAACAGTGTAAGAGGGCTCCCTTCTCTCCACACCCTCTCCAGCATTTATTGCACGTAGATTTTGGATGGCAGCCATTCTGACTGGTGTGAAATGCTATCTCATTGTGGTTCTGATTTGCATTTCTCTGATTATGAGGGATGTTGAGCATTTTTTCATGTGTTTTTTAGCCATCTGTTTGTCTTCTTTGGAGAAATGTCTGTTTAGTTCTTTGGCCCATTTTTTGATTGGGTCATTTATTTTTCTGGAATTGAGCTGCAGGAGCTGCTTGTATATTTTGGAGATTAATCCTTTATCAGTTGCTTCATTTGCTATTATTTTCTCCCATTCTGAAGGCTATCTTTTCACCTTGCTTATAGTTTCCTTTGCTGTGCAGAAGCTTTTGATTTTAATTAGGTCCCATTGGTTTATTTTTGCTTTTATTTCCAATATTCTGGGAGGTGGGTCTTGGAGGATCCTGCTGTGATTTATGTCTGAGAGTGTTTTGCCTACGTTCTCCTCTAGGATTTTTATAGTTTCTGGTCTTACATTTTAGCTCTCTAATCCATTTTGAGTTTATTTTGGTGTATGGTGTTAGGAAGTGTTCTAGTTTCATTCTTTTACAAGTGGCTGACCAGTTTTCCCAGCACCACTTGTTAAAGAGACTGTCTTTTCTCCATTTTATATTCTTGCCTCCTTTTTAGGTGCATGGATTTATCTCTGGGCTTTCTATTTTGTTCCATTGATCTACATTTCTGTCTTTATGCCAGTACCATACTGTCTTGATGACTGTGGCTTTGTAGTAGAGCCTGAAGTCTGGCAGGTAATTCATCCAGTTCCATTCTTCTTCCTCAAGATTGCTTTGACTATTCGAGGTTTTTTGTATTTCCATACAAATTGTGAGATTATTTGTTCTAGTTCTGTGAAAAATATCGTTGGTAGCTTGATAGGGATTGCATTGAATGTATAAATTACCTTGGGTAGTATACTCATTTTTACAATATTTATTCTTCCAATCCACGAATATGGTATACTTCTCCATCTATGAGTGTCCTCTTTGATTACTTTCACTAGCGTTTTATAGTTTTCTATGTACAAGTCTTTTGTTTCCTTAGGTAGATATATTCCTAAGTATTTAATTCTTTTCGTTGCAACAGTGAATGGAATGCTGCTGCTGCTGATGCTGCTGCTGCTGCTGCTGCTGAGTCACTTCAGTCGTCTCCGACTCTGTGTGACCCCTTAGACAGAAGCCCACCAGGCTCCGCCATCCCTGGGGTTCTCCAGGCAAGAACACTGGAGTGGTTGCCATTTCCTTCTCCAAGTGAATGGAATAGTTTCCTTAATTTCTCTTTCTAGTTTCTCATTACTAGTGTATAGGAATGCCTGGGATTTCTGTGTGTTGATTTTATATCCTGCAACTTTACTGTATTCATTGATTAGCTCTAGTAGTTTTCTGGTAGAGTCTCTAGGGTTTTCTGTGTAGAGGATCATGTCATCAGCGAACAGTGAAAGTTTTACTTCTTCTTTTCCAATTTGTATTCCTTTTATGTCTTTTTCTGCTCTGATTGCTGTAGCCAAAACTTCCAGAACTATGTTGAATAGTAGTGGGGAGAGTGGGCACCCTTGTCTTGTTCCTGACTTTAGGGGAAGTGCTTTCAGTTTTTCACCATTGAGGATAATGTTTGCTGTGGGTTTGTCATATACAGTTTTTCTTATGTTGAGATATGTCCCTTCTATTCCCACTTTCTGGAGGGTTTTTATCATAAATGGATTTTGAATTTTGTCGAAGGCTTTCTCTGCATCTATTGAGATAATCATATGATTTTTATTTTTCAGTTTGTTAATGTGGTGTATTACGTTGGTTGATTTGTGGATATTGAAGAATCCTTGCATTCCTGGGATAAAGCCCACTTGGTCATGATGTATGATCTTCTTAATGTGTTTTGGATTCTGATTGCTAGAATTTTGTTAAGGATTTTTGCATCTATGTTCATCAGTTATATTGGCCTGTAGTTTTCTTTTTTTGTGAGATCTTTACCAGGTTTGGGGATTAGGGTGATGGTGGCCTCATAGAATGAGTTTGGAAGTTTCCCTTCCTCAGCAATTTTCTGGAAGAGTTTGAGTAGAATAGGTGTTAGCTCTTCTCTAAATTTTTGGTAGAATTCAGCTGTGAAGCCATCCAGACCTGGGCTTTTCTTTGCTGGAAGATTTCTGATTACAACCTCTAGTTCCATGCTTGTGATGGGTCTGTTCAGATTTTCTATTTCTTCCTGGTTCAGTTTTGGAAAGTTGTATTTTCTAGGAATTTGTCCATTTCTTCCAGGTTATTCATTTTATTGCCATATAATTGCTGATAGTATTCTCTAATAATCCTTTGTATTTCTGTGTTGTCAGTTGTGATCTCTCCATTTTCATTTCTAATTTTATTGATTTGGTTCTTCTCCCTTTGTTTCTTGATGAGTCTGGCTAGTGGTTTGTCAATTTTATTTACCTTCTCAAAGAACTAGCTTTTGGCTTTGTTGATTTTTGCTATGGCCTCTTTTTTTTTTTTCCATTTATCTCTGCCCTAATTTTTACGATTTCTTTCCTTCTACTAACCCTGGGGTTCTTAATTTCTTCCTTTTCTAGTTTCTTTAGATGTATGGTTAGGTTATTTAGTTGACTTTTTTCTTGTTTCTTGAGGTGTGCCTGTATTGATAGGAACTTCCCCCTTAGCACTGCTTTTATAGTGTCCCAGAGGTTTTGGGTTGTTGTGTTTTCATTTTCATTCATTTCTATGCATATTTTTATTTCTCTTTTGATTTCTTCTATGATTTGTTCATTATTTAACAGTGTGTTGTTCAGCCTCCATATGTTGGCATTTTTAATGGTTTTTCTCCCCTAACTGAGATCTAATTTTACTGCATTGTGGTCAGAAAAGATGCTTGGAATGATTTCAATTTTTTTGAATTTACCAAGGCTAGATTTATGGCTCAGGATGTGATCTATCCTGGAAAAGGTTCCGTGTGCGCTTAAGAAAAAGGTGAAATTCATTGTTTTGGGCTGAAATATCCTATAGATATCTATTAGGTCTAACTGGTCTATTGTATCATTTAAAGTTTGTGTTTCCTTGTTAATTTATGTTTAGTTGATCTATCCATAGGTGTGAGGGGGTATTAAAATCTGCCACTATTATTGCATTGTTGTTAATTTCCCCTTTCATACTTGTTAGTAATTGTCTTACATATTGCGGTGTTCCTATGTTGGGTGCATAAATATTTATAATTGTTATATCTTCTTCTTGGATTGATCCTTTGATCATTATGTAGTTTCCTTCTTTGTCTCTTTTCACAACCTTTGTTTTAAAGTCTATTTTATCTGATAGGAGTATTGCTACCCCTGCTTTCTTTTGGTCTCTATTTGCATGGAATAACTTTTTCCAGCCCTTCACTTTCAGTCTGTATGTGTCCTTCGTTTTGAGGTGGGTCTCTTGTAGACAACATATATGTGGGTCTTGTTTTTGTATCCATTCAGCCAGCCTTTATCTTTTGGTTGGGGCATTCAACCCATTTACGTTTAAGGTGATTATTGATAAGTATGATATCGTTGCCATTTTCTTTATTGCTTTTGGTTCTAGTTTATACACCCTTTCTGTGTTTCCTGTCTAGAGAAGATCCTTTAGTATTTGTTGGAGAGCTGGTTTGGTGATGCTGAATTCTCTCAGCTTTTGTTTGTCTGTAAAACTTGATTTCTCCTTCATATTTGAATGAGATCCTTGCTGGGTACAGTAATCTGGGCTGTAGGTTATTTTCTTTCATCACTTTAAGTATGTCTTGCCATTCCCTCCTGGCCTGAAGAGTTTCTGTTGAAAGATCAGCTGTTATCCTTATGGGAATCCCCTTGTGTGTTATTTGCTGCTTTTCCCTTGCTGCTTTTAATATTTGTTCTTTGTGTTTGATCTTTGTTAATTTGATTAATATGTGTCTTGGAGTATTTCGCCTTGGGTTTATCCTCTTGGGGACTCTCTGGGTTTCTTGGACTTGGGTGATTATTTCTTTCCCCATTTTAGGGAAAATTTCAACTATTATCTCCTCAAGTATTCTCTCATGGTGTTTCTTTTTGTCTTCTTCTGGTACTCCTATGATTCGAATGTTGGAGCGTTTAACATTGTCCCAGAGGTCTCTAATATTGTCCTCATTTCTTTTAATTTGTTTTTCTTTTTTCCTCTCTGTTTCATTTATTTCTACAATTATATCTTCTAGCTCGCTTATCCTGTCTTCTGCCTCTGTTATTCTATTGTTTGTTCCCTCCAGAGTGTTTCTGATCTCATCTATTGCATTATTCATTGTATATTGACTCTTTTTTATTTCCTCTAAGTCCTTGTTAAACCTTTGTTCCATCTTCTCAATCCTTTTCTCCAGGTTATTTATCTGTAACTCCATTTTGCTTTCAAGATTTTGAATCATTTTCACCATCAAAATTCGAAATTCTTTATCAGGTAGATTCCCTATATCTTCCTCTTGTTTGTGTTGGTGGGGATTTATCATGTTCCTTTACTTGCTGGGTATTTCTCTGCCTCTTCATCTTGCTTATATTGCTTTGCTTGGGGTGGCCTTTCCCTCTTCTGGCCGTTTGTGGAGTTCTCTTTATTATGTAGTTTCCTTGCTGTGTGTGGGGTTGGACAGGTGACTTGTCAAGTTTCCCTGGATAGGGAAGCTTGTGTGAGTGTTCTGGTGGGTGGAGCTGGATTTCTTCTCTCTGGAGTGCAATGTAGTGTCCAGTAATAAGTTATGAGATGTCAGTGGGTTTGGAGTGACTTTGGGCAGCCTGTATATTGAAACTTAGGGCTATTTTCCTGTGTTGCTGGAGAATTTGCATGGTATGTCTTGCTCTGGAACTTGTTGACCCTTGGGTGGTGCTTGGTTTTAGTGTAGGTATGGAGGCATTTGATGAGCTCCTATTGATTAATGTTCGCTGGAGTCAGGAGTTCTCTGGTGTTCTCAGGATTCAGGCTTAAGCCTCTTGCCTCTGGTTTTTGGTCTTATTCTTGGAGTACTCTCTAGACTTCTCTATCTGTCATTTCCAAGGTGGTTCCCTCTGTTTTAGCTTCTGTTTGCTGGTCTCTCCAGTGTCTAATTTCCTCCCTGATACTAGGGGGCGGGTGGACACTTTTTTGGTCTCAGTTGTTCAGTCCTGTTCTGGGAAGGGAGGAACGCTGCAGACAAATATCTCTGGCGTCTGTGGGGAGTGCTCGCAGCGTCTCGACCATACTGGGTTTGCCCCTGCTCACAGAGCGTGTGTTGTCCCAGTCTACACTGCACAGGCTCTAGGTTGCTCTGCCGGGAACTGTCCGAGGCCGGCGCTGGGTTGTATGCACTTCCCAGGTCTGAGCAGCTCAAGTTCAGTTTCTCGGGTACTCCACAAAGGCGCAGACTTGGTTGGGCCTGCGTTTTGTGCCTTCCCCGGTCCGAGCAGCTCAGGTGATCAGGTGTTTGGTGAGCACGTTCGCTGCAACTTATCACGTCCCCAGTGCCTGCCACTCGGTATTCTGGGTGTACAACCGGTGGACCTTCTCAGGTGGATATCAACCGACCCAAGCCCAAGAAGTCTTGATTAGCAACAAGCCTGCCTGCAGTTTGTATCAGATGCCTCTCTGGGGCTGCAGTTGCCCCCTCCGGCTCTGGCTGACCTCCCTGCCTGTCTCAGCGGTGGATGGGGGATGGGCTGACTGCAGCCGGCTCGCTCTGCTCAGCCGTTTGTTCTATTAGTGGGGCTGGCAGAGTCTTAGGTTAGAGCTTTCTGCCTTTTCGTGGGGAAGCTATCCCAGTCTGCTTTGCTATCTCCAGTTAGTTCTCTCAGATTGTTCTCATGGCATTCAAGCCCAGTCCTCTCTCTAAGCAGTTCAGCCGGCTCCTTC
Source organism: Moschus berezovskii (assembly GCF_049115385.1). NCBI lineage: Eukaryota > Metazoa > Chordata > Mammalia > Artiodactyla > Moschidae > Moschus > Moschus berezovskii. The sequence goes on from NC_142463.1 coordinate 119,651,316, forward strand.
CTTCCCAGCTCCTGCTTGCTAATGACGTCTGCTCTGCTTCTCTGCTGGGAGTTACCGTTTGGTGGGTAATATGTGGGTTTTAATTATTTCTTTCTTTTTCCTCCCGATTATGTGGCCCTCTGAGGTTCCAAGAGGGTGTTTGCTATGACCAGTGCGTTCTCTTGACAAAACTCTATTAGCCTTTGCCCTGCTTCATTCCATGCTCCAAGGCCAAATTTGCCTGTTACTCCAGGTGTTTCTTGACGGAGGTTCGTGACACTGTAAAGGAGACAGGGACCAAGACCATCCCCATGGAAAAGAAATGCAAAAAAGCAAAATGGCTGTCTGAGGAGGACTTACAAATAGCTGTGAAAAGAAGAGAAGCGAAGAGCAAAAGAGAAAAGGAAAGATATAAGCATCTGAATGCAGAGTTCCAAAGAATAGCAAGGAGAGAAAAGAAAGCCTTCCTCAGCGATCAATGCAAAGAAATAGAGGAAAACTACAGAATAAGAAAAACAAGATATCTCTTCAAGAAAATTAGAGATTCCAAGGGAATATTTCATGCAAAGATGGGCTCGATAAAGGACAGAAATTGTGTGGACCTAACAGAAGCAGAAGATATTAAGAAGAGGTAGCAAGAATACACAGAAGAACTGTACAAAAAAGATCTTCACGACCAAGATAGTCACGATAACGTGACCACTGACCTAGAGCCAGACATCTTGGAATGTGAAGTCAAGTGGGCCTTAGAAAGCATCACTACTAACAAAGCTAGTGGTGGTGACGGAATTCCAGTTGAGTTATTTCAAATCTTGAAAGATGATGCTGTGAAAGTGCTGCACTCAATATGCCAGCAAATTTGGAAAACTTAGCAGTGGCCACAGGACTGGAAAAGGTCAGTGTTCATTCCAATCCCAAAGAAAGGCAATGCCAAAGAATGCTCAAACTACTACACAATTGCACTCATTTCACACGCTAGTAAAGACATGCTCAAAATTCTCCAAGCTAGGCTTCAGCAATATGTGAACCGTGAACTTCCAGATGTTCAAGCAGGTTTTAGAAAAGGCAGAGGCACCAGAGATCAAATTGCCAACATCCGCTGGATCATGGAGAAAGCAAGAGAGTTCCAGAAAAACATCTATTTCTGCTTCATTGACTATGCCAAAGCCTTTGACTGTGTGGATCACAATAAACTGTGGAACATTCTGAAAGAGATGGGAATACCAGACCACCTGACCTGCCTCTTGAGAAACCTGTATGCAGGTCAGGAAGCAACAGTCAGAACTGGACATGGAACAACAGACTGGTTCCAAATAGGAAAAGGAGTACGTCAAGGCTGTATATTGTCACCTTGCTTATTTAACTTATATGCAGAGTACATCATGAGGAACGCTGGGCTGGAAGAAGCACAAGCTGGAATCAAGATTGCCGGGAGAAATATCAATAATCTCAGATATGCTTATGACACTACCCTTATGGCAGAAAGTGAAGAGGAACTCAAAGGCCTCTTGATGAAAGTGAAAGAGGAGAGTGAATAGGTTGGCTTGAAGTTCAACATTCAGAAAACAAAGATCATGGCATCTGGTCCCATCACTTCATGGGAAATAGATGGAAAAACAGTGGAAACAGAGTCACACTTTATTTTTTTTGGCTTCAAAATCACTGCAGATGCTTATTGCAGCCATGAAATTAAAAGACGCTTACTCCTTGGAAGGAAATTTATGACCAACCTTGATAATTTACTAAAAAGCAGAGATATTACTTTGCCAACAAAGATTCGTCTAGTCAAGGCTATGGTTTTTCCCGTGGTCATGTATGGATGTGAGAGTTGGACTGTGAAGAAAGCTGATAGCTGAATAATTGATGCTTTTGAACTTTGGTGTTGGAGAAGACTCTTGAGAGTCCCTTGGACTGCAAGGAGATCCAACCAGTCCATTCTAAAGGAGATCGATCCTGGGTGTTCATTGGAAGGACTGCTGATAATGCTGAAACTGCAAATCTTTGGCCACCTCATGCGACGAGTTGACTCAGTGGAAAAGACTCTGATGCTGGGAAAGGTTGGGGGCGGGTGGAGAGGGGGACGACCCAGAATGAGATGGCTGGATGGAATCACCGACTCTGTGGACATGAGTTTGCGTGAACTCCAGGAGTTGGTGATGGACAGGGAGGCCTGGCGTGTTGTGATTCATGGGGTCGCAAATAGTCGGACACGACTGAGCGACTGAACTGAACTGAACTGAACTGAGGTTCCAAGGCTCACCACAGACTAGCCAGTGAGAGTGTTTCCTGGTGTTTGGAAACTTCTCTCTTTTTAAAGCCTCCCTTCCTGGGACGGAGCTCCATCCTTACCTCTTTTGTCTTTCTTTTTAACTTTTAGGTTTTTTCCTACCTCCTTTCGAAGACAATGGGCTGCTTTTCTGGGTGCCTGATATCCTCTACCAGTATTCAGAAGTTGTTTTGTGGACTTTACTCCTTTTTCAAATGTTGTTTTGATGAATTTGTGGGGGAGAGAGTGGTCTCGCCGTCCTATTCCTAACCACAATTTATATCTCAAAACTAAGAACTTAACGATAATACCTTACTATTAACTAAACTATAGGCTTTATTTTTTTCACCAATTTTCCACTATTTTTTTTTTTTTTTTGATTCCAGGATCCAATCTAGCATATCAAGTTGCAATTAGGACACCATGTGCTTTAAAAATATGATTAATATTGTTAATTATTAAATTTAGATTTCTGACATCCCATGAGCTCAAACATTTAACTGACTTACACTGAATTTCAGTTGAAACTTTCTTTCTGTCTAAGATAGAATCAACAAATCAACCATGGACAAGCTTATCAGATTATTGCCAATTTATCACCTATTAACAATAGGTCATCAAGATCTACTAAAGTAAGATGCAAAAGAAAATAATTGTTATAACAGGGAACACTTAGTCGTTTAAAAACTGTGGTATTGATAATCATGCTCTTAGAGCACAAATGGACAAGAAACTGTGTTTATGGCTGAAAGTTATCTTGGGCTTCCCTGGTGGTTCAGACAGTGAAGAATTTGCCTGCAATGCTGGAGAACTGTGTTCGATCCCTGGGCTGAGAAGATCCCCTAGAGGAGGGCATGGAAACTCACTCTAATTTTCTTCCCTGGAGAATCCCCATGGACAGAGCAGCCTGGTGAGCTACAGTCCATGGAGTTCCAAAGAGTCAGACACCACTGAGCAATTAAGCACAAAGGTCATCTTGTAAAATCACCATATGGGTACAGATAAATTTCTAGTTTAATTGTAACTGTGCTATTCTTCTGCCCTTTGTCAAGGAAAAGTCAAAATTTTCCTGGTATAATCAGTAGTTACTGTAAGGCACATTCATGTGTTACTTTGTAAGAAATTAAAACATTGAACCAAGAAGACTGGCACATATTTCAAGAAATATTTTTTAAAAAGTTTAAATGGTGTCAGTTGCCAGATAAATCAATACCACAGAGTGATGGCTACATATAGGTTACTGTAAACCCTATGGAAATATTTCTATCCCTAAATTTATTAATCCAAGGCATTTACAAGCTATTCTTTCTATTGATCAGCTATTATAATCTCATAAGTTTATAGGATATATCTAATAATATTAAGTATCAAATATATGATTCCATTTATTACCCTAACGACAACCTTCTTTTGATTCCATAACAACTTCCTATCCATTTTTAAAACTCTAACTTCTTACTTTTGGCTGTGCTTCCAAAATAAAATCTTTTTCTTGTCTTTCTGAACTCAGTGTTGCTATCTTTCTTCCCAGCTTGATTGTAAGATTTCTCTGAAGGACTTGGCTTTGAATCTTTTTTTTTTTTTTTTCTACTTTGAGTTACCTGTATTTGACTGGGTGGATCACAACTGTGGAAAATTCTTAAAGAGATGGGATACCAGAACACCTTACCTGCCTCCTGAGAGATCTGTATGCAGGTCAAGAAGCAACAGTTAGAACTGGACATGGGACAAAAAATTGGTTCCAAATTGGAAAAGGAGTAGGTCAAGTCTGTATATTGTCACCCTGCTTATTTAACTTATATGCAGAGTACATCATGTGAAATGTTGGGCTGGATGAAGCACAAGCTGGAATCTGGATTGCTGGGAGAAATATCAATAACCTCATATATGCAGGTGACAGACACCATCGTTATCGCAGAAAGCAAAGAGGAACTAAAGAACCTTGTGATGAAAGTGAAAGAGGAGAGTGAAAAAGTTGGCTTAAAACTCAGCATTCAAAAAACTAAGATCATGGCTTTTGGTCCCATCACATCATGGCAAATAGATGGGGAAACAATGGACATAGTGACAGACTTTATTTTCTTGGGCTCCAAAATCACTGCAGATGGTGACTGCAGTCACCATTAAAAGATGGAATTAAAAGATGCTTGCTCCTTAGAAGAAAAGCTATGACCAACCTAGATAGCATATTAAAAAGCAGAGACATTACTTTGCCAACAAAGGTCTATCTAGTCAAGGCTTTGGTTTTTTTTTAATAGTTATGCATGGATGTGAGAATTGGACTATAACAAAAGTGGAGCACTGAAGAATTGATGCTTTTGAACTGTGGTGTTGGAGAAGACTCTTGAGAGTCCCTTGGACTGCAAGGAGATCAAATCATTCAATCTAAAGGAAATCAATCCTGAATATTCATTGGAAGAACTGATGCTAAAGCTGAAGCTACAATACTTGGCTACCTGATACAAAGAACTGACTCATTTGAAAAGACCCTGATGCTGGGAAACATTGAAGGCAGGAAGAGAAGGGGATGACAGAGGATGAGATGGTTGGATGGCATCACTGATGCAATGTACATGAGTTTGAGCAAGCTCCAGGGGTTGGTGATGGACAGGAAGGCCTGGCCTGTTGCAGTCCATAGGGTCTCAAAGAGTTTGACAGGACTGAGTGACTGAACTGAACTGAATTTTCTCCATTCCCATGATCAAACAAATGATGCTCCATGTTGTTATTTGATAACCTAAAATATAATGCTGCCTAGAATAATAAGTCAATGCTCTATCACAGTCTGAGAGTAATTAACGAAACTGATAGCATTTCTTACCCAATCCAACCTAACCACACAGTATTTGTCAGTTTCATGAGCATGGTACATGCTTTGCTGCAGGTGAGAAGAAGATAGTCAAACTGGTATCCTCTACCTGTTTGTGAAAGTGAATGAGTATTCTAATAGCATCACAGAAGAATAGAAAAAGAAAGTGGAAAAGAAAGCAAAATAGTGAAGAAAAGACAAAATAAGGAATCAACAGTTTACCCAGGAAGGGACTTGATTAATTTGGTCATTCTCATATTGAAAATATAGTTTAAAAAAGAAGTCTCTTCCTTTTTAGCTCTTGTGGGAAAAGTTCCTCAACCCTTAAATCAGCCAGCCGTGAGTCTTGTGGGCCACATACCTTAGCCCCAAAGTAGCCCTTTAGGCAGTAACAACAACCTCTGGTGATGCCAGACCCCTGATGCATACTAAGTAGGCTTCTCCCAACAGTATAAACTCCTGAAAATTGGTGGTGGGAGATACTGTCTGGGCTTTGGGACAGAGCGTTTACCACGGGGTGGCTGCTTATGAGGCCAGTGTTTTGATCTAACATCTCTGACTATAGGAAAGATCCAAAATAAGCAATTGACAATTCTTGAAAATAGTGCTATTATAGGTTCACAGAAAAGTACAAATACAAGAGCCATTGGGGCTGCAATCTAGCGGTCTGAGAATAAAAAACGTTTGGGGCCAAAGTGGAGGAGAGGGTTACAAATGGTTTCGTAGCATAAACACAGCTGGAGACATTTTATTTAAATGAACTGAAAGGGCAGCTTTAAAAAGCAAAGCTCATATCGAGATTCATAAAACTGCACCCATTGCAAAAGCCTTGGCCAGCAAGCACGTAAAACATTCAGGACAGTTGGGGTCAAAGAGTCTTTCTCAAATATATTAAGGAAGAAAGGCATACTAGAGAGAGAGTAGTCTGCTAATAAATCAGAAAAGGGATGAAAATCATGATAGCTTAAAAATGACTGAGTTACTGAACTGACGTATGGTCAAAAAAATAGACGTTAGCAACAAAGCTAAGGAAAAGGAGTCTGAATTATTAGAAAGTAATGAATAGTTTGTACATATAAAACAGCTATTGATGGAAAGCGCTATTAGAGAATATTTGAAAAATCTGAGGCATAAATCAGTAGTCAATGAGGAAATATTCCTCGGCTCAAGACAAAGATGATATGGTCCTTTACCATGAAAGTGATGCTAACTGCAATTTTTACTAAAAGAAAGTGAGGGAGTATTGGTAACTGTCATGAAAAGAGCTATGGACCCCAAATCAAAAAGCAATCATGAAGTAAAGAGAGTAGGGATGGGGAACAATTTTTTGATAAAATTGTAAAAGGTTGATGTCATGGAAATAGGGTACATATATGTTGGAAGAATAATTTTAAACAATAATTTTTAAGACAGATGCCTTATACAGAAAGAAAAGAAATCGACCAATAACTTTGGAATATGCACTTCAATGTGTCAGTTCCTTTTTGCTTAAAGGTAGAACACATTAGAAATGTACTATTTGCAAATCATACACAAATCTTATGAAAGAACTTGACCAAAACCAATATTGAAGCCATGAGTACAAACTACCCCTCACGAGTCAAGTCAATTTTCGTTTATTTGAATATGAATGGCAAAAAAAAAACCAAAACTGATTCAGATTAGGTTCAAATTTAATTTAAGGCCTTAACTGAATGAAAGTTCCAGAAGTAGGGGTAGAGTCCTGTTTTGTTTCAGTTTCTTTGCTCTGTCTTACCTGCTCTGGGGTACATCACATGCCTGACTTTCTTGTCACTCCAAGAGAGATGCAACAGAGCAGCTGGAGGCTTCTCTGTTCACATCAGCAGAAGAGAGATGATACTTTCATCCCAGCATCCCCAGAAGAAGTGCTGAAATTCATTCTGATTGAACCGCTTTAGGGCACATCCCCAGTCCTAAAGTATCTCTCTGGCCAGGACATGAGGCAGGAAAGCAGTGGGATGTACTAACTGACTCACCTAGGTCATGCACTTCATTTCTGCAGCCAGAGGTCAATCCACCCTCCCCACATCTATGTGGATCTGGATCTCCAAAGCTAACAGAGGTACTTTAGATGGAGCAAACAAGGGGTTCAGGGGAGCTGTTGGAGACAACTACCAGATATCTACTAGGAGACTAAACAGAGGGATGTATATTTAGAGGTACAAAAAGCTGTGAGCAACTAGACTTCCTTTGATCCCAATGCTTTAAAGTCCAACTTCCAATCATTCATCTATCTGAACGTTTCCGTTATAAGAGCCCTGGGACTTGATAAACAAACCAGACTAAAGGATTTATACTAGGTATAATTGGAAGGGGAAATGAAATTCCAAAACTTGAGGAGTCATGCCACAGTCATTGATGGAAGATAGGTTGCAAATATAGAGCAATCTAGTCTAAACAAGAAACTTGCTATCAGAGGCAGGGGAAGTAGAAGTCAAAAGTGGAGACTGATGTCCTGGGCTAGGTGGGGACAGTCCAACTAATCCATACACTCACAGTGAGTTCTTTAATTTACATAGACAACCATAAACATTCTCATTATTCGTATCAGCCACCTCGGAACCTGTTTTATTCACTCTAATCATGCTTCCTAATTGATCTTGTTTCCACTGAACAGGAGTCATCTTCCTAGAGCTCTGAAAATTGTTTTAGTGTTTGGCTGGTATATCCTAGACTCTAGAGACAAAGGACTTCCCAGGTGACACTAGTGGTAGAGAACCTGGCTGCTAATGCAGGATATATAAGAGAAACAAATTCAATCCCTGGGTCAGGAAGCTCCCCTGGAGGAGGGCATGGAAACCCACTTCATTATTCTTGCCTTGGAGAATTCCATGGACAGAGGAGCCTGGTGGGCTACAGTCCATAAGGTCACAAAGAGTCGGATAGACTGTAGCAACTTAGCACAAGCAGCAGAAATCACATGAGAGGCACATGCTGTGGCTGATAAAAGAGCATGAAGCATGTCTTTAGCAATGATTATTAACGGATCTTAGAGATATCATTGCATGGTCAGCAAGAGTGGTCTACACTTCAATAGAGGTTCTTGGTCAATGCGTGAAGAGAGGAGAACCTAGAAAATGTTTTCCCCTGAAAGCTGATTCTTATTCAATGTGAGGAGATCACTGATAGAGCCTAAAGACTGGCTTAGTTTTAAATTTATTGATTATTTATGCTTTCTACCACCCTTTGGTTTAGATTGCCTTTGAATTTATAGCAATAAAGAGAAAAGCACCATAATATTAAATACAATAAGTACCCCAGATCTGGATGTCACTTATATTTATAATTATGAGTGAGACCTTTATATCTTAGTGTACATTTATACAGTTTTCTGGGGATTTTTTTTTTTTTTTTGTTACAAAGCTATGTTAAAGTTTCACTATATGCAAAGAGTTGGACACGACTGAGCGACTGAAAAAAATATGCAAATATATGTGGTGTGTATGGTGCATTTATTGTTTTAAATCCCACTGGGAGTCTGCTGATTTTCTGCTCTCTCTCTTTTTTTCACCTTTCTATTAATCTGTTGCTTGTGTGTTTTTTTTTTTGTTTTTGTTTTGTTTTTTTCTTCCTCCCTTCAGTATGTTTATGTATTCAGAGACGAGTCTTCTAGGAAAATAATGGAAGGGAAAAGCTTGTGATTTATCATTACACTGTAATGGGTGCCCTGCTTCCGTTGAAGGAGGTCAACGTCTCTTAGAGATACCACAGTCCCTCCTTATTAACGTTCTGTTCCCACTAATGGCTTGGGGTAGGGCAGCCAGGTCTTACAAGGAAGGCATTTAAGAAAAGCACTTTGTTTAATGGAAGCTGGGATGTTTTACGGGGACAAACACAGCACCAGGCTCTCTGGTGAGAGTGACACAATTCACAGATAAAGAACACCTTTTCCCCTCCCTGTGTGATAAAAGGAAAAACACAAAGAGGAATGGGCTTTTAAAAAGTCTGTGTGCCCTTTCCTCTCACTCCTGTATTCCGTTGTCTCCATGTCTCTCTGATTCTTATTCTGAAATACCGCTGCAATTATTTCTGCTTTCCATTTTCACCAGCCTTCATCATTTCAGGCTCTCCATCATCTCTCTTTTGTTTTATAATAAAATTCTTTCTCCAGTCTACTCTACTGCCAGTTCATGAGTCCTTGGCTTCATCACATCACTGCCATGTTTAAACCCTTTGCACTTATAATAATGTTTCACTTTCTTTAGTGAAGCCGTTTCCAGTCCCCGTCTTCCTTGAACTACCTGCTACCTCTTAAAACTGAAGTCCCAAAGATAAGAGCACAGTTGAAAAGTGTGAGGCAGAATAATCTAAAAAAAAAAAAAAAAAGCAGGATTAATTGTGTAAAATGGCAAAGAGAATAAATACTAGCTTGCTGTTTAGGAATGTTTTTTGAACTATGTGGAGATACAGACTATTTAAGAACTGTTAATCTTTATATGTGCACCCTTGACATGGTGATTGGCCCATAGTTAGCATTAAAAAACATATCTAGTGAATGACTGAGTGAATTAGTCAGTGAAATTTCAAGTTAAATAAGAATAAGAAAAGAATTGTGTAAGGAACCTTAATTTCAAAGTATAGAATCTAGGGATAAATAGTTGTTTTTTTATCTCAATCCTATGTAAGGTGTATAACAAGCTTCAGAAATTGGTGCCAATGACATTGTCCATTTAATATCATGCAACTTCATCTTATTATTCTCTTTAATATAAATGATGCATTATGAATGCAAACTGTGTTAAACGTCACACGGTGATGTTTATAAGATGATGTGATTTATTATCACTTTCCAGAAGGGAGTAGAAAGAGGCAAAGCCTCTCCAAGGTCACAAAGGAACTGTGCCAGTGTTTATAGACAGGAAGCAGAGTGATCATTTTTGAATTTTTTTTCCAATTATCAGCCTTAAATGTTGCAGTCAGTTGAATCACCTCTGTTGCTATCTTATTTGACTACTAGGGAAACAAAGAACATTAATTCTCTTGTTTTCACACTTGTGTTTATTATTACATGTGCTGTGCTGTGCTGTGCTTTTCGCTCAGTTGTGTCTGACTCTTTGCAACCCCATGAACTGCAGCCCACCAGGCTTCTCTGTCCATGGGGCTTCTCCAGGCAAGAATACTGGAGTGGGTTGCCATTCCCTCCTCCAGGGGATCTTCCCAACTCAGGGATCAAACCCCGGTCTCCCATCTTGCAGGCGGATTCTTCACTGTCTGAGCCACCAGGGAAGCCCTTATTATCACATAGCTCTGGCCTGTTATTTAGCAAACAGTGTCTGTACTGTCTGGCTCTCAATTCAGCATTGTGAATATTAAAAAAATTCAACTGGCTTGTATTACAAAAAAGCTGGAAACATTCTACGCATCAGTCATCTGCAAGTTAGTTAAATCAGTTCAGTTCAGTTTAGTCGCTCAGTCGTGTCCGACTCTCCGCGACCCCATGAATCACAGCACGCCAGGCCTCCCTGTCCATCACCAACTCCCGGAGTACACTCAAACCCATGTCCACAGAGTCGGTGATGCCATCCAGCCATCTCATTCTCGGTCATCCCCTTCTCCTCCCGCCCCCAACCTTTCCCAGCATCAGAGTCTTTTCGAGTGAGTCAACTCGTCGCATGAGGTGGCCAAAGTATTGCAGTTTCAGCTTTAGCATCAGTCCCTCCAATGAACATCCAGGATTGATCTCCCTTAGAATGGACTGGTTGGATCTCCTTGCAGTATAAGGGACTCTCAAGAGTCTTCTCCAACACCACAGTTCAAAAGCATCGATTCTTCGGCGATTAGCCTTCTTCACAGTCCAACTCTCACATCCATACATGACCACGGGAAAAACCATTGCCTTGACTAGACGGACCTTGGTTGGCAAAGTAATGTCTCTGCTTTTCAACATACCATCCAGGTTGGTCATAACTTTCCTTCCAAGGAGCAAGCGTCTTTTAATTTCATGGCTGCAATCAGCATCTGCAGTGATTTTGGAGCCCAGAAAAATAAAGTCTGACACTGTTTCCACTGTTTTTCCATCTATTTCCCATGAAGTGATGGGACCAGATGCCATGATCTTTGTTTTCTGAATGTTGAGCTTCAAGCCAACCTTTTCACTCTCCTCTTTCACTTTCATCAAGAGGCTTTTGAGTTCCTCTTCACTTTCTGCCATAAAGGTAGTGTCAGCAAATAAATGGTGCAAATTCAAAACAGAATATTATGCTGCTATTAAAAAGGTAGTTAAATAGGAAAGCTGCATTTCAGGATTTGAAAAAATTTCAGAATATCTTTATTGATAATTCTTTTGTGTAATTTATTTTTAAAATTTGACTGTACTGGGTCTTAGTGGCAACATGCAAATTCATCTGTGGCATGTGGAATCTAGCTCCCTGATAATGGATCAAACCTGGGCCCCCTGCATTGAGAGTACAGTGTCTTAGCCACTGGACTACCAGGGAAGTCCCATGTGTAAATTTTCTACAACTGCTTTTATAGCCTTCTCCTACCCCTGTCCTCCCCCAACTCCCCACTCCACTCCAAATTCAAGAATGCAGATTAAAAATTGTTAATCTGTACTTCTGGAGAGTAGGACTTGGTGAAGATACATTATCTCATTATAAAATATTATTCATATTTTGATTTCTTTTCAGGTGCAGTGTGTGCTCAGTGTGTTTCTGACTCTTTGTGACCCTCTGGACTGTAGTCCACCAGGCTCATCTGTCCATGGAATTTTCCAGGCAAGAATATTACAATGGGTTGCCAATTCCTACTGCAAGGGATCTTACCAATCCAGGTATCAAACTCACATCTCTGATGTCTTCTGCACTGACAGTTGGATTCTTTACCACTGTGACCAGTTGGGAAGCCCAAGAATACCCTTAATTTTACTCTGAAATATTAATTAAAAATTCAGAAGCTTTACAGAAGAAAATGAACTTAGGCCTATAAAATATGAAATTTGCATTTGGCCCTCATAATAATGGCAGGCATAGATAAAGAGGGTGTTTTGTCATATGACTAATGAAAGAATTCTAAGGAAGATTAATTCCTTAGGAAGATCGATCGTCTGTCTAATCTATCATATCTATATATGGTGGTGGTTTAGTTGCTAAGTTGTGTCCAACTCTTGAGACCCCATGGACTGTAGCCTGCCAGGCTCCTCTGTCCATGGGATTCTCCAGGGAAGAATAGTGGAGTGGGTTGCCATTTCCTTCCCCAGTAGCTATATATACATAGAGTTAATTTTCATCACATGATTAGAACTTGCTCCATCTGTACAGGGTTTGTGTTTACCTTCCACTCTTCCATTTATAATTTGCCTTCTTCTTCCTCCTATCTCTCTTTCTACTCTCTCCTCTAGGACATTTTCATCAGTCATACTTTGAGACTGTACTCACTGTACTGAGTGGAGAAGATTCTGTGGCAACCCTTCCTGCCAGAGGAGAGCATAGACCTCTGTCTGAGGTTTCTCCTCCCACATGGATGCACAGGCCTGTCCCACATGCATGACCATGCAGTGTACTGACAGCGCCAAGAGGAGATTCAGTCTTCACTTGGGAGACACTGCAGCTAGATGAATTTTAAGATCCAGTCCAATTCTAGTGTCCATGATTCTCTAAGGACTACTGTTATCAAGGGTAGAACCATTAGTGAAGAAAAGACGGAAAGTTTTCCCAACGTGGAAAAGGAGAATTTGTCCATGAAAATACTTCTTGTGACTGGGAAATGCTTAAGGGAATTATGTCTCAGCCTGTCTGGCTCATCAGTAATAATTAATTGCAAACCCCACTATTTATTAGCCTTCACCAGACTCACAAAGGAATTCAGGTTACATGTCATTCTCTTGCTTGCACCCCTACATGATGGGGAAGGACCCCTGCTTTACTGCACTGACAGAAGCCAGGCAGGGTTTATGTAATATTTTTCAAACCCCACCCCCACCACCCCCAGGGGGAAAAATGTTTACAGGCACAAAGCTGTATTCTAACCCATTTTTTTAAAATAAAAAATAAATTATTTTTAACAGACTATTGTTGTATATGATTTATTCATTTTCTTGATTTAATATGGATTTTTATCCCATGTAGTATTGCTTGCTGAGTGTGAAGTTCATCTATTACTTTTCAATCAGTTATTATCTTATTATTGAATAGAAAACAATTAGTTGGACACTTAAGTAATTTATTCAATCATTGTAGTTGCCAAAAAAACATAAACTATTCATCTTTGCATATAATTAATAACTGTATACAACAGAAAATAATTTGACATTATTAAGCAATTACCATTTAATTATTTCAGTTAGCAAAATCCATTAAGTGCCATTCAATTTTCCTACTATTATGTTATTTAGTAAATTATATTTAATTCACCTTAGAAATCAATGTGAATTTGAAAAATCAATTTTCCTAGCATAATCATAAAAAATTAAATAGTTAAATATGTTAACATTTTTTAAAGATTGGAACTTGAAATAAGGTAAAATTTGGCATTTAAAAAATTATAATTTCTGACAGATCTATGTCACTTTGCACTTTTCATATAGTAACCACAATAAAATATCAAATCTTCCTTGAAATGATGGTGTTTATGCATTTAAAAAATATTAACTTGAGCCAATTTCAATTAAGCTTTTCCAATTTTGATTTCTTCTATCTCTGCCACCCACAGAATTTGTCTTTTGCTCTACATTTTGGCACTGATTTCATTCAATTTAATATTTTATCATATAATACTCTAATTTTCTCATGTATACAAACCCTTCTATCAAAATGTTAACTTCCTTAAGAGCAGAAAACAGTGTGTGTGTGCGTGCGCACACAAGTATGTGTTTTCCATTTATTTGACAGATTATTGCCCATATGATAAGAACTGAATTTAGTGGAAACAAAATGAATTGGGTTGATTGTTGGCATGGAGTTTTGGCAAAGGCTTCAGTCAGTTTAATTCAGTCACTCAGTCGTATCCGACTCTTTGTGACCCCATGGACTGCAGCATGCCAGTCTTCCCTGTCCATCACGAACTCCCAGAGCTTACTCCAACTCATGTCCTTCGAGTCGATGATGCCATCCAACCATCTCATTCTCTGTCATCCCCTTCTCCTCCCAACTTCAATCTTTCCCAGCAAGATTGAAGACAAGGCTTAGGGAGTTCTTTCTGAAACAGCTAAATCTTAATGATCCTTTAATAAAGATTATAAAAGCAACTATATTCTACTTTTTGGATTAGTTGTTCAATCAGATCTCTGCCTCCAAAGTCTATTTTATTTTTTAAGAAGAAAGTAATTGAAAATTGAAATAGTCAATCCTGCCATTTAAGTCCCTTGAAAGGATCTATGAATGGCTTGTAGTTAGATATAATAAAATAAACAACTTGGAAAAGAAAGGAATCAAGTCATGATCCTTTTGGTTGAGTTTAATAAGCCTGTCTTTTGCATTACCCCTTTTAGTTCTTTCAGTGATTTTACTTTTAAACTTTATTTTTGTTTGTTTGTTTTTCTCCTTCCTTTTATTTATTTATTTTTAAAATTTTCTTTCTTTCTTTTTTTTTTGAGAGTTCTTTTTTTTTAACTTTTTTTTTAATATTATTTTACAATATTATATTGGTTGGTTTTGCCATACATTGACACGAATCCGCCCCGCAAAGTACCTCAGTCTGCTTTTCTCTCTCCATCAGGTCCAACAGTTCAAATTTTACATTTTTTTTTTTTTTTTTTTTAAGATCTAGCTCCACTGTTTGGTCCTTTTGAGGTTTTTATAACCTACTTCAGAGGAATTTTTCATCTCCATGCTAGAGGGGATCACTTTCTGTCACTCTTTACTGAAGCATTTATCACTTGGAAGGGCAATTTATAAGGTAGACGTCTCTCACTTCTCAAATGCAAGTTCTTTCAGAAGAACAAACACTTTCTATTTTATCCATAACATAAACATACTAAATACTTGGTATTTGCCGGATGAATTTAAGTAACACCTCAAGGACTGAAAAATAGTAAATGTAGAGCAATAACTACACCCTCGTGGACACAGTGAAGCCTCATCTCAGCCTCTTATTGGCTACTGTCTCTTCATACATAATTGATAAAAATGGGAGTAAGCATGGAGGTGGGATCCAGTGAAGCGGAGCAGAGTGCCCCAGTCTCTCCATCTTTTACATCATTCCTTCCCATTGCTCTCCTAAAACTCAGATTGCCACAGCCGGTATACCCAGCTCTGATCCTGGCTCTGTTGCTCTGGAGTGCATCATCTCAGATTTCAAAATCTCTCTGTCTTTTCCCAACACCCCACCCATCCCAATTTGATGAAGTCAGGTTTAGAATTTGTCCACAGCTGTGCAGATCTGAAGAGTGCCAGTGGCCCTCCTTGTTTCAATCTGAAAACTTCTTTTGTTTTTCAGTGCACGTGTTGACTTGTCAACATTGATGGGGTTGGTTTGCTTCCCGCTCTTCATTCAGCTAGCCAGGAGCTGCAAGTGAGTTGTAGCTGTAGGCTAGTTCCTCTTGCCATTTCTAAGACTGTTGTAAGGTACTCTGATTACCACTGGAGTCAAAACTCAATAATTGGCAAAAACTGAAATAAAACTCTCTCTACCCCACTAATCGTCCTTTCTAAGTTGAAAGGAAAGGAGGTTTCAACCCATTTGCATTTTAAATTCAAAATTTGTATTTAAAGCACTTAACAGGGTCCTTTGCATGTTAACAGCTTCCTTTTTAACTTACCTTTCCTCTACTGGGCTCTGTAATGTGTTGTGTCTTAATTTGCAGAATATGTGCACTGGCATAATGTTTAATTAGGCTTTGGAGTCAACTTTAAATCTAATACCATCAGCATCTAATGGAAAACCAGAAGCACTTGGCTTCTGCATGACAGAAATCTTGCAAGAAACCTACTTCCTCTGACTGAATCACAAAAAGAAAATGGGAGCAGGGAGGGCAGCCAACAAGAATAAGTGAATAAGTGAACACAGTATCAAAGATGAGATGCTCCTATGGTCATAGTCACAAAACAGAAGAATATAGAGTGGAGATGACTATTAGGGGAAATCAGATGCACTTTCTCTTATGTAATGAGCACATTCTGAACAGATGGGTGTGGATTAAATTTCTACATATAAAATTATTTTCTCATTGGCTAACATCATGGTTTCAGGTGGGTTTCATTTTTAATTTCATTTGAATTTAGAGACTCTGATAAGAAGTGGTTGGAATACAGGAGGTTAAGATACAAACTTTGCCTTCAAGAAGGCTACAACCTAATCATTGGGGTAAGACAGATACAAAAATAAATAAATAAATAAAACCAGAAATGTTATTATCTGTTGGCCTTGGGGAAGTTTCCTAGCTTTTATTAACCTCGTTACCTCTTTTATAAAATGTTAAGAGCACTAATGTCAATGCTGAGGCTTTATCAGGCAGATAAATAGTAATAATCATATGTAAATATTATACTTAATTTAGTGCCTGGCACACAGTAAGTGCTCAATATAGTTTAGATATTATTCTAAATTACCTGTTGGTAATTTTTAAGAGAGTAAAAATTGATGAAGCCAGTATATATATGTTTCCTACTGATGCTGGGCAATTTGTCACATACGTGGTGACTTAACACAAACTTATCTTACAGTTTTTGAGTTTAGCAGAGCAAAGTCAGTTTCACTGGGCTAAAGGCAAAGTATTGGCAGTTCTTGTTCTTTCTTAAGGGTCTGGGGGATTTCCATTTCCTTGCATTTCTAGAGTCTGGAAACTGCCTATATTCCTTGATTTCTGGTCTTTTCCTTACATCACTCCAACCTCTTGCTTCCTTTGTCATCACATATCCAACTTTCTTTTAAAGACATTCAGGGTCCATCCAAATCATCCAGGGTATTGTGTCTATATCAAAATTCATAACTTAATCATACTTGAAAATTTCTTTTGTAATATAAGGTAATATTCACGGGTTTCAGAAATTGTTTCCTGTTATTTGTGGGGTTATTATTCATTTTATCATATAGTTATAATTAAGGAAGATTAAATGGGAGGTGGTGTGCAACTCTACTTCACATACAAACCTACTCAACCTCATGTAATTTCTTAGGAGTTTCCCAGGTGCCCTGGTCTTTTCAGAGCAGTTCATTTCTTAAAGATAAAGTTCACTGACATGTTAGAGAAATAACTGAAGCAGGTAGAATTTCATAGACCTTATCTATCACATGGGCTTCCCTTATAGCTCAGTCAGTAATCTGCCTGCAATGCAGAAGACCTTGGTTCAATTTCTGGATTGGGGAGATCCCGGGGAGAAGGAAATGGCAACTCACTCCAATATTCTTGCCTAGAGAATACCCACAGCAGAGGGGACTGGAAGGCTACAGTTCATGGGGTCGAAAGAGTCGGGCATGACTTAGCGACTAAGCCATCACCACCACCACCTATCACACAGTGTAAGTTTAGAGAGCAGGGATGCCCTTGCCACAGGTTCAGTTCAGTTCAGTTCATTTCAGTTGCTCAGTTGTGTCCTACTCTTTGCGACCCCATGAATCACAGCACGCCAGGACTCCCTGTCCATCACCAACCCCCAGAGTTCACTCAAACTCATGTCCATCGAGTCGGTGATGCCATCCAGCCATCTCATTCTCTGTCATCCCCTTCTCCTCCCGCCCCCAATCCCTCCCAGCATCAGAGTCTTTTCCAGTGAGTCAACTCTTCGCATGAGGTGGCCAAAGTATTGGAGTTTCAGCTTTAGCATCAGTCCTTCCAATGAACACCCAGGATTGATCTCCTTTAGAATGGACTGGTTGGATCTCCTTGCAGTCCAACGGACTCTCAAGAGTCTTCTCCAACACTCACAGTTCAAAAGCATCAATTCTTTGGCGCTCAGCTTTCTTCACAGTCCAAATCTCACATCCATACATGACCACTGGAAAAACCATAGCCTTGACTAGACGGACCTTTGATGGCAAAGTACTGTCTCTGCTTTTTAATATGCTATCTAGGTTGATCATAACTTTCCTTCCAAGGAGTAAAAGTCTTTCAATTTCATGGCTGCAATCAGCATCCACAGTGATTTTGGAGTCCAAAAAAAACAGTCTGACACTGTTTCCCCATCTATTTCCCATGAAGTGATGGGACCAGATGGCATGATCTTAGTTTTCTGAATGTTGAGCTTTAAGCCAACCTTTTCACTCTCCTCTTTCACTTTCATTAAGAGGCTCTTTAGTTCCTCTTTACTTTCTGCCATAAGGGTGGTGTCATCTGCATATCTGAGGTTATTGCTATTTCTCCTGGCAATCTTGATTCCAGCTTGTGCTGCTTCCAGCCCAGCGTTCCTCATGATGTACTCTGCATATAAGTTAAATAAGCAGGGTGACAATATACAGCCTTGACATACTCCTTTTCCTATTTGGAACCAGTCTGTTGTTCTGTCCAGTTCTAACTGTTTCTTCCTGACCTGCATATAGGTTTCTCAAGAGGCAGGTTCAAGTGGTCTGGTATTCCCATATCTTTCAGAATTTTCCATAGTTTATTGTTGGTTTTGGGTTTATATGATCCAAATGAGATCATCGATATTGTTTGGAAAGAATAGAGATAATTCACAGGACTCTGGGTGTTGTTCCAGTAATTCAGTGTTTACTAATATAACTTATATCTCTAAATCCTAGATCTTAAGAGAACCTATAATGATTATAAAGTTTATTTTTCTTTCTTATCTTTAGACCCCATCCAAAGCAACTGGTATTCTCTTTCCTCCAAAGTTGTACAATTTTAGGTGTATTATGCATTTTTATGCAAGATGAATTTATTTGGATAAAAGTAGATTTTCCTACTTAATTCATGAGAGCTATTCTTATTTCACCAGAGAAGATTCCTTACTGGATTTCACATGTAAAATAGAGTTTACCAACCTGTGTTCTATAAATGAGTTGCTGAATTATAAATGCTTCAAGAGTCTGGATGACAAGGAGAGCCTTTAACATCTGATCCTTGCAACAATCATTATAATCCTATTTTACAGATAAGGAAATGCAGGCTCAGAGAAGTTAAGTGATTAATGCAAGTCTGGGCTACAGAAGAATAGGAACTTAAATTTTGGTATTTCACTTTTTTGGTTATATCTTATGTATCATAAATATATTTAGATACTCAAAAATCACCTTTTTTCCCCTGAGAGTTTGAGAATCAGGATACAATATTTCAATTCTGATGCATGTATTTAAACATGCTGAGAGAAAACTAACAAATCAACTTAATATTGGTAAAGGAGTGGCATACGGACTAATATGTCTCCTTCAGCCTGGATACTATACGGAAATTAAACGGAGCTATGATCAGCTGTTAAAATTATAACTCTCTGGTCCCTCAGGAGTCCCTGCAGCAGCAACAGTCAGGACGGTGCCACTTTGCCAGTTATTTGGGGTTGCTCTTATTCTTGGTGAGCACGTGCATGCACACACACAGACACACACACAGACACACATACACAGACACACACACACAGACACACACACACACACACACCCTCTGTTCAGTTTCTGGCAGGTTCCTAGTGCTCTCATGCACCATGCTACAGGACTCACCCTAAATGTTCAGCCCATCTGCTCAGGGAATGATGCCTTCACCACAATGATCTAATCATGTTACAGAAAATATAATATACAACATGAATGACAAGGGTGAGGCTGCTCAACTGAAAGGAAACAGGAGGATTCGGCACAGGCTTCATGCCAAACAAGTGTCCTAAGTGTAAAATACACAACATATATCTATGGAAAGCAATGGAAGAATAATAAAAACCAATATAAAAATGGATCTCACATCCTCATTTACTGAGAAACATCTTAGTTCTGAAAAGAAAAAATGTACAAGATAAGCAGGTGTCTTGGGGAATAACCATGGATATGTAATTGCCTCAAATTTACAAAGCACAGATTGCAAACTGGTGACCCACTTTTTTTTTTTTTTCTGTCCAGTGCAACCCAGTGTATTAGAAACTGAATTTGAATGTCTTTAGACAGGGCATGCTCTTTCTGTTTGCCGGTAACTATCTTTATCCTGTTATATCAGCTCTCTCCTACATTTGGGTTGACTTCCTGGAACCTGGATATATGTGTTTGCAACTGCAGTTCCAATCTATACTGTATCTTCTGTTGCCCTGTTATTTATCATCTGTGAACTTGAACAGCTTCTATGATCATTCCCAACTGTTGTCTCACCAGGGAGAGGCCAGACTGGGTCAAGTCACCCTCCAATCTCTCAGCTGCAAAAGATTCATGCAGTGTGTCAGACAGGACAGACGACATGATTTACAGGGCTTAGGACAAAATGAAAATATGGGATTCCTTGTCCAAAAATTATTAAGAATTTCAACAGAGCATTAAATGAAGTAGTGGGTGCTTCTAACTGTGGGAAACTATCTCTCCACATTTAAAACCCATGAAGTTCGTCTTGATGCCCAGGGCTAAGAGAACATTCTCAGCTTACACTTTCCAGCAAACCGAGACTTCTCTACCACCTAGTCACTCCAGCTCAAATGGAGTGTCCATAGAAGGGGAGAAAATTGGTGCTGTTATGCATATTTTATCTACCCAGAAGACTGCACAAATGTGGTGAACTGAGGTTTCACTTGCTGGGGAAAACAAGAGCAGCAGTCTTTATTTTCAATGATTTCTGGCAAACCTCCTGATTTGTTGAGACAAAAACCCTAAACAGATTATCATCATCTAAAAGACAAAGTGTGTAATACATCACTTATTTTTGTCATTTCAGTGGCAACATTTTAAAAAAGCCTTAATTCCATGGATCTCATATTTTATATTTGTTATAATAATTGGGATCTGAAATAAGTCAGAGAACAGTGAGCTGTGCTATGAAAAGAGATTCAGCATGGTAGAAGAGCTCAGTAGCCTTTCACATTATCAGAAATCTCAACAACAACAACAACAACAACAACAACAAAACTCTACCATGGAAAACAGATAAAAGGATCTCCAAGTAAAGCTGGAATATGGATTGCAGATGATTTCTGTTCCCTCGTGAAACTTTGCTGTAATTCTATGGAATGATTTTTAATAAGATATGTTGATAAATTCAAAAGAAGAGAGAGGATGGTAGCAGATAGAGATAGCATTTTGGAAAAGAGAATGGATATGGACTGTATGTAACTTAACAGAGCAAAAATATCCAAACCCAAGCCTTCAGAGCAAGGACCAAGGAGAAGCAACCTAATTCAAGTTTTAGAACTCTGGAAAGGCACCTGATATCTCTGAAGAGGGGAAGAGGAAGGGATGCAAAGGGACTGAGGCAGGAAGGTTGCCTGAAAGAATATTTGAAGTCCCGCTGATCCCCCATGCTCTCTTCTACCCTGTTAGGTAGGTGATGGCATTCTCCCCATGTTGCAGGATATAAGACAGAAGTCATTTTCCAAATATAGATATTGGTCTCTTCCTCACTGGGCTCATCCCCATTAGGTCCATAGTAGCTTGACAGGGTACCAGTGAGAAAGTCAATAGAATTGCTAACATGGGCACTGAAATCATATTGGGTGCATGCATGATCAATCAGTTCAGTTATGTCCAATTCCTTGTGACCCCATGGACTGTAGCCCACCAGGCTCCTCTCTCCATGAAATTCTCCAGGCAAGAATACTGGAGTGACTTTCCATTCCCTCCTCCAGGTGATCTTCCCAATCCAGGGATCGAACCTGCGGGTCCTGCATTGCAGATGGATTCTTTATCCACTAAGCCACCTCGGAAGTCCACGACCAAGATATATGGTCACCCTATTTAGGTTATCTTTATATTGACTATTTTTAGATTAACATCAAAATAATAGCATAAACATATTTTAAAATTCTTGTGGAAGATTCTTACAGAAAATCTACATTTGGCAAACAGCATTATAGAGGTTATTGCAGCATTAAAGAAAAGTGGATGAGAAATTTTGAGATTTAATTATCTTGTGAGTGAAAAATAGAAAGCAATTGAATAAGTTTAGGAGCACAATTTTTAAGAATATACTCAGCTAAGATATGGTGTTCATGATAGCATTTTCCTCAATACATCCAGTGATTTGTACAAATAATTCCATGTCTATATCTGGGTGTTGGGCTGAGGTCAAGACCTCTTCCTTCTCCTCCGGCCCTTGATTCTCCACTATATATTGTTCTTTTTCATGACCTTTCATCTTTGTTTAAAGGATCAGTTTACTCTCCCCCACCAAGCCCACTTCCTGCATAAAGCTGGGACCCAAGGGCTGCAGAAGGGCCAGCACCTCCTAACAGGCCGGTTGAAGGGGCTGCCAGGTGATGAATGGATGCACGCAGAGCGAGGTAATAAACCAGCACCCCAGTCATGTAATCTTCCATTAAAATGAAATGCATACCAGGCATGCGGCGTTTCTGCAGCTTGTACCCTCTCCCATAGAAGATCATGAATAAAAGAGGGAAGTGTACTGCTGACAGATGCCAGCATGCATAAAGGACACTTCCTATAAAGGAAAAGCTCCGGCTAACAGATGGACTAAAGATGTGAGATGCAGAAAGATTTACCAATCTAAATAATTCAAGACAATGTCGTATGGCAAGCTAGCGCTTTTCAGAGGGAGCCAGCAGAAGGTGCAGATGGAAAGGCAGGCCAAGCCTTTCCCATAAACCCATTAAGAACAGTCCTTGTCTGAGCGACAGTATGTCGCAGAAGGCCCAGGGAGAGGACAGAAAATGAGAAATTTGCTTCCAGAGTTTGTCCCGCAAGGTCAAGAGCATATTTAATAGTGAAGGTTGTGGCATTTAATGAGAGTGAAAAAGGGGTGTTGAATGTTTCACTGCTTGTCCTCCTGCCATCTTCAAAACTCCCCCATTCCTGAGTTCTTTGTCTTGTCAGAACTAAAACGGTGGAGAGTAAAGACGCCCTGGTGAGAGGTCCAGCAGGCTCCACCTTCTTAGTGCTCAGACGGCCAGATGCACATTCTGGGCCTAAAAGCCAAATCTTCAATAGCAATACTTCTCCCTATAAATGTTTTTTCAGAAACACACAACTATTCCATATCCCCATGCCCTGTTGATACTTGCTGTCTGCCTACTCATGATGTGTTCAGCCCTCTGTTGTCACACATTGTTAGGTTTATTTTCATGCACTTGACCTCACTTCCAGACTGCATCATGCTCAACTGGAAAGAAAAAAAAATACGACGAAAAAAACTTAAAACTTCTTCCTCTCTTCTGAGATTTGCTCTGAGCAGGTACCCAATAAATACTTCTTGATAGTGAAACCCTTTTAACTGAAAGGAGTCCTTTCTTAAGAGCCCCCACATCCTGCATAGCTGTGCCAAAATGTTAGAATCTCAGGCAAAGAGATGAGTGATAGGAACACTGTACAGTGCATTGGCCAGGAGAGCTGACTGAAACTCCATTCAAGCCGCAGTTCACTAGCTACCCTAGGCCAGACAAACTTTACTTTCTTAACTATAAAACGAATAGTTTAGCAAAGCAATTTCTGAGTCCATTTCTAGTTCCAGTACTTACTTATATCAGGATCAAACAGACTTTCAGGTATCTGGTAATGTCTGGATCAGTAGTTCACGAGCTTTCCCCAATAACCATTGCTGTAATATGCACAAATGTTAACCTGCATGTCCCAAGATGAAAAACCTAAAGACTGTGGGTTAAAATCTTTGTTTTAATTTATTTTAAGCTAATAGAGGACTGCCTTTTATTTGAGACTGTACTTATTTTTTTCATATTTCGTTATATGAAATGAAATAAATTATTAAGATGGTACATTTGGCTTTGTTTAAAGTCTCCATTGTGAAAAAAGGAAAATTGGTGATCCTGTGTCTGCTCCCGCTACCCACCTGCACACAAATCTTTTCTTGCTAGCTGTCTTAATTTTATTATGATTATGAAATTTAAAAGTGTTAGAACTTGGTGTAAACGAAGGAAGAAAACAAGGATTTCCTTTCTTCTGACAAAATATCATTCATGTTCACAACGGATAACCTTTGAGAAATAAATACTGATTTTACGTGCTTTTTGTGAATGTAGTTTGCCAATTACAAAATATCATCTTTTTTAAATGTCACTTAAAAATCAAATTATTGAGACTTCTTTTGTGGTCCAATGGCTAAGACCTCACAGTCCCAATGCAGGGGGTCTAGGTTTGATCCCTGGTCAAGGAATTGGGTTCCACGTGCCACAACTAAAGATCCTATATGATACAACTTAGAACTGGCATAGCTAAATAAGTACATAGAAACAACTGTTTTTAAAAAGTCAAATTGTTGCCAATGTGTTCTGTTTCCAAGTTTCCTATTCCTAAATTATCTATTCAAACTGTTTTTTTTTTTATTTTTTTTTATTAATCTCCACCTGGCAGTAGCTGCCCATTCTCTTCTTCCCTCAAACCCAGCTCTGTAACAATTGCATCCATTAATAATCTAAAACATGTCACAAGCCTTAAGAAAAGCAACCCAAGAAAGGAGTTTCAAGACTGATCCTTCTGTAAGGCAGAGAATCTTTTTAAGTCATCTTTCATTTGTTCACTTTGGTTATAAATATCAGTTACCTTGTAGAAAGCTCCTTTATTTTGGATTATATTTGAAATCAGTTGTTAGTTTGCCTGTTAACGCCTGTGCCACTTACCTTGAATTCTTTCTCTGTTAACACTAAGGTATGTATATGTGTGTATGTGTGTGTGTGTCCAGCACTGATCTGGGAAAGTTTTTTATTTTTTTTTTCCATTTATTCATGTATTTTAATCCTTTTTGACCTTGACCAATTTAGAGTATATTCCACTGGCGACAGAGACGCAAGGTTTACAGCTTTGAAGTCAGGGTCATAGTCACCCTCTCTGTATCCTTGGCATTGGGAATGGCACAATAACTCCATCCATCTCTGATGTGGTGTATTGCCACTTTGGTGACCAACAGTGCTTGTGTTTTATGGTGTCAGTATGAGTTGATATCCAACTGTTCATCACATTCCACAAAGAGATTCTTACTGGCAACAAGGTACAATGTTCAATTTTTTAAATGCTCTGACAGTTCTTAGTATTATAAAAGGCTTTTATTCCAACTTCATCAAATCTTCTACCAGTTCTCATTACTTGATACCCTAATGAAGGCAGAAATGGCAGATATCAATCTCAGGACAGCTGTTACGGGTGAAAAGGGAGTTCATTTCTCATTTTTTAAGAAAATCAGGGCACTCTCTGTTTGAAGTCACAAGGGCAGCTCCATTTAATAAATTACTAGAATTAGAACTCTGAGTGGTCTAAACTCTGAAGACTCCTGCGTACTGAAGAAGGTGCTGCATTTTTGTTTGTTTTCTTTTCTCCTGCCATCACCAAGGCACCAGGAAATAGATGTGCAATTATAAGTGAGTTACCTGAGTATAACCTGTCCTGGACTCATGGAAGTCCCCCACGTTTTGGTTATTTTAAGAATCTTGAAAGTATTGCTTCACATTAGCTTCCATAAATCAAATGAGAACCTGTGAAGACAAAAAACGACTAGTTATCTCATGTAAGAATTCAGTTGTTACTGCCTTATAAGGAGCACTTTTTGCTAAGTTTCTGTCATGAAGATTATGACAGATTATAACTTTTCCAGTTTTGCATTTAGATATTTCCAATGAAAATCTCAAAACCAAATATATAAAGACCTATTACTTTTAAGTGTGAGAGTAAAAATTAAACAACAAAAATACATTATTTATAGATGCCAACTTTGTTTTATTTTCAAGGACTCTGTAGAGTTTCTGAGGAAATGAAGGCAAGAAATGAGACATGGAGGACTCCCTTCTGAAGACATGCACCAGGGCCACAACCAATAGCACCTCTGTGAGGGCCACAAGTCTATCAGCTTTATCCACAAACAGATTTTTTTTGTATGCCCGTCTTGAAAATGAATGGCTCAGCAGAATCCAGAATCACTAGACATTTGAGGAAAGCCCTTAACAGGAAAGTTAGTGACCAGTACATACAAACAGGAAAGAAAGACAAAAGAAGAAAGGAAGAGAGGAAGGAAACAAGGGAGGGAGAGACGGAGAAAGAAACTTGGAGGAAAACGGGGAAAACCACAGCGGACAGAAGAAGAAAATACTGTAATTCATATCCAAATAGATAACAATTCTGTGAATAATGTAAGAACAGGATTTTACTTACAGGAACTTTCAAAGAATAAAAAGCCCCCAAAATACAAAATAAATTAAAATGTCGAATAAAAATCAGAGAATTTATCAAATTTGAAGATCAATACCTAGAATCTAATATCTGAATAATACGAGTTGTAGAAAGAGAACAAGAGAAAAAGAAGACATCACCAAAATTCTAATATAATATAGCTCCCCAAAGTCAAGGCGATAAGTTTAAACTTTGAAAGAGCTAATTAGGAACGCATCACAGGAGAAGGAAACAGATTTCCATCAATGTCCACTATGCTGCAGCTGAGAACACCAGAAATGACCCTACAGTTTCTGGAGAGACAAAAATGGGTCTCATACAAGAGGTTGAGAATGAAGGTGGCATTTTATATCCTACTGAAAGTCAGATCCCAGTGGAGAAGTTAGAAGACAAAAGAGAAATGCCCTTAAACATCCACCTAGACTTCTCACTCAGCTGAACTGATAAGCTGCTAAGGAAGAATAAAGAGCCTGTTATGAGCAGAAGGTCTCAGTATTTTATTTCCCATATACACTTTCTCAGAAGCTTCTGGAAGATACCCTACTCCCCCCACAAGAGGGAAACTAAGAAAGAAGATATGACAACCAAGGAAATGGGCATTTAACACAGGGCAGGAAGCAATCTGAGGTGATGCTGGTGTGCTAGTCCAGGAGAGTAATCATTCTATGGGGACTGGGGGTGGCATGTCTTAGTAAGAATGTCCCCCAAACAAACAAGATAAAACAAATCAGAATATATAGGCTACTTGTG
Organism: Moschus berezovskii; assembly: GCF_049115385.1. Lineage (NCBI taxonomy): Eukaryota > Metazoa > Chordata > Mammalia > Artiodactyla > Moschidae > Moschus > Moschus berezovskii. Next base: position 119,678,267 of record NC_142463.1, read on the forward strand.
GCATTTGACCATTCTGGGGGTAGTTTTAACAGTCTGTCAGAGGTTTCAAGACAAATCTGTCATACGATCATAGATGAAAAATAAGGCAATGCTCATTAAGAATAAAAATACTATACCAAACCAAAGTGTATCCACAAGGCAATCTGTGGCTGAGCAGTAATTAAATCATCTTCATAAACACTTCCAATAGATTTTACTAGAATTGTGAAATGCTCACTTTAGGAAAGATGGAGAATGGGCTCTAGGTATGTGAATGTGGGGTCTAAGCAAGTGGGGTCAGTCTCCACTTTATACACAATGTGCATGAATGTGTCCTCAGTCATGTTCAATTCTTTGCAACCTCATGGACTGTAGCTTTCCAGGCTCCGCTGTCCGTGAAATTTTCCAGGTAAGAACACTGGAGTGGGTTGCCATTTCCTCCTCCACAGGTTCTTCCTGACTCAGGGGTCAAACTGGTATCTCTTGTGTCTCCTGCATTGGCAGGCAGATTCTTTATCACTGGCGCCGCCTGGGAAACCCACACACGATGAAGTCACAGGTAATGCCTAAAAGTGGGAAAAAAAAAAAAGGAAAAGAAATACCAGTACAAGTAGGCTATTGACTGAATGGAAATCAGTTCCAAAAGAAATTGCTAAGAAGTTGAAAGTCATTGCTTCTTGGATGTAGTCTTGGATTGGGACTGTGCTGTATGATACTGCTGTCTTTCATCAGATCTTATAGAAATAAATATCAGCTTAAATCATGAATTTTACACGTAAGGAGTATATATTTTGGGATCTATAGGCACACACTGATATGTTTAAAATAGATAACCAACAAAGACCTACTGCATAGCACAAGGAACTCTGGTCTGTGTTATGTGGTGACCTGGATAGGAGGGAAGTTTGGGGGGGAACGGTTACGTGTGTATGTATGGCTGAGTTGCTCTGCTGTGCACCTGAACCTATCATAACATTGTCAATCGGCTGTACACCAGTATAAAACGAAACATTTAAATTTAAAAAGGAGCATTTATTTCAGCATATATACTGCAGTTTATTACACATCATGTGTAGGTCAATATGTTTCACTGTGAAAAACAAGAAAATAATGAGAAATAAGAAAAGCTTATTTTTCAAACATGTAGCGTAAAAACAGAATGGTTCACATTGTAATTTTCAGTGAAGGGACACAGTGAAAAATGTATAAATGACCATGTAAATTTAATTTGCCTGAGAAGCATTAAGATGCATCTCTATCTTATACACAAATGTGATAATAAATACTTGTATTAAACACAGATGCCACTCCCTCACATACACGCAAATGCCTTTTAGTGCACATATTTAAGTAAAACCAAGTAAAGAACTGAGGTTGGCAAGTGACTCACACATATATATTTATTTTTTATTATTTATTCTTGAAGCACAGTTGTACAATTTTTATGTTGTGGGTGTACAAAATAGTAACTCATTTTTTAAAGATTACTCACTTTTGTATTTTATCCATTTCTTCACCCAAAAAAAAAATTATCAAGCAAAGACTCTGTGCTTGGCATGGCACTGCATATTTGAAATTCCAAGATAAAAGAATACTTTCTACAAAGTCTTGATATGAAGAAAAAAATAAAGATGAGAGTCTATCACTGTTTCAAATTCATTTCCAAACCTGTCTGAAGAGGTGTAGAATTTCAGTTTTCCAGAGCACACACTGCAAATGAATGTTGTCTCTGTTGTTAGGGAAGAGAATTGGAAAAGCTTAAATCAGTGCTTACTTTAAAAATTAGAACTAATTTTTTTTTCATGATTTAATTTAAGTCTACTCTCCTGTGACCCCTATTTTTGTTTGTGGAGGAAGGAACACAGTGAGCATTTTAAACGGCTCATAAAAGTTGAGCCTCACCTGTAACTGACAGAGTGAGCACACTTCCTATGTCCTGAATGTCCTTCTAAATTGTCCTTCAGCAATCGGCCCTCACCTTTGCTAGGCTACTGTCCACATTTGGCCTGACAGAGGACAAGCCAGCTCTCTGACAGCATTCTTCTTGGAGCCTTCAGCTGTCAGGCAGCCTGAACCTGAACTGGTCCTTAGGCTAGCATAAGGGGCCCTTCTTAGGCTTCAAAGAACCTCAATCTGTGCTCCAGCTTTTCACTGGCAGTGTTAAAGATATTGGAATCTCAAGCTCTCGTGACAGCAGATGAGAGGTTTTCAGACCCTGCTTCCCCACAGTGAGATTCTACCCAATTACAATGGACACTACTTCATGCTTTGTGATAACAAAAGTGTTGTTCCTCCATTAAATTTCAACTTTTCATGAAGCTTGTTAAAATTCCCTGCATCCCAAACTATTGGAGCAGTGTTGGGAGGCTTCAGACTACAATGCACAATGAAAAAACGTGTATGTCCTGTGCACCATGAACAAAAATCATTGCTGACATCATTCTTCCTAAGATTGAGATTCTCCTCTGGAATTTCTTGATGTGTATGGGGACAGAAAGGTGAAGAGACAGGGACACAAAGCAAACAATGTTACAGTCACTTCCAAATAACTGTTACTCAGTTTTAATTATTTAACAGAATTCTGTGACTTTAGGGCATATGTTCCAAATCTACATAGGAGTGGAATTATATAATAGGAGAGTTTTTGTGGAATACGCAAGTTCCAGTGAAATTCTACTACAGCTCAGTTCCCACCCACTCACAGATTAATCCATTGATCTACCATAGTTACATGACAGAGAACATGACATTTTTGTTAAAGGTTCGTAATAGGGCCAGTTTATTTTTAAATTGTTTTTTAATTTTTTAGGGTTTCTATAAATTTTTTATTTTTTAACTGGAGTACAATTGTTTTACAATGTGGTCTTAGTTTTTGCTGTACAACAATGTGAATCAGCTATGGTTGGTTGGTGGTTTTAGTCGCTAAGTCATGTCCAACTCTTGTGACCCTATGGACTGCAACCTGCCAGGCTCCTCTGTCCATGGGATTCTCTGGGCAAGAATACTGGAGTGGGTTGCCCTTTCCTTCTCCAGGAGATCTTCCTGACCCAGGGCTCAGACCCGGGTGTCCTGTGTTGCAGGCAGATTCTTTACGAACTGAGCTACGAGGGAAGCTCCCTCACAGGGGAATCAGCTATATGTATATGTATTTCTCCTCCTTCTTTAGCCTCCCTCCCACCGCATCCTTGTCCCACCTCTTTAGGTCTTCACTGAGCATCAAGCTGATCCCCCTGTGTTATACAGCAGCTTCCCACTAGCATCTATTTTCCACATGGTAATGTGTATACGTTAATGCTACTGTCTCAATTCATCCCTCACTCTCCTTCCCTTCCTGTGTCCACAAGTCCATTCTCTGATGAAGAAAGTTGTGTCCAGTCTAAGGATTTCATCCAGGGAAGTTTGTGGTAAACTTATCAACAGTTTGTAAAAAGGAATCATTTGGTGCCTGGTTGACAGTGGGAGAGCTTTAAGATTTTATTTTTTTCTCCTGTCTGCTCAGGTTTACCTGGTTAAAAAGAAGCCTCCAAATGTACAACAGCAGGAACACAATTGGGAACTTTACCTTCCCCTCACCCAGACACCACGTCACTGTGTTAACCTCAAAATCTATGCAGAATATTTAAATGCAAACATTATTAAATATGGCAGTTCCTTTGCACTAGTCATCCTTTCTCTTAAAACAAAAAACCACTAGGGAAATTATATGCAAAAAGCTATGTTAATAAAGCACACTCAGATACAAATTTATACTTAAAAAAATTTTAGGAGATACAAAGCCTGAGAGACTCTTAGTCACGTACAAGCCACCATATTTCTCATATTCTATATAAAGCTGTTTTAAAAGCTTAATGAGTAATCTAAAAAAATTATGTACAGTGTAAGTGAATAAATGTTACTGGAAAAATGTTAAGCTTTGATATTTCCAAAGTTTTTCATGCTTCCATCCATTAGCTAAATGTGACAGGCTCAGCTTTTTGGGACCATGTGTATTACAGCAATCTCCTATCCACAGGCTGTAAGATCATATTTCCTCATCAAAGGCAAATGTCCTTCATTTTCCCTTCTAGGCTTACATTTGAGGTAGATTCTCAAACACATTGAGACAGTTCCTCCCACCGGGCTATCTTTACAGTGGGTGGGGTCAGCAGTATAAACAAGGCTGCTTGATGTGAGCTTATAAGAAACCAGCACCTTCAATAGCCTTTTGGCCTGTTGGACCAGTGTCTGAAAAGTCAGTCTTTGATTTAGAATTATTTGTTTCAGCTGGGAAAGGTTGGGGGCGGGAGGAGAAGGGGACGACCGAGAATGAGATGGCTGGATGGCATCACCGACTCTATGGACATGAGTTTGAGTGAACTCCGGGAGTTGGTGATGGACAGGGAGGCCTGGCGTGCTGTGATTCATGGGGTCGCGGAGAGTCGGACACAACTGAGCGCCTGAACTGAACTGAACAGCATTTATAAATCCAATATCCCAGAGAGGGCAACACTTGAAGACATTTCACTTTTTTGTAAATCAGGCCATTCAAAACTCTTGCAGTTATAACCACATGTATAGAAATTCACATCTAGGTAAAGTGAAAAATGAATAATAAAAGTACATAGAGAGGAACCTACCTATAGTGTCCAACTTGAATCAAGTGCTTATGGCAGTGTTCTTGCCTGGACAATCCCAGGGACGGGGAGCCTGGTAGGCTTCCATCTCCGGGGTCGCACAGAGTCGGACACAACTGAAGCGACTTAGCAGCAGCAGCAGACTTATAGATGGAGAAGTTGATGGCACCCCACTCCAATACTCTTGCCTGGAAAATCCCATGGATGGAGGAGCCTGGTGGGCTGCAATCCATGGGGTCGCTAAGAGTTAGACACGACTGAGCGACTTCACTTTCACTTTTCACTTTCATGCATTGGAGAAGGAAATGGCAAGCCACTCCAGTGTTCTTGCCTGGAGAATCCCAGGGACGGGGGAGCCTGGTGGGCTGCCGTCTATGGGGTTGCACAGAGTCGGACATGACTGAAGCAACTTAGCAGCAGCAGTTGTTTTTAGCTTAGTTTTTCTTTTTTTGTCAGCCATTGTTTGTAGTGCTCGTAGTTCCATGATTTAATTTTAGTGAAGTCAAATTTGAATCGACCAAAGTCATATAATTAATGACATTATGTTTCAATTACAGTCACTAATTGATCCTAGCCTGCTCAGAGGACCTCTGGTGGCAAGCAGTCACACTGCAATTTGGGCAGATGGAGGTCCTGCCCGTTTGCTAATTTGTTTGGCCAGCTAGTATATATTACTGTAGCATCTTAGGTAGTTGGCAGTACCTCAAAAATGTGCAGGTCACATTTCCTTACACACCACCATGTTGGGTGTCATGGAGTAAAAATGAGGACCTTGAGGGGAGGTTGCATAGGGAGATGCTCATTAGGTACAGCATAGGGAAGAAGGATCCCTATCAATGGATATATATGGGAAAAGATTCTGAAAAGCTGGACTATGACTGTTTGTTAGGTCATACCTTTGTGTTAGATGACATTCTTGGTCACAATTTACTTATTTTTGATATTCGGTCAACTTGGTTAGTAGCACTTCTTTCCCTGAAAAGTAATTCTAAATTTTCCAAGCTATAAAGGCTAGGCCACAGGCCTCACATGCATTTATAAATGTAGAAGAATGGCAGGTCTAGGAAGCTATTAGGGGAACTGGTTCTCAAAGTGGGATTTCCAGACCAGCAGGATCTGGATCACCTGGAAGCTTATTAGAAATGCAAATTTTTGGACCCCATTCTAGACTTACTGAATCAGAAACTCTGGGAATGGAAGCAAAAGTTTGCATTTTCACAAATTTTCCTGGTGATTCTGATTTGTGATAAAGGCATATGTAAAGCCAGGAATCAAACAAAAGTATCAGAGTCTAGAGTTCTTGCTCTGGGCCACCACTACTCAAGGAGTTGTGAAGGTATCATCTCCCAAATGATGGGAGACACAATAAACACAACTTTCCAAAATCCAAGTGGCTAAAATGGAAACATCATTCCAAAGTTTAACAAAGCTAGAGCAAACATGAAGGAAATAGCCTTCCTCCAAATATACTCCCATCCAAAGGAAGTTAAAATCTCCAGAACTTGAGATACCTGGAAATACAACTCCTGTTTTATATTGTGTGTGTGGTTTTGTATAATCCTGTTCATAGATTTCATTTTTGTCCATGGAAGGACACTTTCCTCTTCATTGCCCTTGTCTATGGGGATGTGGTGGGAAAAGCTATAACTTACCCCCATTGCTTTCAAATCTGCTCTCCTGTACCTCCCTTACAAACCCCCAGAGTGTTCCTACTCAAGACTCCATACCTAAAGACTAGCTTGGTATATAAGTAAGACAAAAAGGGGACTGAAGATGGGAAGGAAGAGAGAGAGAACCAACAATGACAAAGATGAACTGGGGTGGGGAGAGGATTATAAAAGAAAAGAAATAAAAAGGAGAGAGGGAGAAAGGTAATTGAGTTAGAAAAGAAAGGAGAGAAAGAGAATGAGAGAGACACCAGGAGTAAGGAATCTGAGGCAAGAGTAGGGAGGGTGGAGGAGACAGGAACACCCAGCAGCTGTTTGGAATAGATTGCGTGCACCATCCATTCTGAGTGGACTCTTTCCTGTGTTCATCAGCCATCTGCAATGTGGTGATTAATCATTCATGTCAGAATCCCTAATCCTATTCAATGGAAAACAAATGCCATGGCACCCAGCCCTTTGCTTATCCCATGCACTCTGCATGCTTGCCTGGGCAAGGCTGTCTGGGACAAAGATGGTTTTCTGGGGACCCTCAATGTGAATTCTTGGCAACTCCACATGTTGAAGATGTCCTATGATCTCAAGGGCCTTGCCTTTTATGAGAAGAAAAGAAATTCACTAGCAAGAAAGGTCAAGTTGTACTAGTTAAGCAAATGATCAACATTCATTTAACTCTCTTTTAGAGAAAAAAGTAGCCTCGGTTATTTATAAAACTCCATTTTCTAAGGAACACAGAGCAACTCACACCAGTTACTTCATCAGTCCTCCTGGCAGGGGTTAACTCTGTTGTCTCATTTTGCAAATTCTTTCTGAGGTTGTGTAATCTTTTGTCCTACCCATTTGTCTTCTGGTTTCACTTTCTTCATCACTATTTATTTCTTTATCCATATAAACTTTCCATTGGAAGGAATAATGTAGAAAAATAATGTCTTAAGTGGTATTAATACAAACTGCCTTGGAAAATGCCATTTGCACTGTGCAATTAGGATTGGATCAAAACACTTAGGCTCTAGAATCAGAAAGGCTAAGCTTCAAATCCCAGTCCACCACCTGAGTAGCTTTATAGCTCATGGCACAATGATTACATCCATAAGCATCCATTTCTTCATGTGCTAAGACTGGGATACTGGTAAGATGCAAATGAAACAATGCATAATATACAGGAAGTACTCAATACCTGTTGTCTGGTAAGTCAGAGAACTTTCATCACCACTGTCACACTTTTCTTGAGGAAGAATCTGAGCAGGTAGAGATGTGTTTGGGAAAGAGTATTACTTTTTAACACTTAATTGCAAGGCAAAGTTTCTATTACCTCTAGTTTTTGTAACCTACTTCGTGTAGATAAATAAGGAAAGAGGCAGATGAACCAAGTACATGGGAAGCTCAAGAAGATTCAGTCATAAAAATTAGGATTCTTTAGTCCAAGTTCATCAATAAAAAAGAAACTTCAGAGAAGTTGTAACACTGAGTCATTTGGCACACTCATGCAAGGTCAGACATTTTTGAAGTGTTTTCTTGCTTTCCACATTCATGGGAGTACAAGACTGTATGATGTGGGACTGAGATAGAAAGATAAATGGATGGTTGGAGAGCATCTATATGGGTGCCCAAGAAATATTTATTAGATGGACATGTGTTTGCAAAACAACTGAGCATCAGGTGGGCCTTTTGGAGAAAATGCTCTCCTGGGCCTTGAAATCAACAGAGGGCCCAAAACATCCAAGTTTGGGGATTGTAGCAGAGAGGGTAAGGAAAAATTGTGAAATACCAGAGGAAACTACAGGAAGCCTTTAAAAAAATATATAGAAGTTACCTGCCCCCTAACTCCCTCTTGATCTTCTGAAGTGTGAAATCGCAAACACTGACTTTAATTTTCACATAAAATATGCTTTATTAAAATGAATACATATTTAATGACATAGAATGCAAAATTCAGATCAATTATAAACATAAAACATATATCCCTCTCTGAAAATAGTACCAAATTTGAGGGGGGAGGGTCACTATCTTATTCAAGCGCTTCAGTGGAAATGTTGAGAAATAATGGATCAAAACAAGAAAAAGTGAAAAGCAAAGATAAAAAGCAGCAATAAATCCACAATCAGTGGAGTAGTGATGGGTTATACTTTACTTAATGGGGAGAGAAGCTCATAATCTTAATTTTATTGTTATTCTTTCACTCAAATGAAGGACTGCAAGGAAGGCCACCCTATGAAATATAAACAGACTAAATGGAAAACCTAAGAGGACACCAAAGCAGAATTCAATATATATATATATGTTCAAGAGGCGAGACCATTTAAATAATGCTGGTTCATAGTTGGAATTTAAGAAATGCTAGTTGAGTAAAAAGAGGTGAAGTGTGGTAGTGAGAAGTCTGGAATGAAGAGTTGCATTTATTATATGCTTATGCTGTTCTGAGTTCTGGGAAGAAGCAGTGAAAGTCTTGCTGACAAAGAGCTGCCAATGAGGTTGATCAGGAGGAAAGCAGGCCTTTGATGATTGCCCTCAGTGACCCCTCCTTGGTTGTCAGGGACTCTTCTGTCAACAGAGAGCACGTTAGGTGGCCCAAGGGGTGAAGAAGAGATTCAAACATCAGGTGTTTTTGGTCCCTTCCATCCATACTTCTAAGAATGCTTGTCATTCAGTGGTTTAGAATTAAGTTTCCAGAGAACTCTTTTTGTGGTTTGATTCTAATTCAGCATTTTGTTAACGTTAGAATCTAAGATCTATGAGCCAGGTCTTTACTCCTACGCTAAGAATAAGAAAACATCATGGTTATTGTGGGTTTGTTTCCCAGTATAGGTGAATTCTACTTCTTTCCTCAGTCCCTCCCTCAGCGGCCTAACAGGAGTCTGGGCTGTGAATTTATTCCTCTCAGAACTGCAGTTTATCATCACTGAGTGCTCTCTAAATCCACTTTTAATTCACTCTTGTGTCTCAGAGGGTGTGGCTGCATGCCTAAAATGTCCTCCCCCGGAGAAACGAACAAAAGCAACATGCTTAGCCCTGATGGTGTATGGCCACTTGACCCTGATTGTCAGACATTTTCTTTGGGTTCCAGAGGAACAGGAAAATGAATGATAAGAAATCTAAACCATTTAATTCCCCTCCCATATTCCTGAAGGAGTTTAATCTTTAAGCATAGAAGCAGCAGAATTTCATCTTAATCTTCTCTTATAAGAAAATGTAATGACTCTTATTTGGACATCTAAATTCCAGAAACATTCAGAGTGGCAAAAATGGGGGCTCAGTAAATGTGTGGGATTGGTAAACTATAATAGGTATAACCATTTGATTTGGTATTTCGTTTATTCCAGCTAAATTCTCATGGTCACTGCCTTACCAACACTTTTAATTACTTTTCTTCCATTGTCTATTGTTTCTCATCCAAAAGATGAGAATTTCCTTTTTCTTATACTAGTAATGTTCTTTCAAAGAGATAAACACTTAAATACAGACTGAAGTAAGTTAGAAAGAGGGAAATAAATATTGTATATTAGCACGTATGTGTAATCTAGACAAATGGTACAGATAAACCTATTTGCAGCGCAGGTATAGAGACTCAGATGTAGAGAAGAGTTGTGTGGATACAAGGGGTAGGAAGGAGGGTGTGGGATGAACTAGGAGACTGGAACTGACATATATACAATACCATGTGTAGAATAGTTGGTGGAAATCTGCTACAAAGCAGAGAAAGCTCAGTTAGGTGCTCTGTGATGATCTAAGGGGTGGGACAAAGTTCCAAGAGGAAGGGGATATATGCATACGCAAAGCTGATTCACTTCATTGTACAGCAGAAACTACACACTATTGTAAAGCAACTATATGCCAATTAAAAAAAAATGTTTGAATAATCCTCTTATTTTTTCTGCTTTTAGGCAGAACTAAATAAAACTACAGTGTTTGGTTTTTCTGTTAGTTTCCTGTATGGACACCAGAACAAAAAATGAGCAAACATTCTTTGCAGTTATTTCTTGGCTCCATGTTCACTGTGTGGGAACAAAAGTGTATTAGTTATTGTGTCTGTAACATAACAAAAGGAGATTCATCTCACTGTGACTCAAATTATTTATTGAATACCTACTATGTTCTAGGTATTTTGCTAGTGATAAAATAGTGAACAGAATTGACACAATCCTTGTGTTTATAAAATTAATATATTAGTGGGGATCAGAGGTGAGTAAATAATGTAATAAATGTTGCAATAAGGTCAAAGCACAAAAGAGAAATATCTAATTCACACCTAGAGGTCCACTGAAACTTTTAAATGAAAGTATCTGACATCTAAACTGAAAGTTGGAGAAGAGTGATAAAGAGAAAAGAACAACAATGTATTAAGGAAGAAGGTGAGAAGGAAAGCGGGAAGTGTTACAGGCCCAGAGACCACTATGAACAAACACCCAGAATCAAATCACTGAGGGGGAGGGGAATGGCAAAACGTAAAACTGAGCAAGTAATCACATGACAAATCAAGGAATATTTTTTAAGTCACATTAATGGGTTTATGGAACTACTGAGGTTTGAAGCAGATTTGCATTTTACACAAAGCTTTCTAGTTACACATTGATATGGGATTAAAGGGTGATGAGAGTGAAGGATTTAGAAGGTTCTTATCATCATCTCAACCACGGTGGAGGTAATGAAGATAATGGTGACCTCCTTCAAAAGATCCCATGCATGTACTGCTACACTCAGTGCCCCCAACCCTGCAGCAGGCCACCGCTGACCCACGACTCTGCTGGAGACTCCTGGACACTCACAGGAGCGGCCGAGAGGAGTTATCCCATGTCCGAGGTCAGGGGTGGTGGCTGAGAGGAGCTACCCCATGTCCGAGGTCAGGGCGGCAGCCGAGAGGAGCAACCCGACGTCCAAGGAATGGCGGCTGTGTGGGAGCAGGAGGGCCGAGAGGAGCTACTCCACGTTCAAGGTCAGGAGGGGCGACCTAGTCCAAGGTAAGGAGCAGTGGCTGTGCTTTGCTGGAGCAGCTGTGAAGAGATACCCCACATCCACGGTAAGAGAAACCCAAGTAAGATGGTAGGTGTTGTGAGAGGGCATCAGAGGGCAGACACACTGAAACCATAATCACAGAAAACTAGCCAATCTGATCACATGGACCACAGCCTTGTCTAACTCAATGAAACCAATCCATGCCGTGTGGGGCCACCCAAGACGGACGGGTCATGGTGGAGAGGTCTGACAGAATATGGTCCAATGGAGAAGGGAATGGCAAACCACTTCAGTATTCTTGCCTTGAGAACCCCATGAACAGTATGAAAAGGCAAAATGATAGGATACTGAAAGAGGAACTCCCCAGGTCAGAAGATGCCCAATATGCTACTGGAGATCAGTGGAGAAATAACTCCACAAAGAATGAAGGGATGGAGCCAAAGCAAAAAAAAACACAAAACCCAGTTTTGGATGGGACTGGTGATAGAAGCCGGAGAAGGCAATGGCAAGCCACTCCAGTACTCTTGCATAGAAAATCCCAGGGACGGGGGAGCCTGGTGGGCTTCCGTCTGTGGGGTCACACAGAGTCGAACACGACTGAAGTGACTTAGCAGCAGCAGCAGCGGTGATAGAAGCAAGGTCCGATGCTGGAAACAGCAATATTGCATAGGAATCTGGAATGTTAGGTCCATAAATCAAGGCAAATTGGAAGTGGTCAAAAAGGAGATGCAAGCGCGAACATCGACATTCTAGGAAACAGAGAACTGAAATGGGCTGGAATGGGTGAATTTAACTCAGATTACCATTATATCTACTACTGTAGGCAAGAATCCCTTAGAAGAAATGGAGTAGCCATCATGGTCAACAAAAGAGTCTGAAATGCAGTACTTGGATGCAATCTCAAAAATAACAGAACGATTTCTGTTCATTTCCAAGGCAAATCATTCAATATCATGGTAATCCAATTGTATGCCCCAACCAGTAATGCTGAAGAAGCTGAAGTTGAACGGTCCTATGTATTGGAGTTTCAGCTTTAGCATCAGTCCTTCCAATGAACACCCAGGATTGATCTCCTCTAGAATGGACTGGTTGGATCTCCTTGCAGTCCAAGGGACTCTCAAGAATCTTCTCCAACACCACAGTTCAAAAGAATCAATTCTTCGGCAATCAGCTTTCTTCACAGTCCAACTTTCACATCCATACATGACCACTGGAAAAACCATAGCCTTGACTAGATGGACCGTTGTTGGCAAAGTACTGTCTCTGCTTTTTAATATGCTATCTAGGTTGGTCATAACTTTCCTTCCAAGGAGTAAGCGTCTTTTAATTTCATGGCTGCAATCAGAATCCGCAGTGATTTTGGAGCCCCAAAAAATAAAGTCTGACACTGTTTCCACTGTTTCCCCATCTATTTCCCATGAAGTGATGGGACCAGATGCCATAATCTTTGTTTCCTGAATGTTGAGCTTCAAGCCAACCTTTTCACTCTCCTCTTTCACTTTCATCAAGAGGCTTTTGAGTTCCTCTTCATTTTCTGCCATAAGGGTGTGTCATCTGCATATCTGAGGTTACTGATATTTCCCCTGGCAATCTTGATTCCAGCTTGTGCTTCTTCCAGCCTGGCGTTCCTCATGATGCACTCTGCATAGAAGTTAAATAAGCAAGGTGACAATATACAACCTTGACGTACACCTTTTCCTATTTGGAACCAGTCTGTTGTTCCATGTCCAGTTCTAACTGTTACTTCCTGACCTGCATACAGGTTTCTCAAGAGGCAGGTCAGGTGGTCTGGTATTCCCACCTCTTTCAGAATGTTCCACAGTTTATTGTGATCCACACAGTCAAAGGCTTTTGCATAGTCAATGAAAAAGAAATAGATGTTTTTCTGGAACTCTAAATGTATGAATTCTTAAATCTCCCCCCAACCCCACCTTCTCCAGTGAGACTCTAATTTAATTGATTAGTGTATAACCCAGAATAAGAATATTTTAAAGATCCCTACTGTCCACTCCAGGTGATTCTAAAACACTGCCATTGTTGAGAGCTCCTGGTCTAAGAAGAAAGTAAGATGATACAAGGATAATAAGACAGCCTTATCTTTATTGAAAGTCTTTGACTATCAGCTTTCGCAGCATGAAGATAATTCCACAAGTCTGTTCAAAATTCAGTGTAGCACTCTTATCTCATCACTCCATTATCTCTTACACAGCATCGGTCTCTTAAACAGCAGCAGACCTTTTTACATTGTCAGTCTCCAAAACCTTCTGTCAATGGTAAAATTCACAAATTCAAAATCTGAATCATCTTTGAGTCTCTTCTTGCTTTATTTTCAATCAGTAACCAAATCCCACTAGTTTTCTCTTCACAATTCACTTATAAATATATATTTTTTATTTCCCCAATTTCACCATCCTAATCCTCCCGGCTGGCTTATTCTGAAGTCCTGCTAATGGGCATCTCCCCTTCAAGCTTGCCCACCCACCCCTTGCCACTGCTTCCTTTTCCCATGTCATGATCTTTCTAAAATATAATTTCCATCATGTCACTTTCCTGATCAGTTTTTTTTTTTCTTCACCTGATATTCATATCCTGGAAATACCTTTCGAGGTTATTATTTAACTAATTACTTTCAAAACAATTGGCTTCAGCAAATCTGGGCCTATTCATTACTTATATATGAAACAGTCCTTCTTTCTCTGCAGTTTTGACATGTTTCTCGTGCTTCTCTATCCATTCAGTTTCAACCCATTCATTAAAGCCTGCTGAATACTCACCTTCTCAACATAGCCTTCCCTAATCATTCCAAAGTGTAATCTTCCCATGAACTCATAGCAATTATTGTTTATACCACTCATTTGCTACTTAAGGTTAAATCCCTCTGTGAAATTTCTCTTAATTTATGCTGCAATTTAATGTCTCATTTTCCCAAATAGCTTATAAGCTGTCGGTATAAGGATAAAACATGGCTCCTATAAGGTTCCTTGAACATAATAAGTATTCAAATTTATTATTTAAAGAAATGAATAAATGAATGAATAATGATCTGGTCTTTACATATTACAGTGACTATGTGTCTTACTTTTGATACCAATGGAAAGACTTATCTTCATCTTCCTCTCCAGATCAAGATTCCTTATACCTATAATTTTTTGAGGGTTGCCATGTTACCCCAGATACATTATCACAGTGCATGATTGTAAGACAGTCACGTGCACACACCAAACCCAAAGATAATGCAGTGGAGTCCACTACTTTTTCCTTCAATTTTCATTTCAGTCCATGTTGACAATACTTGAGGTGTGAATCGGAGTGTCCCTTCTCTCTGGCCTCCTATCCTTCTCTTTCCTTCCCTCAATGTTTTTATTTTATTTTTTTGTTTTTTAAACTCCTCCACCTCTTTCAGACTCAGTCTTCGAGTCTGCTTTGACCTCCTCTCAAACTCTGATCTAGATTTTCCTTTAATGAAGCTGACAGGAAGTGAGGGAGCCTCAGATTCTGTGCTGGATGTAGGGTGGAAGAAGAACCAAAAATAGGCCCCTTCCCAGAGCACACTCTGTGGCCAAAACAAAGTGTGTTATTATGCTCAAGGAATGGCTGTCTGTTTTCTTGGACTTACAAAAGAACCTACTTTATTTATCTTAGTTTGGTAGGAGTCTAGATGCTAGAAGCAGTGGGAGGGACATGTGGTTTGTCCCCAGGAAAAAGAGGGAAGGAAAATGTGGAAGAAGTGATTCTGTACTTGAGAAAGTGTCTTGAGGTACACTGACCACCATTTTCTGCCCCATGTGAAGCAAAACGTTCTCTCCTTAGCTGGCACAGAATAGTGTTTCTCAGG
The DNA here is from genome assembly GCF_049115385.1 of Moschus berezovskii. NCBI lineage: Eukaryota > Metazoa > Chordata > Mammalia > Artiodactyla > Moschidae > Moschus > Moschus berezovskii. The sequence continues at coordinate 119,693,308 of NC_142463.1, forward strand.
AAGGATGTCATAGCTTTTTCCAAATTGTGTCTCCTTTTTAATCCCAAAAACCATCTGGAACAACCTGGTAGGTAGTCCGGTGCCAAGAAATATGAATGAGTCAGATATCTAAAAGGGGCCATGAATATATTCTCTGGATCAAAATGGTAGGCAGTAAGTGGAAGCTCAATTTAGGGAAAAAACTAAAATGTGTAGCTTTACAAAAATAGAATGGTTTCTCTCCCTCACTGAATGAATTTTCTGTGATGGAATTCAGCCAGCTGAGTTGTCCACATGGTGAGACTGTCCTAGAGTAGTTTATGCACTGGTTGAGCCATTGGACTCCATGGCTGGTAAGGTTGTTTTCAACACAGGGATTCTGCATGTACTGTAGTTAGTGGAAGCTTCTGAGTTGTGGTTGGGAAAACCCAGGATTTGGCCTTAGAAGACCCAACCTCTAGTCTCAGCCTGAATCAGCTCCCCTATTCCTCATGTTTGAACCAAGTAAGTCCTAAGAGCCTGGCAACTGTGGACATACTACCTTTGTGACCGCCAAACTATAAATAACATCAAGCAGAGACTATTTCACAGCCTGAAAGACTGACAGCACCTCTGAAAATGATTTATTTTGATCCACTTAGTTTACAGATGAGAGAACTGAGGTTCAGAGAAGTTGAGTTTTATGCAGCATTTTTGGTTCCCACAGTACTTATATATCATAGGTACTATATATACATATAATGATTCTTAAATTAAGCTGAATTTTCAAAAGATTGGCTTTATTTTCATGAGGATCAGATGGTTATTTGAAATCAGTCTGATATTTTTGGTTCCTGTACCCTCCCAGATTTTTTCCTCATATGCTCAGATAGCCAGCCCCTATTTCTTTCCCATATGGCAGCATTTGATTGTGAGTCTGCTGTTGGGCTCAGTCAAGCATGGCTTGTGATATCTGCAGCCACTCCTGCTGTAGTTCCTAGCTCCCAAGTCTTCCGAGAGACACCCAGGTGCTGGGCCGTCAGGGGAGACATCTCCCTACCTTTCCTTGGCATAGTCCATACATGAAGGAGGCCAGCAGGTACAATAACACCTTCCCCCAAATCCCACTCTCTGCCCTCTCAAACCAGACCCCACATCCACAGGATAGAATTCTGTAATAAATACTAGACTTGAAGTCAGAAAACATGAATGCCAGTCTTGGTTTGTTCAGCAATAGTCTGGGTAGCATGGTCAGACTAAGCTGGGAGTTTGATCAGGGAAATTCAAAGGAAAAAAAAAGAGGTAAAATATTTGAAAATGCTTTATATAATAAATGTTACATACATTTGTCTCTTATCCTTGTACTATTTTTTCTGCTTCTTTTTGTTTGTCAACTAAATACTTCTCTCTATCAGTTCAGTTCAGTTCATTTCAGTCACTCAGTCATGTCCGACTCTTTGCGACCCCATGAATCACAGCACGCCAGGCCTCCCTGTCCATCACCAACTCCCGGAGTTCACTCAAACTCACGTCCATTGAGTCGGTGATGCCATCCAGCCATCTCATTCTCTGTCGTCCCCTTCTCCTACCGCCCCCAGTCCCTCCCAGCATCAGAGTCTTTTCCAGTGAGTCAACACTTCGCATGAGGTGGCCAAAGTATTGGAGTTTCAGCTTTAGCATCAGTCCTTCCAATGAACACCCAGGACTGATCTCCTTTGGTGACATGGAAATGGCTCTGACCTTGTCAATTATTTATGGTGCATGTTCTTGGGCAAGTACTTGACCTTTCTAAACATCAATGTCTTCATTTTTAAGTGAGGTATTACCTTGTGGCTCAACTTACTTCAGAGTTACTGTGAAAATCAAAGGAGATGTTTTGTCACAATGCTTCGTAACCTAAAATTTAGAAAGTTTCTTAATACATGATGACTACTTTTATTGCTCATTCATTTCCCTTATAATTTTTCTATATCATGCCGTCTCAGTTCTGTTTTCTGCCTCTTAACTAAATTCTCTTCTTGATGTAAAATTTTCTTCTACTGCCAGTAAGGAACTTTTGGTCCCACATAGGCATTTGAAGTGAAGTAATCAATTAAAAAATGTGGGGGAAAAAAATCCATCCATGTCTCCAAAACACATTCACATAATCCATGTTTGAGAATGAACTTGCAGTTACCAAGTGTTCAGTTCAGTTCAGTTCAGTCGCTCAGTCGTGTCTGACTCTCCGCGACCCCATGAATCACAGCACGCCAGGCCTCCCTGTCCATCACCAACTCCCAGAGTACACTCAAACTCATGTCCACAGAGTCGGTGATGCCATCCAGCCATCTCATTCTCTGTCGTCCCCTTCTTCCCCCCCCCCCCAACCTTTCCCAGCATCAGAGTCTTTTCCAGTGAGTCAACTCGTCGCATGAGGTGGCCAAAGTATTGGAGTTTCAGCTTTAGCATCAGTCCCTCCAATGAACATCCAGGATTGATCTCCTTTAGAATGGACTGGTTGGATCTCCTTGCAGTATAAGGAACTCTCAAGAGTCTTCTCCAACACCACAGTTCAAAAGCATCAATTCTTCGGCGATCAGCTTTCTTCACAGTCCAACTCTCACATCCATACATGACCACGGGAAAAACCATTGCCTTGACTAGACAGACCTTGGTTGGCAAAGTAATGTCTCTGCTTTTTAATATACTATCAAGGTTGGTCATAACTTTCCTTCCAAGGAGCAAGCGTCTTTTAATATCATGGCTGCAATCAGCATCTGCAGTGATTTTGGAGCCCAAAAATATAAAGTCTGACACTGTTTCCACTGTCTTTCCATCTATTTCCCATGAAGTGATGGGACCAGATGCCATGATCTTTGTTTTCTGAATGTTGAGCTTCAAGCCAACCTTTTCACTCTCCTCTTTCACTTTCATCAAGAGGCTTTTGAGTTCCTCTTCACTTTCTGCCATAAGGGTAGTGTCATCTGCATATCTGAGGTTATTGATATTTCTCCCAGCAATCTTGATTCCAGCTTGTGCTTCTTCCAGCCCAGCGTTCCTCATGATGTACTCTGCATAGAAGTTAAATAAGCAAGGTGACAATATACAACCTTGACGTACACCTTTTCCTATTTGGAACCAGTCTGTTATTCCATGTCCAGTTCTAACTGTTGCTTCCTGACCTGCATACAGGTTTCTCAAGAGGCAGGTCAGGTGGTCTGGGATTCCCATCTCTTTCAGAATGTTCCACAGTTTATTGTGATCCATGCAGTCAAAGGCTTTGGCATAGTCAATGAAGCAGAAATAGATGTTTTTCTGGAACTCTCTTGCTTTCTCCATGATCCAGTGGATGTTGGCAATTTGATCTCTGGTTCCTCTGCCTTTTCTAAAACCTGCTTGAACATCTGGGAGTTCACGGTTTACATACTGCCGAAGCCTGGCTTGGAGAATTTTGAGCATGACTTTACTAGCGTGTGAGATGAGTGCAATTGTGCGGTAGTTTGAGCATTCTTTGGCATTGCCTTTCTTTGGGAATGGAATGAAGACTGACCTCTTCCAGTCCTGTGGCCACTGCTGAGTTTTCCATATCTGCTGGCATATTGAGTGCAGCACTTTCATAGCATCATCTTTCAAGACTTGAAATAGCTCCACTGGAATTCCATCACCTCCACTAGCTTTGTTAGTAGTGATGCTTTCTAAGGCCCACTTGACTTCACATTCCAAGATGTCTGGCTCTAGGTCAATGATCACGTTATCATGACTATCTTGGTCGTGAAGATCTTTTTTGTACAGTTCTTCTGTGTATTCCTGCCACCTCTTCTTAATATCTTCTGCTTCTGTTAGGTCTATACCATTTCTGTCCTTTATCGAGCCCATCTTTGCATGTAATGTTCCCTTGGAATCTCTAATTTTCTTGAAGAGGTCTCTTGTTTTTCCCATTCTGTTGTTTTCCTCTATTTCTTTGCATTGATCACTGAGGAAGGCTTTCTTATCTCTCCTTGCTATTCCTTGGAACTCTGCATTCAGATGCTTATATCTTTCCCTTTCTCCTTTGCTTTTCGCCTCTCTTCTTTTCACAGCTATTTGTAAGGCCTCCTCAGACAGCCATTTCGCTCTTTTGCATTTCTTTTCCATGGGGATGGTCTTGGTCCCTGTCTCCTGTACAATGTCACGAACCTCCGTCCAGAGTTCATCAGGCACTCTATCAATCAGATCTAGTCCCTTAAATCTATTTCTCACTTCCACTGTATAATCATAAGGGATTTGATTGAGGTCATATCTGAATGGTCTAGTGGTTTTCCCTACTTTCTTCAATTTAAGTCTGAATTTTGCAATAAGGATTTCATGATCTGAGCCACAGTCAGCTCCTGGTCTTGTTTTTGCTAACTGTATACAGCTTCTCCATCTTTGGCTGCAAAGAATATAATCAATCTGATTTCGGTGTTGACCATCTGGTGATGTCCATGTGTAGAGTCTTCTCTTGTGTTGTTGGAAGAGGGTGTTTGCTATGACCAGTGCATTCTCTTGGCAAAACTCTATTAGCCTTTGCCCTGCTTCATTCCGTGCTCCAAGGCCAAATTTGCCTGTTACTCCAGGTGTTTCTTGATTTCCTACTTTTGCATTCCAGTCCCCGATAATGAAAAGGACATCTTTTCTGGGTGTTAGTTCTAAAAGGTCTTGTAGATCTTCATAGAACCGATTAACTTCGGCTTCTTCAGCATTACTGGTTGGGGCATAGGCCTGGATTACTGTAATATTGAATGGTTTGCCTTGGAAACGAACAGAAATCATTCTATCATTTTTAAGATTGCATCCAAGTACTGCACTTCGGACTCTTTTGTTGACCATCATGGCTACTCCATTTCTTCTAAGGGATTCCTGCCCACAGTAGTAGATATAATGGTCATCCGAGTTAAATTCACCTATTCCAGTCCATTTTAATTCACTGATTCCTAGAATGTCGATATTCACTCTTGCCATCTCCTGTTTGACCACTTCCAATTTGCCTTGATTCATGGACCTAACATTCCACGTTCCTATGCAATATTACTCTTACAGCACCGGACCTTGCTTCTATCACTGGTCACATCCACAGCTGGGTATTGGTTTTGCTTTTGCTCCATCCCTTTATTCCTTCTATAGTTATTTCTCCACTGAGCTCCAGTAGCATACTGTGCACCTACCGACCTGGGGAATTCCTCATCTAGTATCCTATCATCTTGCCCTTTGTTACTGTTCATGGGGTTCTCAAGGCAAGTATACTGAAGTGGTTTGCCATTCCCTTCTCCAGTGGACCACATTCGGCTGTGGTCCATGTGATCAGATCGGCTAGTTTCCTGTGATTATGATTTCAGTTTGTCTGCCCTCTGATGCCCCCTAGCAATACCTACCGTCTTATTTGGGTTTCTCTTACCTTGGTGGTTGAAAATCTCTTCACAGCCGCTCCAGCAAAGTGCAGCCGCTCCAGCAAAGTGCAGCCGCTCTACCTTACCTTGGACGAGGGGTATCTCCTCAAGGCCGCCCCTCCTGACCTTGAACGCGGAGTAGCTCCTCTCGGTCCTCCTGCGCCCACGCAGCCACCGCCTGTTGGACGTGGGGTAGCTCCTCACGGCCGCCCTCTTTGCGTGGTTCGTTGCGCCGGGGCCGGCGTCTCTCGCGTCGCATCTGCGCCGCTGGGGCCGGCGTCTCTCGCGTTACTTTATATGTTTAAAATCTTTTGTTTTGGAACAGTTTCCCCTTCATGTCTTCATCTGACTCTCAGTAAAAACCAAGGAAGTAGGGGAGGAATCCGTAAACACACTGTGGAAATAGGAACGAAGCCTTGTGGAAGAGATAGCTCCAGGTCACTTAGCAGATAACGTGCTGACTCTAAATCCAGGGATTTGTGTTCAGTCTTTCTCACTATTTACTCATTAACTATGTGAGTTTGAACATACAGGGCTCTGCATTGTTTGATTTTGTTTCTTCTCCTAAACATGGGAATAAACATATCTATTTTATGGATTTTTCCTAAGATGGAAATAAAAAACGACAAGCAATGCTAACCACAATGCCTTTTGCACATGGTAAATACTGAACAATAGTAATTGTTCTTATTAATAAGACCCTGAGTGTTCCATTTTTAAAGCTTTTTCCCATTCAGCGAGGTCCTGATTTTTTTTTTTTTTTAACAGTACAGGCATTTTTACCTCATACATTGTTTAGCTCTAAATTATCTCTGGCACACTAAAACTGGACTTCTTTACCTTAGGTAAGAGTTGATTATTTTGAATGACTATGCAATCAGCCTGCCAAGATTTCAACTTTAGCTGTATAGCTATCTTTGTCTAAAAATGCATTGTATTTGAACATTCCCTTTGTGTTTTTCTTTTATTATTTTATGAAAATGAGAGGGAAACAGAAAAATGAATGTGCTCATACTTGTAGCAAGAAACACAGGTCCCATAAATTTACTGTGGTTGAGACAAAGATGGCAGTCCCTAGACAGTCTAGAATTGATGAATCTGTGTTGAAGCCTTAAGCTGATCAACTGGGCATAGACTTGCAAAGGAAAAGAATACAAGAATGAATAGAGCCCTGGAAATGCATCTTTATAATTCCATATAACCAGTATGGTATATTTTGGAATTATTTTTATGATTTTTAAACTTTTTAGAGACAAGAAAATCACTCTAATCTTTAAGTCAATTCTTTGAATTTCTCATAGTTGATTTCCATGTGAGAAGGGTTAAAAAGTCAGTATCTAAGAAAATGGAGACCTGCTTCCAGAAAGGTCAATGTATAAAACTTATTGATATTAATAATACGCTCCCCTCAGAGTAGCTTTGTTCTAAGCTTCAGGAAAATACAGAGAAAATCCAAAATTGCAAGATAATTTTTGTAAGAAAACAAAAACAAAACAGCAATTCAAACATTGCTGATTGCAGAGGACCTTAATAATATAGCTCTTAAGCATATCTGTTAGTATATTAAGAGAACATTTGTAAGGAAAAACATAATTCTTGTCTCTGCTACACTCAAGGAAGCTGGATACTGCTGACTGGTGTCTGCCCTGACAATAGATGGAACTGGAGATCTATTTCTTTGAAGCTGTATAAGAAGTGTCTATTGAAACCTTTGTGCGTTTCTGGATGACAAAAAACAAAGTATATTTTCTTTAATAGTCTTTGCCTCACTCATTTTTTAATAAAGATGTTTAAGTTAGGTCACTGGAGAAGCTCGAAACTCAGGCCATGTTCCTTTAAACAAAATGACATTTCTTAGTAAAGAGGTTCTTGGTGTCCCCTGCAGAAATGTATCTGATTTCAGAAAAGGATTGATTCAAATAAAAATGTGTTTGTATAAGAAAAATTATTTCTGCTGAGAAAACACATAGTTTGGGGTAAATTTATAGTTCTGGCTAGGTCATTAATATCTGGTTGTCAAAAAGTATTGGTTTGAACAAAAATATGTTGTAATAAAAATGCATTGTTTTGAAGAAATTTATTGGCCCCATGAAAACCTATTCGATTCTGAAAGATATGTTGATTTCAATGAAAAATCTATTTGTTTTAGGGGAGATAGTGCTGGACTTTCAGCTTTTCTATGGGAAATCCTCTCGTGACATTGATATTCACTTAGAAAAATGAAACATAGGCATAATTAGTGGGAAGACTGTGAAGAGAGAGTAGAAGTCCCACTTAATCAATAATACTTAACACAGACATAATGACCTTCCATCTTCTGGGCATATTGACAAACATTTGCCAGTGAATCCTTCCAAACAGCTCAAAGAGCGGTGTGACTGGCTGTGATTTTAGAGGATGAACACACACTGTAAGACAAGTGTCAGGAAGATGGAAAAAGAGTCCCAAGTTGAACCCCAGACATAGTGAGCCTCAAGCAAACCACTGATTTGTTAGATGCCTACAGGAACTCAGCCTACCGACTGGTCTTTCTCTCCTGTCCCTGTCTGTGGTAGAGATAGAGTCTTGAAACACGTAAGAACCAAGTTGTCAGATCCTTTTCTCTCAAAAAATATATTCACTTTTGAAAAAGAGACATATGAAAATGGCATCATCATTGGGCTTGCTCAGGGTGGGCAAAGCAGTCTGTATCTTTTCTCTAAAACAAAAGCCTGTCTTAAAAATATTGATGAAAATCAGTTCAGTTCAGTTCAGTTCAATTCAGTCGCTCAGTCGTGTCCGACTCTCTGCGACCCCATGAATCACAGCACGCCAGACCTCCCTGTCCATCACCAACTCCCGGAGTTCACTCAAACTCATGTCCACAGAGTCGGTGATGCCATCCAGCCATCTCATTCTCCGTCGTCCCCTTCTCCTCCCGCCCCCAACCTTTCCCAGCATCAGAGTCTTTTCCAGTGAGTCAACTCGTCTCATGAGGTGGCCAAAGTATTGGAGCTTCAGCTTTAGCATCAGTCCCTCCAATGAACATCCACGATTGATCTCCTTTAGAATGGACTGGTTGGATCTCCTTGCAGTATAAGGGACTCTCAAGAGTCTTCTCCAACACCACAGTTCAAAAGCATCGATTCTTCTGCAATCAGCTTTCTTCACAGTCCAACTCTCACATCCATACATGACCACTGGAAAAACCATAGCCTTGACTAGGCGGACCTTGGTTGGCAAAATAATGTCTCTGCATTTTAATATACTATCTAGGTTGGTCATAACTGTCCTTCCAATGAGTAAGCGTCTTTTAATTTCATGGCTGCAATCAGCATCCGAAGTGATTTTGGAGCCAAAAAAAATAAAGTCTGACACTGTTTCCACTGTTTCCCCATCTATTTCCCATGAAGTGATGGGACCAGATGCCACGATCTTCGTTTTCTGAATGTTGAGCTTCAACCCAAACTTTTCACTCACCTCTTTCACTTTCATCAGAGGCTTTTGAGTTCCTCTTCACTTTCTGCCATAAGGGTGGTGTCATCTGCATATCTGAGGTTATTGATATTTCTCCCAGCAATCTTGATTTCATCCTGTGCTTCTTCCAGCCCAGCATTCCTCATGATGTACTCTGCATATAAGTTAAATAAACAGGGTGACAATATACAACCTTGACGTACTCCTTTTCCTATTTGGAACCAGTCTGTTGTTCCATGTCCAGTTCTAACTGTTGCTTCCTGACCTGCATACAGGTTTCTCAAGAGGCAGGTCAGGTGTTCTGGTATTCCCATCTCTTTCAGAATTTTCCACAGTTTATTGTGATCCACGCAGTCAAAAGCTTTGGCGTAGTCAATGAAGCAGAAATAGATGTTTTTCTGGAACTCTCTTGCTTTCTCCATGATCCAGTGGATGTTGGCAATTTGATCTCTGGTGACTCTGCCTTTTCTAAAACCAGCTTGAACATCTGGAAGTTCACAGTTCACATATTGCTGAAGCCTGGCTTGGAGAATTTTGAGCATGACTTTACTAGCGTGTGAGATGAATGCAATTGTGCGGTAGTTTGAGCATTCTTTGGCATTCCCTTTCATTGGGATTGGAATGAAGACTGACCTCTTCCAGTCCTGTGGCCAGTGCTGTTTTCCAAATCTGCTGGCATATTCAGTGAATCAAAAAAATCAGTTCTGATATCTTTAGCTATTTGTTTAAAGCAGGAGTTGACAAAATTTTCCTGTTAAAATACAGATAATGAATATTTTAGGCTTTGCATGGGGTAATTTCTCCATTGCTGCTATGAGCCAATGTAGTGTAAACTCAATTGTAGACAATAAGTAAATGAATGAACATGACTGTGATTCAATAAAACTGAATCTACAAAAACAGATAGTGGTGAGATAAGGCCCACAGACCTTAATATGCTTAAAGAATCAACTTTACTTCATAGCTTACCCAAGTAGGTGTGCAGAAATACGTCATTAAGAAAGCTAGCATGCAGGGAGCAAACATGGATAACCTATGAAAAATGACACATGGACAATTCCCAAGAGAAGTGGACTGATGCAGAGAATCCAAAGAGGACAATGTCTTGAAGGAGGAAGATTCTACAGTAGCTTCAAGGAATAAAATGTAATATCAGAACCCTGTCTCATTCCTTCATACTAGATAAAGCTTTATTGTTTAGCATCCTTTTCTTTCAGTATTTGTCAAAAATAAACAATAAGAATAGGATTTAGTTGTGAGCTTCCTTTTTGTAAAATTCTAGAGGTAAGTGAAACAGATTTTTTTTTTTTTTTTATTCTAACTGTGGGCTGCTGTTGGATGTGGTTCTAGGTATGTTATTGGAAAGTGGAGCTCATGGTCAGGTCTCCTTTGCCTTAAAATAGTTGCCTTGGTCAAATGTGGTTTTACTCAGGATTCTATGACAATAATCTAAACATTCTAGAAGTTCTCTGATAGTCATACTGCCTGAAGCTGTACAGGCAGAATGGGCAAAGCCATACCCAGAATGTTGTTGATTTCTGTCAAGATAAATAAAATTCATCACTTCTCTGGTGAAAGAAGTAAAATGTAGTCAATTTGCTGCCAGGTGACCAATTTTCCCTTTGAGAGATGCTGCTATGTGAATGGATGAGCATTAATTTTTGTGTGGTGATTGTCAACAACCACCGGTAGCAATACCTACATCAGCCTTGGTAAGCGGGAGCCCGTGACCTTTGAACATGCATTACCTCCATTCCTGACATCATGGCTACTCCATTTATGTACCTACTGTGTTATCACTGGGATGACCAAGGATACAAACTGACAGAGGGCAGCTATCAGAGTCATTCTGTCTACTTTTATTTAGTGTCTCTTCTGCGTTAAATGTTCTTTAGTGAGTGTTCATATATGACTTGAAGATATTCACACATTTTACCCATTACCAGAGGTCCCACAGAGACTGAGCCATACCTGCCTTTGAATGTTTGAGTGTCTCCTGTGGAGGCATGGATCATCAGTGACCTGCTGTGGGGACAGGGACTCAGGCTACAGCAGACCTGGGTCATCCAGCATGTGGCATAAGCCCTCTTGGTGGACATCACCATTAGTCCCACCATCGAGCCACCAAGCACATGGCCCACAAACTACAGAACAATTATACCAAAGAAATGCTCACACTGTTAAGAAAGTTCTCGGACCCAAAATAGATTTCCCAATCTGGGGACCCAGCAAAGGGACTGAAAACTCGCGGGGAATTTGACTTTGAAGGCCAGTGGAAGACAGCCATAATTTCCTGTGAGTGCTCAAGAGTCTCTGGTGGAGGCATGGGTCAACAGTTTGGCCTCAGACCAAACTGTTTGATGGGAAATTGATGGAAAAAAACCCCATCAATGAACAGAAAATTGGATTAAAGATTTACTGAACATTGCCCTGCCCATGAGAAGAAGACCCAGTTTCCCCCACAGTCAGTCTCTCCCATCAGGATGCTTTCTCAAGCCTCTTATCCTTATTCAGAGGGCAGACAAAATGAAAACCACATTCAAAGCAAACTAACCAAATTGATCCCATGGATAAAAGCCCTGTCTAACTCAGTGAAATTATGAGCCATTCCACGTAGGGCCACCCAAGACAGATGGGTCATGGTGGAGAGTTCTGACAAAATGTGGTCCAACGGAAAAGGGAATGACAAGCCACTTCAGTATTCTTGCCTTGAGAACCCCATGAACAGTATGAAAAGGCAAAAAGATATGACACTGAAATATGAACTTCCCAGATTGGTAGATGCTCAATATACTATTGGAGAAGAGTGAAGAATTAAGTCCAAAAATAATGAAGAGACAGAGCCAAAGTGAAAACAGGGCCCAGTGGTGAATGTGACTGGTGATGGAAGCAAAGTCCAATGCTATAAAGAACAATATTGCAAAGGAACCTGGAATATTAGGTCCATATTCAAGGCAAATTGGAAGTGGTCAAAGGGAGATGACAAAAGCGGACATTGACATTTTAGGAATTAGTGAACTAAAATAGACTGGAATGGTGAATTTAATTCAGATAACCTTTTTACCTACTACTGTGGGCAAGAATCCCTTAGAAGAAATGGAGTAGTCCTCATAGTCAGCAAAAGAGTCTAAAATGTAGCACTTGAGTACAATCTCAAAAATGACAGAATGATCTCTGTTCATTTCCAAGGCAAGCCAGTCAATATCACAGTAATCCAAGTCTATACCCCAATCACTTATGCTGAAGAAGCTGAAGTTGAATGATGACCAAAAAAACCATCTAGAACTAACACCAGAAAAAGATATCCTTTTCATTGTAGGGGATTGGAATGCAAAAGTAAGAAGTTGAGAGATACCTGCAATAACAAGAAAGTTGGGCCTTGAAGCAGGGCAAAGACTGACAGAGTTTTGCAAAGAGAGGGAACTGGTCACAACAAATACCCTCTTCAAACAACACAAGAGACGACTCTACACATAGACATGATCAGATGGTCAATACTGAATTCAGATTGGTTATATTCTTTGCAGGCGAAGATGGAAAAGTTCTATACAGTCAGCAAAACAAGACCGGGAGCTGACTGTGACTCAGATCATGAAATCCTTATAGCCAAATTCAGACTTAAATTGAAGAAAGCAGTGAAAACCGAGCATTCAAGTATGACCTAAATAAAATCTCTTACAATTTTACAATGGAAGTGACAAATAGATTCCAGGGATTAGATCTGATAGATTGAGTGCCTGAAGAACTATGGACAGAGATTCATAGCATTGTACATGAGGCAGTGATCAAAACCATCCTCAAGAAAAAGAAAGGCAACAGGGCAAAATGGTTGTCTGAGTAGGCCTTACAAATAGCTTACTAAAGAAGATAAGTGAAAGATGTAGGAGAAAAGGAAAGACACACCCATCTGAATGCGGAGTTCCAAAGAATAGCAAGGAGAGGAAAGAAAGCTTTTCTCAGTGATCAATGCAAAGAAATAGAGGAAAACAATAGAATGGGAAAGACTAGAGATTTCTTCAAGAAAGTTAGAGAAGCCAAGGGACTATTTCTTGCAAAGATTGGCACAATAAAGGACAGAAATGGTATGGACCTAAATGAAGCTGAAGATGTTAAGAGGTGGCAAGAATACACAGAAGAACTAGACAAAAAAGAGCTCAATGACCTAGATAACCACAGTGGTGTGATAACTCACCTACAGACAGACATCCTGGAGTGCGAAGTCAAGTGGGCCTTAGGAAGCATCAGTACAAACAAAGCTAGTGGAAGTGATGGAATTCCAGTTGAGCTATTTCAAATCCTAAAAGATAGTGCTGTGAATGTCCTGCAGTTGATATGCTAGCAAACTGGAAAAGTCAGCAGAGGCCACTGAAGTGGAAAATGTCTTTTCATTCCAACCCCAAAGAAAGGCAATACCAAATAATATTCAAACTACCGCATAATTGCACTCATCTCACATACTAGCAAAGTAATGCTCAAAATTCTCCAAGCCAGGGTTCAACAGGATGTGAACTGAGAACTTCCAGATATTCAAGCTGGATTTAGAAAAGGTAGAGGAACCAGAGGTCAAACTGCCAACATATGTTGGATCATAGAGAAAGCAAGAGAGTTCCAGAAAAGCATCTGTTTCTGTTTCACTGACTATGCTATAGTGGATCACAACAAGCTGTGGAAAATTCTTAAATATATGGGAATAGCAGACACACCTTACCTGCCTCCTGAGAAATCTGTATGCAGATCAAGAAACAACCATTAGAACCGGACTTGGAACAACAGACTGTTTCCAAATTGGGAAAGGAGTACATCAAGGCTGTATATTGTCACCCTGTTTATTTAAATTTTATCCAGAGTACATCATGCAAAATGCTGGGCTGGATGAAGCACAAACTGGAAGCAAGATTGCTGAGAAAAATATCAATAACCCCAAATACGCAGATGACACCACCCTTATGGCAGAAAATGAAGAGGAACTAATAAGCCTCTTGATGAAAGTGAAAGAGAGTGAAAAATCTGGCTTAAAACTCAACTTTCATAAAACTAAGATCATAGCTTCAGGTCCCATCACCTAATGCAAATAGATGGGAAACAATGGCAACAGTGACAGACTTTATTTTCTGGGCTCCCAATTCACTGCAGATGATTCCTGCAGCCATGAAATTAAAAGACGCTTGCTCCTTGAAAGAAAAGCTATAACCAACCTAGACAGCATATTAAAAAGCAGAGACCTTAGTTCGCCAACAAAGGTCCATCTAATAAAAGCTATCGTTTTTCTAGTGGTCATGAATGGATGTGAGACTTGGACCATAAAGAAAGCTGAGCACTGAAGAATTCATGCTTTTGAGCTTTGGTTTTAGAGAACTTTTGGTTTTAGGGACCCTTGAGAGTCCCGTGGACAGTTAAGGAGATCAGTCCAGTCAATCCTAAAGGAAATCAGTCCCGAATATTCATTGGAAGGACTGATACTGAAACTGAAGCTCAAATACTTTGGCCACGTGATGCAAAAAACTGACTCATTGGAAAAGACCTTGATGCTGGGAAAGAATGATGGCAGGAGGAGAAGGGGACTACAGAGAATGAGATGGCTGGATGGCATCACCAGCTCAATGGACATGAGTTTTAGCAAGCTCTAGGAGTAGCAATGGGCAGGGAATCCTTGTCATGCTTCAGTCCATGGGGTTGCAAAGAGTCAGATATGGCTGAGAGACTGAACTGACTGATTCTCCATATGTCTTAGCCTTTAGGAAACATTCTTCAAGTTCCTAAGTATTAATGTGATTCTGGACCCTATACTCAATGGTCCTCAAAATGTTAAAATATTCCCCAGCTTATATCTCCTGAATAAATAGACCTTGGTCCTTGTTTCATTGATAGTACCATAAGATGGACTATGGGGGATCATTTTACCCTTGCCATGATATTCCAGGGTCCTTCTTGGGGACCTTGCTTATCCTCCAGTTAGTGGAGTCTCAATTTGAATATTGGTTCATATCTGGAAGTTAGACAAGGGACTGTGAAATTTTATTGGCATATCTGACCACAAACCCTTAACTACCCATGTTTTATATCATTTGTTTTTGTAGACTTAAGAATACTCTTATTGGCCCTAACTATAATTCTAATCTTGCCACTCCTCATGATAATTCCACTTGTGTTGAGAACCATCCCATGTCTTCTATGAGTTTGAAAATCTGCAATCCTTTTTATATCAGGGGTGCGGTTCTGCAATGACATGTTTTGCCATCAGCTTTGGCCTGTAGAGGACACCGTCTCCATAGTGCTGGTGCTTTTCTCATCAGCACATTCCTTGCTGCTTAAAGAAGCAATGGATTCTCTAAGCCATAGATGAGCAGAATCTTGAAGAATAGGTAGAAGTGAGACACAAAGATTGCAGGGTATAGGACATTCTAGGCAAGGGGAGAGAAGCGAAATGGACTGAGTAACTGGGGGATTTCATAGGTCCTAAAGGAATACGGTACACATGAAGTAGAGTGGTGAGTCATGGCAGATTTTGTGGGATAAGATTAGACCTGTAAGTTAGACTTATGGGTAACAAGCTCGTTCTGTTGGCAGTGTGAAAATATAAAAAGCTAAAAGGGCTCTACAAAGGACAGAAGACAGAGACCATTCCCCATGGTCTGTGTAGAAGTGATGTGAAAACCAGAGCAAGAAAATGGAAATTGGAGAGCAAGGGAGGAGAAGGTGGCAGTGGCCCAAGCACTCCTGACATGTATAAGGTAAAAGTTTAATGTGCCTTGTACACACAGAGCTGCCAACTTTGTGACATGCAAATGAGCTGGTTCCACTCCAACAGGTAACCATATTATCTGCTGCCCTGGGTGATGGGGCTCCATCAACAACAACTCAGGCAAGGCTCTGATAATTCTCTCCAGGAACCAGGACTTTTTGTTTCCATCACAAAAGATTTTCACAAAGACTCTTGGCATAACTCTACTTGAGACATGTAGGTATTTTGCTTGGAGATTCCCTTGCTGGGTTGTGAAAAAGGATGAAGCTGAGCTAAAGGAATTTATCTCTTTTTTACAACTTATTTTTCTCTGGCCTATCACATACTTGATATTAATTTCCCATATTCATATTCAGCAGCTACTGCTGTTTCTTAGTCATTTCAGTTGTCTGATTCTGTGCAACCCTATGGTCTGTAGCTGCCAGACTGATCTGCCTATGGAATTCTCCAGGCAAGAGTATTGGAGTGAGTTGCCATGCCCTCCTCCAGGGGATCTTTCCAACCCAGAAATTGAACCCATGTTTCAGGCATTGCCAGCAGATTCTTTACCACTGAGCCACAGATACTTGGGACACATCAAAAAGCCAGCTTTGGGGAAAAGTAATATATTCTAAAATTACATAGACAAACTGCAGGAGGCAAAAGTTTCTAAGGAAAAAAAAAGGCATTCAGTTGGCTTTGGATGAGAATTTTAGTGTTGCAAGGTAACTTAATCATCCTTAAGTCCAACTGCCTAAACCCAGTGTTTAAATCTGTTCTGTGATAGTCTTACCATGTGGAATCTCATTTATGCTTAAATGGACTTGCAGCACAGAAAAGTTACTAGATCCAAAGAGTACCCATCCATTTTTATAAAGTTATGTGTTGCATAAAGTGTTTTCTTGTGTTTTCTTGTTTCTTTTTTTTTTTCCAATTTTATTTATTTAATTTTTTCAAGTTGAACAGACTAAATTTCTTGTTTCTTACCTTTTGTCCAAATCCCTAAGGCTTCATGACCCCAGAAGTTACTGAACTTCTGTGTTGGAAGTGAGAAATAAATGCATATGCATATGTGTTGTTGCAAGAGGAAACTGGGGTTTTCAGAACTTGGAGAACATTAAAGGAAAGGCAGGGTTTGTCAAGGAGAAAGTTAGACCCATAGAACCAAGGCTAGAAGGACTGAGATATTAAAAAGGAAGCAACACTTAGGAGGAAGGAACTAATACAAGAGGGTGAGTAATCTCAGCAGTCTGGCTCTATAAATGTAGGGAGGATATGGAAATTGAGGATAGACTTTTGTTTCTAGGAAGGATCTTATGTATACATGTATTAGTTATGATATTATTACATTCACTTTTTGAACTAAATATTCACAGCATCTGACTGGGAGTTTTCAAAAAGCATTCATAGACTCAATGAATGAATAAGTAAATGAATGAACAAATTAACAAAACCCTAATTCCAAGGGCAAATAACAGACGTTATATCTCCTATTGCAGAAAAATATCTGATTTCAAGCCTGGATAGTTTTAAACTCCCTCAACTACACTTGCATTTGAAAAGTATAATAGTTGAATCTGAAGCTTAGGATCACTAATGATGGTATTTCATATGACCCTGGCCTATACCATCTTATGTTTGAAACCACAGAAACTTTTCAGGAAGAGCCTCTTTGACTCTAATTTCAATCTCAAAATCCTCATAAGTTAATTCTGAGATGAGGAGTAGGAAGATGGTGCAAACATCTTCTAATTCAGAGTTACAAACAATTCTCTTTGGAAACAGGTAAAATTTATGGATCTACACTGAGTTTCTTATCCTCTCCTCATTTGTGAAATGTTTGGAAATATAAAAGTCAAGTATGAATCTTATCTTGGGCATTACAAACTTTCAGTTCTCAGGTAAGGTATGTAACTTTTAAAATTCTAGCCTCATCATACGGAGAAGGCGATGGCAAGCCACTCCAGTACTATTGCCTAGAAAATCCCATGGATGGAGGAGCCTGGTAGGCTGTAGTCCGTGGGGTCACTAAGGGTCGGACACGACTGAGCGACTTCACTTTCACTTTTCACTTTCACACATTGGAGAAGGAAATGGCAACCCACGCCAGTGTTCTTGCCTGGAGAATCCCAGGGACGGGGGAGCCTGGTGGGCTTCCGTCTATGGGGTCACACAGAGTCGGACACGACTGAAGTGACACAGCAGCAGCAGCAGCAGCCTCATCATAAGATGAGAACAATGAGATGTGACTCAAAGGGTTGTTGGAAGACTCATAATATAAGTAAATATACCTAGAGCATAATGTATGCATATGCTCAGTTGTGTCCAACATTTTGCAACCCCATGGACTACAGCCCATCAGGATCCTGTCTCTGTCCATGCAATTTTCTAGGCAAGAATACTGGAGTGGGTTGCCATTTCCTCCTGCAAGGGATCTTCTCAACCCAGGGATCCAACCTGCATCTCCTGTGTCCTGCATTGCAGGCAAACTCTTTACCTGCTGAGCCTCGGGGAAACCCACTCTGGGGGCTCAGCAGGTAAAGAACGCACTTCCCATGCAGGATATGCAAGAGATGTGGGTTTGATCCCTGGGTGGAGAAGATCCCCTTGAGGAGGAAATGGCAATGGCAACCCGCTCCAGTGGTCTTGCCTGGAGAATCCCATGGACAGAGGAGCCTGGATGGCTACAGTTCAGGGGATCCCAAAGATCTGGACATGACTAAGCACACACACACACACCTAGAGCATAATAGATTTCATTTCTGAGGCAATGTGTCCTTGTCCCTTTGTAGCAATGTTTTGGAGCTGAAGGTTTCAACTAGGATCAAATCAGAAACCACTCTATATATTTCAAACAGCAGAAATACAACACAGGAAACTGGTTCTACAAGTAAACTGAGAAGACAAAATATAGTGATGCAAACAAGACATTAGGAAAAACAAGAAATCAATGCCACATATTTGGGAGAGCATGTTACCAGATTCAGGACTCAAGATCACTAGATCAGGCTATAACTGTGATATGTTTTCCTGACAGAAACAAAGATCAGAGATGAAGTGGTTCTCTGGTGTAAGCAGAGGGGAGACACAGCCACAACCAGAGACAGCATATGAAGTAAAGAGAGAGGAGCCAAGATGCCCCGGGTATTTTCTTTCACCCACACTTCAATCTTGTACCTGTTTTGGTAAACTCTTGAAGTCAGAGAATAAGAGAGACTAGGGATTGTAGTTGTCTGAGACTCAAAACGGAACAGAAAAAGGAGGAAAACAGATCTAAGTGGGAGGGGAAAAAATGATCAGTTCAGTGTCTAAATATCCCATGATAGCTGTTGGTATCATGTTCAGATATATATTGGACTATTTGGAAAGTTTGGTGTCCAAATATCTCATGATAGCAGATGAAAACTTTTCTTGTTCCCTCACTCTCTATCGGCACAAAGCAACCAACTCTTCTGTCCAACAGAATTCTTGTTGTTTATATTTCCTGAGCAAGGCAAAGCTACTTGTAGTTTCATAAAATAGCAATGACCCAGCTCAAAGATTCTGGAAGAAGCTAAATAGTAGGTAGGATTTGAGGTTCCCATCTAATGTAGACAATCTCAACTCCCTGTGGTAATAGACTCCATGAAACCCATGCACATTTAAAAGCAATGGTGGCTATACTACCCACTTTGATTCTAGGTTATAGACTTTTATCAACTAAAATGAATTTCATTTTTTTTTTTTTACTAACACAATGTATGCAATAGGTGTGTGCTCTACATAACTGAGTTAAATCTGTGTTAATATTCAGTACATTACAAGCATTTGTGATTCAAGGAATTTCACAGCAAATTATCTTGTCAGTGTGAGAGTCTTCTTGCTATGAAAATAATCATTTCCTAGTAAATCTGTTTTATGAGTTCTTAGTTTCCATATATTGGCCATCCTTTCATCAGATGGCAATTCTATATCAGCTTTCTGACATTAGACATTCTATAAAATAGTTGTGTTAAATGCCCAAAAAAAGTACCAATAGAATATTGTGAGAACACAGATAACAGAGGGAGGGAAGAATTAGTTTTCATTAGGCGTATCGGATAGATTCATGAAGGAAGTAGCATTTAGCCCACACTTTAAGAAGTGTAGATTTTTAACAAACAGAAAATGAGCAAAAGGCATATAAATGGGAAAGTATTGAATAAATGATGGAGTAGGACTTGACTGGAGATTATTAGATTACTAGAACTTAGTTAAAATGTGTTTTAAATGCTAGAGGTGGTCAGATTATGAAGGATCTTGCATAACAAGCTGAGATATCTGCACTTTCATTAATAGAGCATGAAAGTCGCTCAGTTCTGTCTGACTCTTCTCAACCCCATGGACTATACAGTTCACGGAACTCTCCAGGCAGAATACTGGAGTGGGTAGCCTTTCCCTTCTCCAGGGGATCTTCCCAACCCAGGGATCGAGCCCAGGTCTCCAACATTGCAGGAGGATTCTTTACCAGCTGAACCACAAGGGAATAGAATGTAGAGAGTCATAAAAGTGTTTGTGTCCTAACAACAGAGTAATACAACTACACTTCAACAAATCAAAGCTTGTTTTTTATGCCTAAAAATATTTTTAAAAGTTTTTGAAAATTAATTTTGATCTACAGAATAATATTATGAGCCAGGTTTCCCAGGTGGCACAAGTGGTTAAAAACCCGTCTGCCAATGCAGGAGATGTAAGAGGTGTGGGTTCCATCCCTTGGTTGGGAAGATCCCTTGAAGGAGACCATGACAACCCACTCCAGTAATCTTGCCTGGAGAATCTCATGGACAGAGGAGCCTGCAGGCTCTAGTCCAAACGGTTGCAAAGAGTCAAATACACATATATAAAGGAAACATGGTTTCTGACATCCAAATTAATTATGCTATTTCAATTTTATAATAGTAGCTTTGCTTGCTGTATATTTTATCTGCTCCTAAAAATAAGGAGTGGGAGTATTTTAAACTAAATTACACCAAATATGCCATCCACCAATATCCTAATAAAGCTATAAGATCAATAATCTCCTATAAAACTGTGAACTGAAATTTCCAGTAACTTCAAATCTTATTTAGAAAGATTTTTTGCTTTCTCCGGAAAGTTAAAAGGTATGCATACTCACACAATAGTTTCATAGATAATTTGAACCAGGTGGTTAAAATAAACCATTTAAACAAGAATTTAAATTTATATCATCCCTAAAGTATTATATTTTCACCTAATCTGAAAAAAAAAAAAAAACTTTTTATCTAGGGGGGACTCTGTTTGAATAACTACTACAGTTCAGCTCAGTTCAGTCACTCAGTCATATCCGACTCTTTGCAACCCCATGAACCGCAGCATGCCAAGCCTCCCTGTCCATCACAAACTCCCGGAGTCCACCCAAATCCATGTCCATTGAGTCAGTGATGCCATCCAACCAGCTCATTCTCTGTCGTCCCCTTTTCCTCCTGTCCTCAATCTTTCCCAGCATCAGGATCTTTTCAAATAAGTCAGCTCTTCACATCAGGTGGCCAAAGTATTGGAGTTTCAGCTTCAACATCAGTCTTTCCAATGAACACCTAAGATTGACCTCCCTTAGGATAGACTGGTTAGATCTCCTTGCAGTCCAAGGGACTCTTAAGATTCTTCTCCAACACCACAGTTCAAAAGCATCAATTTTTCGGCCATCAGCTCTCTTTATAGCCCAACTCTCACATCCATACATGACCACTGGAAAAACCATAGCCTTGACTAGACGGACCTTTGTTGACAAACTGATGTCTCTGCTTTTTATTAGTCTGTCTAGGTTTGTCATAACTTTCCTTCCAAGGAGTAAGCATCTTTTAATTTTATGGCTGCAGTTACCATCTTCAGTGATTTTGGAGACCAAAAAATGTAAAGTCTGCCAATGTTTCCACTGTTTCCCCATCTATTTCCCATGAAGTGATGGGACCAGATGACATAGTTTTCTGAATGTTGAGTTTTAAGCCAGCTTTTTCACTCTCCTCTTTCACTATCATCAGGAGGCTCTTCAGTTCTTCAGTTTCTGCCATAAGGGTGGTGTCATCTGCATATATGAGGTTATTGACATTTTTCCTGGCCATCTTGATTCCAGCTTGTGCTTCTTCCAGCTCAGCATTTCTCATGATGTACTCTGCATATAGGTGCCCAATATGCTACTGGAGATCAGTGGAGAAATAACTCCAGAAAGAATGAAGGAATGGAGCCAAAGCAAAAACAACACCCAGTTGTGAATGGGACTGATGAAAGAAACAAGATTCGATGCTGTAAAGAGCAATATTGCATAAGAACCTGGAATGTTAGGTCCATGAATCAAGGCAAATTGGAAGTCATCAAACAGGAGATGGCAAGAGTGAACATTGACATTCTAGGAATCAGCGAACTAAGATGGACTGGAATGGGTGAATTTAAATTATATGACCATTATATCTACTATTGTGGGCAGGAATCCCTTAGAAGAAATGGAGTTGCCATCATACTCAACAAAAGAGTCTGAAATTCAGTACTTGGATGCAATCTCAAAAACGAATAACTAATTGTCCAGGTTTGATGCATGATACAGGATGCTCAGGGCTGGTGTACTGGGATGAACCAGAGGGATGGGATGGGGAGGGAGGTGGGAGGGGGGTTCAAGATGGGGAACACATGTACACCTGGGGCAGATTCATCTCAATATATGGCAAAACCAATACAATAATGTAAAATAATTAGCCTCCAATAAAAAATAAATAAAAGTCAATAAATTAAATAAAAAACAAAGACAAAAACCATGTTTCAGGACACAAGTTATATTACATGTGAAATAAAATGGCTCTGTTGTTATTACTTTATAGAAGTTTAGAAAAGAGATGAGTCTTTTGAATCACTAGTGTCAATAACTCATCATACGAACTGAAGATGGAGGAACAACATGGTTAATCTAGGATCACACAACTAATTAATGGCAAACTAGATGTATCCACCCTTACCCCACTTAGTTTATTTTTTTTCTCCGAATTATGTTACCATATAATTTATTAGCATTGTGGTACTTGGCCTCCCAGATCTCATCTGAGAAACTGATGTAGGATGGGATAAACAGAGAAAGGGGAAGCGAAGGATTTTAGCTGCCTTTACAAGAAGATGAAATCTATTGGCCGCTTAAAGATCAAACTCAGAAAGTAAATCTCCTTGACTTTTCTTGGAATTTATAGTGTGAGTAATTGTACATGGTTGACTCATGAGTTAAACCCTCACTGTCTGAAGAATGTATGTTCAAACAAAGCAAGCAGCTCAAAGTAAATGCTAAGCCTGGTGAAGACGTCACAGTCTCAGTCTCAGCCAAAATCCAGTGGCAGCAGATACATAATGCATGACCAACAAGGTTTCTTTTTGCTCTTCTGTCTTGGCCATTGCACACACACAAACTCCAATGGAAACAAGTAATCAAATACAGATTTGGAGTCATTAAATCTTCAAGGGGAAAGTTTTTTAAACCTTCAGTTTGAGCAGTGCTCACAAACTGGAGAAGCAACATGAGAAAAATCAATTAGAAATGGGAAGTTGGCTGGGATAATATGAGGAATTATTGTAAATTTTCATCATGATCTTAAATTTTACTTCTGCTATTCTGCAAGTGGAAGAGCTTAGAAAGAGTATTTTCCTGTCCATGCTACTTCTTGAGCTCTCTCTAAGAAGCAAAACTAGAAGGAATCATCCTGAACTTGGGTTTGTCATTACTTCCTAGTAATGTAACTATAGGCAATTTCTTAACACCTCTGAGCTTTCCTTCCTTTATCTGCAAAATGGAAATGATAATATAAAGCTTTCAGTGTTCTTATAAAAGTTGTATAAGAACTTGAAGAAAACTTGTTTGTAACTTATAAAGATCTACATAAAAGTGCAATTTTATTAAACTGATGATATGATCTGTAAGCCCCCCACCCTGGAAATACATTATATGGATAACATTTTTTGCATTGTACATTTTCATAGCTATGGTTGTAAAGAATGGATTCAAAAGAAAGTGAGAGAAACCAAATCAAAATAGTTTAAGCACATAACTTCCCCTGACAAAAAGAAGTGGAGTGGGAAGGGGATAAAGGCAATTTACAGACTAACATAACAGGAGGGCTGAGGGGTGAATCAAGTTGGATTTATTGTTTTACTAGCATCAGTTTATAATCTCTCTGTCTCTCTCCTCTCACTTTCTTTTTTAAGTCTCTTTACATGAATGTCTCATTGTTTCTTGTTTAACTTCTATGCAGAGTACATCATGAGGAACGCTGGGCTGGAAGAAGCACAAGCTGGAATCAAGATTGCCGGGAGAAATATCAATAACCTCAGATATGCAGATGACACCACCCTTATGGCAGAAAGTGAAGAGGAACTAAAAAGCCTCTTGATGGAAGTGAAAGAGGAGAGTGAAAAAGTTGGCTTAAAACTCAAAATTCAAAAAACTAACATCATGGCATCTGGTCCTATCACTTCATGGGAAATAGATGGGGAAAGAGGGGAAACAGTGTCAGACTTTATTTTTGTAGGCTCCAAAATCACTGCAGATGGTGATTGAAGCCATGAAATTAAAAGACGTTTACTCCTTGGAAGGAAAGTTATGACCAACCTAAACAGCATATTAAAGACCAGAGACATTACTTTGCCAAAAAAGGTCCGTCTGGTCAAGGCTATGGTTTTTCCAGTGGTCATGTATGGATGTGAGAGTTGGACTGTGAAGAAAACTGAGCACGGAAGAATTGATGCTTTTGAACCGTGGTGCTGGAGAAGATTCTTGAGAGTCCCTTGGACTGCAAGGAGATCCAAACAGTCCATTCTAAAGGAGATCAGTCCTGGGTGTTCATTGGAAGGACTGATGCTAAAGCTGAAACTCCAATACTTTGGCCACGTCTTGCAATGAGTTGACTCACTGGAAAAGACTCTGATGCTGGGAGGGATTGAGGGCAGGAGGAGAAGGGGACAAGAGAGGAGGATATGGCTGGATGGCATCACCGACTCAATGGACATGAGTTTGAGTGAACTCCGGGAGTTGGTGATGGACGGGGAGGCCAGGCATGCTGCGATTCATGGGTTCGCAAAGAGTCGGACACGACTGAGCGACTGATCTGAACTGAACTGAGAGTCATATCTTGTCTTTATACATTGGGAAGATTGAAGTAGCACTGAATCTACAATCTACAAAAGTATAAAGAAGCAATTCTTTACTTCTAATTCATAAAACTACTTGGAAAGACTATTGGTTTGCATGTGACGCATAAGCACCCCTTGAACCAATTACTGGTTCCAGGGAAGTACAATTTATGATTAGCCTACGCTGAGCCTTATGCTTCCTTCTATCCCACTAGGATCATATGGAATTAGGGAGGATATTTCCACAGAAAAGGCAGGCAAATTAAAAGGAAAAAATATCTAGTACAGTACCTTTTATCAGATTCTCAAAGAAATCCATAGTTTAAAAACTTTTAAAAACTGGTTCTATAAAATTATTAAGAAATGCATCTTATAGAGGCTGATGGAATTAAAGAAATGGGACGTTAAAAAATATCTTTGACAGTATTATATTATTAATCTTATTTTTTGAAGTGGGAAAACAGAAGCTTAAAAGGCAAAACAGCTTGACAAAAAGGTACCAAAAGAAGAAGAGATAGACCTTAAAACAGATCTGATTCTTAAATCAAAAATCCTTCCACTTTATTTATCTGATTAAAAACTATGAAGGGCAGTCCCAACATTCAGATATGATGATGCCTGTGAAGTACACAACATAATTCCATAAACATGAGAAAGACAAAATATTTAGTATTCTCCTTTCAATTTACCCCACAATTTTTCACGAACTTCAACAAGCAGAGTTCAAATTTTGGCTTTTTTTTAAGTCAGCATGTTTAACCATATTTTCAGGCATAATATTTGAGTATGTATGATCATTCTGATATTTTAAGTGACTTTGTCATGCACTTCTTGCCTAAGCTCCCTCAAACATATAGATCAGGAAATAAGAAAGTGCTACAGACATGGCACACTTTAAGTGAAAGGTAAAAATTAAGTCAGAGTTCAGGCAAAAATTTCTGGTCATTGGCCATAAAAAGTATGTTGTCTGTTATTCCCTTTCTACGTAATTCCTGTCAGGCAATGTGAGGTATACCTACCTTGGTTTAAAGCACAAAATCAAATAAAACAACACATGCTGGTTGTGTCTGCATTTAAGGAGATGATGTTTAAAGTTTCTGACCTGCTGTAATAGGTGAACTGGAGGTAGAAACTCTTGTCCTTGACTTCATTAATGCTGCAAATTGAAATCCTGGCATTTCTTAATAAGCAGAGAAATTCATCACTCTATTTCAAATTCCCCACTTAAAAGAAGTCTGGAAGGATTCAGGACTTTAATGAGTTAACGTAATTTTACAAAGCAGAGGTTACCATCAGTGACTTTTCCCCCTAAGCTTGTAATATTAATAACAATATTGTCAGATGCCAAAGAGAGAGGCATGTGGTGCTTGGCTCATGGGCCAGCCAGCAGGGACTTGCTGAAATCCAGCTCCGTTTTGTAAGCCAAATGAAAAATCACATGGCAGCCTCAGCTGGGATTAGGAGTGTAACTGCTGAGCTATCACTTGAAATCCACCCTCCCACACATTTGATTTAAAACAATCACTACATATTTGCTATGGACTTTTCTTTCATTATAGTCCAGCTCTGATATTTAATCAGTGTCCGCTCTTTTCTGTTTGAACAAGTTGATGCTAAACCATAATGAAAAAAAAAAAGGGTCCAAGAAATGTCATCACTGCCATATTATCCCCAATCTGTGAACACATTCATAATGCATTATGGTTTCAATAGAAAGGTTGCTTAGATTAAAATTAACAAAGAATTAAAGCTGTATTTGTGGTTATAGCTTCCTTTAATTTGGCTTTAATCAATTGGATCAGAAAATTAGAAGTTAGAAGCTAGGGGATGGGAAATGGATGGTGAATTAACAATATACATTAGATTCATTAATCATTACCTATTGAGAAGATTTAAGAATCAATTTCTCCTTTAACTTGCTCCGCAGAACGAGATAGCATCATATTTACTGCAAGTGGGTTTATCTCCTTCATCAAGAATAGTGAGTAATAGAGGATGAAGTTCAGGAGA
This sequence comes from Moschus berezovskii, assembly GCF_049115385.1. Lineage (NCBI taxonomy): Eukaryota > Metazoa > Chordata > Mammalia > Artiodactyla > Moschidae > Moschus > Moschus berezovskii. The sequence goes on from NC_142463.1 coordinate 119,719,975, forward strand.
AAAAATATCAATCAGAGTATGACACGCTTGAGGTGGTCAGAGACTTTCAAATCCATTGTGTTCTGAATGACTATTTGTCTCCTTTTCCTGGCTAATGTATCCCATCACTTTGGTGCATCATCACTTCTAAGGAATTCTTACTCCCATTTTCCAACAGGTAGCAAAAAGTTAAAAAAGAAATATGACAGAGAAAAAGAATGAGGTGCAAGTGTGTTTCACTGACATATGACTATAGTTTATGGAGGTAGTACTAAAAACAATCGCCAGTGTTATATATATTTAATGTATACCTAATATATCCTATTTTGCTCACACAATGGTATTCTACAACAGTATTTTATATATAATAAAGTAGCATTATATATAATACCTATTGTATACACTATAGTGATAGATTGTACAACCTTATGCTAAATGAAAGAAGACAGTTACAAAAAACATATGATTTGATTTAAATGAAATGTCCAGAATAGGAAAATTCATAAAGCAGACTAGTAGCTACCTAAAACTTGGGGAGATGGAGGTCATGACAGAGAGGTTCCGTTCCGTTCCATCGCTCAGTCGTGTCCGACTCTTTGCGACCCCGTGGATTGTAGCCTACCAGGCTTCTCCATCCATGGGATTCTCCAGGCAAGAATACTGGAGTGGGTTACCGTTTCCTTCTCCAGGGGATCTTCCCGACCCAGGGATCGAACCCGGGTCTCCTGCATTGGAGGCAGATGCTTTAACCTCTGAGCCACCAGGGAAGCCCGACAGAGAGGTAGAAGGTGGTAATAACTAAAGTACACAAAACTTCTGTTGAGGCTGTTTTAAATTTGTTCTAAGTGTTCTAAAATTGACTGTAGTGATTAATGTACATATCTGTAAATATACTAAAAACTGTTTAATGTTATACTTTAAATGGGTTAATTATAAAGTTTGCAAACTATATATGAATAAACCTGTCTTTTAAAAGAGAAAAATGGGCCTTGGGTCCAGACTGTCTAGCTTTGAAAATTCCCATTCCTTGTTATGTGACCTTGAGCAACTTACTTAAGACTTGTTGTTTCTTTATTATTAAATGTAATAATAATAATGTCTACTTCATAGAATTCTTAAATGATAATTCAGTGAGTTAATTTAAGAATAAATCTGGAATAGTATCTGATACATATAAATAAGTCTCATTATCAGTGTCTCATTATAACCACTTTTATACCCTTATCATTTTAATTGTTTGCTTACTAACTTCTAGGCTTCTGAATTAGGATCTATTTCGTGTCATCTTCAAATTATCATATCACCTAAAAGTGATAGAATAAAAAAAGTAATTCATAAAGATATAGAAGTAAATCAGCTAACAATGACCAACCTGATAGTAATGAGCATCCTTTAAAGTACATCCTTAATTGTTTGGTCAAAACAAAGGAAAAAAAAACTTAAAATACCATTGTCACTAAAAGAAATCAAGACTTCTTACAGGAATGGCTAATTCCAAATCCAAGATAGAAATGTATAAGATGAACTAGGAGTATCTTTTAACAGTAGATGCCAAGGACGCTATCAGACAGAGATCACTACAGTATGTTTAAAGAACTCAGAAGTTAAATTGGAAAGGCTTTCACTGGCTAAAGACTGGACAGTTTGAACTTAAATAAAAATAATGGCAATGTATTAAAATTGGTGAAGCATATGTAAATATATTACTTCAATGTGAATGTACCATGTTCAAATCAAATGATAAGGATCATGAACCTTGAAAACCAGAAGGCAAAAAATAGAACTAGAGGGGAAAGGGGGGGAATCACATTGAGGCAGTAGCATTGACCTTATACACTACCGTGTGCAAAATAGATAGCTAGCAGGAAGCTGCTGTATAGCACAGGGAGCTCAGCTTGGCACTCTGAGGATCTTATTGTTGTTCAGTCGCTCAGTCACTCAAAAAGTCGAGTTTTGGGAAAAGCAGTTGCTTATGGAGATGAATGGCATGGTAATGAATCTGTAGGGAAGAGGGAGGACAAGGTAGCCACCCTCCCCACTGGGAATCAGGCAGTCCCGACTATAGAACTAGGCTGGGAACTACAACACAGCTAAAGGAAGATGGGATTAGAGTCATTTTGTCAGATGTATTCTTGAAGGACTCAGGCAGGGGCGTGCTAAGCCTTTGAACTATGACAAATTGGCAAACATAGAACAGGAGGAGAAGGAAGCTCCTGGTAAATTCCTAGATAAACTGAGAGGAGCCCTTTGCAGATTCACTGCAGTTGATCCTGAAAGTGAAGAGGGAAAAGTGATCTTAAAGGATAAATTTCTCACTCAGTCGGCTCCAGATATCCACCATAAGCTATTAAAATGGGCATATGGACCAAATCAGTCTTTAGATAATCTGTTACAACTGGCTCAGTCTATTATGGTAGGAAATATGAAGAAAAGAAAAAAAGACAAAGGAACAGGAGGAAGCCCTCACAATGGCTGTGAGAACTGTTCTTAAACAGCCTGAGAAAAATGCTGTTACCTGAGGGACCCAGGTAAAAAGGGATGGGCTTGTTATTACTGTGGAAAGGAGGGGCACCTCAAGCAGGATTGCCCTCAAGCATCCAAGCTGCCCCCAGCTCCAGGGAAACTGAAAATTTAGGAAGATATTTAAGGCAGCCAGCTGACAGGAGAATCAAAACATAATTTAAGAAATAAAACAAAACTACAAAACACTTATAACTGTACATTAGAGTGATGAAAAAAAAAATGAGGAAAATTCATCAGTAAAAGTTAACCAGCCCATTTGAAGGAACATCCTTCAGAGGATCAGTGGGAACCTACCTCCAAAACAACAGTTCAGGTTTCCCATTTTGAAGAAGTTGAAGCTGAGCCCTTCTCCCTTGCCACCATATATGAACCTCTCAGCTTGCAAAGTGGCACTTGGTACAGAATGCAGAATGTGTATTACCACATTACCTTGGGAATGACACAGCGTAGAACTTCCAGAATCAACTGGACTCTGCACAGGATGAGTCCAACTGCCACTGTCCAACTGCTACTGTGATTCTATGGACAAGTTTGGCTTTTCAGAGTAAACATTTTATTTCAAAATTTGAATCTCAGGCTCACACATTCTTCTCTGATTAACAAAATAATTTATATGAGTGAAAATGTTCTGTCAGCAAATATAGTTGATAGTGAACATTTTGGGGTGAGGAGGGACAAATCTAACACATTGAGAATAAAAGGGATTCTATTCTTAATTAGAATATCATCTTGGTACTGATCACAAATTTGTGTTCCTAATGGCAAGCCACCCCAGTACTCTTGCCTAGAAAATCCCATGGATGGAGGAGCGTGGTAGGCTGCAGTCCGTGGGGTCGCTAAGGGTCGGACACGACTGAGCGACTTCACTTTCACTTTTCACTTTCACATATTGGAGAAGGAAATGGCAACCCACTCCAGTGTTCTTGCCTGGAGAATCCCAGGGATGGGGGAGCCTGGTGGGCTGCTGTCTATGGGGTCACACAGAGTTGGACACGACTGAAGTGACTTAGCAGTAGCAGTAGCAGTCGTGTCAAACTCTTTGTGACCCCATGGACTGCAACATGCCAGGCATCATTGTCCTTCACCATCTCCTGGAGCTTGCTCAAACTCATGTCCATCAGGTTGGTGATGCTATCCAACCATCTCATGTTCTGTCATCCCCTTCTCCTCCTGCCTTCAGTCTTTCCCAGCACTAGGGTCTTTCCTAATGAATCAGCTCTACACATCAGGTGGCCAAAGTACTGGAGTTTCAGCTTCAGCATCAGTCCTTCCAATGAATATTCAAGGAATATTGAAAAGAAACTCAAGAGTCTTCTCCAACACCACAGTTGAAAATCAATTTTTCTTTGTGGTCCAACTCTCACACCCATACACGACTACTGGAAAAACCATAGCTTTGACTAGACAAACCTTTGACAGCAAAACAGATTTCTCTGCTTTTTAATATGCTGTCTAGATTTGTTATGGCTTTTCTTTCAAGGAGCAACTGTCTTTTAATTTCATGTCTTCAGTCACCACCTGCAGTGATTTTAGAGCTCCCAAAAATGAAGTCTGTCACTGTTTCCATTATTTCCTCATCTATTTGCCATGAAGTGATGGGAAGAGATACCATGATCTTCTTTTTTTGAATGCTGAATTTTAAAACAACTTTTTCACTTTCCTCTTTCACCTTCATCAAAAGGCTCTTGGCTTTCTGCCATAAGGGTGGTGTCTTTTGTATATCTGAAATTATTGATGTTTCTCCTGGCAACCTTGATTCCAGCTTGTGCTTCATCTAGTCCACCAATTCCCATGATGTACTCTTTATAGAATAAGCAGGGTTACAATATACAGCCTTGACATACTTCTTTCCCAATTTAGAACAAGTCTGTTGTTCCAGGTCTGGTTCTAACTGCTGCTTCTTGACCTGCATACACGTTTCTCAGGAGGCAGATAAGGTGGTCTGGTATTCCCATCTCTTTATGAATTTTCCACAGTTTGTTGTGATCCACACAGACAAAGGTTTTGGCATAGTCAATGAGGTAGAAGTAGGTGTTTTTCTGGAATTCTATTGCTTTTTCAATGATCCAATAGATGTTGGCAATTTGATCTCTGGTTCCTCTGCCTTTTCTGAATCCAGCTTGAACATCTGGAAGTTCTCCATCCACATATTGTTAAAGGCTGGCCTGGAGAATTTTGAGCATTGCTTTGCTCACATGTGAAAAGAGTGTAATTTGCAGTAGTTTGAACTGTGGACTTCCCTGGTGGCTCAGAGGTTAAAGCATCTGCCTGAAATGCGGGAGACCTGGGATCAATCCCTGGGTTGGGAAGATCCCCTGGAGAAGGAAATGGCAACCCTCTCCAGTATTCTTGCCTGGAGAATCCCATGGATGGATGAGCCTGGTGGGCTATAGTCCATGGGGTCACAAAGAATCGGACTATATTCATTTTTGTGTCTAATTTTTAAATGAAATAAGCTGATTCAGCTTTACTATCATAAGAAAGAATAGCTTTTAGTCAAGAAGCATTAATAGAGATAAAAAGAGACATAATGATAAGATTGTCAATGCATCAGGAAGATATAATTATAAATTCATGTTTCTAAATATGAAACAAAATTATCAGATTTAAAGGGAGATAGACAAATTTACAACTGTAGAGTGAGTCTTTAACTCAGGTCTCAGCAAGTAACAGAAAAAGTACATGAAGTATACAGATTATTTTAATAATACAATTAAAAAGCTTGACCTAATAGATACATTTAAAACACTATATCCAACAACTGTAAAATATACATTCTTTTCAACTTCACATGAAATATTATGGTACCATAATTTATCATACACATACTGGGGCATAAAATAAAGTTTGGCATGTTTCATAAAAATGAACTTATTCAGACAATTTTATCTGATTATAGTGAATCTAAAATGTAAGCTAAAATTTCTACACTTCAGGTAAACAGTGCTTTAAAAAAGTTTATAGCTTGAAATTTATATATCAAAGAAAGTGAGAAAGGCTGAAAATCAATGAAAAATTTTCTACCTCAAAAACTTAGAAAATGAATATCAAATTAATGCCAAAGAAAATAGAAGGAAGGAAAAGATATGATCAGAGATTAATAAAATAAAAAACTGCTATAAGAAAAGAAGAAAGACAAAGGTTGGTTATTGGACAAAATATTTAAAAAAAAAACAAAATCAATTCAAGCTAGAAAAATCATAGGTTATTAATATCAGAAGTGAAAAAGAAAACATCACTAAAGAGCCTACAGACATGAAAAAGAAAGAAGCATTACATATGTTAAAAGTTCCTATTAAAAAATCACAACATTTTAGGTTGACAAAACAGAGGTAAACAATTTGGAAAATCTTCAGTTATTAATATAATCATGCAAATAAAACATAGCCCAAAATGAAACATACAAGGCCCAAATTGATTCAATGTTTAATATTTTCAAACATTTTAAGAAAGAAAAACTGGCAATCTTATTTTTCTCTCCTGAAAACATTTGTCCTTCTATATAGAAATATTCCTAAAATATGTAAATATAGAAAAATATTCACAAGAATGTAAAGATGGAAAATTCTCTCAAATCTTTTAAACAAAGTAAGCATAATCTTTTCATACTGTTCATGGGGTTCTCAAGGCAAGAATACTGAAGTGGTTTGCCATTCTCCTCTCCAGTGGAGTCAAGTGGGCCTTAGGAAGCATCACCATGAACAAAGTTAGTGGAGGTGATGGAATTCCAGTTGAGCTATTTCGAACCCTAAAAGATGATGCTGTGAAAGTGCTGCACTCAATATGCCAGCAAATTTGGAAAACTCAGCAGGGGCCACAGGACTGGAAAATGTCAGTTTTCATTTCAATCCCAAAGAAGGGCAATGCCAAAGAATGTTCAAATTACCACACAATTGCACTCATCTTACACACTAGCAAGGTAATGCTTAAAATTCTCCAAGCCAGGCTTCAACAGTATGTGAACTGAGAACTTCCAGATGTTCAAGATAGATTTAGAAAAGACAGAACCAGAAATCAAATTGACAGCATCTGTTGGATCATCAAAAAAGCAAGAAAGTTCCAGAAAAACATCTACTTCTGGTTCATTGACTACACCAAAGCCTTTGTCTGTGTAGATAACAACAAACTGGAAAATTTATAAAGAGATGGGAATACCAGACCACCTTTCCTGCCTCTAGAGAAATCTATATGCAGGTCAAGAAACAACAATTAGAACTGGACATAGGATAACAAACTGGTTCCAAGTTGGGAAAGGATTATGTCCGGGTTGTATTTTGTCACCCTGCTTATATGCAGAATACATCATGCAAAATAGTGGGCTGGATGAAGCACAAACTGGAATCAAGATTTCTAGGAGAAATATCAATAACCTTAGATATGCAGATAACATCACCCTTACGGCAGAAAATGAAAGGATCTAAAGAGCCTCTTGATAAAGGTAAAAGATGAGAGTGAAAAAGTTGTCTTAAAACTCAACATCCAAAAATCTAAGATCAGTCCCATCACTTTATGGAAAATAGATTGGGAAACAATGGAAACAATGACAGACTTTATTTTGGGGGGAGCTCCAAAATCACTGCATATGGTGACGGCAGCCATGAAATTAAAAGACGCTTGCTCCTTGGAAGAAAAGCTATGACTAACCTAGACAACATATTAAAAAGCAGAGACATTACTTTGCCAACAAATGTCCATCTAGTCAAGGCTATGGTTTCTCCAGTAGTCATCTATGGATGTGAGAGTTGGACTATAACGAATGCTGTTCAGTTCAGCTCAGCCACTCAGTCATCTCTGACTCTTTGTAACCCCAGGGACTGCAACACACCAGGCCTCTCTGTCCATCATCCATTCCTGGAGTTTACTCAAACTCATGTCCATTAAGTCAGTGATGTCATCCAGCCATCTCATCCTCTGTAGTCCCCTTCTCCTCCCACCTTCAATCTTTCCCAGCATCAGGGTCTTCGCCAATGAGTCAGTTCTTCATATCAGGTGGCCAAAGTATTGGAGTTTCAGCTTCAACATCAATCCTTCCAATGAACCTTCAGGACTGATCTCCTTTAGGGTGGACTGGTTAGATCTCTTTGCAGTCCAAGGGACTCTCAAGAGTCTTCTCCAACACCACAATTCAAAAGCATCAATTCTTCTGCGCTCAGCTTTCTTTATAGTCCAACTCTCACATCCATATATAACCACTGGAAAAACCATAGCCTTGACTAGATGGACCTTTGTTGGCAAAGTAATTGCTTTTGAATTGTGGTGTTGCAGAAGACTCTTTCAAGTCCCTTGTACTGCAAGGAGACCCAACTAGTCAATTCTAAAGGAAATCAGTCCTAAATATTCATTGGAAGGATTGATGCCAAAGCTGAAACTTCAATAATTTGGCTACCTGATGCAAAGAACTGACTCATTGGAAAAGGCCCTGATGCTGAGAATAAATATTGAAGGCAGGAGGAGAAGGGAATGGAAGAGGATGCGATGGTTCGATGTCATCACTGACTCAATGGACTTGAGTTTGACTATGCTCTGAGATTTCGTGATGGGCAAAGAAGCCTGGAATGTGGAACACTGGACAGTGAAGTCCATGGGGTCACAAAGAATCAGACACAACTGAGTGAGCTGAACTGAATTTAGGAAAATAAGCACAAGATAAAGAGATAAAAAACTACAAAACATTCTTGATTGGTATGAAGGAAGATGTAAATAAGTTGAGGAAAATATTATGCTACTGAATTGGACAATTCACTATTGGAAAGTTCTGTACCATATTAACCTCAATCATATTCCCAGTAGATTTTTAATAGAATGACAAGTGAAAATGCAAAATCTAAGAGTATCTAGATAATGTTGAGGAAAAATAAGAAAGTTCAGAGTTCTTACTTTGTCTGATATCAGACCTAAAAAATTAATAGAATTAAAACACTATTGATAGGTAGAAAAATGAACAATCTAGTCAAACAAAATAGAAATTCTAAAAACAATAAAACACATTTTGTAGTCATATGGGATTTTTATTTGTAAAAATATTATCGCAGTGAAATAGAGACAGAAAAATCTCATGTAAATTGTACATATTTTATTGAATAAACATAACACTCAAAAAGGAATGTTGACCTTCACCTCTTCAGTTCACTTCAGTTTAGTTCAGTCGCTCAGTTGTGTCCGACTCTCTGCGACCCCATGAATCACAGCACGCCAGGCCTCCCTGTCCATCACCAACTCCTGGAGTACACTCAAACTCATGTCCACAGAGTCGGTGATGCCATCCAGCCATCTCATCCTCCGTCGTCCCCTTCTCCTCCCGCCCCCAACCTTTCCCAGCATCAGAGTCTTTTCCAGTGAGTCAACTCGTCACATGAGGTGGCCAAAGTATTGCAGTTTCAGCTTTAACATCAGTCCCTCCAATGAACATCCAGGATTGATCTCCTTTAGAATGGACTGGTTGGATCTCCTTGCAGTATAAGGGACTCTCAAAAGTCTTCTCCAACACCACAGTTCAAAAGCATCCATTCTTCGGCGATCAGCTTTCTTCACAGTCCAACTCTCACATCCATACATGACCACGGGAAAAACCATTGCCTTGACTAGACGGACCTTGGTTGGCAAAGTAATGTCTCTGCTTTTTAATATACTATCAAGATTGGTCATAACTTTCCTTCCAAGGAGCAAGCGTCTTTTAATTTCATGGCTTAGTGTAAGCAAAATTCTAGATTAACTATAAATCTAAAAACCAAAAACAAAAAAGCTATTTGAAGATAACATGAAGATATCTTTGTGACTTTAGGGCAGATGAAGATTTTCTTTGAAAAGTACATAAAACATTATTGTAAAGGAAGAAACTAAAACGTAGATTACATTAAATGAAGAATGTATGTGAGCAAAAGGCACTATTTCCTAGACTAATGCCATGAGCCATCCCCCTTTGTTTTCTTCTCAGAAATTTACAGTTTCTGATTTTATATCTAAATCTTTAATTCATTTTGAGTTGATTTCATTGTTCAATGTAAAATAATGGTCCAATTAAATTCTTGTGTATATGAATACATACAATCTTTCTAACTTCATTTGTTGAAGGGACTATTCTCTCCCCATTGTGTATTCTTGGCATGCTCATCAAAGATTAGTTGATAACATGCATGCATGATATCAGCACATGCTTTGGTGTAGTTGATATCATATATGCGTGGGTTTATTTCTAGGCTCTCTATTCTATTCCATTAGTCTATAAGTCTGTTTTTATGTCAGTACCATACTGTTTAATTACTATCCTTGGTGATGAGACTAAAAGCACAAGAACCAAAACCAAAAAAAGACAAATGGGATTACATCAAGCCAAAAGTTCCCACACAGCAAGGGAAACAATCAGAAGAGTGAAAATGAAAAAGAAAAAAAAAAGTATGAACCATATTTCTTATAGTTATCTAATATCCAAAGTATATAAGGAACTATTATTACACAATAGTAAAATAAATAAATAACCTGATTTTCAAGGAACCGTCAAGGAAATTGAATAGATATTTCTCCAAAGAAAACATCATAATGGACACAGGTAAATGAAAAAGTGCTCAGCATCACTAGTCAGCAGAGAAATGCAAACCAAAAGTACAATGAGATATCAGGTCACGCTTGTTAAGATGGTCGTTAACAAAAAACAAGACACGAGTGTTGGTGAGGAGGTGAAAAAATTGAAACCCTTGCACTCTGTTGTGAAAATGCAAAATGACTGTCACAATGAGAAATAATATGAAGACTCCTCAAAATACTAAAAATTGAATTACCATATATTCTAGCAACTCCATTTCTAGGTATACAGCTAAAGGAGATGAAATCACTGCCTGAAAGAAATATCTGCACTCTCATGTTCATTGTAGCATTATTCAAAATAGCTGAAACATGTCCACTGATGGATGAATGGATAAACTGTGGTATATGTATACAGAATATTATTCAGCCTCTGAAAAGAAAAAAATCTGCTGTGTGCAGGAAAATGGATGGACCTTGAAGGCATTATGCTAGGTAAAATAAGCCATGTGTGAGCATGGGTGCTCAGTCATGTCTGACTTTTTGTGACCCCATGGAGTATAGCCCATCAGCCTCCTCTGTCCATGAAATTTTCCAGGCAAGTATACTGGAGTAAGTTGCCATTTCCTGTTCCAAGGGGTCGTCCCACCCCAAGGAACAAGCCCACATCTGTTGCATCTCCTGTATCAGCAGGCAGATTTTTTCCAGTTGAGAAACCAGGTCATAGAACAAATATTGCATGATTCCACTTACATGAGGTGTCTAAAATAGTCAGACTCAAAGAAGCAGAGTAGACTAGTGATTGTCAGAAGTAGGAGTGGGAGAAATGGGGAATTGTTGTTCAAAAGGTATAAAGTTTCTTGTTGGGAAAGGAGTATGCCAAGGCTGTATATTTGTCACCCTTATTTAACTTATGGCATGCAAAATGATGGACTGGATGAAGCACAAGCTGGAATCAAGATTGCCAGGAGAAATATCAACAACCTCAGATATGCCCATGCAACACTCTTAGGGCAGAAGGTGAAGAGGAACTAAAGAGCCTCTTGATGAAGGTAAAAAAGGAGAGTGAAAAATTTGGCTTAAAACTCAGATCACAAAACTAAGATCATGGCATCCAGTCACATCACTTCACAGCAAATAGATGGGAAAACAATGGGAACAGTGACAGACTTTACTTTTTGGGGCTCAAAAATCACTACAGATGGTGGCTGCAACCATGAAATTAAGCCAATCCAGTACTCTTGCCTAGAAAATCCCATGGATGGAGGAACCTGGTAGGCTGCAGTCCGTGGGGTCGCTAAGGGTCGGACATGACTGAGCGACTTCACTTTCACACATTGGAGAAGAAAATGGCAACCCACTCCAGTGTTCTTGCCTGGAGAATCCCAGGGACAGGGGAGCCGGGTGGGCTTCATCTATGGGGTCACACAGAGTCGGCCACGACTGAAGTGACTTAGCAGCAGCAGCAGTAGCAGTAGCAGCTCTTTGTTTTTTGTTTATTTATTTATTTTAATTGGAGGCTAATTACTTTACATTATTGTATTGGTTTTGCCATACATTGACATGAATCTGCCCCGGGTGTACATGTGTTCCCCATCTTGAACCCCCCTCCCATCTCCCTTCCCATCCCATCCCTCTGGTTCATCCCAGTACACCAGCCCCAAGCATCCTGTATCATGAGTCGAAAGTGGACTGGCGATTCATTTCACATATGATAATTTACCTGTTCCAAAGCCATTCTCTCAAATCATCCCACCCTCGCCCTCTCCCACAGAGTCCAAAAGACTGTTCTATACATCTGTGTCTCTTTTGCTGTCTTGTATACAGGGTTATTGGAGTTTCAGCTTTAGCATCAGTCCTTCCAATGAACACCCAGGATTGATCTCCTTTAGAATGGACTGGTTGATTCATGGGGTTGCAAAGAGTCGGACACGACTGAGCGACTGAACTGAACTGAACTGAACTGATACAGGGTTATCATTATCATCTTTCTAAATTCCATATATATGCATTAATATACTGTATTGGTGTTTTTCTTTCTGGCTTACTTCACTCTGTATAATAGGTTCCAGTTTCATCCACCTCATTAGAACTTACAAATGTATTATTTTTAATGGCTGAGTAATACTACATTGCGTATATGTACCACAGCTTTCTTATCCATTCGTCTGCAGATGGACATCTAGGTTGCTTCCATGTCCTGGCTATTATAAACAGTTTGGCAATGAACATTGGAGTACACGTGTCTCTTTCAATTCTGGTTTCCTCGGTGTGTATGCCCAGGAGTGCGATTGCTGGGTCGTATGGCAGTTCTATTTCCAGTTTTTTAAGGAATCTCCACACTGATCTCCATAGTGGCTGTACTACTTTGCATTCCCACCAACAGTATAAGAGGGTTCCCTTTTCTCCACACCTCTCCAGCATTTATTGCTTGTAGACTTTTGGATAGCAGCCATTCTGACTGGCGTGAAATGGTACCTCACTGTGGTTTTGATTTGCATTTCTCTGATGATGAGTGATGTTGAGCATCTTTTCATGTGTTTGTTAGCCATCTTTATGTCTTCTTTGGAGAAATGTCTGTTTAGTTCTTTGGTCCATTTTTTGCTTGGGTCGTTTTTTTTTTCTGGAATTGACCTGCAGAAGTTGCTTGTATATTTTTGAGATTAATCCTTTGTCAGTTGCTTCACTTGCTATTATTTTCTCCCATTCTGAAGGCTGTCTTTTCACCTTGCTTATAGTTTCCTTTGCTGTGTAGAAGCTTTTAATTTTAATTAAGTCCCATTTGTTTATTCTTGCTTTTATTTCCAATAATCTGGGCGGTGGGTCATGGAGGATCTTGCTGTGATTTATGTCGGAGAGTGTTTTGCCTATGTTCTCCTCTAGGAGTTTTATAGTTTCTGGTCTTACATTTAGATCTTTAATCCATTTTGAGTTCATTTTTGTGTATGGTGTTAGGGAGTATTCTAGTTTCATTCTTTTACAAGTGGTTGACCAGTTTTCCCAGCACCACTTGTTAAAGAGATTGTCTTTTCTCCATTGAGTATTCTTGCCTCCTTTGTCAAAGATAAGGTGTCCATAGGTGCATGGATTTATCTCTGGGCTTTCTATTTTGTTCCATTGATCTATATTTCTGTCTTTATGCCAGTACCATACTCTATTGATGACTGTGGCTTTGTAGTAGAGCCTGAAGTCCGGCAGGTTAATTCCCCTAGTTCCATTCTTCTTTCTCAAGATTGCTTTGCCTATTTGAGGTTTTTTGTATTTCCATACAAATTGTGAAATTATTTGTTCTAGACACTTGCTCTTTGAAGGAAAAGCTTTGAATGACAAACTTAGACAGCATATTAAAAAGCAGAGACACTACTTTGCCGACAAGGATCCATATAGTCAAAGGTATTGCTTTTCCAGTAGTCATGTATGGATGTGAGAGTTGGACCATAAAGGAGGCTGAGCACTGAAGGACTGATGATTTTGAACTGTGGTGTTGGAGAAGACTCTTAAGAGATACTTGGACTGCAATGAGATCAAACCAGTTAATCCTAAAGGAAATCAATCCTGAATATTCCTTGGAAGGACTGATGCTGAAGCTCCAATACTTGGCCACCTGAGGCAAAGAGCTGACTCATTAGAAAAGATCCTGATACTGGGAAATACTGAAGGCAGGAGGAGAAGGGAATGACAGAGAAAGAGATGGTTGGATGGCATCACTGACTCAATGGACATGAGTTTGAGCAAATTCCAGGAGATGTTGAAGTACAGGGAACCCTGGTGTGCTGCAATCCATGGGATCACAAAGAGTTGGACATGACTGAATGACTGAACAACATAATATGAATACATTCTAGAGATCTGCCTATAGTGCTAATAGTTAGCAATGCTGTGAACTCTCCAGGCCAGAATACTGGAGTGGGTAGTTTTTCCCTTTTCTAGGGGATCTTCCCAACCCAGGGTTGAACCCAGTTCTCCCGCCTTGTGGGCAGATTCTTTACCAGCTGAGCCACAAGGGAAGCCCAACAATGCTGTACTGTATACTTAAAGGTTTATTAAGAGGGTAGGTCTCATGTTAAGAGTTCTTATTACATTTTTTAAAAAGAGAGATACCATTAACACACTATTAATTGGATATTTATTACAGCCACGGGCATTTGTTTCTCCAAAAATGCTGCAGTCGGTAATGTGCTAACAGAGTGAAGAGGGAAACAACCTATCAGAAGAAGAAATCTGCCATGTGCTATGCCATGTGGTGTGCTCAGTAATGTCTGACTCTGCGACCCCGTGCACTGTCGCCCACCAGGCTTCTCTGTCCATGGTATTTTCCTGGCTAGAATACTGGAGTATGTTGCCATTTCCTCTTCCAGGGTACCTTCCTGACTCAGGGATGAAATCCGTATCTACCACATCTCTCGCATTGCAGGCGAATTCTTTACTACTGAGCCATAGTGGAGGCTCATAGATAATCTCAGAATAAGACTCATAACCCATATAAGTAAAAGACTCCTATTAATCAATGGAAGTACAGAGTTTCAACAAATAATATCCAAACACTTAATAGTATTTGAAAAATCACTTGATCTCAGTAAACATCACAGAAATGCAAATTAAAATCACGATGAACTCAATCCACAGCAGAAAGGCTTTAATTAAAAAAAAAAAAAATCTGGGAATGCTGAAATGTGGAACAACTAGAAATCTCATACACCATAGAGATTTCCATAAGTTGGTCCAATCACTTTGGAAAACAGCTTGGGAGTAACTAATAAAACTAAACACACTATTATATTTCATGTATGATTAGAATAATATCCTCCTACTACAAGATATTAATATATGACAAACAGAATTGCATATTTATGTTCATCCACCTAACACATAGAAATATGTAACCCAAATTTCTACCAGAAATAAAACATAAATTAATATTGGTATATTTGTATAAATTTAGTAGTGGTACATTTATTCAATGGAACATTATACAATAATGAAAAAACAAACAAAATACTGCTACACACAAGAAGAAGGAAATTCACAACCATAAAACTGAGCAAAGGGAGCCATACATAATACCACAATACTGTATGTTCTATTTACAGAAAGTTCAAAATCAGGTAAAAGTAAGCAGTTGTGATAGAAGTCAGGACAGCTACCAGGTAAGTGCTAATTTTTTGCTATGTATTGATCCTGGGGTTGATTGTAAGAGAATGTTCAAGTCTGTAAAATTTCACTGAAGTGTTCATTTTTTATTTGTTCACTTTTAAGTATACCTGTTGTACTTTATTAAAGAATTTATTTCAAATTATTAAATATATGATTACCAAAATTAATATACAAAGGAGCCTATAGAATATGTGAGGGAATATTCAAATGGTTCATAAACTCAATATTGTTTTAGTGTGGGTCTTTTAATTGTAATTTCTATCTCAAAAATATCATTTTTTTCTCTTTTTTTTCCCACTGGAACTCTGGAAAATTTTCCCATTCAGTAAATATTCACCAAAATACAACATTTAAGAGTTGTCTTATACTCTCTTCTCTAGATGCAATTGACTGACTTAGTTGATCCCATACTGTAAGATACCTAGGTTATTTATTTTAAATACTTCTATAAATATTCTGTTAATATCTTTTACACAAATTTAAATTTTAATTGATAATTTTCCTCTTAGAAATAATTTCTAGATCACAAATTATGAATTTTTGAGCCTCTGTAAAATGACAAACTGCTAATTCAACAGATTGTACAAAATTAATTGCCACAAATGGACACTACACTCTCACTAGCACTAATAATTATTCTATTGAACTTTGCCAAATTAACAAGTGAAAACTTTTAACTCATATTTCATTGATTGCTATTATATTTAAGTATGTTAACAGGCGTTATATTTATTTTCCTATAAATTAACTCTGTTTGTCCTTTCCCTCCCCTTTTCTTTCTATTGAGATACCTGCTTTTTTCCTAATGTTCTGTAAATTCTTGTAATAAAGACAACCTATGCTTTGGTATATGTATTGCAATTGCTTTCATTTAACAACTGATTCTCAAATTTGTTTATAATTTTTTAAGATATGGAAAGTTTATGTTTATGTGGTTGAAATAGTTTCCTCTGAGTTTAAATCCCTGGCCTGGCAATCCCGCTCCTGGGCATATAGTCAGAGAAAAACATGGTTTGAAAGGATAAATACACCCCAGTGTTCATTGCAGATCTGTTTACAGTAGTCAAGACGTGGAAGGAACAAAAATATCTATCAGCAGGTAAATGGTTAAAATGTCGTACATATATACAATGGTATATTAATTAGTTAGTTAGTTCAGAGAATCCCAGGGAAGGGGGGGCCTGGTGGGCTTCCGTCTATGGGGTCACACAGAGTCGGACACGATTGAAGTGACTTAGCAGCAGCAGTAGCAGCAGCAGCAGTTAGTTCTGTCGTTCAGTCGTGTCCGACTCTCCGTGACCCCATGAATCACAGCACGCCAGGCCTCCCTGTCCATCACCAACTCCCGGAGTTCACTCAAACTCATGTCCACAGAGTCGGTGATGCCATCCAGCCATCTCATTCTCCGTCGTCCCCTTCTCCTCCCGCCCCCAACCTTTCCCAGCATCAGTCTTTTCCAGTGAGTCAACTCGTCGCATGAGGTGGCCAAAGTATTGGAGTTTCAGCTTTAGCATCAGTTCTTCCAATGAACACCCAGGACTGATCTCCTTTAGAACGGACTGGCTGGATCTCCTTACAGTATAAGGGACTCTCAAGAGTCTTCTCCAACACCACAGTTCAAAATATTACTCAGCTGTAAAAAGATGAAATAATGCTATTTGCAGCAACATGGATAAACCTAGAGATTATCACAGTGCATGAAGTAAATCAGCCAGAAAAAGACAAATATTATGATATCCCTTATATGCAGAATGTTAAAAAAAAGAGAAGACTGTTCTATACATCTGTGTCTCTTTTGCTGTCTCAAATACAAGGTTATCGTTGAGGGTGGGATGATTTGGGAGAATGGCATTGAAAGGAGGTGGGAGGGTGTTCAAGATGGGGAACACATGTACACCTGGGGCAGTTCATGTCAGTGTATGGCAAAACCAATACAGTATTGTAAAGTAATTAGCCTCCAATTAAAATTAAAAAATAAAATAAAAGATACAAATGAACTTATCTACAAAACAGAAACAGACTCGAAGACTTAGAGAATGAATTTATGGTTATCAAGAATAAAGGGTAGGGGGAGGGATAGATTAGGAGTTTGAATTTGACATGTATGCACTGCTATATTTAAAATATATAACCAACAAGGCCGTGCTGTATAGCATAGGGGATTCTTCTTAGTCTGTAATAACCTAAATGGGAAAAGAATTTGAAAAATAATAGGAAAAAATAAAGTGAAATTTAAAAAAAGAAAAGTGGCCATTTCAAGTCAGTTTATTTATTTATCTTTATTTATTTATTTTAATTGGAGGCTAATTCAGTTCAATTCAGTCGCTCAATCATGTCTGACTCTTTGCGACCCCATGAATCACAGCAAGCCAGGCCTCCCTGTCCATCACCAACTCCCAGAGTTCATTCAAACTCATGACCATAGAGTCACTGATGCCATACAGCCATCTCATTCTCTGTCGTCCCCATCTCCTCCCACCCACAATCCCTCCCAGCATCAGAGTCTTTTCCAGTGAGTCAACTCATCGCATGAGGAGGCCAAAGGATTGGAGTTTCAGTTTTAGCATCAGTCCTTCCAATGAACACCCAGGATTGATCTCCTTTAAAATGGACTGGTTGGATCTCCTTGCAGCCCAAGGGACTCTCAAGAGTCTTCTCCAACACCACAGTTCAAAAGCATCAATTCTTTGGTGATCAGCTGTCTTCACAGTCCAACTCTCACATCCATACATGACCACGGGATAAACCATAGCCTTGACTAGATGGACCTTGGTTGGCAAAATAATGTCTCTGCTTTTTAATATGCTATCTAGGAAGCTAATTACTTTACATTATTGTATTGGTTTTGCCATACATTGACATGAATCTGCCCTGGGTGTACATGTGTTCCCCATCTTGAAACCCCTTCCCACCTCCCTCCCCATCCCAACCCTCAGGGTCATCCCAGTGCACCAGTCCCGAGCATCCTGTATCATGCATCAAACCTGGACTGGCGATTCATTTCACATATGATAATATACATGTATCAATGCCATTCTCTCAAATCATCCCACCCTTGCCCTCTCCCACAGAGTCCAAAAGACTGTTCTATACATCTGTGTCTCTTTTGCTATCTCGTATACAGGGTTAACGTTATCATCTTTCTAAATTCCATATATATACACTAATATAATGTATTGGTGTTTTTCTTTCTGGCTTACTTCACTCTGTATAATAGGCTCCAGTTTCATCCACCTCATTAGAACTGATTCAAATGTATTCTTTTTAATGGCTGAGTAATACTACATTGTGTATATGTACCACAGCTTTCTTATCCATTTGTCTGCAGATGGACATCTAGGTTGCTTCCATGTCCTGGCTATTATAAACAGTTCGGCAATGAACATTGGAGTACATGTGTCTCTTTCAATTCTGGTTTCCTCGGTGTGTATGCCCAGGAGTGCGATTGCTGGGTCGTAGAGAATGCACTGGTCATAGCAAACATCCTCTTCCAACAACACAAGAGAAGACTCTACACATGGACATCACCAGATGGTCAACACTGAAATCAGATTGATTATAATCTTTGCAGCCAAAGATGTAGAAGCTCTATACAGTTAGCAAAAACAAGACCAGGAGCTGACTGTGGCTCAGATCATGAACTCCTTATTGCCAAATTCAGACTTAAATTGAAGAAAGTAGGGAAAACCACTAGACCATTCAGATATGACCTAAATGAAATCCCTTATGATTATATAGTGGAAGTTAGAAATAGATTTAAGGGACTAGATCTGATAGATAGAGTGCCTGATGAACTCCGGACAGAGGTCGTAACATTGTACAGGAGACAGGGACCAAGACCATCCCCATGGAAAAGAAATGCAAAAAAGCAAAATGGCTGTCTGAGGAGGCCTTACAAATAGCTGTGAAAAGAAGAGAAGCAAAACACAAAGGAGAAAAGGAAAGATATAAGCATCTAAATGCAGAATTCCAAAGAATACCAAGGAGAGATAAGAAAGCCTTCCTCAGTGATCAATGCAAAGAAATAGAGGAAAACAACAGAATAGGAAAAGCAAGAGATCATTTCAAGAAAATTAGAGATATCAAGGGAACATTTCATGCAAAGATGGGCTCGATAAAGGACAGAAATGGTATGGACCTAAGAGAAGCAGAAGATATTAAGAAGAGGTGGCAAGAATACACAGAAGAACTGTACAAAAAAGATCTTCACGATGAAGATAATCACGATGGCGTGATCACTCACCTGGAACCAGACATCTTGGAATGTGAAGTTAAGTGGGCCTTAGAGAGCATCACTACTAACAAAGCTAGTGGAGGTGATGGAATTCCAATTGAGCTATTTCAAATCCTGAAAGATGATGCTGTGAAAGTGCTGCCCTCAATATGCCAGCAAATTTGGAAAACTCAGCAATGGCCACAGGACTGGAAATGGTCAGTCTTCATTCCAATCCCAAAGAAATGGAATGCCAAAGAATGCTCAAACTACCACACAATTGCACTCATCTCACAAGCTAGTAAAGTCATGCTCAAAATTTTCCAAGCCAGGCTTCAGCAATATGTGAACTGTGAACTTCCAGATGTTCAAGCAGGTTTTAGAAAAGGCAGAGGCACCAGAGATCAAATTGCCAACATCCGCTGGATCATGGAGAAAGCAAGAGAGTTCCAGAAAAACATCTATTTCTGCTTCATTGACTATGCCAAAGCCTTTGACTGTGTGGATCACAATAAACTGTGGAACATTCTGAAAGAGATGGGAATCCCAGACCACCTGACCTGCCTCTTGAGAAACTTGTATGCAGGTCAGGAAGCAACAGTTAGAACTGGACATGGAACAACCGACTGGTTCCAAATAGGAAAAGGAATGCGTCAAGGCTGTATATTGTCACCCTACTTATTTAACTTATATGCAGAGTACATCATGAGGAATACTGGGCTGGAAGAAGCACAAGCTGGAATCAAGATTGCTGGGAGAAATATCAATAACCTCAGATATGCAGATGACACCACTCTTATGGCAGAAAGTGAAGAGGCCTCTTGATGAAAGTGAAAGAGGAGAGTGAAAAGGTTGGCTTGAAGCTCAACATTCAGAAAACGAAGATCATGGCATCTGGTCCCATCACTTCATGGGAAATAGATGGGGAAACAGTGGAAACAGTGTCAGACTTTATATTTTTGGCCTCCAAAATCACTGCAGATGATGACTGCAGCCAGGAAATTAAAAGACGCTTACTCTTTGGAAGGAAAGATATGACCAACCTAGATAGCATATTAAAAAGCAGAGACATTACTTTGCCAACAAAGATCATCTTGTCAGGGCTATGGTTTTTCCCGTGGTCATGTATCGATATGAGAGTTGGACTGTGAAGAAAGCTGATCGCCAAAGATATGATTCTTTTGAACTGTGGTGTTGGAGAAGACTCTTGAGAGTCCCTTGTACTGCAAGGAGATCCAACCAGTCCATTCTAGAGGAGATCAGTCCTGGGTGTTCATTGGAAGGACTGATGATAAAACTGAAACTCCAATACTTTGGCCACCTCATGCTTCGAGTTGACTCACTGGAAAAGAGTCTGATGCTGGGAGGGATTGGGGGTGGGAGGAGATGGGGACGAGAGGATGAGATGGCTGGATGGCATCACCAACTCGATGGACATGAGTTTGAATGAACTCCTGGAGTTGGTGATGGACAGGGAGGCCTGGCTTGCTGTGATTCATGGGGTTGCAAAGAGTCGGACACGACTAAGCGACTGAACTGAACTGAACTGAATGGCAGTTCTATTTCCAGTTTTTTAAGGGATCTCCACACTGTTCTCCATAGTGGTTGTACTACTTTGCATTTCCACCAACAGTGTAAGAGGGTTCCTTTTTCTCCACACCCTCTCCAGTATTTATTGCTTGTAGACTTTTGGATAGTAGCTATTCTGACTGGCATGAAATGGTACCTCTCTGTGGTTTTGATTTGCATTTCTCAAATGATGAGTGATGTTGAGCATCTTTTCATGTGTTTGTTAGCCATCTGTATGTCTTCTTTGAAGAAATGTCAAGTCAGTTTAATGTAATTTTACATGTCAAGTTGACTGGGTCAAAGGATGTCCAAATATTTGTTCAAACATTATTCTGGGTTGGCCTATGAGGGTGTTTCTAGATGAGATTAACATTTAATGCAGTAGACTGAATAGATTTCCCTTCTTGGTGTGGGTGGGCCACATCTAATCAGTTGAACACCAGAAGCACATTAAGGACAAAGTAAGAAAGAATCGTATCTTTCTGCCTTCTTCAAGCTGTGACATGGGTATTCTCCTACTTTCATACTCAGACTTGGTTTGGAACTATAAAATCAGTTCTCCTGGGCCTCCAGCTTGCTGACTACAGATCTTAAGACTTGTTAACTTCCATAATCATGTGAGCCAAATCGTTATAATAAATACTTTTTCTTATATAAATATATTAATAGATTATATGATTATATATAGGTATGTATCTTCTGGGTCTTCTTTCTCTGAAGAGCACAAATAAATGTGTGTTAATTTTTCTCTATTTTGTATTTTTTTAACTTTAATTTTTAAATCTAGTTGGAGGTTTTGTTAAAAAGAGAAAATCAAACTTCCCTTATTGTTCTTTTTTCCGTGAATAGCTGTCCTCTCTCTTCCTTGATCCTCTTAAACCCAGCACAGATGTTCTTCAATCTGTGCCATCACTGTCTTAGGCACTGACCTCTTTTTCTCCCTCTATCTGCAGCTATCCACTGTACTCTGATCAGTTTCTCTAAACACCTAGGCTTCCTTTGACTGCTCCCATTAGGGAATTCCTGCCATCATGACTGCTCACAAAAAGGATGCCTCTATTATTAATCTCACCTAAATCAAATCCATTCTTAACATGTTTCTTTGGAATGTTCATCCCATACCTACTGCTAAGATGTCCAATATCTGAGATTTCTTCTACTTATTCATTATATTCATTATTCTCTCTCTGTCTCTCACCCCTGTTCTGCTGAACCATTCCAGACTTATATAGATAGTGATAATATGCACCACCGTAGAGCCAAACACTAGAAGAACTTTGGAAAAGGGCTTGAATATCAGTTTGTTCATTTGAAAATTACAATAATTCCACATTAAAAATTGTTCTGGACCTCAAGTGAGAAAATGGATATAAGAGAGCATTACCACGTAAAATGTAGGTCACTGTTAAATTTGAATTTCAGAAAAACAACAAATATGTTTTAGTACTTTCCATGCAATATCTGGAAACTCTAATGTGACAACACTCTGTAATGTGGCAAAACATTATTTAACAATAAAGGGAAATAATAAAATGAAAAAACAGGAGGAGAACAACCCATTTTACTGTTTGTGTTTGTCTATATCAGAGGTCATTAAGTTATTATGATCTGAAATAATATCTATTCCAATGATAAAAGCAGTCAAAATTAACAGCAAAGGGTATAGCTAGTAAAGCAACTTTGTTCTTATAGCTTCAAGTAGTGCCTAGAGTCAATTTACAGAGTCAGTCCCTTATCCCTTAAAAATATAACCCTTCCAGGGGACTGAAGTGTGTAGGATACAGGGAAGCAAAAGGGGACTTAGCAAGAGAAAAGGAATAAAACACTCTTTTTTCCCGAATTCTCTGCTGAATCTGATCTTGTGTTGTTCTCTTGCTGATGGTGACAGCTGGGCTGCCCAAAGCGCTGCTGATTCATTCTCAAATTAAAACAATAAAACTTACTAACAACTCTTCAAGTCCTCAAGCTAAGAGATCTATAAACTGTTTCCTCTTTTCCTAAACTCCATAAAATTACTTCTTCATCTCTTTTTCCTTTTTAACTACAGAACTTAAGTAGTCTTATAAAATGTTAGAACTCTATTTCTTCTCGCAGTTGGCTGTTAGCCTTGGTTTTGCTCTTTCCTTTTTAGAACTGTGTGATTCCCTGAAAAGAGAAGAGGCTGGAATGTGACAAACGGAAGCTCTGATCCTCGTTCCCCTACTTAGCAACAGTGAGATAGTCAGTGATGCTCTCACAGCATCAACTGTCTCATCCACACAAATGGACTTTATAATAAGTTGCAGAAATTTTCTGGCAATGCCACAATCAAACATACAGAGTTTACTGGATTACTCAACAACCATTTCAGGTCAAGAATATATACCGTTTCCCACTTCTTTGAAACTCTCCTGTAAGTCTTCTTCAAGAACAGAGAAGAAACATCTATACTTGGGATCTTGTGCATTTACAGCAAAGGAACAAATCAGAAAATCTAAGTGATGGAGAGTAGACATATGCTCTAGAGTGAACAAAAGCCCCATTCCTAGGACTGAGTTTGGAAGGACATATACATACAAATTTATTTAAAGCAGTGTTTTCATGGAATTGAAATTAATGATGAGTAGGCTTCTAGACATATTCAGAGATTTTTCTTGCAGTCACATTTTTGTATGATGAGGACCTCAAAAACATCTCTCTGTAGTTATTCTGGATTGTATTTACATTAGTCAGACTTTTTTTTTTTTTTTAAGAAAATTCACAAGTATAGATTAAGTGACCAGGGTGAATATTATTATTCCTTGCTTAACAAGTGAAGTTAAAACTTGCAGGGATTAAATGTGAAAGACAATACATTCAGGAAGATCCCAGAGTAGGCTATGTGTGTTCAAATGCATAACGGATGCTACAGCTAGAATTCTTGCTTGGGAGAAATTGTCAACACGATTCCTAAGATATTTTAAATCTTTCTGCATTTGTTTGAGGCTCTTTCTCCATCTGCCCTGTTGATGCCATCTTCTGGTTAAGTAACATACTTGATTCCATATTTAGATAAAATATCAGAAAAACTTTACGGCCTCATACAGTGTGAATTAGAGAGCAGCATTATGTACTAGAAACATATTTATAAAATGAGAACTTAGAAATTTGATTTCTGGTTTCATGCTGCTAAGATTGGTTTTGAAAAAGTAATCTAACCCCTTTGCAATTCATTTTCCTCATCAGAAAAAGAATGGGCATGATACATTTGATGATCTTCAAGGGAGAACCCTTCCTCCTGCCCCCATTTCCGTATATTATAAGCCAAACAAGCAAAACATTCTCACGAGTGCTTGCGTGCATACTCAGTTGCTTCAGTTGTGTCTGACTTTGTGATCCAGTGGAGAGCAGCCCACCCGGCTCCTCTGTCCAAGCAATTCTGCAGGCACAAATACTGGAGTGGATTGCTATGCCCTCCTCCAAGGGATCTTCCCAACCCAGGAATCAAACCTGCATTTCTTACGTCTCCTGCATTCACTCAAAAAAATATCTTTCATCTTCAGAGTCTCTTTGCCTCTTTCTATCCAAACTATTATCATTCTATTTGTAGCCTCTCTGTACAATTTTACTGAGGTAGAGCAGGTAATAAATTTATAAACTGTAATAAATTTATAAAGAAACAACAATCACAGATATGGTAATTGCACAGATAATCAGTAGGCTTTGTGCCTTGATGATGTTTCCAGACTTATAGGGAAAATAAGCACTAAGCAACATAGGACAATAACAAATGCTGCTGAAAGGTTTAGAACAATGAATCCTGAAACATTGTACAGAGAATTTCCTAAAGTAGAGCATAATTATCTTGCCTTAAAAAAGAAGCAGAAGCCAAAGTCAAAGATCTCTCTTGGTAGATGTCACATTGCACTTGAAAACATGTGGGTTATTTTGAAATATCTTTTGATATTGATTTCTAACATAATTCCATAGTGATAAAAGAACAGACTCTGTATGATTTCAACAGACCATGAAAATTTTGCATCTTGTTTTGTGTCCTTGGATATGTTCCAGTGTCTCCTAGGTTATAGTGTATGGGAACTTGAATAGAATTTATATACTACTCTTGTGTGAAAATTGTATAAATATTAATTATGTTGAATTGAATAATGGTGATTTTCAGGTCTACTCTATCCTACTTTTCTCTGTATTCATTCTTTTTTGAGAGCTTGATATTGGAACTCCTGCTAAAAATCTTAATTTATTTACTTGAAAAATAATTGTAATATATAGTGGAATTATGTACAACTTTGTTCTGTACTTGCCAAGACCTTTGCAAATGTGTTATCATAATTTTATAATTTAAAAAGTTAAAAGAGAAATAGAATAAAAAGAAATAGAAGCCATACTAGATGTTCAGATTTAGTTACAATATGACCCTCATTGGAAAAGAACCTGATGCTGGGAAAAATTGAAGGCAGGAGGAGAAGGGGACAGAGGGTAAGAAAGTTAGATGGCATCACTGACTCAATGGACATGAGTTTGAGCAAACTCGGGATGGTGAAGAACAGGAAAGCATGGCATGCTGCAGTGCATGGGGTTGCAAAGAGTTAGACACAACTGAACAACAAAATAATATTACCTGGCAATAAAAATGGCTGTTTTCCCAAGTATTATTAAATATTTTACCATTACTAAAAGTTTTACCATTGTATGCATATTAACTTTTTGAGTAAATTTATTAGGCAACACTCCCCACACAACACACATAATAACATAACATGCCCCTTCTTTTCTGAGCAAATCTTCAGAATTGTAGTAAGTAGGTGTCATGTTTTTCTCTCTGGCTATAAACTTTGACACTTGTTTTGAGAAAGGTCCAATATTTTATCACTACCTTACCAAGACAAGGCAAAATATATATATTTTCTGGTCTTCTTTGCAACTGGTGTGCAAATATATGCTCTGAGTTCTGCCTAAAAAGAGGGCTTCCTTGGTGGTTCAATGGTAAAGAACCCACATACCAATGCAGGAGACATGGGTTCAGTTGATCCCTGGGCTGGGAAGAGTCCCTGAAGGAAGAAATGGCAGCCCACTCCAGTAGTTTTGCCTGGAGAATCCCATGGACAGAGGACCCTGGTGGGCTACAGTCCATGGGGTCTCAAAAGAGTCAGACAGGGCTTAGCAACTAAAGAACAACAACACAACTGCCTAAAAAAGCACTTGTTAGAAAATATTGATATATTGAACTAAATTTCAACTTTTCTCTAGGCTTAAAATTTCTAATAACACTGTTAGGGGATGGACAAAACACCTGATAGAGATTCTAATTGAGAGCTGAGCAACTTTTGCTCAGGAAAGATTGAGATCATGTGGAATTCACCTTCAAATGAAGATAGGCATGGAAACATCAAGCTTGGGGCTATCATAAATCACAAGTCAAGGTTGGGGCACAGTATTGGTGGACTTGACACTGTAACATCCTGTGTCAGGAGCTGGAACCAATGTATCCCTCAACAGACCAGCAATGCAGCATGATTGTGGGTGTTCCTGAAGCATAGGTTCAAGCTTGGCTGATCAGCCTTCAGTTCAGTTCAGTTGCTCAGTCGTGTCTCACTCTGCGACCCCATGGACTGCAGCACGCCAGGCCTCCCTGTCCATCACTAACTCCCAGAGTTTACTCAGACTCATGTCCATTGAGTTGATGATGCCATCCAACCGTCTCATCCTCTGTCGTCCCCTTCTCCTCCTGCCTTCTATCTTTCCCAGCATCAGGGTCTTTTCAAATGAGTCAGTTCTTCACATCAGGTTTCTAAAGTATTGAAATTTCAGCTTCAACATCAGTCCTTTCAATGAACACCCAGGACTGATCTCCTCTATTATGGACTGGTTGAATCTCCATGCAGTCCAATGGACTCTGGAAAGTCTTCTCCAACACCACAATTCAAAAGCATCAATTCTCTGACACTCAGCTTTCTTTATAGTCCAACTCTCTCATCCATACGTGACCACTGGAGAAACCAGAGCCTTGACTAGATGGACCTTTGTTGGAAAAGTAATGTCTCTGCTTTTTAATACTCTGTCTAGGTTGGTCATAACTTTCCTTCCAAATAGTAAGCATCTTTTAATTTCATGGCTGCAGTCAACTCCACTAGCTTTGTTCATAGTGATGTTTCCTAAGACCCACTTAACTTCACATTCCAGGAAGTCTGGCTCTAGCTGAGTGATCACAACATCGTGATCTTCTCGGTTGTGAAGATCTTTTTTGTACAGTTCTGTGTATTCTTGCCACCTCTTCTTAATATCTTCCACTTCTGTTTGGTCCATACCATTTCTGTCCTTTATCGAGCCCATCTTTGCATGAAATATTCCCTTGGTATCTCAAATTTTCTTGAAGAGATCTCTAGTCTTTCCCATTCTGTTTTTTCCCCTCATTTCTTTGTGCTGATCACTGAGGAAGGTTTTCTTATCTCTCCTTGATATTCTTTGGAACTCTGCATTCAGATGCTTATATCTTTCCTTTTCTCCTTTGCTTTCCTCTTCTTTTTTTCACAGCTATTTGTAAGGCCTCCTCAGATAGCCATTTTGCTTTTTTGCAATTCTTTTTTTTTGAGGATGGTCTTGATCGCTGTCTGCTGTACAATGTTCCGAACCTCCATCCATAGTTCATCAGACACTCTGTCCATCAGATCAAGTCCCTTAAATCTATTTTTCACTTCCATTATATAATTAAAAGGATTTGATTTAGGTCATACCTGAATGACCTGGTGCTTTTCCTACTTTCTTCATTTTACGCCTGAATTTGGCAATAAGGAGATCATGGTCTGAGCCACAGTCTTGTTTTTATTGACTGTATAGAGCTTCTCTATCTTTGGCTGCAAAGAATATAATCAATCTGATTTCGATGTTGACCATCTGCTGATGTCCAAGTGTAGAGTCTTCTCTTGTGTTGTTGGAAGAGGGTGTTTGCTATGACCAGTGCATTCTCTTGGCAAAACTCTATTAGCCTTTGCCCTGCTTCATTCCGTGCTCCAAGGGCAAATTTGCCTGTTACCCCGGGTGTTTCTTGACTTCCTACTTTTGCATTCCAGTCCCCTATAATGATAAGGATATCTGTTTTTGGGTGTTAGCTCTAAAAGGTCTTGTAGGTCTTTACAGAACCGTTCAATTTCAGCTTCTTCAGTATTACTGGTCAGGGCATAGGCTTGGATTACCGTGATATTGAATGGTTTGCCTTGGAAATGAACAAAGATCATTCTGTCGTTTTTGAGATTGCATCCAGGTACTGCATTTCAGATTCTTTTGCTGACTATAATGGCTACTCCATTTCTTCTAAGGGATTCTTGCCCACACTAGTAGTTATATTGATCATCTGAGTTAAATTCACTCATTTCAGTTCATTTTAGTTGGCTGATTCCTAAAATGTCGATGTTCACTCTTGCCGTCTCCTGTTTGACCACTTCCAATTATCCTTGATGCATGGACCTAAAATTCCAGGTTCCAATGCAATATTGCTTTTTACAACATGCGACCTTTCTTTCATAACTAGCTGCGTGTTGTTTTTGCTTTGACTCCGTCTCTTCTTTCTGGAGTTATTTCTCCACTGATCTCCAGTAGCTTTCGGGGCACCTACTGACCTGGGGAGTTCATCTTTCAGTGTCCTATCTTTTTGCCTTTTCATACTGTTCATGGGTTTCTCAGGGCAAGAGTACTGAACTGTTTTGCCATTCCCTTCTCCTGTGGACCACGTTTTGTCAGAACTCTCCACCATGACGCATCTGTCTTAGGTGACCCTACATGGCATGGCTCATAGTTTCATTGAGTTAGACAAGGCTGTGGTCCATGTGATGAGATTGGTTAACTCACACTAGAGGTCAGAGAAACCTCAGGATGATAGTAGGTGCTGGAGCACCTGTGAGGAGATACCCCATGTCCAAGGGCAAAGGAGAAGCCCCAGCAAGATGGTAGGAGGGGTGAATTCACATTTAGAATAAAAAGCCATTCGCGCCAGGGATGCTAATAGGGCTCAAGCGAGAGTTGGACTGTGAAGAAAGCTGATGGCCGAAGAATTGATGCTTTTGAACTGTGGTGTTGGAGAAGACTCTTGAGAGTCCCTTGGACTGCAAGGAGATCCAACCAGTCCATTCTAAAGGAGATCAGTCCTGGGTGTTCACTGGAAGGACTGATGCTAAAGCTGAAACTCCAATACTTTGGCCACCTCATGCGACGAGTTGACTCACTGGAAAAGAGTGTGATGCTAGGAGGGATTGGGGGTGGGAGGAGATGGGGATGACAGAGAATGAGATGGCTGGATGTCATCACCGACTCAATGGACATGAGTTTGAGTGAACTCCGGGAGTTGGTGATGGACAGGGAGGCCTGGCATGCTCTGATTCATGGGGTCGCAAAGAGTCGGACACGACTGAGCGACTGAACTGAACTAAACTGAAACCTTGTGTGCACCAGGACCCAGGGACCCCACAGAGACTGAGACAGAACTATGTTTGAGTGTCTCCTGTGGAGGTACAGTTCAGCAGTGGACTGCCTCTGGGACAAGGGCTCTGGAATTCAGCAGACTTGGGTATGACACAAGCCCTCTTTGAGGAGGTCACCATTAACCCCACAAGAGAGCTGCCAGAACTTACACAGGACTGGGAAATAGGCTCTTAGAGGGAACAGATAGAACCTTGTGTGCACCAGGACCCAGGAGAAAGGAGCAGTAACCCCACAAGACTGGCCCAGCCTTGTTAGGGAGTGCCCAGAAATCTCCAACAGAGGCATGGGTCAGTGGTGGCCTGCTGCAGGATTGTACTGAGTGTAGCAGTACATGCATGGGATATTTTGAAGGAGGTCACCATTGTCTTCATTGCTTCCACCGTGGTTTGACCCCAGGTAAATAGCAGGGAGGAAGCACATGTCCACCTATCAGCAGAAAATTGAACTAAAGATTTACTGAGCATCCACCCCCAATCAGAACAAGACCCAGTTTTCCCCTCAGTCAGTCTCTCCAGTCAGGAAGCTTCCATAAGCCTCTGATCAGCCCTTCCATCTATTTATTGAGTTCTTTACTATCATTTTAATTAATTCTTTGTCTACTTAATTAACCAGAGTTTGTTTCATTGCTCATAGCTTAAAACACTGACTCATACAAGAGCCAATAACATATGAAGATAAATGCCTACTGCTGATTAATAGATTTGTAAAAATTTGACTAGTGAGGAGAAAACTTATTTATGTTTCAAAACAAGTGAGCAAAGGGTAGAACACAATAGAAGAGAGGGTCCTAGTTTGCTGTGGGATTTCTGGGGTTGGTATCTACTTCCCACCTATATCTTGAATTACTAAAAGCAAGAGACTTCCTGTAGGTAGGGAAAATCACAGTCATCAGGTATTGTCCAAAAGGGGACACTGATGTCCATTACACACAATCTATCCATCCCAAGGAAAAAGTACATGGATTGGAGGAATGTTTAGCCATGTTACAGATACCTGGGGTTGAACAATGTTGGATTGCATGTGGGATTTGGAAGAACTGTTAAATTTAATTTATGTGGACCAGTAATTTCTAAACTATAGTGAGGGTGAGAATCACCTGGAGAGCTTGTTAAAACATAATCTCCTGAAATTCTGCTTCCTGAATCTGATGCAGTAGCTCTGGGGTGATCTGAGATTCTGCATTTCCGAGTTCCCAGGTGATGATACTGACACTTAGGGAATTACTGTGAGTAGCAAGGCGCTAGGCAACTTAAAAGTTATCCACAAGTGTCCATTAGTTTTAGCAGCAAACTAACATTGGTGACCTTGAAGACAGCAGTTTCAGAGGCAGAATGGAGGAAGATGCCAGATTATCCATCTCAGAAATGAAAGAGTGTTAAGAAAATGGGAACACTAATGAACTCTCTAAAAATGCGGGGGAGACAGGATATAAAAATAGGAGAAACTCTAAAGAGCTAATAGGAAAAAGCCATCAGAGAGGGAGAGACTGAAACTTTTGGAAATAGAGGCATTGATCAATGAGCACAATTCTTAGGGAGACTAGAGAGGATGAAAACTAGCACATAAGTTAAGGATTAGTCCTTGACAAAAAAAGGCACCTCTTCCACCCAAACAAGTGGGGAAAAAAAAAATCCAAGAGTGGGATGATGTGTATAGATTAGAAAATTAGGTGTCAGATAATATAGAGTTTCTGTATGCTAGTCAGAAGGGAATGAGTCCTTTATTGAGAGTGAGGAAGTATATATAAGGCTGAGGGAATAAGTTCTTTATTGAGAGTGAGGAAGTATATATAAGGCTGAACTATTTGAAGAAAATGGGGAAAGTTGGAAACAGTTATGTGGATTTAGATCATATAGGAAAATTGATTAAGGATCAGAATTTTGTAAGGTCCAAAAGTGACTCCAAAAGACAGGATTTTTTGCTTTTGTTGTTGCTCTCTTTTCCAGCAGCACTTAGTGATGGGCCCTGGGATATAGGCTCAGATAGTGTAGATAATTATGTTTAATTAGAATTGGGGTATTGCCAAGGTGGATGCAATGGAAAAACCATGGAGCAGAAGAATTTCTTGAAGGTCTGATTTTTGTGTGCTTGTTAAAGTAAGAAGAGAAGTGAGCCCTTTATCTTAATGTGATGTCCAATATTGAAAAGAAATATTAAGATTTTAATTTTTTACCACTTGCAGACTGCTTAGATAATAACGGGTAAAGGCATTCATTAGCAAGGAAAAACTATATAAATTTTGAATTTTGTAGTACATTAAAGCAAAACATCAGTCTGTATTTTAAATTCTTATCAGGAACAACTATTAGAAGAATAATGAAATAAGTCATTTTCATATATTTATAGCACATATTCGTTATTCTCAGTCTCTCAGAAAGAGCTGCCTATACAAATGAATTTAAGTGCTTTTTCATTAGTATAAATAAAATGTTAAGTAGTGTGAGGAATTGCTGTAAATACTGTAGGCTAAAGTACTTTCCGTAATCTTTTTCTTGAACGATGGTGGCAGTTAAAAGAACATTTCAATACTTGTTCTTGGTAATGAACAACATAAACCCAGAGAAGTAAAACCTCTTTTCTTGGAAAACACATGACAGCAACAGTTGAAAGGGAAGATCTTAAAAAGAATCTCTCCTCATTTGATGCCCACAGAATCAATGCATTTCACATGAAGAAGTAGGTTTTAACATTTTCACAGCTGCTCTCCACTGCTCACCTATGTTCCATGTTTGGCCAACATTACTTCAAGGTCTTTTCTCCTTCCATTTTATGTCATCACAATGGAGAATTAATTCCAAAACGATATTAAGGCCAAGGCCCTTCTTGATCTGACACCAAGCAACTTACTCTCCTACTCATTAACTGAATTAAATCTCCGTAAACCTCCTTCCTCAAGAAAGTCAGCTTCTTGAGCTTTGTTCTTTCTCTGGCTGCTTGTGCTTTGGGTTCCTTCTGTCCAGAATACTCTTTCTTCAGACAGATACATTGTTCACTTCTTCACTTCATTTGGGTCTCACTTTAAAAATCATCTCCTCAGAGCTAACTTCCCTTATCATCCTATCTAAAAGTCATCCCCCATTACTCCATCCTTTACTCTGTGCAGTAGAGCCTGCTACTTGCAAAAACTGATCCTTTTTTTTCCCTGTAGAATTAGGCCTGCCCAGTTATTCTATAGAATCTTCCCCTCTCTACAGCTGGCAAACTTTCATTAAGATTCTCTGAAATGAAGATAAATGCTCCATACCAAGCTCCATTCACCCTAGGGATGCTATCTTTTTTGCTATCATTCCTCTTCCTTCTATCTAAGTCTCAGTGGCCACCCAATCACAATTATACAGATAACAACAAGGTACTCAGGCACTGGGAAGCAACAAAGAAACTAGATTCTTAACTGGCATGTGGGGCCTAGTTTTCAAACAACCTAGAACACTGATGTTAAACTATCAAGTGAGTGAGAAATGAACTTCTATATTCTCTAAGTCACTGAGTTTGTAGCAGATTTCTCTACTATATCAACTTGTAGGTGTGCATGCTAAGTTGCTTCAGTCGTGTTGGACTCTGAGACCCTATGGACTGTAGCCCACAAGGTTCCTATGTCCATGGGATTCTCCAGGCAAGAATACTGGAGTGGGTTGCCATGCCATTATCCAGGGGATCTTCCCATCCCAGGGATCGAGCCCTAGTCTCCTATCTCTTGCATTGGTAGGCAGGTTCTTTACCACTAGCACAACGTGGGAAGCCCCATTATAGCTGCTGCAGTCAGTCAGTAAGTTCAGTGGCTCAGTCGTGTCTGACTCTTTGCGACCCCATGATTCACAGCACGCCAGGCCTCCCTGTCCATCACCAACTCCCGGAGTTCACTCAGACTCATGACCATAGAGTCGGTGATGCCATCCAGCCATCTCATTCTCTGTTGCCCCCTTCTCCTACCACCTCCAATCCCTCCCAGCATCAGAGTCTTTTCCAGTGAGTCAACTCTTTGCATGAGATGGCCAAAGTATTGGAGTTTCAGCTTTAGCATCAGTCCTTCCAGTGAACACCCAGGACTGATCTCCTTTAGAATGGACTGGTTGGATCTCCTTGAAGTTCAAGGGACTCTCAAGAGTCTTCTCCAACACCACAGTTCAAAAGCATCAATTCTTTGGCAATCAGCTTTCTTCACAGCTCAACTCTCACATCCATACATGACCACTGGAAAAACCATAGCCTTGACTAGATGGACCTTTGTTGGCAAAGTAATGTCTCTGCTTTTTAATATACTATCTAGGTTGGTCATAACTTTCCTTCCAAGGAATAAGCATCTTTTAATTGCATGGCTGCAATCAGCATGTTGGAGAAGACTCTTGAGAGTCCCTTGTACCGCAAGGAGATCCAACAAGTCCATTTTAGGGGAGTTCGATCCTGGGTGTTCATTGGAAGGACTGATGCTAAAGCTGAAACTGCAATACTTTGGCCACCTCATGCGATGAGTTGACTCACTGGAAAAGACTCTGATGCTGGGAAAGGTTGGGGGGGGGAGGAGAAGGGGACGACCGAGAATGAGATGGCCGGATGGCATCACTGACTCTGTGGACATGAGTTTGAGTGAACTCTGGGAGTTGGTGATGGACAGGGAGGCCTGGCGTGCTGTGATTCATGGGGTTGCGGAGAGTAAGACACGACTGAGCTACTGAACTGAACTGAACTGAATCAGCATCCACAGTGCTATTGGAGCCCAAAAAATAAAGTCTGACACTATTTCCACTGTTTCCCCATCTATTTCCCATGAGGTGATGGGACCAGATGCCATGATCTTTGTTTTCTGAATGTTGAGCTTCAAACCAACCTTTTCACTCTCCTCTTTCACTTTCATCAAGAGGCTTTTGAGTTCCTCTTCACTTCCTGCCATATGGGTGGTGTCATCTGCATATCTGAGGTTATTGATATTTCTCCTGGCAATCTTGATTCCAGCTTGTGCTTCTTCCAGCCCAGCGTTCCTCATGATGTACACTGCATATAAGTTAAATAAGCAGGGTGACAATATAATACCTTGACGTACTCCTTTTCCTATTTGGAACCAGTCTGTGGTTCCATGTCTAGTTCTAACTGTTGCTTCCTGACCTGCATACAGGTTTCTCAAGAAGCAGGTCAGGTGGTCTGGTATTCCCATCTCTTTCAGAATTTTCCACAGTTTATTGTGATCCACATAATCAAAGGCTTTGGAATAGTCAATGAAGCAGGAATAGATGTTTTTCTGGAACTCTCTTGCTTTCTCCATGATCCAGTGGATGTAGGCAATTTGATCTCTGGTGCCTTTGCCTTTTCTAAAACCTGCTTGAACATCTGGAAGTTCATGGTTTACATATTGCTGAAGCATGGCTTAGAGAATTTTGAGCATGACTTTACTAGCGTATGAGATGTCTTACCTTATCTTGCTTTGCTACATTTCTCCTCACAGCCCTTATCATTATTTGACTTGATCTTATATGTATGTATATTTTTTAACTTTTTATTTTATATTGGAGTACAGCCAATTAACAATGTTGTGATAATTTTAGGTAGACAGCAAAGGGACTTAGGTGGTTATGTATATATACATATATATGTATCCACTCTCCCCTAAACTCCCTCCCACCCAGGCTGTCATATAACACTGAGTAGAGTTCTCTGTGCTCTATAGTAAGTCTTTGTTGGTTATGCATTTTAAACATAGCACTGTGTACATGTTTATCCCAAACTCCCTAAATATCCCTTCCCCTCATTCTTCCCCCCTGGTAATTATATATGTTTTTGTATTGTTTGCTTATGTTTTCCTCACTTAAATGCTGCTCCACGAGGGCAGTATCTCTGTGTCGTTCCGTGTTCTGTTCAAACATGTAGAATAGTGCCTTGCATATAGTGAGCACTCAAAAACTAGTCTGGTTGAGTGATGAGTATATGAATAAATGTTGAATAAACTATACTCCCACTGGAGCTCTGCATTCACACTTGCTGTTCTTGCCCCCTCGATGCCTCCTGCCCTCCTATCTGTGCCCCACAGTGTGTGTATATGGGCTGTACAAATGCCTGGACTGAATCAACAGTAGGTCTGGACTTGGTTGCAGGAACCCCAGGCAGCAGAGTTCAGCAAGTACAGCTGAGCTCTACAGAAATGTAGTTCAGTAACTTGGCTTTCAGTGGGTGTATACCTCTGTCAGATACCTGCACGCTAATGGCCATTTCAGAAAGTAGACAGGTTGGCAAAGCAAAAGGAATTGAGCCCTGCAAAAAACTCATCTCCAAGATTAAATCTTTGAAGATCCTCAGATAGCCATTATTTTCCTGGCTCCCTTCCAACTGAGAGAGTCAGCAAAATGATCAGTGTCTTATCTCTCAGGTAAAGGAAGATACTCAGAGCCCATTTCTTCTTGAGTGTACAAAATAAAAAATTCTACTGAGTGGTTACTTCCTGTGTTTGGCAGTTTCAAGATAGACAGTACTTTTCTGGAATGGAGGGGAGTTGGCAACAGCAAGTTTTCACATGTTAAGATAGCTCATCAGCTTCTCCTGGCATGATTGTTAAGTGGCTTTAAGTGCTTCATTCTTTTTTATAATTTACAGAATTGTGGATAAAATACACATTATATTTCATTTATAAGGGTAGCCTGAAGGTTCAGATAATTCAAAGCAAATGTGAGCTAATAGTTTAAAAAAAAAAGTGGAAGAAATCTCTTCACAATTTTACCTTTTAACTGATGCACTTGACAAATTAAATTGTCTACATATACATGAATGTGCACACATACACAGAGGAATTAATTTTATGAAACAGTCTTTCTTATAGTCAAGGCTGGATTTCTAAATGTTTTATTAGTCCCTCTTATTTCTTCTACATAGATTATAAGGTCCTTGAAAGCAAGATTTGAATTTAATATTTTCCCTGTTTTTAATCAGAGAATTCGACACAATATTGTAAATACAATGCACTCTCAATAAACACTTGAGTAAATAATTAGAGCTAGAAGTTAATTTGTAGTTTCAATATATAAAAACCTTCAATAAACTCTAAATTCTATCTATTTGGAGATTATTAAACCCCAAGTAATTAACACTGATCCACAGAAAAGATTCAAATTGAATTAGGCCATTTTGAAGGAACCAACCTGCAGCCATGTACAATTTCAACTTTATCTAAACTGAAGATTGATCTTCCTCTATATCATTTAATTTACCCCTTTAGGATGCTAATGAATTCCAGTACTTCCTTTTAGACTTAGACAAGCAGAGCCATTATCCCAAACCCTGTGTTTCAAGGGACCCAACCTCTGCAGCTATCGAGTGCTTTCCTTGAAATTTCCAAGTCCTCTTCCAATGTCTGGGACAAGCTAGAGCCATCAGTGTCATCCTCACAAGGTGCCCCAAGTGGTGCCCCACTTGGAAAACAAGTGGTCCATGGACCTATTTTCTCTTATGTGTGGGGACCCTATGATGCTTTATCCCCTGTATGGAGTTAACCAGCTGCCCCAAAGTGCGCCAGGACTCATGTCTATGGAATTTTGTTAGCCCATGTCTGAGAACTTGTTCCAGGAGAATGGTCCACCAAGTGAATTGCTGTTCCTGGCAGATGAGATACTTCTTTTACAGTATTGTATAGGAATTGACTGTAAGAATGGTGTTGACCCACTAATTTTGGGTGGCACTCAATCACATAGGAACACGAGTTCAAACATCTGAGCTACCAGTTATTTCTTTCTGACCATTGGGCTTCACCTATATATGAGGGCCTTGCATTAGTTCTGGCAGTAATACTGTCTCTGACATCCAGAACCAGAGGGCGATGAGGATCATGGTAGAAATCTCTTATCCTTATACCCCTTACCACTGGCACTAACCCTGTGGTCTTTGGGTCAGACAATATTCCCTAAATGGTTGTGCTTAAATTCTCTGAGGGTTTTCAAGACAGTTGCTCCATAATACCAATGGATTCTTTCAAACTATATCCTAACTTGGCTCAAATTAATGTAGTAACATCCTGCTTTCCTGGGTCAGTGTTAAGCCATGTTGGATGTATTGGCTAAGGATGCTATAACAAACTACCACAAACTAGGTAACATGAGACAAAAACAAAACAAAACAAAAAAACACATTCTTTTATACTTTTTGAGGACAAAAATACAAAATAATTTTCATTGGTCTGAAATCAAGGTGTCAGCAGGCCAAGCTACTTACAGACTCTAAGGAACATTCTATTCTTTGACTTGCCAACTACTGGTGGCTGTATCACCCAATCTATGCCCCCATGGTCACAGTGCCTTCTCTTCTGAGTTAATTCTCTTCTTCTTCGCTTTTATAAGAACACCTGTGATAGCATGTGGAGCCTATGTAGGTAATCTATTTGTGATCTATTTGCAGATGGTTAATCAGTCTATCGGAGAAGGCAATGGCAAGCCACTCCAGTACTCTTGCCTAGAAAATCCCATGGACGGAGGAGCCTGGTAAGCTACAGTCCGTCGGGTCGCTAAGGTTCGGACACGACTGAGCGACTTCACTTTCACTTTTCACTTTCACACATTGGAGAAGGAAATGGCAACCCACTCCAGTGTTCTTGCCTGGAGAATCCCAGGGAAGGGGAAGCCTGGTGGGCTTCCGTCTATGGGGTCACACAGAGTCGGACACGACTGAAGTGACTTAGCAGCAGCAGCAGCATTCAGTCTATCATATTGGACAAAGGGGAAGGGAACATTCCGTGAGCACATATGTCACTCTTTTTGTTCTTCTCTCCATAGGTGGTGATGTGTGGAAAATAGAAGAAGAGTTAACACTGAAAGAGAGCTCGTTCTAGGGATGCAGTGAAGTCTGCTTGAAGTGTTCAAGAATACATATGTTTGCTAGATCTGTTCATGTTATAAAAGTAATGTCCTGCTGTTT
This sequence comes from Moschus berezovskii, assembly GCF_049115385.1. Taxonomy (NCBI): domain Eukaryota; kingdom Metazoa; phylum Chordata; class Mammalia; order Artiodactyla; family Moschidae; genus Moschus; species Moschus berezovskii. The sequence continues at coordinate 119,758,268 of NC_142463.1, forward strand.
CAGTAGTAAAGAATCCAAGCAATGCAGGAGACACAGGTTTGATCCTTGAGTTAGGAAGGTCCCCTGGAGAAGGAAATGGCTACTTACTCCAGTATTCTTGCCTTGAAAATCCCATGAACAGAGGAGCCTTGTGAGCTACAGTTCATAGGGTCACAAAAGAATAGATGCCACTAAGTGATTAAATAACAACAATGCTATGAAACTCTGAGTGATAAATTTAAACATTATTGTGCCAATTTTCCTGCATATCCTAAATAAGATTTGCATTTGTGGTTGCCATCAATGAGTGAGAATCCTTGAAATACAGTAGTATTTTCAGGTGGCACGATGGACAATGCAGCATCATATATAACGAGGTAACCAATACTGAACAAACGGTACTCTATGGGGAAAATGTGCAGGCATGAAGACCAATATTGCTTCAATAATAAAAGGTTTCAAAGATTCACATCTCTCACCTTTTTCTCTTGGTGGTAGATATGAAAATACTCTTCTCGTGCACTGATTGGACAGGAAGCACATATTTAAGTACCTCTTTTCTACTCATTATCCTAAAACATCCTTAATAAATCACTATACCTCACATAGGTGCATGCATTTTGGAATGTATTTTTAAAATCAAATGATTTACATATATGGGGCCTCAGAAAAAAATGTGTCTGGGACCCCACAAATATTAAACAGCTCTGAGGTCTTCTATATATTGTCACCATGAGAGGAAAAAAAATTTACTAATGTTGAAAATTCCGGGACAAAATTGTTCACCTATTCTGTGACAAATTATGTTAGCAACCGCTGTGAAATTCTATTAGATTTAGACTCATATTAAAATTAATGGAATTTTTGTAGAGACAAGGGTTTTTAACGTAACTTTTATCTCAACTGAAGTAGGAAACTTCATGAGACTAGGAAGTGACTGTTTTACTTCTTTAATCTGAGGGAGTGTTTTTGCCTGTCACAATGATTGTGGAAAATGATGGACATTTAGTGGGCAGGGTCCTTCAATCTGTGGCACAGTCTAGCACTATAAAAAAGAATAATCCTGCAACCAAAAAGTCTGCTTTAAATGATCTGAGTTTTAAACCAAAATCATATTTAACTTCAAAAAATGATTTTTAAAACTTTTCCCATCCTCATGATCTCCCCACACTTGATAATTAAATATGTGAGATCTTCATGATTAGTGGAATTATTACTCCAACCTGAAATATTCATTGAAAAGCATGTCAAATAAGGCAGCTTCTCCAGATTCTGCCTCAGTAAAATGAATACCTACAAGAAGAGCTCCACTAAACCAGAAGTTTCCCTCAGTTGGTTTTCACAGAAAGTTTATTTTGAAGCTATTTATTATTCAAATGTAAGAAGATTTCAACAAAACAGTGAATCACTATCATTAATTATTCACTGGGATTAAGGAATTGGTTATAATCATGTCTCCCTTTAATCCTGCTTTATTCATTTATATTCTTGGCAAACTCTCCTGCTAAATGGATTCGAGCTCACTGTGAGGACCCAGAGAAAGAATGGAAGGTCCCTAGTGTCAAAGAGAAGCCTTTGCTTAAATTTGATAAAATAAATTAGCATGGGATTATGGGTGCTATTAGCATAAAATCCCCCACTGCTGCTGCTCCAGCCTTCTGGAGAATGTTCAGTGATCATGTTGATTCTTGCCTGATTTTCCATGAAATTTGAGTTTCTCATATATCCAACCCAAAATAGTCAGACAGTGTGAGAAGTTTCTGTTCTTTGAAAATATATTAGTGTGTGTGCGTCTGTGTGTCTAATGTTTGTACATGGAAGGAAGGAAAAAATCTAGGCAGCTTTCAAACTCACAAAAGACCTCCAGGGTCACGAGTGGTCCATCCAGCATTACTCTGGCAGTGGAACAAAGAAGAACAGGGTATTTCCCTTGAAAAATCACTTCCAAAGTTTAGACCTGTGCAGAAGTGTCTCTAACTTTACTTTCACTCTTCTGTGACTTTAGTTATGAATTCTAGCACTTGAGTCATTATTAAGATTAAGCCTTAGGTTTCCCTCAAAAAACAATCAAACAAACAAACAGATTTCTGTATCCTTGATATATACTGGCTAAAGTTCTGCTTCTTCTTCATAGACTTTAAAATTAGCACATCTGGAGTTTAAAGAGTGTTTCCAGTGTTCTGGGTTTTGCTGAACACACCCATATTTCCCCTGTGTGTTCTGTTCATTATTTTAGATTTCAGTGTTATTTACAACTGAATTTCAATTTCTCAGCTAAAGGTAGTGTGTGGAATTTCAATTTCCTGGAGTAGAAAATATCACCCAGGCTACATGGATCCTCTGAACTCTGGTTCTAACAGCCAACCTCTTGCATTTTTGTGCTCTATGTATATATCATGGGCCTAGACATCACACATTCCTCCAAAGACATTAAGTAGATACTTGAATGTACATTATTTTATGAAATATATTCCTGGATTTGCAAATCAATCATGTTTTAAACTAATCGAATCTATCTTTAAATTATCTAACTTGTTTCAGAATATTTTGTATTGTGAAAAATCAGCTTTTTTTTTTTTTCTGACATAAATTCCATCCCTATCTAGAATCATCATTGGTTTTGCTTTTTTAAAAAATGAAATACTAAAGTCAAGATTCTTTTTAACAATTTTATTACTTGTTACCAGATGATCTTGGTGTTCTGGGGATTTTGAAGAAGACAGAGATTTAACCCCACTTTCAGAAGGCTTGGAATTAGAAGAAAAATTAGCTGAAGGACCTTTCCATATACTTATATCTTACCACTGCTTGTCTATGGCTGAAGGACGGTTGTTAGAATATAACAAACTGGATTTGAACAAATTTCTTCTCTCTATTGACTAGGTAAATTTGAACAGGTGGCTTAAATTCCTAGAACCTCTATTTTTGGGTTAAGGTTTAACATAATTATATTCATGAATATAATCACATATGTGTCATACAGGTAATAGGGATCACGGGAAATACTGAATGTGAATTTCTCAACAGAGGGTTGGATGGCACATTGGAGACACCTAACAAATATGATCACCACCTACAGCCCCACTGTCCTATTTGTGAGCAACCATTCTGCTCTTGGGACAAACTGAACTGCTGTCCTTAAACCTTGATAGTACCAGGAAAATGTGTAGCCACAAGGGCTTAGGTCAGAGGTTGCTAGTCTTTTATATATCATGAAACACATAGAAAATCATCGTATTTGTGAGGTGCACAGGAATCTGTAAGAATATGGCCCAAGTTCTCTGTTTCCCCTCTCTCCACACACACACAGGTCAATTGACAGCTGAAGGAATCAATAAATCAGCAGTGCTAGGCCCTAGAACTGTGGGAAGCTGACTTAGGATTCTGGACAATGTCATGTGGGCATCGGAGAATAATGCAGTTTCCTCTATCTGCACCTTTAAAGCAGTGATTCAGTTTAGAAAATGAAGTCACTAGAGGTTAACCAACAAACAAATTGCTCACACTAACATTAAGGAGTATTCTGCACCTGAAATCAGAGGATAAAATAGAGTTCCTTAATACTGTAAGATAAACTGGTCTAAAAAAGAAAATCTTGATTTTTGAACTGGAGATACCATTCAGCCACTCTTCCTTGATTGATCTATAAGTAAAATTTAGTGCTCATCTTGTGTAGTACATGGGCAACTCTTGCCCACCTGCATTTTTAAACCCCGCTTTACATAGATAACAGCACTAGAAGGGCCTCCAAGATCAAAAGACATCTCCTCTCTTTTTTTCCCTTTGTTCCATATCTATTGTCCTGCATGCCAATACAGAAGAGAAGACTTTGAGTACTGTTACCCCTAGGAGGTAAAGGACCTCCTTCAGCCCACCACCACCAAACAAGCAAGCTGCTAGGCTGGGACTGAGGTTCTCACCAGTGCCTCATTATCTTGGAGTTACTGCTATCAGCTAGCAAATGAAAAAACCTAAGGTTGCTTTGCAAAAATGAGTTATTTCAATTTATGAAATTTGTATATGGGCTGTTCAAAGTTATTTGATATTAAAAATGTGAGAGTGAAACTCTGCTGGGACTGGCAGAGTGGCAATAACATTTAAATAAATGACTGAACCTGGCATCCAAATAGTTTATTTTTCAATACCCCACCATTCTTCATGATAATTCTCAGCCATAACCATAATGTTTTTGGTACCAACCTTGTTTATTACACCTCAAGAATGCTACCTGTTTTGCCTTTAATCTGATTCTGAGTGCTTTATCTTAAGAACATATTGGACTACCCGCAAGCAAAAAAAGAGAAGCAGGAAATGCTTCTGTACCAATCTGCCTCTGCTTTGCTCTTATTCAGAGGTGTGCAGTCATAAAGCCTGTCCAATCAGAGTCAAGTTCTCCAAAGGTGGAAAGGGTTTCAATGGTCAGTCCTAAAGCAAAAGAACTTCTTTTCTTTCTTTCTTTTTTTTTTTTTCTATTAGAAATTTGGCTCCTCTGGTTATTCTGAGAGCAGGAAATTGGTTTTAAGGACTACTTTTGCTATCAACAGTAGATATTGATTTTTCAGATTCTTTGTCTAAGAAGTCCAGATATTATGTTCACTGGGTCTGAATTTCAAAGACCTGTTGGTTTGAGCAACAATCAATGTTGATTCAGACCCTTCCCATGAAGTCTTTCTTTTTTGTCAAATCTACAGGTGAAAATCAGCTGGAAATGAAGAGCCCACTGTGCCTCTGTGCTGTCCTACCATGTTCACACGAAACCTTGTGCCATAGAGGGGTTCAAAGCCCATTGTAGCATATTCTGACTGCTCAGACCTGCCCTCTCAGTCCTGAGATGGAGAACCTTGGTAGAGTTTGGGGAAGAAATGTGACACAAGAGCCCCCAAATAAGGTCCTGTATCTCATCTAGCTACCAAATTACTTTCCTCTCAAAGATCCATTTCCTCTTTTGCACAATAAGAATATCGGACTAGATTATACATTCTGGTTGGGGGTATTGGGGGTATTATTGCTCCCTAGCAGGCAAAAATAGATTCTTGAAGGATTAGAAAATTCTTATCTACAACATTGGCTTGTGATCTTTCAAAACTCGACCCAACCCCCACAAAATCATGTATTTTAGAATTAATTTTCCTTGTTATGAAAAATTTAAATATAATTAAATTTTTATTCATGGGGTGAGATAATAGAAAAAGAGAAATTTTAGAAACAATGTATTGGATGAGTTGTAAGCTCTCTAGAATACTGACATTGTGAGATTAAATGAAAAACAGGAATTTCCATCAGATGATAAGATCTAGAAAATGAATTTTATGTAATTCTATAGGTTCAAATTTGCAAAATCTTTGTAAACTGTATCTACTACAAGATAGACAATTGTCATTGTTGTTTAGTTGCTTCAGTTCAGTTCAGTCGCTCAGTCGTGTCCGACTCTTTGCGACCCCATAAATCACAGCACGCCAGGCTTCCCTGTCCATCACCAACTCCCAGAGTTCACTGAAATTCATGTCCATCGAGTCGGTGATGCCATCCAACCATCTCATTCTCTGTCGTCCCCTTCTCCTCCTGCCCCCAATCCCTCCCAGCATCAGAGTCTTTTCCAATGAATCAACTCTTCGCATGAGGTGGCCAAAGTATTGGAGCTTCAGCTTTAGCATCAGTCCTTCCAATGAACACCCAGGACTGATCTCCTTTAGAATAGACTGGTTGGATCTCCTTGCAGTCCAAGGGACTCTCAAGAGTCTTCTCCAACACCACAGTTCAAAAGCATCAATTCTTCAGTGATCAGCTTTCTTCACAGTCCAACTCTCACATCCATACATGACCACTGGAAAAACCATGGCCTTGACTAGACGGACCTTTGTTGGCAAAGTAATGTCTCTGCTTTTTAATATGTTGTCTAGGTTGGTCATAACTTTCCTTCCAAGGAGTAAGCGTCTTTTAGTTTCATCCCTGCAATCAGCATCCGCAGTGATTTTGGAGCCCCCCAAAATAAAATCTGACACTGTTTCCACTGTTTCCCCATCTATTTCCCATGAAGTGATGTCCAATTCTTTGCTGTCCCATTAAACTGTAGCCCACTTGTCCTCTGATCATGAGATTCTCCAGGCAAGAATACTGGAGTAGGCGCCATTTTCTTCTCCGGTGGATCTTCCATTCACAGGGATTGAACCCCCACCTCCTTCAAGTAGGACCTAACTATATCAATGTTACAATTTTTCAGGCACAAGTAATTAAGAAACCAACAGCATTTTCTTAAAAATATATGATTCATCTGAAAAAGAAATAATTTTAAAATAGCATAATTATTTATCTAAATTTGATGAAAAGGCAGATGCCATTTAGATTAAGATACAAAGAAATGATAACAATTATCTAGGATTCAATACTTACTTAAAATTTCCAAGCAATAGTAAGAATTGCTTCACTTAATATTTGTCCCAATTTTTTAAAAGCATATTTAACCATATCTCTTTTTTTACTTTTAATTAATTTATTTGCTTAATTTTTTAAATTTATCTATTTTAATTAGAGGATAACTATTTTACAATATTGTAGTGGGTTTTGCCATATATTGACATGAATCAGCCATGTTTGTACATGCGTTCCCCATCCTGAATCCCCCTCCCACCACCCTTCCCATCCCCATCCTTCAGGATCATCCTAGTGTACCAGCCCTGAGCACCTTGTCTCATGCATTGAACCTGGACTGGTGATCAGTTTCAAATATGATAATATACTTGCTTCAATGCTGTTCTCTCAAATCATCCCACCCTCGCCCTCTCCCACAGAGTCCAAAAGACTGTTCTATACATCTGTGTCTCTTTTGCTGCCATCATTACCATCTTTCTAAATCTCATATATATGTGTTAGTATGCTATATTGTCGTTTCTCGTTCTGACTTAATTCGCTCTGTATAATAGGTTCCGGTTTCATCCACTTCATTAGAACTGATTCAAATGCATTCTTTTTAATGGCTGAGTAATATTCCATTGTGCATATGTACCCAAACTTTCTTATCCATTCGTCTGCCGATGGACATCTAGGTTGCTTTCATGTCCTGGCTATTATAAACAGTGCTGCAAGAACATTGGAGTACATGTGTCTCTTTCAATTCTGGTTTCCTCGGTGTGTATGTCCAGCAGTGGGATTGCTGGGTCATATGGCAGTTCTATTTCCAGTTTTTTAAGGAATCTCCACACTGTTCTCCATAGTGGCTGTACTAGTTTGCATTCCCACCAATAGTGTAAGAGGGTTCCCTTTTCTCCACACCCTCTTCAGCATTTATTATTTGTAGACTTTTGGACAGCAGCCATTTTGTCTGGTGTGACATGGTACCTCATTGTGATTTTGATTTGCATTTTTCAGATAATGAGTGATGTTGAGCTTCTTTTTATGTGTTCATTAAGCCATCTTTATGTCTTCTTTGGAGAAATGTCTATTTAGTTCTTTGGCCCATTTTTTGATTGGGTCATTTATTTTTCTGGAATTGAGCTGCATGAGCTGCTTGTATATTTTTGAGATTAACTCTTTGTCAGTTGCTTCGTTTGGTATTATTTTCTCCCATTCTGAAGGCTGTCTTTGCACCTTGCTTATAGTTTCCTTCGTTGTACAAAAGTTTTTAAGCTTAATTAGGTCCCATTTGCTTATTTTTGCTTTTATTTCCATTACTCTGGGAGGTGGGTCATAGTTGATCCTGCTGTGACTTATGTCAGAGAGTGTTTTGATATGTTTTCCTCTAAGAGTTTTATAGTTTTTGGTCTTACTTTTAGATCTTTAATCCATTTTGAGTTTATTTTTGTGTATGGTGTTAAGGAGTGTCCTAGTTTCATTCTTTTACAAGTGGTTGACCAGTTTTCCCAGCACCACTTGTTAAAGAGATTGTCTTATATCCACTGTATATTCTTGCCTCCTTTGTCAAAGATAAGGTGTCCATCAGTGCATGGATTTATCTCGGGGCTTTCTATTTTATTCCATTAATTTATTTTTCTGTCTTTGTGCCAGTACCATACTGTATTGATGACTGTTTCTTTGTAGTATAGCCTGAAGTCAGGCAGGTGATTCCTCCAGGTTCATTCTTCTTTCTTAAGATGCTTTGGCTATTCCAGGTTTTTTGTATTCCCATACAAATTTTGAAATTATTTCTTCTAGGTCTGTGAAAAATACCATTGGTAGCTTGATAGGGACTGCATTTAATATATAGATTGCTTTGGGTAGTATACTAATTTTCACTATATTTATTCTTCTCATCCATGAACATGGTATATTTCTCCATCTATTTGTGTCCTCTTTGATTTCTTTCACCAGTGTTTTATAGTTTTCTATATATAGGTCTTTTGTTTCTTCAGGTGATTTATTCCTGTGTTTTATTTTTTCGCTGTAATGGTGAATGGAATTGTTTCCTTAATTTCTCTGTTTTCTCATTGTTAGTGTATAGGAATGCAGGAGATTTCTATGTGTCGATTTTATATCCTACAACTTTTCTATATTCATTGATTAGTTCTAGTAATTTTCTGGTGGAGTCTTTAGGGTTTTCTTTGTAGAGGATCATGTCATCTGCAAACAGTGAGAGTTTTACTTCTTCTTTTTCTATCTGGATTCCTTTTATTTCTTTTTCTGCTCTGATTACTGTGGCTAAAACTTCAAAAACTATGTTGAATAGTAGTGGTGAGAGTGGGCACCCTTGTCTTGTTCCTGACTTCAGGGGAAATGCTTTCAGTTTTTCACCATTGAGGATAATGTTTACTGTGGGTTTGTCATATATGGCTTTTATTATGTTGAGATATGTTCCTTGTATGCCTGCTTTCTGAAGGTTTATCATAAATGGATGTTGAATTTTGTCAGGCTTTCTCTGCATCTATTGAGATAATCATATGGTTTTTATCTTTCAATTTGTTAATGTGGTGTATTACATTGATTAATTTGTGAATATTGAAGAATCCTTGCATCCCTGGGATAAAGCCCACTTGGTCATGATGTGTGATCTTTTTAATGTGTTGTTGGATTCTGTTTGCTAGAATTTTGTGAAGGATTTTTGCATCTATGTTCATCAGTGATATTGGACTGTAGTTTTCTTTTTTTGTGGCATCTTTGTCTGGTTTTGGTATTAGGGTGATGGTGGCCTCGTAGAATGAGTTTGGAAGTTTACCTTCCTCTGCAGTTTTCTGGAAGGGTTTGAGTAGGATAGGTTTTAGCTCTTCCCTAAATTTTTGGTAGAATTCAGCTGTGAAGCCATCTGGTCCTGGGCTTTTGTTTGCTGGAAGATTTCTGATTAAAATTTCGATTTCCAAGCTTGTGATGGATTTGTTAAGATTTTCTATTTCTTCCTGGTTCAGTTTTGGAAAGTTATACTTTTCAAGGAATTTGTCAATTTCTTAAAAGTTGTCCATTTTATTGGCATATAGTTTCTGATAGTAGTCGCTTATGATCCTTTGTATTTCTGTGTTGTATGTTGTGATTTCTTCATTTTAATTTCTAATTTTGTTTATTTGATTCTTCTCCCTTTGTTTCTTGATGAGTCTGGGTAACGGTTTGTCAATTTTATTTATCTTTTCAAGGAACTGGCTTTTAGCTTTGTTGATTTTTGCTATGGTTTCGTTTGTTTCCTTTGCACTTATTTCTGCCATAATTTTTAATATTTCATTCCTTCTACTAACCCTGGTGTCCTTCATTTCTTCCCTTTCTAGTTGCTTTAAGTGTAGAGTTAGGTTATTTATTTGACTTATTTCCTGTTTCTTGAGGTAGGCTTGTATTGCTATAAACCTTCCCCTTGGCACTGCTTTTACAATGTCCCATAGGTTTTGGGTTGTTGTGTTTTCATTTTCATTCTTTTCTCTGTATATTTTGATTTCTTTTTTTATTTGTTCTGTAATTTGTTGGTTATTCAGAAGAGTGTTGTTCAGCCTCCTTATGTTGGAATTTTTAATAGTTTTTCTCCTGTAATTGAGATCTAATCTTACTGCATTGTGTTCAGAAAAGACGCTTGGAATAATTTCATTTTTTAAAAATTTACCAAGGCTAGATTTATGGCCCAGGATGTGATCTATCCTGGAGAAGGTTCCGTTTGCACTTGTGAAAAAGGTGAAATTCATCGTTTTCGTGTGAATTGTCCTGTGGATATCAATTAGGTCTAACTGGTCCTTGCTAATTTTCTGTTTAGTTGATCTATCCATAGGTGTGAGTGGGGTATTGAAGTCTCCCACTGTTATTGTGTTATTGTTAATTTCCCATTCATACTTGTTAGCATTTGCCTTCATATTGTGGTGCTTCTATGTTGGGTGCATATATTTTTATAATTGTTATATCTTCTTCTTGGAGTGATCCTATGATCATTATGTAGTGTCCTTCTTTGTCTCTTTTCACAGCCTTTATTTTAAAGTCTATTTTATCTGATATGAGTATTGCTAGTCCTGCTTTCTTTTGGTCTACATTTGCATGAAATATCTTTTTTCAACCCTTCGTTTTCACTCGGCATGTGTCCCTTGTTTTAACGTGGGTCTCTTGTAAACAGCACATATAGGGATCTTGTTTTTGTATCCATTAAGCTAGTCTTTGTCTTTTGGTTCGGGCATTCATCCTATTTACCTTAAGGTAATTATTGATAAGTATGATCCCATTGCCATTTACTTTGTCTTTTTGGATTCAAGTTTATTCACTTTTTCTGTGTTTCCTGTCTAGAGAAGATCCTTTAGTATTTGTTGAAGAGCTAGTTTGGTGGTGCTGAATTCTCTTAGCTTTTGCTTGTCTGTAAAGCTGTTGATTTCTCCTTCATATTTGAATGAGATCCTTGCTGGGTACAGTAATCTGGGTTGTAGGTTATTTTCTTCATCACCTTAAGTATGTCCTGCCACTCCCTCCTGGCCTGAAGAGTTTCTACTGAAAAATCAGCTGTTATCCTTATGGGAATCCCCTTGTGGGTTATTTTTTGTTTTTCCCTTGCTGCTTTTAATATTTGTTCTTTGTGTTTGATCTTCGTTAATTTGATTAATATCTGCCTTGGGGTGTTTTGCCTTGGGTTTATCCTGTTTGGGACTCTCTGGGTTTCTTGGACTTGGGTGGTTATCTCCTTCCCCATTTTAGGGACGTTTTCATCTATTATCTCCTCAAGTATTTTCTCATGACCTTTCTTTTTGTCTTCTGGGACTCCAAAGAATGATTCTTTTGAACTGTGGTGTTGGAGAAGACTCGAGAATCCTTTGGACTCCAAGGAGATTCAACCAGTCCATTCTAACACTCAGTCCTGGGTGTTCATTGGAAGGACTGATGCTAAAGCTGAAACTCCAATACTTTGGCCACCTCATGTGACAAGTTGACTCACTGAAAAAGTTTCTTATGCTGGGAGGGATTGGGCATGGGAGGAGAAGGGGATGACAGAGAATGAGATGGCTGGATGGCATTACCGACTCGATGGACGTGAGTTTGAGTGAACTCCGGGAGTTGGTGATGGACAAGGAGGCCTGGCATGCTGTGATTCATGGGGTCGCAAAGAGTCAGACACGACTGAGCGACTGAAGTGAACTGAGCTGGGACTCTTATGATTTGAATGTTGGGGCGTTTGACATTGTCCCTGAGGCCTCTGAGGTTGTCCTTATTTCTTTTAAATCTTTTTTCTTTTCCTCTCTGCTTCAGTTATTTCCACCATTCTATCTTCTATCTCACTTATCCTATCTTCTGCCTCAGTTATTCTACTGTTGGTCCCCTCTAGAGTGTATTTTATCTCATTTATTGCATTATTCATTATTGATTGACTCTTTTTTATTACTTCTAGGTCCTTGTTAAACCTTTCTTGCATCTTCTCAATCCTTGTCTCCAGGCTATTTATCTGTAACACTATTTTGTTTTCAAGATTTTGCATCATTTTTACTATCATTATTCTGAATTATTTTTCAAGTAGACTCACTATCTCCTCCTCTTTCATTTTTTGGGGTGGCCTTTCTGTATTTTGGAAGTTTGTGGTTCCTCTTTCTAGTGGCAGTTCCTCCCCGTGGGTGGGGTTGGATGAGTAGCTTGTCAAGGTTTCCTGGTTAGGGCAGCTTGCATAGGTGTTCTGGTGGGTGGGGCTGGATTTCTTCTCTGGAGTACAGTGAAGTGTCCAGTAGTGAGTTTTGAGATGTCTATGGGTTTGATGTGACTTTGGACAGCCTGTATATTAAATCTCAGGGCTATGTTCCTATGTTGTTGGAGAATTTGTGTGGTGTGTCTTGCTCTGGAACTTGTTGGCTCTTGGGTGCAGCTTGGTTTCAGTGTAGGTGTAGAGGTATAGAATGTAGGTATAGAGGTTTTTGGATGAGTTCTTATCAATTAATATTCCCTGGAATGAGGAGTTCTCAGGTTTTGGACTTAAGCCTCCTGCCTCTTTTTTTATGCCTTATTCTTACAGTAGCCTCAAGACTTCTCCATCCATACAGCACTGATGTTAAAACATCCAGGTTAATGGAGAAAAAAATCTCTATAATGAGGGACACCCAGGGTTCACAGAGTTACATGGAGAAGAGAAAAGGGATGAGGGAGATAGAGGTGACCAGGAGGAGAAGAGGGGGAATCAAAAGGGGAGAGAGCTGTAGTCAGTTCCCTATGTGCTCTGCACAGTCTGGATGCCTCAGAGATGTTCACGGAGTTACACAGAGAAGAGAAGAGGGATGAGGGAGAGAGAGGTGGCCAGGAGGAGATGAGGGTGAATCAAAAGGAGAGAGACAGATCCAGCCAGTGATCAGTTCCCTAAGTGTTCCCCACAGCTTGGAATACCCAAAGAGGTTCACAGAGTTGGGTAGAGAAGAGAAGGGGTAGGGAGGAGATAGAGGTGAGCTGGTGGAGAAAAAGGAGAGTCAAAAGGGGAGAGAGCAATCAGGCCAGTAATCACACCCCTAAGTAAAAATGAGTACTGAAGATTGGATTCTTAAAGTACAAAATTGATAACAAATACCAAGAACAAAGATTAAAAATCTAGAGTAGAGGGTAGACTCAAAAATACAATGTTGAAAAAACAGACAAAAGTAAATCACAATTCTTGTTTCCTCAGTGTGTATGCCCACTAGTGCGATTGCTGGGTCCTATGGCAGTTCTATTTCCAGTTTTTTAAGGAATTTCCACACTGTTCTCCATAACGGTTGAACTAGTTTGCCAGAATTGAAAGAGACACATGTACTCCAATGTTTATCGCAGCACTGTTTATAATAGCCAGGGCATGGAAGCAACCTAGATGTCCATCTGCAGACAAATGGATAAGAAACTTGGGTACATATATACAATGGAGTATCACTCAGCCATTAAAAAGAATACATTTGAATCAGTTCTAATGAGGTGGATGAAACTAGAGCCTATTATATAGAGTGAAGTAAGCCAGAAAGAAAAACAACAATACTGTATATTAACACATATATATGGAATTTAGAAAGATGGTAATGATAACCCTGTATACGAGGCAGCAAAAGAGACCAGATGTAAACAGTCTTTTGGACTCTGTGGGAGAGGGCGAGGGTGGGATGAATTGGGAGAATGACATTGAAACATGTATATTATCATATGTGAAACGAATCGCCAGTCCAGGTTCAATGCATGATACAGGATGCTCAGGGCTGGTGTACTGGGATGAACCAGAGGGATGGGATGGGGAGGGAGGTGGGAGGGGGGTTCAAGATGGGGAACGCATGTACACCCGGGGCAGATTCATGTCAACGTATGGCAAAACCAATACAATAATATAAAGTAATTAGCCTCCAATTAAAACAAATAAATTTAAAATAAAAGTAAATCACAAAGGTTATAAAATATATATATGAAGTTTACTTTAAAAATATGGTCTTTTTTGGCAAGGTAATAGTAGGTTATAGAAATGAAAATTAAAGGAGTAATAGAGGACTTAAAACTAAAAAAAAAATTTAAATGATAATAGTAAAAACATATCTAGGGATATCTCTGGAGCTGTTTCAGACAGTGTGGGGTCAGTTCAGTTTCAGATAGTCCCTTGTTCCAACTTATACTTCTAAAGATCTATAGGCACCTTCCAATGTAGTTGGTGCTAACTACAGGGTTTTAATCTGTTGCACCTGTCACTTCCAAAGCAGTTCCCTCTGTTTATTTTTGCCTCTGCTGTTTGCAAGTCTCTTCAGTGACTAATTTCTGGCCTGAGACAAAGAGGTAAAGGTGGTCACTTATTTAGGCTTACTTGTTCAGTCCTGCTGTGGGGAGGGAGGAACGCTGCAAACAAATATCACTGGCGTGTGTGGGGAGTCCTTGCAATGTCTTGGCCACACTGGGTTTGCCCCCACTCATGGCGTGTGTTCTTTCCCAGTCTACACTGCTCAGGCTCCAGGTTGCTCTTCAGGGGATCTGTCTAAAGCGGGCCCTGGGTTGCGTGCATTTCTCAGGTCTAAGCTGCTCAGGTTCAGGTTCTCGGGTACTCCACAAAGGCACAGATTCGGTTGGGCCTGCGTTTTGTGCCCTTCCCAGGTCTGAGTAGCTCAGGTGACCAGGTGCTTGGCAAGAGCACTCTCCTTAGAAGCCCTGTGTTTTATCACCTCACCCATCCCAGCCACTCAGTTTCCTGGGTGCGCAGCAGGAGACCATCTCAGGTGTGTCATCTGTCTCTTCTGGGGAGCTAATCTCTGGCTGCAACCCTCCCAGTGGATGTCATCCGTCCAGGATCCCAGGAAGACTTGGTTGGCAACTGGGAGTCTTCTCACAGTTTGGTGGAGGGTGCCATCTCTGGCGCCTAGTTGGCCCCTTGCCTTCCAGCTCTGGCTGCCGCCCACCTGCCTCCCTGCCTCCAATGGGGGAAGATCTGGTCTACTGCTGGCTAGCTCTCCTCTGGTATTCACTCAGTCCTTTCTTCTGTGAGCAACTCAGCAGTACCTTAGGTTACGGCTTTTAGCGGGAAAGCTTCCTCTCTTTTTTTTTCTCTCTCCCTCTCTAGCTTTCCCACAGTTCGGGTTGCTATCTCACGTTAGCTCCCTCAGATTGCCCTCAGGGCGTTCAGTCCTGGTCCTTACCCTAAGCAATCCCCCGCGCCTCCCTGTTCAGCCCCCGCTTGTTGGTGGTGGATGAGAGCGTCTGGGCTACCTCTCTACTGAGAGTTGCCATTAGGCATGTAATCTGTGGGTTTTATTTATTTATTTATTTATTTTTCCTCCCAGTTATGTTGCCTGCTGGGATTCCCAAACTCCCCAAAGACCTGCCAATGAGAGGGTTTCCTGGTGTTTGGAAATTTCTCCTCTTTTATGACTCCCTCCCTGGGACAGATCTCTGCCCCTAACTCTTTTGTCTCTCTTTTTATCTGCTGTATTTTGTCCTACTTCCTTCTGAAGACAATGGGCTAACTTTCTGGGTGCCTGGTGTCCTCTACCAGCATTCAGAAGTTGTTTTGTGGAATTTGCTCATCATTCAAATGTTCTTTCAATGAATTTGTGGGGTAGAAAGTGGTCTCCCCATTCTATTCCTCTGCCATCTTCTGACACTGTTTCCACGGTTTCCCCATCTATTTCCCATGAAGTGATGGGACCAGATGCCATGATCTTCGTTTTCTGAATGTTGAGCTTCAAGCCAACCTTTTCACTCTCCGTTTCACTTTCATCAAGAGGCCTTTGAGTTCCTCTTCACTTTTTGCCATAAGGGTGGTGTCATCTGCATATCTGAGGTTGTTGATATTTCTCCCGGCAATCTTGATTACAGCTTGTGCTTCTTCCAGCCCAGCGTTCCTCAGGAAGTACTCTGCATAGAAGTTAAATAAGGAGGGTGGCAATATACAGACTTGACGTACTCCTTTTCCTATTTGGAACCAGTCTGTGGTTCCATGTCCAGTTCTAACTGTTGCTTCCTGACCTGCATACAGATTTCTCAAGAGGCAGAGCAGGTGGTCTGATATTTCCAACTCTTTCAGAATTTTCCACAGTTTATTGTGATCCACACAGTCAAAGGCTGTGGCATAGTCAATGAAGCAGAAATAGATGTTTTTCTGGAACTCTCTTGCTTTCTCCATGATCCAGCGGATGTTGGCAATTTGATCTCTGGTGCCTCTGCCTTTTCTAAAACCTGCTTGTGCATCTGGAAGTTCATGGTTCACATACTGCGGAATCCTGGCTTAGAGAATTTTGAGCATGACTTTACTAGCGTGTGAGATGAGTGCAACTGTGCAGTAGTTTGAGCATTCTTTGGCATTGCCTTTCTTTGGGATTGGAATGAAGACTGACCTTTTCCAGTCCTCTGGCCACTGCTGAGTTTTCCAAATTTGCTGGCATATTGAGTGCAGCACTTTCACAGCATCATCTTCAGGATTTGAAATAGCTCAACTGGAATTCCGTCACCTCCACTAGCTTTGTTCATAGTGATGCTCTCTAAGGCCCACTTGACTTCACATTTCAAGATGTCTGGCTCTAGGTTAGTGATCACGCCATCGTGATTATCTTTGTCGTGAAGATCTTTTTTGTACAGTTCTTCTGTGTATTCCTGCCACCTCTTCTTAATATCTTCTGCTTCTGTTAGATCCATACCATTTCTGTCCTTTATCGAGCCCATCTTTGCATAAATTGTTCCCTTGGAATCTCTAATTTTCTTGAAGAGATCTCTTGTCTTTCCCATTCTGTTGTTTTCCTCTATTTCTTTGCATTGATCACTGAGGAAGGCTTTCTTTTCTCTCCTTGCTATTCTTTGGAACTCTGCATTCAGATGCTTATATCTATCCTTTTCTCCTTTGCTTTTTGCTTCTCTTCTTTTCACAGCTATTTGTAAGGCCTCCTCAGACAGCCATTTTGCTTTTTTGCATTTCTTTTCCATGGGGATGATCTTGGTCCCTGTCTCCTGTACAATGTCACAAACCTCCATCCATAGTTCATCTGGCACTCTATCTATCAGATCTAGTCCCTTAAATCTATTTCTCACTTCCACTGTATAATCATAAGGAATTTGATTTAGGTCATATCTGAATGGTCTAGCAGTTTTCCCTGTTTTCTTCAATTGAAGTCTGAATTTGGCAATAAGGAGTTCATGATCTGAGCCACAGTCAGCTCCTGGTCTTGTTTTTGCTAACTATTTAGAGCTTCTCCATCTTTGGCTGCAAATAATATAATCAATCTGATTTCGGTGTTAACCATCTAGTGATGTCCATGTGTAGAGTCTTCTCTTGTGTTGTTGGAAGAGGGTGTTTGCTATGACCAGTGAATTGTCTTGGCAAAACTCTATTAACCTTTGGCCTGCTTCATTCCAGGCCAAATTTGCCTGTTACTCCAGGCGATTCTTGACTTCTTACTTTTGCATTCTGGTCCCCTATAATAAAAAGGGCATCTTTTTTGGGTGTTACTTCTAAAAGGTCTTGTAGTTCTTCATAGAACCGTTGAACTTTGGCTTCTTAAATTTTACAAATCATTTTGGGGTCAAATAATCTTAACACCCAGTTTATGGATATAATAGATGATATTAATTTTGTATTCTTTAAATTCCTAATTAACTCTCTCAGTTCAGTTCAGTCGCTCAGTCATGAACGACTCCTTGAGATCCCATGAATCACAGCACACCAGGCCTCCCTGTCCATCACCAACTCCCAGAGTTCATTCAAACGCATGTCCATCGAGTTGGTGATGCCATCCTGCCATCTCATTCTCGGTCGTCCCCTTCTCATCCCGCCCCCAATCCTTCCCACCATCAGAGTCTTTTCCAGTGAGGCAACTCATCGCATGAGTTGGCCAAAGTATTTGAGTTTTAGCTTTAGCATCAGTCATTCCTAGATATACTGTTTTCTCCTTTCTTCGTTACACAAAAGAAAAACAATTTTCTAAAATGAAATAAAAGAAAGAGGAAAGAATGATAGGAAAACCCCTGGGCATTATAATAAAAGCTCAGACTTTAAATTTCAGTTAAAATGTTTCACCTTGGAAAATTTTCACACTGCCTTTAGTCTCAGTTTCTTTGTAAAACATCTGAACTATAAATATTACAACAACTCAATGGGTGAGTATATAGAGAGCCTTTATAGAATTTGCACATAATAGATACTTCTTTAATTATGCTTATTGCTATTATTAAACAGGGCTTAAAGTTATAAATTAGGGTTCTTTATAAGGACTGGAAAAGGTCAGTCTTCATTCCAATCCCAAAGAAAGGCAATGCCAAAGAATGCTCAAACTACCACACAATTGCACTCATCTCACACGCTAGTAAAGTCATGCTCAAAATTCTTAAAGCCAGGCTTCAGCAATATGAGAGCCATAAACTCCCAAATGTTCAAGCAGGTTTTCGAAAAGGCAGAAGAACCAGAGATCAAATTGCCAACATCTGCTGGATCATAGAAAAAGCAAGAGAGTTCCAGAAAAACATCTATTTCTGCTTCATTGACTATGCCAAAGCCTTTGACTGGGTGGATCACAATAAACTGTGGAACATTCTGAAAGAGATGGGAATACCAGACCACCTGACCTGCCTCTTGAGGAACCTGTATGCAGGTCAGAAAGCAACAGTTAGAACTGGACATGGAACCACAGACTGGTTCCAAATAGGAAAAGGAGTACGTAAAGTCTGTATATTGTCACCCTCCTTATTTAACTTATATGCAGAGTACACCATGAGGAACGCTGGGCTGGAAGAAGCACAAGCTGGAATCAAGAATCCTGGGAGAAATATCAATAATCTCAGATATGCAGATGACACCACCCTATGGCAGAAAGTGAAGAGGAACTCAAAGGCCTCTTGATGAAAGTGAAAGAGGAGAGTGAAAAGTTTGCCTTGAAGCTCAACATTCAGAAAACGAAGATCATGGCATCTGGTCCCATCACTTCATGGAAAATAGATGGGGAAACTGTGAAAACAGTGTCAGACTTTATTTTTTGGGCTCCAAAATCACTGCAGATGGTGATTGCAGCCATGAAATTAAAAGACGCTTACGCTTTGCAAGGAAATTTATGACCAACCTAGATAGTATATCAAAAAGTAGAGACATTACTTTGCCAGCAAAGGTCCGTCTAGTCAAGGCTATGGTTTTTCCCGTGGTCATGTATGGATGTGAGAGTTGGACTGTGAAGAAGGCTGATCCCCGAAGAATTGATGCTTTTGAACTGTGGTGTTGGAGAAGACTCTTGAGAGTCTCTTGGACTGCAAGGAGATCCAACCAGTCCATTCTAAAGGAGATCAATCCTGGGTGTTCATTGGAAGGACTGATGCTAAAGCTGAAGCTCCCATACTTTGGCCACCTCATGGGATGATTTGACTCACTGGAAAAGACTCTGTTGCTGGGAAGGATTGGGGGCGGGAGGAGACGGGGACGACAGAGAATGAGATGGCTGGATGGTATCACCGACTCAATGGACATGAGTTTGAATGAGCTCCTGGAGTTGGTGATGGACAGGGAGGCCTGGCATGGTGTGATTCATGGGGTTGCAAAGAGTCGGACACAACTGAGAAACTAAACTGAACTGAAACTTTAAACTTAAATTGTCAGACATCTTATGTGCCTTATTCTTTTCTTTGAACATCCCAATAAGTATTATTCAAAGTAGAAAAGCAATTAATTTACAGTCCTCCTAAGAACTTTCCAAATACTGTTAGGAATATAAGATGAAGTCTGTCAAACTATGGATCCCAGAAGGTTAGGAATTGGTCAGCTGTTGGATTGACAATTCCCTTGTTATTCAAAATAGAAGTTCTGTTCACTTCTAGAACTCTTCCTCTAAAGTTGCTGAGAACTGCTTTACATTGTCTAAAGGAAAAGTAACATTCTCTTTGGAACCCTTGCTTGTTTTCCCTCAGTAATGTTTGGCCTATTTTATTTTCACTTTAGCACAATTACTTTAAGACAACAACACATCTGGCCAAGAGCTGCTACCATGTTTAATGCCCTATGAAAAATTAGGCATTTTAGAGGAGTAATTGCTGTGTCGGGCAGCTGGTGGTCAAACTCAAAAACAAAGTTGATCCATTAGTGGTATACCCCACCCTTGGGCAGAATGTCTGTATGTGTGTTCGTACCCTGAAATTTGAAGGCAGTGTCGATTGTTTCTCTACCGAGGTGAGCCTGAAAACTAAGCGTTAGATGACAAATAAGCTGGAACTCTTTGTAGTAATACCAGCCACACTGTCTGCCTTTAACTTTTAGTATGAAGTATTTGAGGGTTGTGATATGATAGATGGATTTTATAAATATTAGTACTTTAATTTCTGAAAAAGTAGATCTCTATATGATGCTTTTATTGCCAGTCTCCAAAGGAAAGGGGTCTGTTCTTCTACTTCTGAAGGTAAGGTACTTCTACTTACTAAGGTAGACATATAATGTATCATCTGTAAAAATGTTCTTTTTCCTCCTCACTCCCTGATTTCAGAATAATGACTTTTGATGTCATATGGGTAAAGAAGCATAGGATATTAGCAGTGGAGGAAATGAAGAACCTTATCTAGTTCAATTTTATGGTTTTAGTGAGGATGAAACTTGAGGCAAAGAAATATTCTGGCCAGTGGGTGAGTGTGGGTGAAAGAGGTCATTACTGGAGCCCTGATGTCCTGGGTGGTATTTTTCCAATTGCTCTTTGTTGCCCCCAGAGAATTATATTGATACTCAGTAGGAAGGTCATAGGTATGTGAGTGGTATGCAGTCCATTTTGCATAAAGAGGGCTCCAGGTCCTTTGGAAAGATCAAAGCTGAAGGTGGATCTTCAGCACTGTGACTGACTCTGCTTTATTTACACACAGAGAGGCACTCAGTAAATGCTATTAGATTGAGGTTAAGTCAGGCATGAGGGGGAAGGAGGAGATTGAAAAAGCCGACCTAAAACTTAATATTCAATAACTCTAAGATCATGGCATCCAGTCCCATCACTTCTTGGCAAATAGAATGGGAAAAGGTGGAAGCAGTGACAGATTTCCTCTTCTTAGGCTGGAAAATCACTGTGAATGGTGACTGCAGCCATGAAATTAGAAGTCGTTTGCTTCTTGGCAGGAAAGTTATGACAAAAATAGACAGTGTGTTAAAAAGCAAAGACATCACTTTGCTGACAAAGGTCCATATAGTCAAGGGTATGGTCTTTCCAATAGTCATGTACGGATGTGAGTCCTGGACCATAAAAAAGGCAGAGTGCCAAAAAATTGATTCTTTCAAACTGTGATGCTGGAGAAGACTCTTGAGAATCCCTTGGAAGGCAAGGCAATAAAACCAGTCAATCTTAAAGGAAATCAATCCTGACTACTCTTTGGAAGGACTGATGCCTGTGCACCACACAGAATAGCCCTGCTCACTACAACTAGGGAGAGCCTGAACACAACAATGAAAACCCAGCACAACCAAAAAAAATAAATCAATAAAAATTTTTAAAATAGTCCAGGATTGAAGCAGACATTAAATAAATATTTTTTTAAAATTTATTTGAATTGCAGAAATGGTTTGTGACCAGCAGTCCACTGAACACTCTTGCTCCTTTCTATAGTAAGTAATTGTGAGTGGGATACAACTGTCCCAACTGAGACATTACTTCCCAGCTCTCCTTACATCCGGCTAAGGTCACATGACACGTTTTCATGACCATGAGGGGAAGTGATGTATGTCACATCAGGGTGGGGGTCATTGAGAATTAGTTTAGCTGTCCTCTTATTTTCTTTCCTCATCTACTAACTGAAAGCAGAACATTCCCAGGCCTCAGTGAGAAGGGGTAACAAATTTACAATATTGGGCATCTGAATCCCCAAATCTCCAATGTGGAAAAAAGCCAATTGTCAACCACAAAGGTCTTCTTTGACTACTACCTGAATGGAAGTAAAATGTTATTGTGTTAGCCCCTGACATTGAAGACTTTATATATTTAGAGTCAGCTTAAAGCATAGGTCAAAGTGAAAATGAAGAGGTTCGATCCAGACAAAATTTACTTCATGAGGAGGCTGTGTGAATCCATGCTCAGTTGAGTCTGACTCTTTTGTGGCCCCAGGGACTGTAGTCCACCAGACTCTTCTGTCCATGGTACTTTACAGGCAAGAATACTGGAATACTCTTTCCTTTTTCCAGGAGATCTTTCCAACCCAGGGATCAAACCTCCATCTCCTGTGGCTCCTGCATTTGCAGGCGGATTTTTTACCACTAAACCACCTGGGAGGCAAAGAAGAATTCCACAAAAGAGACTTTGGACACTGAATGGTAACAAATGTTGTTGATATCAAACAAAGAGTTGTGTAGCTAATGCTCCATCTCTGAGTTATATATACTTCAAGTCATGAACTGGGGATAGTAATCAAAAGGTCAGATATATAAGACTAGCTACAGAGATAAGATTTCTATGACTGGTTAATGGATACTCCACTATCAAGCTGTAATTTTAATCATAATCTCATTACTTGTGATTGTTGCACTCACCTTGCAAGAAGAATTTGGTTCTGTTTCAGAACTTAGAATGGTCTCTATGACCAGTGGGGAAGTGAGTGAGATAGCAGAGAAGACAGACATACAGAGAGAAGGAGAGAAGGAGAAGAAAGGAGCGAGAAAGAAAGAGGAGAAAGACACACACAAGAATAAGTGAGTGAAGAGATTCAGCAAAGTACTGTTAGAGGGAGTAGGCAGAATGAGTGTTGGAAACTTAATGTGGCATCTGCAGATGTCTCCATAAGACCAGGAGGAAGTCATCCCAAGCCAATAAGCATGTCATGGGGAGAAATGAGGATTTAAACTTAATAGCAAATAGATCCAGCAATGCAGCTTTGTAAGAGCTGTAGGGGAGTTTGGTTCTTAGCCCAGAGAGAGCTTAATAGAAGTCAATAATGAAATCATCAAGATGCAAGCATTAAATGCTTAAATGTGCTGTCTTTGCCTTTCATTACAAAGGGTTTGTTTCTCTCCAAGCACAACCTAAAAGTACACAATAGAATCCTTACTCAAAAAAAAAAAAAGTACTCACTTTACAAAAATACAAGTCATCTCGTTTTACCTCTTACTTTCTGGAGGGAAAATAAAAAGAAGCAAAAGGAAATAGTCAAGAGATGGGAGCAAGTAAAAGCCCCAAATGTTAAATTGAAATTCACATTTAAATAAGTTTTCTCTAATTGCATTCATTTAAAAATATTGCTCTTTACCATGATCCTTTCCCTCTCAAAATCTAACAGCAGTGATGACCAGTTTTTAGCACATTTCAATGGCTTATCAACATTTATTTATTAAACTTCACTCCAGATAGGAACATAAATAAATTTTACTTACACAAAGCTAAGACCAAGGATAATTTTTAGTTTAGCATACCTCATGCTAGTGGAAATACTAAGAATAGATCCACTAGTAATTCTCCTGGGAGAATCATAAGGAAAAATATCTCTGTAAAATTACAGATATACAATGCTAACCCTGTTATTACTAGAATTATGATAATATTGTTTTTTAGTAATATATAGGACACTTTTAAAACATCCATTTTATCCATCCATGTATTCATTCAATCAGCATATATTGGAAATCTCCTTTGAATAAGTCATTGCTCTTTGTGTGGTCATTATAGAGATGAATATGAAACAATCTTTGCCATCAAGAAGGTTAGACAGAATCATTTCACTCTCTTTTAAAACTAAACTTCTAAATAAAAAAGGAAAAACCAAAGACTATGGATTACATAGAAGACTACATTATAGTTTACAAAATAAAAAATAATAGCATTTGCATTTTTGAAAATTGCTAAAAGAATAAATCTTAAAAGTTACCATCACAATAAAAAATGTAACTATATATGATGATGAATATTAACTATTGTGATGATCATTTCACAATATATACAAATACTGAATCATGATGCAGTACCCCTGAACTAATATAATGTTATATCTCAATTATGCTTCAAAAAATCAAAATACTTGCTTCCAATAAAAGAAGAAAGAACAGTAGATTTTTTATTTGAATCCACATAAAGATTAGAAAATGAAAGGTAAAGTAAGGGTTTTCATTTTTCATATCTTGTAAAATTATTCCTTTTGAATATCATGGAAAAGTGCTAGGCTGTATCTATTCCTCTTTCAGAGTCCCTTCATCTCCCCCAAGAAAAAAGAACATGAAAGAGAAAAGACACATTAGTAATGTACTTTAAATATAATATACCAGGTGAACAAAGTCAGAAATGGGAATTAAAAACCCTCCTGCTTTACTTGTTTCCTCTTTCCTGGGATTCTAAGGCAAGCATTCAAAAATGAACATCAGGTTCCAAAATGATAGCCACCTGTAAAATTCAAACTACTGATTTTCTCCTTCTATTGACTGGTCAAAGGAGACCACCTGTTTGAACTCATTTATTCCACTATCTGTAGTTCATGAAACTAAAGGGGCGGCACTGAGAAAGAAATCCAGATCACTGAATGAAACGTAAAGTTTGAGAACAAGGTATTTTTTCCCTTTATTTCTACTTTAATATTTTAAAATAGGCATGCAATTTATGTGGAGGAAAGAGAACCAATTTTAAGTGTACATTTTAAAGTGTGTGTGTTAATCGCTTAGTCATGCCTGACTCTTTGCAACCCCACGGACTGCAGTCTGTTAGGCTTCTCTGCCCATGGAATTCTCCAGGCAAGAATACTTGAGTGGATTGCCATTCCCTTTTCCAGAAGATCTTCCCAACCCAGGGATCGAATCGTGGTCTCCTGTATCACAGGCAGATTCTTTACCATTTGAGCTACAGGGAAGTCCTTACAGTTTGATGAGTTTGGATAAATGCTTGTGTTCATATAATCATATAATCTCCCTGATAAAATACAGAACATTTTTATCCCTCCAGAAATTTTCTTTCCCTATCAATGCTTCATCTCTCAGAGACAATCACTGTTCTGATCTCTCTTGTGATAGGCTACTTTTGTCTATTCTATGACTTTATATAAATTAAATCATGTGGGATGTATTCTTTTATGCCTGGCTTCATTCACTCAACCTGATGTGTTTCTGATTCATTTGTGCTATTGCAAGCATCAGTAGTCCAATTCTTTTTATTACTGGGTAATACTCAATTCCATGTCAAGAAGCAACAGTTAGAACCGGACATGGAACAATGGACTGGTTCAAAACTGGGAAAGGAGTATGTCAAGGTTACACATTGCCTCCTTGCTTATTTAACATATGCAGAGTACATCATGTGAAATGCAAGGCTGAATGAAGCTCAAGCTGGAATCAGATTGCCAGTAGAAATATCAATAATTGCAGACATACAGATGACACCACCCTTATGGCGGAAAGCAAGGAGGAACTAAACAGCCTCATGATGAAGGTGAAAGAGGAGGCTGAAAAAGCTGGCTTAAACTCAACATACAAAAAACTAAGATCATGGCATCACTTCACGGCAAATAGATGGGGAGAACAGGAAATGGAAACAGAGACAGACTATATTTTCTTGGGCTCCAAAATCATTGTGGATGGTGACTGCAGCCACTAAATTAAAAGATGCTTGCTCCTTGGAAGGGAATAAATCTAGACAACATATTAAAAAAACAGAGACATCACTTTACTGATAAAGGTCCACATAGTCAAAGCTGTGGTTTTTCCAGTAGTTATGTACAGATGTAGGAGTTGGACGTAAAGAAGGCTCCATGCCAAAGAATTGATGCTTTTGAATTGTGGTGCTGGAGAAGACTACTGAGAATCCCTTGGACAGCAAGGAGATCTAACCAGTCAATTCAAAGAAAATCAACCCTGAACATTCATTTGAAGGACTGATGCTGAAGCTCCAATATTTTGGTCACCTGATGCAAAGAGCTGACTCATTGGAAAAGACCCTCATGCTGGGAAAGATTGAGGGCAGGAGAAGAAGGGGACGACAGAGGATGAGTTAGCTGGATGGCATCATCAACTCAAAGGACATGAGTTTGAGCAAACAGAAAGATAGTGAAGGACAGGGAAGCCTGGCATCTTGCAATCCTTGGGTTGGGGAAGAGTCAGACACAACTGAGTGACAACAACATCAAATGCTCAGTTGTAGAAAGAGCACAATGCTTCAACTTTCAGCAGTTGATGTATGTAGAAGTAACTTCCGTTCTTTTTACTATAAAGAATACACCTCATATGAAAATTCCTTTTCAAGTACTTTTGTGTACATATATTTATATTTCTCTTGGCAGTAGAGTTGCTGGGTCATAGGTTAAATATATGTTCAGCTGTACAAGAAACTGCTAAAGATTTTTCCAAATGGGAAGTGATTTAAAATTCTCACCAACAGTAAATAAGAGGTCCATTTTCTTGTATGCTTGCCAACACTTGGGGTTGTAGTTTTTTTTTTTTATTATTATTTTTATTTTAGTCATTTTAATGTGTATTTAATGTGTATTG
The DNA here is from genome assembly GCF_049115385.1 of Moschus berezovskii. Taxonomy (NCBI): domain Eukaryota; kingdom Metazoa; phylum Chordata; class Mammalia; order Artiodactyla; family Moschidae; genus Moschus; species Moschus berezovskii. The sequence continues at coordinate 119,784,483 of NC_142463.1, forward strand.
AATGGTATTTCACTAAGGTTTTCGCTTGCATTATCATGGTTAATAATGATGTTGGCCATTTCACATGGCCAATCCTCTACCTCCTATCATGAAACATATGTTCAAGCTTTTTGATAATTTTTAATAGGATGTTTGTCTTATTTATCTTATTATTGACTTACAGGTTTAAAAAATATACTCTAAATATGTGCCCATTTTCATATACATGTATTGCAAATAATTTTCTCAATTTGTGGGATGCTTATTCATTTTCTTAATTATGTCCTCTGACAGAGATTTTTTTTTTTATTTTGACAAATTCCAATTTATATATTTTTAAGTTGTGGGTCTGTTGCTTTTTATGTCTTAAGAAATCTTTACCTAATTTAAGGTTGCAATGGGATTCTCTTATGTTTTCTTCTTACAGTTTTATATGATCCATCTCAAATTAATTTTTGTGTATGGTGTGAGGTAGGGTGTCAAAGTTAAAGGGAAATAAAGCCCTTCTTCTGATCACTGAGAACTGAATTCAATATATGTTAGGTGTGAACTCACATATATAAGTAAATATATAAAATATTATGATTTATTGCTATCTTTGGATACATGTAGAATCAAAACATTTAATCTATCACAGCTGATAAAATTTCAGGGGTACAAAAATCATTAGGTTATGACCACTTCTGCCAGGAGTGAGGATAAGAGGTCAAGGTTAATAAGTAGTTGGGAACATTTTTGACATGCTAGTAAAAAATAATATCATCAGATCAATAACCTGAGAAGCAAGAAGAACAAGCTGGCCATACAAGAAGACTTCAACCTACTTAGATTAAAGGGTTTGGCTAAAATCCCAAGGAATGACCAATTCATCTCCATAAATCTCTGGGAGGTAAACAAGGAAAAAAAAATCATTAGACTTGAATTTATGCTTGGAGAAAATATGTTGCATCTAATAACAATGTGATTGTTGGGTATAATCTGGGTATGATGATACCTAGACATATGATTCTGGGTATGATCCCAGATTGGAAATATAATCAGGCAAAAACAACATATTAGCTCTGAGTTCAATATCATATAGGAGGATAAAGCTATAATGTACGTATACATAAAAATCTTGTAAAAGTTTTTTAAAAAACAAGAATTATTTGAGCATATGTTGTAAATAATTATTTATGGTCTTAGGTTGGAAAGGCTAACAGAGTTTTTGTCAAGAGAACACACTAGTCAGAGCAAATACCCTCTTACAACAACACAAGAGACAACTCGATACATGGATGTCACTAGCTGGTTAATACCAATATCAGATTGATTATATTCTTTGTAGCCAAAGAGGGATAAGCTTGATACAGTCAACAGAAACAAAACCAGGAGCTGACTATGGCTCAGATCATGAACTCCTTCTTGAAAAATTCAGACTTAAATTGAAGAAAGTAGGAACCACTAGGCCATTTAGGTATGACCTAGATCAAATCCTTTATGATTATACAGTGAAAATGACCAATTCAAGGGATTAGATCTGATAAACATAGTGCCTGAAGAACTATGGATGGAAATTCGTAATGTACAGGAGGCAGTGATCAAAATCATCCCCAAGAAAGAGAAATGCAAAGCAAAATGGTTGTCTGAGGAGGCCTTACAAATAACTGAATAAAGAAGAGAAGTGAAAGGCAAAGGAGAAAAGGAAAGATATACCCATTTGAATGCAGAGTTCCAAAGTATAACAAGGAGAGATAAGAAAGCCTTCCTTAGTGATCAGTGCAAAGAAATAGAGGAAAAAACCAGAATGAGAAAGACTAGAGATCTCTTCAAAAAAATTAGAGAAACCAAGGGAATATTTCATGCAAAGATGGGTACAATAAAGAATAGAAATGGTATAAGCCTAATAGAAGCAGAAAATATTAAGAAGAGTTAGCAAGAATACACAGAACTAGACAAAAAAATCTTAATGACCTAGTTAATCGCAATGGTGGGATCACTCACCTAGAAGCAGAAATCCTGGAGTGTGAATCCAAGTGCGTCTTAGGAATTATCACTACTAACAAAGCTAGGGGAGGTGATGGAATTCTAGATGAACTATTTCAAATCCTAAAAGATGGTGCTCTTAAAGTGCTGCACTCAATATGCTAGCATACTGGAAAACTCAGCTGTGGCCATAGGACTGGAAAAGGTCAGTTTTCATTCCAATCCCAAAGAAAGGCAATGCCAAAAATGTTCAAACTACTGCTCAATTACACTCATTTCACATGCTAGCAAAGTAATGCTCAAAATTCTCCAAGTTAGGCTTCAACAGTATGTGAACTGAGAACTTCCAGATGTTCAACCTTGATTTAGAAAAAGCTGAGGAACCAGAGATCAAATTGTCAACATCTGTTGGATCATAGAAAAAGCAAAAGAATTCCAGAAAAAGATCTACTTCTGCCTCATTGACTATGCTAAAACCTTTGACAGTATGGATCACAACAGACTGGAAAATTCTTAAAGAGATGAGAATACCAGACCCTCTAACCTGACTTCTGAGAAACCTGTATGCAGGTCAAGAAGCAACAATTAGAACCAGACATGGGACAATGGACAGGTTCCAAATTGGGAAAGGACTATGTCAAGGCTATATATTGTCTCCCTGCTTATATGACTTATTTGTAGACTAAATCATGCCAAATGCCAGGCTTGTTGAAGCACAAGTTGGAATCAAGGTTGCCAGAAGTATCAGTAACCTCAGATATGCAGATGACACCATGCTTACAGCAGAAAGTGAAGAGGAACTAAAGAGTCTCTTGATGAAGGTGAAAGAGGAGAGTGAAAAAGCTGGTTTCAAATTCAGCATTCAAAAAATTATAATCATGGCATCCGGTCCCATCACTTCATGACAAATAGATGGTAACAATGGAAAGAGTGACAGATTTTATTTTCCTGGACTCCAGGATCAGTGTAGATGGTGACTGCAGACGAAACTAGAAGATACTTGCTCCTTGGAATAAAATCTGTGACAAAACTAAACAACATATTAAAAAGCACAGACATTACTATGCTCAGTAAGGTCCATATAGTCAAGGCTATGGTTTTTCCAGTAGTCAGGTATGAATGTGAGAGTTGGACCATAAAGAAGGCTGAGCTCTGAAGAATTGATGCTTTTGAACTGTGGTGTTGGAGAAGACTCTTGAGAGTCCCTTAGACAGTAAGGAGATCAACCCAGTCAATCCTAAAGGAAATAAACCGTGAAAAACAGATGCTTAAGGTGAAGCTCTAGTACTCTGGCCACATGATGAGAAGAGCCAACTTATTAGAAAAGACCCTGCTGCTGGGAAATACTGAAGGCAGGAGGAGAAGGGGATGACAAAGGATGAGATGGTTGGATAGAATACTGACTTGATGGACATGAATTTGAGCAAGCTCTGGGAGATGGTGAAGGACAGGGAAGTTTGCATGCTGCAGTTTGTGGGGCTGCAAAGAGTTGGACAGGACTGAGCAACTGAACTAAACTGAAGGAGTGACACGGGCCGCAAAGGGACAACTGAGTGACAGAACAGCAACAACAAATTCACGTCAGACTACTAATGTAGGTGTGTAAATCAATTCTAATTTTGTTCTGAAACACATTTTACTCTACTATCTGTTCATTGCTATGAGACTACATCATGATCTATATATTTCCCTCTATATCATTATCCAGTTTGTCTATACCAACTGTACCACTACACCTTACCCTGATTTTTGTTTTTGTCTTTTTCTTTCTCTTGGGAAAAACATGACAAAATGATTTAGTAGAAGTTCCTCTAGTTTGCTGAAATATCTTCATGAAATTATTTAAAACTGTAAAATAAAATAATTTAAAGGATCTAAAAGGTCTCCTAAAGTAGAATTCTCATAAATGATATAAATAGAATATTCATGCTTAAATGAAGTTGGAATGTCTATTAAATACAAATAAGTGGGATTTTGCATTAAAATATTTCAGAGACATTGAAATGATACTATGTCTTAGGTACAGTATGTCTATGTTTCTCAAATATATTTGACCACAGATCATTTTATTAGCATAGTCTGGACTAGCCTATTATTTACATTTTCTGGAACAGTGTCCTTAGGGGCACAGTTTGAGAACTGATGTTCTGGTCTAGACCAACGTGTAATATGCCTGAGTCCCCAGCTTTTACAATCTGTAATGCTCACAGAAATTTTAATTTTCCCTTACATACCTTTTTAGCCATCATACAACACTAATGAAGAAAGACCCAATGAAATTTGATGATTCCATAGTGAATTTTGGTGGGCTTCATATTGGTTTATAGCAAACTTCACTGTTCAAACCTCATTCAGTAGCCCCTAGCATAATAGCTTGTCAAATCACAATGTAATTCATTCTTTTTCCCCCCTTGAACCTGCTGGAAGAGTTAGTATGTAAATTTCAACCTATTTTTAAGGGTTATTTTCACTCAAGTGAAATCTATCAAGGAAGGAGGGTTATTTTTACAGCATACAGCAACTGCTGATCACCATGGCAACCGGCCTGGTGAAATGCAATAAAGCATCCCTCTGTTATCGTAAACACAAAAGGGAAACACTGAAATCTAAAAGAAAGGCAATTATTGTAGGGGAAAGAAACAACACGCCGATGGAACATTTGCAATATTGTGTGACTTCACCCAGCAAGACAATATTTCCAAAGCTAGCCATGTCCAGACTTTGGGCTCTTCTTGTTAGGATTGAACAAAGGTTAGGCAGAGTCCTTGAAAGAACTAAAGATGTTTTCATTTCTAAATGACAAAATCCCACACATTATTTCAAACCAATATAAACTATTTTTTTTCCTTTTCTCGTTTCTTAAAACATGAAATAGTCTTAGAAAATATAGACATTAGGGAGGAGGATAAAATACGCATATCAGTCTGGTTTTCTTTGGGGAAATATTTTCTTCTTGGCTGTGGAATTGTGTATAGAGAATAAAAAGAATAGTCTGCAGAGATCACAACATTTCTTTAGTAGAACTTCTCCTCTTTTAATAGTCTTTTAATAGAATTCCTAGTAACTTTCAAGCAGATGAAAGAAGAGCCACTAAATTACTAAAATTTAGATTCAGTAAGCTCTGAGAATCATGTAAAATCCAGGGAGTCAAGAGTATTGGAAGACATATAAATTGAGATAGGTTGAAACATAAAATTTTTGTGCCTATATTGTAGATTGGGGAATTGAGATCCATAAATGTTTGTGTTAAATATGAGCTGATTACAAAGAGTGGCCTGGAATTGTAGAAGGAGCACCAAGAATCAAGAATTAAAAGAATTCAATATCAAGAATTAAAAGACTAAAAAAACAAGTCATTTTATATTTTGAAGATCTGTTTCTGCACCTACCTGTATCCCTAGAATCAGTTTTCCTCTTCCCCACAAGGATCACCTTCAACTAGTCTATTTAGGAATGAGGGAGGATCACCTCGTCTTGGGCTTCCCTGGTGGCTCAGACTGTAAAGAATCCACTTGCAATGCAGGATACCCGGGTTCAATCCCTGGCTAAGGAAGATCCCCTGGAGAAGGGAAAGGATGCCAAGAGTTGGACAGGACTAAGTGACTAACACTTTCACTTGGGGCTTCCCAGGTGATGCTAGAGGTAAAGAACCCACCCGCCAATGCAAGAGACAAGAGATACGGGAGGGATCCCTGGGTCTGGAAGATTCTCTGGAGGAGGGCATGGAAACCACTCCAGTATTCTTGCCAGAAGAATCACATGGCATCCTTGGGATTCCATGGAGCCTGGCTGAGTACAGTCCATATGGTTGCAAAGAGTCAGACACAACTGAAACGACTTAAAACACATGCACGTATGGACGTCTTTTGTCTACTACCAGGCTATGATGTTGACCACTGCTCCAAAGCATTTCTGTCGGCACTATTCACTTCAATATTCATGGCCTGGAGATCCCAGCACATGCTCTCCCCTGACACAGGTCTGCCCCTTCTATGTGGAGCTTTGTGGAGGTGGGCAGGGAGTTTTCCTTCAAATGACTACCACTCAAGAGTTTGGGTTTATTGATTTTACTATTTGCGTAAAACTAAAGGGAATTACATCATGTGAAACAAGACCGTAAAACTGGCAAGTCATACATTTATAGTTCAAAGAGAAAGTACCCAAGGTTAAATGCTTCGTGTGAACAGTTCAGTTATGAAACTTGCCATGTGGCCTGGAATTCTCTTTGGAAAAAATCACCTTTATTTTTTGTCTTCTAATTTTCACCATGTATCTCCAACCTCTTTGCAAGGTCTACTTCCTACTTATTTAAGCTGGCTCATTCCAAGATCCTTCCTCCTGCCTCCATCATTATTCATTCAAAAAATAGTAAGTGCTTACTATTTGCCAAATAAAAGTCCATATCTTGGTGATACATCAGTGAAAAAGATAAAAATCCAAGCCTCATGAAGCTTGTAATAAGGTAAATGGGCAAAACAGAAATAAATCAAATGTGTAGCAATTGGTGAAAGTAAATTGTATGGGGTAAAACAAAGCAAGCAAGAAAGCTGGTGAATACAGAGGTAGAGGGGAAGATAAAAATTTTAACAGGGTACTTAAGGGAGGTCGATCCTGGGTGTTCATTGGAAGGACTGATGCTAAACCTGAAACTGCAATACTTTGGCCACCTCATGTGACGAGTTGACTCACTGGAAAAGACTCTGATGCTGGGAAAGTTTGGGGGCGGGAGGAGAAGGGGACGACCGAGAATGAGATGGCCGGATGGCATCACCGACTCTGTGGACATGAGTTTGAGTGAACTCTGGGAGTTGGTGATGGACAGGGAGGCCTGGCGTGCTGTGATTCATGGGGTCACGGAGAATCGGACATGACTGAGCGACTGAACTAACTAACTAACTAAGAAAGATTATGCAGAGAGGGTGACTTCTCAGTTAATACCTGAAGGAAATGAGGAAGCAAAGCACATAAAAATAGACCAATGAATATTCTAGATTAAATGAACAAAATTGCAAGGGTGTTGAGATAGAAGTCCTAGGATGTTCTAGAAGGCTCATGTGGCTAGAACACAGTGAGCAAACAGAAAAACTGTTCATGTGATGAAATGAAGTAGATGAGCAGCTTCTGCGTATTTACATATATCATGTGTGTGTCTATATAATGTATATCATTGTATATGATAAGCGTATTCATATGCACATATGATACATACATATTAACAATAAATATGTCATATATAATAAATATATATGTATATATAAACCCTATACGTGCTTAGGTTTTAAAGGTAGAAGCAAAGTCATCTGCTTTATTTTCTAATGGGACAACTTTGACTTTTGTTTTGAGAATATATTGTAGAAAGGCAGAGAGTCTAATTTACAGGCTCTTAGAATAATCTGAGAGACAGCATTGGCTGGATAAAGAAGAAAGTGGAGAAAAGGAGGAATAATTTTCTTTTATAATTATGTTAGTGTACACCTACATGTGTAAAGCACAGACTATAGCATTTCCTGATGGCTTTCTAAGCCTGTGTTATAGTACCTAAAATAATGTCTCAGTGGTTCAGGCAAGATGGTCTAGCTTGACCTGCTTGCGTTAAGTTCCATAACTATTTCAGAGTGGGAGATAGCACTTCAAATCTAGTCATCTTTTAAGTTTTCTCACTAATGGGAAAATAAAATTTACTTAATATATTTGTTTTTAAATTTTAAAACATATTTCTTTATTCTAAATATTAGGTCTCTTTTTCTTACACACACACACTAACCCATCCACCTCTATGTATACATCTCAAATGCACATGGACACACATACATGTACACACCCTCACAAGGACAGACAGAAATCCAGAGATATGATTTGCTATAAACTAGTGCATTACAAAGTGTGTCCACTGATGATTGATGGTCTTCAGAATATGACCTAAAGGTGGACAGATGCAGGAAAAAAGGAAGGAAACAATTTTCTTCACTTGCATTTCACAAATTTGAAATGTAAACTTGTGATATTTTCAAAGCCTTTGATAGATACTTAAAACAGACACTTTTTTTTTTTTTAAGAATCTGAACATACATTCAGGATCTGCTTTGGGAAGTTCAACCCCACTGAAATTCAGTTAAAAAGGTATAGTTCATTTCAGGCAATATATTGTCTTTGTATTTCCATGTTAATGCTTACTTTTGTTAGATTTGCAGTTCTTTTGTGGTGCAGTGTGCCCAGAATTCTCAAAAAAATGGACAAAAGACTCAGGTATGTCTTTTGGAAACAGGAAAGATTAATAAAAGTAGAAATTCTGAAGAGTAGAAGACATAATTAGGCAAACTTGAACAGGATTTCAGTATATACTGCTACAAGTATATCTGTGAGTGCAGTGATATTATTTTGAAGGGGCATCAGCATAAAAAAAGCAAACACCAAGCACCAAGTATGATGATGAATTTCTGGAAAATGGATCTTATTGGACTGCAGATGTTATTCTCAAACAGTAGTATGAAGACATTGATGTTTTTGCATGACTACAGAAGGAAGCATAGCAATTTTTCTAGGAAAGTGATTGATTATTCTCCCCCTGAACAAAATTAAATAATATTTTTTAGTAAAAAAAGAAGAAAATTTTTGCTTATGTGGAAAAGAAGAAAATGCCAGAGGTATGATTCAAAGTGACACCCCTTGGATCAGTGCACATCCTGTGTGGGTTCAGGTCATGTTTTTACTGTGAAACTTGTGAAATGTTAATGACAAAGTGATTCCTTAGAGATAACTCAGAATAAAGCATTAGCAATTTTGAAATCAAAAGGCACCATCTGGACATTACAAAATATCAGTGACACAAAGTGAATGAGCAAATGCCATCATTTATGTCTGGGGCAGGTATTTGCTTTATATGTGGGTGAAATGACAGGTGTGCAGAGTCTGAAACAGCTCCTGACACATACCTGGTAAAGGAGAAGGATTAGGAAACGATTTTTTGTAAGCCAAAGAGGATCCATGAGACAGCAAATATAATGGTTTTGATTACTTTGTGAGATAGAATATAAACAGAAAATAATGCATTGTGATCAATAATAGCAGAAAAACAGGTATGCAAATAAAATAGATATATCCCAAGGCCATTCCACACAATTTTATTTCCAGAATTACTTGTTGGCCAATCTACAACTCATTATCCTAATGTGTTTTTGAAGGAAATAGGGAATTGCAACTATGATCAAATGACATGAACTTCCTTTTTTGCCTCCAGCATGTCAGTATAGACCATATCTAAAATTTCATGTGCCTTGTTCTAGTGGTCTAACTTAGTATAAAGTGTGTGACTATCACTTTGGATGAAAATATTTAAATTTTTTAAATGTTGAGTTTAAGATATTAACAATTTTAAAAAAGAAATCCAAACTATGGTGCAAACATTTCAACCACCATGTTTTTACTTTTGTCACTGTTTGATATTTATCACTTAAAGACCAGATCAATTCACCATTATATATAATATTTTGAAATATCAGAATACTGCAGTAATTATGGGAAGGCATAATTTCCAGAGTTCAGCAAACTGAAGACTGAAACATTAAACCTCCCTGCATTTTAGTGTGATGGGTTCTTCACCTTAGCACACCTTTAATGCTATGGGTCCTTTATCTTCACTATAGTATCTGTCAAGTATTATAAAATAATATATCAGTTTCTGGGCCTTTGTTTGATTTGAACATCCAGAACTCACTGACAGAACCACCAATATATGTTTACTCTTCACAGTAATCTTATATGTGTAAATTAGCATTTTTTACATTAATAGAAGAGTAAGAAAATAAATAAGATGTGAAAAATTACATAACTAACATATTGAATAGGCATGGACTTGTTTTGACTTTTCACTATGACTTTAATATTTATTGTATAAAGAAAATATTTCCTCCATGAACTTGGGTTTAAAAAAAAAAAAGTGTATGTGTGATGGAGGTGGGGTAGGAGGATTTAGTTCCATGACTCTTATGTTTTCTGTTTACTAACAGAGAACCCTTGGTTTCTGTAGCTCATAAACACCGTCTCAGTTCATGAATAAGTCTCTAAAGTCTAAAATTTGTTTCATGACAAATCTCTCCACAAACGGCCTTCCTGTATACAGTCTGCTTACAGAGCTAGAGAAGTTAGCTGGTTCTTCTATTTCCTTGGTTAACATTGCCTCTCCTGCTTCTACTTGATACTTGTTTCAACCATCCCTGAGGGAAAGAAAACTGAAGGAAAAGCCCCAGTTCAACTTGGGCAGAGCAGTTGTCTTCCAGCTTTGGGGCTCTTTATGGAAAGAGGATAGACGGAGGACTGTCTCTTGGATCTGTTTTATAAAGACTACTTCCCTGGGTGTGACTTTTGGCTGCAGCTTTTGTAACTGGGACAGAACTCCCCTTAAGGCAGCCTTTCTCTCCTCATCTCCTGGTTTACTCCATACCTAGAATCTGTCTGTTGAAACTTCATTGCCATTTCCAGGTGATCCTGAGGAGCAGGATGTAAAATTTCTCCAAGTTGGTGCTTGTTTTCCTACTGCTGGTCACATGTGTCCCACCAAAAACACTCATACATTACGGCAACTTACTTTGAAAATTTGCAATTTGTTCTGGCCTCACACTTCGGATTTCGGCATGTATTTCATCTTGGTTTCTTGGCAAAGCTTCAATTGTAGCACTTCCTACAATTTCAAATAATAATTTTCCTTTAATTCATGGCCACTAACCTCAAGCAGACTGTTAGGGTTATTCAGCTGTCTTACATTTCTCTTGTCAGTTCACTGTTCAGTGTTCTAAATAAATATTTCACACCTCCCTCACACATCTCAAACTATCACAATATCTCTCCCCTTCATTCTCAACTGATGACATTTCTCCTTGGACCACTGAGAAAATAGAACCAACCGACTAAGAACTTCTACCGGTGGACCAAATCATCTCTCTATATACCGATATTATGTTTTGCTTCCCTAACCATTAAATGAATAAACATTTTCCACCCTTATCTTCATTTATTTTCTGTATTTCAACTCATCTGCTTCTTTCTTTTTTCCCTTAAATAACTTCATATTTAAATAACTTTTCTGGGTTAAATGTTTTTAAAAGCCTCATAAAAATTAGCAAGAAGTCATTATTATACATATAGATTTTTATTCTTCCCAATTATTTTAAAATTATACAGATTTGCTTGTTTATAAAAGTTTTGAAATTGATGTGCATGACACAGTAAGTCTGGCTAGTGTTAAAGTTAAGGAGAAATACCCACATTTCTTTAAATTTCACAATTATATTTTGGGGGAGATTTTTTTCCTAGTTATTTTGACTTGTAAGCTTTATGTTAATAATTCAAGACATCCATAGCAGAACAACAGAGACCAGCTATGCACAAGGTCTAAGATATTAATTAGTTTTTACATATTATTAATATAAGGGCATAAGTTAGTGAGATCTTTTTATTGAAATCATATGATGACATCTATTTCAACCCATCTACTTCTAAAATGACACCACTCTTCAATTTTCTATCCTCTTTCCAGTGCTATCTAAATTTTCCACCCATCTAGGCATGCTTAACAATATACAAACATGCCCCTTCCAGCTTTATGTACTGCTTTACTATTTTTTTTTTTTTTACCCCTCTCTGCAGAAGCTTCTTAAAAGCGATTTTCCATACTTTCTGTCTCACTTTTGTTCTTTCCAGTTTTTCTTGAATCAACTCCAATTAGGCTTTTATCACTCCCTTCCAACAAAACTGATCTTAGGAAGGTTACTAATAGCTATGCCTCTAAATTATTTTAACTTGACCTAAAAGCATTTGACACTAGATTTGTCCTACCTCTATGAATTACTCTCTTCACTTGGCCTCATGATATCACTCTGTCTTGGCTGTCCTCCTTTTCCATTGGCTGCTTCTCCTCTGTCTCCTTTATTGGCTTCTCCTTGTCTTATTAACTGTGTGTGACCTTGTGCAAGTTACTTAACCCTTCTGACTGTCTTCATCTGAAAAACAGGATGAACAGTAATATCTGACTTATTAGATTGTTTTGAGGATTAAATGAACTAAGGTATTTAAAGTGGTTAGTGCCTTGTACAAGAGCACTGTGTACGTTAGATTTTGTCATATCACCGTCAACATCATTATCATCCTGACCACTTATGCCACAGTGGCTCCAGGACTTGGTGCTCAGAACTTCTTCTTTTTCCTAGCCCTGTCATTCTTTAAGTGATTGCATCAACTTTATGACACTAATTACCATGAAGCACTTGATAATCCCCAAAGTCATGCTTCTATTTATTTCTCCTATGATTTCTAGAATCATATATTTAAATTTCTCTCTACTCAACATCTCCACGTGATGCTCCTAAGCCATTTCATGCAAATTTCTGATTCTTGCCCCAAACCTAAATCTGCCATGAATTGTACCTTCTCCCTAATTTGCAACTCTATTCCATTGCTCAGGCCAAAACACTGAACTATTCTTTGTGGCCTCTCCAACTACATTTTTTTTAGGTAAATAATTTACATTAGAATGCTAAGCATAATTAGTGGAATAATACAAATATTCCAGTTATGTTAAACTTGAGTTTTGGAGGTGGTAAGTTAACATAATATCAAGAATTCCCAGTCATGGCCTAATTAACCAGAAATTTTATCAGTCAAAAACCTCTTCGCAGATCTGATCACTGCAAGTCCTTCTGTTATCCTCATCTTGTTGGCAACCAACGTTTGCTGATTGACATACTGGATGTCAAGTGCGATTTTTTTTTTTTTTTTGGTGACTCTAGAAACCTATTCATTTGCATCACAATGTTAGAATTTGGCTGTCCTTTGTGAACTTAAAACATTTAACATACAAACATTGCTTAACAGCTTAGAGGTTCCTTTACCCTTGAAGACTGATGTTCTGCAGCACCTAGGAATGGGTCCGCTGAGGTTGGATCTCCACGAAGGCCCAATCCTGCCAGTAATTTAAGATTTATTTTTCTTTCTTCTTCTTCTTCTTCTTTTTTTTTTTTACTGAAGTATGGCATCCGGGCCCATCACTTCATGACAAAAAGATGGGGAAACAATGAAAACTGTGACAGACTTTATTTTGGGGGGCTCCAAAATTATTGTGGATGGTGACTGCAGCCATGAAATTAAAAGACCCTTGCTCCTTGGAAGAAAAGCTATGACCAACCTAGACAGCAAAAAGCAGAGACATTACTGTGCCAACAAAGGTCCATCTAGTCAAAGTTATGGTTTTTCCAGTAGTCATGTATGAATGTGAGAGTTGGACTATAATGAAAGCTGAGCACCAAAGAATTGATGCTTTTGACCTGTGGTGTTGGAGAAGACTCTTGAGAGTCCCTTGGACTGCAAAGGGATCAAACCAGTCCACCCTCAAGGAAATCAGTCCTGAATATTCATTGGAAGGACTGATGCTAAAGCTGAAACTCCAATACTTTGGCCCCCTGATGCAAAGAACTGACTCATTGGAAAAGATGCTGCTGTTGGGAAAGATTGAAGGTAGGAGGAGAAGGGGACGACAGAGGATGAGATGGTTGGATGGCATCACCAACTCGATGGACATGAGTTTGAGCAAACTTGGGGAGTTGGTGATGGACAGGGAAGCCTGACATGCTGCAGTCCATGGGGTCTCAAAGAGTCGGACATGACTGAGCGACTGAACTGAACTGATAGTTGCTTTACAATGTTCATGAACTCATTTGTTAATCAGAAATAGAGACACAGATGAAAAGAACAAATCTATGGATACCAAAGTGGGGGGAGTGGGATGAATTGGAAAATTAGGATTTACATATACACACTATGCGACGAGTTGACTCACTGGAAAAGACTGTGATGCTGGGAAAGGTTGGGGGCGGGAGGAGAAGGGGACGACGGAGAATGAGATGGCTGGATGGCATCACCGACACTGTGGACATGAATTTGAGTGTACTCTGGGGGTTGGTGATGGACAGGGAGGCCTGGCGTGCTGTGATTCATGGGGTCGCAGAGAGTCGGACACGACTGAGCGACTGAACTGAACTATGTATAAAATGATATATATGATAACTAATGAGAATTTACTGTATAGCTCAGGGAACTCCACTCTGTGGTGATGTAAATGGGAAGGAAATCAAGAAAAGTTGTTGTATATGTATCTGTATAGCTGATTCACTTTGCTCTACAGTAATTTAGTACTTTTGATTGCAAGATTCTACTACAGTGCATAGAACCCTGCCTTCTGCTTTGGAAAAATTGTCCTTCTGCCTAGAGTTAATTTTTCTTAGCATATGAGAATTGTACTTTATTGAACCTCTCTGCATGGGTCTAGGAAATATTTTGTGCCTCAGGTCAAGAATGTTTGGTCAATGAAATGGGTGCACTATAGAATCTGGTCTGAGACTTTTGTTCATGATAAGCAGATATCATGTGAGGTTGTGAAAATACAACTATTCCTTCACAACTTTAGACTTTTGTTATTGTTGTTGTTCAGTTACCCACTCATGTCCAGCTCTTTGTGACCCCATGGACTGCAGCATGCCAGTCCTCCCTATTGATTCCCATCTCCTGGAGTTTGCCCAAGTTCATGTTCATGGCATCAGTGATGCCATCCAGACATCCCATCCTCTGACACCCTCTTCTATTTCTGCCCTCAATCTTTCCCAGCATCAGAGATGTTTCCAATGAGTTGTCTGTTCACATCAAATGACCAAAATATTGGAGCTTCAGCATCAGTCCTTCCAGTGAATATTCAGGGTTAATCTCCCTTAAGATTGACAAGTTTGATCTCCTTGCTGTCCAAGAGACTTTCAGGAGTCTTCTCCAGGACCACGGTTTGAAGGCATCAATTCTTTGGTATCCTGCTTTCTTTACGTTTGTCTTCACTTTCCTGCTAAGAAGCAGTTGTCTTCTGATTTCATGGCTGCATTCACTGTCCACAGTGATTTTGGAGCCCAAGAAGAGGAAATGAGTCACTATTCCACTTTTCCCCCTTCTATTTGCCATGCGGTAATGGGTCTGAATACCTTGATCTTAGCTTTTTTAATATTTAGTCTTAAGTTGGTTCTTTCTCTCTCCTCCTTCACCCTCATTAAGAGGCTTTTTAGTTCCTCTTCACTTTCTGCCATTAGAGTGGTATCATCAGCATATCTGAAGTTGTTGATGTTTCTCCCACCTATCTTGATTCCAGCTTATAACTCACCCAGCCCAGCATTCCTCGTGATGTGCTCAGCACATAGGTTAAACAAACAGGGTGGCAGCAGACAGCCCTATCATACTCCTTTCTTGATCTTGAACCAATCAGTTGTTCCATACAGGGTCCTAACTCTTTTTTCTTGACCTGAATACAGGTTTCTCAGGAGACAGGTAAGATGGTCTGGTATTCCCATCTCTCTAAGCGTTTTCCACAGTTTGTCATGATCCAGACTCAAAGGCTTTAGTGTAGTCGATAAAACAGAGTTAAGTATTTTTCTGAAATTCCCTTGCTTTCTCTATAATCCAGTGAATGTTGGTGATTCGATCTCTAGCTCCTCTTCCTTTTCTAAACTCATCTTGGACATCTGGAAGTTCCTGGTTATGATGATGCTGAAGCGTAGCATGCAAGATTTTAAACAAAACTTTACTAGCATGGGAGATGAGCATAATTGTCTGAAGGTCAGCACATTCTTTGGTACTACTCTTCCTGGGAATTAGGATTAGGATTTTCCTTTTCCAGTCCCGTGGCCACTGCTGGGTCTTCCAGATTTGCTGACATAATGAATGCAAAATCTTGATGGCATCATCCTTTAGGGATTTGAATTGTTCTGCTGGAATTTTATCGCATCCACTAGCTTTATTAACAGCAGTGATTCTTAAGGCCCACTTGACTTTGCACTCCAGAATGTCTGGCTCTGGGTGACTAACCACATCATCATAATAATCCAGTTCATTAAGATCTTTTTTATACAGTTCTTCCACGTATTCTTTCCATCTCTTCATGAGCTCTTCAACATCTACTAAATTTCTACCACTTTTATCCTTTACTATGCCTTCTTTGGGTGGAATGCTCCCTCGATGTTTCCAATTTTCCTGAAGAGATCTTAACCTTTTGTTGTTTTCTTCTGTTATTATGCACTGTTCATTGAAGTAGACCTTCTTGCCTCTCCTAGCTGTTCTCTGGAATACTGCGTTTAATTGGAAGGACCTTTCCCTCTCTCCCTCGCTTTTCACTTTTCTTCATTCTTCCACTATTTGTAAAGCCTCCTCAGGTAACCAGTTTGCCTTATTGCTTTTTTTTTCCTTTGGGGTAGTTTTGTTCGCCACTTCCTGTACAATCTTATAGACTTCTGTTCATAGTTCTTCAGGCACACTGTTAATTAGATCCAGTCCCTTGAATCTGTTTGTTACGTCTACTGTGAATTCATTTGGAATTTGATTTAAGTCATACCTGGCTGTCCTAGTGTTTTCCTGGTTTTCTTTAGTTTAAGTCTGAATCTTGCTATGAGAAGCTAATGCTCTATGTCACAGTCAGCCTCAGGTCTTCTTTCTGCTGACTGTATACAGTTTCTCCATCTTCAGCTACAAAGAATGTGATCAATTTGATTTTGCTATTGACCATCCGGTGATGTCCTTGTGTAAAGCAGTCTCTTGTGTTGTTGAAAAAGGATATTTGCTGTGACTAGTGCATTCTCTTGGCAGAATTCGGTTAGCCTTTGCCCTGCTTCATTTTGTTCTCCAAGGACAAATTTTCCTGTTTCTTCAGGTATATCTTGACTTCCTACTTCTGCATTCCAATCTGCAATAATGAGTAGAAAAAAAAAATTAGGTGTTAGTTCTAGGAGGTTTTCTAGGTCTTCATAGAACTGATCAGCTTCAGCTTCTTTGGAGTCAGAGGAAGGGGCAGAGACTTGGATTACTGTGATGTTGAATAGCTTGCCTTGGAAACAAACTGAGATCATTCTGTCATTTTTGAGGTGCACCCTAGTACTGTTTGCATTCTTTGTTCATGATAACCAGGTAAATTGTTTTTGTGAGGTTGTGAAGATACAACTCTTCCTTTACAACTGTAGGCTTCTTCAGTGGTGACATTTACCTACTGAGAATGACCTAAATATTCAGTTCAGTTCAGTCACTCAGTCGTGTCTGACTCTCCGCGACCCCATGAATCACAGCACGCCAGGCCTCCCTGTCCATCACCAACTCCCGGAGTTCACTCAAACTCATGTCCACAGAGTCGGTGATGCCATCCAGCCATCTCATTCTCTGTCGTCCCCTTCTCCTCCCGCCCCCAATCTTTCCCCAAACTAACTCAGATCACTTTATAGCACTCCTTCTCACACACTCCTCACTTTGTCTCTTGAGAAATACTCCACCAAGCATTGTGAAGTAGAAACTACTTTCTTCACAACTATAGCTCCAGAACTTAAAAATGAGTTTGGCATATAGTACGTTCTCAATGTATTTTAGTTGTTAAATAAATATTTCACCCCCATATGTGTGTTAGTCACTCAGTTGGATGCAACTCTTTGTAACCCCCATGGACTGTAGCCCTCCAGGCACCTCTGCCCATGGACTTCTCCAGGCAAGAATACTGGAGTGAGTTGCCATTCCCTTCTTCATGGGATCTTCCCAACTCAGGAATCAAAACTGGGTCTCTCACACTGCAGGCAGATTCTTTACTGACTGAGCTGCCAGGGAAGCCCTGGTAGTCTGGTGTATCATATGTTCTCAATGTATTTTAGTTGTTAAATAATTATTACACATCCACATGAAAAATATTTAATGACTGTTTTTTTAATTACACTGTTTTATTTTCATTAATTTTTGATATATTATTCAGATCTTATGTCTAAAGCATTGAAACATGTATATTATCATATGTGAAACGAATCGTCGGTCCAAGTTCGATGCATGATACAGGATGCTCGGGGCTGGTGTACTGGGATGAACCAGATGGATGGGATGGGGAGGGAGGTGAGAGGGGGGTTCAAGATGGGGAACATATGTACACCCGGGGCAGATTCATGTCAATGTATGGCAAAACCAATACAATAATGTAAAGTAGTTAGCCTCCAATTAAAATAAATTTGAAAAAATAAAATAAAATATTGTTATTTTATTCCTTTTTCAAAATATTTTATTTTGTACTGGAGCATAGACAATTAACAGTGTTTTGATAGTTTCAGGTGAACAGAGAAGAGACACACCATACATATACATGTATTCATTCTCCCCTAAACTCATTAATTTTAAATACTTTCTTGAATCATTTTTAAAAACACTTTCTAAAATTATTATTCTATAGGTATACCCAATATCCCTTAGGTAGATTTTAGAAATGCTTAGCTTCTGAAGCACTCATCTAACACTCAAAGTAGAAGATAAATATTTCCCCAATCTACCTACAATTTGCAAGGCTCCACATTTCCCCACGACACTGGTATTTTTCCATTCCCAAATAAAGTCACATTAAATTTCATTCATTCAAACCGCTCCCACTATATGCTGGGTCTGCCAGAGTGAGGAATAAGACTCTGCCAGCCGTGTACCTCTTAATGGCTGTTCACCTTGCTACACAAAGACGCATAGAGGGTTTAAAATGACTTCTTGTAAGGGCCTGATTATTTTCTTGGACAAGGACTTTGTGTAAGTTACAGGAAAAGTGGGAGAAATAGAGAGATTCCTTCCCCCCACACTTAGTTTATTTTAAACGGTGACTGCTGAAATCTCTTTCAGAGGCCTTCCATCTCTCACCCTGTGCTCCTAAAGCAAAGCTCCTAAAAGAGAAATATGATCAGACTGCTTAGAAGCCTCACCCAGAAAAATCTGTGATTTACAAATTAGGAATGAATGTGGAAATCAATAATACCTTAGGATCACCTCACACGTCTGTAGTACTTGACTCTATGGCAGAGGTAGGGTGGGTTGAATTGGGGCAGGGTGGCATAGGCAGTTTGGGAAGGGAGTTAAAGTACTTGTGTGGTCCTTGGCAGGTCTGAGGTCACAGGAAAAGATTCAAATGGAGAAGGAAAAGCAATAGATAAAGAGAGAAGGGGCATGGGAGGAAGGAACACAAAAAGAAAAATGTCAAAAGTAAGTATTTGAACTAAAAGATCAAGAATGAGAAAAAAAAAAAATCTATGTTGTCTTTTGAAGTGTAGTTATGCTCTCCAGACTCTGAGCAGATCTGAACAACTGGAAATTCTCCATTTTCATATTTTCCTCTTCCTCCTCTTTCTGATTTGTCCGTTTTTGTTTTTGTTTTTTCCTTCTCTGACAAAGTCCAAAATGGTGATTAGGTATCAGAAAGAAAGAAACAGAGCTGTCTTAAATTCTTGTGGTTCACAGTTTCAAGTTTGATGTTTCTATTTTTTTTTTTTTTTTAATAGAGACTCTATGGTTTGGATTCATGCCATACAGAGAATCAGGTCCTGTTATGCAAGCCGAGTCACTGAAGAAAGGTTTTTCCTCTCAGTGCTGATTGTTATCTATCCCCTGATTATCTAGCTAAACAATATACAAACCTGCCTAATTTTCTCTACTCCCTAGAATTGAATCCTAAATTCTAGAGAAACAAATTTCTGAGACAGTAACAGAAGTGAAGTTCTTGGTCCTGGTCCTAGCTGCCCACAGAGTGGTTTTAGTGCATGTCACTTGCCTTAAATCATAATTATTATTCTCTATTTTTTGTTCATTGACTTTCCATCTTAATCTCCTATTTTGGTCATGCTAACAGAGAATATTCCGTGTAACTGAATGATTATGTATGGAAGTGACACATAAATGAATGGGGGCACCCTCTCACAATATTTTATCCAAATCATGCATGTATATTCATTACAGTGAAAACTGTAAAGCACCACACAAATAATTATTCATTCATCTCTCCCACTTTTCATCCCCTTGTCCTTTTTGCAGAGACATGCACTAAAGATATGACTTCAATGATTCTATGTAAGTTCCTCTCCAGAAATGCCACAGTAAGTGGTAGTTATAATGTCAAATTTTAGCAGCTGGCTCTCCAGTATAGACTTGTTTAACCCAATTGTCATTCAGCTGGTAATCACCTTTCTTTCCTGGAAAAACCGCAGGAGTGATGCTTCATCAGCAGTGAGAAAGATAATAAAAGGGAACAACTTAAAGAGGAAGGGAGAAAGAGATAGGCCTTGTACATTAATAAATACAGAAAGTGAATTTGGCTAACAGAAAGGTTGGCTTTAAGCTGTAGCTCATCTCTCGTTCCCCTCACACCCTCCTAACTAAGGGAAAGAGTGTGTCTAGAAAACTGAAACCATTAGGTCAAGCAAACTCTTGAGGAATGGCTGACAGTATTCCTTAATTAGGTGACAAATTCAATAAGATTATTAAATGGACCATTGGTTCTAAAATATTGAATCTTACCTGTTATTTGGAGAATCTATAATTCTCTCTGGAAAGCACTCATACTCAGGACCTATTAGAAAATTGAGGGTAATTTTACATATTGGAGAAACTGAAGACACATCATGATTTTCTGACATCTAAGTTTAAAATATTGAAATCACAATCTTGTGATTACCAGCTGAACCCAGTCCATTGAGTCAGTCAAATTCAAGTGGCATAACTCTTAACTTCCCTATTGCATGTTTTGTGAGGAAATATTAAATTGACCTAATGGGAAATATAAAAGTTCAGATTTAGATAGTTTAAGAAAGAATTTCTCTTGAAGACTTATTATTTTGTACTAAACATCTTTTTATTTACATCATCACTCTGCACAAACATGCAGTCTCTTCAAAAGATTTCAGTAGAATTCTAAGTAGGGTTCTTCTACTATTGCCTGGACTTCCTCTATGGCTTAGATGGTAAAGAATCCACCTGCAATGTGGGAGACTTGGGTTCGATCCCTGGGTTGGGAAGATCTCCTGGAGAAGGGAAAGACTACCCACTCCAGTATTCTGGCCTGGAGAATTCAATGGATTATATAGTCCATGGGGTCACAAAGAGTCGGACACAACTGAGCGACTTTCACTTTTCTACTGTTGCCTAGGAGAATAATGTATCTTCTTCTCTACATTACTTAATCAAATGGATCACTTTTTTTCCTAGTCAAGTGTAAAATTTCCATAGCTTTTCCATAGGCAACTCAATATTTTCAGTATATCAGTATAGAAAGAGCCATTACTCTTAATGTTTGGTTTTTGGGATATGACCTGACTATCTATACATTTATTAAGAATTTTATATAAATGCTTACAGATATTATTCCTACAGCGAATATGTAAGTGAAGACTGGTGACATATCATGCTCATTCTGTACTTTCCATGGCACTGTATATTGCAAGCTCACTTTAGATAAATAAATATAAATATTTACATACATTCATGTAGATATATTTTATGTATGTTAGTTGTTCAGTAGTGTCTGACTCCTTGCGACTCCATGAACTATAGCCTGCCAGGCTCCTCTGTTCATGGAATTTTTCAGGCAAGAAGACAAGTGGGTAGCCATTTCTTTCTCCAAGAGAACTTCCCAACTCAGGGACTGAACCTGAGTCTCCTGCATGGCAGGTAGATTCTTTGCCATCTGAGCCACCAGGGAAGCTCGTATATATGTATGTATATATTCAAATGAAGAAGAGCGACAACCCAACCCAGGTTTCCTGCCTGGAGAAACCCAATGACAGAGAAGCCTGGTAGGCTATAATCCATAGGGTCGAAAAGAGTTGGACACAACTGAAGCGATTTAGCATGCATGTATTTATTCAAGTCTTTGTTGTCAAAATGTTATCTTTGGGCTGCCTACATTAGAGGCCAGTAAATGACTGCCCATGGGCTAAATCTAGTCCATTATCTGTTTTTGTAAAGTTTTCCCGGGAAGACATCCATACTTTCTCTGACTGCACTCTCTCCATAGCTGCAGATTTGAATAGTTGTGACACTGACAGTCTGTCTTGCAAATCTAAAATATTCATTATTTGGGCCTTTACAGAAAAATTTTGCTCATTCCTGATCTACATAAATAGTAATGTCATAATATAAAAGAATTGTTATTAGTCAGAAGATACCAGCAAAACTGAACAGAATCCATTGAAAGGAGAGTAGAGTTGATGAAAAAAGTCCCCATTATTGTATTCACCAATCATCCACAAACTTATTTGGTATTCACTACTTGACAGTCACTATTTCAGTGCTAAAAATATAGCAGTGAACACAGCAAAGTCACAACCCTCCTGGAACTTTGTTTATTGTGATGGACTCAGAAAACAAAACAAAAAAAACAAAAATACAAGTAAAATAATAGCCATGCTTCAAGTGGCTATTCAACAAGTAAAATAGTAGCCATGTTTCAAGTGCTCAATACCACAGTATGACTACTGTTTTGGATACTGTAAATCTAGAGAGTGACTGAAGAACCTTCACTAAGAAGGTGGCATTTGACCTATTAATAATTCATGATTAATGAGAAGTCTGCTAGACAAGAGGACTGAGGCAAAATTAAGGAGCTCCTGGAAGTGGAAGTGGGGTGACTAGATATCAGAAGAAGGAAAGACTGGGAGCATGTGAGGCAGAAAGGAAGGCAGAACTAGAGAACCGGGGACCTTGTGGCTACCTAAGGAGCCTAAATTTAGTTCTAAGTGTGATGGGAACCCCCTGAGCAGTTTTAAGCAGAAGATTGTTATAAGTTGACCATTCTTTTTTCAAAAATAACTCTCATTAATGTGCCTTTCTATGTGTCTCCTCTACAGTGTATACAGGGACAAGAATGTAAACAAGGATTCATTGCAATCAATTAGAAAGTCATTTTGGTAGTCTAGTTATAAGAAAACTGTGACTTGGATGTTTGTGTAACATCTTATGGATTCCAGAATTCTTATGCACACATGCCTCTAGTGTCATTAGCTAGTATATGAAGTGATTAGCACTGTTCTTGATGTGTAGTATGTATTCAATATTTCTTCATATTATTAAGAAACAAATCTGGAAGATCATTCTAAATAGGATAGAGCAGTACTTTGACAATCAGTCTTCCTCTGCAGCCAGGTAGTTTTAGATTGCTTGATTTAGGCAAGGAATAGAGACTATATAATTTTTTTTCAGTTTGGAAGGATTTATTTTTAGGTTACACACAACAGTAGGAAAGACAGGAGTATCAAAGAACTCTAGAAAATCCTCA
Organism: Moschus berezovskii; assembly: GCF_049115385.1. NCBI lineage: Eukaryota > Metazoa > Chordata > Mammalia > Artiodactyla > Moschidae > Moschus > Moschus berezovskii. The sequence goes on from NC_142463.1 coordinate 119,807,545, forward strand.
CAGTTGAGTAACTCCTTCAATAGAAGTATTCTTGCCCTCAATTACAGGTCATTAATGTCTATGGCAGTCACTTTTTTTCCCCCTCTTTGTAGTCCCTCTCTCCTCCATCTGAGGAATTCTCTTATTTCCTACCTCAGATTCCTAAGATAAAGACTCCTCTAGACCTAGCTAATCACTGTCATCCTTGTTAGATTAGAACTTTCAATCCAGACCACTGAGCAGTCTATAAATGATTTTCCCTTGAGTCACGTGCCTACCCCTGGTCTAACCAACTATTAAAGAATTGTAGGAGGTAAAACAGAGTTATGTGGTACAGAATATGGCTACTGATGAAGAATAAAAGTCTTATAACGATTATGGATGGAGAAGGCAATGGCAAGCCACTCCAGTACTCTTGCCTAGAAAATCCCATGGACGGAGGAGCCTGATAGGCTGCAGTCCATGGGGTCGCTATGAGTCAGACATGACTGAGCGACTTCACTTTCCCTTTTCAGTTTCACACATTGGAGAAGGAAATGGCAACCCACTCCAGTGTTCTTGCCTGGAGAATCCCAGGGACGGTGGAGCCTGATGGGCTGCCGTCTATGGGGTCACACAGAGTTGGACACGACTGAAGTGACTTAGCAGCAGCAGCAGCAACGATTATGGAAAATGTTTTTCCTATTAAAAAGAGGGCTGAATGTACAGTAGAGAATGCAATTAATCTGTTCAATGTCTTATGTTCATTTAAAAGATACTGCTTACTTGTGCCAGACACTGCTCTGGGCACTGGTGATGTGGTCATGGAAAAGCACAAATAATTCTGTCTTCCTGGAGCATCCATTCTACAGGAAAAATATATACAATAAAATAATAAATCAGTAAAATATATATGCCAACAAGTAAAAATACTACAAACAAAAATAGTGCAGGAAGAGTGATTAGCAGTGTCCTGTGGAGGAGCGCTTCAATTTTATAAAGAATGGTCAGGTGAAGCTTGAAAAAGTAAGTGTTCATTATGTGGTTCTCTAATATAGATCTAGAGAAAGAGTAATGTTGGCAAAACTGAACAGCAGTGCAAAGACTGAAATGTTTGAAGATCCATAGAACACTAGTGTGATTGAAGCAAAGCAAGGGCGGGAGAGGAAAAATAGAAAATGAGGTTTTGATAATGGGAGCTAACCTACTTGGGGTCTTATAGGTCGTTGCAAGGCCTTTGAAATCTACTCAGAAGGAAATGGGAAGACATTGGAGAATTTTGTACTTTGGAGTGACCTGGACTGACTTTAATTTAAAAAGAAAAAAAAAATCACTTTACCATGAGGAAAATACAAAGATATATAAACGCAGAAATCAAGAAATCAGTTGAGAGGATATTACAATATCCAGGGAGCAATATCGGTGGCTTGGAAGTGGTGAGAATGGTTAGACACATCAGGGAAAGCTCCGATTTGAAAGAGCTTGATCAGCGCTTCTGAGAATTCTCCTGATTTGGACAAAGCTGGCTTTTCTACCTCCTTTGTTTACCTGTAATTGCCCATCTGGACATAGTCTGTAGCATTATAAATGCCTACCACCTAAGGAGAATTTGGTAGCACTCCAGGCTCCTGACTCAATAAGGCATTGTAGTTCTTGATGACTTATTTCTCAATCTGGTTATGGAATTGAAAGGAAATCTATCTGAGGAAGAAGCCAAACCCTTAGGTGATGATAATGAAAATGACCTGTATAATGGGAGGACCAATTACTTTAAGGTCAACAACATTAAGTCTTCTTAGCTCAGGTCCACCTTGGAATTGGCATGGCAATTTCTGTTTGCTGCCTTTACCTCAGTGCCTTTACCCATTTGGCTTCTGGTTGCAGCCTTCCTGACAGAGGGCACCTGCCCACCCATGGTGAGTGCAATCAGATGGAAGGCATGTTCCCCATCCAGCTGCCCAATGCCCACTCCAACCATCTGGAGTCACTAGAGCATGACCGCTCCAGCTGGGGTGGGTGAGAAAGCACTATGAAAAAAAGCTGGAGATTTAAGGAATCTGCGCAGTTCAATAAAGAGAACTGGATTCCAATATCAGTCAGGAGATCTGAAATCTGTTCTCTACTCTCTTGCAGAAAATACAACATACATGAATACTTTCAATAAACATAGAGTAACCATGTGTGAAGAATATGTAGGGATGATTATTTATACATATCTCTAGCTTTAAGGAATTTGTATTCTATCAATAGAAATAAACACATCAACTAAGAAAATATGTCAAATATTATTAAAATATATGGGAAAATGTTGTATAGACATGGATTAGGGTGGGATTGGGCTTCACTGGTGGCTCAGATGGTACAGAATCCACCTGCAATGCCGGAAACCTGCTTTGATGCCTGTGTTGGGAAGATCCCCTGGAGGAGGGCATGGCTACCCACTCCAGTATTCATCCTGGAGAATTCCATGGGCAGAGGCGCGTGATGGGCTACACTCCATGGGGTCTCAAAGAGTCAGATATAACTAAGTACAGCACAGAACAGAAGTTGGCTAGAGGAAGTGAGTAAGTACTATGTTTTGAAGGAAGGTCAATTTGTCATAGGACAAGATAAAGAAAGACATTCCAATTAGAATATAGATTTACAATACAAATAGAAAGATATGAAAATGGATCAGTTCAGTTCAGTTCATTCGCTCAGTCATGTCCGACTCTTTGCTACCCCGTGAACTGCAGCTCGCCAGGTCTTCCTGTCCAACACCAACTCCCAGAGTCCACCCAAACGCATGTCCATTGAGTCGGTGATGCCATCCAACCATCTTATCTTCTGTCGTCCCCTTCTCCTCCTGCCCCCAATCCCTCCCAGCATCAGGGTCTTTTCAAATGAGTCAGCTCTTCACATCAGGTGGCCAAAGTATTGGAGTTTCAGCTTCAACATCAACCCTTCCAATGAACACATAGGATGGATCTCCTTTAGAATGGTTGGGTTGGATCTCCTTGCCATCCAAGGGACTCTCAAGAGTCTTTTCCGACACCACAGTTCAAAAGCATCAATTATTCGGTGCTCAGCTTTCTTTATAGAGTTGGACTCTCACATCCATACATGACTACTGGAAAAACCATAGCATTGACTAGACGGATCTTTGTTGACCAAGTGATGTCTCTGCTTTTTAAAATGCTGTCTAGGTTGGCCATAACTTTCCTTCCAAGGAGTAAGCACCTCTTAATTTCATGGCTTCAATCACTATCTGCAGTGATTTTGGAGCCCAGAAAAATAAAGTCAGCCATTGTTTCCACTGATTCCCCATCTATTTGCCATGAAGTGATGAGACTGGAAGCCATGATCTTAGTTTTCTGAATGTTGAGCTTTAAGCCAACCTTTTCACGCTCCTCTTTCACTTACATCAAGAGGCCTTTTAGTTCTTCTTCACTTTCTGCCATAAGGGTGGTGTCATCTGCATATCTGAGGTTATTGATATTTCTCCCAGCAATCTTGATTCCAGCTTGTGCTTCTTCCAGCCCAGCGTTCCTCATGATGTACTCTGCATATAAGTTAAATAAGCAGCATGACAATATACAGCCTTGAGGTACTCCTTTTCCTATTGTGAACCAGTCTGTGGTTCCATGTCCAGTTCTAACTGTTGCTTCCTGACCTGCATACAGGTTTCTCAAGAGGCAGGTCAGATGGTCTGGTATTCACATCTCTTTCAGATTTTCCACAGTTTATTGTGATCCACACAGTCAAGGCCTTTGGCATAGTTAATAAAGCAGAAATAGATGTTTTTATCTGGAACCCACTTGCTTTTTCGATGATCCGGCAGATGTTGGAAATTTGAACTCTGGTTCCTCTGCTTTTTCTAAAACCAGCCTGAACATCTGGAAGTTCACGGTTTATATATTGCTGAAGTCTGGCTTGGAGAATTTTGAGAATTAATTCACTAGCATGTGTGGTAGTTTGAGCCTTCTTTGGCAATGCCTTTCTTTGAGATTGGAATGAAAACTGCCCTTTTCAAGTCCTGCGGTCACTGCTAAGTTTTCCAAATTTGCTGACATATTGAGTGCAGCACTTTCACAGCATCATCTTTCAGGATTTGAAATAGCTCAACTGGAATTCCATCACCTCCACTAGCTTTGTTCTAGTGATGCTTCCTAAGGCCCATTTTACTTCACATTCCAGGGTATCTGGCTCTAGGTGAGTGATCACATCATTGTGATTTTCTGGGTTGGGAAGATTTTTTGTACAGCTCTTCTCTGTATTCTTGTCACCTCTTCTTAATATCTTCTGCTTCTTTTAGGTCCCTACCATTTCTTATTAAGCAAATGAAGAATCAAAGATTTTTCCCAGAAAACAGTATACAGGTTGAAGTGAGTAGAGATTTAGAGAAGTAAGTTGTTAATAGGTTGTAAATAGTTACTTTTTTGGATAGGAAGTACAAGCCCATAATACATTCCTTGTTTAATTTTCTTTATCAGAAGAATAACACGATGATTTAGTAAAACAGGACATAAATGTCTTCAAAATCTGAACTTGAATATGAGTTTTCAGTTGCTCACATCTCTTCACTTTGCTTTTTCTTTGTTCTCTGTTCTACACACCACCACTAGTTTTCCTTTTACATCTCTTTCCATGTTTGCCTGTATTTTGTTAACCATGATAGAAACAACAATAGGATAGACATCAATATAACTAATTAAATGCTAAAAGACAAAAACTAAAAAATATCCCTTCTGCATGTTTGATAAACATGTGGGCGTTAGGTCTTCACAAACATGGAGTGACATTTAAATTTTTTTCCGACTTCAGATGAAATCCATAAACCATAATTTGTTTATATCTTAATCCAGTCACATGAGAATATCTTAATTTTCTTAAATTAATGTCTCTGGAGCAGTACTTCTCTCTCCATGGAGACATAATCTATATGCATCCTTTGCTTTTGTATGCTTTTTTTTCCAAGATAGTTCCCTGTGTGAAGAAATTCTGTTATTGTTGTTGCTATTGTTTTGGTTACTTCAGTGGTTTCTTGATTATCATAAAAACATTGGGGGAACATCCATCCAGATTCCTTTGCATCAAAGAAGTAAGAGAAATTCTTCCTCAGGCCTGAAACTATGGTATCCCTAGAGGAGCTTTATATTGGAGAAGGAAATGGCAACCCACTCCAGTGTTCTTGCCTGGAGAATCCCAGGGACAGGGGAGCCTGGTGGGCTGCTGTTTATGGGGTCACAGAGAGTCGGACATGACTGAAGTGACTTAGCAGCAGAGAAGCTTTATGGACTTCCCTGGTGGCTTAGGAAGTAAACCATCTGCCTACAGTGAGGGAGACCCAAGTTCAATCCCTGGGTTGCAAAGATCCTCTGGAGAAGGAAATGGCACCCCACTCCAGTATTCTTGCCTGGAAAATCCCATGGATGGAGGAGCGTGGTAGGCTATAGTCCATGCAGTCCCAAAGAGTCAGACATGATTGAGCGACTTCATTTCACTTCAGAGGAGCATTAGACCAAGCATCAGGAAGCCTGGTCTGTCACCAACTAACTTTGTGACATTTGACAAGGTATTTTGGTCCTCTTGATGTTCGATCCTCATTGAAAATGAGAGGTTCTGATTTAATTCTGATTAACTGTTCTTCTGAGTCCAAAATACAATGACAATAACCTGGGGTTTTCCTATTTGCAGAATTTCTAGCTACTGAGTATACTTCATGGATTGATTCAGTAGATTCTAAAATACTCCTGCCCATACGATTTCCAAGGCATTGTCCTATTCATCCAGATCATGAAACACTAAGCATGGCCATGATAAGAAACTTAAGTAATGTTTGGATCATTTACCCTTATATAAGTAAACCTTATAAATCACTAGGAATGAATTCCCATTCATCCAGATTATAGATTTAAAAAGCTAGTTAAAGAGCAAAAGACGAGGAGGGAGACAAAAAGAGGAAAGATCACTGACAGAGAATTTGAGATCTAAAGAGGGATATTCCCAGCTTCAGGACTGAAGTTTGCTTTTTCATAATTTGTCCTAATGACTCACCCAAGCATTGAAAGGTCAGAGATTCTTATCTCTCAGCGAGGTGACACATCCATTCATCACACTCAGGCTAATGTAAATGCATTGGATAACTTCAAAGGCGGGGGTGGGAGAGAATCTTTAACTTCTATATCCTTTCTTCTTCTTTTTTATTTTAGTTAATAAGTTTTTGTTGAACAGAGAAAATATATATGTTACTGTTCAACTTGAATTGTAAGTCGTTTAAAAGGATTTCTAATGATCACTTTCATATTGAATTATTAGACAGTCAATTAACAGACACAGAGCCAATCTCCACCTTCTCGCACTGGAAGGAGATGAATTATAGGACTATTCTGCAGGTAGACAAGATTCACTGAGTCTAGGAGCAAGAGCAGTTGGTGCCTCAGTGTGAAACAGGAAATTGTATGTTATTTTCTCCAAATAACTTTTCCTATGTGTTCAAGAAGTTTCTTCAGTAGAACCTCATTTTCCCCTTTTGAAGAGTATTCCTGTGTACCCAAGTTATCATGAACCTAGGGTTCTAGGGTTTTAAAAATACTAGAGATCCAATGGTTTTTAAAACTCAACCAGATTTTTTTCTTACAGGCGTTCTCAAACACCTTCAAACACCCTCAAAACAGTTAAATTGAATACTGCTCATTGAATACACTTTTTTTTTCTTTTTCCTTTTCTATAACCTTTTTAAAAGTCATATGCTGCATGGTTGGCATCTTTCTTAATCCAATAGAAAAACGAAAAAGAGGGATAGACTATTTCTATAGATGTGAGGTGCCTGCATTCTTCTATTACACAAACTCCCTTTGGCAGAATCAATGCTTATATCCACAACCCATTTCCACCCTCCCCTGTGTAAATAACATAGATGTAGCATGAAAATCATCTTCTACCACACAGCATAATAACATCTGAATAACAATATTAATAATAACACTAATAATAGTAATAATAATAGCCTATTATAAATCAAATGTCCTATATCAAATGTTTTCTATGTACCAGGATTGTGCTAAGATATTATAATATGCAATTCTTAGAACTGCCTTTATGATAGGTACTATTATCTTAATTTGATAGATGAGAAAATTAATGCCAAGAAGGTTAAATAATTTTCCAAGATAACAAAGCTGATCATCCATAGAGCTTGGAATTTATTTCAGGCTCTTTGACTTCAAATTCTCTGTTCTTTTTACTACAACAGTTTTTTCAACACTTGATTTGTGACCTATTCATGACTTCCAAAATAATTTTTAAAGTATCAGAGAGTGCAACGTGAAATAAGAGACAGTATTGTCTTGTGAAACTTTTGTTTTAGTCTTTATATTCATATGAATATATGTGTAAGGGATGTGGTATAAATTGTATTTCTAAAAGTCAAAGTAATTTGAAAGCCAATGCATTAAATTACACTTTTTCTACACTATATTAACCCCTTGAGGGTGGGAATTTAGTTTTGTTCAATACTGTAACTCAAGATCATAGCTGATCTTAAGGTATTATTTTGCTGAATTTGGTTATTTTATAATCAAAATGTCATTCTATTATTAAATCTGTGGGTACAGGCAGAGTGTCATCTGAATGATGAAATGTTAATTATGAAATATATCTTCCAACTGTGAGGTGGAAATGGAACGGATGCTCAGGCCTGCTATAGGTATAGACTGAGGGTTTCTTCCCATGGTATTGACCTTGAAGGAATTAAAATTTCCCAACTGGGCTGCTGGGCTGGGGAATTCACATGCCTGCATCCGTTTCTCAGAGTCAGGTTACTGGCTGGGAAGCATAGCATCAACGTAAGGAAATGGAAAGTGCTGCTGAGCATTTGAGGATAGACCATAAATATCTCAGAAGAGTGGTGAACAAGAAAGGGATTGACAACCCTGAGATCAAAGCTCCTGTACTTTATTAACTTGTCTATGTTTCCGTAATTCTTTTACTTTCTATGTTCTATGTTATTTTCCATTGCACTTCATCCAGTGTTGGAAATTTCCAGTTTTTTTAAATCTGCTTTTAGAAAGCAAGGAAAGGGAAAGAAGAATTTGTTTTTCCTATTGTTAGTTTGCTATCGAAATAGCATCAATTGTTTTTATTTTCCTGTGTTATTTATCATGTTTTTCATAAGAAATTTAGAAAATTCCAAAAACTTAAAAGAGACATAAAAGTTATTAGAATTTTCATACTCAAGAGACCATTACTTTCAAATATTGGCATATTTATTTCTAGTTTTATTTTTATCTACTTACATGAAAATATTTTTGTGGAGTCATGTTCTACATATAGTTTTGTATTCTGATTTTTTATCTCTTTATTTTCATTTTCAAGTTTTTCATGTATTTTCTTTTGACTTTAACAGTCCTTAAAGAATATAAATTTAATTGGCTAGTGTTTTATTGAATAGTTGTATCACAACTTTTTTTGATAAATTCACTTATGTCCAGCATATTGCTTTTGATTGTAAGATTTTGTCAATCTTTTTTTATTTTTATACTTTTACAGATAGATATCTAATGATATTGTCTTCTCTCTCCAGAAAAGAACCTCCACAAGATTTCCCCACCAAATTTATATAGTCATCTACCTGCGTTTTGTCTGTTAATATAGAACTGCCTTTATTCCTATTTTAGCCTCAAAACTCCACTTGTGAACAAGCTTTCATCCTCTCTTACCTACTCAAGGATATCACTTTGGCAATTCCCCACTGCTCATTCCATATTATACATTTTTCTCTCTTCTGAATTATTCTTATTTTCTTATAATGAATCTGGGCAATATATTTCTATTTTATAAACATGGAAAATGAGATTATGAACTCATCCTGACTTTATCATTCTCTTTCTCTACTGCATTGTTTAGATTTTGCTGTGTAAGAGACACTCATACAATTTAGAGACTTGACAATGTCCACTTATGTTTCTAAGAATGCTGTGGATTGGCTGAGATCTTTTTTCTAGGTCAGCTGGGCTGTTTTTTCTGGGTTTACTAAAACCTCTGCAGTCAGCTGGCAGGCCAGATGGTGGCTGGATGATCCAGGATGGCTCCACTCATGTGTCAGCCTTTTCCAAAATAGTCTCTTACTTTCCAGAAGCTAGTTTGGACTTCTCCACATGGTAATGGTCTCAAGGTTCTCAACACAACAAGAAAGGTCACATCCCAAAACACAATAGCTTTCCAAGTTTCTGCTTAATTACGTTTGTAAATATGCCATTTATCAAAATAATCCATGATAAAATAGATGTTGTATGGGAAAATATAACTGTAAAACATATAGGTAAAAGAAAGAGAGAGAGATTCTGACACACTTTATTTACAGGACTGCACATCTCCCTCAGAGATGTTATAAAAATATTTTAATATGCAATATTCTGAATGTCATTTTTTTCTTCCTCCTAAGAGGAGGGCCAAACTGTGGCAACCAGTTGACTGTAGATATATGATTGAGATTACAAATCACAGCCAAATGCCTGCAGAAACTATGACCTGTTATCATTAATATACAAGGTCTGTAATTCTGATCTTAATATCATTTACTGAATTTATTTTATTTTTTTAAATAATAATGCAGAGGTTGAGTACACTTGGAAAGGCCTAGAACAGAAATGGTGTGTGGCCCATTCTTTAACGAGTCATCTGTTTATGCATACAACTTGAGGTCTCTGGGATGAGCAGAGCAGTCTCAGGTTGGTCCAGAGTGGCTGCAGGGAGCCCAGCTACTGAATTTGGAAAGAGGAGCCCACAAGCACCAGTGACAGTTGTTCCCTAGGACAGGGGATAAGGATTGATGGCAGATAACTTTTTAATGAATTTAATTGACTTTGTATAGCATGAGCACTATGGAGAAGACAGTGCATCTCAATCCCATATTAAGTTAGGTTTTGGTCAGTGTGTTAGTTGCTCAGTCGTGTCTGACTCTGTGCAACTCTCTGAACTGTAGCCCACCAGACTCCTCCATCCGTGGAGTTCTCCAGGCAAGAATACTTGAGTGGGTTGCCATCCCCTTCTCCAGGGGATTTTCCTGACCCAGGGATAAAATGAGGGCCTCCTTTACCTCAAGCGGATTCTTTGCCATCTGAGCCACTCGGGAAGCCCAGGTTTTGGTCAAGGCCTGTATAAATTAAAATCCTTTTCCTCTAACCATTCAACTTCACAGGGCTCCCTTACTAGTTCAGGAGAGGATGAAGAGCAGATAAAAGGAAGTACAGGTTATCTCAGGTGGCATCGCTTATTAAAAAAAGAAACACACAGGGAAAAAAAGCTGTAAATGTATATAATACTAAAAATTTAAAATGGAGAAACCTAGACAATAAAGAATTTGTACCAGAAGGAGGAGGGTTAGGAGTTTAAATTTGGCCCAATCAACTTCCCTGGTGGCTCAAACGGTAAAAGTGTCTGTTTACAATGTGGGAGACCCGGGTCGATCCCTGGGTAGGGAAGATCCCTGGAGAAGGAAATGGCAACCCACTCCAGTATTCTTGCCTGGAATATCCCATAGATGGAGGAGCCTGATAGGCTACAGTCCATGGGGCTGCAAAGAGTCGGACACGACTGAGCAACTTCACTTCACTATGGAATGGGATGTTGTTAAGAGATATGGACAATCTGAAGTCAGGGAGCCTGATTCCTCCAACTCTGTTTTACTTTCTCAAGATTACTTTGGCTATTTGGGGTCTTTTATGTCTCCATATAAATTTTGAGCTTTTTCTTCTGGTTTTGTGAAAAATGCCATTGGTAATTTGATAGAGATTGCATTGAATCTGTAGATAGCCTTGGGTAGTAGAGTCACTTTGATTCAATGACTGATTTGAATCAATCAAATACTGAATTTTCAGTATTTGAAACAATACTGATTTTTCCAATCCATGAACATGGTAAATCTTTCCATCTGTTTATGTCTTCTTCAATTTCTTTTTATTAGCATCTTATAGTTTTCAGAGTACAGGTCTTTCATCTCCTTAGATAGTTTTATTGCTAGGTGTTTTATTATTTTTTTAATGCAATGATAAATTGAATTTTTTAAAAAAATTATCTTTCTGATCTTTCATTGTTAGTGCATAAAAATGCAACTGATTTCTGTGTGTTAATTTTGCAACCTGCAACTTTATCAAATGAGCCCTTATCAAAAGAGTATGGCATTGATGTAAAAATAGAAACACAGATCAATGGAACAAGATAGAAAACCCAGAAATAAACCCATGCACTATGGTCAATTAATATATGAAAAGGAGATAAGACTGTACTATGGTGCAAAGATAGTCTCTTCAACAAATGGTGCTGGGAAAGTGGACAGCTACACATTAAAAAACAAACAAAAAACTAGATCATTCTTTAATTCCATGTACAAAAATAACCTCAAAATGGATTAAAAACCTAAATGTGAGCCTGAACACTATGAAAGTGCTAGAGGAAAACATAGGCAGAATACTCTCTGATACAAATTTCAACAATATATTTTTTTATTCTTTCCCAGAATAATGGAAATTAAAACCAAAAGTGAACATACGAGACCTATTTAAAGTCAAAAGGTTTACACAGTAAAGGAGAAAATAAATAAAACAAAAAGACAACCCACTGATTGGGAGGTAGTTTGAACATTCTTTGTGGCATTGCCCTTCTTTGGGATTGAATGAAAATTGATCTTTTCCAGGCCTCTGGCCACTATTGAATTTTCCAAGTTTGTTGGCATATTGAGTGCAGTATTTTAACAGTATCATCTTTTAGGATTTGGAAATAGCTCAGCTGGAATTCCATCACTTCCACTAGCTTTGTTCATAGCAATGCTTCCTAAGACCCGCTTGACTTCACACTCCAAGATGTCTTACTATAGGTGAGTGACCATGGTTGTGCTATGCTTAGTCACTCAGTCATGTCGGATTCTTTGTGAACCCATGGACTGTAGCCCACCAGGCTCCTCTGTCCATGAGGACTCTCCAGCCAAGAATACTTGAGTGGGTTGCCATGCCCTCTTCAAGGAGATATTCCCAACTCAGGGATAAAGCCCAGTCTCCTGCACTGCAGGTGGATTCTTTACTGTCTAAGCCACCAGGGAAGCCCAAGAATTGTGGAGTGGGGAGCCTATCCCTTCTCTGGGGGATCTTCCCAACCAAGGAATTGAACTGGGCTCTTCTGCATTGAAGGTGGATATGGCCAATAAGGGATTAGTCTCCAAAATTACAAACAGTTCATGATGCTTAATAGCATCAAAACAAACAAACTACTCAAAAAAAAAAAAAAGGACAAAAGATCTCAATAGACATTTCTTCAGAGGAGACATACAGATGGCCAATAGGCATATGAAAAGATATTTAACATTGCTAATTATTAAATAAAAGCAAATCAAAACTACAATGAGGTATCACCTCACATCAGCCAGAATCAGTCAGTTGTCACTCAGTCGTTTCTGACTCTTTGAGACCCCATGGACTGCAGCAAGCCAGGCTTCGCTGTCCACTACCAACTCCCAGAACTTTCTCAAACTCATGTCCATTGAGTCAGTGATGCCATCCAACCATCTCATACTCTGTCATGCCCTTCTCCTTCCACCCTCAATCCTTCCCAGCATCAGGGTCTTTTCAAATGAGTCAGTTCTTCGCATCAGGTAGTCAAAGTATTGGAGTTTTAACTTCAGTATCAGTCCTTCCAATGAATATTCAGGACTGATTTCCTTTAGGATGGACTGGTTGGATCTCCTTGTCATCCAAGGGACTCTCAAGAGTCTTCTACAACACCACGGTTCAAAAGCATCAATTTTTCAGTGCTCAGCTTTCTTTATAGTCCAACTCTCACATCTATACATGACTACTGGAAAAAACCAGAGCTTTGACTAGATGGATCTTTGTTGGCAAAGTAATGTCTCTGCTTTTCAATATGCTGTCTAGGTTGGTCATAACTTTTCTTCCAAGGACTAAACATCATTTAACTTCATGGCTGTAGTCACTATCCACAGTGCTTTTGGATCAAAATCAGTCTGTCAAAATAAAGTCTGTCCCTTCTTCCATTGTTTCCCCATTTATTTGCCATGAAGTGATGGGACCACATACCATGATCTTTGTTTTCTGATTATTGAATTTTAACCCAACTTTTTCACTCTCCTCTTTCACTTTCATCAAGAGGCTCTTAGTTCTTCTTCACTTTCTGCCATAAGGGTCGTGTCAGTTACTGATATTTCTCCCAGCAATCTTGATTCCAGCTTGTGCTTCACCTAGCCCAGAGTTTTTCATAATGTACTCTGCATATAATTTAAATAAGCAGAGTGACAAGATACAGCCTTGATGTACTCCTTTCCCTCTTTGGAACTAGTCTGCTGTTCCATGTCCAGTTCTAACTGTTGCTTCCTGACCTGAATACAGATTTCTCAGAAGGCAGGTTAGGTGGTCTGGTATTCCCATTTGGCTATCATCAAAAAATCCACAAACAATAAATGCTGGAAAAGATATGAAGAGAAGGAAACTCTCCTCCTCTTGATGGGAATGTAAATCTGTACAGCACTATGGAGAACAGTATGGAGGTTTCTTAAAAAACTAAAAATAGAGCTATCATATGACCTGAAATCCTACTGCTGGACATATATCTAGAGAAAATCATGATCTGAAGAGATACATGAACAGCAGTGCTCATTGCAACACTGTTTACAATAGCCAAGACATGGAAGCAGCCTCATGTCCATCAACAGGGGAATTAATAAGAAAGATGTGGTACATATATAGAACGGAATATTACTCAACCATTAAAAAGCTATAATGCCATTTGCAGCAACATGAATAGACTTAGGGAGTGTCATACTGAGTCAAATAAGTCAGACAGAGAAGGAGAAATATTGTATAAAATCCCGTATATGTGGAATCTAAAAAGAAATAATACAAATGAACTTACTTATAAAACAGACACACTTAGAGACTTAGAGACTATGCTTGTGGTTGCAGAGGGGAAGGGTGGGGTAAGAGATAGTTAGGGATTTGGGGGTGGACATGTACACACTGCTATATTTTAAATGGGTAAACAACAAGGATCTCCTATATAGCACATGAAACTCTGCTCAATGTTATGTGGCAGCCTGGGTGGGATGGGAGCTTGAAGGAGAATGAATACATTTATACGTATGGCTGAGTCCCTTCACTGTTCACCTGAAGCTATTCACAGCATTGGTTGTTTATCAGCTACACCCCAATAAAAAATAAAATGTTTTAAGAAAAAATAATGGATTATAATCAAAGAATAATACAGGAAAAAAAAAAAAAACGAGAGAGAGATAAGAACAAAGTGTGACAAGGTCTGAACCACCGGCTCAAATTGGGTCATGGAAAGAGTGGGACATGTATGAGAGGAGGGACAGGGTAGATGTTTACTACTCATAATCCCTCAGTAGGGCAAAACATTGGGGAGAGTTGTGTCTTTAAAACAACATTCAAGAGCTTCCTCATAGAGTCAGCTTTTTTTTTTCTCCACAATGAATATCTAAGTGCACAGGGGCTTTCCACCATGTTATGAAAGATACCCAGATGCTGAGTCATGCACTGAAAAGTCCTTGTATCTTGGAGTCAGATGTACTTTTATTTGAGTCTACTTCTACTACTTGTTAGTTGTTTGACCTTGAATAATTTACTTTAAACTCTGAGTTTGTTCCCTTTGCTAAACCATAGAAATAATAATACATTCTTTCTTAGATGATCATGAGGATTAAATAAGAATACATATATAAAGAGCAACAAACAGATTAAGCATTTAGTCAGTCAGTCAGTCAGTTCAGTCGCTCAGTCGTGTCCGACTCTTTGCGACCCCATGAATCACAGCATGCCAGGCCTCCCTGTCCATCACCAACTCCTGGAGTTCACTCAAACTCAACTCCATCGAGTCAGTGATGCCATCCAGCCATCTCATTCCCTGTCGTCCCCGTCTCCTCCCACCCCCAAACCCTCCCAGCATCAGAGTCTTTTCCAGTGAGTCAACATGTCGCATGAGGTGGCCAAAGTATTGGAGTTTCAGCTTTAGCGTCAGTCCTTCCAATGAACACCCAGGATTGATCTCCTTCAGAATGGACTGGTTGGATCTCCTTGCAGTCCAAGTAGTATGATTATATTGTCAGAAATAAGGATTCTGTTTTTCTCAGTTACTTATTCTGTAGCTTGCTGCTAAGTCACTTCAGTCGTGTCCGACTCTGTGTGACCCCATAGACGGAGGCCCACCAGGTTCCCCCGTCCCTGGGATTCTCCAGGCAAGAACACTGGAGTGGGTTGCCATTTCCTTCTCCAATGTGTGAAAGTGAAAAGTGAAAGTGAAGTCGCTCAGTCGTGTCCGACCCTTAGCGACCCCACGGACTGCAGCCTACCAGGCTCCTCCATCCATGGGATTTTCTAGGCAAGAGTACTGGAGTGGCTTGCCATTGCCTTCTCCAATTCTGTAGCTTAGGTCAGTTACTAATGTCCCTAGAGTTCAGTTTTCTTTTCTGTGTAATTCAAATACTGTTAATTTGTAAGGTTCAGAGAGTTTTGGGAGAGTCAACTCCTAGGCAGGTTAATAAGAAGTCTGGGGTCCCCAAGGAGGAGAAAGGAGTCTAGGCCTCTCGAAGAGGAAAAAGGACTCTGGAATTCTCAAGGAGGAGGAAAGGATAAACTTTTTTTTCTATATTCCTTAGTAAGGATTATATAACAACATTATTTCCTGCTCAAGAACTGTTTATTCTTCCTGAAAACCTTCTGACTAATCCTGATATCTTCGAATGTATATTATAGGAGTGGGTCTGCTAAGATCTCTCTCTTGTTAGTTCTAATCCTGTCATCTTAAAATGTAAATTGTGGGAGTGGGTTTGGTAAAATTTTTGCAACCTTGAGACAGTCTTTTGATTATTGTAATAGCCAATTTAAAACGTATTATCATATGTGAAATGAATCACCAGTCCAGGTTCGATGCATGATACAAGATGCTCAGGGCTGGTGTACTGGGATGAACCAGAGGGATGGGATGGGGAGGGAGGTGGGAGGGGGTTTCAAGATGGGGAACACATGTACACCCAGGGAAGATTCATGTTAATGTATGGCAAAACCAATACAAAAATGTAATTAGCCTCCAATTAAAATAAATAAATTAAAAAAATAACTCCAAAAAAAATAAATAAATAAAAACAAACAAACAAAAAACAAAGGACTTAGCAAATCCAAAACAACAATTAAAAAATAAACAAATTTGTAGTGCTACAAAAAAATAAAATTAAAAAAAAAAAAAGTATGTAACTCCCTTGCTAACACTAGCAAGGGGAGCACTCTCCCTCCCCCTTCTGATGTCTATGTCAAAAGCTTTCTCTTTTCATTTTCATACTTTAATAAAATTCTGCTACACAGAAGCTCTTGTGTGATCAAAGCTGGCCCCTGGTCCCAAAGCTAAATCTTCTTCGTAGATCACAGATACGACACCATTCATCATAAGCTATCAGTTCCAAAAATCTTTTAAGTTTGAATAGAAATACTATAATTAAGGCATCACTGACTCAATGGACACGACTTTGAGTAAGCTCCGGGAGATGGTGAAGGACAGTGAGTCCTGGAGTGCTGCAGTCCGTGGGGTCACAAAGAGTTGAAAACAACTGAGCAACTGAACAACAAAAACATGCAGCACATCTTTTTCCTGCGTCTGTGAGAAGGCTGGGAATTGACTATTAACGCATCTGTTGCTGCTACTGCTAAGTCACTTCAGTCGTGTCCGACTCTGTGTGACCCCCACAGACGGAAGCCCACCAGGCTCCCCGTCCCTGGGATTCTCCAGGCAAGAACACTGGAGTGGGTTGCCATTTTAATGCATCTGTACTTTCCTTAAATTGTGGTGAATGGTTTTACATGAGACTTTTGAACTTTGGTGAAGAAGGGGAAAGATGTCCAGCTGGAATATATTCCCCATGTACAGTACCTGCCCTTGGTGAATATGCTAGCATACTTTGCACAGATGTCTCTTTGTTTCCATACAGGAAAGTAATTGCCTTTCTTGTTTCACTCTGAGAAGTTTTCCTATATTGCTCCACAAATAATGGGAGACATCTCTCAAAATTTACACAGCTTCTCCCACAGTGGTATCTTTGACCAGATGCCTCTCAAATGTCTCACACTCCAAGAGGCAACCTTCATCTTTTAAGCTGAAAATCACTCTTTTCCTACTGTTTCTCAGTTGTTCACACGTACACACAAATCGGACTGAGCCAGGGTGAGTGAGGAGAAAATGCTTTTAGGTTACATGCTAAAGTCAGGAATCTTTTCATTGTTGTTTGTAACTGGTGATCAAGGTATGGTAAAATCTGCCAGATTGAGCCCAGGAGTCGGAAATACTCTTCCCATAGGATGTGCGTCTCACAAGCATCAGCTACCCACTATGCTCAGCTTCCTCAGTGCCCCCTACTGTTGTTTCCTTAGCAACCAAACAGAGAGCTGGGCATATCTCTGTAAGTCCTGCATAGTTGCTACGGAAACCCCAGGGCTTTCCTAATTAAAGCCAGGTTGAGCTGTAACTAGTGAGGTTGGGCAGATTTTCTTCCTTTGAGAAAACTCCTTGAAAGGCAAATCAGAGCACCCTAAACCATTCACATTTTACCTCTCACTCAGGTGAGAGATGCACTTTATTTGTCTCAAAAGCATTGGGTCTCCAGGCATTGAAACAGTTTTCAAAATTCTTGGTGTAACAGAGTTTCATAGCCAGAGAAAGTGTAGTTCCCTACATGTCCTGGGACAGACCTGGCATGGATGTATTTGACAGTTTATCGAGTGATCTGATTTTCATTTGCTGTTAGGGGTAGCAACAATAGGGGGATTTTCAGAGAGCTAGCTGGCTGATGAAGGAGATACAGTTTGAGGGGAAAACTGATTGTTCATACTCTTCACATTACAAGCAGACATGTGTAGACATTTATTCTTCTCAAAAGGTCAACAAGTTGTAATACAGAGTCTAATGTTTTTTTTCAACAGCATGTAGTCACAATTTCCTTGGTCACTCAAGAAATTTGCTTTCATCATCTTAGATTACATTTTTGATCACTGGAACTACACTCCCAAGAGTACTTTCAAGTTCCAGTGGCTTTCTTCTTTTGCCCTTTTACAGAAAAAAACTCAAACTGTCCATTTACTTTAACAACTGGCAATCTTAAGGAAAACCACACAACATGTGGTTTGGAGCCACAACCAATCCATGGTCTCTGACATTAGCTGCGCCCTTTGCTTACTTGTCCCTGGTCAGTCCCCTTTCCCATTTTCCTCAAAAAACTGTTCTTAATCGTCACTTCTTTCTTCTCACTCCTGCTTTTCTACTCCTTTCTTCATTCTCAGCAGATAAGCTTTTGTACAATATCATGAGACTTTTGGCAATCTGAAATAAATGGCTTTGACCAGTGAGGAACCAACTGTGGGTTACCTAAAGAAGACCTACATACTCCCTCCCTCCAGTCCTCTTATCCTTCATCTTAAAACAAGATGTTTCACGCTTGCAACATTCTTCTGCACCCACACAGACATCATTTATTGCCCACTTTGTCCTATATCTTCAACCTCTTCTTCATTACTGGCTCTATCACCTCAGACTATTAACATATTAAACAAGAATAACATTGACATGAAAGAAAACCAGAAACCTCAACTCTCCTAGCTACCACCCATTGATGCCCCTGTAGTCAAGCATCTTAAAATATATTCATTCAATTATTCATTCATGCAGTATATTTATCAAACCCCTACTCTGCACTATTCTGAGTACCCGGTTATATTGGTAAATAAAACAAATAAAAACCAATACAATAATGTAAGTAATTAGCCTCCAATTAAAATAAATAAATTTAAAAAAATTTAATAAATTAAAAAAGGGAAAAAAAATTTCACATTCTCCATGGAGGCTACATTCTAGTGAGAAGACCTTAAGAATAATCAGATAGTATGTTGCAGGGTGAAAATTGGTGTGGTGAAAAGTTAAAGCTTGACAAAAGACAGTAAAAGACTGAAAATTTTTAAACAATTACAATTCAAAATATCACCAAAAACATTAAATTCATGGGGATAATTATAATAAGACCTTTATAGAGAAAGATACATAGTATCATTGAGAAAAATAAATAAATTTGCCAAGTTCTTGTATTAGAAATTTAAATATTATATAACTGCTATTTCTCTTCAAATTGATCTTTACATTCAGTGCCACGTTAATCAAATTTCTATTCAAAATGGAAAGGACCAAAAAGAGCCAAGACAATCAAGAGGAAGAACAAAATGGAACAACTTATGAAAATTAAGACTGTGAGACATTGGCATGAAAATAGACAAATCAATGCAATAAAAAGGAAGTATAGATAAACACCTGTACATATTTGGTCACTTGATTTATAAGAGAGATGGTACTGAATAGCTGTAGAGAGAAATTAAGGGCTTCCGTCACTGTTGTGGGGCCAACTGGACAGACAGATAGATTAGAAAGATAGATATTAATACATAGATAGATATTAATAGATGATAGGTAGCTAAACAGATGGACTTTGATCTAGCTCACACCATACGTAAGAACAGACTAGAGATGGATCTGAGGCCTAAGTGTGAAATTCTAGAAGAATATATAGAAGTACATCTTTACAATCTTGAAGTATTCAAAAATATTTTTAAAGAACATACACACCACTAACAACAAAAAATATAAAATATCAATAAGCAAGACTACATGAAAATTTAAACTTTCTGTTATACCAAAAGAGAGGGCATTAGAGAATTCTGACCAGAGAGGTGAATTGATGCTGCTCCTTTTTAAAGGACTTTTGGTGCTGTCTTGACAGCAGAATGTAAGGAGTCAAATGTGGCAATGAGGAGATGACTTGGCAATGGAAAGAATGTGAGTGGTTAAATTCAAGTGAATGTGCAGCTAATGAGATTCACTAGAAAATTCTGAAGTGTGGGAGACAGAGAAGAGTCAAAGACGAACCCATTTTTTTTTTTGATCCAAGTCAAATCATTCAAATAATTTTCAGACTTCTCTGACTATCCAGAAAACATCCTCACTGCTCTACATGATATTAGCAACTTGCTTATTCTAAAAACATCCTGTTTATCTGTTACTGGCGATGCCGTCCCTCTGGCTCTTCTGTTACACCTCTTACTTCTCCCTTTCTAGTCCTCTCATAGCTCCCTGCTCTGTCTCATTTTTTCACACCTTCATCTGTAGGAGTCTGACTTCAGACCACTGATCTTCCTCTTCTGTATGTATTCTGATCATGATTTAATCAACTCTGGATTAATTACAACCACATACTTATGACTTCCAAAGACATATTTGTGCACCTGGACATTCATTCAAGCTTTAGGATTATATATGGGATTTCCTACTAGATATGTCATCATATGCCTTCCTAAGCACATCATACTGAAACATCCAAAACTAAACAAAATTTTATTACACTTCACAGTGACATGCAAGTCTTCCAGGTCTCAGTTCACCTAGTTACTTAATCCGGAAACCAGGAAGTCATCTGAGATTTCTTCTTGTCTATTACTTACTCAGCCCTAATAACTAAAGATTAAGAGTTTTACTTCCTAAATATGTCTTGAACCTATTCCCTCATATCGAATTTGTGTTATTCTGACAAGCCCACAATGGCCTTTCATGCTGATGTAGTGTAACTGTTTTCTGATTGTAAATTTATATTCTTACTCTTGGACTACAGTCTACATAATATACATGGATGAGTGATCCAAAAATTATGACCTTGTCACTCCTCTGTTCAAAACCTTTCTTTTTAAATAAAATTATATTTATAGCATCACTGGATAACAAAATACTGAGAAAAATTAACAGAAAATATTTAAGACCTCTACACTAAAAACTACAAAACACTACTAAAAGAAATAAAGACCTAAACAAAGATATATATGTCATGTTCAATAAATGGAAGTATTAAAAATTTTATCCTCCCAGAACCTATTATTAGTTTAATACCACACCATTCAAAATTACAATGGAAATTTTATACAACATTTACATATGGATTATTTTTTAATTAATTAATTTATTTTAATGGGAAGATAATTGTTGTGGCTGTTGTTCAGCCACTAAGACATGTCAAACTCTTTGTGATTGCATGAACTACAGCATGACAGGCTTCCCTGTCCTTTACTGTCTCCCAGAGTTTGCTCAAACTCTTGTCTGTTGAGTCAGTGGTACCATCCAATCATCTCATCCTCTGTCACCCCCTCCTCCTCCTGCCTTCAATCTTTTCCAGTTTCGGAGTCTTTTCCAAAGAGTCAGTTCTTATCAGGTGGGCAAAGTATTGGAGCTTCAGCTTTAGCACCAGTCATTCTGATGAATGTTCAGGGTTGATTTCCTTTAGTACTGACTAGTTTGATCTCCTTGCAGTCCAAGGGACTCTCAAGAGTCATATCCAGCACCACAGTTCAAAAGCATCAATTCTTTCTTGCTTAGTCTTCTTTACGATCCAACTCTCAGATCAATACAAGACTCCTGGAAAAACTATAGCTTTGATTATATGGACATTTAGTCATAGTCAACAAAGTGAATTCTCTGCTTTTTAATATGTTGTCTAGGTTTGTCATGGCTATTCTTCCAAGAAGCAATCATCTTTTAACTTCACGGTTACAGACACAATCTTCAGTGATTTTGGAGTCCAAGAAAGTGAAATCTGACAGTCTTCACATTTTGCCCATCTATTTGCTTGAAGTGATAGGATAAGATGCCATGATCTTCTTTACTAAATGTTGAGCTTTAAGCCAGCTTATTCACTCTTCTCTTCCACCTTCAACAAGAAGCTCTTTAGTTCATCTTCACTTTCTGCCATTAAACTGGTATCATTTGCATATATGAGGTTGTTGGTATTTCTCCAGGCAATCATGATTCCAGCTTGTGATTCATCCACTCTGGCATTTCTGATGAGGTACTGTGCATAGGAGTTAAATAAACAGTGTGGAAATATACAGCCTTGATGTACCCCTTTATGAATTGTGATGGCTTTTGCCATACATAAATTGAATGGGCCATAGGTATATATGTGTCCTCCCCATCCTGAACCCCTTCCCACCTTCCTTCCCACTCTAGGACTCTAGGTTGTCCCAGAGCACTGCCTTTGGATGCCCTTCTTTGTAGTTGTTGCTGTTGAGTCATTCAGTCCCGTTCCACTTTTTTTGACCCCATGTACTACAGCACACCTGGCTTCTCTGTCCTTCACTATCTCCCAGAGTTTGATCAAACTCATGTCCATTGTGTCAATGGTGCCATTTAATCATCTCAACCTCTGTCACCTGCTTCTCTTCCTCCCCTCAATCTTTCCCAGGATCAGCGTCTTTCCCAATGATTCAGCTCTTCTTATCAGGTGGGCAAAGAATTGGAGCTTCAGCTTCAGGACCAGTCCTTCCAATATTCAGGGTTGATTTCCTTTAGGATTGACTGATTTGATCTCCTTGCAGTCCAAGGGATTCTCAAGAGTCTTCTCCAGTACTGTAGCTTGAAAGCATCAATTATTCAGTGATCAGCCTACTTTATAGTCCAACTCTTACATCTGTACATGACTACTGGGAAAACTGTAACTTTGACTACATGGTCATTTGTCAGCCATGTGATGTTGCTGTTTTTTAATATGCTGTCTAGGATGGTCATTTCTTTTCCATGGGGAAGGTCTTGATCCCTGTCTCGTGTACAATGTCATGAATCTCTGTCTATAGTTCATCAGGAACTCTATCAGATCTAGTCCTTTAAATATATTTCTCATTTCCACTGTATAATCATAAGGGATTTGATTTAGGTCATATCTGAATGGTCTAGTGGTTTTCCCTACATTCTTCAATTTAAGTCTGAATTTGGCAATAAGGAGTTCACGATCTGAGCCACAGTCAGCTCCTGGTCTTGTTTTGCTAACTGTATAGAGTTTCTCCATCTTTGGCTGCAAAGAATATAATCAATCTGATTTCGGTGTTGACCATCTGGTGATGTCCATGTGTAGAGTCTTCTCTTGTGTTGTTGAAAGAGGGTGTTTGCTATGACCAGTGCGTTCTGTTGGCAAAACTCTATTAGCCTTTGCCCTGCTTCATTCTGTGCTCCAAGGCCAAATCTGCCTGTTACTCCAGGTGTTACTCCAGTTTATTCCAGTCCCCTATAATGAAAAGGACATCTTTTTTGGGTGTTCGTTCTAAAAGGTCCTGTAGGTCTTCATAGAACCATTCAACTGCAGCTTCTTCATCATTACTGGTTGGACCATAGGCTTGGATTACTGTAATATTGAATGTTTTTCCTTGGAAACGAACAGAAATCATTCTGTCGTTTTTGAGATTGCATTCAAGTACAGCATTTCGGACTCTTTTGTTGACCTTGATGTCTACTCCATTTCTTCTAAGGGATTCCTGCCCACAGTAGTAGATATAATGGTCATCTGAGTTAAATTCACCCATTCCAGTCCATTTTAGTTCACTGGTTCCTAGAATGTCTACGTTGACTCTTGCCATCTCCTGTTTGACCACTTCCAATTTGCCTTGATTCATGGACCTAACATTCCAGGTTCCTATGCAATATTTCTCTTCACAGAATCAGACTGTGCTTCTATCACCAGTCATATCTACAACTGGGTATTGGTTTTGCTTTGGCTCCATCCCTTCATTCTTTCTGCACGATCTCCAGTAGCATACTGGGCACCTACCGACCTGGGGAGTTTCTCATTTAGTATCCTATCTTTTTGCCTTTTGATACTGTTCATGGGGTTCTCAAGGCAAGTATACTGAAGTGGTTTGCCACTCCCTTCTCCAGTTATTGCAGCTATGAAATTAAAAGACGCTTACTCCTTGGAAGGGAAGTTATGACCAACATAGATAGCATCTTAAAAAGCAGAGACATTACTTTGCCAACAAATTTCCATCTAGTCAATGCTATGGTTTTTCCAGTGGTCATGTATGGATGTGAGAGTTGGACTGTGAAGACAGCTGATCTCCAAAGAATTGATGCTTTTGAACTGTGGTGTTGGAGAAGACTCGAGAGTCCGTTGGACTGCAAGGAGATCCAACCAGTCCATTCTGAAGGAGATCAATCCTGGGTGTTCACTGGAAGGACTGATGCTAAAACTGAAACTCCAATACTTTGGCCACCTCATGCGACGAGTTGACTCACTGGAAAAGACTCTGATTCTGGGAGGGATTGAGGGCAGGAGGAGAAGGGGACGACAGGCAATGAGATGGCTGGATGGCATCACCGACTCGATGGAAATGAGCTTGAGTGAACTCAGGGAGTTGGTGTTGGACAGGGAGGCCTGGCATGCTGTGATTCTTGGGGTCGCAAAGAGTCAGACACGACTGAGCGACTGAACTGAACTGAACTGAGTTTGGTCATAGCTTCTCTTCGAAGGATCAAATGTCCTTTAATTTCATGGCTATAGTCACCATCCACAATGATTCTGTAGCCCAAGAAAATAAAGTCTGTCACTGTTTCTATTGCTTCCCCATCTATTTGCCATGAGGTGATGGGACCAGATCCCATAATCTTAGTTTTTTGAGTGTTGAATTTTAAGTCAGTTTTTTTCACTCTCCTCGTTCAGTTTCATCAAGAAGCTGTTTAGTTCATCTTCACTTTTGCCATCTGCATATCTGAGGTTATTGATATTTTTCCTGGCAGTCTTGATCGTATCTTGTGATTCATCCTGCCTGGAGTTTCACATGATGTACTGTGCATAGAAGTTAAATAAGCAGGGTGACAATATACAGCCTTGACACACTGCTTATCCCAAATTGGACCCAGAGCAGTGCTCCAAATCTGTTTCTAACTGTTGCTTCTTGACCTGCATACAGGTTTCTCACGCGGCAGTTATCGTGGTCTAGTATTCCATCTCTTTAAGAATTTTCTACAGTTTGTTGTAATTCACACTGTCAAAGGCTTTAGTGTAGTCAATGAAGCAGAAGTAAATGTTTTTCTATATTCCCCTTGCTTTTTTATGATCCAATGGATGTTGGCAATTTGATCTCTGGTTCTTCTGCCTTTTCAAAACCCTACTTATACATCTGGAACTAGGTTCATGTACTGTTGAAGCCTAGCTAATGTGTGAAATGAGTGCAAATATGAGGTAGTTTGAATATTCTTTGGTATTGCCTTTCTTTGAGATTGAATGAAAATTGATGTTTTCCAGTCCTCTGGCCACTACTGAGTTTTCCAAATTTGCTGGCATATTGAGTGCAGCATTTCAACAGTATCATCTTTTAGGATTTGGAAATAACTCAACTGGAATCCCATCACTTCCACTAGTTTTGTTCATAGCAATGCTTCCTAAGACCCGCTTGACTTCACACTCCAAGATGTCTTACTATAGGTGAGTGACCATGGTTGTGCTATGCTTAGTCACTCAGTCATGTCTGATTCTTTGTGAACCCATGGACTGTAGTCCACCAGGCTCCTCTGTCCATGAGGATTCTCCAGCCAAGAATACTTGAGTAGGTTGCCATGCCCTCCTTCAGAATATATTCCCAACTCAGCGATCAAATGCAAGTCTCTAGCATTGCAGGTGGGTTCTTTACTGTCTGAGGAACCAAGCAAGGCCAAGAATTGTGGCGTGTGTAGCCTATCCCTTCTCCAGGGGATCTTCCTAACCCAGGAATTGCACTGGGCTCTTCTGCATTACAGGTGGACTCTTTACCAGCTGAGCTACTAGAGAAGCCCTCTATCAAGGTTATCTGGGTCATTAAGATTTTTTATACAGTTTTGTGTATTCTTGCCGACTCTTCCAAATATCTTCTGCTTCTCTTAGGTCCAAATCATTTCTGTCTTTTATTGTGCCCATCTTCGTGTGATTTTTCCCTTGGTATCTCTAATTTTCTTGAAGAGACCTCTAGTGTTTCACGTTCTGTTGTTTTCCTCTATTTCTTTGCATTGTTCACTTAAAAAGGCTTTCTTTCCTCTCCTTGATCTTCTTTGAAACTCTACATCCAGAGGGGTATAACTTTCCTTTTCTCCTTTGCATTTCACTTCTCTTCTTTTCATAGCTGTTTGAAAGGCCTACTCAGACTAACATTTTGCCTTGTTGCATTTCTTTTTCTTGGGGATGGTTTTGGCCACTGCTTCCTGTACAATGTTATAAACCTCCGTCCATAGTTCTTCAGGCACTCTAATCGATCAGGTACAATCTGTTGAATCTATTTGTCACTTCCACTGTATAATTGAAAGGGATTTGATTTAGGTCATACTTTAATGATCAAGAAACACCTGGAGTAACAGGCAAATTTGGCCTTGGAGCACGGAAAGAAGCAGGGAAAAGGCTACTAGAGTTTTGCCAAGAGAAAGCACTGGTCATAGCAAACACCCTATTCCAACAACACAAGTACACATAGACATCACCAGATGGTCAAAACCGAAATCAGATTGATTATATTTTTTGCAGCCAAAACAGAGAAGCTCTATACAGTTAGCAAAAACAAGACCAGGAGCTGACTGTGGCTCAGATCATGAACACCTTATTGCCAAATTCAGACTTCAATTGAAGAATGTAGGGAAAACCACTAGACTATTCAGATATGACCTAAATCAAATCCCTTATGATTATACAGTGGAAGTGAGGAATAGATTTAAGGGACTACATCTGATAGATAGAGTGTCTGATGAACTCTGGACGGAGGTTCGTGACATTGTACAGGAGACAGGGACCAAGACCATCACCATGGAAAAGAAATGCAATAAAGCAAAATGGCTGTCTGAGGAGGCCTTACAAATAGCTGTGAAAAGAAGAGAAGCGAAAAACAAAGGAAAAGGAAAGATATAAGCATCTGAATGCAGAGCTCCAAAGAATAGCAAGGAGAGATAAGAAAGCCTTCTTCAGTGATCAATGCGAAGAAATAGAGGAAAACAATAGAACAGGAAAAACAAGAGATCTCTTCAAGAAAATTAGAGATTCCAAGGGAACATTTCATGCAAAGATGGACTCGATAAAGGACAGAAATGGTATGGACTTAACTGAAACAGAAGATATTAAGAAGAGGTGGCAAGAATACACAGAAGAACTGTACAAAAAAGATCTTCACGACCAAGATAATCTCGATAACGTGATCACTGACCTAGAGCCAGACATCTTGGAATGTGAAGTCAAGTGGGCCTTAGAAAGCATCATTACAAACAAAGCTAGTGGAGGTGATGGAATTCCAGTTGAGCTATTTCAAATCTTTAAAGATGATGCTGTAAAAGTGCTGCACTCAATATGCCAGCAAATTTGGAAAACTCAGCAGTGGCCACAGGACTGGAAAAGGTCAGTCTTCATTCCAATCCCAAAGAAAGGCAATGCCAAAGAATGCTCAAACTACCGCACAATTGCACTCATCTCACACGCTAGTAAAGTCATGCTCAAAATTCTCCAAGCCAGTCTTCTGCAATATGTGTACTGTGAACTCCCGGATGTTCAAGCAGGTTTTAGAAAAGGCAGAGGCACCAGAGATCAAATTGCCAACATCCGCTGGATCATGGAGAAAGCAAAAGTGTTCCAGAAAGACATCTATTTCTGCTTCATTGACTATGCCAAAGCCTTTGACTATGTGGATCACAATAAACTGTGGAACATTCTGAAAGAGATGGGAATAACAGACCACCTGACCTGCCTCTTGAGAAACGTGTATGCAGGTCAGGAAACAACAGTCAGAACTGGACATGGAACAACAGACTGGTTCCAAATAGGAAAAGGAGTACGTCAAGGCTGTATATCGTCAGCCTGCTTATTTAACTTGTATGTAGGAACATCATGAGGAACGCTGGGCTGGAAGAAGCAAAAGCTGGAATCAAGATTGCTGGGAGAAATATCAATAACCTCAGATATGCAGATGACACCACCCTTATGGCAGAAAGTGAAGAGGAACTCAAAAGCCTCTTGATGAAACTGAAAGAAGAGAGTGAAAATGTTGGCTTGAAGTTCAACATTCAGAAAACAAAGATCATGGCATTTGGTCCCATCATTTCATGGGAAATACATGGGTAAACAGTGGAAACAGTGTCAGACTTTAATTTTTGGGGCTCCAAAATCACTGCGGATGGTGATTGCAGCCATGAAATTAAAAGTCGCTTACTCCTTGGAAGGAAAGTTATGACCAACCTAGATAGTATATTAAAAAGCAGAGACAATACTTTGCCAACAAAGTTCCATCTAGTCAAGGCTATGGTTTCTCCGGTGGTCATGTATGGATATGAGAGTTGGACTGTGAAGAAAGCTGACCGCCGAACAATGGATGCTTTTGAACTGTGGTGCTGGAGGAGACTCTTGAGAGTCCCTTGGACTGCAAGGAGATCCAACCAGTCCATTCTAAAGGAGATCAATCCTGTGTGTTCATTGGAAGGACTGATGCTAAAG
This sequence comes from Moschus berezovskii, assembly GCF_049115385.1. Taxonomy (NCBI): domain Eukaryota; kingdom Metazoa; phylum Chordata; class Mammalia; order Artiodactyla; family Moschidae; genus Moschus; species Moschus berezovskii. The sequence continues at coordinate 119,835,839 of NC_142463.1, forward strand.
CTGAAACTTCTATACTTTGGCCACCTTATGCGATGAGTTGACTCACTGGAAAAAGACTCTGATGCTGGGAGGGATTGGGGGTGGGAGGAGAAGGGGACGACAGAGAATGAGATGGCTGTATGGCATCACCGACTCTATGAACATGAGTTTGAGTGAACTGTGGGAGTTGGTGATGGACAGGGAGGCCTGGTGTGCTGTGATTCATGGGGTCGCAAAGAGTCAGACATGACTGAGTGACTGAAATAAACTGAACTTTATTGTCTAGTGGTTTTCCTTTGTTCAACTTAAGTCTGAATTTTGCAATAAGGATACATGATCTAAGCCACAGTAACCCCCCAGGGTTTTGGTTTTGTTTTTTTGCTGATTCTATAGATTTTCTCCATCTTCAGTTGCAAAGAATATAATCAACCTGATTTCGTACTGACCATCTGGTAATATCCATGTGTAGAACTGTCTCTACGTTGTTGGAAGAATGTGTTTGTTATGGCCAGTGCTTTCTCTTGGCAAAACTCTGTTAGCCTTTGCCCTGCTTAATTTTGTACTCCAAGGAGAAACTTGCCTGTTACTCCAGATAGCTCTTGACTTCCTATTTTGCATTCCAGTCCCCTATGGTGAAAAAAAACTTTTTTTGGTGTTAGTTCTAGGTCTTCGACATAGTCTTGTACAGATAATTAAATTTATATGAAACGCAACAATCCTATAAGTACAAAAACGATCCTGAAAAAGATGAACTCTTTTGGAGAATAAACAACTCCTGATTGCAAGACTCATAAAAATCTACACTAATAAAAGAAACTGTGATCCTGAAGTCAGGATAGGCAAATAGATCAATGGAACTGAAGATAAGTCCATATAATGACCTACTCATTGGATGGGTCCAAGCCTATGATTTTTCCAGTAGTCATGTATGGATGTGAGAGTTGGATTATAAAGAAAGCTGAGTGCCAAAGAATTGATGCTTTTGAACTGTGGTGTTGAAGAAGACTCTTGACAATCCTTTGGAATGCAAAGAGATCCAACTAGTCCACCCTAAAGAAAATCAGTCCTGAGTGTTCATTGGATGGACTGACATTGAGTCTGAAACTCCAATACTTTGGCCACCTGATGCGAAAAGCAGATTCACTGGAAAATTCCCTGATGCTGGGAAAGATTGAAGGTGGGAGAAGAAGGGGATGACAGAAGATGAGATGGTTGGATGGCATCACTGACTAGATGGACATGAGTTTGAGCAAGCTTTGGGAGTTGGTGATGGACAAGGAGGCCTGGCGTGCTGCGATTCATGGGGTCACAAAGAGTCGGACACTGCTGACCTACTGAACTGAACTGAACTGACCCATTGGATGTGGAAAATAAAATCGTATTACATGTGCTGGAACAACTAGCAAACAAATAGATCTTCATTACTCATGAAAGTGAAAAATGTGGAAGTGTTAGTCTCTCAGGTGTGTCCGACTCTTTGTGACCCCATGCACCATATGGCCCACCAGGCTCCTCTGTCCATGGAATTCTCCCAGCAAGAATACGAAGAACACGGGAATGTGTAATCATTCTTCTCTAGGGGATCCTACACCCAGGTATCAAACTCAAGTCTCCTGCACTGCAGGCAGGGTATGTACCTTCTGAGGCATCAGGGAAGCCCCAATACTATTCATCAGTTCAGTTCAGCCACTCAGTCATGTTCGACTCTCTGTGACCCCATGAATCACAGCACGCCAGGCCTCCCTGTCCATCACCAACTCCCGGAGTTCACTCAAACTCATGTCCATAGAGTCGGTGATGCCATCAAGCCATCTCATTTTCTGTCATCCCCTTCTCCTCCCGCCCCCAACCTTTCCCAGCATCAGAGTCCTTTCCAGTGAGTCAACTCATCGCATGAGGTGGCCAAAGTACTGCAGTTTCAGCTTTAGCATCAGTCCTTCCAATGAACACCCAGGATCGATCTCCTTTAGAATGGACTGGTTGGATCTCCTTGCAGTCCAAGGGACTCTCAAGAGTCTCCTCCAGCACCACAGTTCAAAAGCATCCATTGTTCGGCGATCAGCTTTCTTCACAGTCCGACTCTCACATCCATACATGGCCATGGGAAAAACCATAGCCTTGACTAGACGGACCTTGGTTGGCAAAGTAATGTCTCTGCTTTTTAATATACTATTTAGGTTGGTTATAACTTTCCTTCCAAGGAGTAAGCATCTTTTAATTTCATGGCTGCAATCAGCATCTGCAGTGATTTTGGAGCCCCAAAAAATAAAGTCTGACACTGTTTCCAATGTTTCCCCATCTATTTCCCATGAAGTGATGAGACCAGATGCCATGATCTTTGTTTTCTGAATGTTGAACTTCAAGCCAACATTTTCACTCTCCTCTTTCACTTTCATCAAGAGGCTTTTGAGTTCCTCTTCACTTTCTGCCATAAGGGTGGTGTCATCTGCATATCTGAGGTTATTGATATTTCTCCCAGCAATCTTGATTCCAGCATGTGCTTCTTCCAGCCCAGCGTTCCTCATGATGTACTCTGCATATAAGTTAAATAGGCAAGGTGACAATATACAGCCTTGACGTACTCCTTTTCCTATTTGGAACCAGTCTGTTGTTCCATGTCCAGTTCTGACTGTTGCTTCCTGACCTGCATACAGGTTTCTCAAGAGGCAGGTCAGGTGGCCTGTTATTCCCATCGCTTTCAGAATTTTCCACAGTTTATTGTGATCCACGTAGTCAAAGGTTTTGGCATAGTTAATGAAGCAGAAATAGATGTTTTTCTGGAACTCTCTTGTTTTCTCCATGATCCAGCGGATGTTGGCAATTTGACCTCTGGTGCCTCCGCCTTTTCTATAACCTGCTTGAACATCTGGGATTTCACGGTTCACATATTGCTGAAGCTTGGCTTGGAGAATTTTGAGCATGACTTTACTAGCTTGTGAGATGAGTGCAATTGTGCGGTAGTTCGAGCATTCTTTGGCATTGCCTTTCTTTGGGATTGGAATGAAGACTGACCTTCTCCAGTCCTGTGGCCACTGCTGAGTTTTCCAAATTTGCTGGTATATTGAGTGCAGCACTTTCTCATACTCCATGAAAAAAGAAATTTAAAATAGCTCATATGCAGGAAAATAAAATCTAAAATTCTAATTCCTCTATTACAGTGATTGACCAGTTTCCCTGTCCCTTCCCCCCCACCTTCCCCTCAGCAACCATAAATTCTTTCTCTAAATCTGTGAGTCTATTTCTGTAAATAAGCTATTTATATCATTTTTTTAGATTCCACATATAAGTGATATCATATGATTTTTGTTTTTTTCTGTCTGATTTCACTTAATATGATAGTCTTGAAGTCCATCATGTTTTTGAAAATGACATTATTTCATTCTTTTTAATGATTGAGTAATATTTTAATATATATATATATATATGTATATATCCAGGTCATGGCTTCGTAATGTGCATGGCTAGTGCAATGACCATTGGGGTGCATGTATCTTTTCAAACCATATTTTTCTCCAGATATATGTGCAGGAGTGGGATTTCAGGATCATATGATAGCTCCGTTTTTTAAGAAATCTTCATATTGTTCTCCATAGTGTCTGTACCAATTTACATTCCCACCAACAGTGTAGAAAACTTTCCAATGGCTTTTTATCATTTAAAGGATAAAGTAAAATTCTATACCTGCCACTTAAGACCCTCTATAATTTGGTACCTGTTTACTCTCCAATAGTCTTTTCCACTTTCTGTCTTGAATTTTGTGCTTAAATAACCAAAATGAAAGGTCTCCCATAAACTTTCTTACTTACTTTTTTTCTTATAAATGCAATTTCCTGTATTTTCAAATCCCTTTTCCTTCTCTTTTCATTCACTATTCACTCACTAATTTCCTCTTATTCTTCTTTAGGACTCAAATCAAATCTAGAATTTTAAAATAAAATGGTTTGAATTTGAAAAAAATAATTCCTCCATTTACTAGATAAATTATTTTTATGTCTCTGCTTTTTCCTTTATACATCTGGGATAATGAAACTTCAGAGTGTGGGTATAAGGACTGACATTATATATTTAAAGTGCTTATCTCACTAAAAGCCTATTAAATGTTAAATTTTATCATTGCTAATCTTATTATTATTAAACTTCTAAAGGAGGGCTTCATTCAATTACCAGGTTCAGAAAAGTATTCACATCCACATGCTAGGGTACACTAAAATTAAAGTGTGCACATTAAATTTATTATATTACAATATATTGATACTTTTTATGTATATCATTTTCCTACCACCACATTACATAAATTTATTGGAAATATGGCAGATACTGCTTGGTAACCTATGATGTCTACTCTTCTTCCTTTAATATTTGAACTCTATATTTAACTGTGCATAATGCTTCCTGGAATATTTCCTGTTTTCTTTCTCTTATTTCTTCAAAAAATCATCTTAAAACTTAGTGGTTCAAAGTAATAATATAATTTCATTATCACCTCACATTTTTATGAATAAGAAATTCAGGATGTGGCAAACAAGTCATCTGGCTCAGATCTTAAATGTGTTTTCAGTCAGCTAGATACAGAATAGGGTAGACTAAACATTAGATGAACTATACAAAAAAAGATCTTCATGACCCAGATAACCAGAATGGTGTGATCACTAACCTAGAGCCAGACATCTTGTAATGTGAAGTCAAGTGGGCCTAAGAAAGCATCACTACGAACAAAGCTAGTGGAGGTGATGGAATTCAAGTTAAGCTATTTCAAATCCTAAAAGATGATGCTATAAAAGTGCTGCAGCCAATCTGCCAGCAAATTTGGAAAGTTCAGCAATGGCCACGGGACTGGAAAAGGTCAGTTTTCATTCCAATCTCAAAGAAGGGCAATGCCAAAGGATGTTTAAACTATCACACAATTACACTCATCTCACATGCTAACAAAATAATGCTTAAAATTCTCCAAGCCAGTCTTCAACAGTACGTGAGTCGTGAGCTTCCAGATTTTCAAACTAGATTTAGAAAAAGCAGAAGAACCAGTGACCAAATTGACAATATCTGTTGGATCATTGAAAAAGCAAGAGATTTCCAGAAAAACATCTGCTTCCAATTTATTGACTATGCCAAAGCCTTTGACTGTGTGGGTCACAACAAACTGTGGAAAATTCTTAAAGAGATGGGAATACCAGACCACCTGACCTTCCTCCTGAGAAATTTATGTGCAGATCAAGAAGCAACAGTTAGAACTGGACATGGAACAACAGACTGGTTCCAAATAGTGAAAGGAGTGCATCAAGGCTGTATATTGTCACCCTGCTTATTTAAGTTATATGCAGAGTACATCATGAGGAATGCTGGGCTGGAAGAAGCACAAGCTGGAATCAAGATTGCTGGGAGAAATATCAATAACTTCAGATATGCAGATCTGTATGTTTCTTATGGCAGAAAGTAAAGAACAACTAAAGAGGCTCTTGATGACAGTGAAAGAGGAGAGTGAAAATGTTGGCTTAAAGCTCAACATTCAAAAAACTAAGATCATGGCATCTGGTTCCATCACTTAATGGCAAATAGATGGGGATACAATCGAAACAGTGAGAGACTTTATTTTATTGGGCTCCCAAATCACTTCAGATATTTAATGGAACCATGAAATTAAAAGACGTTTGCTCTTTGGAAGAAAAGTGATGACCAACCTAGGCAGCTTATTAAAAAACAAAGATATTACTTTGCCAAAAAAGGTCCAGCTAGTCAAAGCTATGATTTTTCCTGTAGTCATGTATGGATGTGAGAGTTGGACTATAAAGAAAGCTGAGCACTGAAGAACTGATTCTTTTGAACTGTGGTGTTGGAGAAGACTCTTTAGAGTCCCTTGGACTGAAAGAAGAGCAAACCAGTCAGTCTTAAGAGAAATCAGTCCTGAATATTCACTGGAAGGCCTGATGTTGAAGCTGAAACTGCAATACTTTGGCCACCTGATGAGAAGAACTGACTCGTTGGAAAAGACCCTGATGCTGGGAAAGATTGAAGGCAGGAGGAGAAGGGGTGACAGAGGATGAGATGTCTGGATGGCATCACTCAGTAGATGGACATGAGTTTGAGCAAGCTTTGGGAGTTGGTGATGGACAGGGAAGCCTGGAGTGCTGTAGTCCATGAGGTCACAAGGAGTCGGACACGACTGAGTGACTGAACTAAACTGAACTGAAACATTAGATGAGAAACTGAGAACGTCTCTCCTTATGCAGCTTCAGGGTCTTTTTATGTGGCCCTTATATGGTCTTTTTGGCCATGATCACAGGTCTCAGGACAATCTGATTGTTATTTGATCCAAAAGAAAGATTTACAAGAGAATCATTTGGAAACCCTATTGCTAATTACCCAGTCTCTTAGTGTTATCAAACTCAGGTTTGCTGTCTCACTACTTGAAAGCCAATACTTGAAACAGGTGTTTTTTGAAAAAGGAAAGGTTGCTTTATTCAGGATGCCAGCAACCTGGGGAGAAGGAAAACTGGTGTCCAAAAACTAACACCAAAGATTCTGCTTGACCAGAAAAGTTTTTAAAGGGAGAATCATTTGGGCAGGGGGTCAGAGTCTTCTTTGAAGTAAGGGGGAGAAACTGGAAGCTTCTTTGAAGAAGTGTGGAAATCTTCAGTGTCTGCCATCGGGAAGGGAAGCTTTCAAAACAGGATTTATTGTACTTTGTTGTATATTTCAAATTTTGTATTTACCACTTCACTAGGATATGTGTGAACAATTACAAAATTGCCAGGTATTTTCTTTAGGAACGTGTGTCCCTGTAGAGTTGAAATTCATGCTGTGTCTTAATTTCATACTCTCTGGGAATGGGGGTCTATATTCACTGTGAATCATAACTATCTCTAAAAGAGAATAATGTTAATTAGGTTAGAGCAGGGCTGAAGAGACATTACATACAACCACTAAATCCTCCCTCTCAAAGAGAACAATGGTCCTCTTTGCTTGTTCTTCCTGCTGGCTAGGATCTCCCAATCCATCCAATCCTCACTTCAAGCAGGAGTTTTTTTAACAAGCCCAAGCCATATTTTTTCGACCCTAGTCCTTCTCTTTTGAATTTCTGTACCAACCTCTTCTGTAAATGTCTTGGCCTCATCATCAAATGCCTATACCTGAATTCAAACCTCAAACCCTTTCTAGAGTTTTGTCATCCTGCACACCATGTTACTTGATACCATCTATTCTCATATGCTTTGATTCTTCATCCTCATTATCGTTTCGACTTGACACTGAGTTCTCATAGCTTGGACTTGGACGTCTCTAAAACCAATAATAAACTTCCAGTTAAGCTTCATTGTCTCTGGCTACTGGGAATCCATCTCTGTAACAGTGAAATCAGGCAGCATGGAACTACCTTCTTTGATAGTCTAATTATGGGATTTTTCATGAGACCAAGAGACAGTATATTACATTGGTTAAAAGCTAGACTCTAAGAAAACAAGCAACAACAACAACAACAAAGGATAGGGCTCTATAACCAGACACCTGAAAAGGAATTTCTTTTTAACTTTGACCTTGTTTAACTTTTCTGTGCCTCAGTCTTCTCATCTGCAAAACAGTAATGATAAGATTAAATTCTAAGGTTTTAATATGAAGTGAATAAAATAATGTATATATCAAAAAGAATTATGTCCATCAATAAGCATTCACTAGCGTTACAAGACGGAGAAGGCACTGGCGACCCACTCCAGTACTCTTGCCTGGAAAATCCCATAGACGGAGGAGTCTAGTAGCCTGCAGTCCATGGGGTCATGAAGAGTCGGACACGACTGAACAACTTCACTTTCCCTTTTCCCTTTCATGCATTGGAGAAGGAAATGGCAACCCACTCCAGTGTTCTTGCCTGGAGAATCCCAGGGATGGGGGAACCTGGTGGGCTGCTGTCTATGGGATCGCACAGAGTCGGACACGACTGAAGTGACTTAGCAGCAGCAGCAGTGTTACAAGAATATTAGTATTATAACCATTATTCCCCAGTTTGTATAATTGGACTCATACCTGTTCAAAGGCTCACTTTTCATTTTAGTTTCAACCTTGATAACTGGGTCCTAGTCCTATTTCTGTGTGACTGAGAGTCTTTTGATAAACTTTTTAATTCCCCGAGTTTGAGACCTTATTTTGATTTTATTCCTTTGTTTACCTCATATCATTTGTTGTCATATTCTGGGCTCCTCAACCCCCTGTCAATGTCTAGGCCCTGCCAACTGTGGTAGACATAAATATTTTGATTTTACAAATTCTATTCCCCATTGTTGTAGATTGGATGCCAATAAATACATACTAAGCCAGTTGAATCTTCCTCATGCCAATGATTCCATAGGAGTACTGCCTGTTATTTATCAGTATTACCTTTGACTGTAGATGGTGATTCCAGCCATGAAATTAAAAGATACTCCTTGGAAGGAAAGTTATGACCAACCTAGATGGCATATTAAAAAGCATAGACATTACTTTGTCAACAAAGGTTTATCTAGTCAAGGATATGGTTTTTCCAGTGGTCATGTATGGATGTGAGAGTTGGACTATAAAGAAAGCTGAGCACCTAAGAATTGATGCTTTTGAACTGTGGTGTTGGAGAAGACTCTTGAGAGTCCCTTGGACTGCGAGGAGATCCAACCAGTCCATCCTAAAGGAGATCAGTCCTGAGTGTTCATTGGAAGGACTGATGCTAAAGCTGAAACTCCAATACTTTGGCCACCTCATGCGAAGAGTTGACTCATTGAAAAAGACTCTGATGCTGGGAGGGATTGGGGGCGGGAGGAGAAGGGGACGACAGAGGATAAGATGGTTTGATGGCATCTCCGACTCAATGGACATGGGTTTGGGTGGATTCCGGGAGTTGGTGATTGACAGGGAGGCCTGGCTTGCTGCAGTTCATGGGGTCGCAAAGACTCGGACACGACTGAGCGACTGAAATGAACTGAACCTTTGACAAGACTTTCTTCTAGCTCTTATAACTGGATCTGTTCTCCAGACATCTGCTACACTTTACTTTTAATTTCGAAGTCTGGCCCATTTGAACTTACTTCATTTCACTTAAAAATAACCTGTTTTCCCATGTTTTAATATATGCCATGGCTAAATTCAAAGTCATATGTAAGTTTACATGTTTGTATATTGATTTATCTCATGAAGAAAATAAAGATTAAATTGCTTAAGACTTCTTTTTTAAAAATGTCTTGGCATTTAATTTGGGACTCTTTTTTCCTCTAAAATATACACTTGACATTTTTTCATCTTGCAAAATAATATTAATTTTCATCTCTAGAATATTTTAATTTTAAATCAACTTACTAGATTTAGTGCATTTGTTCTTCATAAATACCTTTTAAAAAGTTTGAATCAAAGATCAGAAAGTTTATATAATTTGCTCCAAAACAAAAATAGTGAGAGGCAGAATTTAAAACTAAATCCAAAATCTCCCAAATTTAACGTGAATTCTTTTTTAATGAAATCAAGTTCTCAAAAAGTGTTAAATTGTGATGGACATAAACATAAAAATTATTTTATTCTCCATTATTTAGTCAAAATTAGCAAAAGATACTTGTGTCCATTTATAAATTTTCTATGTTTTGTCTTCGTTTAGTCAGAACAGGGCTAAGGCCTCAGTCATGTGCATTAGGTCTTAATTAAATCTGCGAGGTACTCTTTTCTCCCAAGAAGTCCCATATTTTATAGATCTCATACACTAAGAAAGATGATGACAGCCATTCTTCTGACTCATAAACAGTCCTTTCTTTTAGATCAAGTTTCCAAGTAAAAATGTCTTCTAGTGATGCCAATGGGCAACCAATAAGTTATGGTATATGCCTCCTAAGCAAAATATTGAATGAGAACTCCCTTTGTACATCATGCCATTGTTCTTAGCACTTGAAGTCATAGTAATAGAGCACTTGGTTTACAAAGCAATGCATGTCACAACTCAGGATGCAGTTGTGTGACTGGAGTGTGTCACCTCAGTCAGAAGGTGTCAGAAGAAGAGAAAGTTAAAGAGATGTAAATGTTCTGTAATATTATTTTAACAATAAGGCCATCTGGGAAGTGTATATTATAGACAGCACATCCTGAAAATTGAGAATATAGCCATTAAACATCTCACAGAGAAAATTAGATTTGGCCAAATGATATGAATGAAAAGTATCCAAAAAGAATGTGACCCTCCCTGAGGACTTACTTCGCTAGCTAGAACAATTTTTGAGTAAAGTTTTTAAGCACAAAATACTATGCTATACTATGGCTACTCAGGATGCATTCAACAGAAACCAAAATAGTAACACCAACCTTAAATTTATATTGGGAAAATATATATATTAAAAATGACATAATTAAATACACATATATTTATACACATCAACCAATATAGCACACATTGAATGCACATTTGTTGAAAGAGAAATATACAGTAGAGAAATGGTCAGGGTTGAGTAAGAGTAAACGAGAGACGGTTTCTAGAGAGATGTTTCACACGTGTCTTTGAACTAGGGCTCAAAATACTGTAGAGAGCAGGGAAAGTGACTTCCATTTAGGGTGAATTGAATAAGGAAAGATAAACAGAGTTTAAATATGAGAAATGGAAAAGCAGTTAGCTTGGTTCATGTATTAGGACGCTACTGACAAAAAAAAAAAAAGAGAGAGAGAGACAGAAATCATATTGACATATAATATTGTCATTTTTAAATGCAAAAATGATGTGTAACTAAACTAAAAATCCTACCATACCAGAATCAGTCTTCTGATAGCACTGTTTGGATCATATTACTCTGCTCACAAGACTATATTGACTCCCACTATTTGTTAAGCAGAGAAGTGAGGTCATCAGAAGTGAGTTCCATAGTCAGACCTTTGACTGCATCCTACATTTCTAATTTACTTTCTCACTACTCACAACCCCCAACACAACACTCTGATCATTTTCTCCAGCCAGTTAGACAACTTACCATTCTTTAAAATTGTCTACACAATCTCATTTCTCTGCTTGTTGTTGTGACATCCCATCAGCCTATTCTCTTTTCTTAAGCGTCTTTGGAGTATAAATTCATTGCATAAAATTTATCCATTTAAAATATATAATGCAGCAATTTTAGTGTGTTAAGAGAGTGTGCAATCGTCACCATAATCTATTTGGAATATTTGCATCATTTTCAATAGAAACTCCTATCCAATAGCAGTTACTTTACATTCCCTTTTTATCCCTATCTTGCTGCTGCTGCTGCTGCTAAGTCGCTTCAGTCGTGTCCGACTCTGTGTGACCCCATAGACAGCAGCCCACCAGGCTCCCCCGTCCCTGGGATTCTCCCGGCAAGAACACTGGAGTGGGTTGCCATTTCCTTCTCCAATGCATAAAAGTGAAAAGTGAAGTCGCTCAGTCATGTCCGACTCTTAGCCACCCCATGGATTGCAGCCTACCAGGCTCCTCCATCCATGGGATTCTCCAGGCAAGAGTACTGGAGTGGGCTGCCATTGCCTTCTCTATATCCCTACCGTCCGTTCCGTTCCGTTCCGTCACTCAGTCGTGTCTGACTCTTTGCGACCCCGTGAACTGTTTTAGACACTTGCTAATCTACTTTTGGTCTATAAATTTGCCAATTCTGAACTTTTTATATAAGGAGAATCAGAAAATACATCATGTTTTCTGATTAGGTTTCTTTATGTAACACGTTCTCTTTTTTTTTAAATTGGAGGCTAATTACTTTACAATATTGTGATAGTTTTTGACATACATTCACATGAATCAGCCATGGGTGTACATACATGTGTTCCCCATCCTGACCCTCCCTCCCACCTCCCTCCCCATACTATCTCTCATGGTCATCCCAGTGCACCAGCCCTTAGCACCCTGCCTCATACATCGAACCTGGACTGGCGAACTGTTTCACATAAGATAATACACAGGTTTCAATGCTATTCTCTCAAATCATCCCAATCTCGCCTTCTCCCACCAAGTCCATATTCAATGCATCTGTCTCTCTTTTGCTGTTTCGCATATAGGGTTATTGTTACCATTTTTCTAAATTTCATATATATGTGTTAATATACTGCATTGGTGCTTTTCTTTCTGACTTACTTTGCTCTGTATAATAGGCTCCAGTTTCATCCACATCATTAGAACTGATTCAAATGTATTCTTTCTAATGGTTGAGTAATACTCCATTGTGTATATGTACCATGGCTATCTTATCCATTTGTCTGCTGATGGACATCTAGGTTGCTTACATGTCCTGGCTATTGTAAACAGTGCTGCAATGAGCATTGGGGTACACATATCTCTTTCAATTCTCCTTTCCTTGGTGTGTATGCCCAGGAATGTGATTGCTGAGTCATCAGTTTAGTTAAGTTCAGTCGCTCAGTCGTGTCCGACTCTCCGCGACCCCATGAATCACAACAAGCCAGGCCCCCCTGTCCATCACCAACTCCCGGAGTACACTCAAACTCATGTCCACAGAGTCGGTGATGCCATCCAGCCATCTCATTCTCCGTCGTCCCCTTCTCCTCCTGCCCCCAACCTTTCCCAGAATCAGAGTCTTTTCCAGTGAGTCAACTCGTCGCATGAGGTGGCCAAAGTATTGCAGTTTCAGCTTCAGCATTAGTCCTTCCAATGAACACCCAGGATTGATCTCCTTTAGAATGGACTGGTTGGATCTCCTTGCAGTATAAGGGACTCTCAAGAGTCTTCTCCAACACCACAGTTCAAAAGCATCAATTCTTCGGTGCTCAGCTTTCTTCACAGTCCAACTCTCATATCCATACATGACCACGGGAAAAACCATAGCCTTGACTAGACGGACCTTTGTTGGCAAAGTAATGTCTCTGCTTTTCAATATACTATCTAGGCTGGTCACAATTTTCCTTCCAAGGAGTAAGCGACTTTTAATTTCATGGCTGCAATCACCATCTGCAGTGATTTTGGAGCCAAAAAAAAATAAAGTCTGACACTGTTTCCACTGTTTTTCCATCTATTTCCCATGAAGTGATGGGACCAGATGCCATGATCTTTGTTTTCTGAATGTTGAGCTTCAAGCCAACCTTTTCACTCTCCTCTTTCACTTTCCTCAAGAGGCTTTTGAGTTCCTCTTCATTTTCTGCCTTAAGGGTGGTGTCATCTGCATATCTGAGGTTATTGATATTTCTCCCGGCAGTCTTGATTCCAGGTTGTGCTTCTTCCAACCCAGTGTTCCTCATGATGTACTCTGCATATAAGTTAAATAAGCAAGGTGACAATATACAACCTTGATGTACACCTTTTCCTATTTGGAACCAGTCTGTTGTTCCATGTACAGTTGTAACTGTTGCTTCCTGACCTGCATACAGGTTTCTCAAGAGGCAGGTCAGGTGATCTGGGATTCCCATCTCTTTCAGAATGTTCCACAGTTTATTGTGATCCACGTAGTCAAAGGTTTTGGCATAGTCAATGAAGCAGAAATAGATGTCTTTCTGAAACTCTCTTGCTTTCTCCATGATCCAGCGGATGTTGGCAATTTGATCTCTGGTGCCTCTGCCTTTTCTAAAACCTGCTTGAACATCTGGGAGTTCACGGTTCACATATTGCAGAAGACTGGCTTGGAGAATTTTGAGCATGACTTTACTAGCGTGTGAGATGAGTGCAATTGTGCGGTAGTTTGAGCATTCTTTGGCATTGCCTTTCTTTGGGATTGGAATGAAGACTGACCTCTTCCAGTCCTGTGGCCACTGCTGAGTTTTCCAAATCTGCTGGCATATTGAGTGCAGCACTTTCACAGCATCATCTTTCAAGACTTGAAATAGCTCAACTGGAATTCCATCACCGCCACTAGCTTTGTTCGTAGTGATGCTTTCTAAGGCCCACTTGACTTCACATTCCAAGATGTCTGGCTCTAGGTCAGTGATCACGTTATCGTGACTATCTTGGTCGTGAAGAACTTTTTTGTACAGTTCTTCTGTGTATTCTTGCCACCTCTTCTTAATATCTTCTGCTTCTGTTAGGTCCATAGCATTTCTGTCCTTTATCGAGCCCATCTTTGCATGAAATGTTCCCTTGGAATCTCTAATTTCCTTGAAGAGGTCTCTTGTTTTTCCTATTCTGTTGTTTTCCTCTATTTCTTTGCATTGATCACTGAGGAAATCTTTCTTATCTCTCCTTGCTATTCTTTGGAACTCTGCATTCAGACGCTTATATCTTTCCTTTTTTCCTTTGCTTTTCACCTCTCTTCTTTTCATAGCTATTTGTAAGGCCTCCTCAGACAGCCATTTCGCTCTTTTGCATTTCTTTTCCATGGGGATGCTCTTGGTCCCTGTCTCCTGTACAATGTCACGAACCTCTGTCCAGAGGTCATCAGGCACTCTATCTATCAGTTCTAGTCCCTTAAATCTATTTCTCACTTCCACTGTATAATCATAAGGGATTTAATTGAGGTCATATCTGAGTGGTCTAGTGGTTTTCCCTACTTTCTTCAATTTAAGTCTGAATTTTGCAATAAGGTGTTCATGATCTGAGCCACAGTCAGCTCCTGGTCTTGTTTTCGCTAACTGTATACAGCTTCTCCATCTTTGGTTGCAAAGAATATAATCAATCTGATTTCGGTGTTGACCATCTGGTGATGTCCATGTGTAGAGTCTTCTCTTGTGTTGTTGGAAGAGGGTGTTTGCTATAACCAGTGCGCATACAGCAGCTCTATTTCTAGTTTTTTAAGGAATCTCCACACTGTTCTCCATAGTGCCTGTACTAGTTTGCATTCCCACCAGCAATGTAAGAGGGTTCCCTTTTTTCCACACCCTCTCCAGCATTTATTTTTTGTAGACTTTTGATGAGCAGCCATTCTGACCGGCATGAAATGGTACCTCATTGTGGTTTTGATTTGCATTTCTCTGATAATGAGTGATGTTGAGCATTTTTTCATGTGTTTGTTAGCCATCTGTATGTCTTCTCTGGAGAAATGTCTGTTTAGTTCTTTGGACCATTTTTTCATTGGGTCGCTTATTTTTCTGGAATTGAGCTACAGGTGTTGCTTGTATATTTTTGAGATTAATTCTTTGTCAGTTGCTTCATTTGATGTTATAGTCTCCCATTCTGAAGGCTGTCTTTTCACCTTGCTTATAGTTTCCTTCGTTGTTCAAAAGTTTTTAAGCTTAATTAGGTTCCAGTTGTTTATTTTTACTTTATTTCCATTACTCAGGGAGGTGTGTCATAGAGGATCCTGCTGTGATTTATGTCAGAGAGTGTTTTGCCTATGTTTTCCTCTAGGATTTTAATAGTTTCTGTTCTTACATTTATATCTTTAATACATTTTGAGTTTATTATTGTGTATTGTGCTAGGAAATGTTCTTGTTTCATTCTTTTAAGGGTGGTTGACCAGTTTTCCCTAGCACCACTTGTTCAAGAGATTGTCTTTTCTCCATTGAATATTCTTGCCTCCTTTGTCAAAGATAAGGTGTCCATAGGTCTGTGGATTTATCTCTGGTAATGCTACTTTGTTCCATTGCTCTATGCTTCTGTTTCTGTGCTAGTACGACACTGTCTTGATATCTGTTGCTTTGAAGTATAGCCTGAAGTCAGGCAGGTTGATTCCTCCAGTTCCATTCTTCTTTCTCAAGATTGCTTTGGCTATTAAAAGTTTTTTTCTTTTTTTTGTATTTCCATACAAATTGTGAAATTATTTGTTCTAATTTTCTGAAAAATATCATTGGTAGCTTGATAAGGAATGTATTGAATCAATAGATTGCTTGGGTAGTATACTCATTTTCATTATATTGATTCTTCCAATCCATGAACATGGTATATTTCTCCATCTATTTGTGTCATCTTTGATTTCTTTCATCAGTGTTTTATAGTTTTATATATATAGGTCTTTCCTTTCTTTAGATAGATTTATACCTAAGTATTTTATTCTTTTCAGTGCCATGGTGAATGGAATTGTTTCCTTAATTTTTATTTCTGTTTTCTCATTGAGTGTATATAGGAATGCAAAGGATTTCTGAATACAAATTTTATATCCTACTACTTTACTGTAATCATTGATTAGCTCTAGTAATTTTCTGGTGGCGTCTTTAGGGTTTTCTATGTAGAGGATCATGTCATCCTTAAACAGTGAGAGTTTTACTTCTTCTTTTCCAATCTGGATTCCTTTAATTTCTTTTTCTGCTTTGATTTCTGTGACCAAAACTTCCAAAACTATGTTGAATAGTAGTGGTGAGAATGGGCACCATTGACTTGTGGGGAAATGCTTCCAATTTTTCACCATTGAGAATAATGTTTGCTGTGAGTTTGTCATATATGACTTTTATTATGTTGTGGTATGTTTCTTCTATGCCTGCTTTCTGCAGGGATTTTTTTTTTTTTAATCATAAATGGATGTTGAAATTTGTCAAAGGCTTTCTCTGCATCTATTGAGATAATTATATGTTTTTTATCTTTCAATTTGTTAATGTGGTGTATCATATTGATTGATTTATGAATACTGAAGAATCCTTGAATCCCTGGGATAAAGCCCACTTGGTCACGATGTATGATCGTTTTAATATGTTGTTGGATTCTGTTTGTGAGAATTTTGTTAAGGATTTTTGCATCTGTGTTCCCCAGTGATACTGGAATCTAATATTCTTTTTTTTTTTTTTTTTGTGACATCATTTTGGGGGCTTGGTATTAGGGTGATGGTGGCCTCATAGAATGAGTTTGGAAGTTTACCTTCCTCTGCAGTTTTCTCGAAGAGTTTGAGTAGGGTATGTGTTAGCTCTTCTCTAAATTTTTGGTAGAATTCAGCTGTGAAGCCATCTGGTCCTGGGCTTTTTTGTTGGAAGATTTCTGATTATGGTTTCAATTTCTGTGCTTGTGATGGGTCTGTTAAAATTTTCTTTCTTCCTGGTTCAGTTTTGGAAAGTTATACATTTCTAAGAATTTTTCCATTTCTGCCAAGTTGTCCATTTTATTGGCATATAGTTGCTGATAGTAGTCTCTTATGATCCTTTTTACTTCTGTGTTGTCTATTGTAATTTCTCTATTTTCATTTCTAATTTTGTTGACTTGATTCTTCTCCCTTTGTTTCTTGATGAGTCTGGCTATTTTCTATTTTATCTTCTCCAAGAACCAGTTTTAAACTTTGTTGATTTTTGCTATGGTCTCTTTTGTTTCATATTTATTTCTGCCCTAATTTTTGTGATTTCCTTCCTACTACTAACCGAAGAGGTGGCAAGAATACACAGAAGAACTGTACAAAAAAGATCTTCACGACCCAGATAGTCACGATGGTGTGATCACTCACCTAGAGCCAGACATCCTGGAATGTGAATTCAAGTGAACCTTAGGAAGCATCACTACAAACAAAGCTAGTGGAGGTGATGGAATTCCTGTTGAGCTATTTCAAATCCTGAAAGATGACACTGTAAAAGTATTGCACTTAATATGCAAACAAATTTGGGAAAATCAGCAGTGGCCACAGGACTGGAAAAGTTCAGTTTTCATTCCAAACACAAACAAAGGCAATGCCAAAGAACCAAATGCTCAATCTACTACACAATTGCAGTCATCTCACATACTAGTAAAGTAATGCTTAAAATTCTCCAAGCCACGCTTCAGCAATACATGAACCATGAACTTCCAGATGTTCAAGCTGGTTTTAGAAAAGGTGGAGGAACCAGAGATCAAATTGCCAACATCACCTGGATCATTGAAAAAGCAAGAGAGTTCCAGAAAAAAACATAGTTCTGCTTTATTAACTAGGCCAAAGCCATTGACTGTGTGGTTCACAATAAACTGTGGAACATTCTGAAAGAGAAGGGAATACCAGACCACCTGACCTGCCTCTTGAGAAACATGTATGCAGTTCAGGAAGTAGCAGTTAGAACTGGACATAGAACAACAGACTGGTTCCAAATAGGAAAAGGAGTATTTCAAGGCTGCATATATTTACCAGGCTTATTTAACTTATATGAAGAGTACATCATGAGAAACTCTGGCCTGAAGGAAGCACAAGCTGGAATCAAGATTGCTGGGAGAAATATCAATAACCTCAGATATGCAGATGACAGCACCCTGATGGCAGAAAGTGAAGAAGAACTAAAGAGCCTCTTGATGAAATTGAAAGAGGAGAGTGAAAAGGTTGGCTTGAAGCTCAAGATTCAGAAAACTAAGATCATGGCATCTGGTCCAGTCACTTCATGGCAAATAGATGGGGAAACAATGGAAACAGTGGCTGACTTTATTTTTCTGGGCTCCAAAATCACTGCAGATGGTGATTGCAGCCATGAAATTTAGAGATGCTTACTCCTTGGAAGGAAAGTTATGACCAACCTAGACAGCCTATTAAAGAGCAGAGACATTACTTTGTTAACAAAGGTCTGTATAGTCAAGGCTGTTTTTCCAGTAGTCATGTATGGATATGAGAGTTGGACTATAAAGAAAGCTGAGTGGCAAAGAATTGATGCTTTTTAACTATGGTTCTGGAGAAGACTCTTGAGAGTCCCTTGAACTCTAAGGAAATTCAAAAAGTCCATGCTAAAGGAGATCAGTCCTGGGTGTTCATTGGAAGGACTGATGTTCAAGCTGAAACTCCAATACTCTGGCCACCTGATGTGAAGAGCTGACCCATTTGAAAAGACCCTGATGCTGGGAAAGATTGAGGGCAGGAGGAGAAGGGGACGACACAGGATGAGATAGTTGGATGGCACCACCGACTCAATGGACAAGGGTTTGGATGGACTCCGGGAGTTGGTGATGGACAGGGAGGCCTGGCGTGCTGTGGTTCATGGGGTCACAAAGAGTCGGACACAACTGAGCAAGTGAACTGAACTAACCCTGGGGTTCTTCATTTCTTCCTTTTCTAGTTACTTTAGGTGTAGAGTTAGATTATTTATTTGATTTCTCTCCTGTTTCTTTACGTAGGGTTGTATTGCTATGAACCTTCCCCTTAACACTGTTTTTACTGAATCCCGTAAGTTTTGGGTTGTTGTGTTTCCATTTTCATTCGTTTATATACATATTTTGATTCCTTTTTCGATTTCTTCCGTTATTTGCTGGCTATTCAATAGTGTGTTGTTTAGCCTCCATATGTTTGTATTTTCCATAGTTTGTTTTTTTTTTTTTTCCTGTAGTTGACATCTAATCTTACCACATTTTGATCAGAAAAGATGCTTGAGATGATTTCAATTTTTTTTAATTCACCAAGGCTAGATTTATGGCCCAGGATGTGATCTATCCTGGAGAAGGTTCCGTGTGCATTTGAGAAAAAGGTGAAATTCATTGTTTTTTGGGGAAATGTCCTATAGATATCAATTAGGTCTAACTGGTCTGTTGTATCATTTAAAGTTTGTTTTTCCTTGCTAATTTTCTGTTTAGTTGATCTATCCATAAGTGTGAGTGGGGTATTAAAGTCTCCCACTATTACTGTGTTACTGTTAATTTCCCCTTTCATATTTGTTAACATTTGTCTTACATATTGCGGTGCTCCTATGTTGAGTGCATATATATTTATAATTGTTATATCTTCTTCTTGGATTGATCCTTTGATCATTATGTAGATTCCTTCTTTGTCTCTTTTCACAGTCTTTGTTTTAAAGTCTATTTTATCTGATATGAGTATTGCTACTCCTGCTTTCTTTTGGTCTCCACTTGAGTGAAATATGTTTTTCCAGCCCTTCACTTTCAGTCTGTATGTGTCGCTAGGTTTGAGGTGGGTCTCTTGTAGACAGCATATATAGGGGTGTTGTTTTTGTATCCATTCAGCCAGTCTTTGTATTTTGGTTAGGACATTCAACCTATTTACATTTACATTTAAAGTAATTATTGATAAGTATTATCCTGTTGCCTTTTACTTTGTTGTTTTGGGTTCAAGTTTATACACCTTTTCTGTGTTTCCTGTCTAGAGAAGATCCTTTAGCATTTGTTGAAGAGCTGGTTTGGTGGTGCTGAATTCTCTCAGCTTTTGTTTTTCTTTAAAGCTTTTTATTTCTCCTTCATATTTGAATGAGATCAGATTACTGGCTACAGTAATCTGGGTTGTAGGTTTTTCTCTTTCATCACTTTAAGTATGTCCTCTCATTCCCTTCTGGCTTGAAGAGTTTCTATTGAAAGATCAGCTGTTATCCTTATGGGGATCCCCTTGTTGGTTAATTGTTGTTTTTCCCTTGCTGTTTTTAATATTTGTTCTTTGTGTTTGATCTTCATTAATTTGATTAGTATATGTCTTGGGGTGTTTCACCTTGGGTTTATCCTTTTTGGGACTCTCTGTGTTTCTTGGACTTGGGTGGCTATTTCCTTCCCCATTTTAGGGAAGTTTTCAACTATTATCTCCTCAAGTATTTTCTCATGGCCTTTCTATTTGTTTTCTTTTTCTGGGATTCCTATGATTTGAATGTTGGGGTGTTTGACATTGTCCCAGAGGTCTCTGAGGTTGTTCTTATTTCTTTTAATTCTTTATTCTTTTTTCTCCTCTGCTTCATTTATTTCCATCATTCTATCTTCTGCCTCAGTTATTCTACTGTTGTTTCCCTCCAGAGTGCTTTTGATCTCAGCTATTGCATTATTGATTGAATCTTTTTTATTTCTTCTAGGTCCTTGTTAAACTTTTCTTGCATCTTCTCAATCCTTGTCTCCAGACTATTTATCCGTAACTCCGTTTTGTTTTCAAATTTTTGGATCATTTTTACTACCATTATTCTGAATTCTTTCTCAGTTAGACTCCCTATCTCCTCCTCTTTTGTTTGATTTGGTGGGCTCTTATCATGTTCCTTTACCTGCTGAATATTTCTCTGCCTTTTCCTCCTGTTCAGGTTGCTGTTTCGGGTGCTTATCTGTATGCTGGAATTTTGTGGTTCCTCTTTATTGTGGAGGTTCTTCCCTGTGTGTGGGGTTGGACGAGTGGCTCGTCAAGGTTTCCTGGTTAGGGAAGCTTGCGTTGGTGTTCTGGTGGGTGAAGCTGGATCTCTTCTCTCTGGAGTGCTTGAAGTGTCCAGTAGTGAGTTTTGAGGTGTCTATGGGTTTAGTGTGGCTTTTGGCCACCTGTATATTTGTGCTCTGGGTTATGTTCCTGCTTTGTTGGAGAAATAGCTTGGTATGTCTTGCTCTTAAACTTGTTGGCTCTTGGGTGGAGCTTGGTTTCAGTGTAGGTATGGAGGCATTTGGATGAGCTTTTGTCGATTAAAGACCCATGGAGTCAGGAGATTTCTGGTGATCTCAAGTGCATTTAGGCCTCCTGCCTCAGGCTTTCAGTTTATTCTTACAGAAGCCTCAATACTTCTCCATCCATATAGCACTGATGATAAAACATCTAGGTTAATGGTGAAAAGATTCTCCACAGTGAGGGACACCCAGAGAGGTTCACAGAGTTACATGGAGAAGAGAAGAGGGAGGAGGGAGACAGAGGTGACCAGGAGGAGAGGAGGGGAATCAAAAGGGGAGAGAGCAAGCTAGCCAATAATCCGTTCCCTATGTGCTCTCCACAGTCTGGAACTCTCAGAGAGGTTCACGGAGTTACACAGAGAAGAGGAGAGGGAGGAGGGAGAGAGAGGTGACCAGGAGGAGAATAGGGTGAATCAAAAGGAGAGAGACAGATCCAGCCAGTGATCAGTTCCCTAAGTGTTCTCCACAGCCCGGAACCCACAGAGATTCACAAAGTAGAGAAGAGAAGGAGGTGGGAGGAGATAGAGGCGACCTGGGGCAGAAAAAGGAGAGTCAAAAGGGGAGAGAGCAATAAAGCCAGTAATCACACTCCTAAGTAAGAATGGGTGCTGAAGATTTGGTTCTTAAAGGTACAAAATTGATAACAAATACCAAAAAACAAAGATTAAAAATATAGAGTAGAGGTTAGACTCTCAAAAATACAGTATTAAAAAACAAAACAAAATCACAAAAGTTATATATAAAAAAATATGAAATTTGCCTTATAAATAGGGTCTTTTTTTCAAGGTAATAGTAGATTTTAAAAATGAAAATTAAAGGAATAATAAAGAACTTAAAAATTAAAAAGAAATCTAAAAATGATAATAGTAAAATATATCTAGGAATTTCTCTGGAGGTGTTGAGGGCAGTGTGTGGTCAGTTCCTTGTTCCACCTTGTACTTCTTCTCAAGGTCTATAGGTCCCTTCCAATGTAGCCAGTGCTAACTATAGGGTTTTAATCTGTTGCACTTGTTATTTCCAGAACTGTTCCCTCTTCTTTGTTTATTTTGGCTTCCTCTGTTTGCAAGTCTCTTCAGTATCTACCTTCTGCCCTGACACAAGGGGGAAAAGGTGGTCATTTATTTAGGCTCACTTGTTCAATTGTGCTGCAGGGAGAGAGGAACACTGCAAACAAATATCACTGCCGTGTGTGGGGAGTGCTCACAGTGTCTGGGCCACACTGAGTTTGCCCCCACTCATGGCGTTTGTCCTTTCCCGGTACACTGCTTACACTCCAGGTTGCTCTGCAGGGGAACTAAGGAGGGCCCTGGGTTGTGTGCACTTCCCAGGTCTATGGCGCTCAGGTTCAGGTTATTGGGTACTCCACAAATGCACAGACTCAGTTGGGCCTGTGTTTTGTGCCAGCGTTTTGTGCCTTTCCCAGGTCTGAGCAGTTCATGCAACCAGGTGCTTGGCGAGTGCACACTCCCCAAGCGCCGTGCGTGTTATCAAGTTCCCTGTCCCAGCTGCTCAGTTTCGAGGGTCTACAGCAGCATCTTAGGTGTGCTGTGTGTCTCTTCTGGAGAGCTGATCTCTGGCTGTGATCCTCCTGATGGATTCAACTGTCCAGGATCCCAGTAAGACTTGATTAGCAACTGGGAGCCTGCTCACAGTTTGGTAGGGGATGCCTTCTCTGGGGCTGAGATTGCCCCTTGCCTTCCGGCTCTGGCTGGCACCCACCTGCCTCCCTACCTCTGACAGGGGATGGGCCTGTCTGCAGTCGGCTAGCTCTCCACTTGTGTTCTCTCAGTCCTTTTTTCTGTGAGCCAGCAGGCAGTGCCTTAGGTTAGAGCTTTTCGAGGGAAAGTCCTCTCTCTCTCTCTTTCCTCTTTTTTTTTCCCCCTCTCTGGCTATCCCATGGTTTGGGTTGCTATCTCACGTTGGCTCCCTCAGATTGCCTTCAGGGCATTCAGGTCTGGTTCTTACCCTAAGCAATGCAGCCCACGACTCCCTGTTCAGCCCCCGCTTGCTGATGGTGGAGGTGAGCGTCTGGGCTACTTCTCCACTGGGAGTTATAGTTAGACCCGTAATCGGTGGGTTATATTTATTTATGTTTTCCTCCCGGTTATGTTGACCTCTGAGATTCCCAAACTCCCCACAGACCCGCCAGTGAGAAGGTCTCCTGGAGTTTGGAAATTTCTCTTTTAAGACTCCCTCCCAAGGATTGATCTCCATCCCTATCTCTTTCGTCTGTCTTTTTATGTTTTATATTTTGTCCTACATCCTTTTGAAGACAATGGGCTGCTTTTCTGGGTGCCTGGTGTCCTCCGCCAGTGTTCAGAAGTTTTTTTGTGGTGTTTGCTCAGCATTCAAATGATCTTTCAATGAATTTGTTGGGGAGAAGGTGGCCTCCCTGTCCTATTCCTCTGCCATCTTAGGACTGCCCCCCTGTAACACATTTTCAAGGTTCATCAGTGTTTTCACAAAAATGTGTAGTTCATCCCTTTTTTTATTGCTGAATAATATTTTATTATATGGACATTTACACTTATAAATCACCAGTTGATGTACATCTAGGTAGTTATCACTTTTTGTCAATGATGAATGATGCTGTCATAATTGTTATTTTATAAATCTTTGAGTGTACATATATTCTAAATTTTTCTAAGTATATACTTTGGTATGAAATTGTTGGATCAGACAGTAACTATGCAAAACGTTTTGAAGAAATGCCAAACTGCATGGAGGCACCATTTTACATTGTCAACAGTATGTATCAGTTTAGTTCAGTTCAGGCGCTCAGTCGTGTCCGACTCTCCGCGACCACATGAATCACAGCATGCCAGGCCTCCCTGTCCATCACCAACTCCCGGAGTTCACTCAAACTCATGTCCACAGAGTCGGTGATGCCATCCAGACATCTCATTCTCTGTCGTCCCCTTCTCCTCCCGCCCCCAACCTTTCCCAGCAACAGAGTCTTCTCCAGTGAGTCAACTTATCACATGAGGTGGCCAAAGTATTGGAGTTTCAGCTTTAGCATCAGTCCTTCCAAAGAACACCCAGGATTGATCTCCTTTAGAATGGACTGGTTGGATCTCCTTGCCGTCCAAGGGACTCTCAAGAGTCTTCTCCAACACCACAGTTCAAAAGCATCGATTCTTCGGCGATCAGGTTTCTTCACAGTCCAACTCTCACATCCATACATGATCACGGGAAAAACCATAGCCTTGACTAGACGGACCTTGGTTGGCAAAGTAATGTCTCTGCTTTTTAATATACTATCAAGGTTGGTCATAACTTTCCTTCCAAGGAGTAAGCGTCTTTTAATTTCATGGCTGCAATCAGCATATGCAGTGATTTTGGAGCCCCAAAAAATAAAGTCTGACACTGTTTCCACTGTTTTTCCATCTATGTCCCATGAAATGATGGAACCAGAATCCATGATCTTTGTTTTTTGAATGTTGAGCTTCAGGCCAACCTTGTCACTCTCCTCTTTCACTTTCATCAAGAGGCTTTTGAGTTCCTCTTCACTTTCTGCCATAAGGGTAGTGTCATCCGCATATCTGAGGTTATTGATATTTCTCCCAGCAATCTTGATTCCAGCTTGTGCTTCTTCCAGCCCAGCGTTCCTCATGATGTATGTACTCTGCATATAAGTTAAATAAGCAAGGTGACAATATACAGCCTTGATGTACTCCTTTTCCTATTTGGAACCAGTCTGTTGTTCCATGTACAGTTATGACTGTTGTTTCCTGACCTGCATATAGGTTTCTCAAGAGGCAGGTCAGGTAGTCTTGTATTCCCATCACTTTCAGAATGTTCCAGATTTCGGGAAGATGGCAGAAGAATAGGACGGGGCGACCACTTTCTTCCCCACAAAATCAGCAAAAGAACATTTGAACGCTGAGTAAACCCCACAAAACAACTTCTGAATACCAGCAGAGGACATCAAGCACCCAGAAAAGCAGCCCATAGTCTTCGAAAGGAGGTAGGAAATAGTATAAAAGATAAAAAGAGAGTCAAAAGAGGGAGGGACGGAACTCCGTCCCGGGAAGGGAGGCTTTAAAAAAAAAAAAAAAAGAGAAGTTTCCAAACACCTGGAAACACTGGCGAGTGGAAATTCAGAGGGTCACATAACAGGGAGACAAAAGACATAAATAATTAAAACCCACAGACTAAGTGCCCAGAGGAAACTCTCAGTGTAGAAGCAGAGCAGACGCATGCACCACCCACTAGCAGGCGAGTGCTAGGCAAGGAGGCACAGGTGGCGGAGCTTAGAGGGAGAACAGGCAGCGTTGCTTAGAGAGAGAACCGGGCTTGGACGCCCCAGGGCAAACTAAGGGCGCGAACTTAAGATAGCGAAGCAGACGCTGCAGCTAAAAGTTGAAAAGGCTGAGAAAAGCCCCAACCTAAAACTCCGCCAGCCTTGCTCACAGAACAAAGGGCTGAGCAGAGTGAGCTGGCTGCGGGCAGCCCATCCCCCAGCCCCCACCAACACAGGCAGGGAGGGCAGCCAGCACTGGAAGGGGCAGCCGCTGCCCCAGAGAGGCTTCCCATACCAAGCTCAGGCAAGCTTCTTGCTAACCAAGACTTCTTGGATTCAGACTGGTCATTAGCCGCCTGAGAAAGTGTGCCAGTTGTACACCCAGAAAACCGAGAGGCAGGGACCTGTTAGGCGATGTCACAGTGACTGTGCTCGCCAAACGCCTGGTCACCTGAGATGTTCGGACCGGGGAAGGCGCAAAACGCAGGCCCAGCCAAGTCTGCGCCTTTGTGCAGTACCTGAGGACCTGAACCTGAGCCGCTCAGACCTGGGAAGTTCATGCAACCCAGCGCTGGCCACGGACAGCTCCCGGCAGAACAACCTAGAGCCTAAGCAGCAAAAACAGGGAAAGCACACACACCGCGAGCAGGAGCATTCCCAGTGTAGCCAAGACACTGCGAGCACTCCCCACAGACGCCAGGGATACTTGTTAGCTGCGTTCCTCCCTCCCCACAACAGGACTGAACAGGTGAGCTGGGAAAAACAGAAAGTGTCCACCACCACATCCTGGTGTCAGGATGGTAATTAGGCACTGAGGAGACCAGAAAACAGAAGAGCTTTTTCAACAGAAGGAACTGCCTTGGAAGTAAC
This sequence comes from Moschus berezovskii, assembly GCF_049115385.1. Classification (NCBI taxonomy): domain Eukaryota; kingdom Metazoa; phylum Chordata; class Mammalia; order Artiodactyla; family Moschidae; genus Moschus; species Moschus berezovskii. Next base: position 119,862,031 of record NC_142463.1, read on the forward strand.
AGAGGGAGAAGCCTTGAGCCTACTGCAAGAATAAGACTGAAAACCAGAGGCAGAGGCTTAAGTCCAAATCCTGAGAACACCAGAGATCTCCTGTTCCAGAGAACATTAATTGATAGGTACTCATCAAATGCCTCCATACATACACTGAAACCAGGCACCACCCAAGGGTCAACAAGCTTCAGTGAAAGACGTACTACACAAACTATCCAGCAACACAGGAGAATAGCACTGAGCTTCAATATACAGGCTGCCCAAAGCCACTCCAAACCCACTGACATCTCAAACCCATTACTGGACACTTCATTGCACTCCAAAGAGAAGAAATCCAGCTCCACCCACCAGAACACCAACACAAGCTTCCCTAACCAGGTAACCTTGACAAGTCACCCGTCCAACCCCACACACAATGAGGTAACTACATAATAAAGAGAACTCCACAAACTGCCAGAAGACAGACAGGCCACCCCAAACACAGCAGTATAAGCAAGATGAAGAGGCAGAGAAATACCCAGCAAGTAAAGGAACTGGATAAATGCCCACAAACACAAACAAAAGAGGAAGATATAGGGAATCTACCTGATAAAGAATTTCAAATGTTAATTGTGAAAATGATTCAAAATCTGGAAAGCAATATGGAGTTACAGATAAATAAACTGGAGAAAAGGATTGAGAAGATGCAAGAAATGTTTAATAAGGAATTAGAGGAAATGAAAAAGAGTCAATATATAATGAATAATGCAATAGATGAGATCAGAAACACTCTCGAGGGAACAAACAGTAGAATAACGGAGGCAGAAGACAGGATAAGCGAGCTAGAAGATAGAATTGTAGAAATAAATGAAACAGAGACGGAGAAAAAAACTAATTAAAAGAAATGAGGACAATATTAGAGACCTATGGGACAATATTAAATGCCCCAACATTCGAACCATAGGAATCCCAGAAGAAGAAGACAAAAAAAAAAAAAAAAAAAGACCATGAGAGAATACTTGAGGAGATAATAGTTGAACATTTCCCTAAAATGGGGAAGGAAATAATCACCCATGTCCAAGAAACTCAGAGAGTCCCCAACAGGATAAACCCAAGGTGAAATACTCCAAGACACATATTAATCAAATTAACAAAGATCAAACACAAAGAACAAATATTAAAAGCAGCAAGGGAAAAACAACCAATAACACACAAGGGAATTCCCATAAGGATAACAGCTGATCTTTCAGCAGAAACTCTTCAGGCCAGGAGGGAATGGCAAGACATACTTAAAGTGATGAAAGAAAGTAACCTACAGCCCAGATTACTATACCCAGCAAGGATCTCATTCAAATATGAAGGAGAAATCAAAAGCTTTACAGACAAGCAAAATCTGAGAGAATTCAGTATCACCAAACCAGCTCTCCAACAAATACTAAAGGATCTTCTCTAGACAGGAAACAAAGAAAGGGTGTATAAACTCGAACCCAAAACAATAAAGAAAATGGCAACGGGATCATACTTATCAATAATCACCTTAAACGTGAATGGGTTGAATGCCCCAACCAAAAGACAAAGGCTGGCTGAATGGATACAAAAACAAGACCCACATATATGTTGTCTACAACAGACCCATCTCAAAACGAGGGACACATACAGACTGAAAGTGAAGGGCTGGAAAAAGATATTCCACGCAAATAGAGACCAAAAGAAAGCAGGAGTAGCAATATTCATATCAGTTACAATAGATTTTAAAACAGAGGCTGTGAAAAGAGTCAAAGAAGGAAACTACATAATGATCAAAGGATCAATCCAAGAAGAAGATATAACAATTATAAATATTTATGCACCCAACATAGGAGCACCACAATATGTAAGACAAGTACCAACAAGTATGAAAGGGGAAATTAACAATAACACAATAATAGTAGGAGACTTTAATACCCCACTCACACCTATGGATAGATCAACTAAATAGAAAATAACAAGGAAACACAAACTTTAAATGATACAATAGACCAGTTAGACCTAATAGATCTCTATAGGGCATTTCACCCCAAAACAAGGAATTTCACCTTTTTCTCAAGTGCACAGGGAAACTTTTCCAGGATATATCACATTCTGGGCCATAAATCTAGCCTTGGTAAATTCAAAGAAATTGAAATCATTCCAAGCATCTTTTCTGACCAAAATGCAGTAAGATTAGATACCAATTACAGGAGAAAAACTATTAAAAATGCCAACATATGGAGGCTGAACAACACGCTGCTGAATAATGAACAAATTATAGAAGAAATCAAAAGAGAAATCAAAATATGCATAGAAATGAATGAAAATGAAAACACAACAACCCAAAACCTCTGGGACACTGTAAAAGCAGTGCTAAGGGGGAAGGTCATAGCAATACAGGCACACCTCAAGAAACAAGAAAAAAGTCAACTTAATAACCTAACTCTACACCTATAGAAACTAGGAAAGGAAGAAATGAAGAACCCCAGGGCTAGTAGAAGGAATAAAATCGTAAAAATTAGGGCAGAGATAAATGCAAAAGAAACAAAAGAGACCATAGCAAAAATCAACAAAGCCAAAAGCTGGTTCTTTGAGAAGGTCAATAAAATTGACAAACCACTAGCTAGACTCATCAAGAAACAAAGGGAGAAGAACCAAATCAATAAAATTAGAAATGAAAATGGAGAGATCACAACCGACAACACAGAAATACAAAGGATTGTTAGAGAATACTATCAGCCATTATATGGCAATAAAATGAATAACCTGGAAGAAATGGACAAATTCCTAGAAAAGTACAACTTTCCAAAACTGAACCAGGAAGAAATAGAAAATCTGAACAGACCCATCACAAGCATGGAACTAGAGGCTGTAATCAGAAATCTTCCAGCAAAGAAAAGCCCAGGTCCAGACGGCTTCATAGCTGAATTCTACCAAAAATTTAGAGAAGAGCTAACACCTATTCTACTCAAACTCTTCCAGAAAATTGCTGAGGAAGGGAAACTTCCAAACTCATTCTATGAGGCCACCATCACCCTAATCCCAAAATCTGGGAAAGATCCCACAAAAAAAGAAAACTACAGGCCAATATCACTGATGAACATAGATGCAAAAATCCTTAACAAAATTCTAGCAATCAGAATCCAACAACACATTAAGAAGATCATACATCATGACCAAGTGGGCTTTATCCCAGGAATGCAAGGATTCTTCAATATCCGCAAATCAATCAACGTAATACACCACATTAACAAACTGAATAATAAAAATCATGTGATTATCTCAATGGATGCAGAGAAAGTCTTTGACAAAATACAACATCCATTTATGATAAAAACCCTAGAACGTGAGAATAGAAGGGACATATCTCAACATAATGAAAGCTATATATGACAAACCCACAGCAAACATTATCCTCAATGGTGAAAAGCTGAAAGTATTTCCCCTAAAGTCAGGAACAAGACAAGGGTGCCCACTCTCACCACTACTATTCAACATAGTTCTGGAAGTTTTGGCTACAGCAATCAGAGCAGAAAAAGACATAAAAGGAATACAAATTGGAAAAGAAGAAGTAAAACTTTCACTGTTCACTGATGACATGATCCTCTACACAGAAAACCCTAAAGACTCTACCAGAAAACTACTAGAGCTAACCAATGAATACAGTAAAGTTGCAGGATATAAAATCAACACACGGAAATCCCTTGCATTCCTATACACTAATAATGAGAAAATAGAAAGAGAAATTAAGGAAACTATTCCATTCACTGTTGCAACAAAAAGAATTAAATACTTAGGAATATATCTACCTAAGGAAACAAAAGACTTGTACATAGAAAACTATAAAACACTACTGAAAGTAATCAAACATGACATTAATAGTTGGAGAAATATACCGTGTTCGTGGATTGGAAGAATAAATATGGTAAAAATGAGTATACTACCCAAAGTAATTTATACATTCAATGCAATCCCTATCAAGCTACCAACGATATTTTTCACAGAACTAGAACAAATACTCTCACAATTTGTATGGAAATACAAAAAACCTCGAAAAGCCAAAGCAATCCTGAAGAAGAAGAATGGAACTGGGGGAATTAACCTGCTGGACTTCAGGCTCTACTACAAAGCCACAGTCATCAAGAGAGTATGGTACTGGCATAAAGACAGAAATATAGATCAATGGAACAAAATAGAAAGCCCATAGATAAATCCACACACCTATGGACACTTTACCTTTGACAAAGGAGGCAAGAATATAAAATGGAGAAAAGACAGTCTCTTTAACAAGTGGTGCTGGGAAAACTGGTCAGCCACTTGTAAAAGAATGAAACTAGAACACTTCCTAACACCATACACCAAAATAAACTCAAAATGGATTAGAGAGCTAAATTTAAGACTAGATTCTATAAAACAACTAGAAGAGAACGTAGGCAAAACACTCTCCAACATAAATCACAGCAGGATCCTGCATGACCCACCTCTCAGAATATTGGAAATAAAAGCAAAAATAAACAAATGGGACCTAATTAAAATCAAAAGCTTCTGCACAGCAAAGGAAACTATAAGCAAGGTGAAAAGACAGCCTTCAGAGTGGTAGAAAATAATAGCAAATGAAGCAACTGATAAAGGATTAATCTCCAAAATATACAAGCATCTCCTGCAGCTCAATTCCAGAAAAATAAATGACCCAATCAAAAATGGGCCAAAGAACTAAACAGACATTTCTCCAAAGAAGACATAAAGATGGCTAACAAACACATGAAAAAATGCTCAACATCCCTCATAATCAGAGAAATGCAAATCAAAACCACATTGAGATACCATTTCACACCAGTCAGAATGGCTGCTATCCAAAAGTCTCCATGCAATAAATGCTGGAGAGGGTGTGGAAAAAAGGGAACCCTCTTACACTGTTGGTGGGAATGCAAACTAGTACAGCCACTATGGAGAACAGTGTGGAGATTCCTCAAAAAACTGGAATAGAACTGCCATATGATCCAGCAATAGCACTCCTGGGCATACACACCAAGGAAACCAGAATTGAAAGAGACACATGTACTCCAATGTTCTTGCAGCACTGTTTATAATAGCCAGGCCATGGAAGCAACCTAGATGTCCATCTGCAGATGAATGGATAAGAAAGCTTTGGTACATATACACAATGGAGTATTTTTCAGCCATCCAAAAGAATGCATTTGAATCAGTTCTAATGAGGTGGATGAAATTGGAGCCTAATATACAGAGTGAAGTAAGCCAGAAAGAAAAACATCAATACAGTATCCATTCCATTCGGTCGCTCAGTCGTGTCCGACTCTTTGCGACCCCGTGGACTGTAGCCTACCAGGCTTCTCCGTCCATGGGATTCTCCAGGCAAGAATACTGGAGTGGGTTACTATTTCCTTCTCCAGGGGATCTTCCCGACCCAGGGATCGAACCCGGGTCTCCCACATCGGAGGCAGACGCGTTAACCTCTGAGCCACCAGGGAAGCCCAATACAGTATACTAACGCATATATATGGAATTTAGAACAATGGTAACCTTAACCCTGTATACGAGACAGCACAAGAGACACAGGTGTATAGAACAGTCTTTGGGACTCTGTGGGTGAGGGTGAAGGTGGGATGATTTGGGAGAATGGCATTGTAGTATGTATATTATCATATGTGAAATGAATCACCAGTCCAGGTTCGACACATGATACAGGATGCTTGGGGCTGGTGCATGGGGATGACCTGGAGGGAGGATATGGGGAAGAGGGAGTTGCGAGGGGGGTTCAAGAAAGGGAACACATGTACACCCGGGGCAGATTTATGTCAATGTATGGCAAAACCAACCAATATATTAATGTAAGGTAATTTGCCTCCAATAAAATTAAAAATATATATATAGTTACTGATTTCTCTACATCCGCACCAGTACTTGGTATTTTCTTGATTTGGGTATATATGGTGTTTTTTATTTGCATTTCCTTAATAATTTAATATGTTGGGTGTGCTTTCACATGCTTATTGACAATTTGTCTATATATAACTTGGATAATTGTCTAGGCAAATACTTTGCCTATTTTTAAATGGGGTCTTTTGATTATTTATTTTTGTTTCATGAGTTTTTAGATATATTTTTTACATCAGTCTCTTATTAGATATAAGGTTTCCAAATATTTTCCCCGTTCTGAGGGCTGTCTTTTCTGTCTTGAAGATACAATTTGTAGCACAAAAGATTTTCATTTTAATGCAGTCCAATATATACATTTTTTTTCCCTTTTCTCATTTTTAGGTGTCATATCTGAGAAATTGTTGCCTAATTCAAGGTCATCAAATCTACTACATTTTCTTCTAAAGAGTTGTATAATTTTAAATCTTATATTTAGACCTATAATACAGTTTGAGTTACTTTTTGTCTGATGTGAGGTAAGGGATAAAGTTCATTCTTTTGCATGCAAATATCCAATTGTCCCAGTATTTTATGTTCTAAAGGCTGTACTTTCCCCCACTGAAACAGCTTGGTATCTATGTCAAAAGCAGTTGACCGTAAATATAAATATTTATTTCTGTACTGTGAAGTCCATTGCTGTGTTGTTGTTGTTTAGTTGCTAAGTTGTAGCTGACTCTATGTGACCCCATGGACTGCAGCCCACCAGGCTCCTCTATACATTGGATTTCCCAGGCAAGAATACGGGGAGAGTTGCCATTTCCTTCTTCAAGGGATCTTCCTGATGTGGGGATGAACCCGTGTTTCCTGTACTGGCAGGTGGATTCTTTACCACTGAGACAGCAGGGAAGCCCTGTCAATTATCTTTTTCTATTATCATGCCAGTATTGCATTGTCACCCTTGCCCGACAAGCAGGAAGAGTATGACACTTGCATTCTTAGCTTGTCCCAAAAACCTGTTGGGAACGTGGGATCTCCACTGAATGAACATGGGACCATTTGCTGAGACAGGAGGTATTAGAGTCAAGTGTTCTCAGTCTGCTGCACCTGGGGGGAGCTTCTGCCCAGTGGCAAGTGGGTAGAGGAAGAAATCCCAGTCCTCTTGGTATGAAGAATAAAGCTTCTACAACACAAAGCTAAAAGAGAAAAAAGTAGTGACTTTCCCCTCCAAGAGTAAATTTCAGACTTGGAGTTAGAAAAACAAGTTACTCCATTTTCTTGGTCACATCTATCTGGATTCATTATCCAAGTAGTTTTCATAAAACAGTTTGCTGGATGAGGCCATGGATTGGGCTCAAATGCCACAGTCTCTTTGCTATTTACTGAGGTTTAATAGATTGTCATAACTGGGTGCACATTCATTTGGGTTATGCCCTTAGGACAATGCTCAGAGACTAAAAGATAGCATCTTTCAGTATTTTTAAAAATAATTTCCCCCAATAAAAGGTTATTTACTGAATATTCTGTCCTACTCCTTACTCCTTTATTCTGGAAGGCATCTAAATATTTTAGCTTCAAGATAACCTATCCCTTGACTTCAATAAATTCTAAACTTATCACTTCACCTATGATGCGCATCTCCCAACCCCCTATCCTCACACAAACACAGAGCAAATTCAGGTTGCATTTCTTTTGGCATATCTATTTCCCCATCAAATATAATATTATAAAGATTAAACTTATCATGTCACTCTAAACCATTACTTAACCTTTCTTTGCCTCTGCTTTATCTTAGTTTAATTAATCTCTTTTTCTAAAATACCGTTTTGGAAAAAAGCCAAAATAATATAAAGTTTAAATGTACAAGTAAATTCAAAAAAGAAATTTTTAATGCTTACTTGTCTCATCACAATAACTATTTGGGGTACAAAGTTGACTAAAATGTGTTCACTGCCATTGATAAGCTCACAATAAAGTGTAGATGGCAGACTTACAAAAAATTACTGTAATTCAATGTGTTCACTGTCATAATAAAATGCAACTTGTGCAAATTGGGAACAATTTATTGTTTTATAAAGTACACACACACACACAGACATATATATATATATACACATACACACACACACACATATATATACCCTATAAATATGTATAGGGTATATATAAATATATATGTGTGTATGTGTGTGCACATATACACACATATACCTTCTAGCATATGTGTATACACACATATACTATAATATATATAGTCCTGTTTTCTTGACACTACTTGTGGTACCCTTCTTACCCTTTTAGGCTTCCCAGGTGGTGCTTGTGATAAAGAAGCAGCCTGCCAGTGAAGGGGACATAAGAGACAGGGGTTTGATCCCTGAGTTGGGAAGATCCTCTGGAGGAGGGCGTGGCAACCCACCCCAGTATTCTTGCCTGGAGAATTCCATAGACAGAGAGCCTAGTGGGCTACAGTCCATAGGATCGCTTCTTATCCTTTTAAATGTTTCTCAGTTGTTTTTTCTTTTTTTTTTATGGATTCTTCTCTGTTTCCCCTAAAGAGTAAAATCCCTCAGTTTTCATCAGCTAACGTCATCACCTTCATATATTCAATTACCATCAACTTCTTCTTAGTCATCTCATTTCCTTGACTTATAGATCCATATTAAAAATTATCTTGGCTATCCTGTAGATCAACCTTCTAATGGCTAAACTAATTCTGTCTGGGGAATTCATCATAAAGTTACACACTTCAACAAACTGATTGTCTTCCTATCCAATACAGACATTTAAGATGATCTGAAATGTATGTAATCAAATTAGACTTGCTCTCTGCAGCCATGATTTTGGTGACTTCTGTTTCATTTACTGATGACTCTATCATCTGCCCCTTTATTCTCTACCACTGCTTCCATCATGATGCCTGGTAACTTCCACAACCATTTGAATGATCCATCCAATGCCTTAGCCTCTCATTTTCCTGATCTTATTTCCATGGACCAAGTTCTCCACCTCTCTCACTTACTCAATTGCATGCTATAGCCGATGGCATCTCTGGAATCTCACTTTCAATAACCTCTCTGTGTATGTCTCTCTCTGTCTGTCTCTCTAATACCTCCTTTGCTTAGAGCTTACTTTAATAACTTCAGTCCAACAACTTCTCCCACACTTAAGGACTCTAATCGGCTTCCACTATCCATTCTAAGCTACAGTTTCATACTCATACACTGCAAACCTCACTGATTATTTTACTCTCCTTTAACATCACAATACTGGCTTAAAAATTCTAAGCATGAATAAATCCAATTGCATATCTACTTCTCACTTGAATTCAAGCAGCATAATATGTGTGCTTCTACATCTTTCCTCAAATCTCCAAAACATTTCCTCACCCTTTATCTTCAACTGGTACTTTACTTCATAATCCTTTGATAAAATGATAAAAATAAGAGGGAAACACCCTCATCTAATCACCACCATATCTACAAATCTACACTTTTTTATGTAGCCACAGCCTTCTTACTTGGTATTCTGTTGTCTTACTCCTTTATAATCAATCTATTTACTACACAGCAGCCAAAGAGAAGTCAGATTATGTCACTCATCTACTTATAATCTTTCATTGTTTTCTCATTTCTGTCACAATAAGATTTAAATTGCTTACTGAAGCCTAAAAGTCCCTTAATGTTGGGATCCCTGCTTGTATTATCTCATGACCTAGGACTCCCCATACCCATATATCCACTATGCTTTAACCACACTGATCTGTTTCTGAATCATGTCAAATTCAATTCCAACTTAGAAGCTCTTACTTATGGGTTCCGCTGTCTGGGATGCCATGTGTATTCAGGTCTTCTCAAGAGTAGCTCCATCTTTTTGGAGAAGACTTCCTCCATCATTGAATTGTTATGCTTTCCAACTTGTAATCACCATCTATCACATTCCTGTCCTTTTCCTTCTTACAAATTTTGCATTAGCATTTTCCATTTATCTCTTCAATAACTCACCACCACATAGCTATTATGAGTATGAAAGTTTGTTGACAGTTTTCTCAACTTGAATATAAGCTACTTGAGGTTGGGATCTTTTTCTTCTTCTTCAGTTTAGAACAGTATATGACCCAGTGGCTCGTGCTCAATAAATATTCTTCTACAATTTATTCTTCTATTTCAAAGTATGGCCCTAGCACCACTCCACCTGCCCGTGTAAGAAATCTCACCTGATCTTTGCTTCTCTCTATCCCTCAGCGGCCATATCACAAAGTCACATCTTATAAAATTTACATCCAAAATATTTCTCAAATCTGTTCACTTCTCTGGATCCCCATTGGTGTTCTCTTAGTTTAAGCCACAAGCATCTCATTTCTAGATTAGAGTAAAAACTTCACACTCATCTCAACACACTAACAAAGTAATGCTCAAAATTCTCCAAGTGAGACTTCAACAGTACATGAACTGTGAACTTCCAGATGTTCAAGCTGGATTTAGAAAAGGCAGAAGAGCCAGATATCAAATTGTCAACATCTGTTGGATCATAGAAAAAGTAAGAGGATTCCAGAAAAATATCTACTTCTGCTTTATTGATTATGCCAAAGCCTTTGACTGTGTGGATCACAACAAAAAGAGATGGGAATACCAGACCACCTGACCTGCCTCCTGAGAAATCTGTATGCAGGTCAATAAGCAACAGTTAGAACATGGAACAACAGACTGGTTCTAACTAGTGAAAGGAGTACATCAAGGCTGTATTTTGTTACCCTGCTTATTCAACTTATACGCAGAGTACATCATGAGAAATGCCGGGCTGGATGAAGCACAAGCTGCAATCAAGATTGCCGGGAGAAATATCGATAACCTCAGATATGCAGATGTACATCACCCTTATGTCAGAAAGCAAAGAAGAACTAAAGAGGCTCTTGATGAAGGTGAAAGAGGAGAGTGAAAGAGCTGTTTTAAAACTCAACTTTCAAAAAACTCAGGTCATGGCATTCGGTCCCATCACTTCACTGCAAATAGATGGGGAAGCAATGGAAACAGTAACAGACTTTATTTTCTTGGGCTCCAAAATCACTGCAGATGGTGACTGCAGCCGTGAAAGTAAAAGACACTTGCTCCTTGGAAGGAAAGTTATGACCAACTTAGACAGTGTATTATAAAGCAGAGACATTACTTTGCCAACAAAGGTCCGTCTAGTCAAAGCTATATTTTTTTCCTCAGTAGATATGTATGGATGTGAGAGTTGGACCATAAAGAAAGCTGAGCACCGAAAATTGATGATTTTGAACTGTGGTGTTGGTGAAGACTCTTGAGAGTCCCTTGGACAGCAAGGAGATCCAACCAGTTCATCCTAAAGGAAATCAGTTCTGAATATTCATTGGAAGGACTGATGTTGAAGCTGAAACTCCAATACATTGGCCACCTGATGAGAAGAACGGACTCATTGGAAAAGACCCTGATGCTGGGAAAGGTTGAAGGCAGGAGAAGGTGACAACAGAGGCTGAGATGGTTGGATAGCATCACCTACTCAATGGACATGAGTTTGAGCAAGCTCTCGGAGTTGGTGATCGACAGAGAAGCCTGGCTTGCTGCAGTCCATGGGGTTGCAAAGAGTCAGATACGACTGAGTGACTGAAATGAACAACTTCACACGTCTGTACTTCTAGCCCTGCCACTTCTTATCCAGGCACCACAAAGAAAAATGAAACATTTATCAAACAGAAGCAAATTAATTCTCTGTTTAAAACTCTTGTATAACTTTTATTATTATCCTTATAAAATTATGGTATAGAAAATCTTATTAACATCAACCTGACTACTTCCTTCCACATAAAAGTCTCAGTTCTATACATACTTTCTTTAAATAGTTAAATGCCATCTCCAGGCTTTCTCTTCATCTGGAAAAGACATCTCTAACCATCATTCTATCTTGGCTTTGTTGCCTGTCATATTTTCCTCCATAGCACCTGAAATTAACCTAATGGTGTTTATCAGTGTCCTGATGTAGTCTTATTACCTTTCTGAATAGTAGTCATTGAAAGGTTGTGTTTTATTCCTTTTTGTGTCACTCTATACCTGACACAGTTCTTATTATATACCTGGCATTCAGTACACACTTGTTTACTGAGTAAATTAATATATGCAGACACAAATGGCTCAAGTAACCATTAATAATGTTAAGAGATTTGAGGAAAAAACTATATATTTTTATTTAATATTGTGCCTAGAAAGTGACACAAAAAACTAGCTCTTTAATAAATGACTCTAAATTATTATGATAAAACATGCAGGAAATGTGTCCATGAGAGCTTGATAACTCTGAAAATGCCACAGCTGAAGCCATTATCCTTATGTTGTTCATCTCTTGAACGATTTTAATTTCTGTGAGGCTGAACTCTTTTTTTTTTCCCTTCATTTTCTAAGAACAATTGACTCTGCTTGCCTGGCCTGAGGAAGGCTCCTGGGTATCATTGCTCTGGCAGGTGGTTTTCATTTGCCTGTCCAGAGATGCTGGCACAACTGCAAACATAGCTCCCATCTCACTCCCATCCATATCCCCAATGCTGCCTGCAACTGATACAATGGCTTGTTACATCCTAGAATATATGGTTGCAACAGTAATGTAGCCCTATCTTCCTTCAGCATGTCTTTGAAAAAGCATTTATTGGATTATTTACTTAGGAATTTATTTTTAACTTAAATTCACTATTTGAAAAATGTTTCTTCTGAAATAATAATGGTTGTCCACTTAACCTCTGACAAAGGAGCTGAATTGGAATGGGACCTCATTGTTAAGCCCTGGCAGCTGCTGCCTAGGTTTAGTTTCCTAAGCAACCTGGAAACTTAATTATACCCAAATATCAAGGACAAGTATTTAGAGGAAGAAGATTTAGTGAAATCACCATCATCAAGCGTCTAAAAGCTGAGACCACTGAGAGAAAGTAAAGTACAAATGAGAAAATGCTATTCGATGATCGAGCAAATTAACCACAAAGCTTTTAAAGCAGTAATTAAAAAAAAAAAACTTGGTATTTTAAATCTCTATTAAATGATCCTCAGTGTTTCAGTGGAATATCACATTACAACTGTTTATTCAGTCAGCTAAAATTGCATTGCCTGGGATAGTGCCTGCACTAGAGAGCTGTGGCATGTTAGGTACTCCTTAGGGAATGATCTTTGAACTAGCCCTTGAAAAATGTATAGAATTTGGATATGCAGAAGAATATGATCTCAATTAATCTGTTTATTCAATTATTGAATTTGAATTCCCAGTGTCTTGCCGTCCCTGTTTCCTGTCATATTTCCTGATGGCCCCTGCCTCATTCCACTTCCCCACATCCCCTCAAACACAGGTTTGGGGCAGGGGTAAGGTGGCACGAGGGGTAGAGAACCCACCTGCCAATGCAGGAGACATAGATTCGAACCCTGAATTGAGAAGATCCTCTGGAAGAGGACATGGCAACCCAGTCCGGTATTCTTGCCTTGAAAATCCAATGGACAGAGAAGCCTGAGGACTGCAGTTCACAGGGTTGCAAAGAGTCGGACATGACTGAAGTGACTTACCACAGCACAAAGAATTATGAAATTCTAGCTCCTCTGTAATTCCACATTATTGTTAATGCAATCTCAAAGCATTGCTCTTCTTTTTTTGTGTGATTTTAAAATTTTATCTATTTATTTTTTATAATAGTAACTGTAGGATGACAGTAGTGATTTTTATTTATTTATCTTGCTGTGAACCATTGAACTGATTTTTTTTTAAATTTTTTTGTTGAGAGTCTTCAAGTTGAAAGACCTGTAAAGATCAGACTCTGAAACAAACTTCCAAGCAATTTACCAGTCCTTTCATCAGCACTTATACAGACAATCAAAGAGATTCTGTTCTGACACATCACATTGAAGGACTTTCTCCAATTCATTTAACAACCTATTGTGGTGCTGGAAAATTCTATTCGACAATCTTCCTAATATTAAACCAAAATATTCCTCTCTGTATATTCTACCCATTGGTTCTAGTTATACCCGCTCATCAAAACTAAAACCTTTTCTATTTCATTGGACATTTTTATAGTCAAAGCTGATGACATGTTCCTCATTTTCATTTTCTTCCCGACACTAATTTATCTCTATTTCTTCCAAACATTTTTGCAATGTGAAGAATACGATTTGAAAAGCAAAGGGGTATTTCCTCCATCATCACATGTAAGTCTTCCCCTTTCATAATTTTTCATCCTCCCAGTTTTCAATCTGCTTCCTGATACTGACTAAAACTGTTCAATGTTTTTTACGACAAGACTCTAAAATGTTAAAGATTCACTCATTGTTCCCATGCTGAGCAGCTAGTCCTATACCCTTGGTTGTCATTTTAAACAATTCACTTCACTGCTCTGAATAAAAGGTGGTAGATCACCTTGCAGATCTGATTCCCCTGGAGAGCATCCAGAAGAATTTCCAGGGGCCTGTGACACAACCTGAACTATTGTGCACCACCTGAAGCAGCTCTGGGTCTCTGGAATGGTGGTGATGTGCTCCCCGCAGCTATTCTGCTTCCTGTAGAAAACAGAAGAGAATGAGTGTTCATTCCACAATTTGCTCAGCTTTTTGTGGCCAGAACGACTTGCTAACTAACCCCTCAAATAACTTCCCAATTACAACACTGGATCATTTCCTTTTTGAGTTTTTATTTCTGGAATTTATTTTCTGCTTCCCTTTAAGTTGATTAATTATTGCTTACTCAGTGAAGATTTTTAGATTTTTTGAAATATTTATTTGTTTATCTGGCTGTGTCTGGCTTTAGTTGTGGCATTCAGGATCCTCATTTTTTTCAGGCAGGATCTTCCACTGTGGCAGACTGGCTTAGTTGCCCCTAGGCACATAGGATCTTAGTTAACTGATCATGGATCGAACCCAAGTACCCTCTATTGAAAGATGGATTCTTAACAACTGGAGCACCAGGGAAGTCCCTAGATTCTTTTTATGCACATTGCTATACTCCTATATTTGCTTTATAAATGCTCTATAACTTGTGTATGTGTGTATCCTTAGAGCTGTTGAATAGGAACATAGACATCTATTACTGATGAAGATATTCATATGTGTTTTTCCATATGTTTGTCTAACTAGATTGAATAACCCTCAAAATTAATTAATATTTTCTTCACTTTTCCTCTTTCCATCTCTAATCTAGGACACAGTTCAGAACTTCTTGGTGCCTGTCAAATCCCTGAAGAAAAAACTTAGGGATATTTTTCAGATATTTAACTTTATTTTTTAATTAATACATAGCCGATATAGGTAGTTCTAGCTATAGTAGAAAATATATCTTTAAACTAAAACTATGATAAATTGTGAAAATAAAATATACCTAGATAAAATGCTATGGGTGTATAAACTGAGTATAAAGTAGCACATTTAAAGCCAGAAAACTTGAAAAAAAAAATAGACTGAAGGTCATAATCCTGTATATTAAAACATTTAAGTAGATGGATTTCTATTCAAATTTTAATAGATAAACAGAAACATGCCTGCATTTTGATGTTTAATTAATCCTCATTAACACAAAATCCTCCTGCTTGTTTAGATATACACAGCTCTCCCTCCCACCACAGTTCTCTAAAGCATCATGAAAACAGCATCTCTTCATATAAATGCAGTCACAAAACCCAGTTCCGTGGGTGGCTGCTAAATGATCTCTCTAGAAATCTTTCTTATTTGTGACTCCTCAGTTTTAGCAGAAATAGTGAGTAAAACTAATTGGTCTAAACTTCTTGTGCTGCTCAAGTTTCCAACTGTGTCTGAGCTCTTCTCCCGTCTGGATGATTGTAAGTAGTTCATGCAATGTCTGAATATTTATCAAGTTGTTTTTATCAAGGTTTCCTTTGATGACTTTGAGCTTCATGGCTCTCAGATCATACCTCCTAGATGAAGCACTGGACTGTGAAATGGCTTATAGAATTACCCCCTCCCCCTGCCCTTCTCAAGAAGCCAGTGTTCACCATCCTCATATAGGTTCTCAGTGGAAGAAGAAAAATACATAAAATGTTTTGCTCCCCTTAAATAAGAGATGGGTTAGAAAAATTGATCTCCATATGTTTTCATTGATAGGAATTTCTTTATGCCTTAAATACAAACCATATGCAGAAGAACAAATAAACTACAGAGTATTTAACTGGTCTTCACAAAAGGGAAAGTGTTAGTCACTCATTCGTGTCCGACTCTTTGTGATCCCATGGACTGTAGCCTGCCAGGCTCTACAGTCCATGGAATTCTCCAGGCAAGAATATTGGAGTGGACTGCTATTTCCTTCTCCAGGGGATCTTCCCAACCCAGGGATAGAACCTGAGTCTCCTGCGTTGCAGGCAGATGCTTTACTGCCCTTTAACTGGTCTTCACAAAGCTGAGCAATATAAAGGGACTCTAGAGTTGGAATAACTCATTCACTGGCATAAAATGCATAAGTTTTGAACTATCATGAGTTCTATAACAGCATAAACAAGAAGCACCTGTAGACGAACAGTTGCTTGACCAATGGGAGAAAGCTGTCGGCAGCAGCATTAATTTTTAAAATCTTTCTCTTACTGCCAAATATGTTAGCCTAGTAGTCTATCTGCTACTTGCCATAGCAGATAGAGATATAAGCACCCCCTCCCAGGCATTCATATTAGGCATATTCAGCAGGTATACCCTAGAGGAAAATAGAAGTTAAATGTTCCATTGATGAGTAGTGTTGAAAATTAAAAACAAGTGGATTTATAGATTTTCAGCTATGGAAACTTTAGACCTCACATACTGAATCTTGGTCAATGGTAGATACATTGACTGGTTTCTCAGTGAATATCCCATTATAAGGAAATAACTAGTCTAAGTGAGCACCAGCATAATACATAGACCAGGATACCCAAGCAGTTTGGCAAATAGCACAAAACCAGTCTACAAAATGAAGAAAATAAGATAAATTAAATAATAAGAGTAAAGAAGTTTATAAAAATAACACTGGGGCTGCATTATAGACATATAAGTATATTAACTATGGTTAGTTAAATACTCATTTTTACTACATTATCTGTATAATAAACTGTATATGGTACATTAAAAGAGCTTCAATTCTCCTCTACTTGTATTTTTTATCATCTTTTTATACATAGTCCCAAGAAAGAAACACCCTTGAGGATTGTTATGATTCTATATCTTGAAAAGAGCTCACTGAAATAAGTGGACAAAAGTGTCAATTACATCCAACATTTTTTTTTTTTTTTTCTTAAATAAGAAGACAGTACACCGGTTCCCTGAATCACTTGGCAAATCCCCACTGGCTATCTAGTTCACATAGGTAATATATATGTTTTCATGTTACTCTCCATTGATCCCAGGAGGGAGATTCAAGAGAGAGGGGACATGTGGATATCTATGGCTGATTCATGTTGATGTATGGAAGAAACCAGTACAATATTGTAAAGCAATGTTAAAAATAAATTTTAATTTATTGAAGTTAAAATTCATTTAAAAATAATTTTTTTAAAAATCTAGAGAAAGAAGACAGTACAATGGAGTGATATCCGAAGAAAATCCATTTGCACTTGAGTTTTCCTGATATTACAGTAGAATCTGGAAAATGGTGAACACATTGGGAACATAACCAAACCACAGTCTTTTATATTCCACAGTAGCTATTATTTGGTTTACTGTCTCCCCTCCTCCACTTTTCCCCCACCCACACTATCTCTCAATTTTCATCTCCTTTACTCTGTCTAGCACGTGCTGAGTATATCTCATCTCAAAAACGGTTTTTAAAAATCAGAATCATGGGCGGAGAAAAGATGGTGGAGGAGTAGGTGGCGTGGAGTATGTCTCTCTCCATGGATACATCGGGAACACAGAAGTGCTTGCAGAACACCAGTTGAGCACAGACAGGAGTACCTAACCATCAGAAAAGAATGTATAGGACTATGCAAAACTCGGTAGGGTGAAGGAACTAGAGGGGAAAACAGGAATGTCAGTAGGACTGAACCTGCACTTTGTGGGTGGGGGAACTGAAGCAGGAGTCCGATCCCCATATCAGGGCAATTGTCAGGGTCAGAAGAGAAACATTTAAGGCTGACAGTGAAGCAGTTGATCTGTGAAAGTGTAAGTGGAATGAGAATCATACAGTCATTGCTGTAGACATAGAACCCTGGACAGGGACACAAGTCCCCTAGAAGGCACAGCAGCTGGAGCTGAGTGTAGGGATTGTGAAGCAATCTCAGGACAAGGGCTGGTGTTGACTGCAGAGAGACAGACCAAGGAGACGTGAGGGAGGAGATTGGGCTGGGAAATGCCGGTGGAGGAAAGCCAGGCAGCCATGGAAGCAAGGCGATACTGCTGAGTCATGCCATCACCATAGCCTCTCTTTCCCCACACAGCCAACATCAGCAGCTGAACCACAGAGAGGCTGGCCCATCAAGCACCTGACATGCCAAACTACAGAATAGGACTCCACCCAGGGTGCCCTTTTAAGTGCCTGACACACATATTTACAGACCCCAGCCAGGGGGTCCCCTATATTTACCTGATGCACCAAGCAACAGAGAAGGACCCAAGC
Source organism: Moschus berezovskii (assembly GCF_049115385.1). NCBI lineage: Eukaryota > Metazoa > Chordata > Mammalia > Artiodactyla > Moschidae > Moschus > Moschus berezovskii. The sequence goes on from NC_142463.1 coordinate 119,880,451, forward strand.
AAGGGAGCCCTCTGAGTGCCTGAATGGGTAGAGCTACAGAGAAAGAGTAGCCAAAACAGCCTTCTGATCACCAGCTACCAGACGCTCAATAAAAGACTCTGATAGGGACATAACTCCTGTGGCTGAGGCAATCCATGTCCCTGAATACTTGGTGCCATCAGGGCCCCAGCGACCCAAGCATCTCCAACACTTCCACACTCAACCCTCACTGGGGCAGTTACCACAGGTCACAAAATGCTTGTGTTTATGTATGCAGGGTCACTTAGATCATGTCCTATTCTTTGCGACCCTGTGGTCTGTGGCCTGCCAGGCTTATCTGTCAGTGGGGTTCTCCAGCAAGAATACTGGAGTGTATTGACCAATACTGCTCGCCATACTCTTCTAGGGCACTATATATCCTGCTGCCCTAGACACCAACTACCCTGAGTTCCTGATTCTGCCACACCCCCATGACCCAAGCAGCTGCATCACCTCTACACCTGATTTGGGGCAGACCCAAGTCCTCCAAGGCAGCCTCAGGAGCAAACCCCTGTGGATGATCCACATGCATAGTTGGAAATAAAACCACAATTGAAACCCAGGTCAGTGTGGCTAAGGAAGGTGACCCAAAACCTTCCCACCAGCTGTACAAGCTGCAGATTAAATCCACATGATCAACTAGGCAGACTCTGTGCTGGCCCCACAGCAGGTCCAGAGACAAGCACAGTGTTGGAGGGCATCCTAGGGGAGGTGAGGTGGACTGTGACTCTCAGTGAGTGAAAGGAACCCAACTGCAGTGATTCAAGAAAAACATTTACTATTCTTATGTTTTGACTTGTTCTGTCATTTCTTTTGGACTTTTTCCTTTTTCTTTTCTTTCCCCCTTTTGTTGTAGTTGTCAATGTTATTAGCACTATGAAATCTAATTAAGCTTTTAAGTTAATTTTTTTTCAATCACACATTTTATTGCTGTTATAAATCTCTGCCTCTACCTTGGCTTTTTCAGTTGTGCAGAGTTGTGGAGTTTTCCTCCTCTCCTTCTTCTTCTTTTTTTTTTTTTTCTTTTCTTTTATTAAACTTTAATTTTTAAAAATTTTAAATCTAATATTATTTTTTTCTACATTTATCCCTTAATTTTCTCTTTTTCACTGTTCTTTTACCCTTGCAGTTCATCTTCAATGTATGTAAATATTCTTTATATACCTACATGTAACTTTGCATTTCTATTCTTTCTTTCTTTCCTTTCTTTTTCTCACCATATTTGTTAGTTTTGCTTTCATTGCTTTATTCTCCAGTTGGCACCTTGCTTTAGATTTGTTTTCCAGTTTATACTTTAGATAGTTTTGTTCTTAACTTGTAGATATAATTTTTTATTTTCTTTGTTTGACAGGTCAATCTGTTGTACTTTATTTTAATTAGATTATTTTGATTTTGCTTATGGGTATATGTGTATATGTATGTGTGCATTCAGTTATTTTAATTGTTACTTGCCTGATTTTATAAGTGTCATTGGTCTGGGGTTTATCTTTAATATCTCATTTTTGTGTATTTATTTTCATCTCATTTAATGCCATAACAAACCACCTGTGGAATCTCCATTCATGGCCAGAGATCAAGCTCTGTGAATTTGGAGCAGCAGCACTGACTGCAAGACCCTAGACTACCAAAGAACTCCTAACATGAGGGAGTATCAAATAGTGAGAATGCCCACAGAGGAAACCACTTAAATACAAGACCCATCATCAACTGACTACCAGTAGTATCACTGTGAAGGAAACTTCATACAAACAACAAACAAGACAAAAATACAAACTCAATCAACAGCAGACAGGATTACCATCTCCCTCAGCCCTGCCAATCAGAGGGAAAAAAAAGAAAAACACTCAGCACAAATCTCACCCTATACAAAGCTTACACAAACCCCTGGATGAAACTTAGGAAGGCAGAAACCAAAAAAAGAGAAAAGATTCAACCTTTAAGTCTTTAAAAGGATACCTCAAAAACAATAAGTTTAATAAATAATAATAATGAAAGCGCAGAGAAATACTGCACAAATGAAGGAACAACCTAGAAACACAGAAGGCCAAATTAACGAAGAAGAAATAGGCAAACTACCTGAAAAAGAATTCAAAATATTGTAAAGATGATTAAAAACCTTGAAAATAGAATGGAGAAAATGCAAGAATCAATTAACAAAGACCTAGATGTATTAAAGAATAAGCATACAGACACCAACAACCCAGTTACTGACGTTAAAAATACTCTAGAAAGAATCAGTAGCAGAATATTTGAAGCAGAAGAATGGATCAGTGAGCTGGAAGATAAAATGGTGAACACTGATGAAAGAAATCAAAGAGAACATAAACAATTCCATGTTCTTAGGTAGGAAGAATCAATATTGTGAAAATTACTATACTACCAAATGTAATCTACAGACTCAATGCTATCCTTATCAAATTACCAGTGGCATTTTTCACAGAACTAGAACGAAAAAAATGCACAATTCATATGGAAGCAGAAAAGACCCCAAAAAGCTAAATCAATTTTGAGAAAGAAGAATGGAGCTGGAGGAATCAACCTTCCTGACTTCAGATTATACTACTAAGCTATAGTCATCAAGATGGTATGGTACTGGCACAAAAACAGAAATATAGGTTAATGGAACAAGACAGAAAGCCCAGAAATAAACCAATGCACTTATGGGCACCTTATTTTTGACAAAAGAGGCAAGACTATACAATGGGGCAAAGACAGCCTCTTCAATAAATGGCGCTGGGAAAACTGGACAGCTACATGTAAAAGAATGAAATTAGAACACTTCCTAACACCATACACAAAGATAAACTCAAAATGGATTAAAGACCTAAATGTAATACCAGAATCTATAAAACTTAGAGGAAAACATAGAATGATATAAATCAAAGCAAGATCCTCTATGACCCACCTCCTAGAGGAATGGAGATTAAAAACAAAAGTAAACAAATTGGACCTGATTAAACTTAAAAGCTTTTGCACAGCAAAGGAAACTATAAGCAAGGTAAAAAGACAACCCTCAGAAGGGGAGAAAATAATAGGAAATGAAACAACTAACAAAGTATTAATTTCCAAAAGAAACAAGCAGCTCATACAACTCAATACCAGAAAAACAAACAACCCAATGAAAAAGTGGGAAAAAGACCTAAACAGACATTTCTCCAAAGAAGACATAAAGATGGCTAACAAACACACGAAGAGATCCTCAACATCACTCATTATTAGAGAAATGCAAATCAAAACTACAATGAGACATCACCACACACTGATCAGAATGTTTATCATCAAAAAGACTACAAACAATAAATGCTGGACAGGGTGTGGAGAAACTGGAAACTTCTTGCACTGTTGATGGGAATATAGATTGATTCAGGCACTAAGGAAGATGGTACTGAGACTCCTTGAAAACCTAGGTATAAAATCACTATATGACCCAGCAATCCCACTCCTAAGCATAAACCGTAAAGAAACCAAAACTGAAAGAGACACATGTATTCCATTGTTCATTGCAGCACTACTTACAATAGGTAGAACATGGAAGCAATCTAGATGACCATCAACAGATGAATGCATAAATAAGTTGTGGTACATATACACAATGGAATATTACTCAGCCATATAAAGGAATGCATTTGAGTCAGTTCTAATGCGGTGGATGAACCTAGAGCCTATTATATAGAGTGAAGAAAGTCAGAAATAGAAAGATAAATATCATACACTAGCACAAATATACAGAATCTAGAAACATGGTGCCAAATAATTTATTTGCAGGGCAGCAATGGAGAAACAGTCATAAAGAACAGACTTATTGACATAGGGAGAGGGGAGGAGAGAGTGGGATGTATGGTGGGAGTAACATGAAAACTTACATTACCATATGTAAAACAGATAGTCAACAGGAATTTGCTGTTAGGCTCAGGAAACTCAAATAGGAGCTCTGTATCAATTTAGACGGGTGGAATGGGGAGGGATATGGGAGGTAGTTTCAAGAGGGAGGGGATATATGGATATCTATGGCTGATTAATGTTGAGGTTTGACAGAAAACAACAAAATTCTGTAAAGCAACTATCCTTCAATTCAGTTCAGTACAGTTGCTCAGTTGTGTCTTACTCTTTGCGACCCCATGAAGAACAGAACGCCAGGCCTCACTGTCCATCACCAACTCCTGAAGTTCACTCAAACTCATGTCCATTGAGTCGGTGATGCCATCCAGCCTTCTCACTCTCTGTCGTCCTCTTCTCCTCCTGCCCACAACCATCCCAGCATCAGAGTCATTTCCAGTGAGTCAACCCATCACATGAGGTGCCCAAAGTATTGGAGTTTCAGCTTTAGCATCAGCCCTTCCAATAATGGACTGGTTGGATCTCCTTGCAGTCCAAGGGACTCTCAAGAGTCTTCTCCAGCACCACAGTTCAAAAGCGTCAATTTTTCGGCAATCGGCTTTCTTCACAGTCCAACTCTCACATCCATACATGACCACTGGAAAAACCATAGCCTTGACTAGACGGACCTTGGTTGGCAAAGTAATGTCTCTGCATTTTAATATACTATCAAGGTTGGTCATAAATGTCCTTCCAATGAGTAAGCGTCTTTTAATTGCATGGCTGAAATCAGCATCCGCAGTGATTTTGGAGCCCCAAAAAAATAAAGTCTGACACTGTTTGCATGGTTTCCCCATCTGTTTCCCATGAAGTGATGGGACCAGATGCCATGATCTTCGTTTTCTGAATGTTGAGCTTCAAGCCAACCTTTTCACTCTCCGTTTCACTTTCATCAAGAGGCTTTTTAGTTCCTCTTCACTTTCTGCCATAAGGGTGGTGTCATCTGCTTATCTGAGGTTATTGATATTTCTCCCAGCAATCTTGATTCCAGCTTGTGCTTCTTCCAGCCCAGCGTTCCTCATGATGTACTTTGCATATAAGTTAAATAAGCAGGCTGACAATATATAACTTTGACGTACTCCTTTTCCTATTTGGAACCAGTCTGTTGTTCCATGTCCAGTTCTAACTGTTGCTTCCTGACCTGCATACAGGTTTCTCAAGAGGCAGGTCAGGTGGTCTGGGATTCCCATCTCTTTCAGATTGTGATCCACCCAGTCAAAGGCTTTGGCATAGTAATTGAAACAGAATTAGACGTTTTTCTGGACTCTCTCGCATTCTCCATGATCCAGTGGATGTTGGCAATTTGATCTCTGGTGCCTCTGCCTTTTCTAAAACCAGTTTGAACATCTGGAAATTCACGGTTCACGTACTGCTGAAGCCTGGCTTAGAGAATTTTGAGCATGACTTTACTAGTGTGTGAGATGACTGCAATGTGTGGTAGTTTGAGCATTCTTTGGTATTGCCTTTCTTTGGGACTGGGATGAAGACTGACCTTTTCCAGTCCTGTGGCCACTGCTGAGTTTTCCAAATTGGCTGGCATATTGAGTGCAGCACTTTCACAGCATCATCTTTCAGGATTTGAAATAGCTCAACTGGAATTCCATCACCTCCACTAGCTTTTTTCGTAGTGATGCTTTCTAAGGTCCACTTGACTCCACATTCCAAGATGTCTGGCTCTAGGTCAGTGATCATGTTATCGTGACTATCTTGGTCGTGAAGATCTTTTTTGTACAGTTCTTCTGTGTATTCCTGCCACCTCTTCTTAATATCTTCTGCTTCTGTTAGATCCATACCATTTCTGTCCTTTATCGAGCCCATCTTTGCATGAAATGTTCCCTTGGTATCTGTAATTTTCTCTTGTATTTCCTATTCTGTTGCTTTCCTCTATTTCCTTGCATTGATCGCTGAAGAAGGCTTTCTCATTTCTTCTTGCTATTCTTTGGAACTCTGCATTCAGATGCTTATATCTTTCCTTTTCTCCTTTGCTTTTCGCCTCTCTTCTTTTCACAGCTATTTGTAAGGCCTCCTCAAACAGCCATTTTTCTTTTTTGCATTTCTCTTCCATGGGGATGATCTTGGTCCCTGTCTTCTGTACAATGTCACGAACCTCCATCCAGAGTTCATCAGACACTATATCTATCAGATCTAGTCCTTTAATCTATTTCTCACTTCCACTGTATAATCATAAGGGATTTGATTTAGGTCATATCTGAATGGTCTAGTGGGTTTCCCTGTTTTCTTCAATTGAAGTCTGAATTTGGCAATAAGGAGTTCATGATCTGAGCCACAGTCAGCTTCTGGTCTTATTTTTGCTAACTGTATAGAGCTTCTCCATCTTTGACTGCAAAGAATATAATCAATCTGATTTCGGTGTTGACCATCTGGTGATGTCCATGTGTAGAGTCTTCCCTTGTGTTGTTGGAAGTGGGTGCTTGCTATGATCAGTGCGTTCTCTTGGCAAAACTCTATTAGCTTTTGCCCTGCTTCATTCCGTGCTCCAAGGCCAAATTTTCCTGTTATTCCAGGTGTTTCTTGACTTCCTACTTTTGCATTCCAGTCGTCTATAATGAAAAGGACATCTTCTTTGGGTGTTTGTTCTAAAAGGTCTTGTAGGTCTTCATAGAACCGTTCAACTTTGGCTTCTTCAGCATTACTGGTTGGGCCATAGGCTTGGATTACTATAATATTGAATGATTTGCCTTGGAAACAAACAGAGATCATTCTGTCATTTTTCAAATTGTCTCCAAGTACTGCATTTTGGACTCTTTTGTTGACCATGATGGCTACTCCATTTCTTCTAAGGGATTCCTGCCCACAGAAGTAGATATAATGGTCATCTGAGTTAAATTCACCCATTCCAGTCCATTTTAGTTCACTGATTCCTAAAATGTCTATGTTCACTCTTGCCATCTCCTGTTTGACCACTTCCAATTTGCCTTGATTCGTGGACCTAACATTCCAGGTTCCTATGCAATATTTCACTTCACAGCATCGGACCTTGCTTCTATCACCAGTCACATCCACAACTGGGTATTTGTTTTGCTTTGGCTCCATCCCTTCATTCTTTCTGGAGTTATTTCTCCACTGATCTCCAGCAGCATCCTTGGCACCTACCAACCTAGGGAATTCCTCATTCAGTATCCTATCATTTTGCCTTTTGATACTGTTCATGGGGTTCTCAAGGCAAGTATACTGAAGTGGTTTGCCATTCCCTTCTCCAGTGGACCACATTCTGTCAGACCTCTCCACCATGACCCGCCTGTCTTGGTTGGCCCCACAGGACATGGCTTAGTTTCACTGAGTTAGACAGGGCTGTGGTCCATGTGATCAGATCGACTTGTTTTCTGTGTTATGATTTAAGTGTGTCTGCCCTCTTCTGCCCTCTCCCAATACCTACCGTCTTATTTGGGTTTCTCTTACCTTGGTCGGGGAATATCTCTTCACAGCTGCTCCAGCAAAGCGCAGCCGCTGCACCTTACCTTGGACAAGTGGTATCTTCTCAAGGCCACCCCTCCTGACCTTGAACGTGGAGTAGCTCCTCTCGGCCCTCCTGTGGAAACTAAATTAATTTTTAGAAGTCAGAATCATGTTATAAAGGTATTGAGACATGTGGCCATGAGTCCAAAATGCCCCATTTGGTTTACAGATATAATGATTTTCCAAAAAAGGTTAATACTAAGTGAGAATAAAGTCTTCTCTGTATATATTACTATCAAATTAGAGTGCTTTTGATTGAGCAACAAAAGCTTTTGTTGAACAACAACAAATCAAATGTTCAAGTGCCCAAGATATTTGAGCTTTGAAACATCGGAATTTAAGATTGGAAAATACACTAGAGTTTATGTGGTCTAAGCACCACATTCTAGGGAAAAAGATGGATTCAGATAGATCCATAACTCAATATCTTCAGTACAACAATCTTTTCACTATACCACATTTGTCTCACTAGTGCAAAACAATTACAAAATGACTGCCAATGCTGTTCTATTTGTCTGTCTCTCTCCTCCATTTTGTTTCTCTCTCATTTTCTTTACTAGTTAGTATGGAATGTAGTAGTTAAAAGGTTGGACTCTGGGGTCAGATCCTGTCTCCAACATTTATTAATCTCAGGAATTTTTTAAAATCACAATTTTTAAACTTACAAAGTAGATACCAGTGTTACAGGATTGTGGTGTTAAATTAGATAATTTATGTATTGATTTAAGCTCAGTGTCATAAATAAGTGCTTAAAAATATTAGCTATAACTGTAATTTCTGTAACTAATGCATGACGGAGAATGAGATGGCTGGATGGCATCACCGACTCTGTGGACATGAGTTTGAGTGTACTCCGGGAGTTGGTGAAGGACAGGGAGGCCTGGCGTGCTGTGATTCATGGGGTCGCGGAGAGTCGGACACAACTGAGCGAATGAAATGAACTGAACTGAACTGAATGCATGAGTCTGACATGAGTTTGAGTGAACTCCGGGATTTGGTGATGGACAGGGAGGCCTGGCGTGCTGTGATTCATGGGGTCACAAAAAGTCGGACACAACTGAGCGACTGAACTGAACTGAACTGAATGCATGATTACAATGAAAAGTGTGGAAAGACTAGGAAAGTTGGTGTCAGTGATTTAGTCACTAGGTCATGCCCTATTCTTTCTACCCCATGGACTGTAGCCTGCCAGGCTCCCTTGTCCATCGGATTTTCCAGGAAAAAATAATGGAGTGGATTTCCATTATGTTCCCCAGGGGATCTTCCCAACCCAGGGATAGAACCCGGGTCTCCTGCATTTCAGGCAGTTTCTTTGTCGATTGAGATACGAGGGAAGCCCTAGGAAAGATAAGATTCACTATTAAAATTGCTATAACCTCTCAATTTAATGATAACTGCTGTTAATGTACACACACACAAACACACATGTATATGTAGAAAAAACTACATGTACTTATTGTTGTTGATCAGTCGCTCATTCATGTCTGACTCTTTGTAACACCATGGACTGTATAGCCCACCAGGCTCCTGCATCCATGGTATTTCCCAGGCAATAATAATGGAGTGGGTTGCCATTTCCTTCTCCAGAGGATCTTGTCCATTCAGGGATCAAACTTACATCTCCTGCATTAGTAGATAGAATTTTTACTGTTGAGCCACCAGGAACCCACCACATATTTTTGTATATACATTTAATATATTCCTTTTTCATATCATTGAATTCACAAAATTGAATGAAATTAATTTACTAATGACAAATTCTTTTGCAATTAATATGACCAACCTGGATAGCATATTAAAAAGCAGAGACACTACTTTGCCAACAAAGGTCCATCTAGTCAAGGCTATGGTTTTTCCCGTGGTCATGTATGGATGTGAGAGTTGGACTGTGAAGAAAGCTGACCACCAAAGAATTGATGCTTTTGAACTGTGGTGTTGGAGAAGACTCTGGAGAGTCCCTTGGACTGCCAGGAGATCCAACCAGTCCATTCTAAAGGAGATCAATCCTGGGTGTTCATTGGAAGGACTGATGCTGAAACTGAAAATCCAATACTTTGGCAATCTCATGCGAAGAGTTGACTCATTGGAAAAGACTCTGATGCTGGGAAGGATTGGGGCCAGGAGGAGAAAGGGTCGACAGAGAAGGAGTTGGATGGATGGCATCACTGACTCAATGGACATGAGTTTGAGTGTACTCTGGGAGTTGGTGATGGACAGGGAGGCCTGGAGTGCTGTGATTCATGGGGTCACAAAGAGTCGGACATGACTGAGCAACTAAACTGAACTGAACACAACTGAACCAACCTGTTATTTTCTAGTACTATCTTCACCCTGGCAAATTTAAAAATGAATCAAGGAATATCAATCTTGGTGGATTTGTTATCAGCTTTGGGCTAAAAACAAAGCAGAAAATAATAAAGTGACAAACAATCACTAATTATTAGAAAACTGAAAACAAAAACTACAATGAGGAACCACCTCACACCAATCAGAATGGCCCTCTCCAAACAATCTACAAACAATAAGTACCAGAGAGGGTGTGGAATTACCATATGATCCGGTAATCTCGCTCCTGGGCATATATCTGGAAAAGTTGACAACTCGAATTTAGAAAGATTATAACACTTATATATTCATAGCAACACTATTCACAAAAATCAAGATATGGAAGCAACTTAAATGTCTATCAACAGATGAATGGTTTAAGAAAATATGACATATAGATATATGCACTGGAATATTAGTCATAAAAAAGCAATGAAATCTTGCCATTTGCAGCAATATGGATAGACCTAGAGATTATCACACTTAATGAGGTATATCAGATAAAGATAAATAGTATATATCACTTACATGTGGAACCTAAGAAAATAATACAAATAAACCTCTATTTTTTTTTTTTTTTTACAAAACAGAAACAGACTCACAGACATAGAGAATGAAATTATGGCTATCAAAAAGGAAGGGGGAGGGTAAATTAGGAGTATGGGACAGAGTGCCTGTACACTGTGGAGGTTTGTAACATTGTAGAGAAGGCAGTGACTGAAATCACTCCCAAAGGAAAAAAAATGCAAGAAGGAAAAGTGGTTATCTAAGGAGGTTTTACAAATTGTTGAGGAAAGAATAGAAGTGAAAGGCAGAGAGAAAGGGAAGGATATGTTCAACTGACTGCAGAGTTCCAGAGAATATCAAGGAGACATAAGAAGGCCTTCTAAAGTGAACAATGCAAAGAAAAAGAGGGAAACAATAGAATGGGAAAGACTAGAGATTCCCTCAAGAAAATAGGAGATATCAAGGGAATATTTCATGCAAGGATGGTACTGATAAAGGACAGAAATGTTGAAGACCTAACAGAAGCAGAAGAGATGAAGAAGTGGAAAGAATACATGGAAGACCTCTATGAAAAGGTCTTAATGACCCAAATAGCCATGATGGTGTAATCACTTACCTACAGCCAGATATCCTAGAGTGTGAAGTGGGCCTTAGAAGCATTGCTACAAAGCTAGTGGAGATGATGGAATTCCAGCTGAGCTATTTCAACTCCTAAAGGATGATGCTGTTGGAGTGCTTCACCCAACATGTCAGCAATTTTGGGAAACTCATCACAGAACTGGAAAAGGTCAGTTTTCATTCCAAACCCGAACAATTAGAAAGAATTATCAAGCTACCATACAATTGCCCTTATTTCACATGCTACTAGGTTATGCTCAAAATCGTTCAAGCTGGATTTCAATGCGACATGAACCGAGAAATTTCAGAAGTACAAACTGGGTTTAGAAAATGCAGAAGAAGCAGAGATCAAATTGCCAACATTCATTGAATCATAAAGAAAGCATGGGAATTCCAGAAAAAAATATCTGCTTCTGCTTCATTGACTATGTTAAAGCCGTTGACTGTGTGGATCACAACAAACTGAAGAAAATTCTTAAAGAGATGGGAATACAAGACCACCTTACCTTTCTCCTAAGAAAACTGTATGTGGGTCAAGAAGCAACAGCTAGAACTGGACATGGAACAAAATTGGTTTCATGGAAAAAAAACTGGACTGTTTCAAAATTGGGAAAGGAATATGACAAGACTGTATATCGTCATACTGCTTATTTAACATACAGAGTACATTATGTGAAATTCCAAACTGGATGAATCACAATATGGAATCAAGTTTGCTGGAAGAAATATCAACAACCTCAGATATATAGATGACACCACTCTAATAGCAGGAAGTGAAGAGGAACTAAAGAGCCTCTTGATGAGAGTGAAAGAAGAGAGTGAAAAAGTTGGGTTAAAACTCAACATTCAAAAAATGAAGATCACAGCATCCGGTCCCACCATTTAATGGCAGATAGAAGGCAAAGAAGTGAGAAAACAGTGATAGATTTTCTTTGGCTCTAAAATCACTGCAGATGGTGACTGCAGCCATGAAATTAAAAGATGCTTGCTTCTTGGAAAGAAAGCTCTGAAAAGCCTAGACAGTTTATTAAAAAACAGAGACATCACTTTGCTTACAAAGTCCATATACTCAAAGCTACAATCTTTCTGGTAGTCACATGCAGGCATGAGAGTTGGACCATAAAAAAGGCTGTGGGCCAAAGAATTGATGCTTATGAATTGTGGTGCTGGAGAAGACTCTTGAGAGTCCCTTGTACAGCAAGGAGACCAAACCAGTCAATCTTAAAGCAAATGAACACTAAATATTCATTGGAAGGACTGATATTGAAGCTGAAGCCCCAATACCTTGGCCACTTCATGTTCAGAGACAACTCATTGGAAAAGACCCTGATGCTGGGAAATATTAAATGGATAAGCGGGTAGCAGAGGATGAGATGGTTAGCTAGCATCACCTACACATTAGACATGAGTTTGAGCAAACTCTGGGAGATAGCAAAGGACAGAGCAGCCTGGCAGTCCTTGAGGTTGCAAAGAGTTGAACATGACTTAGTGATTGAACACCAATAAAATGGGATTAATAGATAAACACTACTATATATAAAATAGATAAATATTAATAACAAGAATTTACCATGTATCACAGGGAATTATATTTATTCTCTTGTAATAACCTATAATGTTGACTAAATAACATTCATCTTTAAATTATATTTCCTGTAAAGACTTTCAAGACTTTTATATTGATGATTGCGATGTCTCATTGTTTTTATATCTGTGGCATAATGAGTGTGATGAATCTAGCATTATGTAAAATTAAGCTTATCCAAGGAGAACAACCTAGATAGCATATTAAAAAGCAGAGACATTACTTTGCCTACAAAGGTCCAACTAGTCAAGGCTATGATGTTTCCCATGGTCATGTATGGATGTGAGAGTTGGACTGTGAAGAAAGTGATCGCTGAAGAATTGATGCTTTTGAACTGTGGTGTTGGAGAAGACTCTTGAGAGTCCCTTGGACTGCAAGGAGATCCACCCAGGTCCATTCTAAAGGAGATCAGTACTGGGTGTTCATTGGAAGGACTGATGCTAAAGCTGAAACTCCAATACTTTGGCCACCTCATGCGACGAGTTGACTCACTGGAAAAGAGTCTGATGCTAGGAAGGATTGGGGGTGGGAGGAGTCGGGGACAACAGAAAATGAGATGGCTGGAAGGCATCAGCGACTCGATGGACATGAGTTTGAGTGAACTCCACGAATTGGTGATGGACAGGGAGGCCTGGCGTGCTGTGATTCATGGGGTTGCAAAGAGTTGGACACAACTGAGCGACTGAACTGAACTGAAGGAAAACAAGTGAAATTCACTGCACCTACCTAGAAAACCACATCATACAAGACTGCAATGAATGCTACGGGGTTGCATTTAGTTGATTTTGTGGTTCTTGGACTCTTCCCTCACCACCTCCAGTGGGTTTTAGTCCGTAAGATATGACTTAGCCTTATTAATTTTGCTCTACTCATTCATTTACTTACTCATTCAATCACTTATTCCATGTATTTTTGAGTTCCTTCTACAAGTCCAATGTTATGCTAACAGATTTGGGACTAAAAAATTTCATAAAATAAGTCATTATTTCAAAAGATTAGAATTCAACCAAGGAAATCAACAACTGCAGAGAAAATTTCTGTCATGCATTGTTATAAACATAAAAACAGAAAGGAGCAAAGAACACTGTAGAAATAGGCAGATAGAGATCTATATTCAGCCTGGAGATAGTCAAAGAAGGGCCCTTGTAGGATATGAAATCAAACTTAATTAAATCTTAAAGAATTTCTAGAGACTACTGGTTGTGTGACCTTATATATTTATGCTTGACATTTAAGCTCTATTAACCTCAGTTTCTGCATAAACATATTCTTTGTTTTAATATGCCAGCAAATTTGGAAAACTCAGCAATGGCCACAGAACTGGAAAAGGTCAGACTTCATTCCAATCTCAAAGAAAGGGAATGCCAAAGAATGCTCAAACTACCGCACAATTGCACTCATCTCACACGGTAGTAAAGTCATGCTCAAAATTCTCCAAGCTAGGCTTCAGCAATATGTGAATTGTGAACTTCCATATGTTCAAGCAGGTTTTAGATAAGGCAGAGGCACCAGAGATCAAATTGCCAACATCTGCTGGATCATGGAGAAAGCAAGAGAGTTCCAGAAAAACATCTATTTCTGCTTCATTGACTATGCCAAAGCCTTTGACTATGTGGATCACAATAAACTGTGGAACATTCTGAAAGAGATGGGAATACCAGACCACCTGATCTGCCTCTTGAGAAACCTGTATGCAGGTCAGGAAGCAACAGTTACAACTGGACATGGAACAACAGACTGGTTTCAAATAGGAAAAGGAGTACGTCAAGGTTGTATATTGTCACCCTGCTTATTTAACTTATATGCAGAGTACATCATGAGGAACGCTGGGCTAGAAGAAGCACAAACTGGAATCAAGATTGCTGGGAGAAATATCAATAACCTTAGATATGCAGATGACACCACCGTTATGGCAGAAAGTGAAGAGGAACTCAAAGGCCTCTTGATGAAAGTGAAAGAGGAGAGTGAAAAGGTTGGCTTGAAGCTCAACATTCAGAAAACAAAGATCATGGCATCTGGTCCCATCACTTCATGGGAAATAGACGGGGAAACAGTGGAAACAGTGTCAGACTTTATTTTGGGGGGCTCCAAAATCACTTCGGATGCTGATTGCAGCCATGAAATTAAAAGACGCTTAGTCATTGGAAGGAAAGTTATGACCAATCTAGATAGCATATTAAGAAGCAGAGACATTACTTTGCCAACCAAGGTCCGTCTAGTCAAGGCTATGGTTTTTCCAGTGGTCATGTATGGATGTGAGAGTTGGACTGTGAAGAAATCTGATCGCTGAAGAATTGAGGCTTTTGAACTGTGGTGTTGGAGAAGATTCTTGAGAGACCCTTGGACTGCAAGGAAATCCAACCAGTCCATTCTAAAGGAGATCAATCCTGGTGTTCATTGGAAGGACTGATGCTAAAGCTGAAACTGCAATACTTTGGCCACCTCATGCGACGAGTTGAGTCACTGGAAAAGACTCTGATGATAGGAGGGATTGGGGATAGGAGGAGACGGGGATGACAGAGAGTGAGATGGCTAGATGGCATCACCGACTCAATGGACATGAGTCTGAGTGAACTCCGAGAGTTGGTGATGGACAGGGAAGCCTGGCGTGCTGTGGTTCATGGGGTCGCAAAGAGTCGGACATGACTAAGTGACTGAACTGAACTGAACTGAACCTCATTTTCTGCATAAATATATTTTTTGTTTTAATATAGATTATGTGTATTTAAGTAGTGTCTATTAATATGATACATGCAATAAAAGCTTGTATTTTTTTTAATTATTGACTTGTTTTGCTTCCCCACTTCATTTTGTGCCTATGAATACTATTCATTCTTTTCCAAATCAGTAAGTAATGTTATTTTCTGGAAATAACTTATAACTTTGGAGAAGGATCCTGCATTTAGATAGAATACAAATTTAACTATCACTAAAAATGACTGTCTTCATTCAGGAACAGCAGAGGACTTACAAACACCCATGGAATATTTACAGGAAATCTGACAGTAGTCTAGCATCATCACACAATCCAGATGTTCCACGGGAATTTATAGTCACCTGGGGCTTCCCTGGTGGCTCAGAGGTTAAAGCGTCTGCCTCCAATGCGGGAGACGCAGGTTCGATCCCTGGGTTGGGAAGATCCCCTGGAGAAGGAAATGGTAACCCACTCCAGTATTCTTGCCTGGAGAATCCCATGGACGGAGAAGCCTGGTAGGCTACAGTCGACGGGGTCGCAGAGAGTCGGACACGACTGAGCGACGGAATGGAACGGAACGGATTGCTTCTCTTAGCCATCAGTTCAGTTCAGTTCAGTCACTTAGTCGTGTCCGACTCTTTGCGACCCCATGAACCACAGCACGCCAGGCCTCCCTGTCCATCACCAACTCCCGGAGTTCACTCAAATTCATGTCCATCGAGTCGGTGATGCCATCCAGCCATCTCATTCTCTGCCGTCCCCGTCTCCTCCTACCCCCAATCCCTCCTATCATCAGAGTCTTTTCCAGTGAGTCAACTCGTTGCATGAGGTGCCCAAAGTATTGGAGTTTCAGCTTTAGCATAAGTCCTTCCAATGAACACCCAAGATTGATCTCTTAACTTGCCCCTAATTTAAGATACAATTTTATTCAGAGTTATTTTTTTTATTGGACGTTAATTATTTTACAATATTATATTGGTTGGTTTTGCCATACATTGACATGAATCTGCCCCGGGTGTACGTGAGTTCCCCTTCCTGAACCCCCCTCCCACATCCCTCTTCCCCTTATTCTCCCTCTGGGTCATCCCCGCATACCAGCCCCAAGCATCCTGTAACATGCATCAACCCTGAACTGGTGATGCATTTCACATATGACAACATATATGTTTCAATGCCATTCTTCCAAATCATCCCACCCTCACCCTCTCCCACAGAGTCCCAAAGACTGTTCTATACATCTGTGTCTCTTTTGCTGTCTCGTATACAGGGTTATCATTTGCATCTTTCTAAATTCCATATATATGCGTTAGTCTACTGTATTGGTGTTTTTCTTTCTGGCTTACTTCACTCTGTATAATAGGCTCCAGTTTCATCCACCTCATTAGAACTGATTCGAATGCATTCTTTTTATAAATGGCTGAGTAATACTTCATTGTGTATATGTACCACAGCTTTCTTATCCATTCGACATCTAGGTTGCTTCCATGTCCTGGCTATTATAAACAGTGCTGCAATGAACATTGGAGTACATGTGTCTCTTTCAATTCTTGTTTCCTCGGTGTGTATGCCCAGGAGTGCGATTGCTGGATCATTTGGCAGTTCTATTTCCAGTTTTTTGAGGAATCTTCTACCTAAAGAAACAAAAGACTTGTCCATAGAAAACTATAAAACACTAGTGAAAGTATTCAAAGAGGACACTAATAGATGGAGAAATATACCGTGTTTGTGGATTGGAAGAATAAATATGGTAAAAATGAGTATACTACCCAAAGTAATTTATACATTCAATACAATCCCTATCAAGCTACCAATGATATTTATCACAGAATTAGAACAAATAATCTCACAATTTGTATGGAAATACAAAAACTTAAATAGCCAAAGCAATCTTGAGGAAGAAGAATGGAACTGGGGGAATTAACCTGCTGGACTTCAGGCTCTACTACAAAGCCACAGTCATTAAGACAGTATGGTATTGGCATAAAGACAGAAATATAGATCAGTGGAACAAAATAGAAAGCCCAGAGATAAATCCATGCACCTATGGACACCTTATCTTTGACAAAGGAGGCAAGAATATAAAATGGAGAAAAGACAGTCTCTTTAACAAGTGGTGCTGGGAAAACTGGTCAGCCACTTGTAAAAGAATGAAACTAGAACACTTCCTAACACCATACACCAAAATAAACTCAAAATGGATTAGAGAGCTAAATGTAAGACCAGATTCTATAAGACCCATGTCCCAGAATATTGGAAATAAAAGCAAAAATAAACAAATGGGACCTAATTAAAATCAAAAGCTTCTGCACAGCAAAGGAAACTATAAGTAAGGTGAAAAGGCAGCCTTTAGAATGGGAGAAAATAATAACAAATGAAGCAACTGATAAAGAATTAATTCCAAAATATACAGGCAGCTCCTGCAGCTCAATTCCAGAAAAATAAATGACCCAATCAAAAAATGGACCAAAGAACTAAACAGACATTTCTCCAAAGAAGACATAAAGATGGCTAACAAACACATGAAAAAATACTCAACATCTCTCATAATCAGAGAAATGCAAATCAAAACCACAATGAGATTCCATTTCACACCAGTCAGAATGGCTGCTATCCAAAAGTCTACATGCAATAAATGCTGGAGAGGGTGTGAAGAGAAGGGAACCCTCTTACACTGTTGGTGGGAATGCAAACTAGTACAGCCACTATGGAGAACAGTGTGAAGATTCCTCAGAGTTATCTTATTAAGAGGCATTACTCTCTTTACAAAGTACCTTGAGTTATTTCAGTGTTTTGAGAGCAGTATACCTACTATATAGAAATAATATTGTAATATATAGAAGAGTTCAGAAAGCCATCAATATTTAAGGACAACATGCTGTATATTATTTTAAAAAATGAAGAAAAGTATAAGATACAAAATGTAGGAAAACAGTTGATCTTTCATCTTTACAAATTTGATTTCCCATCTTTACAAATGGCTGCTCCAAGTTCTGTTCCAAAATGGTGTCAGGGCTTTCACTGCTGTCATCAATTGCCATCAGCGTTGCCTTTAACTGACATAATCACTGACTGTTACAATTAGTGCCCATTAGTATAGAGTAAAATTAGAGTGTCAGTCATATAGAATTGCCCATTATGTCCATAGAATACACAAAGTTCATCACTTATGATTAACATTACCAGAGTGAATTCAAAAAAATTATGAAAGACCTGTCACTTTATAACGCTGCCAGATGCAAAATATCAGACATGATGTACAAACTGTCAAAACTCAATGTTCTGCATTGAACACCCAGACTTTAGATGTAATGGCATGGAGAATCAGAGAAACAATGTGGTTAGTAAATAAGAACTTTGAGTGAATCAACAGACGAGGTATTTTGTAATTATCAAAAAGAATATATAAAATGTATTTGATGTAGTTCAGTTCAGTTCAGTCTCTCAGTCGTGTCTGACTCTTTGCGACCACATGGATTGCAGCATGCCAGGCCTCCCTGTCCATCACCAACTCCAGGAGTGCACCCAAACTAGGTACCTTTATAAAATTCTGTTTGTTTTGTTTCACCAAACCCAAAGAGATGTCAAAGCATTGGTGAAAAATGTAATTTTTAACTCCTGATTTTATAACCTCAAAATAAATGAACTGCAAGTTTCTTGAGGTAGTGATTAATAACACTCAACTCTAACTACACATTCTTTAAATAGAGGACTTGAAACTTAAGGAAAAGTATGTGATGGCTCCAGGCTCCATCACGAACCATAGAGTTATCTTAAGTTTGGGATCTGCTCGGACAGTAGAACAGAAAGACAGGAGTCTCTGACGTCTGTAACTGTGGAGCCACCATTCTGGAGTTGCAATACTTGTCAAATGCAGTTAGGTGATCAAACACCAGAATTAGTAACCAAAAAAATTTCCTCTTTGTAGACATCAATAGCTATGAAATATCATTTGTGTTTCAACAAGGTGGCACCAAACCCTTTATATATTTCAAACATTTAAACAAAATATTTGCTATAAAATTATAAGCGTATATGTGTTTGTAATAACAAAGGTGTTTATCCCATCCCCAGAAGTACCTACTTTTAATTATTTGATGTATATATTTTCAGGAATTTTCTAAGCATATAAAGGTATTGGTATACTCTTTATATATGTCTATATATATATAATATATATTATAAATAATATATATATTATATTATACATATTTTAATAGATTTTATATGTTCTTTATATTTATATATTGATATACAACGGTATTGGTATTGGTATACTCTACATACTATTTCCAGGATAAAGTTCTGGAAATAGTTATCCGCCTGCAATGCAGGAGACCCTGGTTCAATTCCTGGGTCAGGAAGATCCTCTGGAGAAGGGATAGGCTACCCACACCAGTATTCTTGGCTTCCCTTGTGGTTCAGTTTGTAAAGAATCCACATGCAATGCAGGATACCTGGGTTCAATCCCTGGGTTGGGAAGATCCCCTGGAGAAGGGAAAGGCTACCCACTTTAGTATTCTAGCCTGGAGAATTCCATGGACTATATAGTCCATGGGGTCACAAAGACTTGGACACAATTGCGAGACTTTCACTTTCACTTCTTGAAATAGCTGTTGGATATATATATATATATATATACATATTTCAAACGTTCAGATACTTTTATATCTATACTTACATCAACCTCTCACCCAGCTATCTCTTCAAATTGCCTCCCAAAGTGTGTGCTTCCATTTACATTTCCACTGTTGTGTAAAAGAGCACTACCAACTTTTTTTTTTAATACTTGCAAAATTAAATGGAAACATAGCATTTTGTTTGAATTTAGCTTTTTCATCATGAAGATAGCTTATTATCTCTATTATATTTATGAGTAATTTATGTTCTTTTATCTGTGTCCTTAGGATTTTTTTTTTTTAATTATTTTCTCTATTGAGGTGATGGCACTTTTTTCTTTAACAGCTTTATTTATATGTATCTCATATAGAAAATTTTCCTATTTAAAATATACTATTCAATGATTTTTGTTTATTCACAGAGCTGTGTAAGCATTTTTACAATCTAATTTTAGAATATTTTTAGCACCTTCACAAGAACCATGTACACATTAGCAATCATCTCCTATTACTTCTTCCCTCACCTTGTTCCCAGTCACAAGTAAACATGAATTTACCCTTTATATCCATGAATTGTATTTCTAGACATTTCACATAAATGTAATACCATAGTAAGTCTTTATGACTGGATTTTTCATGTAGTTTGATATCTTCAAGTTCATACACATAGCACATTTCAGTACTTTATTTCAATTGCTGAATAATGTTCCATAGTATCAGTTCAGTTCATTCGTTCAGTCATGTCCGACTTTTTGCAACCCCATGAATCACAGCACGCCAGGCATCCCTGTCCATCGCCAATTCCCTGAGGTCACTCAAACTCATGTCCATCGAGTTGCTGATGCCATCCAGGCATCTCATTCTCTGTCGTCCCTTTCTCCTCCCGCCCCCAATCCTTCCAAGCATCAGAGTCTTTTCCAGCGAGTCAACTCGTCGCATGAGGTGGCCAAAGTATTGGAGTTTCAGCTTTAGCATCAGTCCTTCCAGTGAACACCCAGGATCAATCTCCTTTAGAATGGACTGGTTGGATCTCCTTGCAGTCCAAGGGACTCTCAAGTCTTCTCCAACACCACAGTTCAAAAGCATCAATTCTTCGGCGATCAGCTTTCTTCACAGTCCAACTCTCACGTCCATACATGACCACTGGAAAAACCATAGCCTTGACTAGACGGACCTTTGTTGACAAAGTAATGTCTCTGCTTTTTAATATACTATCTAGGTTGGTCATAACTCTCCTTCCAAGGAGTAAGCGTCTTTTAATTTTATGGCTGCAATCAGCATCACCATTTTTGGTTATCCACCGTCATGGATGATTGTTTTATCGTTTATGTTTGTTCATGGTAGACATCCATCATGGCTATCTAGTGATGACATTTAGACTGTTTCCACTTTGGGGCTATTATGAATAATTATGCTATAAACATTTGTGTACAATTTTTGTAAAGACATATTTTCATTTCTTTTGAGTATATCTATTAAGCATTACTGGATGACATGGTTTAGCAATGTAAGGACCAAACTTCTCTAAAGAGATTACACCATTTTGTATTGGCAGCAGCAATGTATAAAGTTTCCATTTTTTCCCCACATTTTATTGACTTGTTATTGTCTTTCCCTTTTATTTTAAATATGGTAGCAAGTATGGAATGATCTCATTGTATTTTTATTTACATTTTCTTAAAGACTAATAAAGATGACACCATTTCATGTGTTTATTGGTCATTTGTGTATCTTCATTAGATAGATCTTCAACCAGTTTTAACTGAAGTAATCTTTTTAATGATGGGTTGTAAGTGTTCATTTATCCCAAATATATGTCCTTTGTCGGTGTGAGTTGCCTTTTCACATTCTTGATGGTATCCTTTAATACACAGAAGTTTTCAATTTTGTGGAAGTCCAATTTACCTATATTTTTTCTTTTGTCATTAGTGCATTTGGCGTCATGTCTTAAAAACTATTGCCTAATCAAATATCATAAAGATTTATTATTATGTTTTCTGAGGAATTGTATAATTTTCTTACCTTTAGATCTATGATCCACTTGAGTTAATTATTGTGCATGGTGTGAGATAAGGGGCAAAATTCATTCATTTATATACAGATTTCAAATTGTCTCACCACCATCTGTTGTGAAGATTATATTTCCCAATTGAACTGTCTTGACACCCTTGTTGAAAACCAGCTGATATTAAATACAAGGGTTTTCTTCTACAGTCAATTCCGTATTGATTTATATGTCTTTCTTTAAAATAGCACCACAAGGTATTGATTACTAAAGGTTTATGCTTGAAATTGGGAAACATGAAAATTTACCCTATATTCATTTTTTCTTGTTGTTGATGATTTTGGCTAAACGAAAGCGAAAGTGAAAGCCCCTCAGTCATGTTCAACTCTTTGTGACTACATGAACTATATGGTCCAAGGAATTCTCCAGGCCAGAAAACTGGAATGGGTAGCCTTTTCCTTCTACAGAGTATCTTCCCAACCCTGAGATCAAACCCAGGTCTCCCTCATTGGCTATACTGGGTTTGCTGCATTTCCATATAAATTTTAGTAACAGACTGTCAATGTAGGCAACAAACAAGCAACCCAAAAAGTTAAGCTTTCTGAGAAACATTTCGCTGATTCTGTAGCTCAGTTTTTGGAGTACCACCACCTTAAGTATGTCTCATAAGTATGAGTTATCTTTCCATTTATTTAATTAGTTCACTCACTCAGTCATGTCTGACTCTTTGGGAACTCATGGACCGTGGCACTCCAGACTTCCCTGTCCATCACCAACTCCCGGAGCTTGATCAAACTCATGTCCATTGAGTCGATAATGCAATGAAATCTTTCATCTTCTGTCATCCCCTTCTCCTTCTGCCTTCAATCTTTCCTAGGATTGGGGTCTTTTCCAATGAGTCAGTTCTTCACACCAGGTGGCCAAAGTATTGGAGTTTCAACATCAGCATCAGTCCTTCCAATGAATATTCAGGACTGATTTCCTTTAGTATTGATTGGTTTGATCTCCTGGCAGTCCAAGGGATTCTCAAGAGTCTTCTCCAACACCACAGTTCAAAAGCATCAATTTTTCAGTGATCAACTTTCTTTATGGTACAACTCTAACATCCATACATGACCACTGGAAAAACCATAGCTTTGACTAGACAGACCTTTGTCAACAAAGTAGTGTCTCTGGTTTTTAATATGCTATCTAGGTTGGTCATAACTTTCCTTCCAAGGAGTGTCTTTTAGTTTCATGGCTGCAGTCAACATCTGCAGTGATTTTGGAGCCCAGAAAAATAAAGTCTGTGATTGTTTCCATTGTTTGTCCATCTATTTGCCATGAAGTGATGGGACCGAATGCCATGATGTGAATTTTTTGAATGTTGAGTTTTAAATCAGCTTTTTCACTCTCTTTCAATTTCATCAAGAGGCCCTTGAGCTCCTCTTCATTTTCTGCCATAAGAGTGGTGTCATCTGCATATCTGAAGTTACTGATATTTTGCCCAGCAATCTTGATTCCATCTTTGGCTTCATCCAGTCCAGCATTTCACATGGTACACTCTGTTCAGTTCAGTTTAGTTCAGCAGGCCTGTCGTGTCTGACTATTTTCGACCTCATGGGATGCAAAATGCCAGGCTTCCCTGTCCATCACCAACTCCTGGAGCTTCCTCAAACTCATGCCCATTGAGTCGGTGATGCCATCCAACCATCTCATCCTCTGTCATCCCCTTCTCCTGCCTTCGATCTTTCCCAGCATCGGGGTCTTTTCCAATCAGTCAGTTCTTCACATCAGGTGGCCAAAGTATTAAGAGTTTCAGCTTCAGCATCAGTCTTTCCAATGAGTATTCAGGACTGATTTCCTTTAGGATGGACTGGATTGACTTCCTTGCAGTCCAAGTGATTCTCAAGAGTCTTCTCCAACACCACAGTTCAAAAGAATTAATTCTTCGGTGCTCAACTTTATGGTCCAACTCTCATATCCATACATGACTACTGGAAAAACCATAGCTTTGAATACATGAATCTTTGTCAACAAAGTAATGTCTTTGATTTTTAATATGCTGTCCATGTTGGTCATAACTTTTCTTCCAAGGAGCAAGCATCTTTTAATTTCATGCCTGCAATAACCATCTGCAGTGATTTTACAGCCCCAAAAGTAAAGTCTCCCATTGTTTCTCCATCTATTTGCCATGAAGTGATGGGACTGGATGCCTTGATCTTAGTTCTTTGAATGTTGAGTTTTAAGCCAGCTTTTTCACCCTTCTCTCTCACTTTCAAGAAACTCTTTAGTTCTTCTTTGCTTCCTGCCATAAGGGAGGTGTCATCTACAAACCTGAGGCTATTGATATTTCTAATGGTAATCTTGATTCTAGCTTGCACTTTACCAGTAAGGCATTTCACATGGTGTACTCTGCATATAATTTAAATAAGCAGGGTAACAATGTACTGCCTTGATGTACTCCTTTACCAATTTGGAACCAGTCTGTTGTTTCATGTCCAGTTCTATCTGTTGCTTTCTGACCTGCATACAGATTTCTCAGGAGGCAGGCTTTGTGGTCTGGTATTCCCATCTCTTGAAGAATTTTCCACAGTTTGTCATGATTCTCAACAGTCAAAGACATTGGCATAGTCAATAAAGCAGAAGTAGATGCTTTTCTTGAACTCTCTTGATTTTGCTATGATCCAACTGATGTTGACAATTGATCTCTGGTTCCTCTGCCTTTTCTAAATCCAGATTGAACTACTGAAAGTTCTCAGTTCACGTACCATTGATGCCTTGCTTTGAGAATTTTTAGCATTACTTTGCTAGCATGTGAGATGAGTGCAGTTGTGTGGTAGTTTGAACATTGTTTGGCATTGCCTTTCTTTGGGATTGGAATGAAAACTGACCTTTTCCAATCTTCCAAAATATATATATATATTTATTTTTCAGTGTACAAGATTTGCAGTTCTTTTGCTAAATTTATTACTAAGAATTTTATTATTTCTGATGATTTTTAAATGGAATTCTTTTCTTAGCTTTGCGTTGTTTATTGCTCATGTTCAGATATACAATGAGTTTTTGTATGTTGCTCTTATATTCTACCAAAATGATAAACTCATTTATTAATTCTAATAAAGTTTTGTGGAATCCTTAATTATTCTGCTTTTCCACATATAGGGTTACATAATCTGTGAATAACTATAGTTTGTTTCTTTCTTTCCAATATGCAAGTCACTTTTTTTTTTTGCTTATTTACCCTATTCCTTAGAACCTCAGTACAACGTGAATAGAAGATTAGACTCTGTTGTTAGGTTCACATATATATATAATCATCCTTTCTTCTTGATGAATTAACCTTCATATCAATATAAAGTATCCTTCATTTTCTTTAGTAACAATTTTTGTCTTAAAATCTAATTTGTCTCTTATTAGTACAGCCACTCCAGCTCTCTTTTTGTTACTGTTTCTTGGTGTATCGTTTTCCATTCTTTTACTTTCATATTTTCATTGTTTTACTCTTTTTCTTTGAATATGATGTATATCTCTTTAAGATATATATATATATATATATATAGCTCAGTTATGTTTTAAAGATTTGTTTTGCTAATATTTACCTTTTGATTTTCATTTTGTTTCATTTACATGCAATATAATTATCCATAAAATAGAATTTACATCTGCTATTTTGCCATTTTTTTCAGTATGTCTTTTATAATTTTTGCTCTGTTTCTTAATTCCTGTCTTAATTCTTAATTAAGAATTCTTAATTCTCAATTTCTTAATTCTCTGTTTCTTAATTCCTGTCTTTTTTATGTGTGTTGAATAGATATATTCTAATGTGTGTTTGTGCATGCTAAGTTGCTTCAGCCACGTCTGACTCTTTGCAACTCTGGACTGTAGCCCTCCAGTCTCCTCTGTCCAAGGAATTCTCTGGGCAAGAATACTGGAGTGGGTAGTCATGCCCTCCTCCATGGGATCTTCCCAACCCAGGGATCAAATCTGCGTCTCTTATGTCTCCTTCATTGACAGATGTGTTCTTTACCATTAGTGCCACCTGGGAAACCCATATTCTAATGCACTTACTGTGTTTTACTAGTGTCCTTCAATAACTCACATCCACCTGGAACCTCAAAATGCAACATTATACGGGAATAGGATCTTGGCAGTTGTAGCTAAAGTAGGAATCAAGATGAGATTCTACTGTATTAGTAGATCAGTAAGAAGACATGTGAAGATGGATATGGTTATTGGACTGATGCTACTACTTGCCAAGAATTAACAGGAGCCACCAGGGGACAACAGAGAATGAGATGGCTGGATGACATCACCGACTTGATGGACATGAGTTTGAGTGAACTCTGGGAGTTGGTGATGGACAGGGAGGCCTGGCGTGCTGTGATTCATGGGGTCGCAAAGAGTTGGACATGACTGAGCGACTGAACTGAACCAGGAGGTGAAAGGAAAAGAAGGATTCTCCTTTAGAGCCTTGAGGGGAAGTGTTGGAATGCCAACATCTTGATTTTGGATTTCTGGAATCCTGAACTTTGGAAAAAATAAATGCTGTTTTCAGTCACTCAGTTTATGATTGTTATGAATGCCCTAGGAAACTACATAGTGTCTTCTAAATTGCTTTTTTTTTTTGCTTTTACTGTATTTTTAAGAGTTTTTTTTCCCCTAGTGGTTGTCCTTGGAAAGACAATTGGCATCATAACTAAAAAAAAAAAAAATGAACAATACAAATAATAATAATAATAACCACAAAATCTAGTTCAGACTAATATCCACAAAATCTAATTCAGACTAACATTAATTTAGTTTAAATAGTAACGTAATTTTTGTTTCAACATACTTCCATTCTCTCCTTTTATATTACTATTGTCATATAAATTACATTTATATACTTCAGAAACCCATCATCACCTTTTATAGTTATTACTTTATGCAGTTTTCTTTTAAAATAGGTAAAGAAGAGTGTAACAAACAAAAACACTTTTCACTTTCTTTCATACTACCTATGCCATGTGTTGATTAGTGTTTGTTTGTTTTTTTTTCCCCTCATGTGATTTCAGATTAACTTCTAGTGTCCTTTCGTTGCAGCCTCAGTTCAGTTCAATTCACTCGCTCAGTCGTGTCTGACTCTTTGTGACCCCATGGACTGCAGAATCCCAGGCCTCCCTGTCCATCAACAACTCCTGGAGTTTACTCAAACTCATGCCCATTGAGTCGGTGATGCCATCCAACTATCTCATCCTCTGTTGTCCCCTTCTCCTGCCCTCAATCTTTCCCAGCATCAGGGTCTTTTCAAATGAGTCAGTTCTTTGCATCAGGTAGCCAAAGTATTGGAGCTTCTGCTTCAGCATCAGTTTCAGCTTCAGGTTGAACTTTCAGCCTCAACCTGATGGACTGGTTAGATCTCCTTGCAGTCCAAGGGGCTCTCAAGAGTCTTCTCTTTTTTGAACACCACAGTTCAGAAGTATCAATTTTTCAATGCTTAGCTTTCTTTATAGTGCAACTCTCACATCCATACATGACTACTGGAAAAACCATACCCTTGACTAGACGGACCTTTGTTGGCAAAGTAGTATCTCTGCTTTTTAAAATGCTGTCTAGGTTGGTCATAAGTTTTCTTCCAAGGAGCAAGCGTCTTTTAATTTCATGGCTGGAGTCACCATCTGCAGTGGTTTTTGAGCCCCCCGCAAATGAAGTCTGCCACTGTTTCCACTGTTTCTCCATCTATTTGCCATGAAGTGATGGGACCAGATGCCATGATCTTAGTTTTCTGAATGTTGAGTTTTAAGCCAACTTTTTCACTCTCTTCTTTCACTTTCATCAAGAGACTCTTTAGTTCTTCTTCACTTTCAGCCTCAAGGACTCAGCAATTTGTGTGAAGTAGGGATGTTTGCAACACATTTTCTCAGTTTTTGTTTATCTAGAAATATCTTAATTTCTCCTTCATTTTTAGAAGAGGTCATAAGTGAATATAGAATTCTTTTTTGACAGCTTTTTCTGTCAATACTTTACAAATGTCATATCACTCTATTCTGGCATTTATCACTTGTGAAAAGCCAGCTGTTAATCACAATATGAAGTCTTGGTATGTGTTAAATCA
The DNA here is from genome assembly GCF_049115385.1 of Moschus berezovskii. Classification (NCBI taxonomy): domain Eukaryota; kingdom Metazoa; phylum Chordata; class Mammalia; order Artiodactyla; family Moschidae; genus Moschus; species Moschus berezovskii. The sequence goes on from NC_142463.1 coordinate 119,908,249, forward strand.
CTTTTCTTTTGCTACTTGTGAGATTTCCCTTTTGTATTTTCTTTCATCAATTTGACTATAAAGTGTCTTGGTGTGGATTACTAGGATTATTCTACTAGGAGCTTGTTGATCTTCTTGAATGTGTATGCTAATATTTTTAATCAAAATTGGGAAGTTTTCAGCGACTATTTGTCAAATATTTTTGTCTTTTTCCCTTTCTCCTAATCTTATGAAACTCTCATTATAGGTATGTTTTATGATATCATATCTCTGAGGTTCTGTTCACTTTTTTTTTTCATTCATTTTCTTCCTACTTCCAGACTAGATGATCTTTATTGAACCCAGGTCCCCACATTACAGGCAGATTCTTTACAGACTGAGACACTAGGGAAGCTCAACTTCTACTGACATATCCTCAAATTCACTGATTCTTCTATCAGCCCAAATCTCTTGCTGAGTACATCTAGTGAATTTTTTATTTCTGATATTTTATTTTTCTGCTCTAGAATTTATATTCAATTTTTTATATAATTCTATCTCTTCTTTAAATTCATTTATTTTAATTGGAAGCTAATTACTTTACATTATTGTATTGGTTTTGCTGCACATTGACATGAATCTGCCCAGGTGTACATGTGTTCCCCATCTTGAACACCCCTCCCACCTCTCTCCCTATCCCATCCCTCTGGTTATTTTACCTCTTAATTGACATTTTTTATTTGATTAGATGTGATTATCACTCTTTCCTTTATTTCTTTATATGTTGTCCTTTGTATGTTGTCCACTAGACCATTCAGGTATGACCTAAATCCAATCATTTATGATTATACAGTGAATGTGACAAATAGATTCAAGGGGTTAAATCTGATAGACAGAGTGCTTGAAGAACGATGGATGGAGCTTTACAACATTGTACAGGAGGCAATGATCAAAATCATCCCCAAGAAAACAAAATGCAAAAAGGCAAAATGGTTGTCTGAGGAAAGTGAAAGTGAAGTCACTCAGTCCTGTCCGACTCTTTGTGACCCTGTGGACTGTAGCCGACCAGGCTCCTCTCTCCATGGGATTCTCCAGGCAAGAATACTGAAGTGGGTTGCCATTTACTTCTCCAGGGGATCTTACCGACCCAGGGATTGAACCCAGATCTCCCGCATTGCAGGCATATGCTTTAACCTCTAAACCACCAGGGAAGCCCAGGGTTGTCTGAGGAGGCCTTACAAATAGCTGTGAATAGAAGAGAAGTGAAAGGAAAAGGAAAAAAGGGAAGCTACAGTCATGTGAATGCAGAATTTCAAAGAATAGCAAGGAGAGATAAGAAAGACTTCCTAAGTGATCAATGCAAAGAAATAGAGGAAAACAATAGAATGGGAAAGACTAGAGATTTCCTCAAGAAAATCAGAGATAACAAGGGAACACTTCATGCAAAGATGGGTGCAACAAGGGGTAGAAATGGTATGGACCAAAAGAAACAGAAGATATTAAGAAGAGCTGGCAAGAATACACAGAACTATACAGAAAAGATCTTAAAGATCCAGATAACCATGATACTGTGGTCACTCATCTAGAACCAGACAGTCTGGAGTGTGAAGTCAAGTGTGCCTTAGGAAGCATCACTATGAACAAAGTTAGTGGAAGTGATGGAATTCCAACTGAGCTATTTCAACTCCTAAAAGATGATGCTGTTAAAGGGCTGCACTCAATATGCCAGCAAATTTGGAAAACTCATCAGTGGCCACAGGACTGGAAAAGATCAGTTTTCATTCCAATCCCAAAGAAAGGCAATGCCAAACAATGTTCAAACTACTGCTCATTGCACTCATCTCATACGTTAGCAAAGTAATGCTCAAAATTCTCCAAGCTAGGCTTCAACAATCTGTGAACTGAGAACTTCCAGGTATTCAACCTGGATTTAGAAAAGACAGAGGAACCAGAGATCAAATTACCAACATCCGTTGTATCATAGAAAAAGCAAGAGAGTTCCAGTAAAACATCTACTCTGTTTCATTGACTTCACTAAAGCCATTGACTGTGTGAATAACTACAAACTGTGGAAAATTCTTAAAAAGATAGGAACGTCAGATCATCTTACCTGCCTCCTGAGAAATCTATATGCAGGTCAAGAAGAAACAGTTACATATGAATATGGAACAATGGACTGGTGCCAAATTGGGAAAGGAGTACATCAAGGCTCTAAATTGTCACCTTGCTTATTTAGCTTTTGTGCAGAGTACATCATATGAAATGCTGGACTTGATGAATCACAAGCTGGAATCAAGATTGCAGGAAGAAATATCAATAACCTCAGGTATGTAGATGATACCAACCTTATGGCAGAAAGTCAATAGGAACTAAAGAGCCTCTTGATGAAAGTGAAAGAGGAGAGTGAAAAAGCTGGCATAAAACTCAACATTCAAAAAACTAAGATCATGGTATCCGGTTCCATCACTTCATGGCAAATAGATGGGGCAACAATGGAAAGAGTGACAGACTTTATTTTCTTGGTCTCTAAAGTTACTGCAGATGGCGACTGCAGCCATGAAATTAAAAGATGCTTGCTCTTTGGAATAAAAGCTATGACAAACTTAGATGGCATATTAAAAAGCAGAGACATTTCTTTACCAACAGAGATCTGTTTAGTCAAAGCTATGATTTTTCCAGTAGTCATGTATGGGTGTGAAAATTGGACCATAAAAAAAGCTGAATGTGGAAGAATTGATGCTTTTGAACTGTGCTGCTGGAGAAGACTCTTGGGAGTCCTTTGGACTCCAAGGAGATCAAACCAGTCAATCCTAAAGGAAATAAGTCCTGAATATTCATTGAAAGGACTGATGCTGAAGCTGAAGCTCCAATACATTGGCCACCTGGTAGAAAGAATTGATTCATTGGAAAAGACCTCGTTTCTGGGAAAGAAGTAGGAGATGTTGAAGGCGGGCGGAGAAGGTGAAGACAGAAGTTGAGATGGTTGGATGGCATCACCGATTTGATGGACATGAGTTTAAGCAAGCTCCGGGAGGCGGTGATGGACAACTCCCGGATGAGGAGGCCTGGTGTGTTGCAGTCCATGAGATCTCAGAGTCTGACATGACTGAGCAACTGAATGACTGATGTTGTATTTTAGTCTTTTTAACGTTTTTATAATAACCAAGTTATGATGCTGGGAAAGATTGAAGGCGGGAGGAGAAGGGGTCAACAGAGGATGAGATGGTTGGATGGCATCACCGATTCGATGGACATGAGTTTGACTAAGCTCTGGGAATTGGTAATGGACAGGGAAGCCTGGCGTGCTGCAGTCCATGGGGCCGCAAAGAGTCAGACACGACTGAGCAACTGAACTGGACTGAATAGATAATAACCAAGTTAAAGCCTTTGCTTACTAATTCCAAAATCTGAGCCTTTCAGGGAGATTTTCTGTAGGCTCCACCAACCCCCTCTCATGAAGCATCCTTTACTATTGTTTTTCATGCCTTCCTAAATTTTTTGTTGAAAACTAGACATTTAAAAAAAATATTTGTTTTTATTTTCATATTGGAGTACAGTCAAGTAATGATGTTGTGGTTAATTCAGGTGTACAGCAAACAGATTCAATTATACATTTATACATGTATCTCTTCATTTTTTATTTTTTTTCCCATTTAGGTTGCTACATAATATTGAGCAGAATTCTCAGTGGTATTCAATAGGTCTTTGTTGGTATCATTTTAAATATAGCAGTTTATACATGTTAATCCCAATTCCCTTAACTATCCCTTTCAGATAATATGGAAACTCAGACATCAGATTGCCCCATCTTTCAAGGTATGTGTTGTTTTTCTTGATGTTTATTTCTTTGGTGACTTTCTAGGACTAGTACTGTGTATTCCACTATCTCTATAATGTAGCTTCTAAGTTTCCTGTTAGTTTTTTCTAAGTGCTTGTTTATATTTTAAGCATGGCTTCCTAAGAGTCATCCTGGGTTATTATAATTTAGTGGTCAGCCAGTGACTGGTCAGAAGGTTTTATTAACTAGCATGCTTGTGTAACTTTCACTTTTGCCAAAAAGATTTGTATGAGAAAAACTTCTTTCAAATTTAGACAAGTAACATGATAGTCTCCCACAGCTTCCATCTCCTTACACAGGGTCTCAAGATAAGCCTTCCCTTTTCCTGTGTCTTTTCTGGGCATGGACATAGTCTGGCATGTGTGCACAGCCTTATGAAAACCTACAGTTTCAGAACTTTTCAAAGTTTCTTTTATTTGTTTATTTGTTTTTACAGATCTAGACAGGCTCTTGTTTGCCCTAATTGAATTCACAGACCTAGTCACCTAAGAGGTATCCTAGCATTTTCCCCAGATGATCATTAGAATTGTTTAAATTAATCCTTTAGAGTAAGCATTTTCCCACACTTCCACTGTGTTCGGGGATGATGCTTTTAACACAGTATAAGAACCATCAGATCTCTTTGTTGTTTGCAATAAAGACAGCTTTTGGCTACCGTGCCTCTGAGCTAGGAAGAAGGAGAAATATACATAGTCCAAAGTTAGAACAGTACAGGTTCTATTGTCTTAATGATTTTTGATAGCGTCTCATATATATGATTTTTACCTCATTCTTCGGCTTTGGTTACTAGCTAGAAATCTGAAATTCGTGACTTTAGTATTTTATTCATCCAGCATCAGTTGCTCAGTCGTGTTTGACTCTTTGTGTCTTCCAGGATTATAGCCCTTCAGGCTCTTCCATCCATGGAATTTCCCAGGCAAGAATACTGAACTGGGTTGCCATTTCCATCTCCAGGGAATCTTCCAGACCCAGGGTTCAAACTTGGGTCTCCCACATTGCAGACAGACTCTATACTGTCTGAGCCACTAGGGAAGCCCTTTTTTTTTTTTTTTTTTTATGCTTTCATTGTTTTATAGGGAGAGTAAGTTCCTTGAAGTCCTCACACTTATATTCCATTTTTATTGATTGATAAGTGCTGTTTTCATATGAAGGAAATCAGCCCTTTTTTTGTCTGTCATATACTACAATTTTTCTCATTTTTGTTTTAATTTTAATATCATATTTTTATAAATGCCACTAAGAATTTTCTTTTTAAAATGTTTTTATAGTCAAATAGAGATCAAATTGCCAATATCTGCTGGATCATGGAAAAGGCAAGAGAGTTCCAGAAAAACATCTATTTCTGCTTTACTGACTATGCCAAATCCTTTGACTGTATGGATCACAATGAACTGTGGAAAATTCTGAAAGAGATGGGAATACCAGACCACCTGACCTGCCTCTTGAGAAACCTGTATGCAGGTCAGGAAGCAACAGTTGGAACTGGGCATGGAACAACAGACTGGTCCCAAATAGGAAAAGGAGTACATCAAGGCTGTATATTGTCACCTTGCTTATTTAACTTTTATGCAGAGTACATCATGAGGAACGCTGGGCTGGAAGAAGCACAAGCTAGAATCCAGATTGCCTGGAGAAATAGCAATAACCTCAGATATGCAGATGACACCATCCTTATGGCAAAAAGTGAAGAGGAACTAAAAAGCCTCTTGATGAAAGTAAAGAGGAGAGTGAAAAGTTTGGCTTAAAGCTCAACATTCAGAAAACTAAGATCATGGCATCCAGTCCCATCATGGGAAATAGATGGAGAAAAAGTGGAAACAGTGTGAGACTTTATTTTTTGGGGTTCCAAAATCACTGCGGATGCTGATAGCAGCCATGAAATTAAAAGACACTTACTGCTGTGATTCATGGGGTTGCAAAGAGTTGGACACAACTGAGCTACTGAACTGAACTGAACTACTCCTTGGAAGGAAAGTTATGACCAACCTAGATAGCATATTAAAAAGCAGAGACACTACTTTGCCAACATATGTCTATCAAGTCAAGGCTATAGTTTTTCCAGTGGTCATGTATGGGTGTGATAGTTGGACTGTCAATAAAGCTGATCGCCAAAGAACTGATGCTTTTGAACTGTGGTGCTGGAGAAGACTATTGAGAGTCCCTTGGATTGCAAGGAGATCCAACCAGTCCATTCTAAAGGACATCAGTCCTGGGTGTTCATTGGAAGGACTGATGCTAAAGCTGAAACTCCAATACTTTGGCCACCTCATGCGATGAGTTGAGTCACTGGAAAAGACTCTGATGCTGGGAGGGATTGGGGGCAGGAGGAGAAGGGGATAACAGAGAATGAGATGGCTTGATTGCATCACTGACTTGATGGACATGAGTTTGAGTGAACTCTGGGAGTTGGTGATGGACAGGGAGGCCTGGCGTGCTGTGATTCATGGGGTCGCAAAGAGTCAGACATGACTGAGTGACTGAATTGAACTGATAGAAGTACTTTAACTATCTTCAGTTTAGTTCAGTTCAGTCGCTCAGCCTCATTCTCTGTCTAGTATTACTTTTATTATTTTTACGTATAAAACTATTATTCATGTGGCTCTTTCAAACAGCTAATCAGTTAATCCAATTTTTACAAAAATTGAGCATCTCCTTCCCCTCCCTTTATTTGAAAAGTCATATTTTTCTTGCTACATATGCATATGAACAAATATAGCTGCATATGAACTGAGTTGACCTTTAAACAACATGGATTTGAATTGCCCAGGTACAATTACATCCCCCTTTTTTTTTTCCAATAAAGGGGTATTATAGCATTAACTTCTATGCAGACTTCAGGTCAGTTCAGTTCAATCGTTCAGTCGTGTCTGACTCTTTGTGACCCCATGAACCACAGCATGCCAGGCCTCCCTGTCCATCACCAAATCCTGGAGTCTACCCAAACCCATGTCCATCTAGTCGGTGATACCATCCAACCATCTCATCCTCTGTCATCCCCTTCTCCTCCTGCCCTCAATCTGTCCCAGCATCAGAGTCTTTCCAAATGAGTCAGTTCTTCGCATCAGGTGTCCAAAGTATTGGAGTTTCAGCTTCAACATCAGCCCTTCCAATTAAAACCCAGGACTGATCTCCTTTAGGATAGACTGGTTAGATCTCCTTGCAGTCCAAGGAACTGTCAAGAGTCTTCTCCAACACCACAGTACATCATGCAAAATGGTAGGCTGGATGAATCACAAGCTGGAATCAAGATTGCCAGGAGAAATACCAACAAACTTAGATCTGCCACTATAATGGCAGAAAGCTAACAGGAACTAAATAGCCTCTGGATGAGGGTGAAAGTGGAGAGTGAAAAAGTCGGCTTAAATCTCAGCTTTGAAAAACTGAAAATCATGGCATCTCTTCCCATCACTTCATGGCAAATAGATGGATAAAAATTGTAAACAGTGACAGATTTTATTTTCGTGGGTTCCAAAATCACCATGGATGGTGACTGCAGCCATGCAATTAAAGATGCTTACTCCTTGGAAGATAAGTTATGACAAACCTAGACAGTATATTAAAAAGCAGAGATATCACTTTGCCGACAAATGTCCATATAGTAAAAGTTATGGTTTTTCCAAGAATCATGTACAAATGTGAGAGTTGGACCACAAAGGAGGCTGAGTGTCAAAGAACTGATGCTTTCAAATTGAAGTGCTGGAGAAGACTCTTGGGAGTCCTTTTGACAGCAAAGTTATCAAACCAGTCAATCCTAAAGGGAATCAACCCTAAATATTCATTGGAAGGACTGATGCTGAAGCTCCAATATTTTGACCAATTTATGTGAAGTGCTGACTCATTGGAAAAGACCCTGATGTTGGAAAAGATCAAGGGCAGGAGAAGAAGGGGTGACAGTAGATGAGATGGTTGGATGGCATTGCCAACTAAGTGGACATGCGTTTGAACAAATTCTGGGAGATAGTGAAGGACAGCAAAGTCTAGTATGCTGCAGTCTGTGGGGTTACAAAGTCAGACATGACTTAGCCTGAACAACAGCAACAGCAGTACTACCAGATCCACAGTTGGTTGAATTCATAGACATAGAATGGCAGATTCAGAGGGCCGACTATAAAGTGATGTGCCAATTTTTAATTAGCCTTGTGAAAATATAGCACCCTGGCCTCCATGCTGTTAAGGATCGTTTGTATTATTTTTATTCCAATAATCTGACATTTTCTCCACCAGTCATATGCCTTTTAAACTATTGTACCTTAAAATAATTTTTAGCAGCTGGTAGGAAGAAGGCATGGCAAGCCACTCTAGTACTCTTGCCTAGAAAATCCCATGGATGGAGGAGCCTGGTAGGCTGCAGTCCATGGGGTCGCTAAGGGTCGGACACGACTGAGCGACTTCACTTTCACTTTTCAATTTCACACATTGGAGAAGGAAATGGCAGCCCACTCCAGTGTTCTTGCCTGGAGAATCCCAGGGACGGGGGACCCTGGTGGGCTTCTGTCTATGGGGTCACACAGAGTCGGACACGACTGAAGTGATGCAGCAGCAGCAGCAGGAATAGTTTGTCATTTGTAACATTTTTCATATTTTTAAAAGTTATTCTAGCATTTCCCCCCCAGAGGAACAGTAGAAACATTTTGACAAGTTTTAAAAACTCCTGTTAATATTTTGATGGGGTCCATATTTAATTTATAGATAAGCTTTGGGAAAATCAACATAGTTCAAAAGTAGGTGTCCTACCCAAGAAAAAAGACACTACTTTCCAAGTTGTATATATATTTATACTCCTAACTAGTATCAACTTTCTTTTATACAAATCTTTTCACATTCTTTAATCTACTTAGCTGTACTTTTCCCTTTTTGCGAATGGAGTTTTCTATCTCCTTGTCTTTTCTCACATTGTTATTTTTGCAATCATTTTCTTCAGTCTTTAACTTTAATGGGTTTCCTGTTCTTTAAAGTTTAAATGAAAAATTGAACAATTCTCACCATATAATATTAGTAGGCTAATGCCAGCAAATTTGGAACACTCAGCAGTGGCCACAGGATGGGAAAAGGTCAGTCTTCGTTCCAATCCCAAAGAAACACAATGCCAAAGAATGCTCAAACTACCGCACAAATTGCACTCATCTCACACACCAGTAAAGTCATGCTCAAAATTCCCCAAGCCAGGCTTCAGCAATATGTGAACCGTAAACTTCCAGATGTTCAAGCTGGTTTTAGAAAAGGCAGAGGAACCAGAGATCAAATTGACAACATCCGCTTGATCACGGAGAAAGCAAGAGAGTTCCAGAAAAACATCTATTTCTGCTTACTCCTTGGAAAGAAAGTTATGACCAACCTAGATAGTATATTAAAAAGCAGAGACATTACTTTGCAAACAAAGGTCCGTCTAGTCAAGGCTATGGTTTTTCCCATGGTCATGTATGGATGTGAGAGTTGGACTGTGAAGAAAGCTGATTGCCGAAGAATTGATGCTTTTGAACTGTGGTGCTGGAGAAGACTCTTGAGAGTCCCTTGGACTGCAAGGAGATCCAACCAGTCCATTCTAAAGGAGACCGATCCTGGGTGTTCACTGGAAGGACTGATGCTAAAGTTGAAACTGCAATACTTTGGCCACCTCATGCGACGAGTTGACTCACTGGAAAAGACTCTGATGCTGGGAAAGGTGGGGGGTGGGAGGAGAAGGGGACGACAGAGAATGAGATGGCTGGATGGCATCACCGACTCTGTGGACATGAGTTTGAGTGAACTCCGGGAGTTGGTGACAGACAGGGAGGTCTGGCGTGCTGTGATTCATGGGGTCGCAGACAGTCGGACACGACTGAGCGACCGAACTGAACTGAACTGAACTGTGAAGAGTTGACTCACTGGAAAAGACTCTGATGCTGGGAGGGATTGTGGGTAGGAGGAGAAGGGGACGACAGAGAATGAGATTACTGGATGGCATCACCGACTCGATGGAGGTGGGTTTGAGTGAACTCCGGGTGGTGGTGATGGACAGGGAGGGCTGGCGTCGCAAAGAGTCGGACACGACTGAGCAACTGAACTGAACTGAACTCAACTGAATGGCCTCTTCCCCATATACACACTTTTTTTTTTTTCCCAGTATATTTGAAAAGATGATTTTTATTTTTTTCATACTGGCTCCTGAGTAGTGTATACTGTGCCTCTCACTGTCTCTTGCATCTCCTGAAGACTTTGCTCATTTTAATGCTTCTCATGCTAGAAACTCTGAGATTGTAACCCTTTTTGTTTCTTTCTTTATAACACTAAATCTATGCTGCTAATTATACAGATTTATTGAAGATTGTGATGAACTGTAGGCATTTAAATATCTTCCATTCTAATTTCAATTAGACTTCCTATAAATTCTGTCTATCAGAAAATCTGAGTTTAAAAACTGGTTTCATCAGTTGTTATTTGTGGAGTGTTAAATAGTCATGGTGATAGATTTTTTTTTTTTTTTCTTTCAGTCACTGTCCTCAGTGGGGTTACTTCTACTTAGTTATCATTACACGTGATGTTTGATTTTCATTTGATGCATTATCAAAGGTGTGTGTGTGTGTTGTGGCTTAGTTCTTCCGCTTTGATGTTGATAGAATTCTTTCTTGGTCCTTGAATCTTGAAGTTCATAACTTCTCAAATTGTATTACTCTTGAATTTTTCAGCTAATTTTTGTTATTTAACTCATATTCCTTTGAATATAATTTCAGTTCTTTATTCCAGGAAAATATTATTTTATTATACTTTTAAATATTTTACTTCTCCATTTGTTTCATTCTCTTCTTCAGGAATACGAATTATGCAAGTTGGATCCCTATTTTTCTCTCTTGTAATAATATCATCTCATGGCTATTTTCTCTTTTATACTTTCTTTTATAAGATTTTTCCAAGCCATATTCCATGCATTCATTCTTTTCAAACAATGTTTATTCTAATTTTGAGTATTTCTACTGTGTTTTTATTTCCAAAATCAAATATATATATATACACAAACTTAATTCTATTTTGATTTTTTTTTCATTGAAGTATAGTTGATTTACAGAATTGTGTTAACTTCAGGTGTACAGCAAAGTGAATCAGTTATACATATACATGTGTCCACCCATTTTTAGACTCTTCCCATATAGGCCATTACAGAGTATTGAGTAGAGTTCTCTGTGCTGTACAGTAGAACCTTATTAGTTATCTATTTCATGTATAGTAGTGTATATACATCAATTACAATCTCCCAGCTTATCCCCTCCTCCTTTACCCTTTGGTAACCATAAGTTTGCTTTTTATATCTGTGACTACTTTAGCTTTGTAAATAAATTCATTTGTGCCTTTTTTTTAGATTTCACATGTAAGGGGTCATATCATATTTGGCTTTCTCTGACTTACGTCACTCAGTATGACCATATCTAGGTCCATCCTTTTCGGTGCAAATGGAATTATTTCATTATTTTTATAGTTGAGTAATATTCTGTTGTATATATGTACTGCATTTTTATCCATTCCTCTGTTGATGTAAATTTGGGTTACTTTCATGTCCTGACTACTGTAAAGAGTGCTACAATAAACACTGGTGTGCGTGCATCTTTTTGAATTTTGAGAATTTCACCTAATCCCACTAATAAAGATCAATTAATAAAATGAACTGGAGAATTCAGCAATACTTTATTCAAGTATGGTGCCTTAAAATATGCCATTAAATTTTCTATATCCTTCAATTTCAGTGAAAAAGTCTCCTGAGCATGGCAAGTTTACATTTTTGGATGAACAGTTTACCCTGTTAAGAAGAATGTGTGACACATATTTAAATATTTTGTTTATATTATTTTGTTTGTTTTTTGGATTTTTATATCTCTCTATTCAGTTGACTCTTGTCAACATCTTCAGTGTTACCTACTGTAGTTCTCTCCTTCTTAACATTCTGTCCCTTATGTTTCCTGAGAGAATGTGTGGTGAATGAATTTGGCAAATATGGACAAATCCTTCCATGAGTAGCCTTCAGCTATATTCTTTTCCTGGAAATGAACTGCTCTAAAAATGCCTTCTATGACTCTTGTATCCACCTCCCTTAAAAGATACACCCATTTCTCATCACTCCAGACAAAACATTACTTGAATCTTTTAATATTCTAACTTATTGCAGGAAAATAAGGCACACTGAATGAGATCTGGACTAGTATGTGTTATTTCACAACATGTCTCAATGTACAGTTTTTACTCTGCTTGGCAGATTTTCTTATCTTTGTGGAAAGTGAAATGTTCTCTTTTAAAAAAAAATGTTTTAACTTCTGTGGAGCTAGTTTCAGGGAATGGTATAGAACAAACACTTTATTCTGCTTTCGTTTACCAGCAGTCTTAAAAATAAGACATTTAAGTATAATACGCAGAAATACGATCATTCTTCCATTGCCTACATTGTCAAGCAAATATTGAGGTATATTTTTAATGTATTTTAAGGTAAATTTTTAGAGTCTTCCGTTTGATTTGAGAGATTGAATTTCTCAAAGGTGAATTCTTCATGGGCAGGGTCTTGTCTTTCGCTGTTAAAAACATAGTGCTTGTGAGCTGAAATATCTTATCTTGTAACATGGCTGTGATGAGAATCCTAAAGTTATTATAACACATACACATGGCATGCCTTTGGCTCTTGGAGTTTCAGACCAATCTTAAAGCAAACCCTAATATTTTCAGAGAGAAGTTTTGCCTTGTAATTTGATGAATTTGCCATTGTGGGAGTTAAATATTGCAGGTTTGACTTGTGATAGGTCTTTACTTCTTGACTTATGTGCAGTGTGGCCTCTGCTAAATCTCACTACACTCTTCGTGGGGGAAGCCAGGCCTTAACTTCCTCATAACCTTCTGCTCTTCTGTCAGCTAGTCCTCTTCACTCAATATTCACCCATGACATTGTTTAGGAAGGGCCAGCAGTCCAAGTCTTTATCTGTTTGACCCAAGCCAGGGAGTTGTCAGATCAGAGAACGCAGCCACAGCCTCTTGCCACTGCTCTGGTCATAAGCTTATAGTTCAGGCTTCTCTTCGTAAAGGATCATCAACATCAACATGTTGTTTCCAGGGTCATAAATTTGCAATGTGATGAGACACAACCAGATGTTGCCAAACGTGAACTGACTCATAAAGCAGCCTCTCTCCTGCTCGGTCTTGCTTCCCAACTCATAGAAGCTGGTAGTCCATTTAGTTCTTCATCCTCAGCTGAGGGGCTTTTTTGTCCAAATTGAAGTCAATCACTTTCCAGAACAATTATATCTTTCAATGTGAATAATGAAGTAGTTGTTATTACCAACTCCACAGATATTTCCTATTACTTGATGCTCCTGTGTGGAATTTACTGCCATTCTTTGGGAACACTCTTGCTGTGTTGTGTTGTGAGAAAATCGCATGTCTATGATCCTTACTCACACCCCTAGATGTATGGTCTGATTTTACATATGATTCCTCTTCTTTCAAACTTATTAAGACATATTTAACACTTTTAGAAAATAATGAATTGTAATATCTGTTCTAAAGTATAGTTCTAGAAATAGCAAATCTCAAAGACCCTTTGGGCTTTTGCATATTCTCTTCATTTTAAGTTGAAGCAACTGATGCCATGGAAGTTAGGAAAATTATCAAGATTATGTAATCTGATATTCAAACCCAAGGCTCCAGCCTCCTCTTTGGGTACATTGTTGTGCTTCTTCAGGAAACTAATAATATAATATGTGTGCATGTGTTCAGTCACTAATATAATATAAATACATAATTATAATCTCAACCCTTTAGATTTAAAGCCAGGCTAAATTTAAAGCAAAAACCAATGGAAATAAAAACAGATTTTAAAAATCAGATATCATAATCCTTCATGATAGATAGCTCCTTTTCTGAATTTCATTCTGTTTTAAATAACTTGGGTGATGAAACAATGCATCACTCTATCATAAAATTGTTGGTAATGAATATTGACTAAGGGTACTCAAGGGTTCTTTGAATTGTGCTGTGAAAAATTACCACAACATAATGTTTTGTCTAAAGTTTTATTCTTTCCACTGTCTGTTCTTGACTTGGCTTGTTTTGTTAACTGATAATTTGGAGAAATTAACTCTTATGACCCGCAGAGCCAGCAACACATGTGAAATACAGCTAACATGTATCAAGCATCTTTAAGTGTATTAAGGTTTCTATAAGCCACTTCAGTTTTTCGGCGGAGGTGGTGGGGGGGAATGTCACCAAATGTTTATGTATGCTGCTTTTGTTCTTTTATTACATATTGTTTGTGTTTTTCTTAATTTAAGTGGCTTTAATTTTCTCAAATATGTATTCTCCAGATAAAGCCTTGATTTTTTTTGAAGTTATCACTTTTTTCCTAGTTTGAAATCTAAAAATTCTCTTTATTCTGTTGTTTTCATTCTTCTTAATTAATACCTGACGAAACTGAAGTCAAATTTTGTATTCTAGGAATTATTCTTACTAGTTTAGCATAAAGTAAAAACACTGTCTTTTTTGTAGGTTTATTTTAATTACTATGCATGCTTGTGTGCTAAGTCACTTTAATCGTGGCCAACTCTTTGTGACCGTATGGACTGTAGCCAGCCAGGTTCCTCTGTCTTTGGGATTCTCCAAGCAAGAATACCGGAGAGGGTTGTCATACCCTTCTCCAGGGGATCTTCCTGACCCAGGGATCGAAACCACGTCTCTTATGTCTCCTGCATTGGCAGGTAGCTTCTTTACCACTAGCACAACCTGGGAAGCCCTTAATTATTATAAACAGCCTTAAAGATATTTAGGAGACTGGCTTTCAGTGCTTCAGATTTAACTAATTTTGAAGAATTTAGGGGACTACACCCCTTCTGAGCAATTTGAATTTAATTTATTGAGAATTTGGGACCAGGCATTGGTAGTTTTCAAAAGCATACAGGTGAGTTTAATGTGCAGCCAGAGATGAGAATTATTAATGTGGTACAACTCTTCATTGATAAAATAGTAAAGAAATTAAAGTTCATTGATGTTCTGTGACTTCCCAAAGCAGTGACTAATCTAGGTCTAGAATCCAGCTTTCCTGTCATTTATTCTATGTTCTCACTCTCTTCAAAAACATTTGCAGAACAAGCCTATAACATTTCCCAACGACCTCTCAGTGCCATGCACAATGTCAAGTACATGAAAAGTACTCAGTTAAACACTTGTTAAATGTAGAATGAATAAATAATTGAATGAATGTCAGAAGAGTCCCTGTGTCTTGTCTTGTAACTTCACTAAAATAATAATGCTTATTGCTGAGCATTCAGACAAGTAAAGAGCATTGGACTTGGTAGAAGCCCAATATACTCTCAGAGATGTTAGGAATGTTGTCACATTTTGAGGTCATGAAAGAATTTCCAATTGGCTTAAGAGGTAGAAAGAGATAAACTTACAGTGAAGGAAAGTCTACTCCACATTGAGGGTGATGCCCAGAGGAGAAGAGTCTTGAGAACACTTTAGATCTCAAAAGAGATGCTATAGCAGTTTCCACAACCAAACACATAAATGCAGAGAAATTTATCAATCTGAACGTTAAGAATTCAAGAAGGAAGGCACTCAAGGCTCTCAGGGACCAAGGCCTGACTATTGTGACTGCTAATCCAAGTGAGTTTGGGTTAAAAGGGGTTAACAGCCCTCTGCTGTAACACATGATTGGTCTTTATGAGGTTGAAGCTCTTGTCTGTTTGAGGCCTACAGATGATGCTAAAGAGCCAATAATGACAGCAATTCAAAGCAATCTAATTATGCAAACGGGAGGCTAAACAATTTCATCATCCTTAAATTAGATTGTCCTAATGAGATAAAGACACCAATTAATCCTGAATTAATTTCAATAGCCTATTTCAGGCAAACACTTTAATATGCAAATGTAAATGAGAAACAAAGCCTACTGTAGAATGCCAGAGTTCAGAACCTCTCTCTTTGCAGCTGCAGCGGGTGTAAATAGTGCCTAATGAGTTTTCATGGAAAGATACAACCAGTTGAAAATTTTAGACTTCATAAAGCACAGCCGGTGCCTCAGGTATACTGGATGTGGTCTGGAGCCAGATATGAAAGGAGAGGGAGTTTTGCTGGGGAATAATGTAGTATTGAAGGTGTACACAGCTGTCATAAACACCTTTCTCTACACAAAAACTGTGCAGTCCTTCCAACTCACCACTCAACTGTGTGTGTGTATGTGTACCCGTGTGAGCGCATGTGTGTGTGTGTGTGTGTGTGTGCTTTGAAGGGGAGATAAGGTATGGAAACAGTGAAGTAAGAGGAGCAATATGGAGACATTTTAATGAGTTGATATTTGGAGCGCCAAGTTGTCATAACACACACCTGGATAGAAGTATCTTCTGGATGTAAAATTGATTTTAATTAGTGACCACTTAATCATCTTAAATTAGCCATTCCCAACCCACTTAATATTTCTAAATAATTAATTTCCTAAATAAGACATGGGAACAGATGCAAAATCTTGGGTGCCTATGCTGAATCCAAAGATCTGTGATTTTAACAATATTTGGCGGAGGGCTCTTCAATGAGCTAATTCCTTTTATAACTACCAAAATAACCCCACAGGTAATAACCTGGGTAATAATTTCTTCTGTCTAGAAAAGAAAGTGCTAGCTGATATTGGGAGTAAATCCAAACTGAAATATAGGGAGAAAATATACTCTTCAAGCCTATCCATTGAATTTAGACTAAAATGACCAGAAACGATGACTAATTTCCTTCTTCTTCACGACACTAGAGCCTTTGGGGTAAAAAATAATGCTCATGGTTGCCATGTAAAATTTATGTTGACCATGCAATATTTGGGACATATATAAGCTTAAAAAAGTGTTGTTTATCTGAGATTTAAACATAGCTGTATGTCCTATATTTTATTTGCTAAATTGAGCAACCTGAATAATACCATGTGCATGATAGGTGTTCAATAAATATTCGTTGAATATGATCAAATTAACCTGTGAGATTTGGAATGCCATTTGTATTGTAATCAGGGATTTGGAATATCATTTGCGAAGGAGAGTATAATAGACATATATTGGTGTGTGAGTCTCCATTTTCAGGAAATGGATCATCCCTCAGTAAAGATCCTCTGTAGCAGATGAGTCCCCAGTTTACAAGGCATGACCATCCCCACCAGAAATTCCCATCTCACTCAATCTTGACCAGGCAGATATTGACCCTCAAGGACTGAGAATTGGGCCTGAGGAATTAGAATTATACTTTTCCAGTACCTTGATCTCTTCTGAGATATTTAAAGAGGGAGAGTACTTATTTTGCCAGGTAGAGGAAATTTCCATAGTGGTTAAGAGTCCTAGAGTCAGAATGGCTTATTTTCAAAACTCTCCTCTTAGACTTCAGTTCAGTTCAATCGCTCAGTCGTGTCCGACTCTCCGCGACCCCATGAACCACAGCACAACAGGCCTCCCTGTGCATCACCAACTCCCGGAGTACACTTAAACTCATGTCCACAGAGTCGGTGATGCCATACAGCCATCTCATTCTCCGTCGTCCCCTTCTCCTCCCGCCCCCAACCTTTCCCAGCATCAGAGTCTTTTCCAGTGAGTCAACTCGTCGCATGAGGTGGCCAAAGTATTGCAGTTTCAGCTTTAGCATCAGTCCCTCCAATGAACATCCAGGATTGATCTCCTTTAGAATGGACTGGTTGGATCTCCTTGCAGTATAAGGGACTCTCCAGAATCTTCTCCAACACCACAGTTCAAAAGCATAGATTCTTCGGCGATCAGCTTTCTTCACAGTCCAACTCTCACATCCATACATGACCACGGGAAAAACCATAGCCTTGACTAGACGGACCCTGGTTGGCAAAGTAATGTCTCTGCTTTTTAATATACTATCAAGGATGGTCATAACTTTCCTTCCAAGGAGTAAGCGTCTTTTAATTTCATGGCTGCAATCAGCATCTGCAGTGATTTTGGAGCCCAAAAAAATAAAGTCTGACACTGTTTCCACTGTTTTTCCATTTCCCATGAAGTGATGGGACCAGATGCCATGATCTTTGTTTTCTGAATGTTGAGCTTCAAGCCAACCTTTTCACTCTCCTCTTTCACTTTCATCAAGAGGCTTTTGAGTTCCTCTTCACTTTCTGCCATAAGGGTGGTGTCATTTGCATATCTGAGGTTATTGATATTTCTCCCAGCAATCTTGATTCCAGCTTGTGCCTCCTCCAGCCCAGCATTCCTCATGATGTACTCTGCATATAAGTTAAATAAGCAGGGTGACAATATACAACCTTGACGTACACCTTTTCCTATTTGGAACCAGTCTGTTGTTCCATGTACAGTTCTAACTGTTGCTCCCTGACCTGCATACAGGTTTCTCAAGAGGCAGGTCAGGTGGTCTGGGATTCCCATCTCTTTCAAAATGTTCCACAGTTTATTGTGATCCACACAGTCAAAGGCTTTGGCATAGTCAATGAAGCAGGAAAAGATGTTTTTCTGGAACTCTCTTGCTTTCTCCATAATCCAGCGAATGTTGGCAATTTGATCTCTCGTGCCTCTGCCTTTTCTAAAACCTGCTTGAACATCTGGGAGTTCACGGTTTACATACTGCTGAAGTCTGGCTTGGAGAATTTTGAGCATGAATTTACTAGCGTGTGAGATGAGTGCAATTGTGCAGTAGTTTGAGCATTCTTTGGCATTGCCTTTCTTTGGGATTGGAATGAAGACTGCCATCTTCCAGTCCTGTGGCAACTGCTGAGTTTTCCAAATCTGCTGGCATATTGAGTGCAGCACTTTCACAGCATCATCTTTCAAGACTTGAAATAGCTCAACTGGGATTCTATCACCTACACTAGCTTTGTTAGTAGTGATGCTTTCTAAGGCCCACTTGACTTCACATTCCAAGATGTCTGGCTCTAGGTCAGTGATCACGTTATCGTGACTATCTTGGTCGTGAAGATCTTTTTTGTACAGTTCTTCTGTGTATTCTTGCCACCTCTTCTTAATATCTTCTGCTTCCGTTAGGTTCATACCATTTCTGTTTTTTATCGAGCCCAACTTTGCATGAAATGTTCCCTTGGAATCTCTAATTTTCTTGAAGAGGTCTCTTGAAGAAATGTAGTAGGCATCATGGTAAAAAAAAGAGTCCGAAATGCAGTACTTGGATGCAATCTTATAAATGACAGAATGATTTCTGTTCATTTCCAAGGCAAACCATTTCATATTACAGTAATCCAGGCCTATGCCCCAACCAGTAATGCTGAAGAAGGTGAAGTTAATCGGTTCTATGCAGACCTACAAGACCTTTTAGAATTAACACCCAAAAAAGATGTCCTTTTCATTATAGGGGACTGGAATGCAAAAGTAGGAAGTCAAGAAACACCTGGAGTAACAGGCAAATTTGGCCTTGGAGCACGGAATGAAGCAGGGCAAAAGCTTATAGAGTTTTGTCAAGAGAATGCACTGGTCATAGCAAACACCCTCTTCCAACAGCACAAGAGAAGACTCTACACATGGACATCACCAAATGGTCAACACCGAAATCAGATTGACTATAATCTTTGCAACCAAAGATGGAGAAGCTGTATACAGTTAGCGAAAACAAGACCAGGAGCTGACTGTGGCTCAGATTATGAACTCCTTATTGCCAAATTCAGACTGAAATTGAAGAAAGTAGGGAAAACCACTAGACCATTCAGATATGACCTCAATCAAATCCCTTATGATTATACAGTGGAAGTGAGAAATAGATTTAAGGGACTAGATCTGATTGATAGAGTGCCTGATGAACTCTGGACGGAGGTTCGTGACATTGTATAGAGACAGGGACCAAGACCATCACCATGGAAAAGAAATGCAAAAGAGAGAAATGGCTGTCTGAGGAGACCTTACAAATAGCTGTGAAAAGAAGAGAGGCGAAAAGCAAAGGAGAAAAGGAAAGATATAAGCATCTGAATGCAGAGTTCCAAAGAATAGCAAGGAGAGATAAGAAAGACTTCCTCAGTGATCAATGCAAAGAAATAGAGGAAAACAACAGAATAGGAAAAACATGAGATCTCTTCAAGAAAATTAGAGATTCCAAGGGAACATTTCATGCAAAGACGGGCTCGATAAAGGACAGAAATGGTATGGATCTAACAGAAGCAGAAGATATTAAGAAGAGGTGGCAGGAATACACAGAAGAACTGTACAAAAAAGATCTTCATGACCAAGATAGTCACGATAACGTGATCACTGACCTAGAGCCAGACATCTTGGAATGTGAAGTCAAGTGGGCCTTAGAAAGCATCACTACTAACAAAGCTAGTGGAGGTGATAGAATCCCAGTTGAACTATTTCAAGTCTTGAAAGATGATGCTGTGAAAGTGCTGCACTCAATATGCCAGTAGATTTGGAAAACTCGGCAGTGGCCACAGGACTGGAAGATGGCAGTCTTCATCCCAATCCCAAAGAAAGGCAATGGCAAAGAATGCTCAAACTACCGCACAATTGCACTCATCTCACATGCTAGTAAAGTCATGCTCAAAATTCTTCAAGCCAAGCTTCAGCAATATGTAAACCGTGAACTCCCAGATGTTCAAGCAGGTTTTAGAAAAGGCAGAGGCACCAGAGATCAAAATGCGAACATCTGCTGGATCATGGAGAAAGCAAGAGAGTTCCAGAAGAGCATCTATTTCTGTTTCATTGACTATGCCAAAGCCTTTGACTGTGTGGATCACAATAAACTGTGGAACATTCTGAAAGAGATGGGAATCCCAGACCACCTGACCTGCCTCTTGAGAAACCTGTATGCAGGTCAGGAAGCAACAGTTAGAACTGTACATGGAACAACAGACTGGTTCCAAATAGGAAAAGGTGTACGTCAAGGTTGTATATTGTCACCCTGCTTATTTAACTTCTATGCAGAGTACATCATGAGGAACGCTGGGCTGGAAGAAGCACAAGCTGGAATCAAGATTGCTGGGAGAAATATCAATAAAAATATAAATATAATAAATATAAATAAAGTGAAAGAGGAGAGTGAAAAGGTTGGCTTGAAGCTCAACATTCAGAAAACAAAGATCATGGCATCTGGTCCCATCACTTCATGGGAAATAGATGGAAAAACAGTGGAAACAGTGTCAGACTTTATTTTTTTGGGCTCCAAAATCACTGCGGATGCTAATTGCAGCCAGGAAATTAAAAGACGCTTGCTCCTTGGAAGGAAAGTTTGACCAACCTTGATAGTATATTAAAAAGCAGAGACATTACTTTGCCAACCAAGGTCCGTCTAGTCAAGGCTATGTTTTTTCCCGTGGTCATGTATGGATGTGAGAGTTGGACTGTGAAGAAAGCTGATCGCCGAAGAATTGATGCTTTTGAACTGTGGTGTTGGAGAAGATTCTTGAGAGTCCCTTATACTGCAAGGAGATCCAACCAGTCCATTCTAAAGGAGATCAATCCTTGATGTTCATTGGAGGGACTGATGCTAAAGCGGAAACTGCAATACTTCGGCCACCTCATGCGACGAGTTGACTCACTGGAAAAGACTCTGATGCTGGGAAAGGTTGGGGGCGGGAGGAGAAGGGGACGACGGAGAATGAGATGGCTGGATGGCATCACCGACTCTGTGGACATGAGTTTAAGTGTACTCCGGGAGTTGGTGATGGACAGGGAGGCCTGGAGTGCTGTGATTCATGGGGTCGCGGAGAGTCGGACACGACTGAACGACTGAACTGAACTAAACTGAACTGAACTAAACTGAACTGAACTCACTTTCTGCCATAACGGTGGTGTCATCTGCATATCTGAGGTTATTGATATTTCTCCCGGCAATCTTGATTCCAGCTTGTGCTTCTTCCAGCCCAGCATTCATCATGATGTACTCTGCATTTAAGTTAAATAAACAGGGTGACAATATACAACCTTGACATACTCCTCTCCTGTTTGGAACCAGTGTGTTGTTCCATGTCAAGTTCTAACTGTTGCTTCCTGACCTGAATACAGGTTTCTCAACAGGCAGGTCAGGTGATCTGGTATTCCCATCTCTTTCAGAATTTTCCATAGTTTATTGTGATTCACACAGTCAAAGGCTTTGGCATAGTCAATGAAGCAGAGGTAGATGTTTTTCTGGAACTCTCTTGCTTTTTCCATGATCCAGCGGATGTTCGCATTTTGATCTCTGGTTCCTCTGCCTCTTCTAAAACCAGGTTGAATATCTGGAAGTTCACGGTTCACATATTGCTGAAGCTTGGCTTGGAGAATTTTGAGCATGACTTTACAAGTGTGTGAGATGACTGCAATTGTGCGGTAGTTTGAGCATTCTTTGGCATTACTTTTCTTTGGGATTGGAATGAAGACTGATTTTTCCAGTCCTGTGGCCACTGCTGAGTTTTCGAAATTTGCTGGCATATTGAGTGGAGCACTTTCATAGCATCATCTTTCAGGATTTGAAATAGCTCAACTGGAATTTCATCACTTTTCATTATAGGGGACTGAAATGCAAAAGAAGGAATTCAAAAAAATACCTGGAGTAATAGGCAAATTTGGTCTTGGAGCACGGAATGAAGCAGGGCAAAGGCTAATAGAGTTTTGCCAAGAGAATGCACTGGTCATAGCAAACACCCTCTTTCAACAACACAAGGGAAGACTCTACACATGGACATCACCAGATGGTCAACACCAAAATCAGATTGATTATATTCTTTGCAGCCAAAGATGGAGAAGCTGTATACAGTTAGCAAAAACAAGACCAGGAGCTGACTTTGGCTCAGATTATGAACTCCTTATTGCCAAATTCAGACTGAAATTGAAGAAAGTAGGGAAAACCACTAGACCATTCAGATATTACCTCAATCAAATCCCTTATGATTATACAGTGGAAGTGAGAAATAGATTTAAAGGACTTGGTCTGATAGATAGAGTGCCTGATGAACAATGGACAGAGGTTCGTGACATTTTACAGGAGACAGAGATCAAGACCATCCCCATGGAAATAAATTCAAAAAAGCAAAATGGCTGTCTGAGGAGGCTTTACAAATAGCTGTGAAAAGAAAAGAAGCAAAAAGCAAAGGATAAAAGGAAAGATATAAGCATCCGAATGCAGAGTTCCAAAGAATAGCAAGGAGAGGTAAGAAAGCCTTCCTCAGCGATCAATGCAAAGAAATAGAGGAAAACAACAGAATAGGAAAGACAAGAAATCTCTTCAAGAAACAGAGATACCAAGGGAAATTTTCATGCAGAGATGGGCTTGATAAAGGACAGAAATGGTATGGACCTAACAGAAGCAGAAGATATTAAGAAGAGGTGACAAGAATACACAGAAGAACTGTACAACAAAGATCTTCACAACCAAGATAATCACGATGGTGTGATCACTGACCTAGAGCCAATCTTGGAATGTGAAGTCAAGTGGGCCTTAGAAAGCATCACTATGAACAAAGCAGGCATATAGAAGGTCAATGTCAACACAATAGAGGAGATAAGATACTATACCTAGGAGGGATATGGAAGGTTTCTTTAGGGAAAAGTTGTAGTTTATAAGGCTAATCAAATATTTTATGACATGAAGTATAAAAAATAAAGTTTATATGGTTAGAAGTTGAATCAGAAGACAAATGTAATCAATGAATATGCAGAGCTGATTATTATTTGATATTTCTGATCTTATACATAAACCTGTAGAAAATATACAACTGGAGTAAAAACAGTAGTATCGTACTACTGGTCTTCTTCCTCTTCCTTCCCTCCCCACCCCTCATCCTCTCTTTCTCTCATTATTCCCCCTCCTCTTCGTTCTCCTCATTTTCCTCCTCTCCTCCTCCTTTCTCTTCCTCCTCCTCCTCTTTCTCTTCTTTCTTTGGGCCCCTTCTCCTAGTTCTCCTTCTTCCTCTCCCTCCTCCTTTCTTCTCAGTGGTCCAATAGGGAGACAACCTTAGTGTTGCATTTGATGAATCTAAAACTGTAATGAGGATAGGGGATGAAATGGCACGTACCAATGAAGAGTCCATATATTCAAGAAAGACATTTGCTGCCCTAGAAAATAGAGTATGTGTGTGAACAATACACTACTTCATCTGTTGTGGGTTATAACCCTAAGGATAATATTTCTGCTAAGATTGCACCCTAACCGTCTTCATTTAAGAAAGGTAATTTATTTGTGTGTGCTCAGTCAGTCAATTGTGTCTGATTCTTTTCCTCCTTTTGGATTGACTTAACAAACACTTGGACTGCAGCTCACCAGGCTCTTCTGTCCATGGGACTTGTCAGGCAAGAATACTGAAATGCATTGCCATTTCCCCCTCCAGGTGATCTTCCTAGCCCAGGAATCAAACGTGCATCTCCTGTGTCTCCTTCACTGAAGGTGAACTCTTTACCTGTTGAGCCACTGGGGAAGTCCTAAAACCTATGTATAGTTCTATGTGCAAACTACTATGACAAACTTAGGCTGATAATAAAAACATAAAATAGAATTTTTATGATATAAAATTGTAGTAGTTGTTTCTCTAGGAAGAGACAAAGCTTGAGAATTTTTTTTTTTTACTATTTAAAAAGGATCAAACTATAATCTACTTCCTTTTGTATGCACAATTCACTGGCCCTGACTCTACTGCAAATAGGCTCTCTAGAGCTTTAATGGAGTGCCAGTCAGATTTTAAGCACGGATGTAAGATGCTATTCACAGACTGCTGCTATGAGATAAAATGGGATAGAGTTTTGATAACGGATCCACACATCCTGGCCAGCAGATCAGATAAATCTAATAAAACAGTACAGCTTATTGATGTTGCAGCTTTATGATGTGAAACAGCCTGAGATTGTCTATCCTCTGGCATTGAAGTTGAACTCAAAGTACTGGAGAGGGATGACTAGTGAAACCAACTGTCTTAGTGGTGAGGGTGGCTCTGGGCCCTCAGTATGACAATGTCACAAATTCATTATATCCCAGTGTTAATTCTGAAGAAAAGGAGAGCTTCTTGACAAATGTGCTGTCCTAATGGGAGTAATGTGTGTCTTTGATTCCTCTCTGAATTGGTGTTGTGTTGGTCTTGGCAGGACATTACAGAACAGGGTATGGGTGAAACAGGGCTTCCCTGGTAGCTCAGCAGTAAACAATCAGCAGCAAAAGAATCTTTTTGATATAATTTCAAACTTTGAAAAACAAGTAGCAAAGTAACAAGATTAGTACAAGGAATTTCTGTATACCCATTAAAGAGATTTACCAATTTATTTACAATCTGTTTTATCATTATTTACCTATCTAATTACCTGATTTTATTTCCTGAACAATTTAAGAATACACGGAAATAGCATGCCTCTTTGCCTCTAAATACTTCAGTGTATATTTCCTAACAAAATGGACAATGTGTGAGATAACCATTCAATGATTATTAAGATCAGGAAACTTAACATGATGTAATATTATTATCTTGGTCGTGAAGATCTTTTTTGTACAGTTCTTCTGTGTATTCCTGCCACCTCTTCTTAATATCTTCTGCTTCTGTTAGGTCCATACCATTTCTGTCCTTTATCGAGCCCATCTTTGCATGAAATGTTCCCTTGGAATCTCTAATTTTCTTGAAGAGGTCTCTTGTTTTCCCTAGTCTGTTGTTTTCCTCTATTTCTTTGCATTGATCACTGAGGAAGGCTTTCTTATCTCTCCTTGCTATTCTTTGGAACTCTGCATTCAGATGCTTATATCTTTCCTTTTCTCACCAAGATAGTCACGATAATGTGATCACTGACCTAGAGCCAGACATCTTGGAATGTGAAGTCAAGTGGGCCTTAGAAAGCATCACTACTAACAAAGCTAGTGGAGGTGATGGAATTCCAGTTGAGCTATTTCAAGTCTTGAAAGATGATGCTGTGAAAGTGCTGCACTCAATATGCCTGCAAATTTGGAAAACTCGGCAGTGGCCACAGGACTGGAAGAGGTCAGTCTTCATTCCAATCCCAAAGAAAGGCAATGCCAAAGAACGCTCAAACTACCGGACAATTGCACTCATCTCACACGCTAGTAAATTCATGCTCAAAATTCTCCAAGCCAGGCTTCAGCAGTATGTAAACCGTGAACTCCCAGATGTTCAAGCAGGTTTTAGAAAAGGCAGAGGCACCAGAGATCAAATTGCCAACATCTGCTGGATCATGGAGAAAGCAAGAGAGTTTCAGAAAAACATCTATTTCTGCTTCATTGACTATGCCAAAGCCTTTGACTGTGTCGATCACAATAAACTGTGGTACATTCTGAAAGAGATGGGAATCCCAGACCACCTGACCTGCCTCTTGAGAAACCTGTATGCAGGTCAGGAAGCAACAGTTAGAACTGTACATGGAACAACAGACTGGTTCCAAATAGGAAAAGGTATACGTCAAGGTTGTATATTGTCACCTTGCTTATTTAACTTCTATGCAGAGTACATCATGAGGAACGCTGGGCTGGAAGAAGCACAAGCTGGAATCAAGATTGCTGGGAGAAATATCAATAACCTCAGATATGCAGATGACACTACCCTTATGGCAGAAAGTGAAGAGGAACTCAAAAGCCTCTTGATGAAAGTGAAAGAGGAGAGTGAAAAGGTTGGCTTGAAGCTCAACATTCAGAAAACAAAGATCATGGCATCTGGTCCCATCACTTCATGGGAAATAGATGGAAAAACAGTGGAAACAGTGTCAGACTTTATTTTTGGGGGCTCCAAAATCACTGCAGATGCTGATTGCAGCCATGAAATTAAAAGACGCTTACTCCTTGGAAGGAAAGTTATGACCAACCTTGGATAGTATATTAAAAAGCAGAGACATTACTTTGCCAACCAAGGTCCGTCTAGTCAAGGCAATGGTTTTTCCCGTAGTCATGTATGGATGTGAGAGTTGGACTGTGAAGAAGGCTGATCGCCGAAGAATCAATGCTTTTGAACTGTGGTGATGGAGAAGACTCTTGAGAGTCCCTTATACTGCAAGGAGATCCAACCAGACCATTCTAAAGGAGATCAACTGTGGATGTTCATTGGAGGGACTGATGTTAAAGCTGAAACTGCAATTCTTTGGCCACCTCATGCGACGAGTTGACTCACTGGAAAAGACTGTGGTGCTAGGAAAGGTTGGGGGCGGGAGGAGGAGGGGACGACGGAGAATGAGATGGCTGGATGGCATCACCGACTCTGTGGGCATGAGTTTGAGTGTACTCCGGGAGTTGGTGATGGACAGGGAGGCCTGGCGTGCTGTGATTCATGGGGTCACGGAGATTCGGACACGACTGAGCGACTGAACTGAACTGAACTGAACTGAATATTATTATCTAATCCACTGTCCATATTCAAATTTTATCAGCTGTCATGGCATCTATAGGTCTTTTGTATTTTTTTATTCAGGATGCAATGCAATCTTAAGTATTTATATGGTTGTCATATCTCTGTAGTATTTTTTAATATGGGACGAGCCCTCAGTCTTTCCTGCTCTTATTATCTTTACATATAAAGAGAACATGCTAAGTATTTTATAGAATGTCTCTCTTGAGTGTTTTTTCTGAAAATTTTCATGTTTTTCTGCTGTTGTTCAAATGCTCAACCATGTCCGACTCCTTGTGACCCTATGGACTTCAGACAACAGGCTTCCCTGTCCTTAATTATTTTCCAAAGTTTGCTAAAACTCATGTCCATAGAGTTGGTCACACCATCCAACCATCTCATTCC
Organism: Moschus berezovskii; assembly: GCF_049115385.1. Lineage (NCBI taxonomy): Eukaryota > Metazoa > Chordata > Mammalia > Artiodactyla > Moschidae > Moschus > Moschus berezovskii. Next base: position 119,935,677 of record NC_142463.1, read on the forward strand.
CTGTTGTCACCTTCTCCTCCTGTCCTCAATCTTTCCTATCATAAAGGTCTTTTCCAATGTCAGCTCTTCACATCAGGTGGCCAAAATATTGGAGCTTCAGCTTCAGCATCAGTCCTTCAAATGAATATTTAGGGTTGATTTCGTTTAGGATTTATTGATCTGATCTCCTTGCTATCCAGGGGACTCTCGAGAGTCTTCTCTTTTTCTCCATCTATTTACCATGAAGCAAGTCAAGTGCTGAAGAATTGATGCTTTCTAACTATGGTGCTGGAGAAGACTCTTGAGAATCCCTTGGACAGCAAGGAGATCCAACCAGTCCATCCTGAAGGAAATCAGTCTTGAATATTCATTGGAAGGACTGATGATGAAGCCGAAGCTCCAATACTTTGGCCTTCTGATGAGAACTGACTCATTGGAAAAAAGTCTGATGCCGGGAAAGATTGAGGGAAGGAGGAGAAGGGAATGACAGAGGATGAAATGGTTGGATGGCATCACTGACTCGATGGGCATGAGTTTGAGCAAACTTGGGGAGTTGGTGATGGACAGAGAAGTCTGGAATGCTGCAGTCCATGGGGTCAGAAAGAGACAGACATGACTAAGTGACTGAAATGAACTGATTTGCCATAAAGGGATGATACCAGGTCCCCACATTTTCTGCAGAATCTCTAGAGAAGTGCCATGTTACTTTTCCCTGAGAATATCAAGAGACAAATAATGTCAGTTTGTCCCAATATTGATATTACAAAATTTGATGACCTGATGAAGTTGATGTCCACCAGGTTTGTTCATTATAATGTTATAGTTTTCTCTTTGCAAATTAATAAAATTGTTGAGAGATATTTTGAGACTATGTAATAACCTGCCTCTCATCAAACTTTGCCCATTAATTTTAGCTACTGATTATTCAATTCCTTTCATGTTTATTCTATAGGCTTCCATAAGCCTTCTATCCTTATTCACCAGAGGGCAGACAGAATGAAAGTCACAATCACAGAAAATTAACCAAATTGATCACATGGACCACAGATTTGTCTAACTCAATGAAACTATGAGCCATATCACGTAGTTCTACCCAAGATGGACCAGCACGGTGGAGAATTCTGACAAAATGTGGTCCACTGGAGAAGGGAATGGCAAACCACTTAAGCATTCTTGCCTTGAGAACCCTATGAACAGTATGAAAAGGCAGAAAGATATGACACTGAAATGAGCTTCCCATGTTGGTAGATGCCCAATATGCTACTGGAGAAGAGTGGAGAAATAACTATAGAAATGATGAACAGACAGAGCTAAAGTAAAAATAATGTCCAGTTGCGGATATGACTGGTGATGGAAGTAAAGTCTGATGCTGTAAAGAACAATATTCCATAGGAACCTGGACTGTTAGGTCCATGAATCAAGGTAAATTCAGTTCAGTTCAGTTCAGTTCAGTCGCTCAGTCATGTCCGACTCTCTGTGACCCCATGATACACAGCAAGCCAGGCCTCCCTGTCCATCACCAACTCCTGGAGTTCACTCAAACTCATGTCCATAGAGTCAGTGATGCCATCCAGCCATCTCATTCTCTGTCGTCCCCGTCTCCTCCCACCCCCAATCCTTCCCAGCATCAGAGTCTTTTCCATTGAGTCAACTCTTCACATGAGGTGGCCAAAGTATTGGAGTTTCAGCTTTAGCATCAGTCCTTCCAATGAACACCCAGGATTGATCTCCTTTAGAATGGACTGGTTGGATCTCCTTGCAGTCCAAGGGACTCTCAAGAGTCTTCTCCAGCACCACAGTTCAAAAGCATCATTTCTTCGGCGATCAGCTTTCTTCACAGTCCAACTCTCACATCCATACATGACCACTGGAAAAACCATTGCCTTGACTAGACCAACCTTGGTTGGCAAAGTAATGTCTCTGCTTTTTAGTTAACTATCTTAGTTAGTTGGTTAGTTCAGTCGCTCAGTCATGTCCGACTCTCTGCGACCCCATGAATCACAGCACGCCAGGCCTCCCTGTCCACCACCAACTCCCAGAGTTCACTCAAACTCATGTCCATCGAGTAGGTGATGCCATCCAGCCATCTCATTCTCTGTCGTCCCCGTCTGCTCCCACTCCCAATCCCTCCCAGCATCAGAGTCTTTTCCAGTGAGTCAACTCATCGTATGAGGTGGCCAAAGTATTGGAGTTTCAGCTTTAGCATCAGTCCTTCCAATGAACACCCAGGACTGATCTCCTTTAGAATGGACTGGTTGGATCTCCTCGCAGTACAAGGGACTCTCAAGAGTCTTCTCCAACACCACAGTTCAAAAGCATCAATTCTTTGGTGTGATTAGCTTTCTTCACAGTCCAACTCTCACATCCATACATGACCACTGGAAAAACCATAGCCTTGACTAGATAGACCTTGGTTGGCAAAGTAATGTCTCTGCTTTTTAATATGCTATTTAGGTTGGTCATAACTTTCCTTCCAAGGAGTAAGCGTCTTTTAATTTCTTGGCTGCAATCAGCATTTGCAGTGATTTTGGAGCCCCCAAAAATAAAGTCTGACACTGTTTCCACTCTTTCCCCATCTATTTCCCATGAAGTGATGGGACCAGATGCCATGATCTTTGTTTTCTGAATGTTGAGCTTCAAGACAAACTTTTCACTCTTCTCTTTCACCCTCATCAAGAGGCCTTTGAGTTCCTCTTCACTTTTTTGCCATAAGGGTGGTGTCATCTGCATATCTGAGATTATTGATATTTCTCCCAGCAATCTTGATTACAGCTTGTGCTTCTTCCAGCCCAGCGTTCCTCATGATGTACTCTGCATAGAAGTTAAATAAGCAGGGTGACAGTATACAACCTTGACGTACTCCCTTTCCTATTTGGAACCAGTCTGTTGTTCCATGTCCAGTTCTAACTGTTGCTTCCTGACCTGCATACAGGTTTCTCAAGAGGCAGATCATGTGGTCTGGTATTCCCATCTCTTTCAGAATGTTCCACAGTTTATTGTGATCCACACAGTCAAAGGCTTTGGCATAGTCAATGAAGCAGAAATAGATGTTTTTCTGGAACTCTCTTGCTTTCTCAATGATCCAGCGGATGTTGGCAATTTGATCTCTGGTTCCTCTGCCTCTTCTAAAGCCTGCTTGAACATCTGGAAGTTCACGGTTCACATATTACTGAAGCCTGGCTTGGAGAACTTTGAGCATGACCTTACTAGCGGGTGAGATGAGTGCAATTGTGCAGTAGTTTGAGCATTCTTTGGCATTGCCTTTCTTTGGGATTGGAATGAAGACTGACCTTTTCCTGTCCTGTGGCCACTGTTGTGTTTTCCAAATTTGCTAGCATATTGAGTAGTGGTCAAATAGGAAATGATAAGAATAAACATTGACATTTTAGGAATCAGTGAACTAAAATGGACTGAAATGGAAGAATTTAATTCAGATAACCATTATATCTACTATTGTGGGCAAGACTCCCTTAGAAGAAATGGAGCAGCCCTCATAGTCAATAAAAGAGTTCAAAATACAGTGCTTTGGTGCAATCTGAAAAATGATAGAATGATCTCTGTTCCTTTTTGAGGTAAACCATTCAGTACCACAGTAATGCAAGTCTATGCCCCAAACATTAATGCCGAAGAAGCTGAAGTTGAAAGGTTCTATGATAACCTACAAGACCTTCTAAAACTAACACCAAAAAAAAGATGTCCTTTTCATCATAGGGGACTGGAATGCAAAAGTAGGAAGTCAGGAGATTCCTGGAGTAACAGGCAAGTTTGGCCCTGGAGTACAAAATGAAACAGGGCCAAGGCTAGCAGAGATCTTCCAAGAGAACGCATCAGTCATGGAAAAAACCCTCTTCCAACAACACAAGAGATGACTTTACACATGGGCATCACCAGATGGTCAATACCAAAACCAAATTGATTGTATTCTTTGAAGCTGAAGATAAGAAAGCTCTATACAGTCAGCAAAAACACAACTGGGAGCTGACTGTGGCTCAGAGAGACAAACCGATTCAAAGAATTATAGCTGATACACAGAGTGCCTGAAGAACAGTGGATGGAGGTTCATAACATTGTGCAGGAGGCAGAGATCAAGACCATTCCCAAGAAAAAGAAATGCAAAAGGGTAAAATGGCTATCTGTGGAGGCCTTACAAATAGCTGAGAAAAGAAGAGAAGCTAAAGGCAGAAGAAAAAGGAAAGCTATACCCATCTGAATGTGGAGTTCCAAAGAATAGCAAGGAGAGATAAGAAAGCCTTCCTCAGTGATCAATGCAAAGAAATAGAGGAGAACAATAAAATGGGAAAGACCAGAGAGCTCTTCAAGAAAATTAGAGATTACAAGGGAACATTTCATGCAAAGATGGGTGCAATAAAGGACAGAAATGGTATGGACCTAACAGAAGCAGAATATATTAAGAAGCGGTGCCAAGAATACAGAGACGAACTATACAAAAAAGTTCTCAATGGCCCATATAACCATGATGGTGTGATCACTCACCCGCAGTTAGACATGCTGGAGTGCAAAGTCAAGTGGGCCTTAGGAAGCATCACTATGAACAAAGCTAATGGAGATGATGGAATTCCAGCTGAGCTATTCCAAATCCTAAAAGATGATGCCGTTAAAGTGCTGCACTGAATATGCCAGCAAATTTGGAAAATTCAGCATTGGCCACAGAACTGGAAAGGTCAGTTTTCATTCCAATCCCAAAGAAGGGCAATGCTCAAACCACTGCACAGTTGCACTCATCTCACATGCTAGCAAGGTAATGCTCAAAATTCTCCAAGTGAGGGAGGCTTCAACAGTATGTGAACAAAAAGCTTCCAGATGTCGAAACTGAGCTTAGAAAAGGCAGAGCAGCTAGAGATCAAACTGCCAACATCTGTTGGATCACAGACTGAGTAAGAGAGTTCCATAAAAATATCAACTTCTGCTTTATTGACTACTCCAAAGTCTTTGAATATGTGTGGATCACAAGAAACTGTGGAAAATTCTTGAAGAGATGGTAATACCAGACCACCTTACTTGCCTCCTGATAAATCTGTATGCAGAAATTTGTGCAGATTTCTGAATACAGCCTTGATGTACTCCTTTCCTAATTTGTAACCAGTCTGTTATTCCAACTGTTGTCAAGAAGCAACAGTTAGTACCATACATAGGACCATGGACTGGTTCCAAATTAGGAAAGGAGTATGTCAAAGCTGTATATTGTCACCCTGCTTATTTAACTTAACATTCAAAGTGCATTCAGAGAAGACAATGGCACCCCACTCCAGTACTTTTGCCTGAATATCCCATGGACGGAGGAGCCTGGTAGGCTGCAGTCCATAGGTTCGCCAGGAGTCGGACACAACTGAGAGACTTCACTTTCACTTTTCACTTTCATGCACTGGAGAAGGAAATGGGAACCCAATCCAGTGTTCTTGCCTGGAGAATCCCAGGGATGGCAGAGCCTGGTGGGCTGCCGTCTATGGGGTCACACAGAGTCAGACACGACTGAAGCGACTTATCACCAGCAGCAGCAGCAAAGTACATGATAGCTCAGTTGGTAAAGAATCCTCCTGCAATGTGGGAGACTTAGTTTAGAACCCTGGGTTGAGAAGACACCCTGGAGAAGAGAAAGGTTACTCACTCCAGTATTCTGCCCTGGAGAATTCCATGGACTCTATAGTCCATGGTGTGGCAAAGAGTCAGACATGACTGAGCAATGTTCACTTCACTTCACATCGTGCGAAATTCTGGACTGGATGAAGCACAGCCTGGAATCAAGATTGCCTGGAGAAATATTTATAACTTCAGATATGCAGATGACACCACCTTTATGGGAGAAAGCAGAGAGGAACTGAAGAGCCTCTTGATGAAAGAGGAGAGCGAAAAAGCTGGCTTAAAACTCAATATTCAAAAAATGAAGATCATGGCATCCAAATCCATTACTTCATGGCAAATAGATGGGGAAACAATGGAAACAGTGACAGATTTTTCTTTTTTCGGCTCCAAATTCACTGCAGATGGTAACTGCAGCCATGAAATTAAAAGACGCTTGCTCCTTGGAAGAAAAGCTATGACTAAACTAAACAGCATATTAAAAAGCAGAAATGACTTTGTCAACAAGGGTCCATTTAGCCAATGCTATGATTTGTTCAGTAGTCATGTTATGGGTGTGAAAGTTCGACCATAAAGAAAGTTGAGCACCAAAGAATTGATGCTTTTGAACTGCGGTGTTGGAGAAGACTCTTCAGAGCCCCTTAGACTGCAAGATCAAGCCACGCAATCCTAAAGGAAAGCTTCCCTGAATATTCATTGGAAGGACTGATGCTGAAGCTCCAAATCTTTGGCTCCCTGATGTGAAGAATTGACTGATTGGAAAAGACCCTGATGCTGGGAAAGATTGAGAGTGGGAGGAGAGAGGGCTGACAAGATGAGATAGTTGGATGGCATCACTGAATTGATGGACATGAGTTTGAGCAAACTCCTGATGAGTCTGAGCCAGCTCCTGGGAGTTCCTGGTGGACAGGGAGGTCTGGTGTGGTGAAGTCCATAGGCTCAAAAAGAATTGGACACAACTGAATGACTGAATTTAACTGAATTTCATGATTCTTTGCTTTCATTCTACTCTAGTAAAAATCCTTTTTTTCCTCTTTCTTTCTCTTTCTTCCTCACTTCCTTCTTCACTTCCTTCCTCACTTCCTTCCTTCCTTTTTGTCATGACCTATGCTTCCTCCAAAGAACCCTCAAAGCTAGCAGTATCTGAGGTTCAATTCAGGATCCTGATCATGTGTCAAATAACTGCCGTGGATGACTTCATCTCATAGATTGAGCTACCATCTGTATTATGACTTACAAATGTACATCTATAACCTAGATCTCTCTGTTAAACTTCAAAATTCTATGAGCTGCCAGACACTTCCATTTAAATGTTCCACAGACAACTCGAATCACACAAGTACAAAACTTAATTTCTTGTCTTTTCCCAAACACCTGTTTCTCCTTTTCTATGTTTTTCATTAATGAAAATATCACCACACATCTAATCATGGAAATTAAAAAAAAAAAAAAACAAACTAGTATTCATCACAGACTTCTCTCTCCCTCCCAATCATTCAACCCCCAATGTAATTACTCACCAGCACCTATAATTATACTAGGTAAATGTCTCTCAAATCTATCATTATTTCTCCTTTTATAATATCAGGACCTAAAGATCACATTCTCAACATACTTTTCCTGAATTGTTATTGTATTCTAATGGCTTTCTTCATTTCCAATTTTGCTTGCTTAAGATCCATTCTCTACCTTTCTACCAAGATGATCTTTCTAGAATGTTTTTCTATTCATAGCACTCCCTTGCTCCCATAGTTTTCAGAACAATGTTCAAATTCAATAGCACAACAACCAAGCGGAGTTCCTTCAAAGTTTAGTTCAAGACTTTTTCTATATGATTTACTTATATATGTGTGTGTGTGTGTGTATAATATACAGTCTCCTATAAAATTTTGATAAATGACTTCTTTCTAGTCATTCAGAACTTTGTGCTTATGAGTTTCAAGCATCAGGAGCTTTGCACATGCTAAATACTTCCTCATCTAGGAAGTGTTACTAATCTTACTGATTCCGTACTTATTTAAATGACACAGCTCTACTTCTCTGGTCACACATATCACCCCAGGTATACTTTGATGCATACCTCATTACAGAGAATTATATTTATTAATTTAATTTTCTCTCTACACCATGAGACTGAAACTCCTTAAGAGTAAGGCTACGGTCTTCTCTATATTTGCATCCCAATGCCTAGCATGATACCTAGCCAAAAGTGGGTGGGGAATAAATTCTGAGCAATGGAAGAATATGCAAATATGAATAAATTCTAACTAGATGAAGCTAAAACATATTGGATCTACAGATACAGTTGATCAATAATAGTGTTCACAGTATGTGATAAATGGAAGGATGTCCCAGAGGAATAAACATAGTGTTGTGCCTAGGATCCTACCAGTTGGCTTAGTTAAAATAAGCATTAGAAAATGCTGAAAAAACTAAAACATGACATCCAGTGGAACTAAAGAGCCTAGAAAAGACTGGATTTTAATAAATGACCTAATCAAAAAATGGGCCAAAGACCTAAACAGACATTTCTCCAAAGAAGACATACAGATGGCTAACAAACACATGAAAAAAATGCTCAACATCCCTCATAATCAGAGAAATGCAAATCAAAACCACAATGAGATACCATTTCACACCAGTCAGAATGGCTGCTATCCAAAAGTCTACATGCAATAAATGCTGGAGAGGGTGTGGAGAGAAGGGAACCCTCTTCCACTGTTGGTGGGAATGCAAACTAGTACAGCCACTATGGAGAATAGTGTGGAGATTCCTCAAAAAACTGGACATAGAACTGCCATATGATCCAGCAATCGCACTCCTGGGCATACACACCGAGGAAACCAGAATTGAAAGAGACACATGTACTCCAATGTTCATCACAGCACTGTTTATAATAGCCAGGACATGGAAGCAACCTAGATGTCCATCTGCAGACCAATGGATAAGAAAGCTTTGGTACATATACACAATGGAGTATTACTCAGCCATTAAAAAGAATGCATTTGAATCAGTTCTAATGAGGTGGATGAAACTGGAGCCTATTATACAGAGTGAAGTAAGCCAGAAAGAAAAACACCAATGCAGTATACTAACGCATATATATGGAATTTAGAAAGATGCAAATGATAACCTTGTATCCGTTCCATTCCGTCGCTCAGTCGTGTCCAACTCTATGCGACCCCATGAACTATAGCCTACCAGGCTTCTCCGTCCATGGGATTCTCCAGGCAAGAATACTGGAGTGGGTTACTGTTTTCTTCTCCAGGGGATATTCCCGACCCAATACGAGACAGCAAAAGAGACACAGATGTATAGAACAGTCTTTGGGACTCTGAGGGAGAGGGTGAGGGTGGGATGATTTGGGAGAACGAAATTGAAACATATATGTTGTCATATTAAAAAAAAAAAAAAAGATGTACAATAAAAAAATTACATAAAAAAAGACTGGATTTTAGGATATCTGAATAAAGTCCTACATTGGTTATTTAATAATTTTATTAATATAAGAACAGGAATAATGACCTAATGACAAATGCAAAACCAGAAGAATAGTCTTAGTAGGGACAAATAGCTCCATCATTAACCAAAAATTTTATCTAATCTAAAATATGAGGAGCCTCTCCAAAGCAAGAATCAGTTCAGTTCAGTTCAGTTCAGTCGCTCAGTCGTGTCCGAATCTTTGCGACCCCACGAATCACAGCACGCCAGGCCTCCCTGTCCATCACCAACTCCCATAGTTCACTCAAACTCATGTCCACAGAGTCGGTGATGCCATCCAGCCATCTCATTCTCTGTCGTCCCCTTCTCCTCCTGCCCCCAATCCCTCCCAGCATCAGAGTCTTTTCCAGTGAGTCAACTCATCGCATGAGGTGGCCAAAGTATTGGAGTTTCAGCTTTAGCATCAGTCCTTCCAATGAACACCCAGGATTGATCTCCTTTAGAATGGACTGGTTGGATCTCCTTGCAGTCCAAGGGACTCTCAAGAGTTTTCTCCAGCAAGAATAGGTATACATTTTTCCTTTTACAGTTGTGGAACAGCTAACATTGCCGAAGGTGACTGAAGTCATGAAATTAAAAGACGTTTGCTCCTTGGAAGAAGAGCTATGACAAAAGTAGACAGCATATTAAAAAGCAGAGACGTCACTTTCCAACAAAGGTCCTTATAGTTAGAGCTATGGTTCTTCCAGTAGTCACGTACAGATGTGAGAGTTGGACCGTAAAGAAGGCTGAGCACTGAATTAACGCATTTGAACTGTGGTGCTGGAGAAGACAGTTGAGAGTCCTTTGGATAGCAAGGAGATCAAAGCAGTCAATTCTAAAAAAAATTGGTCCTGAATATACGTTGGAAAGAATAATACTGAAGCTGAAACTCCAATACTTTGGTCACCTGATGCGAAGACTCAAATCATTGGAAAAGACGCTGGTGCTGTGAAAGATTGAGGGCAGGAGAAGAAGGGGGCAACAGAAAATGAGATGGTTGGATGGCATCACCTACTCAATGGACACGAGTTTGAGCAAACTTTAGGAGACAGTGAAAGAAAGTGAAGCCTGGCGTGCTACAGTTAATGGGGTTGCAAGGAGTGAACATGACTTAGTGACTGAACAAGAACAACAGCTAGCACAAAGAGAAATCAAGGACAGTAGCAAATCTGGTGATGATTAGTAAAAATCCGCCTTGTGGTGAAGGATAGATAAGTTGACTTTGACATTCTAGCAGGATATCAAGAAAAGCTCTGGAAATCAGAATTAGCTTTCAGAAAAGCAGCCAGGACTAGTGGTGCAGGTTTGATGTTTTTTCCCGCAAGAGTAGCAGTAATACCTGTCCAGTCACTCCTTCATTGCTAAGACTGTTCTTGCAGATTTGCTCTTCCTTCAGTTTTTCATCTGTTTTTAAATATATATATATATTTATATTCAAAATATATTCATATTTTGAATAATGAACCAGTATTCTTGCTCTAATATTCTAAAATTTCGCTGTTACATTGTTTTATACTTTGATTTGAACTTAATATTTTTACTATCCCAACATTGCATAAAAGTAAGATATAGCTATACCTAGGAAGAAATCTTAACACAAGTGGTACAAACAGGCATTTACTCAAGGGCAAAAACAAAATCATGACATGAGATTTTACAAAAAGAAAGGAAGAAATTATAGACTAAATCTTAGAAAATTTCAATTTCTTTAGGGAAGGGACAAAGAGAAAATAATGAAAGGGAGTCTCAGAATATCAAGAAGAAAACCTGGAGGGTACATTTTCATGAAACATGAAAGGCAAGAGGGCCTCTGATAAAAAGGCCATCTTCCGTGTCAGTAGTAAAGGAAATGTAAATATCATAAAAATTGAGGAAAGGTCACAGATTTTTGTACCCAGAAGATTAGCAATGACCTTCAAAAAAGCATCTTGTTCTTCTCAATTTAGTGATTGAGTTTGATTGCTGGCCTCTTCAGGTGGTAATAGAAGATTTGTATGTGACCCAAAGTATCACCAAGATCAATTGGAAAAAAGTGTTGTCATAGAATATTACCACAAAAGGTCAATTTCTCAATGCCCTTATACATTTTATTGTCAAGATGAAATACAGTAACTGTTGCTTAATGGGCATTCGGTTTGAGCCTCCGTTTCTAAATGCATTAATCCTTACTTTTATCTTCTTTGTGAAAATAGCCTCTTTTTAATTAAAGCAGACGTTTGATTTTGATAAACTGCTTATGCAAAAAACTTTATTGTAATATAACAGTTGTATTCATTTCAGTTCAGTTCAGTCGCTCAGTCGTGTCCGACTCTTTGTGACCCCATGAATCACATATAGATAGGTATCAATGTTCTGAGTGCAACATATTTGAGTACTTTTTTATCAACTGAATGTAAGTAAATGTTTTGTCCAAATAAACATTGAGCTTTTCTTCTTGGCTTTGAGGGCTACTACACACATGTGCACATACGCACAATATACACACAATACACATTAGAACTTATAATTCGGCATGTATCATGAACCATTATTTTATAAAGCCTTAAGGTTTTTCTGAAACCCAGCTATTCTCATTTTGTGATAGATGCCAAGATTTGATCACAAGAATTAGAATCCCAGAACCCGACTGAATTGAATGAATAGATGGTCCCAATTTCATTTTAAAATGAAATACATACTCCAATTTTGTAAAGATGGCCCATGGGAAACAGGAAGTGACCCAGAGATGTTATCTTCCCCATTCCAGTCCAGACATCTCTGAAGTAGAAGGTTTGTAACTCTCTTTCTGAAACCCAGTCATACTCAAAATGCTGAAAAGAATGAATTTTCCCCTTTGAAAATGTCACAGGGCATCCAGGAAATCTCTTTTAGCTTTATCTTGGCAAACAAATGTCCACTGATCAATATAAATGAGGAAGAGGCATATCAACATCAATAGGAAATGACTTTTGTGAAGTATGATTTGATTCATGGCATAGAGTGGCCCTTACAAATTCTGTGCTATTATCAGCTTGAAAGAAGATATCGTAAAGGGGGCCTTCAGATGACTGTCATTTTCAAGTGGGGTGTTCTTAAGTTATAGACTTCTGCCACCTCTGAGATAAATGACTGGCTGTCCTTGACTGACCCTGTCTTTAAAGAAGGGAAGGCTGTCTTTACAGACACAGGAATGTATCCAGGAAAACTTTGAAAGACATAGTATTTAGAGACAATTTTATTTCTTTATCAACTGATAGTTCTCTATTTCACTTCTCAGGTTTTTTATCACTTGCTGGTATATGTGTCGAAATGAGATCATGAGGTCTCAGCACTTTTTTTACTTGACTTCTTAAGGACTCGCTCCATTGAAAGTACAATCTTGTATTTAGTGGAGGTAGCAAACATTATGATGTCACACCCTGCCGGGAGCCAGCGAGGGAAATCCTACCCGTGGCAAAGGTCAACTGGGGAAGAGGCCTGACGGGCAAAGGCTAATCAGGACTCGAGGAGCCCCCTGGACTTACCTGAGCATCTACCCCAAAGAAAACCGGAATCTGACTGATTTACTATCTTACGCCTCTTACCAAGTCCTCTAATACTTACGGGGGTTTCCCCCCAACCACCTTTCTCTGAAAACATTAATTCAGAGCTGTAGTTTAAAAGTTCTCCTCGGCTTAATAGGAGTGTTCCAATCCAAGCCCCTCTGATAGCTTTCTAACTTGCATGACAAGTTTGTCCGGGCTCCTAAAATACAGGAATCTGTTAAAGAAGTTAAAATCACTAGAATAGTACTAGAAAAGATTTCATTGTTGAATCAATGCTTGCTGCAGTTTCCTCTATCTATTGTATCCTTGGAAATATATTAATCCTTTGACTTAACCACATCAGATCTTAAGTTAATAAGTTCCTTTCTTGCAGCTCACTACACCGGTGCCTTATAGGAATGTAACTTTGTTATGTGTCTAGCACCTAACTTTAGGAAAGTCACCTTAAAGAAAAGTCTTTTACTTGCTAACTAACCTATTGTTAGGAGAGAGGGCCATAAACTGTTAGCAGGCCCCCTGGCCAGAAGATGATGTAAACCACCTAAAAACTTTTATCACGAGATATACAAAAATAAGCCCTGATCCTGATAAGGGTCAAGACTGCTGACTCCACGTGATTTTGGTGTGAATCTATACCTCCCTTTCTTTGTTTCTTATGCGCATAACTTAGGGTATAAAAGCAGCACTGGAAAATAAAGTTTTGGGCCTTGCTCACTGAAGCTTGGTCTCCCCGTGTCGTTCTTTCTCTTTTTCCATCCTTTTCTCTATTCTCCTTTTTCTGGTTGAGATCCTTGGAGCACTGGGCCCTCTGAGTTTACTTATCTGCCTGGGCTTCTAAGACCCACTCGAGGGGGTGCCCTGGTGGGGTGCCTCAAGTGATTCGAGAGGGCGCCTGCGGCCTACGTAAACAGAGCAAGCCCCGTGCTGGGGTTTTATTGGTTTCCAGCGTAAACCAAGGAATCATCAGCCCCTGTCTCTCTCTCTTTCTCTCTCTCTTTCTCTCTCTCTCTCTGACGCCGACGCCGTTCATCCCGAGGATACCCTGGGTCATATTGGGGCTGGACCCCGATAACACCCCAAGGGCAACACCTAACTTTGTTCTTGCTGAGAAGTCTGCAATAATTATTGAACAAAAACATCCTGTTTTCTTCATAGTATTTTTCATAGTAGGAGAGTAAAATAACCACTTTTTGGTCTGTAGTTACTGATGAGATTATATAGAATATTTTACCATGCAGTGACAAATATTTCATGGAAATCTAATCCAGAAAGTTGGAATAGTACCTACTAGTTTGTTGAAATTGTTATGGAACCAAAATCACTTTCTATTTAGTTTTGAGAGGGAGAATAGGGGAGGAGCTGACAACTGGACCCTGAAGCCAGAGCACCTGGGTTCAACTCCCAGGTCCAAACCTTAATAGCTCTGTGATCTTGTGCAGACTCTAGCTCCCCATTCCTAGGTAGCTTCGTGCAGAGTAAGTATAATGCAAGACCTATTCATGCTGTTATTGTGAAAATAAAATGCAAAGTGTTTAAGTGCTCAACACCTATTCAGTTCAGTTCAGTCGCTCAGTCGTGTCTGACTCTCCGCGACCCCATGAATCACAGCACACCAGGTCTCCCTGTCCATCACCAACTCCCGGAGTTCACTCAAACCCATGTCCACAGAGTCGGTGATGCCATCCAGCCATCTCATTCTTGGTCGTCCCCTTCTCCCCCCCCCCACCCCGCAACCTTTCCCAGCATCAGAGTCTTTTCCAGTGAGTCAACTCGTCGCATGAGGTGGCCAAAGTATTGCAGTTTCAGCTTTAGCATCAGTCCTTCCAATGAACACCCAGGATCGATCTCCCTTAGAATGGACTGGTTGGATCTCCTTGCGGTACAAGGGACTCTCAAGAGTCTTCTCCAACACCACAGTTCAAAAGCATCAATTCTTCGACGATCAGCTTTCTTCACAGTCCAACTCTCACATCCATACATGACGACAGGAAAAACCATAGCCTTGACTAGACGGACCTTTGTTGGCAAAGTAATGTCTCTGCTTTTTAATATATTATCAAGGTTGGTCATAACTTTCCTTCCAAGAATTAAGCGTCTTTTAATTTCATGGCTGCAATCAGTATCTGCAGTGATTTTGGAACCCAAAAAAATAAAGTCTGACACTGTTTCCACTGTTTTTCAGCTGCTGCTATTCATATTTTTTTCTTTCCCTTCTCTTCTTCCTCTGTCTCCTCCTCCTCCGTATTATTATTATAATTACAGAAATTTAACAGCTTTATTTTTAAATAGGACATTCCTAAAAAGAAATCAGGCTAAATTCCAAATTGTGAAAAGTTATGCACATCCTGAAAGCACTTTTACAAGAGTTTTATGAACCTGTGATCAAAGCAACTACTGAAGAAACAATTTCTAAATCCTACAAATATCACAGAAGTTTTCTGCCCCAACATTAGCCTCCACTGAGCTTTAATAAACCCTGTCTTTAGAATAAATGATATGAGGTTAACATATCATTTATTCTTTACTGTTTTAAAACACATAACTTCTTGTTGATAGAATGGTGTAGGAAACTTTTTTAAAAACTTCTTTTGATTACAGCCCATAGTAAGGAATATATTTCACACCCTGTTTCAGCACACACATATGTTAGTATAGAGGCACTGCTACTTTTTATGGCATCTTTGTGAAAATTGTTCAAAGGTGCTCCCTCTGGGTGGGCAAATTAGAAACAGGTGTTATCTCTTGTAGACATAGACACTGGGGCACATGATTTGATCTATGTGAAGATGGCTGCATATATTCCCTGTGACCCCAGAGTTGGGTGCCTCTGTGAAATACCCAAAACATACAATTTTACTAGTGAAACTGTTTTATGTCTGCACATATCTCAAACAAGTGTTTCACAAAAAAAGAACCAAGAAAGAAAATTCCTTTACTTTGAGAAATGCATTCTAAGATTTTCAACCTTTTAAAATTCAAGACACAAGCCTGAACTAATTTGAACTTCATTACATATTATTATTTGGAATTAAAAAAAAATATTGCAATAGGCAAGTGAAGAAGTGGGATCCAACCAGAAAGACTGGTGTAATTCCTCTTCTACCATTTATAACCTGTGTCCTTGGGCAAGTTTCTTAGCCTTTCTCAGTCTTAGTTTCCTTCTTCGTCAAAATGAATAGATGTTGTTGTTCAGTCCCTCAGTTGTGTTCAACTCTTTGTGACCACACAGACGGCAACACACCAGGCTTCTCTGTCCTTCACCATCTACCAGAGTTTGCTCAAAATCATGTCCATTGAGTCAATGATGCCATCCAACCATCTCATACTCTGTCATCCCCTTCTCCAGCCTTCAGTGCTCCCTAGAATCAGGGAATTTTCCAATGAGTCAGTTCTTCACATCAGGTGGCCAAGTATTTCAGTTTCATCTTCAGCATCAGTCCTTCCAATGTATATTCAGAGTTGATTTCCTTTAGGATTGACTGGTTTGATCTCCTTGGGACTCTCAAGAGTCTTCTCCAGCACCACAACTGAAAAGCATCAATTCTTCAGTGCTCAGGTACCTTTATGGACATACTCTCACATCTGTACCTGACTACCAAAAAAACCATAGCTTTCACAATATGGACCTTTGTTGGCAAAGTGATGTCTCTACCTTTTAATATGCTGTCTAGATTTTTCACAGCTTTTCTTACGAGGAGAAAGCATCTTTAAAATTCATGGCTACAGTCACCATCTGTGGAGATTTTGGAGCCCAAGAAATAAAGTCTGTCACTATTTCCATTGTTTCCCCATCTACTTGCCATTAAGTGATGGGACCAGATGCCATGATCTTAGTTTTTTGAATGTTGAATTTTAAGCCAACTTTTTCACTCTCCTCTTTCACTTTAATCAAGACACTCTTTAGTTCCTCTTTGCCTTCTGCCATAAGAGTGGTGTCATCTGCATATCTAAGGTTATTGATATTTCTCCCACCAGTCTTGATTCCAGCTTGTGATTCACCCAACCTGGCATTTTGGCATTTTACATGTTTAAGTGCAGCACTCACTATGCCAGCAAATAATTTAAATAAGCAGAGTGACAATATACAACCTTGATGTACTCCTTTCCCAATTCTGAACAAGTCTGTTGTTTCATGTCTGGTTCTAAATGTTGCTTCTTGACCTATATACAGATTTTTCAGGAGACAGCTAAGGTGATCCTATATTCGCATCTCTAAGAATTTTCCAGTTTGTTGTGATCCACACAGCTAAAGGCTTTATTTATTTATTTATTTTTTTGGCTCGTTTTATCTAGGATGGAGACAGTTCAAATTATGCCCTTTCCAGTATGCATAATCTCCTGGTTGCAGGTTGTGGAGCATTCGATTTTTATCCAAAGATAGATCATTGTGATAAGCTTCAGAAACAAATTTAGAAACAAATTACCTTTTAATAAATCAATTAAACTTAACAATTGTGTAACATAACAAAGAATTAGCTAGGAGGTGAGTCTTAGATACGGACCCCAACTAAGAAAACTAGAATTTAATATCCTTTGAAACATAATCTTTTTTCTCTCTAAAATTACCTTCATTTTTTGCCAAATATAGCCAAATTAAGATTAATTTGTTTGCTCAGACTGAACTTTTAAAAGGCCTCTCAAAAGCCATGCCAAGGGCTTTGCCTCCAGGTTCTATAGATTTGGGTGAATTCATCTCTTTTGGGTTCCCCCAAATCTCTTGATATTCCTGCAACTGTCAGGTGGTGACCTTTCTTTTTTTTTTTTTTTTAATTTTTTTATTTTACAGTTAAAAGTATTTTTATTAAAAAAGCACAAATGCAAAGAAATGAACAGAGGAAAATTTATGCATCGAACCTGGACTGGTCACTTATGATAATATACATGCTACAATTCCATTCTCCCCAATCATTCCACCTTCACCCTCTCCCACAGAGTCCCAAAGACTGTTCTAAATGCCTATGTCTCTTTTGCAGTCTCTTATACAGGGTTCAGGTTACCATTTTCCTAAATTCCATATATATGCGTTAATATACAGTATTGATGTTCTTCTTTCTGGCTTACTGCACAGCAAAGGAAACTCTAAGCAAGGTGAAAAGACAGCCTTCAGAATGGGAGAAAATAATAGCAAATGAAGCAACTGATAAAGGATTAATCTCCAAATTATACAAGCAGCTCCTGCAGCTTAATTCCAGAAAACTAAGTGACCCAATCAAAAAATGGGCCAAAGAACTAAACAGACATTTCTCCAAAGAAGACATAAAGATGGCTAACAAACACATGAAAAAATGCTCAACATCCCTCATCATCAGAGAAATGCAAATCAAAACCACAATGAGATACCATTTCACACCAGTCAGAATGGCTGCTATCCAAAAGTCTACATGCAATAAATGTTGGAGAGGGTGTGGAGAGAAGGGAACCCTCTTCCACTGTTGGTGGGAATGCAAACTAGTACAGCCACTATGGAGAACAGTGTGGAGATTCCTCAGAAAACTGGAAATAGAACTGCCATATGATCCAGCGATCGCACTCCTGGGCATACACACTGAGGAAACCAGAATTGAAAGAGGCACATGTACTCCAATGTTCATTGCAGCACTATTTATAATAGCCAGGACATGGAAGCAACCTAGATGTCCATCTGCAGATGAATGGATAAGAAAGCTTTGGTACATATACACAATGGAGTATTTCTCAGCCATCAAAAAAGAATGCATTTGAATCAGTTTTAATGAGGTGGATGAAATTGGAGCCAATTATACAGAGTGAAGTAAGCCAGAAAGAAGAACAGCTAAAGGCTTTAGCATAGTCAGTGAAGGAGAAGTAGATGATTTTGAGCATGACTTGCTAGCATGTGAAATGAGCGAAATTGTGCAGAAGTTTGAACATTTTTTGGCATTGCCTTTCTTTGGAATTGGAATGAAAACTGACCTTTTCCAGTCCTATGGCCACTGCTTAGTTTTCCAAATTTGCTGCCATATTGATTAATGCACTTTAACAGCACTGTCTTTAAGGATTTGAAACAGTTCAGTTGGAATTCCATAACTTCCACTTGCTTTGTTCATAGTGATGCTTCCTAAGGCCCACTTGACTTCACACTCCAGGATATCTGGCTCTAGGTGAGTGATCACACCATCATGGTTATCCAGGTCATTCAGTTCAGTTCAGTTCAGTCGCTCAGTCATATCCGACTCCTTGTGACCCCATGAGCCACAGCATGCCAGGACTCCCTGTCCATCACCAACTCCCAGAGTCCACCCAAACCCATGTCCATTGAGTCGTTGATGTCATCCAACCATCTTATCCTCTGTCGTCCACTTCTCCTCCTGCCTTCAATCTTTTCCAGCGTCAGGGTCTTTTCAAATGAGTCAGCTCTTCTCATGAGGTGGCCAAAGTATTGGAGCTTCAACATCAGTCCTTCCAATGAACACCCAGGACTGGTCTCCTTTAGGATGGACTGGTTGGATCTCCTTGCAGTACAAGAGACTCTCAAGAGTCTTCTCCAACACCACAGTTCAA
Source organism: Moschus berezovskii (assembly GCF_049115385.1). Classification (NCBI taxonomy): domain Eukaryota; kingdom Metazoa; phylum Chordata; class Mammalia; order Artiodactyla; family Moschidae; genus Moschus; species Moschus berezovskii. The sequence goes on from NC_142463.1 coordinate 119,954,780, forward strand.
AAGCATCAATTCTTCAGCGATCAGCTTTCTTCACAGTCCAACTCTCACATCCATACATGACCACTGGAAAAACCATAGCCTTGACTAGATAGACCTTTCTTGGCAAAGTAATGTCTCTGCTTTTTAATATGCTATCTAGGTTGGTCATGACTTTCCTTCCAAGGAGTAAGCATCTTTTAATTTCATGGCTTCAATCACCATCTGCAGTGATTTTGGAGCTCAAAAAAATAAAGTCTGACACTGTTTCCACTGTTTCCCCATCTATTTCCCATGAAGTGATGGGACCAGATGCCATGATCTTAGTTTTCTGAATGTTGAGCTTTAAGCCAACTTTTTCACTTTTTCAAGAGGCTTTGTAGTTCCTCTTCACTTTCTGCCGTAAGGGTGGTGTTATCTGCATATCTGAGGTTATTGATATTTCTCTCAGCAATCTTGATTCCAGCTTGTGCTTCCTCCAGCCCAGAGTTTTTCATGATGTACTCTGCATATAAGTTAAATAAGCAGGGTGACAATATACAGCCTTGACATAATTCCTTTTCTTATTTGGAACCAGTCTGTTGGTCCACGTCCAGTTCTTTTAGTATCTCTAATTTTCTTGAACAGATCTCTTGTTTTTCCCACTCTATTGTTTTCTCTATTTCTTTGCATTGTTCACTTAGGAAGACTCTCTTATCTCTTGCTCTTCTTTATAACTCTGCATTCAGATGGGTATATCTTTCCTTTTCTCCTTTGCCTTTAACTTCTCTTCTTTTCTCATCTATTTATAAGGCCTCTTTAGACAACCACTGGGCCTTTTTGAAGGTTTTTTTCTTGGGGATGATTTTGATCATTTCCTTCCGTACAATGTTATGAACATCCATCCATAGTTCTTCAGACACTCTATTTCTCAGATCTAATCCTTTGAATCTATTTGTCACTTCCACTGCAGTAAGGACTGCAGATCATGAACTCCTTATTGCAAAATTCAGACCTATGTTGAAGAAAGTAGGGAAAACCACTAGGCCATTCATGTATAATCTAACTTCAACCCCTTATGATTATACAATGGAAGTAACAAATGAATAGTTGAATATAGACTTTGTATGGGCTTCCCTGGTGGCTCAGAGGTTAAAGCGTCTGCCTCCAATGCGGGAGACCTGGGTTCGATCCCTGGGTCGGGAAGATCCCCTGGAGAAGGAAACGGTAACCCACTCCAGTATTCTTGCCTGGAGAATCCCATGGATGGAGAAGCCTGGTAGGCTACAGTCCACGGGGTCGCAGAGTCGGACACGACTGAGCGACGGAACGGACGGAACAGACGGATGTCTGATGTGACAATAGATGAGTTAATGTATGTAAAGCATTTGTAATGTGGCCTGAGACACAGCAGCTATGTTTGCCGTTATTAGTATTCAGTTCAGTTCATTTCAGTCGCTCAGTCGTGTCTGACTCTCCACGACCCCATGAATCACAGCACGCCAGGCCTCCCTGTCCATCACCAACTCCTGGAGTTCACTCAAACTCATGTCCACGGAGTCGGTGATGCCATCCAGCCATCTCATTCTCTGTCGTCCCCTTCTCCTCCCGCCCCCAACCTGATTGACAATTACGTGTCCACTGAGCATCCTCTTCAAAGCCCAGTTCTTCCTATACCACTACCACAATGAGAAATAAAAAGGCAAGCAGGATATGGGGAAGGTGAAGTAGACGGCAGTGGTAATCTCCTGGTCTGGTTCTGAAAGTTTGAAAGAGGCTACGTTATTGCAGGCAGATGTAGCTGTAGGATATATCTTTTATTTCTCATAAGGAAGTTTACAAAATCATAAGATTTTGCACATGAAAATTTGCTGTAAATTGTAGAACACTCTACAGACATTGATGCTTACCATTTAACAAACATTTATTAAGCAGCTTCTTGGGTCAAACATTGGGCACCATCCTGGAGATGAAGAGGATTTATCCTGGAGAAATCTTGGAAGAGTCAGATTTCTAAATAATTAGATAAATAAAATGGTTGAAATTTAAAGGTCCAAATGCAACTATATAGAGACTAAAGAAAGAAAAGAAAGCTAAAATAACTGATGCTTAAGCTGAGTCTAGAGTAGAGTGGGATATTTCAGTCAGATGTCAGTAGGACTTCAGCGACATTTATACACATTAACCATTGCTATTATGATTACAATTCATGGACTCTTTGGATTTAAGTAGAACTTGATATGGCCAGAAATTAGGTTTGTGAAGGATTGTGGATTGGGAGGGTTAGTAAGAAAAGAAAAGTAAAGACTGGATCACAAAGCACATAAATTAAAATTTGTTATGTTATCGCAAGTTTGGCTTGCTACTCTCCGTGGTATTGTTTTCCTTAACTTTCATCACTTTATTTCAGCCTCTATCCTAATTTCTTGCTATGAAGATGCAAATCAGTATTGCACAACCAGTTAGTAAATGGATTGGGTTAAAATTTTGTTTGTTTGAAAGGAGTTTGAAGATTTAGGATGTGAAATAAATGGGTAAAAAAGGGTGTTATAAAGTAGACATAATTGTGGTACGTTGGCTATTTATTTAACTTTTGTGTGAAATTAACTAGTATTTTTATTCAATTAATTACTTTCAGTTATTTTTAAGTAGTGTTGTTGTTGTTGTTCAGTCACTAAGTTTTGTTTGACTCCTTGCAACCCCGTCAGTTAAGTTCAGTCACTCAGTCGTTTCCGACTCTTTGTGACCCAACGAACTGCAACACGCCAGGCCTCCCTATCCATCACCAATTCCCAGAGTCCACCCAAACACATGTCCATCTAGTCAGTGATGCCATCCAGACATTTCATCCTCTGTCATCCCCTTCTCCTCCTGCCTTCAATCTTTCCCAACATCAGGGTCTTTTCCAATGAGTCAGCTCTTCACATCAGGTGGCCAAAATACTAGAGTTTCAGCTTTAGCATCAGTCCTTCCAATGAACACCCAGGACTGATCTCCTTCAGGATGGACTGGTTAGACCTCCTTGCAGTCCAAGAGACTCTCAAGAGTCTTCTCCAACACCACAGTTCAAAACCATCAATTCTTCAGCTCTCAGCTTTCTTTATAGTCCAACTCTCACATCCATACATGACTACTGAAAAAACCATAGCTTTGACTAGAGGGACTTTGTTGACAAAGTAATGTCTCTACTTTTCAATATGCTGTCTAGGTTGGTAATAACTTTCCTTCACAGGAGTAAGCATCTTTTAATTTCATGGCTGTGATCACTACCTGTTGTGATATGGGAGCCCAGAAAAATAAAGTCAGCCACTGTTTCCACTGTTTCCCCATCTATTTGCCATGAAGTGATGGGACCTGATGCAGCATATCAGAACTCCCTGTCCTTCACTCTCTTCCGGAGTTTGACCCAAGTTCATGTCCACTGAATCAATGATGCTCTCCAACCATTTCATCCTCTGCCACTCTCTTCTCCTTTTGCTTCAATCTTTCCCAGCATCAAGGTCTTTTCCATTAAGGCAACTCTTTGCATCAGGTGGTCAAAGTATTGGAGCTTCAGCATCAGCAGCAGTCCTTCCAGTGAATATTCAAGATTGATTTCCTTTAGGATTGACTGGTTTGATCTCCTTGCTGTTCAAGAGACTCTCAAGAGTCTTCTCCACCACCACAATTTGAATGCATCATTTTTTTGGCACTCAGCCTCTTTTATGGTACAACTCTCACATCTGTACATGAATCCTGGAAAAACCATAACTTTGGCTATACAGAAATTCGTCAGCAAAGTGATATCTCTCATTTTTAATATGCTATCTAGGTTTGTCATAGTTTTTCTTCCAAGAAGTAAGCATCTTTTAATTTTGTGGTGAGAGTCACTGTCCTCAGTGATTTTGGAGCCCAAGACTAGAAAATCTGCCACTGCTTCCACTTTTTCCCCTTGTATTTGCCATGAAATTATGGGACTAGTTACCATGATCTTAGTCTATTGATTGCTGGGATTTAAGCCAGCTTTTCAGTCTCCTTTTTCACCTTCATCAAGAGGCTCTTTATCATCTTTGCTTTCTGCCATCAGAGTGGTTCCTCTGCATATATGAGGTTGCTATTTCTCATAGCAATCTTGATTCCAGCCTGTAGCTCATCCAGTCCATAATTTAGCATGATGTACTCTACATAGAGTCATTACTTTGCCAACAAAGGTCCGTCTAGTCAAGGCTATGGTTTTTCCTGTGGTCATGTATGGATGTGAGAGTTGGACTGTGAAGAAAGCTGATCGCCGAAGAATTGATGCTTTTGAACTGTGGTGCTGGAGAAGACTCTTGAGAGTCCCTTGGACTGCAAGGAGATCCAACCAGTCCATTCTAAAGGAGATCAATCCTGGATTGGTTCATTGGAAGTTCATTGGAAGGACTGATGCTAAAGCTGAAACTCCAATACTTTGGCCACCTCATGCGACGAGTTGACTCACTGGAAAAGACTCTGATGCTGGGAAAGGTTGGGGGCGGGAGGAGAAGGCGACAATGGAGAATGAGATGGCTGGATGGCATCACCGACTCTGTGGACATGAGTTTGAGTGAACTCCAGGAATTGGTGATGGACAGGGAAGCCTGGCGTGCTGTGATTCATGGGGTCGCGGAGAGTCGGACACGACTGAGCGACTGAACTGAACTGAATTGAACTGAACTCTACATATAGGAAAAGGGTCCGTCAAGGCTGTATATTGTCACCCTGTTTATTTAACTTACATGCAGAGTACATCATGAGGAACACTGGACTGAAAGAAGCACAAGCTGGAATCACGATTGCTGGGAGAAATAGCAATAACCTCAAATATGCAGAGGACACCACCTTTATGGCAGAAAGTGAGGAGGAACTACAAAGCCTCTTGATGAAAGTAAAAAAGGAGATTTGAAAAAGTTGGCTTAAAGCTCAATATTCAGAAAACTAAGATCATGGCATCTGGTCCCATCACTTCATGGGAAATAGATGGAAAAACAGTGGAAACAGTGTCAGACTTAATTTTTTTGAGCTCCAAAATCACTGCAGATGGTGATTGAAGCCATGAAATTAAAAGATGCTTACTCCTTGGAAGGAAAGTCATGACCAACCTAGATAGCATATTAAAAAGCAAAGACATTACTTTGTCAACAAAGGTCCATCTAGTTAAGGCTATGGTTTTTCCAGTGGTCATGTATGGATTTGAGAGTTGGACTATGAAGAAAGCTGATCGCCAAAGAATTGATGCTTTAAAACTGTGGTGTTGGAGAAGACTCTTGAGAGTCCCTTGAACTGCAAGGAGATCCAACCATTCCATCCTAAAAGAGATTAGTCCTGGGTGTTCATTGGAAGGACTGATGTTGAAGCTCAAACTCCAATACTTAGGCCACCTTATGTGAAGAATTGATTCATTGGAAAAGACCCTGATTCTGGGAGGGGTTGGGGGCAAGAGGAGAAGGGGACGACAGAGGATGAGATGGTTGGATGGCATTACTGACTCGATGCCAGTGGGTAAACTCTGGGAGTTGTTGATGGACAGGGAGGCCTGGCATGCTGCGATTCATGGGGTCTCAAAGTGTCAGACACGACTGAGTGACTGAACTGAACTCTGCATATGGAAGGAGATCCAATCATTCCATCCGATAGGAAATCAGTCCTGAATATTCATTTGAAGGACCACTGTTGAAGCTGAAACTCCAATACTTTGGCCACCTGGTGCAAAGAACTGATTCATTTGAAAAGACCCTGATTCTGGGAAAGATTAAAGGCATGAGGAGAAGTGGATGACAGAGAATGGGATGGTTGGATGGCATCACTGACTAAATGGAGATGAGTTTGAGTAAACTCTGTAAGTTGGTGATGGACCCGGAGACCTGGCGTGCTGTGTTCCATGGGGTCACAAAGAGTCAGACACAACTGAGTCACTGATCTGAACTGAACTGAACTCTAGATATGAGTTAAATAAAGAGGATGACAATATACAGCCTTATCTCCCACTCCTTTCCCAATTTTGAACCTGTCTGTTGTTGTATGTAAGTTTCTAATTGTTGCTTCTTGACCCACAAACAGGTTTTTCAGGAGACAGCTAAGGTGGTCTGGTATTCCAGTCTCTGTAAGAATTTTGCAAAGTTTATTGTGATCCATATAGTCAAAGGATTTTGTGTAGTCAATGAAATAGAAGTAGATATTTTTCTGGACTCCACTTGCTTTCTCTGTGAACCAATGAATGTTACCAGTTTGATCTCTGGTTCTTCTGCTTTTTCTAAACTCAACCTGTACCTCCAAAATTTTTCAATTCAAGTACTGCTGAAGCCTGGCTTGAAGAATTTTGAGCATAACCTTACTAGCATGAGGCTCCATGTTAGTGAGGTTGGGGCTTCCCTGGTAGCTCAGCTGTAAAGAATCCACCTGCAATATCGGAGATCTGGGTTTTATGCCTGGGTCAGGAAGATCTCCTGGAGAAGGGTATGGCAAACCTCTCCAGTATTCTTGCCTGGGAAATCTCATGAACAGAGTAACTTGGCAGGCTTGCGGTCCATGGGGCCGCAAAGAGTCAGACACAACTGAGTAACGTTTATTAGCATGAGAAGTGAGAACAATTGTCCGGTAGTTTGGGCATTCTTTAATACTGCCCTTCTTTAAAATTGAGAAGAATGCTGATTTTTCTTCCATTCTGTGGCCACTACTGGGTTTTCCAAATTTGTTGACATACTGAGTGTAACACTATAACAGCATCATCTTTTAGGATTTTAAATAGTTTAACTGGAATTCCATCACCACCACTAGCTTTGTTCATAGTGATGTTTCCTAGGGCCCATTTCACTTCACAGTCCAGGATACCTGGCTCTATATGAGTGACCACACCATCATCATTATATGGCTCATCAAGACCTTTTTGTACAATTCTGTGTATTCTTGCTACCTCTTCTTAATCTCTTCTGCCTCTTTTAGATCCTTACCATTTCTGTCCTTTATCATGCCCATCTTTGCATGAAATTTTCCTTTGATATCTCCAATTCTCTTGAAAAGGTCTCTAGTCTTTCCCATACTATTTTTTTTTCTACTTCTTTGCATCGTTCCTTGAAGAAGGCCTTATTATCTCTCTTTACTATTCTCTGAAACTGCATTCAGTTGAGCATATCTTTCCCTTTCTCTCTCGCTTTTCACCTCTCTTCTTTCCTCAGCTATCTGTAAAGCCTCCTCAGATAACCACTTTGCCTTCTTGCATTTCTTTTTCTTGGGGACGGTTTTGGTCAATGTCTCCTGTAAAATGTTAAACGAACATTTTACATGGTGCTTCAGGCACTCTGTCTGCCTGATCTAATACCTTGTATCTATTCCTCACCTCCACTCTATAATCGTAAGGGATTTGATTTAGGTTAGACACCTGAACGGCCTACTGATTTTCTGCACTCTTTAATTTTTAATTCACTCTGTGAATTTTGCCATAAGGAGCTGATGATCTGACCCACAGTCTTCTCCAGACCTTGTTTGACTGACTGTATACAGCTTCTCCATCTTCAGCAGCAAAAATATGTAATCAATCTGACTTCAGTATTGACCATCTGGTGATGTCCATGTGTAGCGTCATCTCTTATGTGGTTGGATAAGCATGTTAGTTATGACCAGAGAATTCTCTTGGTAAAGCTCTGTTAGCCTTTGCTTCATTTTGAACTCTAAGGTGAAACTTGTCTGTTATTCCAGGTATCTCTTGACTTCCTACTTTTGCATTCAATCCTCTATGATGAAAAAGACATCTCTCTCTCTCTCTCTTTTTTTTTGATGTTATTTCCAGAAGGTGATGTCGCTCTTCATAGAACTGGTCAACATCAGCTGCTTCAGTATCAGTGATTTGAGGGTAGACTTGGATTACTGTGATGTTGAATGGTTTGCCTTGAAAATGACCCAAGATTTTTCTGTCATTTTTGAGATTGTAACCAAGTACTGCATTTTGGACTTTTTTGTTACTATGAGGGCTACTCAATTTCTTTTAAGGTATTCTTGCCCACAGTAGTAGATATAATGGTCATCTGAATTAAATTCACCCACTTTTGTCCATTTTAGTTCACTGATTCCTAAGATGTTGATGTTTACTCTTGCTGCTTAGACACATTCAATTTACCTTGATTCTTGGACCTAACATTCCAGGTTCTATTGTTCTTTACAGCATCAGACTTACTTTCACCCCCAGACACATCCACAACTGAGCATGTTTTCTGCTTTGGCCCCTCCACTTCATTCTTTTCAGAGGTATTAGTAGTTGCCATCTGCTCTTCCTCAGTAGCATACTGCACACCTTCCAACATGAGGGGCTCACCTTTCAGTGGCATATATTTTTGCCTTTTTATATTGTTCATCAGGTTCTAGTGGCAAGGATAATGGAGTGGTTTGCCATTCATTCTTCCAGGGAACCACTTTTTGTCAGAACTCTCCACTATGACACATCTATCTAGAGTGGCCTTGCATGGCACATCTCATAGCTTCACTGAGTTATGCAACCTCCTTCTCCACGACAAGGCAGTGGTCTATGTCTAACCAAAACATTCACTTTTTAGGAAAAAAAGCAAATACATAGTCTAGAATTTTTCATACCCAGAGATAAATAGCTCAAACAGTAAAGAATATGCCTGTGAGGAAGGAGACCAAAGTTCAATCCCTGGGCTGGGAAGTTTCTCTGGAGGAGGAAATGGAAATCCACTCCAGTATTCTTGCTGGAGAATTCCTTGGACAGAGAAGCCTGGCAGGTTACAGTCCATGCAGTCACAAAGAGTCCAACACGACTGAGTGATTAACACACATTACAGAGTTAAACATATAGCACCAAAAAGTATTCCATGAAATCTGATCTATATGGCTAAAAGATTAATATACACACAGAGATACACTTAAGTTATCAAGGAATCAATCCACATTACCTTTTAGTACAGTTATAGTTCCATTTTATAAATCAAGATCACTGATCTCTTTAGAGCATATTCTTGTGGTTAGTATGACACATAGTTCTATATTACCTCTTTCACATGCCTGTTCAGTTGTGCCCAAACACTTATCAATCAGTTCCAGCTTTATCCCACTGATTAGAGACTCCACGTATATCATACACAAAAGGGTCCTAGGCATTTGGGTCTATTAGTGAGCTCTCTGTTTCATTAGTTGTTTGTTGATGTGCTGAGTATTATACTGTTTTAACAAACAGTTAACAACTGTGGTGTTGGAGAAGACTCTTGAGAATCCCTTGTACTGCAAGGAGATCCAACCAGTCCATTCTAAAGGAGATCAGTCCTGGGAGTTCATTGAAAGGACTGATGCTGAAACTGAAGCTCCAATACTTTGGCCACCTCATGCGAAGAGTTGACTCACTGGAAAAGACTCTGATGCTGGGAGGAATTGGGGGCAGGAGGAGACGGGGACGACAGAGAATGAGATTGCTCGATGGCATCTCCGACTCGATGGAGGTAAGTTTGAGTGAACTCCGGGAGTTGGTGATGGACAAGGAGGCCTGGTGTGCTGTGATTCATGGGGTCGCAAAGAGTCAGACACAACTGAGCAGCTGAACAGAACTGAACTGAATGCAGTTACTTTTGATATGATACAATTTCCCAGTTATCTCAGTGTTTAAATTAATTTTCATAAAGCACATATATATGTTTCTGTGTGTGTATATATATATATAAACAAATTTCTTTCCTGTTATTTCTCTTGTCAATTCTTATTTTCTATATTTGTGCTTTCTCTTATACCTCAGTTACATTAACTAGTAGTTTGTCTATTTTGTTCATTTTTTTTTCCAGATGAGAAAATAGGAAAACTCAATCAAAATTTTAAATTTGATTTAAGTTGCTCTACTGTTTTCTACTGTATCATAAACTGGTATTATTATTGCTGTTCTACATTTTGTACTTTATTTTGGTTTATTTTGTTCTTTTTTCTAAATTTATAAGTTGAGAAGCTAATTTCTAATTTCTATTATTTTCTTTGCACTGATGTTGGTTCTTAAGTCTATAAATTTTTCTGTGATCACAGGTTCAAATCTCAATTTTGATTTATAGTGTTTCTATTATCACTATTTTTCAATCATCTATTTATACTTTCCATTTAACCAAGAGTTTTTAAAAGATTTTTACCTTTCCAGATAGGGGTCCTCTTAAGCTTGATACCTTTAATTCTACTTTTGTTGCATTGTAATAAGAATGGTTATCTGTAATATGTTTATTTTATGAGAATTGTTGGTGCTTTATTTGTGATCAATTTTTGTGATAGTTCCATATGTAAATGAGAATATGTATTCTTTACTTTCACAGTGTTTTACAAACATGCTCACTCACTATCTATACGGTTTATCTGTTGACAATGTGGTTTATATCACCAGTATCCTTAGTTTAAGATCACGGCACCTGGTCCCATCACTTCATGGGAAATAGATGGGGAAACAGGGGAAACAGTGCCAGACTTTATTTTTTTGGGGCTCCAAAATCACTGCAGATTGTGATTGCAGCCATGAAATTAAAAGATGCTTACTCCTGGGAAGGAAAGTTGTGACCAATCTAGATAGCAAATTAAAAAGCAGAGACACAGAGACATTACTTTGTCAACAAAGGTCCATCTAGTCAAGGCTATGGTTTTTCCAGTGGTCATGTATGGATGTGAGAGTTGGACTGTGAAGAAAGCTGAGTACCGAAGAATTGATGCTTTTGAACTGTGGTGCTGGAGAAGACTCTTGAGAGTCCCTTGGACTGCAAGGAGGTCAAATCAGTCCATCCTAAAGGAGAGCAGTCCTGGGTGTTCATTGGAAGGACTGATGCTAAAGCTGAAACTCCAATACTTAGGCCACCTCGTGGGAAGAGTTGACTCATTGGAAAAGACCCTGATGCTGGGAGGGATTGGGGGCAGGAGGAGAAGGGGACGACAGAGGATGAGATGGCTGGATGGCATCACCAACTCGATGGATGTGAGTTTGAGTAAATTCCGGAGGTTGGTGATGGACAGGGAGGCCTGACATGCTGGGATTCATAGGGTCGCAAAGAGACGGACACGACTGAGTGACTGAACTGACTGACTGATCCTTAGTTTTTGTCCATTTGGCTTGTGTTATACTGACAGTAATGTTCGTTTCCTTTTATTAATATGTGTCTATTATTTTCTTCTTTAATTTCTGCTAAGCAGTTTCTGCTTTAGGTCATAGCAATGTTGTATGATGTAGAAATATTTATAACTATTATATCTTCATTGAGAGTCAAGGTTTTTAGCATTTAAAGTGCTCTATTTTATCTCAATTCATGCTTTTTGTTTGGTAGTCTATTTGCCTGGTAATAGCATTAGGAAAATTTCTTTCATTTTTCCCCTCATTTGACTGATATATCTTTGTTCATCCCTTTAAATTTAGTCTTTTTGAATCTCTTTATTTAGATGTGTCGCTATACAACATAGATTTGGTTTTGCTCTATGGACCAATATGAAAAATCTTCGTCCTTTTATGCCAGTTTAACTAGCTTAAATTTATTGATAAGGTAAATATATTTGATTCTTCTAATACCTCTAATATCTTCTTATCATAGTATTTCATAATTATGTATATATTATTTTGCTGGGGTCACAAGTGATATACCTTCACTGTTCTCTTTTTTCCCTTATTCGGAGGGTGGTTTACATTTAAATTCTGGTGGTTACATGTATAGCTGTACATTCGAAAATACTCTTAATCCACCTCCCCTTTTCTCCTTGTGCAATCTTTCACTAACCAGTTTGTCAGTTTTACAAAGTGTTCTTTGACTCTCGTAAATACCCCCACTTACTGTAAAAAATGATTCTGCTCTACTCTATTTCTTTCCCTTTGCCTCACATTTCTAGTCATAATATTTCTATTCTGTCAGAGCACATAATGTTTACATACTATTCTTTAACCCTCTACTCTTACTTTTATTTTAAATATTTGATTACATGCATAAATGCTCACCATCACAACTTTTTACCATTAATTCCTTGATTGGATAAATCTCATCCTTTAGAAACAAGATTGGACACAGTGTTCATAAACAAAGTATTGCTTGATATATTCTATGTTTAAAATAGTATCTATACTCATCTACTAAGGGTAAATTTTCTGGATATAAATTGTTTGGCTCATACTTTCTTTCTTTCTTTGAATTTCTTGTAAATATTTTGCACAGTTGCCCTATTCTCTTAAGAAATCTGATTCCAATCACATTTTGTTACCCTTTTAAGTATTTTTTTTTAGCTTTTATTTCTGAAGACCTTGTAACGTATTTTTGCTTTTCTAATAGTTTACTAAAATATGTTTTGGAGTTTATCATTCTCATGTAATTTAATTGGCCCTTGTTAATATGAATGCGGTGATTTTGCCTTATTTTAAGAAAGTTTCCCTTGATGATAACTCCAAATATTTCTTTTCTTTCATTGTATTATTTCCAGGAAAACCAAGTAAAAAAATGTAACATCTACTTTTCCTGTTTTTTTTTTATTTTCCTTCAATTTTTATATCCAGTTTGGTTTAATCCTATTTTTGTCAGTTTCACAGTTTTTGAAGTTCTGGTCCTAGGTATATTAGTTTTTGTTTGTTTTTTTTTTCTCTCTCTCAGTTTCTTGTTTTTTTAATTGGAGGTTGATTACTTTACAATATTATATTGGTTGGTTTTCCCATACATTGACATGAATCCGCCCCGGGTGTACGTGTTCCCCTTCTTGAACCCCCCTCCCACCTCCCTCCTCCCCATATCCTCCCTTCAGGTCATCCCCGTGCACCAGCTCCAAGCATCCTGTATCATGCACCGAACCTGGACTGGTGATTCCTTTCACATATGATAATATACATGTTTCAATGCCATTCTCCCAAATCATCCCACCCTCACCCTCACCCACAGAGTCCCAAAGACTGTTCTATACACCTGTGTCTCTTGTGCTGTCTCGTATACAGGGTTAAGGTTACCATCTTTCTAAATTCCATATATATGCTTTAGTATACTGCATTGATGTTTTTCTTTCCGGCTTACTTCACTCTGTATAAAGGCTCCAATTTCATCCACCTCATTAGAACTGATTCAAATGTATTCTTTTTGATGGCTGAATAATACTCCATTGTGTATATATACCCAAGCTTTCTTATCCATTTGTCTGCAGATGGACATCTAGGTTGCTTCCATGTCCTCACTATTATAAACAGTGCTGCAAAAAATATTGGAGTACATTTGATTCTTTCAATTCTGGTTTCCTCAGTGTGTATGCCCAGGAGTGTGATTGCTGGATCATATGGCAGTTCTATTTCCAGTTTTTTGAGGAATCTCCACACTGTTCTCCATAGTGGCTGTACGAGTTTGCATTCCCACCAACAGTGTAAGAGGATTCCCTTTTCTCCACACCCTCTCCAGCATTTATTGCATGTGGAAAATTCTGAAAGAGATGGGAATACCAGACCACCTGACCTGCCTCTTGAGAAACCTGTATGCAGGTCAGGAAGCAACAGTTAGAACTGGACATGGAACAACAGACTGGTTCCAAATAAGAAAAGGAGTACGTCAAGGTTGTATATTGTCACCCTGCTTATTTAACTTCTATGCAGAGTCCATCATGAGGAATGCTGGGCTGGAAGAAGCACAAGCTGGAATCAAGATTGCTGGGAGAAATATCAATAACCTCAGATATGCAGATGACACTACCCTTATGGCAGAAAGTGAAGAGGAACTCAAAAGCCTCTTGATGAAAGTGAAAGAGGAGAGTGAAAATGTTGGCTTGAAGCTCAACATTCAGAAAACAAAGATCATGGCATCTGGTCCCATCACTTCATGGGAAATAGTTGGGGAAACAGTGGAAACAGTGTCAAACTTTACTTTTTGGGGCTCCAAAATAATTTCGGATGCTGATTGCAGCCATGAAATTAAAAGATGCTTACTCCTGGAAGGAAAGTTATGACCAACCTAGATAGTATATTAAAAAGCAGAGACATTACTTTGCCAACCAAGGTCTATCTAGTCAAGGCTATGGTTTTTCCAGTGGTCATGTATGGATGTGAGACTTGAACTGTGAAGAAAGCTGATCGCCAAAGAATTGATGCTTTTGAACTGTGGTGCTAGAGAAGACTCTTGAGAGTCCTTTGGACTGCAAGGGGATCCAGTCAGTCCATTCTAAAGGAGATCAATCCTGGGTGTTCATTGGAATGCCTGATGCTAAAGCTGAAACTCCAATACTTTGGCCACCTCATGAGACATGTTGACTCACTGGAAAAGACTCTGATGCTGGGAGGGATTGGGGGCAGGAGGAGATGGGGACAACAGAGAATGAGATGGCTGGATGGCATCACCGACTCGATGGACATGACTTTGAGTGAGCTCCAGGAGTTGGTGATTGACAAGGAGGTCTGTCGTGCTGTGATTCATGGGGTCACAAAGAGTTGGACACGACTGAGCAACTGAACTGAACTGAACTGAACTGGAGACTTTTGGACTTCAGGCTCTACTACAAAGCCACAGTCGTCAAGACAGTATGGTACTGGCATAAAGACAGAAATATAGATCAATGGAACAAAATAGAAAGCCCAGAGATAAATCCACACACCTATGGACACTTTATCTTTGACAAAGGAGGCAAGAATATAAAATGGAGAAAAGACAGTCTCTTTATTTTTTTTTTATTTTTTCAAAAACAATTTTAGGAATCTTTACTTAAAAACAACCTTATCTTAAAATGGAGTAACTTTGGTTTTACAAGCAGCAAGCAAAGTACAGAAGCAAAAATGCATTACAGGAGCATTAAGTTCTACATTAGGTCACAGCGTCTAATCTGAAATCACACCCGTAATATCATTTTTCAGGATGTCTGTGAAATAGTTATTTCCCAGGATAAGACAGTCTCTCTAACAAGTGGTGCTGGGAAAACTGGTCAGCCACTTGTAAAAGAATGAAACTAGAACACTTCCTAACACCATACACAAAAATAAACTCAAAATGGATTAAAGATCTAAATGTAAGACCAGAAACCATATTAGTTTTTTAAATTTTATTTATCACCTTGATTCTGTTCTGTTAATGTCCTTACACACAAAAAAATCACAGTACAATTTCTAGGTGTCTAGTTATCTGGGAGATATTAAAATACCCTTTCCAAGGTAAAAGGTAAACTGCTGGTTTGGTGCCTCCTGAAATGGACCTCTTTGCATTTTGATGTATACCTCATGTGGATATACTACACTGACTCATTTATTAAGTGACCTGAAAGTTGCTATTAATAGATCTGAGAGACCTCCAGAACAAGAGAAGGTTCTTTAACAGGTCCAATCTGCCTTACAAGCCACCCTGACACTTAAGCCATGTGATTCAACAGATATAACAGTGCTTGTAATGTCAGCAACAGATAGAGATGTTGTTTGGACATTTTGGCAGCTCCATATAAGTAAATTACAACACAGACCCCTAAGATTTTGGAGCAAAGCCATACCATCTGTGAAAAGCTCTCCTTTTATGAATCAGTTTTTAGCATGTTACTGGCCCTTAGTAGAGACTGACTACTTGACTATGGGTCACAAGTAACTATTCAACCTAAACTTGATGTTATCCAACCCATCAAACTATAAAGCTGGGTGTGCACCTCCAGACTCCAATACTAAATGAAATGCATATACATGAAATCGGACTGAAGCAAACTTTGGGTACACGAGTAAGATTCATGTGGAAGTGCCCCATATACACATACCTCTTACTACACTACCTTTTCTCTGTTAGTCCATACCTATGTCCTCATGCAGAGTTTCCTGCAACAAGTTGAGTAAGAAAAAAAAAAAGAAAGAATTGATCCAGATTTATTGCTGGTTCTGTATGACATTGCAAGTGCCAGCCACAAGTGGATAGCAATAGAACTACAGTCCTTTCCTAAGGTAACACTGAAAGACAGTGAAGATAACTCCTCCCTTTGGGCAAAACTTCATATAGAGCACTTGATTGTTCATTTTGCTTTGAGGAAGAAATGGCAAAAGTCATGAATTTATACCATTTCATGGACTGTGGCCAGTGGTTTAGCTGATCAATCAAGGCTTTAGGAAGAATGTGATTGGAAAGTTAGTGGTGAGAAGGTCTAGAAAAAGACTTATGTGGATAAACCTCTCCAAATGAGCAAATGACATGCAGATATTTGTGTCCCATGTGAATATTCACCGGAATAATTCATCAGAGATGGATTCTAATAACCAAGTGAAGAGAATGACCTGTTCTATAGATTTCAGGCAGTCTCTTTGCCTATGTATCCCTCTGAATATCCAATGGGCTCATGAACAAAGTAGCCACAGTGGCAACAATGGAGGTTATGATTGGGCTCAACAGTCATGAGCTCTAACTAACCAAGGCTACCTGACTAGAGCTAATGCTGAGTGCCCAGTCTACCAGCATCATCATAAACACGGCTTTTCCAACATGGCAGCATTCCCTAGGGTGATAAACTACCTGATAGAAGTTTGATTACACTGGACCACTTCCACCATGGAAGGAGCAATATATATATATATTTTTTTTTACTGGAATAGACACATATTCTAGATATGAATTTGTAGTCCCTGCCTGTACAGTTCAGTTCAGTCTCTCAGCTGTGTCTCTTTGTGACCCCATGGAATTCAGCACACCAGGCCTCCCTGTCCATCACCAACTCCCAGAGTTTACTAAAACTCATGTCCATTGAGTTGGTGTTGCCATCCAACCACCTCAACCTCTGTCGTCCCCTTTTCCTTCTGCCTTCAATCTTTCCCAGAATCAGGGTCTTTTCAAATGAATCGGTTCTTCGCATCAGGTGGCCAAAGTATTGGAGTTTCAGTTTTAGCATCAGTCTGTCCAATGCATATTCAGGACTGATTTCCTTCAGGATGGACTGGTTGGATCTCCTTACTGTCCAACGGACTCTTAAGTGTCTTCTCCAACACCAGCATTCAAAAGCATCAATTCTTCTGCACTCAGCTTTCTTTATAGTCCAACTCTCACATTCCATACACGACTACTGGAAAAACCATAGCTTTCACTAGATGGAAATTTGCTGGCAAAGTAATGTCTCTGCTTTTTAATAAGCTGTCTAGGTTGGTCATAACTTTTCTTCCAAGGAGCAAGCGTCTTTCAATTTTAAGGCTGCAATCACCATCCGCAGTGAATTTGGAGCCCCCCCCAAAAAAGCCTCTTACAATTTCCATTGTTTCCCCATCTATTTGCCGTGAAGTGATGGGACCAGATGCCATGATCGTAGTTTTCTGAATGTTGAGTTTTAAGCCAGCTTTTTCACTCTCCTCTTTCACTTTCTTCAAGAGTCTCTTTAGTTCTTTTTCACTTTCTGCCATAAGGTGGTGTCATCTACATACCTGAGGCTATTGATATTTCTCCTGGCAGTCTTGATTCCAGCTTGTGCTTCATCCAGGCCAGCGCTTCTCATGATGTACTGTGCCTATAAGTTAAATAAGCAGGGTGACAATATACAACCTTGATGTATTCCTTTCCCTCTTTGGAACCAATCTATTGTTCCATGTCCAGTTTTAACTGCTGCTTCTTGACCTGCATACAGATTTTTCAGGAGGCAGGTAAGGTGGTCTGGTGTTTCCATCTCTTTAAGAATTTTCCACAGTTTATTGTGATCCACATAGCCAAAGGCTTCAGTGTAGTCAATAAAGCAGAAGTAGATATTTTTCTGGAACTCTCTTGCTTTTATGTTGCCTGTAATTCTTCTTTTCAAATGATCATCTGTAGACTTACATACTGTCTTATCTTGATATTCCACACAGGATTGCTTTAAATCAAGACATGTATTTCATGGTAAATAAGCTATGGCAATGGACTCAAGGCTCATGGAATTCACTGTCCTTAGCATCTTTCTCATCAGTCTAAAGAAGCTCATGTGATATAATTGTGGAATGGTCTTTTGAAGACTCAGCTATGATGAAGACTAGGTGGCAGTACTTTGTAGAGCAGAGGCAGTTTTCTCTCAGATGAGATACATATTCTGAATCAGCAACCAAGGTAATGTGCTGTTTCTCTTTTATCCAGGACTCACAGGTCTGAGAATTAAAGTATAGAAATAGGAGTGACTACTATCACTATTAACTCTAGTGATACACTAGTAAAATTTTGCTTCCTGTTCCTATAATCCTGAGCTTTGTGGAAGAGTATTTCTAGTTCCTAACGAGAAAATTCTTCCATCAGAGGACATAACAATATTTCCACTGAACTTAAAATTGAGACTGCCTCCCAACCCACTTTGGGTTCCGAGTGTCTCTGAATCAACAAGCAAAGAAGGAGTTACTGTTGGGGGCAATTGGTCCCTGTCAGCAAAAAGAAGAAGGTTTGTTATTACACAGTGGAGATATAGAAGAGTATATCTGAATTATAGACAATAAATTATAATCTCTCTTAGTTCTCCTTTGTTCTATAATTAAGGTTAATTTATTTTTTAAATTTATTTTAATTGGAGGCTAATTACTTTACATTATTGTATTGGTTTTGCCATACATTGACATGAATCTGCCCCAGGTGTACATGTGTTCCCCATCTTGAACACCCCTCCCACTCCCCATCCCATCCCTCTGGTTCATCCCAATATACCAGCCCCGAGCATTCTATATCATGCATTGAACCTGGACTGGCAATTCGTTTGAGGTCAATTTAAAAAGGCACAACCCAACTCAGGCAGGATTATTAATAGCCAGAACTTTCAGCAATAAAGATTTGGATCACCATGCCAGAGAAAGAACCATGACTAGATGAGGTTATCTGCCTCAGCAAAATAAATAAATAAAATAAAAATAAATACCAGTTGGAATTACTTTGCAAAGTGAGAACAGTAATGGTTATGAGGATTTCCTTTCACAATATAAACTATTTTAGTACATATATTAAAAAATATTTTTTCTTCCCTCTTTTATGTACTTATTACTGAACATAGTATGTTCTAACAATATAGAAGTTTTTAATCTCAGAATTTAAGTTACAGCATTTCAAAAGAGAAACCGAACATCACACAAGAACTTGGTATTGTTTTCTGGGGAAAGGATTAGCATGATCTGAACTGTATGCAGGATAGTTGAATTATGTTAAGAGGAAGTCTGTCTTTGTAGTTTGGAGATTAAGTATGTGAGGAGGAGATTCTGAGGAGATGTGTTCTATGTATGGCTAAGGAAATGTGTTCTATGGGTGCCAGTTTGATAAAAGGAGGACACTGATGACTTTTTGATTGTGACATTTTGGCTAAGCTATAGTCCCAGCTATTAAATCAAACATTAATTCTGGGGTAAGATGTAAGTCAATTAATCAGTTGACTTTAAGTAGGGAAGATTATCCCAGATGAGTCTAAAGAATCAGTTGAAAGATCTTAAAAATCCGGAGTATTCAACATTTTGTAATAATCTATTAGGGTCTTTCTGGTGGCTCAGATGGTAAAGAATCTGCAACGCAGAAGACCTAGGGTTGATCACTGGGTTGGGAAGATCCCCTGGAGAAGGAAATGGTAACCCACTCCTATATTCTTGCCTTGAGAGTTCCATGGATAGAGGAGGCTAGTGGGCTATAGTTCACAGGATTGTAAAGAGTCAGACACGACTTAGCAACTAAGAAACACACATAATAATCTATAATAAAAAAGAATATATTCATATATATATATATATATCTGAATCACTTTGCTACATACCTGAATCATTGTAATTAAATACATGTCAATAAAAATTAATTAATTAAAAAACAAGGCTGAGACTTTCCCAAAAGAGAGAAGGAATTCTCACTAAAGAGAACAATTTGAGTTTGTGCCCATGGAGTTCTCACCTGCTTCATCTCTTCCCTTCCTTTCAATCTGCTCTAAAGACTTTGGATTTATTATACATAGCCAGTGTAATAATGAATTCTGTATGTCAATTTGATTGGCCATGGGTTTTGCAGATTAAACACCATTTCCTTGTGCTTCTGTAAAAGTGTTTCCGAATGAGATTATCATCTGAATCTGTGGACTCAATAAAGTAGTAGTGCTCCCCAACAAGGGTGGGCAAAATGCAATCCACTGAGGGACTGGACAGAACAAAAGACAGAGGAATGAGGAATTCACTCACTGTATTCTTGCCTCGCTGTTTGAGCTGGAACATCTCATCTCATCTCCTCTGCCTGGGGACTGGGATTTATACCATCACCGTCCCTGGTTCTCAGGCCTTTGGATTCAGATTGAGTTACAGCCCCAAAGTTTTCCTGGGTCTCTAGCTTACACACAGCGTATTGTAGGACTTCTCAGGCTCCTTAATCACATAAACAGTATCTTCATAATAAATCAATTTCTCTCCCCTCCCCCTTTCCTTATCTCTGTTTCTGTGGTTCTTTCTCTCTCCTTTATAACAAGGCTGTTCCAGTCCCACTAAAATGAGTTTTGGAATATTTTATTTCATTCCAGCCTCTGAAGAGGAATTATTCCTCATGAATCAGGAATTATTCAGAACTTGAAAGTTTGGTGGAAATTTTTGTAAAATAATTTTTTCCCTTAACTGGCATTGCCAGAAATTTATTGTATTACTTATTTTCCTATTATATATATATATTTTTTTATTTCACTGATTTCTGCATTTTATCCTGTCCTCTGTTCTGCTATTTTCCTAATACCTTAAATCAAAAACTTAGCACATTCATTTTTTATCTTTGTTCCTTCCTAATAAGCATTGAAATATATAAATTTGATTAAAGTGTCACTTTTATTTCATCCTACATTTATATACAACAAAATTTACTAATATTTATTTTTGTAATTTTATATCGAATATGATTTCTTCTGTTACCACAGATTAACTAGGAATATTTTGTAATATCCCCAAATTGGAGTTTTCACTTGTCGTTTTTGTTACTAATTTCAAACTTAATTGAAATCAGAGAAGGTGATTTCTTTTATATTTGTCAAATTTTGCTGTATGGCCTAATATTTTGTTACTTATTGTACACATTTTATAAACTTTGAGAATAATGTGGGTTTTTTTGCATTGCTACAGAAGCCCATTAAATTAGATTTGTTAATGTCATTATTTAAACTTTCACTAATTTTGGTAGCTTTTGTCTAATTTATATCAATGCTACTAAGACAAGTGTATAAAAAGCTTCAGATCTAGTAAATTATACAACTTCTCCCTATAGATTTTTCTCAATTTTTTGAGAAAATATTGAGCTTATTTTATTAAAGGTATACAGCTTAGATATAGCATGTTTTCCAAGTGAACATAACTTCTTTCTCATTATGTAGTGACTACGTTTATCCTTAATAATGTTCAGTTCAGTCACTCAGTCATGTCTGACTCTTTGGGACCACATGGACTGCAGCACATCAGGCTTCCCTGTCCATAACGAACTTCCGGAGTTTGCTCAAACTCATGTCCATTGAGTCGGTGATACCATCCAACCATCTCATCCTCTGTCATCCCTTTATCCTCCTGCCTTCAACCAGCATCAGGGTCTTTTCCAGTGAGTCACTTCATCGCATCAGGTGACCAAAGTATTGGGTTTCAGCTTTAGCCTCAGTCCTTCCAGTGAATAGTCAGGACTTATTTCCATGAGGATTGACTGGTCTGATATCCTTGCAGTCCAAGGAAATTCAAGAGTCTTCTCCAGCACCACAGTTCAAAAGCATTGATTCTTCAAAACTCAGCTTTCTTTATAGTCCAAATCTCACATCCATACATGACCACTGGAAAAACCATAGCTTTGACTAGACAGACCTTTGTTGGCAAAGTAATGTCTCTGCTTTTAATATACTGTCTATGTTGGTCATAGCTTTTCGTTCAAGGAACAAGACAGGCTTCAAGAGTACATGAACCTTGAACTTCCAGATGTTCAAGCTGGATTTAGAAAAGGTAAAGGAACCAGAGATCAAGTTGACAATATTGGCTGGGTCATCAAAAAAGCAAGAGAGTTCCAGAAAAACATCTAGTTTTGCTTTACTGACTACATCAAAGCATTTGAATATGTGGATCAAAACAAACCATGGAAAATTCTTGAAGAGATGGGAATACCAGAGGACCTGACCTGCCTCCTGAGAAATTTATATGAAGGTCAAGTAGCAACAGTTAGAACTGGACAAGGAAGAGCAGACTGGTTCCAAAGAGATAAAGTAGTATGTCAAGGCTATATATTGTCACCCTGCTTATTTAACTTAGATGCAGAGTACGTCATGCAAAATACTGGGCTGGATGAAGCAAAAACTGGAATAAAGATTGCTGGGAGAAATATCAGTAACCTCAGATATGCAAACTACACCACCCTTATGGCAGAAAAAGAAGAACTACAGAGCTTCTTGATGAAAGTGAAAGAGGAAAGTGAAAAGTTTGGCTCAAAACTCAACATTCAAAAAATTAAGATCATGGCATATGGTCCCATCATTTCATGGCAAATAGATGGGAAAACAATGGAAATAGTGACAGACTTTATTTTGGGGGCTCCAAAATCACTGCAGATGGTGATTGCAGCCATTAAATTAAAAGATACTTGCTCTTTGGAAGAAAAGCTATAACCAACCTAGATACCATATTAAAAAACAGTCATTACTTTGCCAGCAAAGGTCCATCTTATCAAAGCTATGGTTTTTCCAGTAGTCATGTATGGATGTGAGAGTTGGACTATAGAGAAAGCTGAGCACCAAAGAACTGATGGTTTTGGACTATGGTTTGTAGAAGACTCTTGTGAGTCCCTTGGACTGCAAGGAGATCCAACCAGTCCATCTTAAAGGAGATCAGTCCTGGGTGTTCATTGGAAGGACTGATGCTGAATCTGAAACTCCAATACTTTGGCCACCTGATGTGAAGAGCTGACACCTTTGAAAAGACCCTGATACTGGGAAAGATTGAATGTGGGAGGAGAAGGGGACAATAGAGGATGAAGTGGTTGGATGGCATCACCGATACGATGGACATGAGTTTCATTAAGCTCCTGGGGTTGGTGATGGATGGGGAGGCCTGGTGTGCTCAGTCCATGGTATGGCAAAGAGTCAGACACAACTGAGCGACTTAAGTGAACTGAGCAAGAGTCTTTTAATTTATGGCTGCAGTCACCATCTGAAATGATTTTGGAGCCCAAGAAAATAAAGTCTGACACTGTTTCCACTGTTTCCCCATCTATTTCTCATGAAGTCATGGAACAGATGCCATGATCTTAGTTTTCTGAATGTTGAGCGTTAAGCCAACTTTTTCACTCTCCTCTTTAACATTCATCAAATTCTCTTTAGTTCTTCTTCACTTTCTGCCATAAGGGTAGTGCCATCTACATATCTGAGTTTATTGATATTTCTCCCAGCAATCTTGATTCCAGTTTGTGATTTATCCAGCCTAGCATTTTGCATGATGTCCTCTGCATGTAAATTAAATAAGCAGGGTGACAATATACTACCTTGACATACTCTTTTCCCAATTTGGAACAAGTCTGCTGTTCCATGTCCAGTTCTAACTGTTACTTCTTGACCTGCATATAGATTTCTCAGGAGCCAGGTCAGGTGGTCCTGTATTCCCATATCTTTAAGTATTTTCCACATTTTGTTGTGATCCACACAGTCAAAGGCTTTGGCATAGTCAATAAAGCAGAAGTAGATGTTTTTCTGCAATGCTTTTGCTTTTTCAAAGATCCAACGGATGTCGGCAATTTGTTCTCTGGTTCCTCTGCCTTTTCTAAATTATTAATAACCTTAATAGTGTTGCTTGTCTTATTTTCATATTTTGATGTACACTTTCAGGTTATTTTAGTATTCAACTGGCATATTTAACATTCCATTCTTTGTTTATTTTTTTTAATAAATTTGTTTATTTTAATCAGAGGCTAATTGCTTTACATTATTGTAGTGGTTTTGCCATACACTTGACCTCATTATTTTTTCATCCTCAGGCTTTAAATATATATCTAGTGAAAAGAACATATATAGACTTTTTCTTAAGTGGATTTCATGTATTAATTCTATGTATTAATATTATGGCTATTAAACTATTTTGTGTTTTTTTACAATTATTTTATTGTATTTTTTTATTCACCACACTTGCTTGATTTTTACTCTCTTGTTTTGAACTAAGCTTTGAAAGGACTATCTAAAAAAATTCATGTCAATGTATGGCAAAACCAACCAATATAATATTGTAAAATAATTTGCCTCCAATAAAAAATAATTACAAAAAAGAAAAAAAGTCTAAATTGCTGAGCAACACAACCTAACGCCCTCTTTTACATGCATTACTGAATTAGCAATAAAGTAGAAAAAAAATCTTTCCGCAAAAAGCTAAGTAGACAAAAAACAGTGACTCTAAAGAAGAAAGCAGAGAACCAAGCCTGGTTTTATAGTGAGGAAATTTATCAAATTGGGTGACTTTAGATTTCCAGTTTCCAGCCCCATCTGAGTATATATTCATGCAAGTGAGGAATCTAAATAGAATTTCAACTTCCACATCATATAAAGTTAAGATTCCATTGTTTGCTTCTCTGTATAAAAGTAAACAAGAAACAAACCTACCACAACAGTTTAGAAAGTTATCCCCCTGGTACTTTCACATAAAGAAAAAAATAAGAAATTTTTTACATCCTTTTGATATTTTTTCTACACTTTTCTAGTCTATTTTCTTCAAACAATTAGAATCCTTGTTTAGAACATGTACTAATATTAACAATTATATATTATATATTTATTTCTATAAATGATTGTATTTAAATATGTTTTATTAGTTCAGTTCAGTTCAGTTCAGTTGCTCAATCATGTCCAACTCTCTGAGACCCCATGAATCACAGCACGCCAGGCCTCCCTGTCCATCACCAACTCCCGGAGTTCACTCAAACTCATGTCCATAGAGTCGGTGATGCTATCCAGCCATCTCATTCTCTGTTGTCCCCTTCTCCTCCCGCCCCAACTTTTCCCAGTGTCAGAGTCTTTTCCAGTGAGTCAACTCGTTGTATGAGGTGGCCAAAGTATTGCAGTTTCAGCTTTAGCATCAGTCCTTCCAATGAACACCCAGGATTGATCTCCTTTAGAATGGACTAGTTGGATCTCCTTGCAGTCCAAGGGACTCTCAAGAGTCTTCTCCAGCACCATAGTTCAAAAGCATCAGTTCTTCGGTGATCAGATTTCTTCACAGTCCAATTCTCAAAAAAATATATATATATGTTTTATAGTCTCCTGTTTTCTGCTTTTCTTAATTTCTTCTTTATTTCTTTAGGCACTCTATACATATATTAAATAATAAGTGCCTGATAATCACAATTTCTTAAGTTTTAGAGGGTATACATCTATTGTTCTTTTTTTCTTTTTTTTACTGTTACTTATGACATCTCATTTTTTTCTTTGTTAGAGAAATTTTCTATGTGCTCCCATGTCACTGAATACAAACTGGAAAAATCTGAGGGTGTAAGTTGGATACAGTTTCTTACAGAGAGGAATTGCATTTCCTTTTCCTGTCAGTACAAAGCTTAATAATCTGGAAACAAGTTTAGGATCAGGTTCAATTCCCTAATCTTGAGGTAAGTCTAAGACTTAGCTTCCCTATTTCAGTGATTGCAGGGCAATCCTAGCTTTTGTTCTAGCTCACCTTTCTTGACTATTCTCTGTAGTTTCAGCTACTGTGCTTCAAAACTGTGGTTATTTGGTCCTTAGGAATTCCCTTTATTTATGCTAGAGTTGATAAGTGTGTCAAAAATTAGTTTTGTTTTAGAATATTTATCATATAGCTGTGGATGTAGTTAGAAGATCCTTCTGTGCATCACAGCAAAATATCTGTATTTTCTTTGGCCCCTCATCAGAAACGGTAATCTTTCATTTCTCAAACAGCAAGATTTTGAAGACTCATGCAATGTGGCTATAATAAGCTCAGTCCTTACTATGTTTTCCCCAGACATCTCTGGACACCCGTGATGAAAGCTTTCATGTTACACAGGCCTAGCTACTTTTCATGCATCACCTTGTAGGACTGGCAACGACCCTCCCTGTTCAGCTCCCACAATCACTGCTTCCCAACTGTGTAATGAGTTGCTGCTGCTCTTCTTATTCCATTTTTCCCTATGAGAATACATCTCTGCTCCTTAATTCACCAAAGCACTTCCAAGGCCAGGCTTTTTAACATTTATCAAAACTTGACCAATAGCCTGGGACAACAAAGAATTAGAGTTCTTGGGGAAAAGAAAATGAAACAAAACAAAAAAATCTTGATCTCCAATCTGACTGTCTGTATATATGGTCTCCTTCCAAGAAGTTCATTTCTGATACCCAACAGAAGCAAAAAGTCTCAGTTTCCTTCTTATTCCAAGTCTAAGGTCAGGCTCTTCATCAGTATATTTTCAGGGATGCTATCCATAGTGATAAACAACCTCTTGATGAAGGTGAAAGAGGAGAGTGAAAAATCTGGCTTAAAACTCAACATTTAAAAAACTAAGATCATGGCATCTGGTCCCATCACTTCATGGCAAATAGAAGGGGAAAAAGTTAGAATGGTGATAGATTTTCTTGGGCTCTAAAATCACTGCTGATGATGACTGTAGCCATGAAATTAAAAGATGCTTGCTTATTGAAAGGAAAGCTATGACAAAACTAGGAAGCATATTAAAAAGCAGAGACATTACTTTGCAAACAAAGGTTCATCTAGTCAAAGCTATGATTTTTCCAGTAGTCATGAATAGATGTGAGAGTTGGACCATAAAGAAGGCTGAGCACTGAAGAATTGATGCTTTTGAATTGTGGTGTTAGAAAAGACTTTTTAGAGTCCCTTGGACTGCAAGGAGGTCCAACCAGTCAATCCTAAGTGAAATCAGTTTTAAATATTCATTGGAAGGACTGATGCTAAGGCTGAAACTCCAATACTTTGGCCACCTGATATGAAGAACTGATTCATTAAAAAAGACACTGATGCTAGGAAAGATTGAAGGCAGGAGATGAAGGGGATGTGCTGCAGTCCATGGTATTGCAATGAGTGGGACACAACTGAGCAGCTGAACAGAAACAACAATCCATAGTGAAGATAATTGTTCATGCTAACATGAGAACGCTTTAGGTTTTCATAGCATAAATCCTTGCCATTCTGAAATAGTAGCACAGATTCACCTTTGTACATTAAAAATGTTAAATGATTTCTCCCTAAAATGCAACAGGATAATTTACCTTAAAAAAGAAGTCAAATATCTTCTCTATAGAAATGGAAGAATTGCCACCAGCTTTGGAAAATAATTTCATCTTTTATAGCCATAATGCGTTAAAAAATGTATTGAGTTCCATTCCTCACTAAACCACCCCATTTTCTTACTACCACATTGGTCCTTCCCAAACAAAACACTTTGCAAGCTCTTCAAAGGCAAGAATCTTGTCGTCTTATTTTTATTCCTAGGTCGTGCTCAATAACATTGGAGTGCATCAATCAGTGAATGGCCATATAAATGCATTTTCTATTAAATATATGGAGAAGTTCAGTAGGAAAAACTGTATGTCATTTTTACAAAATGTCTTGCAAAAGGAGAAAAGAAAAAGGAGAGAAAGAGGGAGGAGAGAGAGAGAATGTGTGTTTACTTTCCTGATCAGAACAACAGGTTTGAATATTGATGAAGTGGAACCAAAGATCCGCTGTGTGCACTGAACTGGACTGAGACTGAAAAATACAGCAGACTTGTGACCAAACAGGAAATGCCCTAGTCTGTTGACACAGCATATATTCTGAGTCCAACGAGTAAGCAGGAGAAACTGACATGAATGAATATGGTTAAACGCAAATGAAACAGCCATCCAAGTGTCTCTTCCTGCTTGGTGGCTGCCGGCTTTCAGAGTCATCCAGCAACAAGGGATAGGAGAATCTGCATAAAATATTCTGAGCAGAGCATAGGTAGCTGGTTCCAGACTAGATAAACAATTTAGCAAACACCCAGGAAGAATGTCTGTAACCTTCATAAAACTGAAAGGACAGGCGAGAAATGAGATGGACGACACTGTCATGGAAATTACAGTCTCAGCGATTTGGAGACATTTCATTCTGCAGAGGAGCTGGCACACTGGAGGAGGGATAAACAGGAAGTTTGAAATCTGTCTGAAATGGCATGGCATATTTTTCTTGGGGTATGGTATTAAATGAGACTAAAAATCTCTTCAGAAAATAATATCGCTTAAAGCTCAGCTCATCTTTTGAGTAACTTAAACGATTGACTGGAGTTATTTAAGCAATTGCTACACGTCGGTTCCTAAAAATCATGAGACTAAATAGAGTCCTGGGAAAGAAACTGCTCTGAAGAGAAGAAACATCAGTCTATCAGTAAACCGAGAAATAAAAAAAAAAAAAAAAATCACAAGAAAGTCCATTTGTGTGTGCAGATCTCTTGTACTTAGAGCACTATTCTAGACACTCTGAAAGGAAGACAACGGAGCAGGTTACCCATACCTATGAAGTGTTTAGTTAAGGGGACAGGGTAACACATGGATACACCTGAACAATTAATGCAGACAGATTCTCAATAGCTGAATACACAGAGTTCAAGAGTGATCAGAATACATACATATTACTTGAGGAAGCCTCTTTTTAAAAGGTGAATTTTACACTATAATTTAAAGGATATATTTGAAAGATACATTAACTGATATTCAAAGCTTGAGTATAAATTTTATACTTTTATGCTTTTTTAAGCTTTCTCCTCAAAGGCAACATTTTTCAACATAGAATCACATATTTTGGCCAAAGAAATTAGTTGCAGCATTTCCGGAAGTATTCAGTTGAATTCTGTTAATTAGGTAGTCAATGAAAGAAAAAAAAAGAACTAAATTGAGGTCTTAGAAACTACATTTTATTGTTTTTATTTTATTATTTAGAAACTATTATTTCCTTCTTGGACTTCTAAAGCACATTGCTTTATTAAAGGTTTTAAGAAAACTTCCTGTGAAAAAAACTAATTTATTTAACCCAGCAATTTGGGTTATTTGACAGAATGCTTTTTAGGTATTCTTGGAAAGCCTATCAAAATGTAAGAAAACCAGTAAACAATTTTGGAATGGATGATGTAGCTCAGCTTCTCACCTTATGAGATAAAGAAACAGAGCTAAGACTCTTACCCCTGGTTGCTGCTGCTGCTGCCGCTAAGTCACTTCAGTCGTGTCCGACTCTGTGTGACCCCATAGACGGAAGCCCACCAGGCTCCCCCGTCCCTGGGATTCTCCAGGCAAGAACACTGGAGTGGGTTGCCATTTCCTTCTCCAATGTGTGAAAGTGAAAAGTGAAAGTGAAGTCGCTCAGTCGTGTCCGACCCTTAGCGACCCCACGGACTGCAGCCCACCAGGCTCCTCCGTCCATGGGATTTTCTAGGCAAGAGTACTGGAGTGGCTTGCCATTGCCTTCTCCACTTACCCCTGCTTAGCAGCCCACTAATGCCTGAAGTTTAGGAAGCTGTTTTCTAGATTGCCAGCTCTGCTCTCTTCTGCTTTTAAGTGTAGTGAAATTAAATTGTATTGACTTTAGTTTTTTTGTTAAAACTAATGACTTTAAGCCTGATAATCAAATTTGGATAAGATGTAAAAATCTAAAGGAAAAATTTTGGCTCAATATTATCATACATTTTCAAAATGGACTTGCTAGAAAATAGTGGCTCCTAATTTATCTTTCTATCCCCAGAGGTCTTCAAGCAGGATAATGATTTGTTGGAAGGGTTAGAAGAGACATAGCTAAATCAATTAGGTACACACGAACTCAAAAGGGCTATTTTCGCTCTTAGAGTTTGTCATTCTATTAATGCCTTGATATGGCTATGCTAATTACAATAGAACCCTGGCAACAAAGAATCCAAGGTCCAAAACCACCAACCCAGGACTTCCCTGGTGGTCCAGTGGTTAAGAATCTGCCTTCCAATGCAGGGGATGTCAGTTTCATCTCTGGGCAGGGTACTAAGATTTCACATGCTCTGGGCAACCAAGCCCTGCAGCTACTAAGCCCATGTGCTTTGGAGCCCGTGTGCTACAATTAGAGAAGCCTCAATGATGAAACATATAATTGGCATGCCACAATTGAGACTTGGCATAGCTAAGTAAATTAGCAATTATTAAAAAAAAAAAATTACCAACCCACTTGACCAGACAAGTGCCAGGGAGAAAGACTTAGTTGCTCATGTTTGAGAAGACACAGGCTCCAAGCAGGGTACCATGTTCACAAAACCTGGCAGAAGACTGTAGGTATTCATTCAGGCATATAGTTACATGAGAGGTGGGCTGATGAAGCCACAGAATTAAGCAGCAAGCAAATACTTTGCATCTGGAAACATTTGAGCAGGTGAAAGAATTACCAACAAAGGGATGAGAGTCACCGGCAGAACTGTGACTCCATTCATAACATTACCAAGTGCAATCCCTGTAACAGGCAGGTGGGATCTTCAGTATTTGCGTTTATATGTCTGATTCTAGAATTGAGCGGTCTGGAGAGAGAAGGCTGAGAAAAGTGGAATGGGGTTGGCACAATCAGGTATTCATTTAGGAATAGGTTACAATATTCTTATCAAATTAAGGAATATAGCAGGAGCTCAGTCACCACAACTGGACTGTGAAATATACATCAGGATAACAAGAAGAGTGACACAGTACTGAGCCCCTGTATTTGTCTACTCCAAGAAGTGTTTCTAAGACCAGAGTGGGACTGAGCCTAATGATAGAAGTCAAAAAATGTCTTCAGCTGTGGAAAGAGGAAGCAAACAGCAGCCAAGCTCAACAGCTACTTCCATCTCCAAAATGTATCTCATCAAATAGAAAACATATAGGAAGCAAACCCTTAATTACTTTAGTATCTTCCTGCAAACAATTTATGAGCAGACACAGCAAGCCTAGAGAGTATGTCATGTTCAAGCCTATGTGTTATGTTAAGCTGAGAGCTGATATTCTTTATTTTGGTAGCGTGAAGGAAAAATATGCAGAAAAAGGTAAGAAGTTAGCCAAAATAAGTAAAGGAATATTTCTGTGGCCCATCATTACAGCACTGCTTTACTCTGGGAGAGACAATATTGCTTTACTTATTTACTTATTAAAACTTTAGGAATCAGACAAACCTAGGAAATCTTACTATAATTAAAAGAGAATATACTGTAATGGTTAAGAACACGAATTCTGACATCAGTCCACCTATTTTACATCCTGGCCTCATTATTTACCAGCTTATGGCTTCAAGCAAGTTACTTAACCTTTTTGTAATTTCAACTTCTCATGTAAAAAAAAAAAAAAAAAACCCTGAAGATAACAAAGTGAAAAAGTGCAAGTGAAGTGGCTCAGTGGTGTCCGACTCTTGTGACCCCACAGACTGTAGCCTACCAGAATCTTCTGTCCATGGGATTCTCCAGGCAAGAGACTGGAGTGGGTTTCCAGTTCCTTCTCCAGGAGATCTTCCTAACCCAGGGATTGAACCTGGGTCTCCCACATTATAGGCAGATGCTTTTACCATCTGAGCCACCAGGGAAGTCCTCAAAGATAACAAAAACAAGTATTAATAAAGTTGTATGATATATATGTTTATGTGTATGTGTCTATATATCCAACAAACTAAAATTCACAATGTTTGGCAACACTACACAAACTCTTCAAGAAAATTGAAGAGAATACATCCTCAACCCATTTTATAAGGCCAGCATTACTCTGATACTGAAACAGGACAAAAGTTGTACAGGATACAAAACCACTACAATATTGTAAAGTAACTAGTCTCCAATTAAAATAAATAATTTTTTGAAAAAGATACAAAATCAATAGCCCAATATCCCAACAGAAATTTTTAACAAAATTTTAGCAAATTAAACCCAACAGTATAGAGAAAATACTGTTTATCCTGGGAATGCAAAAGACTACTCAAAAATCAAATAATATAATTCATCATATTCACACTCTTAAAAGAATGATGAAATTTTCATCTCCATAAACACATAAAAAGTATTTGACTAAGCCCATCATTTACTCCTGATAAAATCTCTTGTCAAACTAGGGAGAAAAGTGAACTCTTTCAACCTGATGTTAGACATTTATAAAAATCCTGTAGCTACCATCATACTTAATGGTGAAATCCAAAATTTTCTCAATAAAATCAGGCCAGGGACTTCCCTGGTGGTCCAGTGGTTAAGACCCCATGCTCCCAAAGCAGGATGCTAGAGTTTGATCCCTGGTTGGGAAACCAAGATCCTAACATGCCACATGGTCAATAAATAAATAAAATAAAACTTTAAAAAATAAAATCAGAGCAAAGACAAGGATTCCTATCTCACAATGTCTATGCAACATATAGGTTCTACTTAGTGTGTGTGTTAGTTGCCGAGTCATGTCTGACTCTTTGTGACCCCATGGACTGCAGATTGCCAGGCTCCTCTGTCCATGGAATTCTCCAGGCAAGAATACCAGAGTGGGTAGCCATTCTCTTCTCCAGAGGGTCTTCGCAACCCAGGTCTCCTAATTTCAGGCAGATTCTTTACTATCTGGGCTACCAGGGAACCCCCTACTCAGTACAATAAGGAAAGAAAATAAATAAATGCATCAATATCAGAAAAAAAGAAATCTTTATTCTCAGGCATTAGAATTATTCACATAAAAAACACAGGGAATCAGCAAAATCTACTAGAACTAGTAAATAAGATAAGCAAATTCCAGTTCCAAGTTCAACATGCAAAAATAAATGGTAATTAGTAGCAACAAATAATCTCAAAAATACTAAAAACTAATAAAAATAAATAAAAGGTTTGAAAGACAAGTTATAATCTGGGAGAAATTATTTGCAAAGACTACTCATGATAAAAAAATATAAAGATAATACAAAAGGTATTCTCAAACTCAGCAATAAGAAAAACTTGAAAACTAATGCAAATGGGCTAGAAGGTTGAAAGACACTTTCCAAAAAAAAAAAAAAAGCACATGAATACCAACTAATGCCCATAAATACGCCCCCATAAACATAGTCACTTCATGGCAAATAGATGGGGAAACAGTGGAAACAGTGACAGACTTAAATTTTTGGGCTCCAAAATCACTGCAAATGGTGACTGCAGCCATGAAATTAAAAGAAACTTGCTCCTTGGAAGAAAAGTCATGACCAACCTTGACAGCTTATTAAAAATCAAAGACATTACTTGACCAACAAAAGTCAAAGCTGTGGTTTTTGCAGTAGTTATTTATGGATTATTTTGGCCACCTGTTGTGAAGAACTGACTCATTTGGAAAGACTCTGATGCTGGGAAAGATTGAAAGCAAGAGAAGAGGACGACAGAGGATGAAATGGTTGGATGGCGTCACCAATTCAATGGATATGAGTTTAAGAAAACTCCAGGAGTTGGTGATGGATAGGGAAGCCTGGCGTGTTAGCAGTCCACGGGGTTGTAAAGAGTCAAACACAACTGAGAGACTGAGCTGAAACATAGTCAACTGATTTTTGACAAAGGAACAAAAGGAAATGCAATGGAACAAAGATAGTCTTTTCAAAAAATGGTCCTAAAACAATTGGACATCCAATTGCAGGAGAAAAAAAGAAAAACACTTTACAAAATTAACTCTAAATAAATTGCTGGCTTAAATGTAAAATACAAGTTTAAAACTCCTAGAAAGCAAATAAGAGAAAACCTAGATGATGTTGGGTAGGATGATGATTTTTTATATAAAACATTAACAACAAGATTAATGAAACAAAGGATAAATTCACTTTATTAAAACAAAAAATAACTTTTGCTCTGTGAAAGACAATATCAAAAGAATGAAAAGCCAAGTCACAGACCAGAAGAAAACATTTGAAAAAAGCACATTTGATAAAGGATTGCTCTCCAAAACATGCAAAAATTTCTGAAAGATCAACAATAAGAAAATAATCTGATTTTAAAATGGGCCAAAGATCATAATAGACACCTCATGAAAGATACACAGATAACAATTAAGCATATGAAAATATGCTCCACATCATATGACATAAGGAATATGCAAATTAAAACAATAATGGTATTACACACCTATTAGAATGGCCAAAATTCAAAATGCTGACAGCGTCAAATGGCAATATTTTTGAGCTACAGGAATGCTCATTCATTGCTGGTGGGAATGCAAAATGCTACAGCAACTTTGGAGGGTAGAATGACAATTTCTTACAAAATTAGGTATACCACTAGCATACAATCAAGCAATCATGCTCCTTGGCATTTACCAAAGGAGATGAAAACTTATGCCCACATAAAAACTTGCACATGAGTGTTTATAGCAGTTTTACTCATAATTGCCAGAATCTAGAATTTGGTAACTCACCAAGTTTCATTCAACTTTATAGATGAATGAAAAAATAAAGTGTGATACATCGAGACAACAGAATATTATTCAGCAAAAACAAAACAAAACTATCAAGTAATGAAAAGCTACGGATAGAAAAACTTTAAATGCATATAACTAAGTGAAAGAAGCCTGTCTGAAAAGACTACATACTATATGATTCCAACTATATGACATTCTGGAAAAGGAAAAACTATGGAGACAGAAAAATGGTCCATATTTGCAAGGGATTGTGAATGGGGAGGGAAGGGTGAGTTAGGTAGAGTGCAGAGGATTTTTACAGCAATAAAAATACTCTTTATGATACCATGATGGACACATGTTCTCACACATTTGTCTAAACACACAGAGTGCACAACACAAAGAGTGAACGATGCAAACTATGGATCTAGAGTGATAATGATGGATAATGATGATTATGTAGATTCATCAGTTGTAAAAAATGGGCCATTGTGGTGGGGGATGTGAATAATGAGGGAGGCTATGCATGATTCATGGCAGAGAGTATTTGGGAAATATCTATCTTTCCCTTCAATGTTGCTGTAAATGTAAAATTGCTCTAAAAAATAAAATCTGTTAAAATTAAAATTTGAACTAAAAACACTTGTCAATATTAGTGCTGACAAGGAAGTCGAAGAAATGGAACTCTTATGCACTGCTGATGGGGATCTAAAATTACACAACCACCACATTGGGACACAGTTTGGCAGTTTAAAAAAACTTATAGATAAACAAGTGTCTACCACATGATTTAACCATTCCACTCTTGGGTATTTGCCAGACAGAAAACAAAGCATAGGCCCATAACACTGTGTTTGTAGCAATGCTTAGTTTTAAAAGCATGAAACTAGAAAAATATAAATGTATCAATAAGTAAATTAATAATTGCTGCATAGCCAAATAGAATGTGACCCAGCAATAAAAAAGAAATAAACTATTGGTACATGCAGCAGTATATATGAACTCAAAATAGACACAAGGGGTGAAAACAGCCAAAAAAAAATAGAGAGAATATAGTGTATGATTTCCTCCATATAAAATTCTGTAAAGCATGAGATAATCTATAGTGACAGAAAGCAGATCAGTGGTTACTTAAGGAAGTGAAGGGTTTAAGAATGGATGGCAGCAAGAGACCTATAAGAGGCAAGAGGAATGTTTGGGGAGTAATGGATATTTTCTCTCATATAATTCTCATCACAGTGTATCACATAGTCATCACACATATAATTGTGACCAAAGTATTAGAGTTTCAGCTTCAGCATCAGCCCTTCTAATGAATATTCAGGACTGATTTCCTTTAGGATTGACTGCTTTGACCTCCCTGCTGCCCAAGGGATCTCAAGTCTTCTCAGCACCACTGTTCAAAAGTATCAGTTCTTCAGTGCTCAGTCTTCTTTATAATCCAACTTTCCATTTCATTCGTGGAGTGGATACATGAATGAATGAGTGTTCAGACAATAAATTAATATGCCAAAGGATATACCAAGGTTTTAAAAATATAATCTATTCATAAAATTAAAAGAATTTAATTCATTCATTTACCTTCATGTGTTAAGGGTCACTTTGAATCCACATACTCTCAAAAAACTTTAATAATACACTGCTTTATCCCATCATTTTTAAACCCAAACATATATGTAAGAATAATAATAAAAAGAAATTACATGAAAATTTATCAGCTGGAGAGCTCTTTGATTTCCTGATATTTTTACAAGTTTCTTTGGACCAAGGAAAACAAAGTGAAGATCAAGCAACCCTAAGTCTCTGGCCTTGAGAACAAAAAGTGCCAACCATTGTCTCAGTAGAGAGCATAAATTTCACATAGCTGAATTTCCAAAATGATACTATTGCATTTTAACTATTAGCAACAAATATATTAATAAAAGTACAACAAAAATGAATTACTCCAACCCCAAATGCTTTCAGTTCACTTCAGTTGAGTCACTCAGTCATGCCTGACTCTTTGCGACCCCATGGACTGCAAAACAACAGGCTTCCATGTCAATCACCAACTCCTGGAGCTGGCTCAAACTCATGTCTGTCGAGATGGTGATGCCATCTCACAATGTCATCTGCTGTCGTCCCCTTATCCTCCTGCCCTCAATCTTTCCGAGCATCAAGGTCTTGTCCAGTGAGTCAGTTCTTCGCATCAGGTGGCCAAAGTATTGGAGCTTCAACTTCAGCACCAGGCCTTCCAATGAGTATTCAAGATTGACTCCCTTTAGGATTGACTGGTTTGATCTCCTTGCAGTCCAAGGGACTCTCAAGAGTCTTTTCCAACACCACAATTCAAAAGAATCAGTTCTTCAGCTCTCAGCTTCCTTTATGGTCCAACTCTCACATCCACACATGACTACTGGAAAAACCATAGCTTTGACTAGATGGACCTTTGTTGGCAAAGTAATGTCTCTGATTTTTAATATGGTGTCTAGGTTTGGTATAGCTTTTCTTCCATGGAATAAGCAACTTTTAATTTCATGGCTGCAGTCACCATCCACAGTGATTTTGGAGCCCCCAAAATAAAGTCTTTCACTGTTTCCATTGTTTCCCCATCTCTTTGCCATGAAGTGGTGGGACCAGATTCCATAATCTTAGATTTTTTAATGTTGAGTTTTAAGCCAGATTTTTTACTCTCCTCTTTCACTTTCATCAAGAGGCTCTTTAGTTCCTCTTCCTTTCTGCTATAAGGGAGGTGTCATCTGCAAATCTGAGTTTATTGATATTTCTCCTGGTGATCTTGATTTCAGCTTTTGCTTCATCCAGTCTGGCATTTTACGCTATGTATTCTTCATTTGGAGATCCAACCAGTCCATTCTAAAGGAGATCAATCCTGGATGTTCATTGGAGGGACTGATGCTAAAGCTGAAACTCCAATACTTTGGCCACCTCATGAGACGAGTTGACTCACTGGAAAAGACTCTGATGCTGGGAAAGGTTGGGGGCGGGAGGAGAAGGGGACGACGGAGAATGAGATGGCTGGATGGCATCACCGACTCTGTGGACATGAGTTTGAGTGTACTCCGGGAGTTGGTGATGGACAGGGAGGCCTGGCGTGCTGTGATTCATGGGGTCGCGGAGAGTCGGACACGACTGAGCGACTGAACTGAACTGAACTGAACTGATTCTTCATTTAAGGTAAATAAGCAGGGTGACAATATACAACCTTGATGTACTCTCTCCCAATTTGGATCAGTCCATGGTTCCATGTCCAGTTCTAACTGTGCTTCTTGATCTACATATAGATTTCTCACGAGGCAGGTAATGTGGTCTGGTAGCCCCATCTCTTGAAGAATTTTCCACAGTTTGTTTTGATCCTCACAGTCAAAGGCTTTAGAGTAGTTAATGAAGCAGAAGTAGATGTTTTTCTGGAATTCTCGCTTTTTCGATGATTCAACAGATGTCAGCAATTTGATCTTCTTCCTCTACCTTTTCTAAGTCCAGCTTCAACACCTGATGTTCTCAGTTCATGTACCATTGATTTTTATGTTGGAAAATTTTGAGCATTACTTTACTAACGTGTGTGATGTGTGCAATTGTGTGGTAGTTTGAACATTCTTTGGCTTTGCCTTTCTTTGGGATTGAAATAAAAACTGACATTTTCAGTCCTGTGCCAATGCTGAATTTTGCTGGCATATTGAGTGTAGCACTTTCACAGTACTGAACTGAAGTGGAATTCCATAACCTCCCCTATCTTTGTTCATAGTGATGCTTCCTAAGGCCCACTTGTCTTCACATTCCAAGATGTCTGGCTCTAGGTGAGTGATCACACCGTCATGGCTATCTGGGTCATTAAGGTTTTCTTTTCTTTTAATTTCTTCTGTGTATTCTTACCACCTCTCCTTAATATCTTCTGCTTCTGTTCCATAGGATTTCTGTCCTTTATTGTGCCCAGCTTTGTATAACATATTACTTTGATATCTCTAATTTTTTTGAAGAGATATCTAGTTTTTCCCATTCTATTGTTTTCCCTTATTCCTTTTCATTGATCACTGAGGAAGACTTTCTTATCTCTCCTTGCTATTCTTTAGAACTCTGCATTTAGATGGCTATATCTTTCCTTTTCTCCTTTGCCTTTTGCAAATGCTCTGGATTAAAATAAAAATAATTTAAAAATCCATATGGGTTAAAGCTTTCTCATTTACCAGAACGCTGGGTTTTTTTTTTTGAGTAAAGATTTTACACATGAACATTTCCTGTAAGCTGCAGCTCTCTTCCTCCCTTGTCTTGTATTTCTGTGCATCCACTCAGCAGTGAAAATGATTAAATATCCAGGTATCATTCCATCTGATGGAAATGAAATCAGTGGAATAGAACATGTTCCAAGAATCATCTGCCTATTTATCCAGCCAAGAGTTTATGTGTTACCTGTCATTGGCTTGCCACTTCAGCAGAGTTCTGGGATGGATTTAATAAGGGAAACACAGGCTCTCAGAAGTAGAAAGGGACACAAAATTTCTTCCAGTGAGTTCACTGACATGCATGAGAGCCAGATTACAACTTTCTCAGGTCCCTGAAACCCTCTAGAGATTCCTTGAGATGTCTGGAATAAGAAGCCATGGAATGGGTGAATTTAACTCAGATGACCATTATATCTACTACTGTGGGCAGGAATCCCTTAGAAGAAATGGAGTAGCCATCATGGTCAACAAAAGAGTCTGAAATGCAGTACTTGGATGCAATCGTAAAAATGACAGAATTATTTCTGTTCGTTTCCAAGGCAAACCATTCAATATTAAAGTAATTTAAGTCTATGCCCCAACCAGTAATGCTGAAGAAGCCGAAGTTGAACGGTTCTTTGAAGACCTACAAGATCTTTTAGAACTAACACCCAAAAAAGATGTCCTTTTCATTATAGGGGACTGGAATGCAAAAGTAGGAAGTCAAGAAACACCTGGAGTAACAGGCAAATTTGGCCTTGGAGCACGGAATGAAGCAGGGCAAAAGCTAATAGAGTTTTGCCAAGAGAACGCACTGGTCATAGCAAACACCCTCTTCCAACAACACAAGAGAAGACTCTAGAAGTCTCCACACATGGACATCACCAGATGGTCAACACCGAGATCAGATTGATTATATTCTTTGCAGCCAAAGATGGAGAAGCTGTATACAGTTAGCAAAAACAAGGCGAGGAGCTGACTGTGGCTCAGATCATGAACTCCTTATTGCCAAATTCAGACTTAAATTGAAGAAAGTAGGGAAAACCACTAGACCATTCAGATATGACCTCAATCAAATCCCTTATGATTATACAGTGGAAGTGAGAAATAGATTTAAGGGACTAGATCTGATTGATAGAGTGCCTGATGAACTCTGGACGGAGGTTCGTGACATTGTATAGAGACAGGGACCAAGACCATCACCATGGAAAAGAAATGCAAAAGAGAGAAATGGCTGTCTGAGGAGACCTTAAAAATAGCTGTGAAAAGAAGAGAGGCGAAAAGCAAAGGAGAAAAGGAAAGATATAAGCATCTGAATTCAGAGTTCCAAAGAATAGCAAGAAGAGATAAGAAAGCCTTCCTCAGCAATGAATGCAAAGAAATAGAGGAAAACAACAGAAAAGGAAAAACAAGATATCTCTTCAAGAAAATTAGAGATATCAAGGGAACATTTGATGCAAAGACGGGCTCGATAAAGGACAGAAATGGTATGGACCTAACAGAAGCAGAAGATATTAAGAAGAGGTGGCAAGAATACACAGAAGAACTGTACAAAAAAGAGCTTCATGACGAAGATAATCAGGATGGCATGATCACTCACCTGGAGCCAGACATCTTGGAATGTGAAGTCAAGTGGGCCTTAGAAAGCATCACTATGAACAAAGCAGGCATATAGAAGGTCAATTGGTTTCAAATAGGAAAAGGAGTACGTCAAGGTTGTATATTGTCACCCTACTTATTTAACTTCTATGCAGAGTAAATCATGAGGAATGCTGGGCTGGAAGAAGCACAAGCTGGAATCAAGGTTGCTGGGAGAAATATCAATAACCTCAGATATGCAGATGACACCACCCTTATGGCAGAAAGTGAAGAGGAACTCAAAAGCCTGTGATGAAAGTGAAAGAGGAGAGTGAAAAGTTTGGCTTGAAGCTCAACATTCAGAAAACGAAGATCATGGCATCTGGTCCCATCACTTCATGGGAAATAGATGGAGAAACTGTGGAAACAGTGTCAGACTGTACTTTTTTGGGCTCCAAAATCACTGTGGATGCTGATTGCAGCCATGAAATTAAAAGACGCTTAATCCTTGGAAGGAAAGTTATGACCAACCTAGATAGCATATTAAAAAGCAGAGACATTACTTTGCCAACAGAGGTCCGTCTAGTCAAGGCTATGGTTTTTCCCGTGGTCATGTATGGATGTGAGAGTTGGACTGTGAAGAAAGCTCATCGTCGAAGAATTGATGCGTTTGAACTGTGGTGCTGGAGAAGACTCTTGAGAGTCCCTTGGACTGCAAAGAGATCCAACCAGTCCATTCTAGAGGAGATCAATCCTGGGTGTTCATTGGAAGGATTGATGCTAAAGCTGAAACTCCAATACTTTGGCCACCTCTTGCAAAGAGTTGACTCACTGGAAAAGACTCTGATGCTCGGAGGGACTGGGGGTGGGAGGAGATGGGGATGACAGAGAATGAGATGACTGGATGGCATCACCGACTCAATGGACATGAGTTTGAGTGAACTCCAGGAGTTGGTGATGGACAGGGAGGCCTGGAGTGCTGTGATTCATGGGGTCGCAAAGAGATGGACACGACTGAGTGACTGAAATTAACTGGAAAATATTTGAGGCAAGCAGGACTATTGCATGAACATTCCCTTGTCTGAAGAATCTTGTTCAAAATATTTGACATGGGAATGCTTCACTTACACAATTTCATATCAACTATTACGGAATCCTCTAATGTACACTATTTTTCTTTACTACCTTTCTTTCTATTTTCCCTGGTCTGACTAATCATCTTTTCTCTTTAGCTACACCATAGTATCTAAATTATTGACCCGATGATCCACAAACTCCCCAATTTCAACCTTTGTATACAGTACTTCACATCGCACTCCTAGTTCTTCAACTGGTGTAGTTGGTTCATCTTATCTATATGTCAACCTCTGAGTGATCGATTATCAGTGATGGCTTTATCATCATTGATAACAGACCTCTGACCAAGACTTCAGCCATCCTAATTCCTTCTCTCTCCCCTGTCTTCAGTTCAGTTCAGTTCACTTCAGTCGTTCAGTCATGTCCAACTTTTTGCGACCCCATGAATCACAGCACGCCAGGCCTCCCTGTCATCACCAGCTCCCGGAGTTCACTCAAACCCACCTCCATCGAGTCACTGATGCCATCCAGCCATCTCATTCTCTGTCATCACCTACTCCTCCTGCCCCCAATCCTTCCCAGCATCAGAGTCTTTTCCAGTGAGTCAACTCATCACATGAGGTGGCCAAAGTATTGGAGTTTCAGCTTTAGGATCAGTCCTTCCAATGTACACCCAGGATTGATCTCTTTTCGAATGGACTGGTTGGATCTCCTTGCAGTCCAAGGGACTCTCAAGAGTCTGCTCCAGCACCACAGTTCAAAATCATAAATTCTTCGGCGATCAGCTTTCTTCACAGTCCAAGTCTCACATCCATACATGACCACTGGAAAAACCATAGCCTTAACTAGACAGAACGTTTTTGGCAAAGTAATATCTCTGCTTTTAATACGCTATCTAGGTTGGTCATAACTTTCCTTCCAAGGAGTAAGCGTCTTTTAATTGCATGGCTGCAATTAGCATCCGCAGTGATTTTGGAGCTCAAAAAAATAAAGTCTGACACTGTTTCCCCATCTATTTCCCAAGAAGTGATGGGACCAGATGCCATGATCTTCGTTTTCTGAATGTTGAGCTTCAAGACAACCTTTTCACTCTCCTCTTTCACTTTCATCAAGAGACTTTTTAGTTCCTCTTCACTTTCTGCCATAAGGGTGGTGTCATCTGCATATCTGAGGTTTTGGATATTTCTCCCAGCGATCTTGATTCCAGCTTGTGCTTCTTCCAGCCCAGCATTACTCCTGATGTACCCTGCATATAAGTTAAATAAGTAGGGTGACAATATACAACCTTGACGTACTCCTTTTCCTATTTGGAACCTGTCTATTTTTCAATGTCCAGTTCTATCTGTTGCTTCCTGACCTGCATACAGGTTTCTCAAGAGGCAAGTCATGAGGTCTGGTATTCCCAACTCTTTCAGAATTTTCCACAGTTTATTGTGATCCACACAAAAGCTTTGGCATAGTCAATGAAGCAGAAATAGATGTCTTTCTGGAACTCTCTTGCTTTATCCATGATCCAGCAGATGTTGGTAATTTGATCTCTGGTGCCTCTGCTTTTTCTAAAACCAGCATGGACATCTGGAAGTTCACAGTTCACATATTGCTGAAGCCTGGTTTGGAGAATTTTGAACATGACTTTGAGCACTTCACGTGAGATGAATGCAATTGTGCGGTATTTTGAGCATTCGTTGGCATTGCCTTTCTTTGGGATTGAGATGAAAACTGACCTCTTTCAGTCCTGTGGCCACTGCTGAGTTTTCCAATTTTCTGGCATATTGAGGTCAGCACTATCACAGTATCATCTTTCAGGATTTGAAATAACTGAGCTGGAATTCCATCACCTCCACTAGCTTTGTTCATACTGTTGCTTTCTAAGACCCACTTGACTTCACATTCCAAGATGTCTAGCTCTAGGTCAGTGATCACAACATCATGATTAGCTTGGTCGTGAAGATCTTTTTTGTACAGTTCTTTTGTGTATTCTTGCCACCTCTTCTTGATATCTTCTGCTTCTGTTCAGTTTAGTACAGTCGCTTAGTCATGTCCGACTCTTTGAGACCCCATGAATCACAGCACGCAAGGCCTTCCTGTCCATCACCAACTCCCGAAGTTCACTCAAACTCATGTCCATCGAGTCGGTGATGCCATCCAGCCATCTCATTCTCTGTCGTTCCCTTCTCCTCCTGCCCCCAATCCTTCCCAGCATCAGAGTCTTTTCCAGTGAGTCAACTCGTCGCATGAGGTGGCCAAAGTATTGGAGTTTCAGTTTTAGCATCAGTCCTTCCAATGAACACCCAGGATTGATCTCCTTTCGAATGGACTGGTTGGATCTCCTTGCAGTCCAAGGGACTCTCAAGAGTCTTCTCCAGCACCACAGTTCAAAAGCATCAATTCTTCGGTGATCAGCTTTCTTCACAGTCCAACTCTCACATCCATACATGACTACTGGATAAACCATAGCCTTGACTAGACGGACCTTGGTTGGCAAAGTAATGTCTCTGATTTTTAATTTACTATCTAGGTTGGTCATAACTTTCCGTCCAAGGATTAAGCGTCTTTTAATTTCATGGCTCCAATCAGCATCCACAGTGATTTTGGAGCCCAAAAAAATAAAGTCTGACACTGTTTCCACTGTTTCACTATCTATTTCCCATGAAGTGATGGGACCAGATCCCATGATCTTTCTTTTCTGAATATTGAGCTTCAAGCCAACCCTTTCACTCTCCTCTTTCACTTTCATCACAGGCTTTTGAGTTCCTCTTCACTTTCTGCCATAAGGGTGGTTTCATCTGCATATCTGAGGTTATTGCTATTTCTCCCAGTAATCTTGATTCCAGCTTGTGCTTCTTCCAGCCCAGCATTCCTCTTGATGTACTCTGCATATAAGTTAAATAAGCAGGGTGACAATATACAGCCTTGACATACTCCTTTTCCTATTTGGGACCAGTCTGTTGTTCCATGCCCAGTTCCAACTGTTGCTTCCTGACCTGCATACAGGTTTCTCAAGAGGCAGGTCAGGTGGTCCGATATTCCCATCTCTCAGTATTTTCCACAATTTATTGTGATCCACACAGTCTGCTTCTGTTAGGTCCATACCATTTCTGTCCTTTATTGAGCCCATCTTTGCATGAAATGTTCCCTTGGAATCTCTAATTTTCTTGAAGAGATCTCTTGTCTTTCCTATTCTGTTGTTTTCCTCTATTTCTTTGCATTGATCACTGAGGAAGGCTTTCTTATCTCTCCTTGCTATTCTTTGGAACTCTGCATTCAGATGCTTATATCTTTCCTTATCTCCTTTGCTTTTTGCTTCTCTTCTTTTCACAGCTATTTGTAATGCCTCCTCAGACAGCCATTTTGATTTTTTGCATTTCTTTTCCATGGGGATGGTCTTGGTCCTTGTCTCTGGTACAATTTCACGATCCTCTGTCCATAGTTCATCAGGCACTCTATCTATCAGATCTAGTCCCTTAAATCTCCCCT
This sequence comes from Moschus berezovskii, assembly GCF_049115385.1. Classification (NCBI taxonomy): domain Eukaryota; kingdom Metazoa; phylum Chordata; class Mammalia; order Artiodactyla; family Moschidae; genus Moschus; species Moschus berezovskii. The sequence continues at coordinate 119,999,245 of NC_142463.1, forward strand.
GTCTTCAGTTCTGTTCAGTTCAGTTCAGCTCAGTCACTCAGTCGTGTCCGACTCTTTGCAACCCCATGAATCACAGCATCCCAGTCCTCCCTGTCCGTTACCAATTTCCCTGATTTCACTCAAGCTGATGTCCATAGAGTCGGTGAAGATCTTTACTCTTTAGGAAATAAATTTTAATAGATAATGCTTACTTTTGTGATAGAACAAATTAGTATGACTTATTGAGTTATTTTTTTTCCAGAGAAGCATAGATACAACTCAATGTGCAATAAGCAAATTATCAATAGAGAAATGGCAAAGAGGCTATAAAAAGAAAAATGCAATTAAAGGAGCATATGATTATTTTGTGGTGTGATATAGGCACATTTTATTAATTAAAACACATAACCACACATACAATTAAAATCCCGAATAACTTCTGAGAAATTTCTACTGATTAAGAGTGTGGGCAGATTGAGTGGGATAAAATCCTAGTCCTCTTCTTACAGATGTTTGGTCTTAGACAATGTAACATTCCTTTCCAGCCTCAGGTTCCTCCTTGTAAAATGAGAATAATAATACCGTTTTCCTAGGGCTGTAGTGAAAAATAGTTAAGATAATCCAAAAATCATACTTAATATACTGCCTAGGACATATTTCTCCTTCCTTGGTAGCTCAGAAGGTAAAGAAACTGTCTGCAATGCAGGAGACCTCAGTTCGATCCCTGGGTCAGGAAGATCCAAACTGGAGAAGGGAATGGCTACCCACTCCAGTATTCTCATCTGGAGAATTCCATAGACAGAGAGGCCTGGTGGACTACAGTCCATGGAGTCCCAGGGAGTCAGACATGACTGAATGACTAAGCACACAGGACACAGTTGTTACCTTCTAAACGATTATGACTAAAAACTTCTAAGAAAACTACTAGTTATCATACTTATTAAAATTACTTTAATCCTATTTATCATTGCATATTACCTATATTTACCATCATTATTATATTGTAGGCAATGTGTAAGTAATCCTCAATTATTTTTTCCCCAGGCCTAAAATTCAAACTTCTCTGACTTTTCCTCATAATCTTACATATGTCTTACTAAGATTTTCTTTGGCGAGGGACTTCCCTGGTTGTCCAGTGGCTAAGACTTCATGCTCCTAATGCAGGGGGCCTGGGTTCAGTCCCTGGTCAAGGAAGTAGATCCACATGGTGCAACTAAGGGTTCGCAAACCACAGCTAAAGATGTTTCATGACAAAACTAAGACTCAGACCAGCCAAATAAATGAATATTTTTTAAAATGTCACTACTCTAATTAAAAAAAAAATTAAATAGAAAATTGTAAAGACCCATCACAAGCGTGGAAATTCAAACTGTAATCAAAAATCTTGCAACAAACCAAATCCCAGAACCAGATGGCTTCACAGGTGAATTCTGCTGAAAATTCAGAGAAGAGCTAGCACTTATTCTACTCAAAATCTTTCAGAAAATTGCAAAAGAAGGTAAACTCCCAAACTCATTCTATGAGGCTACAATTGCCCTTTACCAAAATCAAAGATGATGCACAAAAAGAAAATTACAGGCCAATATCACTGATGAACATAATTCAACAAAATCCTAGCAAATAGAATCCAATAGTACATGAAAAAGATCACACATCATGACCAAGTGGGTTTTATCCCAGGGATGCAAGTATTCATCTGCATTCGCAAAGCAAACAATGTGATATACCATGTTAACAAATTGAAAGATAAAATATATATTAGCTCAATGGATATAGAGAAAACCTTCAACAAAATTGAATACCCATTTATGATAAAAACTATACAGGAAAGCAGGCATAGAAGGAACATACTTCAACATGATAAAAGCCATATACAACAAACACTGTTGCTGCTGCTAAGTCACTTCAGTCGTATCTGATTCTATGCTACCCCATAGATGGCAGCCCACCAAGCTCCCCTTTCCTGGGATTCTCCAGGCAAGAACACTGGAGTGGGTTGCCATTTCCTTCTCCAATATGTGAAAGTGAAAAGTGAAAGTGAAGTCGCTCAGTCGTATCCAACTCTTCACGACCCCATGGACTGCAGCCCACCAGGCTCTACCGTCCATGGGTTTTTATAGGCAAGAGTACTGGAGTGAGGTGCCATTGCCTTCTCCACAGCAAACACACATCAAACATTATCCTCAATGGCAAAAAAAGAAAGAAAGCATTTCCTCTAAAATCAGGAACAAGACAAGGTTGCCCACTCTCACCACTACTATTCAACATAGTTTTATAAGTCCTAACCACAGCAATCAGAGAAGAAAAAGAAATGAAAAGACTCCAGATTGGAAAAGAAGTAAAACTCTCACTGTTTGCACATGACATGATACTCTACACAGAAAACCCTAAAGACACCACCAGAAAATTAGGAGAGCTAGTCGATGAATATAGCAAAATTTTAGGATATAAAATTAATACACAGAAATCCCTTTCATTCCCTTACAGTAACAATGAGAAAACAGAAAGATAAATTAAGGAAACAATCCCATTCTCCATTACAATGAAAAGAATAAAATACTTAGAATAAATTTACTGAAATAAATAAAAGATCTATATATTGAAAACTATAAAACACTAATGAAAGAAATCAAAGATGACACAAATATGGAGAAATATATCATGTTCATGGATTGAAGAATCAATAGTGAAAAAGAGTATACTACCCAAAGCAATCTATAGATTCAATGCAATCCTTATTAAGCTACCAATGGCATTTTTAACAGAACTAGAACAAATAATTTCACAGTTTGTATGGAAACACAAAAAAACCTCGAATAGCCAAAGCAGTCTTGAGAAAGAAGAATGGAGCTGGAGGAATCAACCTGCCTGACTTCAGACTCTATTACGAAGCTACAGTCATTAAGACAGTATGGCACTGGCACAAAGACAGACATATAGATCAATGGAACAAAATAGAAAGCCCAGAGATAAATCCATGCACCTATGTACACCTTATCTTTGAAAAAGAAGGCAAGAATATGCAATGGAGAAAAGACAATCTCTTTAACAAATGGTGCTGGGAAAACTGGTCAACCACTTGTTAAAGAATGAAACTAGAATACTTTCTAACACCATACACAAAAATAAACTCAAAATGGATTAAAGATCTAAATGTAAGACCAGAAACTATAAAACTCTTAGAGGAAAACACAGGCAGAACACTCAAAGACATAAATCAAAGCAAGACCCTCTATGGTCCACCTTCCAGAGTAATAGAAATAAAAAGAAAAATAAACAAATGGGACCTAATTAAACTTGAAAGCTTTTGTAGAGCAAAGGAAACTATAAGCAAGGTGTAAAGGCAGCCTTCAGAATGGGAGAAAATAATAGGAAATGAAACAACTGTCAAAGAATTAATCTCAAAAATATACAAGCAGCTCATGCAACTCAATACCAGAAAAATAAATGACCTAATCAAAAAACGGGCCAAAGACCTAAACAGACATTTTTCCAAAGAAGAATACAGATGGCTAAAAAACACATGATAAAATGCTCAACATCACTCATTATCAGAGAGAGGCAAGGCAAAACCACAATGAGGTACCATCTCATGCTGGTCAGAATGGCTGCCATCGAAAAGTCTACAAACAATAAATGCTGGAGAGGGTTTGGAGAAAAGGGAACCCTCCTACACTGTTGGTGGGAAAGAAAATTAGTACAGGCACTATGAAGAACAGTGTGGAGTTTCCTTAAAAACCTGGAAATAGAACTGCCATATGACCCAGCAATCCCACTGCTGGGCATACACACTGAGGAAACCAGAATTGAAAGAGCCACGTGTACCCCAATGTTCATTGCCACACTTTTTACAATAACTGGGACATGGAAGCAACCTAGTTGTCCACCAGTAGACGAATGGATAAGGAAGTTGTGGTACATACACACAATGGAATGTTACTCAGATATGGAAAACAAAACGGATTTGAGTCAGTTCTAATGAGGTGGATGAAACTGGAGCCTATTATACAAAATAAAGTAAGCCAGAAAGAAAAACACCAGTACAGTATATCAATGCACAATGATCCTATATGCAAGACAACACTAGAAACACAGATGTAAAGAACAGATATTTGAACTCTGTGGGGAAGGTAAGGGTGGGATGATTTGAGAGAATATCACTGAAACATGTATATTGCCATAAGTAAAATAGATGGTCAGTACAAGTTCAATGCATGAAGCAGGGCACATAAAGCCGGTGCTCTGGGAAAACCCAGAGGGATGGTGTGGGGAGGGAAGTGGGAGAGGGTTTCAGGATGGGGGGGACACATGTATACCCATGGCTGATTCATATCAATATATGGCAAAAACCATCACAATATTGAAAGGCAATTAGCCTCCAATTAAAATAAAGAAATTAACTTTAAAGAAAAAATAAAATGTCAGCTACTGCTGTTGCTGCTGCTAAGTCACTTCAGTCGTGTCCTTCTCTGTGCGACCCCATAGATTGCAACCGACCAGGTTTCCCCGTCCCTGGGATTCTCCAGGCAAGAACACTGGAGTGGGTTGCCATTTCTTTCTCCAATGTGTGAAAGTGAAAAGTGGTGAAGTCACTCAGTCGTGTCCGACTAGTAGCGACTCCATGGACTGCAGCCCACCAGGCTCCTCTGTCCATGCGATTTTCTAGGCAAGAGTACTGGAGTGGCTTGCACTCTAACTTAAACAAAAATTTTCCTTGGATAAATAGTAATTACATGATATGACAAAAGTGTTAGCTAACACTGTGGCAGTAATCATGTTGTAATATATAAATATATCAAATCAACTTGTCATTTACCTTAAACTTAAACAATATTATATGCTAATTATATCTCAACAAAGCAGGGGAAAGTAAACAGGAAAAATGGAGGTATTGACATTTGGATAACTAATAGTGAGAGAGAAGTTCTGAGTATGGTACCCTAAGTTTTGTGAGGATTACAAAGCATTAACTATGCATAAAGTCAAGCTTTTTTGTTAAAAAGCTGTAAATTAACTTATTTAGTCCTCTGGCCTCTGCACTTACAGTCAAAGAGAGACAAAAGTGATATGCATCTCAGGGAGACACAAATTGACCTCATATTGAAAATATATTAAACTGTATGATATATTTCTTTAGCTAGGTGGTGAATAAAGAGATATTAATTATGTAGTTATTTGCACTTTAATGTTTGCCTATGCCAAAGCCTTTGACTGTGTGGATCACAATAAACTGTGGAAAATTCTGAAAGAGATGGGAATACCAGACCACCTGACCTGTCTTTTGAGAAACCTGTATGCAGGTCAGGAAATAACAGTCAGAAGTGGACATGGAACAACAGACTGGTTCCAAATAGGAAAACGGGTATGTCAAGGTTGTATATTGTTACCCTGCTTATTTAACTTCTATGCAGAGTACATCATGAGGAACGCTGGGCTGGAAGAGGCACAAGCTGGAATCAAGATTGCCAGGAGGAATATCAATAACCTCAGATATGCAGATGACACCATCCTTATGGCAGAAAGTGAAGAGGAACTAAAAAGCCTCTTGATGAAAGCGAAAGAGGAGAGTGAAAAGGCTGGCTTAAGCGCAACACTCAGAAAACAAAGATCATGGCATCTGGTCCCATTACTTCATGGGAAATAGATGGGCAAACAGTGGAAATAGATGGGGAAACAGTGGAAAGAGTGTCAGACTTTATTTTGGGGGGCTCCAAAATCACTGCGGATGGTGATTGTAGCCATGAAATTAAAAGACGCTTACTCCTTGGAAGGAAAGTTATGACCAACCTAGATAGTATATTAAAAAGCAGAGACATTACTTTGCCAACCAAGGTCCGCCTAGTCAAGGCTATGGTTTATCCAGTGGTCATGTATGGATGTGAGAGTTGGACTGTGAAGAAAGCTGAGCGCCGAAGAATTGATGCTTTTGAACTGTGGTGTTGGAGAAGACTCTTGAGAGTTCCTTGTACTGCAAGGAGATTCAATCAGTCCATTCGAAAAGAGATCAGTCCTGGGTGTTCATTGGAAGGACTGATGCTAAAGCTGAAACTCCAATACTTTGGCCACCTCATGCGATGAGTTGACTCACTGGAAAAGACTCTGATGCTGGGAGGGTTTGGGGGCGGGAGGAGAAGGGGACGACAGAAGATGAGATGGCTGGATGGCATCACCGACTCGATGGACATGAGTTTGAGTGAACTCCGGGAGTTGGTGATGGACAGGAAGGCCTTACGTGCCGTGATTCATGGGGTCTCAAAGAGTTGGACACGACTGAGCGACCAAACTGAACTGAACTGAAACATTTTATATACAAGAAAAGTAAGTATTCTGAAATGGAGAGACAGACTTGAGAACAGGTCGATAAATTTATAATTTTTGCTTTTACAGACCCTAAAACTATGCTTAATTTATTTTACACTAAAATTTAATGATTTGTTATTAAAACTTGAGAGAGTTTTATACTTTCTTTAACAGAATGAGGTGTTTTTCGTGTTTATTTATAATGTGGTGTGTTCTGAGGGCTTTCAGATATATCTCTTCTTAGACATATATATGTAATGTTTGTGTTTTTATCTTTCCGTAAGTATATTCCCTCTTATTAAATATTCTATAATTCTTATCATGTTACAGCTTTCCTACTTGTACTGAATTTTAATACTCATTTTACTAACAATTGTGGTATCATTTGCTCTCCTCATGAACATGGTCATTCAAATGATTGATTGAACCATTAAATGGAGAACTAAGTATGATGGAAAGTCAATTGTTATCGTAACTCCTGGATATCAACTGTTTTATATTCACTTGCTAAATCTACCCTTCTCAATATTTACATATGTTCTGTTATAGCTACCCAGGTAAAGGATACATATGAGTGAGTAAAAGTGTTAGTTACTTAGTCGTGTCCAACTCTTTGAGACCCTATGGACTGTAGCCTGCCAAGTTCCTCTGTCCATGGAATTCTCCAGATAAGAATATAGGAGTGGGTAGGAACTTCTCAACCCAGGGATTGAACCTGATCTTCTGCATTGCAGGCAGATACTGAGCCATTGGGAAGCCCCAATGGATGCATATATATCATCTATAATAGAATTAAAAGCTTAATGACATAACAGATTAGATCCATGATTTTTCCTTTATCTATAAAACCAGTTATCAGTTGACAGTAGAATTTAAGTAATCTGGAAAAACTACTTTTTAAAAAGTCAAGCTGTTCTCTAAGTAACTCATAATACTCTCACTTAATATCCTCATTTTTTGATGAAGAAAGTGTGGCCCCAAGTACCAGATATTTGAAGGACCTAAACTATCGCAATTCTGAGTGTCCTCTTTAAGAAAAAGAATATTACGACTACAAAATTAGTCATGCAAGTCAATATTAATTTAGGATGAGAAAAATCACAACAAAATAAAAACTTCAAAAAAGCTAATAGATTCCACAAGTATGAAATCTCAAAAAATTCATTAGAACATTGTCTGACATACCTACAATTGTCAGTCCTTAAGTCTTGTCCTACTCTTTGCAACCCCATAAATTGCAGCACATCAGGCTTCCCTGTCCTTCACTGTCTCCCAGAGTTTGCTGAAACTCATGTCCATTGAGTCAGTGATGCCATCCACCCATCTCATCCTCTGTCGCCCTCTTCTCCTCCCTCCTTCAATCTTCCCCAGCATCACGGTCTTTTCCAATGAGTCAGCTCTTCACTATAGGCGGCCAAAGGATTGGAGTTTCCGCTTCAGCGTCGGTCCTTCCAATGAACACCCAGGACTGATCTCCTTTAGGATGGACTGGTTGGATCTCCTTGCAGTCCAAGGGACTCTCAAGAGTCTTCTTCAACACCATAGTTTGAAAGAATCAATTTTTCGATGCTCAGGCTTCTTTACAGAACAATTCTCACTTGAATACTGGGTAAACCATAGCTTTGACAATATGGACTTTTGATGGAAAAGTGATGTCTCTGCTTTTTAATATACTGTCTAAGTTTGTCATAGCTATTCCAATTTCATGGCTGCAGTCACCATCCAGAGTGATTTTGGAGCCCAAGATAAAGAAATCTGACACTGTTTCCATATTTTCCCTATCTATTTGCCATGAAGTTATAGGACCGGATGCCATGATCTTAGTTTCTTGAAAGCTGAGTTTTAAGTCAATTTTCTCACTTCGACAATACTTTTCCCTGTATTTGTTCTGTCTGCATACTGTTTTCCATAAAAACAGTCATTTTATTTTTTATTGATAACTTAAGGAAATTTCTTTGTATTCTCAACTCATTTTTTTGTAATGTCATGCAAGTGTTGGGGATTATTGTCAACTTTGGGGAAATTGCTATCAAGTTTATTTCATACATACATACACATAGTGGTGAACCATATAGAAATATCCCACATATCCAAACTCTGTATATCCTGTGAGCTGGGTCCTAACATTCCTGCAGGCACTACAATGCAATGTGTCATCAGGGAAAATACAAGAGAGGAAATGTACTACAGAGGGGCAGAGTGATAAAGGGAAAATTGGAACAGAAAGAGATCGTTGTCTTAAATTAAGTGTGCTTCAAATAGTTTACTTTGCAAGTTTTTACCAAATGTTAGACCCCGTGAAAACAATTCTAAAGGTGCTTTCATGTCTTCATGGGAAATCTACCTCTGCTTATCCTCACCTGCATTTTAGGAAACTGAAGATGGGAAGAGAAAGCAACTTGTCCGTATTCACATAGCTTGTAAATTGCTAGCTGAGCTTAGAATTTAAGGTTGACTGATTCCAAAGATAATACTCTAAAACAGCAAGCTATGTTTCTAATAAGAGAGAAAAAGAGTTAATATATCCTTAACATACGAAAAAGCTATTTTGAATTAGTATGAGATCATCATATCCCAATGAAAACATGAACAATTTACCAAAGAATAAATAAAGGATTGATTATAATTAAAAATGGTGCTCAGCTTTAACATAAATATATATTTACTTGAATTTGAAAATAATTTTTCAGTGATAATAAAGAGCACTGATGAACTAAGATAGGCACATAGATTGAGCCTAATAATATAAATTTGTGCAAGCTTCAGGAAATTACTTTGTCAACTTGGTAGTGTGTACTAATATCTTTAAACATGCTCATCACATCATGAAGTCATTTCACTTCCAAGACAAAAAATCTGAAATAAATACAAAGTTTTATACAGAAAGACATTGCACTATTTTATAAATAAGGGCGAAAGAAACAATATAAAAGGGACAGTTAGGTGAATTATGGGACTATCCTATAGAAAATGAAATACAGGGTGTGCTATAACATTATAATTATGATATTTCCATAATACACAGAGATACTCATGGACTACCAAGTGAAAAAAGATCTTTTTTTTTTATTGGAGGCTAATTATTTTACAATATTATATTGGTTGGTTTTGCCATACTTTGACATGAATCTGCCCCGGGTGTACATGAGTTCCCCATCCCAAACCCCCCTCCCACCTCCCTCCTCCCCTTAACCTCCCTCTGGGTCATCCCCGCATACCATCCCCGAGCATCCTGTAATATGCATCGACACTGAACTGGTGATTCATTTCACATATGATAATATACATATTTCAATGCCATTCTCCAAAACCATCGCACCCTCACCCTCTCCCACAGAGTCCCAAAGACTGTTTTATACATCTGTGTCTCTTTTGTTGTCTCGTATACAGGGTTATCATTTGAATCTTTCTAAATTCCATATATATGCGTTAGTATATTGTATTGGTGTTTTTCTTTCTGGCTTACTTCACTCTGTATAATAGGCTCTAGTTTCATCCACCTCATTAGAACTGATTCAAATGCATTCTTTTTAATGGCTGAGTAATACTCCATTGTGTATATGTACCAAAGCTTTCTTATCCATTCGTCTGCAGATGGACATCTAGGTTGCTTCCATATCCTGGCTATTATAAACAGTGCTGGGTTGAACATTGGAATACATGTGTCTCTTTCAATTCTGATTTCCTCGGTGTGTATGCCCAGGAGTGCGATTGCTGGATCATATGGCAGTTCTATGTCCAGTTTTTTGAGGAATCTCCACACTGTTCTCCATAGTGGCAGTACTACTTTGCATTCCCACCAACAGTGTAAGAGGGTTCCCTTCTCTCCACACCCTCTCCAGCATTTATTGCATGTAGATTTTGGAAAGCAGCCATTCTGACTGGTGTGAAATGGTATCTCATTGTGGTTTTGATTTGCATTTCTCTGATTTTGAGGGATGTTGAGGATTTTTTTATGTGTTTGTTAGCCATTTTTATGTCTTCTTTGGAGAAATGTCTGTTTACTTCTTTGGCCCATTTTTTGATTGAGTCATTTATTTTTCTGGAATTGAGCTGCAGGAGATGCTTGTATATTCATATGCTATTATTTTCTCCCATTCTGCAGGCTGTCTTTTCACCTTGCTTAGAGTTTCCTTTGCTATGCAGAAGCTTTTGATTTTAATTAGGTCCCATTTGTTTATTTTTGCTTTCATTTCCAATATTCTGGGAGGTGGGTCTTGGAGGATCCTGCTGGGATTTATGTCTGAGAGTGTTTTGCCTACGTTCTCCTCTAGGAGTTTTATAGAATCCGGTCCTACATTTAGCTCTCTAATCCATTTGCAGTTTATTTTGGTGTATGGTGTTAGGAAGTGTTCTAGTTTCATTCTTTTACAAGTAGCTGACCAGTTTTCCCAGCACCACTTGTTAAAGAGACTGTCTTTTCTCCATTGTATATTCTTGCGTCCTTTGTCAAAGATAAGGTGTCCATAGGTGCGTGGATTTATCTCTGGGCTTTCTATTTTGTTCCATTGATCTATATTTCTGTCTTTATGCCAGTACCATACTGTCTTGATGACTGTGGCTTTGTAGCAGAGCCTGAAGTCAGGCACGTTAATTCCCCCAGTTCCATTCTTCTTCCTCAAGATTGCTTTGGCTATTCGAGGTTTTTTGTATTTCCATACAAATTATGAGATTATTTGTTCTAGTTCTGTGAAAAATATCATTGGTAGCTTGATAGGGATTGCATTGAATGTATAAATTACTTTGGGTAATATACTCATTTTTACCATATTTATTCTTCCAATCCACGAACACGGTATATTTCTCCATCTATTAGTGTACTCTTTGATTACTTTCACCAGTAATCAAAGTAGATATATTCAGTTCAGTTCAGTTCAGTCACTTAGTCGTGTCCAACTCTCCGCGACCCCATGAATCACAGCACGGCAGGCCTCCCTGTCCATCACCCACTCCCGGAGTTCACTCAAACTCATGTCCACACAGTCGGTGATTCCATCCAGCCATCTCATTCTCGGTCTTCCCCTTCTCCTCCTGCCCCCAAACTTTCCCAGCATCAGAGTCTTTTCCAGTGAGTCAACTTGTCACATGAGGTGGCCAAAGTATTGCAGTTTCAGCTTTAGCATCAGTCCTTCCAATGAACACCCAAGATCAATCTCCCTTAGAATGGACTGGTTAGATCTCCTTGCGGTACAAGGGACTCTCAAGAGTCTTCTCTAACACCACAGTTCAAAAGCATCAATTCTTCGGCACTCAGCTTTCTTCACAGTCCAACTCTCACATCCATACATGACCACTGGAAAAACCATAGCCTTGACTAGATGGACTTTTGTTGGCAAAGTAATGTCTCTGCTTTTTAATATATTATCAAGGTTGGTCATAACTTTCCTTCCAAGGAGTAAGCGTCTTTTAATTTCATGGCTACAATCACCATCCGCAGTGATTTTAGAGTCCCCAAAAATAAAGTCTGACACTGTTTCCACTGTTTTTCCATCTATTTCCCATGAAGTGATGGGACCAGATGCCATGATCTTTGTTTTCTGAGTGTTGAGCTTCAAGCCAACCTTTTCACTCTCCTCTTTCACTTTCATCAAGAGGCTTTTGAGTTCCTCTTCACTTTCTGCCATAAGGGTAGTGTCATCAGCATATCTGAGATTATTGATATTTCTCCAGTAATCTTGATTCCAGCTTGTGCTTCTTCCAGCCCAGCGTTCCTCATGATGTACTCTGCATATAAATTAAATAAGTAAGGTGACAATATACAGCCTTGATGCACTCTTTTTCCTATTTGGAACCAGTCTGTTGTTCCATGTCCAGTTCTGACTGTTGCTTCCTGACCTGCATACAGGTTTCTCAAGAGGCAGGTCAGGTGGTCTGGGATTCCCATCTCTTTCAGAATTTTCCACAGTTTATTGTGATCCACACAGTCAAAGGCTTTGGCATAGTCAATGAAGCAGAAATAGATGCTCTTCTGGAACTCTCTTGCTTTCTCCATGATCCAGCGGATGTTGGCAATTTGATCTCTGGTGCCTCTGCCTTTTCTAAAACCTGCTTGAACATCTGGGAGTTCACGGTTCACGTATTGCTGAAGCCTGGCTTGGAAAATTTTGAGCATGTCTTTACTAGCGTGTGAGATGATTGCAATTGTGTGGTAGTTTGAGCATTCTTTGACATTGCCTTTCTTTGGGATTGGAATGAAGACTGACCTCTTCCAGTCCTGTGGCCACTGCTGAGTTTTCCAAATTTGCTGGCATATTGAGTGCAGCACTTTCACAGCATCATCTTTCAAGATTTGAAATAGCTCAACTTTAATTCCATCAGCACCACTAGCTTTGTTCGTAGTGATGCTTTCTAAGGCCCACTTGACTTCACATTCCAAGATGTCTGGCTCTAGGTCAGTGATCACGTTATCGTGACTATCTTGGTCCTGAAGATCTTTTTTGTACAGTTCTTCTGTGTATTCTTGCCACCTCTTATTAATATCTTCTGCTTCTGTTAGGTCCATACAATTTCTGTCCTTTATCGAGCCCATCTTTGCATGAAATGTTCCCTTGAAATCTCTGCTTTTCTTGAAGAGATCTCTTGTTTTTCCTTTTCTGTTGTTTTCCTCTATTTCTTTGCATTGATCACTGAGGAAAGCTTTCTTATCTCTCCTTGCTATTCTTTGGAACTCTGCATTCAGATGCTTATATCTTTCCTTTTCTCCTTTGCTTTTCGCTTCTCTTCTTTTCACAGCTATTTGTAAGGCCTCCTCAGACACCCAGCGAAGAGGCGAGAGACGCTGGCCCCGGCGGCACAGCCGCGAGAGACACCGGACCCGGCGCAACAGACCAGTCAAAGAGGCGCTGCCGAGAGGAGCTACCCGACGCCTAAGATCAGGGCCAGCGGCCGAAAGGAGCTACCCCACGTCCAACAGGCTGTGGCTGCGCGGGCGCAGAGGTCCGAGAGGAGCTACTCCACATTCAAGGTCAGGATGGGCGGCCTTAAGGAGATACCCCATGTCCAAGGTAAGGTACAGTGGCTGCTCTTTGCTGGAACAGCTGTGAAGAGATTCTCCACGACCAAGGTAAGAGAAACCCAAATAAGATGGTAGGTATTGCGAGGGGGCATCAGAGGGCAGACACACTGAAATCATAATCACAGCAAACTAGTTGATCTGATCACATGGACCACAGCTGAATGCAGTCCACTGGAGAAGGGAATGGCAAACCACTTCAGTATACTTACCTTGAGAACCCCATGAACAGTAGCAAAGGGCAAAATGATAGGCTACTGAATGAGGAATTCACCAGGTCGGTAGGTGCCCAGTATGCTACTGGAGATCAGTGGAGAAGCAACTCTAGAAGGAATAAAGGGATGGAGCAAAAGCAAAACTAATACCCAGTTGTGGACGTGACTGATGATAGAAGCAAGGGCTGGTGCTGTAAAGAGCAATATTGCATAGGAACCTGGAATATTAGGTCGATGAATCAAGGCAAATTGGAAGTGGTCAAGCAGGAGATGGCAAGAGTGAACATAGATATTCTAGGAATCAGTGAATTAAAATGGACTGGAATGGGTGAATTTAACTCAGATGACCATTATATCTACTACTGTGGGTAGGAATCCCTTAGAAGAAATGGAGTAGCCATCATGGTCAACAAAAGAATCCAAAATGCAGTACTTGGATGCAATTCAAAAACCACAGAATGATTTCTGTTCGTTTCCAAGGCAAACGATTCAATATTACAGTCATTCAGGCCTATGCCCCAACCAGTAACGCTGAAGAAGCTGAAGTTGAATGGTTCTATGAAGACCTACAAGACCTTTTAGAACTAACACCCAAAAAAGATGTCCTTTTCACTATAGGGGACTGGAATGCAAAAGTAGGAAGTCAAGAAACACCTGGAGTAACAGGCAAATTTGGCCTTGGAGCACGGAATGAAGCAGGGCAAAGGCTAATAGAGTTTTGCCAAGAGAACGCACTGGTCATAGCAAACACCCTCTTCCAACAACACAAGAGAAGACTCTAGAAGACTCCACACATGGACATCACCAGATGGTCAACACCGAAATCAGATTGATTATATTCTTTGCAGCCAAAGATGGAGAAGCTTTATAAAGTTAGCAAAAACAAGAGCAGGAGCTGACTGTGGCTCAGATCATGAACTCCTTATTGCCAAAATCAGACTTAAATTGAAGAAAGTAGGGAAAACAACTAGACCATTCAGATATGACCTAAATCAAATCCCTTATGATTAACAGTGGAAGTGAGGAATAGATTTAAGGGACTAGATCTGATAGATAAAATGCCTGATGAAATCTGGACAGATGTTCGTGACATTGTAAATGAGACAGGGACCAAGACCATCCCCATGGAAAAGGGAGATATATTCCTAAGTATTTAATTCTTTTCGTTGCAACAGTGAATGGAATAGATTCCTTAATTTCTCTTTCTATTTTCTCATTATTAGTGTATAGGAATGCAAGGGATTTTTGTGTATTGATTTTATATCCTGCAACTTTACTGTATTCACTGATTAGCTCTAGTAGTTTTCTGGTAGAGTCTTTAGGGTTTTCTGCGTAGAGGATCATGTCATCAGCGAACAGGGAAAGTTTTACTTCTTCTTTTCCAATTTGTATTCCTTTTATGTCTTTTTCTGCTCTGATTGCTGTAGCCAAAACTTCCAGAACTATGTTGAATAGTAGTGGTGAGAGTGGGCACCCTTGTCTTGTTCCTGACTTTAGGGGAAATGCTTTCAGTTTTTCACCATTGAGGATAATGTTTGCTGTGGGTTTGTCATATATAGCTTTTATTATGTTGAGGTATGTCCCTTCTATTCCCACTTTCTTGAGGGATTTTATCATATATGGATGTTGAAATTTGTCCAAGACTTTCTCTGCATCTATTGAGGTAATCATATGATTTTTATTTTTCACTTGTTAATGTGGTGTATTATGTTGATTGATTTGCAAATATTGAAGAATCCTTGCATTCCTGGGATAAAGCCCAGTTGGTCATAATGTATGATCTTCTTAATGTGTTGTTGGATTTTGATTGGTAGAATTTTGTTAAGGATTTTTGCATCTATGTCCATCAGTGATATTGGCCTGTAGTTTTCTTTTTTTGTGGGGTCTTTCCCAGGTTTTGGGATTAGGGTGATGGTGGCCTCATAGAATGAGTTTGGAAATTTCCCTTCCTCAGCAATTTTCTGGAAGAGTTTGAGTAGAATAGGTGTTAGCTCTTCTCTAAATTTTTGGTAGAATTCAGCTGTGAAGCCGTCTGGACCTGGGCTTTTGTTTGCTGGAAGATTTCTGATTACAGCCTCTAGTTCCGTGCTTGTGATGGGTCTGTTCGGATTTTTCTATTTCTTCCTGGTTCAGTTTTGGAAAGTTGTACTTTTCTAGGAATTTGTCCATTTCTTCCAGGTTATTCATTTTATTGCCATATAGTTGCTGATAGTATTCTCTAATAATCTTTTGTATTTCTGTGTTGTCAGTTGTGATCTCTCCATTTTCATTTCTAATTTTATTGATTTGGTTCTTCTCCCTTTGTTTCTTGATAAGTCTGGCTAGTGGTTTGTCAATTTTATTTACCTTCTCAAAGAACCAGCTTTTGGCTTTATTGATTTTCGCTATGGTCTCTTTTGTTTCTTTTGCATTTATCTCTGCCCTAATTTTTACGATTTCTTTCCTTCTACTAACCCTGGGGTTCTTCATTTCTTCCTTTTCTAATTTCTTTAGATGTAGAGGTAGGTTATTTAGTAGACTTTTTTCTTGTTTCTTGAGGTGTGCCTGTATTGCTATGAACTTCCCCCTTAGCACTGCTTTTACAGTGTCCCAGAATTTTCGGTTGTTGTGTTTTCATTTTCATTCATTTCTATGCATATTTGGTTTCTCTTTTGATTTCTTCCATGATTTGTTCATTATTCAGCAGCGTGTTGTTCAGTCTCCATATGTTGGCATTTTGAATAGTTTTTCTCCCGTAATTGAGATCTAATCTTACTGCATTGTGGTCAGAAAGATGCTTGGAATGATTCCAATTTTTTTGAAATTACCAAGGCTAGATTTATGGCCCAGGATCTGATCTATCCTGGAAAAGGTTCCGTGTGTGCTTGAGAAAAAGGTGAAATTCCTTGTTTTCGGGTGAAATGTCCTATAGATATCTATTAGGTCTAACTGGTCAATTGTATCATTTAAAGTTTGTGTTTCCTTGTTAATTTTCTGTTTATTTGATCTATCCATAGATGTAAGTGGGGTATTAAAATCTCTCCCTATTATTGCATTGTTGTTAATTTCCCCTTTCATACTTGTCTACGTATTCCGGTGCTCCTATGTTGAGTGCATAAATATTTATAATTGTTATATCTTCTTCTTGGATTGATCCTTTGATCATTATGTAGTTTCCTTCTTTGTCTCTTTTCACAGCCTTTGTTTTAAAGTCTATTTTATCTGATATGAGTATTACTACTCCTCCTTTCTTTTGGTCTCTATTTTCATGGAATACTTTTTCCAGCCCTTCACTTTCAGTCTGTATGTGTCCCTCATTCTGAGGTGGGTCTCTTTTAGACAACATATATGGGGTTCTTATTTTTTTTTTATCCATTCATCCAGGCTTTGTCTTTTGGTTGGGGCATTCAACTCATTTACATTTAAGGTGATTATTGATAAGTATGATCCCGTTGCCATTTTCTTTATTGTTTTGGGTTCGAGTTTATACACCCTTTCTGTGTTTCCTGTCTAGAGAAGATCCTTTAGTATTTGTTGGAGAGCTGGTTTGGTGATGCTGAATTCTCTCAGCTTTTGCTTGTCTGTAAGCTTTTGATTTCTCCTTCATATTTGAATGAGATCCTTGCTGGGTACAGTAATCTGAGCTGTAGGTTATTTTCTTTCATCACTTTAAGTATGTCTTGCCATTCCCTCCTGGCCTGAAGAGTTTCTGCTGAAAGATCAGCTGTTATCCTTATGGGAATCCCCTTGTGTGTTATTTGCTGCTTTTCCCTTGCTACTTTTAATATTTGTTCTTTGCGTTTGATCTTTGTTAATTTGATTAATATGTGCCTTGGAGTATTTCGCCTTGGGTTTATCCAGTTGGGGACTCTCTGGGTTTCTTGGACTTGGGTGATTATTTCTTTCCCCATTTTAGGGAAGTTTTCAACTGTTATCTTCTCAAGTATTCTCTCATGGTCTTTCTTTTTATCTTCTTCTTCTGGTACTCCTATGATTCGAATGTTGGAGCGTTTAACATTGTCCCAGAGGTCTCTAATATTGTCCTTATTTCTTTTAATTTGTTTTTCTTTTTTCCTCTCTGTTTCATTTATTTCTACAATTCTATCTTCTAGCTCGCTTATCCTGTGTTCTGCCTCTGTTATTCTACTGTTTATTCCCTCCAGAGTGTTTCTGATCTCATCTATTGCATTATTCATCGTATATTGACTCTTTTCTATTTCCTCTAAGTCCTTATTAAACCTTTCTTCCATCTTCTCAGTCCTTTTCTCCAGGTTATTTATCTGTAACTCCATTTTGCTTTCAAGATTTTGAATCATTTTCACCATCAAAATTCAAAATTCTTTATCAGGTAGATTCCCTATATCTTCCTCTTTTGTTTGTGTTGGTGGGCATTTATCTTGTTCCTTTATTTGCTGGGTATTTGTCTGCCTCTTCATCTTTCTTATATTGCTCTGCTTGGGGTGGCCTTTCCCTCTTCTGGCAGTTTGTGGAGTTCTCTTTATTATGTAGCTTCCTCGCTGTGTGTGGGGTTGGACGGGTGGCTTGTCAAGGTTCCCTGGTTATGGAAGCTTGTGTCGGTGTTCTGGTGGGTGGAGCTGGATTTCTTCTCTCTGGAGTGCAATGAAGTGTCCAGTAATGAGTTATGAGATGTCAGTGGGTTTGGGGTGACTTTAGGCAGCCTGTATATGAAGCTCAGGGCTATTTTCCTGTGTTGCTGGAGAATTTGCGTGGTATGTCTTGCTCTGGAACTTGTTGACCCTTGGGTGGTGCTTGGTTTTAGTGTAGGTATGAAGGCGTTTGATGAGCTCCTGTCAATTAATGTTCCCTGGTGTCAGGAGTTTTCTGGTGTTCTCAGGATTCGGGCTTAAGCCTCTTGCCTCTGGTTTTTGGTCTTATTCTTGGAGTACTCTCTAGACTTCTATATCTGTCATTTACAAGAGGGCTTCCTCTGTTTTAGCTTCTGTTTTCTGGTCTTTTCAGTGTCTAATTTCCGCCCTGATACTAGGGGGAGGGTGGAAACTTTTTAAGGCTCTGTTGTTCAGTCCTGTTCTGGGAAGGGAGGAACGCTGCAGACAAATATCTCTGGCATCTGTGGGGAGTGTTCACAGCATCTCGGCTACACTGGGTTTGCCCCCCCCACACAGTGCGTGTGTTGTCCCAGTCTACACTGTACAGGCTCTAGGTTGCTCTGCCGGGAACTGTCCAAGGTCGGCGCTAGGTTGTATGCACTTCCCAGGTCTGAGCAGCTCAAGTTCAGTTTCTCGGGTACTCCACAAAAGCTCAGACTTGGTTGGGCCTGCGTTTTGTGCCTTCCCCGGTCCGAGCAGCTAAGGTTACCAGGTGTTTAGCGAACACGGTCGCTGTGACTTATCGCCTCCCTCGTCCCTGCTGCTTGGTTTTCTGGGTGTACAACTGACGCACCTTCTCAGGCGGATATCGACTGGCCCGAGCCCAAGAAGTCTTGATTAGCAACAAGCCTGCCTGCAGTTTGTATCGGATGCCTTTCTGGGGCCGTGGTTGCCCCCTCTGGCTCTGGCTGACCTCCCTACCTGTCTTGGCAGGGGAGGGGGATGGACTGACCGCAGCTGGCTCGCTCTGCTCAGCCCTTTGTTCTGTGAGAGGGGTTGGTGGAGTCTTAGGTTAGAGCTTTCTGCCTTTTCGTGGGGAAGCTATCCCAGTCTGCTTTGCTATCCCCAGTTCTCTCAGATTGTTCTCACAGCATTCAAGCCCAGTCCTCTCTCTAAGCAGCTCAGCTGGCTCCTCCCTGCCCAGCCCCTGCTTGCTAATGGTGTATGCAGGCGTCTGCACTGCTTCTCCGCTGGGAGTTACCATTTGGCGGGTAATCTGTGGGTTTTAATTATTTCTTTCTTTTTCCTCCCAGTTATGTGGCCCTCTGAGGTTTCAAGGCTCGCCACAGACTGGTCAGTGAGAGTGTTTCCTGGTGTTTGGAAACTTCTCTCTTTTTAAAGCCTCCTTTCCCGGGACAGAGCTCTGTCCTTACCTCTTTTGTCTCTCTTTTTATCTTTTATGTTTTTTCCTACCTCCTTTCGAAGACAATGGGTTGCTTTTCTGGGTGCCTGATGTCCTCTGCCAGCATTCAGAAGTTGTTTTGTGGACTTTACTCCACGTTCAAATGTTCTTTTGATGAATTTGTGGGGGAGAGAGTGGTCTCGCCGTCCTATTCCTCCGCCATCTTGTTCCTCTCCTCCAAAATATCTTTTATGTATAATACACAATACAGTCTCAACCATATAAAAGAAAAAATACACACACATAGAGAGACATTAAGCAGAGATATACAACTACTTATACAGATATATATGGACTTCCCAGGTAGTCTAGTGGTAAAGAACCTGCCTGCCAATGCAGGTTAGATGCAAGAAACATGGATTCGATCCCTGGGTAAGGAAGGTCCCCTGGAGGATGGCACAGCAACCCACTCCAGTATTCTTGCTTGGAGAATTCCCTGGACAGAGGAGCCTGGCAAGCTGAAGTCATTAGCATCGCACAGAGTCGGACACAACTGAAGCAGTTTAGCACACTTATAGATTGCCTGGAGAATGCCAGGGACGGGGGAGCCTGGTGGGCTGCAGTCTATGGGGTCGCACAGAGTCAGACACAACTGAAGAGAGTTAGCAGCAGCAGCAGCAGCAGCAGCAACTGCCTTACAGTCTGCACAGCTGTGGTTGTCTTGTCTGGTGGTCTCCCAGAGGTGGCTGTGTTTCATTGTAAGGCTGTGTTAGAAAAGTCCCTGGGCTCTTATCTGAGGAAAGGCACTATATGAATGCAAAATAGTTTATTTTATTCATGCTGTCATATAAATAGAGATCTACTTTATGTGAGCAGTTTTTCAAGGAAACTGGCTATTCTTAGTATCAGGGTCCTCATTCTCAGGGCCTCCATAATCTATTGGGCAAAATTATTTTCCACTCCAAGACAACAGATGCCTTCTCAGGTACAGAACAGTCATTAGAAATGTCACCTTGAACCAGTAATCATCCACATAGAGGACTAGATGGTTACCTAGATGTCTCAGGCAGGAGCTGAGTCTTGCTGTGTCTGAAGCCATAAATGTCTGGTTTCAAGGACCAAGTGAGACCACTCTTTGCTCTTGGTCTCAGTAGTGACCTCTTTCTCAGCATCTCAGGACCTGGTGAAGAGGGCAGGCTCTGCAGTCAGCTTGATGTAGGTTTAAATCCTCATTGTGCTGTTGAGAGTTCTGTCTTTGAGTCCTATTTTTCATTTGTAAAATGAATCCATCCAACAATTAGGGGTAGCATAGGATGATTAAATGAAGCATGTGGAAAAGTCAGTGAACACAGTGCCAGGTACATAGTAGTTCAATGCATGTTATCTATAAGAGTCAGTGTTTCTACCTCCCTCATTCAGCACCAACTTAAGAAATGTGTTTAGAACACTATACTACAGGCAGGGACTAGAGGGTGCCTGGACAATAGGAGCTATGGGGCCTGTATCTGCCTTTTAAAGAATTTAAAAGCTCTAAACATAGAAAGCTTAGAACCAGAAGTGACCTCGGGAACTTATCTGTCCCACTCCCTTCATTTTTCAAATAAGGAAAGTTATTAAAACAAGCTAGTATGGCTTCCCCGTTTTGTCTGACATGCTCTGTGCCTCAAAATGAATCAAATACACTTGACACATTAATTTAGTTCAGAGACCCTTTGAGTTATAGGCCCCTCTTTTCTGTTTTTCTTCCTTCGCCTTTTGCTCTGGAAAACTACTCCTTTTCTTGAACTGTTTAGTAGAAGTATACCTTTAGTTTTGTCTAAAACTAGTTTTTAAAAGTTTGAAACCCTTAAGATGAATGTGTAAAAGAATGAAGCTTTTCCCCTTGCAAAAACATGGATGGACTTGGAGGATACTATGTTAAATGAAATGTCAGACAAATACTGTACAATGTACAAATGCTTATGAAATTCTGTTCTATTCAATAGTTTCATTTTTTTTTTTAATTTCACATAGAGGTGACATGAGAGAAAGACAAACACTATACAATGTCACCGCTATGTGAAATCTAAAAAATTAAGCAAACTAGTGAATATAAAAAAAAAATAAATAGATTCACAGATATAGAAAGCAAACGATGAGGAGAAAGTAGAAGGGAAAGGCAAAATGGGGTAGGGAATTAAGAGGTACAAACTACTATGTATAAAATAGATAAGCTACAGGGATACATTGTACAACATAGAGAATATAATCAATATTTTATAGCAACTATAAATGAAGTATAAATTTTAAAATTGTGAATCACTATGTTGGACACTGCTGTGCTTAGTCCCTCAGTTGTGTCCAACTCTGCGATACCAGGCTGCTCTGTCCATGTGGATTCTCCAGGCAAGAATATTGGAGTGGGTTGTCCTGCCCTCCTCCAGGGGATCTTCCCAACCCAGGTCTCCCTCATTTCAGGCAGATTCTTTACCAACTGAGGTAACAGGGAAGCCCCTCATGTCTGTGTCTCCATTGCTGGCCTGCAAATAGTTTCATCAGTACCATCATTCTAGATTTCATACACTTGTTAATATACAAAATTTACCTTTCTCTTTCTGACTTACTTCGGAGGGAGAGGGTAGGACAAATTGAAAGAGTGGCATGGAAACACATATATTACCATATATAAAATAGACAGCCAGTGGGAATCTCTGTGTGACACAGGAAGCTCAACCCAGTGCTTTGTGACAACCTAGAGGGGTGGAATGGCATGGGAGATGGGAGGGAGGCTCAGGAGGGAGGGGACATGTGTATGCCTGTGGCTGATTCTTGTTGATGTATGGCAGAAACCAGCACAATATTGTAGAGCAAATATCTTAGAATAAAAAAATTAACAAAATAATAATATCACCTAACGGAGTGTAGAACATTCTTTGGTCTAGGTGTTTCTAATAGTAACCTCTTCTCTCTAGCCCAGAAATCTTAATTTTTCTGTGCCATGTACTCCTTTGGCAGTCTGAGAAAGCCTGTAAATCCATCCTTAGAATAAAGCTTTTAAATACAAAAGCAAAATGGGTAAATTTCAGAAGAAACTTGTTTTTGAGACAGTTATCCAATTAAGGGAAAAATTGTCCTATAAGATCATATGTTTTTATTAACATATTCAATAACAAGGTCTAGTGTGGGTCTAATAGCCAGCATAATCTCAAAGTAATGATGAGCACAAACATGATTTGCAGACAGCTGCAACAACTGAAATGTGGTATAAAGATATATGTGATTTCTATTGATGGTGTCCATAAATTCTGCTAATCCTAATGTGATTTCTTTCCTACATTCATAATAGAAGGAAGTGCTAAACTCTAGTTAGAAGTTAGTAAAAACGAAGATATAATAGTTAACCCATTTACATCCAGGGACTCTATGAATTCTATTAGAGAACTTCTTAGCCTCTGCAGCCTAGAGCTCCAGCTGTGATTTCTGACAGAGATCTGAGTAGACTTGGCCCAAGCTAACCATTCTGTCCTGCAGGACCTCTATATCTTCCTAAAGCAGAACTCAGATATACAGTTGCTCTTGGGGACCAACCATTTTTTTTTCATCATGTCTTGTTTCAAGAATATCTAAACAGGAAATTTTCAAAATTAGGCCAGGATAAAGCAAATGGATTTTTCCAATTAGGAAATGTTTTATATAGTACCATGTTCTCTTTTCTACTATCCAGTCTTCACCACAGATATTTTCTGATTCTATCTTTCTCTCTCCTCTATTTCAAGACTCAAAGCCTAGATGGAGTTTGAATGAAAATAACTCCTCTGGGAGACTTAGTAATATCTTTCACTACTTCGTGATGAGGAAGAGTTATATAAAGAGTACTCAATATGCCTTCCTTCTTGTATTTCTCCTCTTCTTTGTTTTCATATATTCTTAACAGAAAACACACTCTTCAACTGACCTAGAGTTAATTTCCCAAACCTTGTAGGCAACACGCACACAAACACACACTCAAACACATGCACACAAACACCCTTCTCCTCCCCTATATACAGCCATAGGTATACACATATATGTAGATACAAGCATAAACATAGATACAGATATATATTTCATATGTTTTATCCTTTTAAATTTAAATGTGATCTCAGAAATTTTTGCATAAAATATAATTTTATTGTAATAAAAGTTCCATGAGGGCAGGTGTTTTGTTCATTATTGCTTCCATAACAATTAGAATAGAGTCTGGCATTGCTTGAATATTTATTGAGTGAAAACATGTGTATGTTAGCTGATATTAAAAAAAAAAAGTAACAAAGCTTACTCGTGAGGACTTTTTGGTTTTATCTAAAATAAGAGAGAGAGGGAGCACGGGAAGATGGCAGAGGAACAGGACGGGGTGACCACTTTCTCCCCTACAAAATCAGCAAAAGAACATTTGAACTCTGAGTAAATCCCACAAAACAACTTCTGAATACCGGCAGAGAACATCAGGCACTAAGAAAAGCAGCCCATAGTCTTCGAAAGGAGGTAGGAAATAGTATAAAAGATAAAAAGAGAGACAAAAGAGGGAGGACGGAGCTCCGTCCTGGGAAGGGAGGCTTAAAAAAAAAAAAAAAAAAAAAGAGAAGTTTCCAAACACCTGGAAACACTGGCGAGTGGAACCTCAGAGGGACACATAACTGGGAAACAAAAGACATAAATAATTTAAACTCACAGACTAAGTGCCCAGAGGAAACTCTCAGTGGAGAAGTGGCACAGACGCCCCCACACCCCACTAGAAGGCAGGGGGTGGGCAGGGAGATGCAGGCAGTGGCGCTTAGAGGGAGAACCGGGCTTGAACGCCCCAGGGCAAGCTGAGGGCGCGAACTTAAAATAGCGAAGCAAACGCTGCAGCTAAAAGGCGAAAAGGCTGTGAAAATTTCCAACCCAAGACTCCACCAGCCCCACTCACAGAACAAAGCACTGAGCAAAGCAAGCCAGCAGAGGGCGGCCCATCCCCCAGCCCCCACTGACACAGGCAGGGAGGGCAGCCAGCGCCAGAAGGGGCAGTCGCCACCCCAGAGAGGCTTCCCATACCAGGCTGCAGGCAGGCTTCCTTGCTTACCAAGACTTCTTGGGTTCCGGTCAGTCGATATCTGCCTGAGAAAGTGCGCCAGTTGTACACCCAGAAAACTGAGCAGCAGGGACCTGGAAGGCGATAAGTCTCAGCTACGGCACTCGCCAAACATCTGGTCACCTGAGCTGCTCGGACCGGGGAAGGCACAAAACGCAGGCCCAGCCAAGTCTGTGCCTTTGTGGAGTACCCGAGGACCTGAAGCTGAGCCGCTCAGACCTGGGAAGTGCATGCAACCCAGCACTGGCCACGGACAGCTCCTGGCAGAGCAACCTAGAGCCTGAGCAGCATAAACAGGGAAAGCACACATGCCGTGAGCGGGAGCATTCCCAATGTAGCCGAGACAATGCGAGCACTCCCCACAGACGCCAGGGATACTTGTTAGCTGCATTCCTCCCTCCACACAGCAGGACTGAACAGGTGAGCCTGGAAAAAAAGAAAAAGTGTCCGTCACCGCATCCCGGTGTCAGGACGGGAATTAGACACTGAGGGGACCAGAAAACAGAAGAGCTTTTTCAACAGAAGGAACTGCCTTGGGAGTAACAGAGAGAGAAGCCTTGAGCCTACTGCAAGAATAAGACTGAAAACCAGAGGAAGAGGCTTAAGTCCAAATCCTGAGAACACCAGAGATCTCCTGTTCCAGAGAACATTAATTGATAGGTACTCATCAAATGCCTCCATACATACACTGAAACCAGGCACCACCCAAGGGTCAACAAGCTTCAGTGAAAGACATACTACTCAAACTATCCAGCAACACAGGAGAATAGCACTGAACTTCAATATACAGGCTGCCCAAAGCCACTCCAAACCCATTGACATCTCAAACTCATTACTGGACCCTTCATTGCACTCCAGAGAGAAGAAATCCAGCTCCACCCAACAGAACATCGACACAAGCTTCCCTAACCAGGGAACCTTGACAAGTCACCCATCCAACCCCACACACAATGAGGTAACTACATAATAAAGAGAACTCCACAAACTGCAAGAAGACGGAATGGCCACCCCGAACACAGCAATATAAGCAAGATGAAGAGGCAGAGAAATACCCAGCAAGTAAAGGAACAGGATAAATGCCAACCAACACAAACAAAAGAGGAAGATATAGGGAACCTACCCAATAAAGAATTTCAAATTTTAATTGTGAAAATGATTCAAAATCTGAAAAGCAAAATGGAGTTACGGATAAATAAATTGGAGAAAAGGATTGAGAAGATGCAAGAAATGTTTAATAAGGAATTAAAGAAAATAAAAAAGAGCCAATATATAACGAATAATGCAATAGATGAGATCAGAAACATTCTGGAGGGAACAAACAGTAGAATAACACAGGCAGAAGACAGGATAAGCGAGCTAGAAGATAGAATTGTAGAAATAAATGAAACAGAGAGAAAAAAAGAAAAAAGAATTAAAAGAAATGAGGACAATATTAGAGACATATAGGACAATATCAAAGGCCCCAAATTTCGAATCATAGGAGTCCCAGAAGAAGAAGACAAAAAGAAAGACCATGAGAGAAAACTTGAGGAGATACTAGTTGAAAATTTCCCTAAAATGGGGAAGGAAATAATCACCCAAGTCCAAGAAACTCAGAGAGCCCCAACAGGATAAACCCAAGGCGAAATACTCCAAGACACATATTAATCAAATTAACAAAGATCAAACACAAAGAACAAATATTAAAAGCAGCAAGGGAAAAACAACAAATAACACACAAGGGGATCCCCATAAGGATAACAGCTGGTCTTTCAGCAGAAACTCTTCAGGCCAGGAGGGAATGGCAAGACATACTTAAAGTGATGAAAGAAAGTAACCTAGAGCCCAGATTACTATACCCAGCAAGGATCTCATTCAAATATGAAGGAGAAATCAAAAGCTTTACAGACAAGCAAAAGCTGAGAGAATTCAGCATCACCAAACCAGCTCTCCAACAAATACTAAAGGATCTTCTCTAGACAGGAAACACAGACAGCGTGTATAAACTCGAACCCAAAACAATAAAAAAAAGGGCAACGGGATCATACGTATCAATAAACACCTTAAACGTAAATGGCTTGAATGTCCCAACCAAAAGACAAAGGCTGGATGAATGGATAAAAAAACAAGACCCCCATATATGTTGTATACAAGACACCCACCTTAAAATGAGTGACACATACAGACTGAAAGTGAATGGCTGGAAAAAGTATTCCATGCAAATAGAAACCAAAAGAAAGTAGGAGTAGCAATACTCATATCAGATAAATAGACTTTAAAACAAAGGCTGTGAAAAGAGACAAAGATGAACACTACATAATGATCAAAGGATCAATCCAAGAAGAAGATATAACAATTATAAATATTTATGCACTCAACATAGGAGCACCACAATATGTAAGACAATCACTAACAAGTATGAAAAGGGAAATTAACAATAACATAATAATAGTGGGAGACTTTAATACCCCACTCACACCTATGGATAGATCAACTAAACAGAAAATTAACAAGGAAACACAAACTTTAAATGATACAATTGACCAGTTAGACCTAATAGATATCTATAGGACATTTCACCCCAAAACAAGGAATTTCACCTTTTTCTCAAGCGCACACGGAACCTTTTCCAGGATAGATCACATCCTGGGCCATAAATCTAGCCTTGGTAATTTCAAAAAAATTGGAATCATTCCAAGCATCTTTTCTGACCACAATGCAGTAAGATTAGATCTCAATTAAGGAAGAAAAACTATTCAAAATGCCAACATATGGAGACTGAAGAACACGCTGCTGAATAATGAACAAATCATAGAAGAAATCAAAAGAGAAACCAAATATGCATAGAAATGAATGAAAATGAAAACACAACAACCGAAAATTCTGGGACACTGTAAAAGCAATGCTAAGGGGGAAGTTCATAGCAATACAGGCACACCTCAAGAAACAAGAAAAAAGTCTACTAAATAACCTAACTCTACATCTAAAGAAACTAGAAAAGGAAGAAATGAAGAACCCCAGGGTCAGTAGAAGGAAAGAAATCTTAAAAATTAGGGCGGAGATAAATGCAAAAGAAACAAGAGACCATAGCAAAAATCAACAAAGCCAAAAGCTGGTTCTTTGAGAGGTAAATAAAATTGACAAACCACTAGCCAGACTTATCAAGAAACAAAGGGAGAAGAACCAAATCAATAAAATTAGATATGAAAATGGGGAGATCACAACGGACAACACAGAAATACAAGAGATTATTAGAGAATACTATCAGCAATTATATGGCAATAGAATGAATAACTTGGAAGAAATGGACAAATTCCTAGAAAAGTACACCTTTCCAAAACTGAACCAGGAAGAAATAGAAAATCTGAACAGACTCATCACAAGCACGGAACTAGAGGCTGTAATCAGAAATCTTCCAGCAAACAAAACCCAGGTCCAGACGCTTTCACAGCTGAATTCTACCAAAACTTTAGAGAAGAGTTAACACCTATTCTACTCAAGCTCTTCCAGAAAATTGCTGAGTAAGTGAAACTTCCAAACTCATTCTACGAGGCCACCATCACCCTAATCCCAAAACCTGGGAAAGACCCCACAAAAAAAGAAAACTACAGGCCAATATCACTGATGAATATAGATGCAAAAATCCTTAACAAAATTCTAGCAATCAGAATCCAACAACATATTAAGAAGATCATACATCATGACCAAGTGGGCTTTATCCCAGGAATGCAAGGATTCTTCAATATTCGCAAATCAATCAACGTAATACACCACATTAACAAACTGAAAAATAAAAATCATATGATTATCTCAATAGATGCAGAGAAAGCCTTCGACAAAATACAACATCCATTTATGATAAAAACCCTCCAGAAAGTGGGAATAGAAGGGACATACCTCAACATAATAAAAGCTATACATGACAAACCCACAGCAAACATTATCCACAATGGTGAAAAACTGAAAGCATTTCCCCTAAAGTCAGGAACAAGACAAGGGTGCCCACTCTCACCACTACTATTCAACATAGTTCTGGAAGATTTGGCTACAGCAGTCAAAGCAGAAAAAGACATAAAAGGAATACAAATTGGAAAAGAAGAAGTAAAACTTTCACTATTCGCTGATGACATGATTCTCTGCACAGAAAACCCTAAAGACTCTACCAGAAAACTACTAGAGCTAATCAATGAATACAGTAACGTTGCAGGATATAAAATCAACACACGGAAATCCCTTGCATTCCTATACACTAATAATGAGAAATTAGAAAGAGAAATTAAGGAGTCTATTCCATTCACTGTTGCAACAAAATGAATTAAATGCTTAGGAATATATCTACCTAAGGAAACAAAAGACTTGTACATAGAAAATTATAAAACACTAGTAAAAGTTTTCAAAGAGGACACCAATAGATGGAGAAATATACCGTGTTCGTGGATTGGAAGAATAAATATGGTAAAAATGTGTATACTACCCAAAGTAATTTATATATATATGGATGTGAGAGTTGGACTGTGAAGAAAGCTGATCGCCGAAGAATTGATGCTTTTGAACTGTGGTGTTGGAGAAGACTCTTGAGAGTCCCTTGTACCGCAAGGAGATCTAACCAGTCCATTCTAAGGGAGATTGATCTTGGGTGTTCATTGGAAGGACTGATGCTAAAGCTGAAACTGCAATACTTTGGCCACCTCATGTGACAAGTTGACTCACTGGAAAAGACTCTGATGCTGGGAAAGTTTGGGGGCAGGAGGAGAAGGGGAAGACCGAGAATGAGATGGCTGGATGGAATCACCGACTGTGTGGACATGAGTTTGAGTGAACTCCGGGAGTGGGTGATGGACAGGGAGGCCTGCCGTGCTGTGATTCATGGGGTCGCGGAGAGTTGGACACGACTAAGTGACTGAACTGAACTGAACTGAGTATATCTACTTTGATTACTGGTGAAAGTAATCAAAGAGTACACTAATAGATGGAGAAATATACCGTGTTCGTGGATTGGAAGAATAAATATGGTAAAAATGAGTATACTACCCAAAGTAATTTATACATTCAATGCAATCCCTATCAAGCTACCAATGATATTTTTCACAGAACTAGAACAAATAATCTCATAATTTGTATGGAAATACAAAAAACCTCGAATAGCCAAAGCAATCTTGAGGAAGAAGAATGGAACTGGGGGAATTAACCTGCCGGACTTCAGGCTCTACTACAAAGCCACAGTCATCAAGACAGTATGGTACTGGCATAAAGACAGAAATATAGATCAATGGAACAAAATAGAAAGCCCAGAGATAAATCCACGCACCTATAGACACCTTATCTTTGACAAAGGACGCAAGAATATACAATGGAGAAAAGACAGTCTCTTTAACAAGTGGTGCTGGGAAAACTGGTCAGCTACTTGTAAAAGAATGAAACTAGAACACTTCCTAACACCATACACCAAAATAAACTGCAAATGGATTAGAGAGCTAAATGTAAGACCGGATTCTATAAAACTCCTAGAGGAGAACGTAGGCAAAACACTCTCAGACATAAATCACAGCAGGATCCTCTAAGACCCACCTCCCAGAATATTGGAAATAAAAGCAAAAATAAACAAATGGGACCTAATTAAAATCAAAAGCTTCTGCATAACAAAGGAAACTATAAGCAAGGTGAAAAGACAGCCTTCAGAATGGAAGAAAATAATAGCAAATGAAGCAACTGATAAAGGATTAATCTCCAAAATATACAAGCATCTCCTGCAGCTCAATTCCAGAAAAATAAATGACCCAATCAAAACATGGACCAAAGAACTAAACAGACATTTCTCCAAAGAAGACATAAAGATGGCTAACAAACACATGAAAAAATGCTCAACATCCCTCATAATCAGAGAAATGCAAATCAAAACCACAGTGAGATACCATTTCACACCAGTCAGAATGGCTGCTATCCAAAAGTCTCCATGCAATAAATGCTGGAGAAGGTGTGGAAAAAAGGGAACCCTCTTACACTGTTGGTGGGAATGCAAACTAGTACAGCCACTATGGAGAACAGTGTGGAGATTCCTCAAAAAACTGGACATAGAACTGCCATATGATCCAGCAATCGCAATCCTGGGCATACACACTGAGGAAACCAGAATTGAAAGAGACACATGTACTCCAATGTTCATTGCAGCACTGTTTATAATAGCCAGGACATGGAAGCAACCTAGATGTTCATCTGCAGATGAATGGATAAGAAAGCTTTGGTACATATACACAATGGAGTATTTTTCAGCCATCAAAGAGAATGCATTTGAATCAGTTCTAATGAGGTGGATGAAATTGGAGCCTATTATACAGAGTGAAGTAAGCCAGAAAGAAAAACATCAATACAGTATACTAACGCATATATATGGAATTTAGAAAGATGGTAACCTTAACCCTGTATACGAGACTGCAAAAGAGACATAGGTATATAGAACAGTCATTGGGACTCTGTGGGAGTGGGTGAAGGTGGGATGATTTGAGAGAATGTCATTGTAACATATATATTATCATATGTGAAATGAATCAGCAGTCCAGGTTCGACACATGATACAGGATGCTCAGTGCTGTTGCACGGGAATGACCAGGAGGGAGGATATGGGGAAGAGGGAGGTGGGAGGGGGGTTTAAGAAAGGGAACACATGTACTCCCAGGGTGGATTCGTGTCAATGTATGGCAAAACCAACCAATATATTAATGAAAGGTAATTTGCCTCCAATAAAAAAAAAAAAAGAAATTGCATAAAAATAAATAAATTGAAAAAATAAAGTAAGAGAGAAAGCTAAGTATACCAGAAGTAATTTTCATAAAATTACACACACGCTTAACAGCAATAGAACTGTTTTGTCCTAAAATAGCAAAAGGTTTCATTTTTAACTCAAAATAAAAGGTTCTGATTGTTAGTGATGATCTGGAAGACAAACAAAAGGTATAACTTGCAAAGTGTAACACTATCTATGCATACCAGAGCGGAGGAAATATGAGGCAGAGTGAATATTGTTACTGAACTCTAGAATTGCCAATAAGATGGCTGAATAGCCAAGGGTGATCAATGCATATATGTTCAATAGATAAATTATAAACTAACAACTCAACACTATGTAACTTCTTCCTCACTTCATCTTTCAACATTGAACAGACATGCTAGGCCTGTGCCAGTGGAGTAAAAGAAACCAAAAGATGACTATTTAGCTGAGAAGGGGTGGGGATTAAAGAGAAGAAGGAAGGATTAGTGACCATACAACTTCTAGTCAACCATAAAAAATGAATACTGGGAGCAGTAATTCATATTCTGAGGTAATGAAACAGGAAAAGGTGGACAGGAGGGAGAAGTCCATGAAGAGTTCATGTACATTGCCCAATAATAGCATCCAAAGCATAGGGTCCCTTAACCCACTAGATGATAATTAAGACACTACTTTGTATAATTCATTTCCTAAAACATGATTTCTCAAGCACACCTGAAAAATGCTGATGCAGCTCCCCTTTGGAACATTTCAAGTGATAAAGATCACGTCACTTTTTAAAACAGGAAGCTCAATTATTAACAAACATAATTATTAGAAGCTTTTTCTTTATAAGACTTAAAATTTACCACCTTATACTCTACTCAACACTGAGCATAAAGCCTGGTACATAGAAACCACTCAGTGATTTCTTTTGCTTTATTCTCTCTCTCTCTCTTTTTTTTTTTTTTTTGTTCCCCACATGGGAAGGGCCATGGTGGGAATATGCTCACTTCAGGATGATAGTCTATTTCTTATTTTTCCTGAAAATATAGGATAATTGGGAGTAGTCCCCCAGTGGACAGAAGGTCACCACTTCATGACCACAGTTGCATTGTTTATTCATATACATATATGGGATTATATACATATCTTCAATCTTTAAAAAATATAACTTGGTACTCAGAAGCAGGGAAAGGGTATATATGAAATCAGTGCAACTCTTCAAATATTAAAACCAGCTTCCTGGGCATCTCTTTCAAAACGTTGCCTTCTCCAAGTCAAAGTCCCCAAATCATGGTTTGCCTAACCTGCAGCCTTTACTACTGATGATCAGGTTCATCCACTTTCAGCCTTGTAAAGGGCAGTGCTTTAAGGCTAGACCCAGACGTTCAAGTGTGGCATGACTTGTTGGATTACAGGAAATCCATCCATCCTAATACTTTATTGGGACATGGATTTTTATTTACAAATGCAAATGAAAATTTTTTCCTAGTAACTAACACACACAGAGTTTTCAATTAAGTAAAAGCAATAAATTTCTCATTTAGCTTTCTCTTTTTTAGACAATTTAGTTTTTTATCCCAAATGCAGACTTTACCCCTGCTAAATTTTGTTTTGTTGGTTTCCATGCCTCAGCTCTACCTATCAAGAATTTTCATATTTTCATTCTTCTTCCTTTTTTTACCTTTAGTTCACATAACAAGACACCTGTCCACCTTGACTCTTGATTCCCTCCTCCTTCCAAAAGTATTGGAGCTATTTTCCTCAGTTATCCTTCCTTTCTGTATTCGAAAATTGATCTTTCCCACTTCTACATTGTTGTCACTGAAGTTAACTTCACCAATAACCACTTAATTTTCAAATTGAATAAATCTTTTGAACTCTTTATCTTATTTTATCCTTCATCAGTATTTCAGTTCAGTTCAGTTCAGACGCTCAGTCGTGTCCGACTCTCCGTGACCCCATGAATCACAGCACACCAGGCCTCCCTGTCCATCACCAACTCCCGGAGTTCACTCAAACTCATGTCCACAGAGTCGGTGATGCCATCCAGCCATCTCATTCTCTGTCGTCCCCTTTTCCTCCCGCCCCCAACCTTTCCTAGCATCAGAGTCTTTTCCAGTGAGTCAACTCGTCGCATGAGGTTGCCAAAGTATTGCAGTTTCAGCTTTAGCATCAGTCCTTCCAATGAACACCTAGGATTGATCTCCCTTAGAATGGACTGGTTGGATCTCCTTGCGGTACAAGGGACTCTCAAGAGTCTTCTCGAACACCACAGTTCAAAAGCATCAGTTCTTCAGCGATCAGCTTTCTTCACAGTCCAACTCTCGCATCCATGCATGACCACTGGAAAAACCATAGCCTTGACTAGACGGACCTTTGTTGGCAAAGTAATGTCTCTGCTTTTCAATATATTATCAAGGTTGGTCATAACTTTCCTTCCAAGGAGTAAGCGTCTTTTAATTTCATGGCTGAAATCACCATCTGCAGTGATTTTGGAGCCCAAAAAAATAAAGTCTGACACTGTTTCCACTGTTTTTCCATCTATTTCCCATGAAGTGATGGGACCAAATGCCATGATCTTTGTTTTCTGAATGTTGAGCTTCAAGCCAACCTTTTCACTCTCTTCTTTCACTTTCATCAAGAGGCTTTTGAGTTCCTCTTCACTTTCTGCCATAAGGGTAGTGTCATCTGCATATCTGAGGTTATTGATATTTCTCCCAGCAATCTTGATCATCCTTTATTTGTGGGAAAAAAAGGTCTTTTTTCCTAACTTTAATTACATTATTTTTATAGTTCTTCTTGGTATATTTACAGTAAGTCTCCTTTTAGAATAAAGTGTGTCTTTCTGTTTATGCGAGATTTATTTGTGTTCCTAGGGTGGAGGGATACACTTCTAATAGATTGTGAATATTCCTTGACAAGCCTAACTTTACATATATTATCATTTGGCTGTTATTGATGATGCTGTCTTTTCTTTCATTGACTGTTAGCATGCAAAAGAATTTTTTTCAAGTGTTAATTTGGTAATCTGCCACTTTTTGAACTCTCTTATAAATTCATTTATTTTCCTTATGTCTTTCACATATACGATCTTATCTCTATGTCATAATAATTTTATTTCCTTCAAGTTTTATACCTTTTATTTCTTTCTCTTGTCTTATTGGCAAGTGCATCTGGATTCTAAGACATTGCTTAATTATAGTAGCATGGCAGGCAAAGTTGGCTTGTGCTGCATGTGCTGTGTATGCACGCTCAGTCATATTTGGCTCTGGGAACCTGCCAAGCTCCTTTGTCCATGGGATTTTCCAGGCAAGAATATTGGAGTGGATACCCATTCCCTTCTCCAGAGAATCTTTCCAACTCAGGGAATAAACCCACGTCTCCTGTGTCTCCTACATTGCTAGGCAGATTCTTTACCACTGAGTCATCAATGACTAATTTTAAAGAAAATATGACTACCGTTATTTCATTAAAACTAATGCTAGATTTTAATTAAGGTATATAATTGTATGAATGAGAGAGATTAGAGAGAGACAAGGAAATGGAGAGAGTGCTTTTTTTAAAAATAATTGTCTTTTTTAAGATTTATTTGTTAATTGAAGGATAATTGCTTTAAAGGATTCTGTTGTTTTCTCTCAAACATCAACATGAATCAGCCATAGTTTAATGAAGTATTTCACCAACTACGTTTTTTGTTGTCTATGAGGATTGATCATATTTTCAATACCATGTTTTATTGTTAGATTTGCTAACATTGAAGGAACCGTATTCCCCTAGGATTAACCTGATTTAGTCAAGATTACTGTTTCAGACGTGTCTTTTTCATTTTAAACATAAAATTTTATTTTAAAGATAAATCATATCACTTTATTTTCCTTTACTATTAAACCCTAAACTAACTTATTTTTAATATTGTTTGAGTTTCCTGAGCCACACAGCAAATTCCCGTTGGCTATCTTTTTTACACATGGCAGTCTAAGTTTCCATGTTATTCTTTCCATACATCTCACCTTCTCCTCCCCTCTCCCCTTGTCCATAAGTCTATCCTCTATGTCTCTTTCTCCATTGTTGCCCTGTAAATAAATTTTTCAGTGCCATTTTTCTAAGTTCTGTATGTATGCATTAGAATATATTTATTGTTCTCCTTCTGACTTACTTCACTTTATATAATAGGTTCTAGGATCATCAACCTCATTGGAACTGACTCAAATGTGTTCCTTTTTCTGGATGAGTAATATTCCATTGTGTATATGTACAACAACTTCTTTATCCATTCACCTGTCGATGGACATCTAGGTTGCTCCATATTCTACCTATTGTAAATACTACAGCAATGAACAATGGGGTACATGTGTCACTTTCAGTTTTGGTTTGCTCAGGGTATATGCCTAGGAGTGGGAATGCTGGGTCATATGGTGGTTTTATTCCTAGTTTTTAAAGGATTCTCCATAACATCTTCCATAGTGGCTGTATCAATTTACATTCCCACCAACAGTGCAAGAGCATACCATTTTATCCACACCTTTTCCAGAATTTATTGTTTGTAGACTTTTTAAAAATTAATTCATTTATTTTAATTGGAGGCTATTACTTTACAAGATTGTAGTGGTTTATGCCATACATTGACATGAATCAGCCATGGGTGTACATGAGGTGGGAGAGGGGTTCAGGATGGGTAACACATGCTTGTATAATTTTTTATGATGGCCATTCTGACAAGTGTGAGGTGATATCTCATTGTAGCCTTGAATTGCATTTCCCTAATAATGAGCAACCATGGGCATCATTTCATGTGATTGTTAGCCATCTGTATGTCTCCTTTGGAGAAATGTCTGTTTAGGTATTTTTCCCACTTTTTTGATTGGGTTGTTTGTTTCTCTGGTATTGAGTTGCATGAGCTGCTTGTATATTTTGGAAGTTATTCCTTTATCTGTTGTTTCATTTCCTATTATTTTCTCCCATTCTGAGGGTTGTCTTCTAACATTGCTTATAGTTTCCTTGCTGTGCAAAAGTTTTTAAGTTTAATCAGGGCCCAATTGTTTACTTTTGTTTTTATTTTCATTATTCTAGGAAGAGGGTCATAATCTTGCTTTGATTTATGTCAGCGAGCATCCTGCCTATGTTTTCCTCTAAGAGTTTTATAGTTTCCGGTCATAGATTTAGGTCTTTAATCCACTTTGAGTTTATCTTTGTGTTTCGCATTAAGAAGTATTCTAATTGCACTCTTTTACATGTAGCTGTCCACTTTTCCCAGCACCATTTATGGAAGAGGCTGTCTTTGCCCCATTGTATATTCTTGCCTCCTTTGTCAAAAGTAAGGTACACATAGGTGAGTGGGCTTATCTCTGGGCATTCTATTGTGTTCCATTGGTCTATATTTCTGTGCCTGTGCCAGGACCATGCCAATTTGATGATTGTAGCTTTGTAGTATAATCTGAAGTCAGGAAGATTGATTCTTCCAGCTCCATTCTTCTATCTCAAGACTACTTTGCCTATTCGGGGTCTGTTGTGTTTCCATATGAATTCTGCAGTTTTTTGTTCTAGTTCTGTGAAAAAAAAAAATGCCATTGGTTATTTGATAGGGATTGAACTGAATCTGTAGACTGTGTGTGGTAGTACAGTCATTTTCACAATATTGATTCTTCCTACCCAGGAACATAGAATATATCTCTTAATCTGTGTATGTCATCTTTTATTTCTTTCATAGGTGTCTTATAATTTTCTGTGTACAGTTCGTTTGTCCCCTTAGGTAAGTTTATTCCTAGATATTTAATTCTTTCTGTTGCAATGGTGAATGGGATTGATTTCTTAATTTATATTTCTGATTTTCCATTCTTAGTATATAGATATGCAAGTGACTTCTGTGTATTGATTTTGTATCCTGCCCCATTGGTAAATTCACTGAATAGCTCTACTAATTTTCTGATACTACCTTTAGGGTTTTCTATGTACAGTATCATGTCATCTGCAAACAGTGAAGGCTATACTTCTTCTATTCCCATCTGGATGCCTTTTATTTCTTTTTCTTCTCTAAATGCCATAGCTAGGACTTACAGAACTCTGTTGAATAATTGTGGTTAAAGTGGACACCCTTGTCTTGTTCTTGATCTTAGAGGGAATGCTTTCAGTTTTTCACCATTGAGAATAATGCTTTCTGTAGGCTTATCATATACGACCTTTACTATTTCGAGGTAGGTTCCTTCTATGCCCATTCTTTGAAGAGTTTTAGTCATAAATGTGTGCTGAATTTTGTCAGAGGCTGTTTGTGCATCTATTGAGATGATCATATGGATATCATCTTCCCATATATCAATATGGTGTCACATTGATTTGCATATATTGAAGAATCCTGGCATCGCTAGAAGAAACCCAACTTGATCCTGTTTTATGAGCTTCTTAATGTGTCTCTGAATTCTGTTGGCTAACATTTTGTTGTATGACCTAAATCAAATCCCTTATGATTATACAGTGGAAGTGAGAAATAGATTTAAGGGACTAGATTTGAAAGATAGAGTGCCTGATGAACTGTGGACGGAGGTTCGTGACATTGTAAAGGAGACAGGGACCAAGACCATCCCCATGGAAAAGAAATGTAAAAAAGCAAAATGGCTGTCTGAGGAGGCCTTACAAACAGCTGTGAAAAGAAGAGAAGTGAAAAGCAAAGGAGAAAAAGAAAGATATACGTATCTGAATGCAGAGATCCAAAGAAGAGCAAGGAGAGATAAGAAAGCCTTCCTCAGTGATCAATGCAAAGAAATAGAGGAAAACAACAGAATGGGAAAGACAAGAGATCTCTTCAAGAAAATTAGAGATTCCAAGGGAACATTTCATGCAAAGATGGGCTCGATAAAGGACAGAAATGGTATGGACCTAACAGAAGCATAGTAAGAAGAGGTGGCAAGCATACACAGAAGAACTGTACAAAAAAGATCTTCATGACCAAGATAGTCACGATAACGTGATCAGTGACCTAGAGCCAGACATCTTGGAATGTGAAGTCAAGTGGGCCTTAGAAAGCATCACTACGAACAAAGCTAGTGGAGGTGATGGAATTCCAGTTGAGCTATTTCAAATCTTGAAAGATGATGCTGTGAAAGTGCTGCACTCAATATGCCAGAAGATTTGGAAAACGCAGCAGTGGCCACAGGACTGGAAAAGGTCAGTCTTCGTTCCAATCCCAAAGAAAGACAATGCCAAAGAATGCTCAAACTACCGCAAAATTATACTCATCTAACACACTAGTAAAGTCATGCTCAAAATTCTCCAAGCCAGACTTCAGCAATATGTGAACTGCAAACTCCCAGATATTCAAGCAGGTTTTAGAAAAGGCAGAGGCACCAGAGATCAAATTGCCAACATCCGCTGGATCATGGAGAAAACAAGAGAGCTCCAGAAAAACATCTATTTCTGCTTCATTGACTATGCCAAAGCCTTTGACTGTGTGGATCACAAGAAACTGTGGAACATTCTGAAAGAGATGGGAATCCCAGACCACCTGACCTGCCTCTTGAGAAACCTGTATGCAGGTCAGGAAGCAACAGTCAGAACTAGACATGGAACAACAGACTGGTTCCAAATAGGAAAAGGAGTGCGTCAAGGCTGTAAATTGTCACCTTGCTTATTTAACTTATATGCAGAGTACTTCATGAGGAACACTGGGCTGGAAGAAGCACAAGCTGGAATCAAGATTGCTGGGAGAAATATCAATAATGTCAGATATGCAGATGACACCACCCTTATGGCAGAAAGTGAAGAGGAACTCAAAAGCCTCTTGATAAAAGTGAAAGAGGAGAGTGAAAAGGTTGGCTTGAAGTTCAACATTCAGAAAACAAAGATCATGGCATTTGGTCCCATCACCTCATGGGAAATAGATGGAAAAACAGTGAAAATAATGTCAGACTTTATTGTTTTGGGCTCCAAAATCACTGCAGATGGTGATTTCAGCCATGAAATTAAAAGACGCTTACTCCTTGGAAGGAAAGTTATGACCAATCTAGATAGCATATTAAAAAACAGAGACATTACTTTGCCAACAAAGGTCCGTCT
This sequence comes from Moschus berezovskii, assembly GCF_049115385.1. Classification (NCBI taxonomy): domain Eukaryota; kingdom Metazoa; phylum Chordata; class Mammalia; order Artiodactyla; family Moschidae; genus Moschus; species Moschus berezovskii. The sequence goes on from NC_142463.1 coordinate 120,038,565, forward strand.
AGTCAAGGCTATGGTTTTTCCAGTGGTCATGTATGGATGTGAGAGTTGGACTGTGAAGAAAGCTGAGCGCCAAAGAATTGATGCTTTTGAACTGTGGTGTTGGAGAAGACTCTTGAGAGTCCCTTGGACTTCAAGGAGATCCAACCAGTCCATTCTAAGGGAGATCAGTCCTGGGTATTCATTGGAAAGACTGATGCTAAAGCTGAAACTGCAATACTTTGGCCACCTCACGCGACGAGTTGACTCACTGGAAAAGACTCTGATGCTGGGAAAGTTTGGGGGCTGGAGGAGAAGGGGACGACAGAGAATGAGATGGCTGGATGGCATCACCGACTCTGTGGACACAAGTTTGAGTGAACTCCGGGAGTTGGTGATGGACAGGGTGGCCTGGTGTGTTGTGATTCATGGGGTTGCGGAGAGTCGGACATGACTGAGCGACTGAACTGACCTGAACTGAACTGAACATTTTGTTGAGGGTTTTTCCATCTCTGTTCATCAGTGATATTGGCTGTAGTTTTCTTTTCTGTGTATCTGTGTCTGGTTTTGTTATCAGGGTGGTGGTGGCCTCATAGAGTGGGTTTGGAAGTGTCCCTTCCTCTGCAATTTTTTGAAAGAGTTTTGGAAGGATAGGAATAAGCTCTTCTTGAAATGTTTAGTAGAATTTTCCAGAGAAGCCATCTGGTCCTTGGCTTTTGTTTTTTGGGAGATTTTGGATCACAGTGTCAATTTCAGGGCTTGGAATTGCGTTGTTCATAATTTCTATTTCTTCTTAATTCAGTCTTGGGAGATTTAACTTTTCTTAGAATCTGTCCATTTCTTCCAGGTTACTTATTTCACTGCCACATAGTTGTTTATAATAGTCTTTTATAATCCTTTTTGTTTCTATGTTATATGTTGTAACCTCTCCTTTTTCATTTCTGACTTTGCTGATTTGATTCTTCTCTCTCGTCTTCTTCATGAGTCTGCCTAAAGGTTCATCAATTTTGTTTATCTTCTCAAAGAACCAGCTTTCATTTTTATTAACATTTATTATTTTTTCTTTCATTTCCTTTTCATTTATTTCTTTTCATATCTTTATGATTTCTTTCCTTCTACAAACTTTGGAGGTTTTTGTTCTTCTTTTTCCAGTTGTTTTAGGTGTAAAGTTAGGATGTCTATTGGATGCTTTTCTTGTTTCTTGAGGTAGAATTGTATTGCTATAAACTCCTTTCTTACAACTGCTTTTTCTGCATCCCATAGGTTTTGAATTGTCATGTTTACATTGCCATTTTTTTCTAGAAATTTTTTGATTTCCCTTTTAATTTCTTCTGTAGCCTGTTGGTTATTAAGAAAAGTGTTGTTTAAATTCCATGTCTTTGTGTTTCTTAAAGGTTTTTTATTCTTGTGATTGATATCTAGTCTCATACCATTGTGGTCAGAGAAGATGCTTGATATAGTTTCAGTTCTCTTAAATTTGTAGAAGTTTCATTTGTGACCCAAGGTGTGGTCTATCCTGGAGAATGTTGCTTGTCCACTTGAAAAGAGGTGTATTCTTCTGTATTTGGATGGAATGTCCTGACGATATCAATGAGATCCATCTCATCTAATATATCATTTAAGACTTGTGTTTCCTTATTACTTTTCTGTTTTGATGATCTGTCCATTGGTGTGAGTGGGGAGTCAAAGTCTCCTACTATTTTTGTTACTGTCAATTTCTCCTTTTATGTCTGTTAGTGTTAGTTTTATGAATTGAAGTGCTTCTATGTTGGGTGAACTGATATTACAATTGCTATGTCTTCCTCTTCAATTGATTCCTTGATCATTATATAGTGTCTTTCCTTATCTCTTGTAATCTTCTTTATTTTAAGGTCTATTTTTACTGATAAGAGGATTGCTACTCCAGCTTTCTTTTGCTTCCCATCTGCATGGAATGTATTTTTCCATCATCTCACTTTCAGTATATATTTGTCTTTAGGTCTGAATTGGGTTTCTTATAGAGAGCATATATATGGTCTTGTTTTTGTATCCATTCAGCCAGTCTATGTCTTTTGGTTGGTGCATTTAATCCATTTACATTTAAAGTAATCAATGATATATATGTTCCTATTGCCATTTTCCTAATTGTTTGGAGTTGATTTTGTAGATCTTCTTTCCTCTATTGTATTTCTTGGCTATATAAGTTCCTTTAACCTTTGTGGTAAAGCAGGCTTGGTGGTACTGAATTCTCTTCACTTTTGCTTGTTTGAAAAGCTTTTGATTTCTCCAACAATTTGGAATGAAATCCTACCCGGGTACAGTAGTCTTGATTGTAGATTTTTCCCTTTAAGCACTTCAAATATATCCTGCCATTTCCTTCTGGCCTGCAGAGTTTCTGCTGAAAGATTAGGTGTTAAGCATATGGGATTTCCCTTGTATGTTATTTGTTGCTTCTCCCTTGCTTCTTTTAATATTTTTTCTTTGTGTTTAGTCTTTTTTAATTTTGATTTGTATGAGTTTTGGTGTGTTTTTCCTTGGATTTATCCTGTATGGGTCTTTTTGTGCCTTGGGACTTAACTATTTCCTTTTCCATGTTGGGGAAGTTTTCAGTTAAAATATCTTTGAAATTTTTCTCATATCTTTTCTTTTACTGTTCTTCTTATGGGACCCCTAAACTTTGAATATTGGTGCATTTGATATTGTCCCAGAGGTCTCTGAGACTGTTGAAAGTACTTTTCATTCTTTTTACTTTATTCTGCTCTTCAGAAGTTCAGTTCAGTTCAGTTCAGTTACTCAGTCGTGTCTGATTCTCTGCAACCCCATGAATCACAGCACGCCAGGCCTCCCTGTCTATCACGAACTCCCGGAGTTAACTCAAACTCATGTTCACACAGTTGGTGATGCCATCCAGTCATCTCATTCTCTGTCATCCCCTTCTCCTCCTGCCCCCAACCTTTCCCAGCATCAGAGTCTTTTCCAGTGAGTCAACTCGTCGCATGAGGTGGCCAAATTATTGCAGTTTCAGCTTTAGCATCAATCCTTCCAATGAACACCCAGGATTGATCTCCTTTAGAATGGACTGGTTGGATCTCCTTGCGGTCCAAGGGACTCTCAAGAGTCTTCTCCAACACCACAGTTCAAAAGCATCAATTCTTCGGTGATCGGCTTTCTTCACAGTCCAACTCTCACATCCATACGTGACCACTGGAAAAACCATAGCCTTGACTAGACTGACCTTTATTGGCAAAGTAATGTCTCTGCTTTTTAATATGCTATCTAGGTTGGTCATAACTTTCCTTCCAAGGAATAAACGTCTTCTAATTTCATGGCTGCAATCAGCATCCTCTGATTTTGGAGCCAAAAAAATAAAAATAAAGTCTGACATTGTTTCCACTGCTTTTCCATCTATTTCCCATGAAGTGATGGGACCAGATGCCATGATCTTTGTTTTCTGAATGTTGAGCTTCAAGCCAACATTTTCACTCTCCTCTTTCAATTTCTTCAAGAGGTTTTTGAGTTCCTCTTCACTTTCTGCCATAATGGTGGTGTCATCTGCATATCTGAGGTGATTGATATTTCTCCCAGCAATCTTGATTCCAGCTTGTGCTTCTTCCAGCCCAGTGTTCCTCATGATGTACTCTGCATATAAGTTAAATAAGCAAGGTGACAATATACAGCCTTGACGCACTCCTTTTCCTATTTGGAACCAGTCTGTTGTTCCATGTCTAGTTCTGACTGTTGCTTCCTGACCTGCATACAGGTTTCTCAAGAGGAAGGTCAGAGGGTCTGGGATTCCCATCTCTTTCAGAATTTTCCAGTTTATTGTGATCCACACGGTCAAAGGCTTTGGCATAGTCAATGAAGCAGAAATAGATGTTTTTTCTGGAACTCTCTTGCTTTCTCCATGATCCAGTGGATGTTGGCAATTTGATCTCTGGTGCCTCTGCCTTTTCTAAAACCTGCTTGAACATCTGAGATTTCACGGTTCACATATTTCCACCATTTTATCTTCCAGCTCACATTTTTTATTTTTTTTACTTTACATTATTGTATTGGTTTTACCATACATTGACATGAATCTGCCCCGGGTATACATGTGTTCCCCATCTTGAACCTCCCTACCACCTCCCTCCCCATCCCATCCCTCTGGTTCATCCCAGTACTCCAGCCCCGAGCATCCTGTATCATGCCTCCAACCTGGACTGGCGATTCATTTCACATATGATAATACACATGCTTCAATGTCATTTTCCCTAATCATCCCATCCTCGCCCTCTCCCACAGAGTCCAAAAGACTGTTCTATACATCTGTGTCTCTTTTGCTATCCCCTATACAGGGTTATCATTACCATCATTTTAAATTCCATATATATACGTTAGTATCCTGTACTAACGTTTTTCTTTCTGGCTTACTTCACACTGTATAATAGGCTCCAGTTTCATATACCTCATTAGAGCTGATTCAAATATATTCCTTCAATTGCTGAGTAATACTCAATTGTGTATATGTACCAAATCTTTCTTATCCATTTGTCTGCTGATGGACATCTATGTTGCTTCTATGTCCTGGATATTGTAAACAGTGCTGCAATGAACATTGGAGTACATGTGTCTCTTTCAAGTTTGGTTTCCTCGGTGTGTGTGCCCAGGAGTGTGATTGCTGGGTCGTATGGCAATTCTATTTCCAGTTTTTTAAGGAATCTCCACACTGTTCTCCCTAGTGGTTGTACTAGTTTGCATTCCTACCAATAGCGTAAGAGGGTTCCCTTTTCTCTATACTCTCCCCAGCATTTATTGCTTGTAAACTTTTGGATAGCAGTCATTCTGGTTGGTGTGAAATGGTACCTCATTGTGGTTTTGATTTGCATTTCTCTGATGATGAGTGATGTTGAACATCTTTTCATGTGTTTGTTAGCCATCTGTATGTCTTCTTTGGAGAAATGTCTGTTTAGTTCTTTGGCCCATTTTTTGATTGGGTCGTTTATTTTTCTGGAATTGAGCTGCATGAGATGCTTGTATATTTTGGAGATTAATTCTTTGTCAGTTGCTTCATTTGCTATGATTTTCTCCCATTCTGAAGACTACCTTTTCATCTTGTTTATAGTTTCCTTTGCTATGCAGAAGCTTTTAATTTTAATTAGGTCCCATTTGTTCATTTTTGCTTTTATTTTCAGTATTCTGGGAGGTGGGTCATGGAGGATCCAGCTTTGATTTATGTCAGAGAGTGTTTTGCCTATATTCTCCTCTAGGAGTTTTATAGTTTCTGGTATATTTAGATCTTTAATCCATTTTGAGTTTATTTTTGTGTATGATGTTAGGGAGTGTTCTAGTTTCATTCTTTTACAAGTGGTTGACCAGTTTTTTCAGCACCACTTGTTGAAGAGATTGTCTTTTCTCCATTGAATATTCTTGCCTCCTTTGTCAAAGATAAGGTCTCCATAGGTGCATGGATTTATCTCTGGGCTTTCTATTTTGTTCCATTGATCTATATTTCTGTTTTATGCCAGTACCATACTCTATTGATGACTGTGGCTTTGTAGTAGAGCCTGAAGTCTGGCAGATTGATTCCCTTAGTTCCATTCTTCTTTCTCAAGATTGCTTTGGCTTTTCAAGGTTTTCTGAATTTCCATACAAATTGTGAAATTATTTGTTCTAGCTCTGTGAAAAATACCGTTGGTAGCTTGATGGGGATTGCTTTGAACCTATAAATTACTTTGGGTAATATATTCATTGTCACAATATTTATTCTTCCAATCCATGAACACGGTATATTTCACCATCTATTAGTATCCTCTCTAATTTCTTTCACCAGTGTTTTATAGTTTTTTATATATGTCTTTTGTTTCTTTAGGTAAATATATTCCTAAGTGTTATACTCTTCTAGCTCACTGATTCGTTCTTCTGCTTCAGACATTCTGCTACTGATTCTTTCTAGAATAGTTTTAATTTCAGTAATTGTGTTGTCTGTTCTGCACATTTATGCTTTAATTGTTCTAGGTCTTCGTAACTGATTTTTGCATTTTCTCCATTTTGTTTCCAAGGTTTTCATCATCTTTACTATCACTATTCTGAATTCTTTTTGAGGTAGTTTCCTTATTTCCTCTTCATTTATTTGGACTTCTTTCTAGTTTGTTCTTTCATTAGTGTAGTATTTCTCTGCCTTTTCATTATTATTATTATTATTTTTTTTACTTATTGTGTTTGTGATCTCCTTTACCCAGCCTTCAAGGAAAGTTGAATTGTTTCCTTGAAGAAGGTTGAATTCTTTCTTTCTTTTGGTTTCTGCCCTCCTAAGGTTGGTCCACTGGTTTGTAGAAGCTTCCTATGGGGTGAGATTTGTGCTGAGTTTTTATCCGTTCGTTTTTTCTCTGATGGGTAAGGCTGAGTGAGGTGGGAAACCTGTCTGCTGATGATTGGGTTTGTATTTTTGTTTTCTTTGCTGTTTAGATGAGGCATCCTGCACAGGGTGCTACTGGTGGTTGGGTGTGGCGGGTCTTGCATTCAAGTGGTTTCATTTGTGTGAGTTCTCACTATTTGATACTCCCTCGGGTTAGTTCTCTGGCAGCTAGGGTCTTGCAGTCAGTGCTTCCACTCCAAAGGCTCAGGTCTTAATCTCTGGTTAGGAACAAAGATTCCACAAGTAGTTATTACGGCATTAAGTGAGATTAAATGAGAAACCAAAGATGAACCCCAAACAAATGGCAATTACAGAATCATGAAAATAATCATTAAAATATTGGAATATACACATATACATATATACCCATGAGCAAAGTCAAAACAGTCCAGCAAAAATAAAATACAGTAGACCAACACTGTGAACAATGGAAATCAAAAATTATATTTACCAGTTAAAACAAAACTAACTAAAGCATAATCTGGAAACAAAACTAAAGCAAGGTGCCAAGTGGGGAATAAAGCAAAGAGAACAAAGCTAATAAATATGCTGAGTGAAAGAAAGAAATAGTATATATGCAAAGTGAAATACAGACAGATGAATCAGAACCATAAGAAAGGCAAACAAAAAAAGTAAATGTAGAAAAAATAATAATAGGTTTAAAAAACTAGAAATTGTAATTATAAAAAATAGAAAAGAAAAAAAAAATAGAAGAAGAAATTAAAAGGGGAAAAAAAGTGGAAAACTCCACAGAACTGCAAAAGCCTAATATAGATGCAGAGGTTTACAACAATAAAAGTGTGACTAGGGGGAGAAAAACTCAAAAGTTGATTTTTATTTCTTAGTACCGATGAAACTGACACCTACAACAGAGGGGAGGGAAATGGGAGAAAAAATGGGAAAGAAACAAAGAATCTATAGAACAAGTCAAAAAATAAGAATAACAAATGTTTTTCTTGAGTCATTGCAGTCACAGTCCTTTCCCGCACTGGGAGTCACAGTCCACCTTACCTTCCTAGGATGCCGTCCAACACTGTGCTGAACTCTGGACCTGCTGTGGGGACAGCTCAGATTCTAATCTGGTCCTACTCCTGTGTGTTCTTGCCTCCAATGTCCACAGGTATCAGAACTAGTGTGTTCTCTTTTGTGGGAGCTCTCAATGACATTTAACATATTCCATAGACGCAGTCTGTTTAGTTGATAGTGTGGATTGAATCTATAGCTTGTACAGCTGGTGGGAAGGTTTTGGGTCTTCTTCCTTAGTCACACTGCCTTGGGTTTCAATTGTGGTTTTATTCCCACCTCTACATGTGGGTTGTCTACTGGGGTTTGCTCCTGAGGCTGTCCTGAAGGACCTGGGTTTGCCCCTGTGAGGGCCAGGAGTGGAGAAGGTGCAGCTGCTTGGGTTGCAGGGGTTCTGGCAGCACCAGGTACTCAGAGGAGTTGGCGGCTAGGGCAGCAGGAAATATAGTGCTCTAGGAGAGTATAGCAAGCAGTATTGGCCAATACACTCCAGTATTCTTCCCTGGAGATCCGTCCTCCCTGAGAGAGAAGCCTAACAGACCACAGTCTACAAGGTTGCAAAGAGTTGGACATGACCAAAGCCGCCCTGTGCACATAGATGCAAGACTTTTTTTGCCTGTGGCAGCTCTGCCCCGGTGAGAACTGAGCATGAAGGTGGTACAGCTGCTTGGTTTCAGGGACCTTGGCAGCACCAAGTGTGCAGGGACACGGACTGCCTCCGATGCAGGAGTTAGGGCACTATCAGAGTGGGTTTTTTTGAGCCTCTTGTAACTGGCGGTTCAAAAGCCTCTTTGGCCAGTCTTTCTCCATAGCTCTGTCCTGTTAGTCACTTAGAGGGCTCCTTTTCCTGGGGTCCTTCGCTGTTGTTCAGAGTGTCAGGCACATAGAAGGGCCACCCTGGCTGGAGTGCTACTCTGTAGATTGGTGCATCAGTCACTTAGGGGCACCCTCGGTGGGGTCCTTCTCTGTAGTTCAGTTTGTCTGGAGTCTGATGGGCCAGCCTCTCTATTGTTCAGCTGCAGATGCTGGCATGTGGAGAGAGAGAGGCTAGGGTAATGGCTCCACCCACTAACATGACTCAGCTCTATCGTCTTGCTTCCATGGCTCCCTGGCTTTCCTCCACGGGCATTTCCTACCATGGCCTCCTCCCTCACATCCCCTCAATCCGTCTCTCTGCAGTCAACAGCAGCCCTCATCCTGGGTTTGCCCCACAATTCCTGAACTCCAGCTCCTAGTCACTGCACCTTCCAGGAGACCTATGCTCTGTCCCTGTCTGGGGTATGTATGGCTGCAGCAAGGACTGTCTGATTCTCATTCCATTTAGGCTGCCACAGATCAGCTGTTTCACTCTCAGCCTTAAATGTTTCTCCTCTAACTCAGACCATTGCCCTAATGTGGGGATCAGACACCTGCTTCAGTTCCCCCACCCACTGAGGATATGTCCAGTCCTACTAACACTCCTGTTTTTCCCCCTGTTCCTTTGTCCTACTGAGTTTTGTGTAGCTCTATATAGTCTTTTCCACTAGTCATGTACTCCTGTCCATTCTCAGCTTGTTTTCTGCATGCACTTCTGTGTCTGAAAGTGTATTCCTGATGTATCTATGGAGAGAAATGTACTCCACATCCACCAGCTCCTCCGCCATCCTGTTCTCTAACTGGTCTGATTCTTAAGAAGTGGTTTGATTTTTTGAGTAGGAGGGTTTGTGTATACCAAAGGTTCTCTCTTTATCACTGAAGCATTATAACTCTGCCAGACTGCGGCTTGATGTTTATTAATATATATCTTTAGATACATTGAAGTTACAGAATTTCATCTCTTTCATTAATTTTTTTTCTTTATAACTTTTAGTTTTTAGTATTTCATATGTTTGGTTATCTTCCTAATTGATAACAATGATGTGCCTGTTAGATTTTCATATAAATTCAATACCTATTATTTTCCTTTAACTCATTTCCATTTTATTGCATTTCCTTTCTTAATTCTGTCCTCCTTGTCCTTTCCTGTGGTTTCAGGAGTATCTATTGTCCTTCTTGGCTGCTATTAATAGAATTATCATTTATGAAAATTTCCTCTTCTACTTAATTTCTGAACTCTGTCAGCTCAACTTTCATCACATTCTGTTGTCTTATTTCTTCCATTAGCCTGTGTATTCATTTTTTGAACTCTTGTGTCAGGAGGTCATTTTTCTTTCATTTCTTTGATATCCTGGAATTATGTTGATCCATAACTGTAATCTGCTTTATGATGCAATTTTTTGTACTTTATAGTCTGCATCTTGGTTTTGTTTTTATTTTTCTTTCTTTTTGCAGACTAGCAGGGACTATATGTATATATTTTTTCTTTTTATTAATTTGGATGTTGACTGTTTATTCATGTGATAAGCTATTGTTTGATGTATCATGGAAGAGACGGAAGGAGAACTCATGTGGGTTAACAGACAGCTTTTGTTTTAGTCTTTAGTCAATTTCTTTCCAATACTATATTTATAAGTGTCTCTTTAATCTGGGCTAGCAAAATGCTCTGGATTTAAAATTAGACTACACAGATCTAAATTCTAAAGTGAACTGTTCTTAGCTTTGTAACCTTGGCAGGTTTCCTCAATTCTCTGAGTCAAATTCTTCATTTTTAAAATTGTGTAACAATAACACCTACTTCACAGCGTTCTGTTCAAGACTGAATCAGATAATTCATGTAATACACTTAGTACAGTGCCTGGTACATAGTAAGTGCTTATAGTAATTATTATTAGAGACAAAACTCATTTAGCAGTCTTTATTGCAAAGATTTAATTTAATATTACATCTGCGTAGCAGACTAAAAATGTCAACTGCAAAATTGGCTGCCATTCACTATTTCCCTTTGTTTTGTCATATCATGTACCAGTTTCTTATGGCTGCCATACAAAATTACCACAAATTTAAAGGCTAACAGCAACAGAAATTTATTATTTTACAGTACTGGAGGTCAGAGTCCAAAATGACTTTCACTGGGCTGACATTAAGGTATTAATAGAGTTTTGCCAAGACAATGCAGTGGTCATAGCAAACACCCTCTTCTAACAACACAAGAGAAGACTCTACACATGTACATCACCAGACTGTCAATACTGAAATCAGATTGATTATATTCTTTGCAGCCAAAGATGGAGAAGCTCTAAACAGTTAGCAAAAACAAGACTAGGAGCTGACTGTGGCTCAGATCATGAACTCCTTATTGCCAAATTCAGACTTAAATTGAAGAAAGTAGGGAAAACCACTAGACCATTCAGATATGACCTAAATCAATTCCCTTCTGATTATATGGTGGAAGTGACAAATAGATTTAAGGGACTAGATTTGATATACAGAGTGCCTGATGAACTATGGACGGAGGTTCGTAACACTGTACAGGAGACAGGGACCAAGATCATCCCCATGGAAAACAAGTGCAAAAAACCAAAACGGCTGTCTGGGGAGGCCTTACAAATAGCTGTGAAAAGAAGAGAAGCAAAAAGTAAAGGAGAAAAGGAAAGATATAAGCATCTGAATAGAGTCTGATGCTGGGAGGGATTGGGGGTGGGAGGAGACAGGGGAGACAGAGTATGAGATGGCTGGATGGCATCACCGACTCAATGGACATGAGTTTGGGTGAACTCCAGGAGTTGGTGATGGACAGGGAGGCCTGGCGTGCTGTGATTCATGAGTTCGCAAAGAGTCAGACACGACTGAGCGAATGAACTGAACTGAACTGAAGCATCTGAATGCAGAGATTCAAAGAATAGCAAGGAGAGATAAGAAAACCTTCCTCAGCGATCAATGCAAGGAAATAGAGGAAAACAACAGAATAGGAAAGACAAGAGATCGGTTCAAGAAAATTAGAGATACCAAGGGAATATTTCATGCAAAGAAGGGCTCGATAAAGAACAGACATGTTATGGACCTAACAGAAGCAGAAGACATTAAGAAGAGGAGGCAAGAATACACAGAAGAACTGTACAGAAAAGATCTTCACGCCCAAGATAATCACGATGGTGTGATCACTCACCTAGAGCCACAAATCTTGGAATATGAAGTCATGTGGGCCTTAGAAAGCATCACTACGAACAAAGCAGGCATATAGAAGCTAGTGGAGGTGATGGAATTCCAGTTATGCTATTTCAAATCCTGAAAGATGATGCTATGAAAGTGCTCCACTCAATATGCCAGCAAATTTGTAAAACTCAGCAGTGGCCATGGGACTGGAAAAGGTCAGTCTTCATCCCAATCACAAAGAGAGGCAATGCCAAAGAATGCTCAAACTACCACACAATTGCACTTATCTCACACACTAGTAAAGTCATGCTCAAAATTCTCCAAGCCAGGCTTCAACAATACGTGAACCGTGACCTGCCTCTTGAGAAACCTGTATGCAGGTCAGGAAGCAACAGTTAGAACTAGACATGGAAAAACAGACTGGTTCCATATAGGAAAAGGAGTACGTCAGTGCTGTGTATTGTCATGCCGCTTATTTAACTTATATGCAGAGTACATCATGAAGAACGCTGGGCTGAAAGAAGCACAAGCTGGAATCAAGATTGCTGGGAGAAATATCCATAACCTCAGATATGCATATGACACCACCCTTATGGCAGAAAGTGAAGAGGAACTCAAAAGCCTCTTGATGTAAGTGAAAGAGGAGAGTGAAAAAGTTGGCTTAAAGCTCAACATTCAGAAAATTAAGATCATGGCATCTGGTCTCATCACTTCATGGGAAATACATGGGGAAACAGTGTCAGACTATTTTTTTTGGCTCCAAAATCACTCCAGATGCTGATTGCAGCCATGAAATTAAAAGATGCTTACTCCTTGGAAGGAAAGTTATGACCAACCTAGTAGCATATTAAAAAGCAGAGACATTACTTTGCCAACAAAGGTCCATCTAGTCAAGGCTATGGTTTTTCCAGTGGTCATGTATGGATGTGAGAGTTTGACGGTGAAGAAAGCTGATCACTGAAGAATTGATGCTTTTTGGTGTTGGAGAAGACTCGAGAGTCTGTTGGACTGCAAGGAGATCCATCCAGTCCATTCTAAAGGAGATCAGTCCTGTTCAATGGAAGGACTGATGCTAAAGCTGAAATTCCAACACTTTGGCCACCTCATGCGACGAGTTGACTCACTGGAAAAGACTCTGATGCTGGGAGGGATTGGGGGCAGGAGGAGAAGGGGACGACAGAGGATGAGATGGCTGGATGGCATCACCGACTCTATGGACATGAGTTTGAGTGAACTCCGGGAGTTGGTGATGGACAGGGAGGCCTGGCGTGCTGTGATTCATGGGGTCGCGAAGAGTCGGACACGACTGAGCAACTGAACTGAACTGAACTGAGGGCTGTATTCCTTTCTGGGACTTTTGGGGAAGAATCTTTTTCATCTTCCTACTTCTAGAAGCTGGCTACTTTCCTTGACTTGTGAATGCCTTCCATCTTCAAAGTCAGCAATGACTGGTTGAGTCTTTCAACTGAACTTTAGCTGAACTTTAGCTGGTTCTAAATTTCTGTCTACCTCTTCCTCATTTAAGGATGCTGTGATTACACTGGTTCTGTCAATGTAGTGTAAGGTAATATTAGTGAAAGGTAATATTCCATATAAAGTCACTGATTAGCCGCTTAATTGCACTTGAAAACTTTATTTCTTCTCGCCATGTAATCCACAGGTTCCAAGGATTAGACAATGGACAAGTTTGCAAGGCCATTATTTTGTTTATCACAGACCCAATAGTTGTTTTCTAGCAAAAGAAAAAGTGTCTGTCTTTTTCTTTTCAATCAGGCCCATCTTTTCTTTCTGTAGTGTCAGACCCGGTTGTTCTAGAAGCTCTCCACAAAATGAGACTTACATTGAAAGCTAAAAGACATAGAATTTTGATTTTTAGTATATCTTTAAAAAATTTTGGAGGATTTCACACAAGGCTCAAGTTCTTTAAGGGATCAATTTGTTCTCAGTTTTCTCCTCTGACTAAGTATATATTCTTTCTTTGTAGGTCCTGAGTGCCATTCCTCACAGTCTTGAGACTGTGATTTTCTAGCTTGGTCGAAGATGGAATTTTCTGGTTTCATTAATTTTTGTTGTTGTTGCTTCAGTTACTTAAGGAAATGCAAGATAAAGTTGCCTTTAACACCATTTTCACCAAACATAATCATTTTCTTTAATAAAGAAAAAAATTTAAAGACTTCCCCTGGTTGCGCCCTTTCATAGATCACAGCCTTGTTATGGTGAAGGGTCTTGCATAACTCAGCGAAGCTATAAGCTATTCTGTGCAGGGCCACCAAGATGGACGGGTCATAGTTGCAAGTTCTGAAAAAATGTGGTCCACTGGAAGAGGGAATGGCAATCCACTCCAGTGTTCTTGTTACAAGAATCCCATGAACAGTGTGAAAGAGGCAAAAAAAAAAAAAATACACAAGAAAATGAGCTCCCCACCCACCCACCGCTAGGTCAGAAGGCATCCAGTGTGCTACTGGGGAAAAGCAGAGGGCAATTACTAGTAGCTCCAGTAAGAGTGAAAGGACTGGGCCAAAACGGAAATGACACTCAGTTGTGAATATGTCTGGTGGTGAAAGTAAAGTCCAATGTTGACTTTCACAATATTGCATAGGAACCTGAAATGTTAGATCCATGAATCAAGGTAAATTGGATGTGATCAAGCAGGAGATGGCAAGAGTGAAAATCAACATCTTAGGAATCAGTGAACTAATATGGATAGGAATGGGTGAATTTAATTCAGACGACCATTATATCTACTACTATGGGTAAGACTACCTTGGAAGAAATAGAGTAGCCCTCATAATCAACAAAAGAGTCCAAAATGCAGTACTTGTATACAATCTCAAAAACAGTGGAATTATCTTGGTTCATTTCCAAGGCAAGCCATTCAACATCACAGTAATCCAAATCTATGCCCCATCCAACCACTAATGCTAAAGAAGCTGAAGTTGACTGGTTCCATGAAGACATATAAGACCTAAAATTAACACCAAAAAAAAAAAGTCCTTTTTTCATCATAGGATATTGGAATGCAAATGTAGAAAGTGAAGAGATATCTGGAGTAACAGGCAAGTTTTGTCTTGGAGAACAAAATGCAAGGCTAAAGGAGTTTTGTCAAAAAAAAACACAATGGTCATAGTAAACACCCTCTTCCAACAACACAAGAGATGACTCTGCACATCAACATCATGAGATAAAAGAGGAGAATGAAAAAGCTGGCTTAAAATTCAATATTAAAAAAAACTAAGATCATGGCATCCAGTCCCACTGCTGCTGCTGCTGCTAAGTCACTTCAGTCGTGTCCGACTCTGTGCGACCCCATGGACTACAGCCTACCAGGTTCCTCCATCCATGGGATTTTCCAGGCAAGAGTACTGGAGTGGGGTCCATTGCCTTCTCCTCTGGTCCCACTACTTCATGGCAAATAGAAGGGGAGAAAGTGGAAACAATGGCAGATTTTATTTTCTTGAACTTCAAAATCATTGCAGATGGTGACTGCAGCCACAAAATTAAAAGACTCTTGTTTTTTTTTTTTTTTAAGAAAGCTATGATAAACCTAGACAGCATATTAAAATGCAGAGACATCACTGTGCCAACAAAGGTCCATATAGTCAAAGCTATGGTTTTTCCAGTAGTCATGTGCAGATGTGAGAGTTGGACCGTAAAGAAGCTGAGCACCAAAGAATTGATGCTTTCAAATTGTGCTGGAGAAGAATATTAAGAGTCCCATGGACTGCATGGAGATGAAAACAATAAATCCTAAAGGAAATCAACTCTAAATATTCATTGAAAGGACTGATGCTGAAGCTGAAGGTCCAATACTATGGCCACCTGATTCTAAGAGCCAGCTCATTGGAAAAGACCCCAATGCTGGGAAATACTTAAGGCCAAAGGACAAGGGGGAGGCAGAGGATGAGATGGTAGAATCACTGACTCAGTGGACATGAATTTCAGCAAACTCTGAGAGACAGTGAAGGACAGGGAATCCTGCAGTCCATGAGGTTGTGAAGAGTTGGACATAACTGAACAACAGTTGGAGGTGTAGATAAGAATCTGCTTGCCAATGCAGGGGACAAGGGTTTGATCCTTGGTCCAGGAAGATTCCACTTGCTGTGGAATAACTAAGCCCAGGTGGTACAACTACTGAGCCTGCATTCTAGAGCCCATGAGCTGCAACTAATGAGCCTGAATGCTGCGATTATTGAAGCCCATGCACATAGAGTCTGTGCTCCCCAGCAAGAGAAACCCCTGCAATGAGAAACCTTTGTACTGCAATAAAATATCCCCTGGTCTCTATGAGAGGAAGCTTGTGCAAGCAACAATGACCCAGCTCAGTCAAAAATAAATAATTTTTAAAGGAGGGGGGGATTGTTAAAAAATAGAAGAAGAAAAATAGTCTTAGTTTTAGATTCGCAGCAAAGTTGAAAGTACCGAGATTTCCCATATATGCCCTGTCCAGCCAAAGCCTTCCCCATTATCATTATTCCCCACCAGAGTGGTACAATTTTAATCAAGGATGAACCTACATTGACACATCATTATCATCAACAGGCTATAGTTTACCTTACCATTCACTCTTGGTTTGTACACTCTATGAGTTTGTACAAGCATACAAGACATATATCTATCATTAATGTGTTGTACAGAGTATTTTCACTGCCTTAAAAATTATCTGTGTTCACCCTATTCCTCACTCCCTCCTCCATCTCCAATTTGATTTTGCCAACATGTCACATAGTTGGAGTCATACTGTATGCAATCTTTTCAGATGGGCTTCATTTACTTTGTAACATGCACACATGATTCTTCCATGACTTTTCATGGCTGGAGAGCTCATTTCTTTTCTTTTCTTTTTTTTTTTTTTGGCCTCACTATGGCGCAAATTGGGTCTGACCAGGAATCGAATCCACAACGTCTGCATTGGAAGCTCAAGTCTTATCCAGTAGATAGCCAGGGAGTCCCAAGTGAGCTCATTTCTTTCTAGTATTAAATAATATTCCATTGTCGGTATCTACCAAAGGTATTTGGGCTTCCCTGGTGGCTCAGATGGTGAAGAATCTGCCTGCAAATCAGGAAACTCAGGTTCAATCCCTGGTTCAGGAAGATCACCTGGAGGAGGAAATGGCAATCTGCTCCAGTATCCTTGCCTGGAGAATTTCATGAACAGAGGAACCTGGTGGGCTACTGTCCATGTGGTCATGAAGAGCTGGGCATCACTGAGCCACTAGCCCACACCACAGGTGTTTATTCATTCACCTACTGAAAAAATATCTGGGTTGCTTCCAGGTTTTTGGAAATTATAAACATAGTGTTCTATAAACATCTATGTACAGCCTTTTGTGTGGCCACAAGGTTTTCAACAACTTTTGGTAAATATCAACAAGTGCAATTGCTATTTTGTATGCTAACTATAGGTTTAATCGTGTGAGAAACTGCCGTAGTGTAGCCTAGGTAGTGTTAGTTGTGTTAGTGTAATGTTAGTGTAGCACAGGTAGTGTTAGATTCAGTCATGTGTGAGTCTTTGTGAACTCATGGACTGTAGACCTCCAGGTTCCTCTGTCCATGGAATTCTCCAGACAAGAATACTGGGGTGAATTGCCATTCCCTTCTCCAGGGGATCTTCCTGACCCAGGGATAGAACTCAGGTCTCCTGCACTGCAGGGAGATTCTTTACCATCTGAGCCACCAGGGAAGCCCCCAAGAAACTGCCATACTTCCCTTCAAATTGGTATACTACTTTACATACTTGCCAACATATGAATATATGTTCCTGTGTTTCTATATTCTCATCGGCATTTGGTGTTGTCAGAGTTCGGGATTTTGGCCACTTTAATAGGTTTGTAGTAGTATGTGACTGTTGTTTTAATTTGCATTCCCCCGGTGACATATGCTGTGGATTATCTTTTGTTTGCTTGTGTGCTATCTGTATATCTTCTTTAGTGAAATTCCTGTTAAAATCTTTGGCCCATTTTTATTCAGTGTGTTTATTCTCTTATTATTCAGTTTTCAGAATTGTTTATATATTTTAGATAACATCCTTTAATCAGATGTGTCTTTTGCAAATATTTTCTTCCAGCCTGTGACTTGTCTTCTCAGCTAATTGATATACATCAAGTTTTAATGTCATATGTATCAGAAACTTTTTGAAGGGTTTACATATAGAAGGTCCCTTCCTACTTTCCAACTCTAACACAGGCTTTTTGCTAATATTATATTTTTGTAGTCATTTCAAGAGGTTCAATGTCAGATTCAAGATTAGACATCAAAGCTCAAAGTGTCACATTATCTGAAAGTTCCCTACTCAATTGTATAGTTCATAAACTAAAGCACATATTTTTAACTTATACTATTTTCTATTTCTTGCCATTCTTTTTCTTTCTGGAAAGGAATGTAAGTTTAATCTGATTTTACGTGGACATATTTTGATTCCCTGAATGATTGTGGACATATTTTGATTCCCTGAATGATAGCCCACTGATGGGCTAATTGCTAAGAAATTTCACATGATGGAATTTAGAAAGACTTTGGAAATTGTCCCCAGCTCCTCTGATTACTTACTGCATTTACAGATCAGATAACAGCAATTGCTTTAATGTAAAATATCTTCTGCTCAACAATTTATAAGAATCGGAAGTAAAAGTATGTTTGGGAAGTGAATTATCCCCTAAATAGGTAACCCTGAAGCCTCATGAACTAACTGTGCCTTCCTCACTTATTAATAAGCATCATTTTCAAGCAACCAAGATGTATTGAGTTGGGAGTCCCTATGTGCGAGAGGGTCCAGAAATAGCTTTGACTTTTCCTTTTTTTAATTTACCTTGTGTGGCTATGGGGAATGAGCAATCCTTTAGTCTGTCAATATCACCAGCAACAGCACCACATGAAGAGAGGATGGGGAGGGGAGGAGTGAGGTGATGAGGGAGGCTCAGCTGAGAAGATGGAATGTATATTTGACACAGAAGAGGGTCCTCAGAACTCTGCAGAGCTGAAATGTCAAAAGCAGCCACTGAAAAAAAACTGACTCATCAGAATTTTGACATTGACAAGGCTATACTACATACAATATGTGTGGCTTCAACTGTTATACCATGGACTGAGACATTTTCTGCTTCTATCTTTGGTAAATTTACTTTTTTATATTTTCCTACTCTATTTTCCTTTATTCAATTTAACAATACTGATATGCTTTATGTCTGTAAAACTGTGTATCTTGATATGCCTATAAGTAATTTTTTATCATCAAATTTGGAGGGTGATTCAGGAGATCAGATGAAATAAAATATACTGTGAAAAGTAGAAAATAATACAAAATACATGTCATTTCTTTTAACCAAAAATACAAAATTGATGCAATACAATATATAGTGCAGATGCTAATATAGCCTCACTTAATTGTAATTTATAACAAATTAGATTTGTCATATGCACATGTCATGTTTTCTTAACAAAGGGTTTTCTCTCAATTTCATCAAACATTATAATTCTTAACTGAGAGAACTAGATGCCACTGTTTTCATGCCTTTATCTTATTTAGCAATGTTTTCAGGCAGGATTCAACCTCTGGCAAGGTTGTTACTAAACTAAGCTTAAACTTCTGAATGGGAGGAAAATTCTCATGGTTTCACCTTAAGATACACTATTGGAAAAATACAGTAGGATGCCATGAAAATACTGCTGAGTTCAAACACACATACATCACTAGGGACTAGTGAGTTCTTTGTAAACCCATGTATTCTGTCTAGGTTGTTTATTTATTTGTAAAGTATTTGGGGAGATGGAGAAGCTACCATTAAGGTGACTATTAGTCTCAAAACTAAATTATTTATGGGAAAATGCTGTATATTTGCATCATTGTACACAGAATATAACTACATGTATTTTATTGGCTTGAGAAAAGAGTAGGACAACTAGGCACCTTTTAGACCTACACTGTCCAAAATGGCATCCAATAGCCACATACAGCTATGTAGACCTACAACATGGCTAGTGCTGCTGAAGAACCAAATCTTCAGTGTCTTTCATTTTAAATTAAATTTAAAAGTCTGAAGCAGTGTATAATATTTTTCTGTTTAACACAACTTCCTTTGTAAGGTAAGACTATGTTTCATTTAAGCCACTGAAAACTTAGCATCCAAATTAAGATGTGCTAAAAATGGGGAATGTATATTAGAGATCAAAGACAGTACAAAAAAAAAAAAAAACAGATTCTCATTAAAAACTTTTTATTCATTACATTATGTCATAATCTGAATGCCAATATCCGAAAAATGGTCAACCAAAGATATCAGGTACTAAGCCCTGAAACTTGCACCTTATTTGGGAAAGGGGTCTTTACAGATGTGGTTAAACTAAAGACACTGAGATGAGAAGATTACCTGGAATTATCCAGGTCCAACTTAAATTTAGTCACATATTTTCTCGTAAGTGAAAGGTATAGGGATACATGGACATACACAATATATGTGTGTCTGACCACGGAGGCGAAGACTGGAATGATGCAGCTACCAGCCAAAGAATGCCAGCAGCCACCAGAAAGTGGACAAAGCAGGAGAAAGTTTCTCCCTTAGCACCATTGGTGGGAATATGGTCCTGTTGAAAGCTTGAGTTTGTCCCAATGAAACTGATTTCAGACTCTGACCTCCAGAACTGTAAAAGAATAAACTGCATTATTTTAATCCTCTAGGCATGCAATAATTCATTACAGTAGCCCCTTGAACCTAATATATTTATTGAAATTATGATATTTTCATCATATTGAGTTAACTGTATAGTATATCAAAGTTAATTTCACCTTTTTATTTTTGTTAATGTGACTTCTTGAAATTTTAAATTTGATTCGTAACTCTCATTAAATTTCTATCGTACAGTGCTGTCCTAGGGTATGTCATTCTATAGGACATAGGAATCCTAAGCTTGTCACCTCTTCACTAGTTCAAGATCCACGAGCATCTTAAAGAGAAAAAGGGAAAGTGTATGCATCCAGGAAATGATTCCCAACAGCTTCAGTGCTATGTGCTCAGATTCTCTCACTGCCAAACTAATATTTTATCTCCAACATTAGTGAAAGAAAGATATAGGCCAGCATGTATTCAAAATTAAGATTTCTCTGAAATGTATCTGCTTATTCATTATTTTGGATAAAGCTTTCCATGTAAATATGAGTATACTAAAGAAGGAGATTTCTTTTCTCCACTCCCTGCTAAATCTTTTCAGAACACAGTTCAGATGGTGTGCAGAGTAAACTGTTTCTTTGATTTGTCTAACAGATACTATTTAATAAAAGTCAAAAAACTAGGAACAGGGGCATCACGTTGCTTTAGAAGAAAGAAAAATCACAAACACAAAATAGGACTCAACATAAAAGACCTCACCAATTTATAGACCTATTGTATATTTATGGCATACTCCATATGCTGAGATCATTTCATAAACACTTAAAATGAGTTATTAGTATTTGCTAGTACTTTTTTCTTCAAAGTGGTTTTTAAATACAATTTTTTTTTTCTTACTGCACCTATGAACCACCGTATAATGCTAAGATGGGTTACCTGAGTGAGAGTTGAGGAGGATAGTTCTGTGTTTCTTGAATTTATGATCATGTAAGTCAGTCAGTAGAATGACAGTAATTACAGGCAGCACATTGCAAGGAGGTAATTTGGTAAAAATAAACCCCACTGTTGGAATTCCAGTTGAGCTATATCAAATCCTGAAAGATGATGCTGTGAAAGTGCTGTACTCAATATGCCAGCAAACTTGGAAAACTCAGCAGTGGCCACAGGACTGGAAAATGTCAGTCTTCATTCCAATCCCAAAGAAAGGCAATGCCAAAGAATGCTCAAACTACTGCACAATTGCACTCATCTCACACGCTAGTAAAGTCATGCTCAAAATTCTCCAAGCCAGGCTTCAGCAATACATGAACCGTGAAATTCCAGATGTTCAAACAAGTTTTAGGAAAGGCAGAGGCACCAGACATCAAATTGCCAACATCCGCTGGATCATGGAGAAAGCAAGAGAATTCCAGGAAAACATCTATGTATGCTTCATTGACTATACCAAAGGCTTTGACTGTGGGGATCACAACAAACTGTGGAACATTCTGAAAGAGATGGGAATACCAGACCACCTGACCTGCTTCTTGAGAAACCTGTATGAAGGTCAGGAAGGAACAGTTAGAACTGAACATGGAACAACAAATTGGTTCCAAGTAGGAAAAGGAGTACGTCAAGGTTGTATATTGTCACCCTGCTTATTTAACTTATATGCAGAGTACATCATGAGGAATGCTGGGCTGGAAGAAGCACAAGCTGGAATCAAGATCGCCGGGAGAAATAGCAATAACCTCAGATATGCAGATGACACCACCCTTATGGCAGAAAGTGAAGAGGAACTCAAAAGCCTCTTGATGAAAGTGAAAGAGGAGAGTGAAAATGTTGGCTTGAAGCTCAGCATTCAGAAAATAAAGATCATGGCATCTAGTCCCATAACTTCATGGGAAATAGATGGGGAAACAGCGGAAACAGTGTCAGACTTTATTTTTTTGGGCTCCAAGATCACTGCAGATGCTGATTGTAGCCATGAAATTAAAAGATGCTTACTCCTTGGAAGGAAAGTTATGACCAACCTAGATAGCATATTAAAAAGCAGAGACATTACTTTGCCAAACAAGGTCCGTCTAATCAAGGCTATGGTTTTTCCAGTGGTCGTATATGGATGTGAGAGTTGGACTATGAAGAAAGCTGATCGCCGAAGAATGGATGATTTGAACTGTGGTGCTGGAGAAGACTCTTGAGAGTCCCTTGGACTGAAAGGAGATCCAACCAGTCCATTCTAAAGGAGATCAGTCCTGGGTATTCATTGGAAAAACTGATGCTAAAGCTGAAACTCCAATACTTTGGCCACCTCATGGGACGAGTTGACCCACTGGAAAAGACTCATGCTGGGAGGGATTGGGGGTGGGAGGAGAAGGGGACGACAGAGGATGAGATGGCTGGATGGCATCACCGACTCGATGGACATGCGTTTGAGTGAATTCCAGGAGTTGGTGATGGACAGGGAGGCATGGTGTGCTGTGATTCATGGGGTAGCAAGGAGTCAGACACGACTGAGCGACTGAACTGAACTGAATCCCCACTGTTACTCTATAAATGTGATCCTACAAAGAATATAGAGTTAGCCAAATTTTGATTTGCTTGGTTTTATACATTATAAGCCTGTTGTAGACAGACAGGGGCTTATCTCTCCTTGATATGCTGAGCTCTTCCTAGAAGGTAGGATGCAAGTATTAGCTGAAACTCTTGCCATGTTCTTGCTTGATGCCCTCATTCTTTGAAAGAGGAAATGAAGAGCAAGAGAAAGGCAGTACATTTTCTGCTGCTTGGACGTGCCACTAGTTTATGGAAAATTATATTTTCTGTTTCTGAAAAGGATTGCAAATCTTTTCTGAAGCGCCACCCATCAGAGCTGAGCTCACCTTCCTGCTGTGGTTTCTCCTCTGTGTCTGCTGTCCTCAGCAATAACAGTGTCATACTCTTGACATATAATTATGTCCCCTTCGTATCATCCTTTCTTATCCCTCACTTCAAATTCTAACTCTAATGTGCTCACTGAACTTAGGTAATGTTTCTTTTTAAATATCCTCTCCTTTCCCTTTCCTGAATTGCTCATATAGTGGTCC
The DNA here is from genome assembly GCF_049115385.1 of Moschus berezovskii. NCBI lineage: Eukaryota > Metazoa > Chordata > Mammalia > Artiodactyla > Moschidae > Moschus > Moschus berezovskii. The sequence goes on from NC_142463.1 coordinate 120,061,616, forward strand.
CAATTGCTTTTCAACTTGATATGGAACAGTATTTTTTTTAATTTTTAATTTTATTTACTGTTTAATTGAAAGATAATTGCTTTACAGAATATTGTTATTTTCTGTCAAAACTCAACATGAATCAGCCATAGGTATACATATATATATCCCTTCCCTTTTGAACCTCCCTCCCCACCCCACAGCTCTAGGTTGTTATAGAGCCCCTCTTTGAGTTTCCTGGGACATGCAGCAAATTCCCATTGACTATCTATTTTCAGAACATTCAACCGCAAAATTTTTCCTGCCCCCCTGTCCAAACCTTACCTATCTTTCCTGGTGTTGCCATATTAATTTTTGTAAGTTCAGTTCCGTTCAGTTCAGTCACTCTGTCGTGTGCGACTCTCCACGACCCCATGAAGCACAGCACACCAGGGCTCCCTGTCCATCACCAACTCCCGGAGTTCACGCAAACTCATGTCCATTGAGTCGGTGATGGCAACCAGCCATCTTATCCTCTGTCGTCCCCTTCTTCTCCCACCCCCAATCCCTCCCAGCGTCAGAGTCTTTTCCAGTGAGTCAACTCGTCCCATGAGGTGGCCAAAGTATTGGAGTTTCAGCTTTAGCATCAGTTTATCCAATGAATACCCAGGACTGATCTCCTTTAGAATGGACTGGTTGGATCTCCTAGCAGTCCAAGGGACTCTCAAGAGTCTTCTCCAGCACCACAGTTCAAAAGCATCAATTCTTCGGCGATCAACTTTCTTCACAGTCCAACTCTCACATCCATATACGTCCACTGGAAAAACCATAGCCTTGACTAGATGGACCTTGTTTGGCAAAGTAATGTCTCTGCTTTTTAATATGCTATCTAGGTTGGTCATAACTTTCCTTCCAAGGAGTAAACGTCTTTTAATTTCCTGGCTGCAATCAGCATCTGCAGTGATTTTGGAGCCCAAAAAAATAAAGTCTGACACTGTTTCCAGTGTTTCCCCATCTATTTCCCATGAAGTGAAGCCCAAATAAGGTGATAGTTATTGCGAGGGGGAATCAGAGGGCAGACACACTGAAATCATAATCACAAAAAACTAGTCGATCTGATCACATGGACCACAACCCTGTCTAACTCAATGAAACTAAGCCATACCATGTGGGGCCACCACGGCGGGTCATGATGGAGAGGTCTGACAGAATGTGGTCCACTGGAGAAGGGAATGACAAACCACTTCAGCATACTTGCCTTGAGAACCCCATTAACAATATCAAAAGGATAAATGATAGGATACTGAATGAGGAATTCCCCAAGTCGGTAGGTGCCCAGTATGCTACTGGAGATCAGTGGAGAAATAACTCCAGAAAGAATGAAGGAATGGAGCCAAAGCAAAAACAATACCCAGTTGTGGATGTGACTGGTGATAGAAGAAGCAAGGTCTGATGCTGTAAAGAGCAATACTGTATAGGAACCTAGACTGTTAGGCCCCTGAATCAAGGCAAATTGGAAGTGGTCAAGCAGGAGATGGCAAGAGTCAACGTAGACATTCTAGGAATCAGTGAACTAAAATGGACTGGAATAGGTGAATTTAACTCAGATGACCATTATATCTACTACTGTGGGCAGGAATCCCTTAGAAGAAATGGAGTAGCCATCATGGTCAACAAAAGAGTCTGAAATGCAGTACTTGGATGCAATCTCAAAAACGACAGAATGATCTCTGTTAGTTTCCAAGGCAAACCATTCAATGTTACAGTCATCCAAGCCTATGCCCCAACCAGTAACGCTGAAGAAGCCAAAGCTGAACTGTTTTATGAAGACCTACAAGACCTTTTAGAACTAACACCCAAAAATGATGTCCTTTTCATTATAGGGGACTGGTATGCAAAAGTAGGAAGTCAAGAAACACCTGGAGTAACAGGCAAACTTGGCCTTGGAGCATGGAATGAAGCAGGGCAAAGGCTAATAGAGTTTTGCCAAGAGAACGCACTGGTTATAGCAAACACCCTCTTCCAACAACACAAGAGAAGACTCTACACATGAACATCACCAGATGGTCAATACTGAAATCAGACTGATTATATTCTTTGCAGCCAAAGATGGAGAAGCTCTATACAGTTAGCAAAACAAAACCAGGAGCTGACTGTGGCTCAGATCATGAGCTCCTTATTGCCAAATTCAGACTTAAATTGAAGACAGTTGGGAAAGCCACTAGACCATTCAGATATGACCTAAGTCAAATCGCTTATGATTATACAGTGGAAGTGAGAAATAGATTTAAGGGACTAGATCTGATACATATAATGCCTGATGAACCTGACGGAGGTTCATGACATTGTGCAGGAGACAGGGACCAAGACCATTCCCATGGAAAAGAAATGCCAAAATTTTTTTGTAAAGTCAGCCCCTAATCATATTTCTCTACTCAGTATTCTGTATTCATTGAAGTATAAGATTCCGCCACCATAATTTGGTATCCAAAGCCCTCCTCAATATGATCTCACTTTACTTTTCAACCCTGCTGACTTACAAGTCCCTTTCATGTACCAAACATTCCAAATGAGCATGATTTCTTATCCTTTTACAGTTTTTCCTTCTCTCTCATGCTTTCATTAACTTGCTTATCATATTTTTTTTCTCTCTGTCATTTCCTTCTCTTTAATTATCCCCCCCTTCTTACAGTTTTTGCCCATATTTCAATATGAGCATAAATTGCCTTTTTCTATGGAACCATCTATGATCTCTTTTATTGGAACCTTCTATTGAAACTAACCACTTTTTTTCTGTTACCTTACCTTTCTTAAGGAACTCACCATATTCTGCCTCATACTTCCGATTGGTACATCTCATTTCTCTACCAGAGTTGGCAATTTATACCTGAGTGCCTATCAGTCACCAGGATTTCAACCAGAATTGGACAGAATGAAATGGAATGAGCCCAGACCATGCTGGGTTTATGAATAAGAGCAATGAACACCGATACAGTTGGACTGAAACTTCTTGAGGTGAAAGTGAAATGGGAGAAACAGGACAGCAAAATATAGTTTTTTGAACTGGAGTCAGGCCAGAGCAATGGGGTTTACAGCAGTGCTCTTAGGCAAAGTGCTTGACCATATAAAATCATTAAGGTTCTTTACTCCCTTCCTACTGGGAAATCCCTACAAGAGGGATTTGCTTTGAGGGAAGGGGTTCTGTGTGCATGATGATCCTTTCCCTCTAAACCCCAGGAGTAGGATATAGTAATTACTTTTGGATCTCTTCAGTGTAATTACACAATAATCCTCAACCATCTATAAATACTCTGTCATTACATGGTATTTTCCTACTAAGTTTCTTTGTGGGGTAATTATAGCTGTGCCATGGGGCAAAGATTAGTGGCACTAAGAACTTCTAGTATTACCCTCACATCTCAGTTCCAGAAAACTTCCCATTTGTTGAAGCATAAACTGAAAAGAAGTGCATACTTTGGCATTTAAGGGGCTTCCCTGATAGCTCAGTTGCTAAGAATCCACCTGCAATGCAGGAGACCCTGGTTCAATTCCTGGGTTGGCAAGATCCACTGGAGAAAGGAAAGGTTACCCACTCCAGTATCCTGGCCTAGAGAATTCATGGACTGTGTAGCCCATGGGGTCGCAAAGTGTCAGACAGGACTTGCACTTCACTTGGCATGTAAAGAGGCAGCAGCGTTTGAAATCTGAGGTGAAGAAGGAACTTCTCTTTCCCCCCATAAAGGGATGGGGAGGATATTAGAATCTTTGAAATTTTTTTCACAAATCCAGAGGGAAAGAATTAAAGTTAGCTTATATTTTCCCTGGTTTTGCTAAATAATAGAGTGGCGAGCACTAGCAAAATACACCTAGATAATAACGCATCTTGGCATGAAAATAAGAACTAAAGAACCAAGTTAGTGGTTTGCATACTTGCTTTTCTCACTATATTATATAAAATCTTGATGAACATTTAAAATTTTCTCACCTTTATATCCACCTCACCCTCAAGTAATGAGGATGATGAGACATTTTGATATGATATCTGATAAATAATTAATTAAAAAATAAATAGAAGACAAAGGGGAGAAAAGCTGGAAATAAAGTAGAGTCGGGGAGGGCAGAGAGACAAGGGAAAAAAGGAAGGAAGAAAAGAATGGAAATAAGAATCCGTCCGTTCCGTTCAGTCGCTCAGTCGTGTCCGACTCTTTGCGACCCCGTGGACTGTAGCCTACGGGTTTCTCCGTCCATGGGATTCTCCAGGCAAGAATACTGGAGTGGGCTACAATTTCCTTCTCCAGGGGATCTTCCCAACCCAGGGATCGAACCCAGGTCTCCCGCATTGGAGGCAGACGCTTTAACCTCTGAGCCACCAGGAAAATAAGAATAGAGGGAGGCAATAGGGAAAGAAGAAAGAGGAAGAAAGGGAAGGAAAGAGAGGAAGAAAGGCTTCATAAGGAAAGAACTCCATGCTTACTTTACTTCACTTAAAAATTACAATCTGCAAGGAGACCCTATGCCTCTGGAACAAAGGGGAAAGCACTGGGCTATCCCCTGAGTGTGGAGGCTGGTCAGCAAGGAGCCCATGAGAGGAGCATGAGACTCTCTGGCCAGACCTGTCTCTCCCACCTGGAGCCCAGCCCTGAGCTTCACCAAGCTTTGGTTTTCTCTCATTAAAAAAAACCAAGAAACTTCCCTGGTTGTCCAGTGGTTAAGAATCCACCTTCAAATGCAGGAAATGTGGTTTCAATCCCTGGTAGGGGAACTAAGATCCCACATGCCACAGGGCAACTAAACCTGGGCACCAAAAATAGAGAGAGCCCACTCACCTCAACAAAAGATCCCGCACTCTGCAACTAAGAGCCAACACAACCAAGTAAGTGTGTATATATATATGCAAACAAGGGAAGAACAAGATGACGGAGGAATACGTGGAAGTGGAGTACGTCTCTCTCCACGGATACATGAGCAATACACCTTCAGAAACAGAAGTGCATGCAAAACACCAGCTGAGAGCAGACAGGAAAAGAATATATAGAACCATGCAAAACTTGGTAGGATGAAGGAACTAGGGGAAAAAACAGGAGTGTTAGTATACTGGAACTGCCCTTGGCAGGTGGTGGAACTGAAGCTTGGGGTCTGATCCCCACATTGGGGCAATTGTCTGAGTCAGAGGAGAAACATTTAAGGCTGGGAGTGAAACAGCTGACCTGTGGAAATGTAAATAGAATGAGAATCTGACAGTCCTTGCCACAGCCACAAATACCCCGGACAGGAATGCTGGTCCCCTGGAAGGCACAGCAGCTGGGAGCTGGAGTTTAGGGACTGTGGTGCAATCCCAGGGTGAGGTCTGCTGTTGACTGAAGAGAGATGGATCGAGGGGATGTGAGGGAGGAGATCGATGTGGGAAATGCCAGTGGAGGAAAGCCAGGCAGCCATAGAAGCAAGGCGATACAGCCAGGTGGAGCCATCACCCTAGCCTCTCCCCACATGCCAGCACCTGCAGCTGAACAACAGAGTGGTTGGCCCATCAAAAGCCTGAAACACTGAACTGAAGCACCCACCCAGGGTGCTCCATTAAGTGACTGATGCGCCAGTCTACAGAGTATGACTCCAGCCAGTGTAGCCCCTCTATGTGCCTGACGCTCTGAACAACAGAGAAGGACACCAGACAAGGGAGCCCTCTAAGCGACTGATGGGACAGAGCTATGAAGAAAGATTGGCAAAAGAGGCCTTCTGATTACCAGCTACAAGAAGCTCAAAAAGAGATTCTGATAGGTCCCTACTCCTGCATCCAAGGCAGTTCATGTCCCTGCACACTTGGCGCTGCCAAGGTCCCCACAACTAAGCAGCTGCACCACCTTCATGCTCAGTTCTCACCAGGGCAGAGCTGCCACAGGCAAAAAACATCTTGTGTTTATGTGAGTGGGGTTGCTTCTCTCATGTCCAACTCATTGCGTCCTTGTAGACTGTGGCCTGCCACGCTTCTCTGTCAAGGAGGAGGGTTCTCCAGGTAAAAATACTGGAAGTAATGGCCAATACTGCTTGCCATTCCCTTCAAGAGCAGTGTTTCCTGCAGCCCAAGCCTCCAACTCCCCTGACTACCTGGTGCTGCCAGAACCCCTGCAACCCTAGCAGCTGCACCTCCTTCACAACTGTCCCTCACAGGAGCAAACCCAGGTCCTTCAGGGCAGCCTCAGAAGCAAACCCCAGTGGACAACCCACATGTAGAGGTGGAAATAAAACCAGCATTGTAACCCAGGGCAGTATGACTAAGGAAGAAGACCCAAAACCTTCCAATCAGCTGTACAAGCTGTAGATTAAATCCACACGATCAACTAGGTAGACTGTGACTATGGAATATATTAAAGGTCATGGAGAACTCCCACAAAACAGAAAACACTAGTTCTTATAGCTGTGTACATTGGAGGCAAGAACACACAGGAGTAGGACCAGGTTAGAATATGAGGTACCCCACAGCAGGTACAGAGAGCAACACAGTGTTCCAGGTCATCCTAGGAGGTAAGGTGGACTGTGACTTCCAGTGAGGGAAAGGACTGTGACTGCAGTGAATCAAGGAAAACATTTATTATTCTTATTATTTGATATGTTCTGTAGATTCTTTTGACTTTCCCGGTTTACACCGCAACCCCATGTTGAAGTTATCGATTTTATTCAAACTATGAAAAATAAGTAGGTTTTTTAGCTTTTTTCCCAGTCATATATTTTCTTGTTGTTATAAACCTCAGCATCTACGTTTGGCATTTGCAGTTCTGTGGAGTTTTCCTTTTTTTTTTTCTTTTCTCTTTTTTAATTTTAATTTTTAAAGCTATTATTTTCTTCTAAATTTATTCCTTTGTTTGCTTCTCTGACTGTTCTTTCCCCCTTGCAGTTAACCTTTGAGTTCAGCTCAGTCACTCAGTCGTGTCCAACTCTTTGCAACCCCATGCATTACAGCATGCCAGGATTCCCAGTCCATGACCAACTCCCAGAGTTCATTCAAACTCATGTCCATCAAGTCGGTGATGCCATCCAGCCATCGCATGCTCTGTCGTCCCCTTTTCCTCCCGCCCCCAATCCCTCCCAGCATCAGAGTCTTTTCCAGTGAGTCAACTCGTCTCATGAGGTGGCCAAAGTATTGGAGTTTCAGCTTTAGCATCAGTCCTTCCAAAGAACACCGAGGATTGATCTCCTTTTGAATGGACTGGTTGGATCTCCTTGCAGTCCAAGGGAATCTCAAGAGTCTTCTTCAGCACCACAGTTCAAAAGCATCAATTCTTCGGCGATCAGCTTTCTTCACAGTCCAACTCTCACATCCATACATGACCAAGGGAAAAACCATAGCCTTGACTAGTCGGACATTTGTTTGCAAAGTAATGTCTCTGCTTTTGAATATACTATCTAGGTTGGTCATAACTTTCCTTCCAAGGAGTAAGCATCTTTTAATTTCATGGCTGCAATCAGCATCTGCAGTGATTTTGGAGCACAAAAAAATAAAGTCTGACACTGTTTCCAGTGTTTCCCCATCTATTTCCCATGAAGTGATGGGACCAGATGCCATGATCTTCATTTTCTGAATGTTGAGCTCCAAGCCAACCTTTTCACTCTCCTCTTTCACTTTCATCAAGAGGCTTTTGAGTTCCTCTTCACTTTCTGCCATAAGGTTGGTGTCATCTGCATATCTGAGGTTATTGATATTTCTCCCGGCAATCTTGATTCCAGCTTGTGCTTCTTCCAGCCCAGCATTCCTCATGATGTACTCTGCATATAAGTTAAATAAGCAGGGTGACAATATACAACCTTGACGTACTCCTTTTCCTATTTGGAACCAGTCTGTTGTTCCATGTCCAGTTGTAACTGTTGCTTCCTGACCTGCATACAGATTTCTCAAGAAGCATGTCAGATGGTCTGGTATTCCCATCTCTTTCAGAATTTTCCACAGTTTATTGTGATCCACACAGTCTAAAGCTTTGACATAGTCAATGAAGCAGAAATAGATGTTTTTCTGGAACTCTCTTGCTTTCTCCATGATCCAACGGATGTTGGCAATTTGATCTCTGGTTCCTCTGCCTTTTCTAAAACCTGTTTGAACATCTGGGAGTTCACGGTTCACATATTGCTGAAGGCTGGCTTGGAGAATTTTGAGCATGACTTTACTAGTGTGTGAGATGAGTGCAATTGTGCAGTAGTTTGAGCATTCTTTGGCATTGCCTTTCTTTGGGATTGGAATGAAAACTGACCTTTTCCTGTCCTGTGGCCACTGCTGAGTTTTCCAAGTTTGCTGCCATATTGAGGGCACCACTTTCACAGCATCATCTTTCAAGATTTGAAATAGCTCCACTGGAATTCCATCACCTCCACTAGCTTTCCTTTTAGTGGTGCTCTCTAAGGCCCACTTGACTTCACATTCCAAGATGTCTGGCTCTATGTGAGTGATCACACCATTGTGATTATCTTGGTCGTGAGCATCCTTTTTGTACAGTTTTTCTGTGTATTCTTGCCACCTCTTCTTAATATCTTCTGCTTCTGTTAGGTCCAAACCATTTCTGTCCTTTATCAAGCCCATCTTTGCATGAAATGTTCCCTTGATATCTCTAATTTTCTTGAAGAGGTCTCTTGTTTTTCCTATTCTGTTGTTTTCCTCTATTTCTTTGCATTGATCACTGAGGAAGGCTTTCTTATCTCTCCTTGCTCTTCTTTGGAAGTTTGCATTCAGATGCTTTTATCTGTTCTTTTCTCCTTTGCTCTTCGCGTCTCTTCTTTTCACAGCTATTTGTAAGGCCTCCTCAGACAGCCATTTTGCTTTTTTGCATTTCTTTTCCATGGGGATGGTCTTGGTCCCTCTCTCCTGTACAATGTCATGAACCTCCGTCCATAGTTCATCAGGCACTCTATCTATCAGATCTAGTCCCTTAAATCTATTTCTTACTTCCATTGTATAATCATAAAGGATTTCATTTAGGTCATATCTGAGTGGTCTAGTGGTTTTCCCTACTTTCTTCAATTTAAGTCTGAATTTGGCAATAAGGAGCTCATGATCTGAGCTTGTTTTGGCTAACTGTATAGAGCTTCTCCATCTTTGGCTGCAAAGCATATAATCAATCTGATTTCGGTGTTGACCATCTGGTGATGTCCATGTGTAGAGTCTTCTCTTGTGTTGTTGGAAGAGGGTGTTTGCTAAGACCAGTGAGTTCTCTTGGCAAAACTCTATTAGCCTTTGTCATGCTTCATTTCATGCTCCAAGGCCAAATTTGCCTCTTACTCCAGGTGTTTCTTGACTTCCTACTTTTGCATTCCAGTCCCTTATAATGAAAAGGACATCTTTTTTGGGTGTTAGTTCTAAAACGTCTTATAGGTCTTCATAGAACCGTTCAACTTCGGCCTATTCAGCATTACTGGTTGGGGCACAGACTTGAATTACTGTAATATTGAATGGTTTTCCTTGGAAACAGAGATCATTCTGTCGTTTTTAAGATTGCATCCACGTACGGCATTTCAGACTTTTTGGTGACCATGATGGCAACTCCATTTCTTCTTAGGGTTCACCTTAAATGTGTATAAATCTTCTTTATCTACCTCTATTATAATTTGCATACCTATTCTTTCTTTCTTTAGTTTCTCTTCTTTAATCTCAAAATATTTGTCAGTTTTATTTTCATGGCTTTATCCGCTAACTTGCACCTGGCTTTCGTTTGGTTTTCCAGCTTGTTCTTTAGTCAGCTTTGTTCTGATACATTTAATTCTTGGTTTAGGTTGTTTGCTGGGTCAGTTTATTGTACTCTATTTTTGTTGGACTGTTTTGATTTTGTAATGGGTGCATAGGTATACATCGATATTCAGTCACACATTTTATTGCTGTTATAAATTTCTGCCTCTATCTTGGGCTTTTCCAGTTCTGTGGAGTTTTCTTATTTTTTTTCCTTTTCATTTCTTTTTTTTTTTTTCTATAATTGTAATTTTTTTAAAACCTATTTTTTTTATACATTTACATCTTGTTTTCCTTTCGTATGTTCTTTTCCCATTGCAGTTAAACTTTATATGACTATTCATCATATACCTCAGGGAAAGAGTGGGGGCAGGAAGAGAAGGGGACGACAGAGAATGAGATGGCTGGATGACATTACCGACTCGATGGACATGAGTTTGAGTGAACTCCGGGAGTTGGTGATGGACAGGGAGGCCTGGAGTGCTGTGATCCATGGGGTCACAAAGAGTCGTTCACGACTGAGCGACTGAACTGAACTGAACTGAATTTGAATACCAGTACTTTCTTTCTTTTCTTTCATTCCTCTCAATATATTTATTAGTTTTGTTTCCTTTGCTTTATTTCCACTTGGCACCTTGCCTTATTTTTGTTTCCAGATCATGCTTTAGTCAGTTTTGTTCTTAACTGGTAAATATAATTTTTTATTTTCATTGTTCGCAGGATCAGTCTACTGTATTTTATTTTTGTTGGAGTGTTTTGACTTTGCTCATGGGTGTATATATATATTTGTATATTCCAATATTTTAATGATTATTTTCCTGATTCTGTAACTGCCAATGGTCTGGGGTTCATCTTTAGCTTCTCATTTTTGGATATTTGTTTTAATCTCACTTAATGCCATAACAAATTACTTGTGGAATCTTTGTTCATAACCAGATACCGAGCCCTGAGCCTTTGGAGTGGGAGCACTGATTCCAAAACCATAGACGACCAGAGAAGTAACCCGAGGGAGTATCAAATAATGAGAACTCACACAAATGAAACCATTTGATTACAAGACCCAGCATCACCCAACAACCAGTAGCACCCTGTGCAGGATGCCTCATCTCAACAACAAAGAAAACAAAAATACAAACTCAATCATCAGCAGACAGGTTTACAACCTCACTTAACCTTGCCATCAGAGAAAGAGCAAACAAACAACAAAAACTCAGCACATATCTCAACCAATAGGAAGCTTCCACAAACCAAAGAACCAACCTTGGGAGGGCAGAAACCAAAAGAAAGAAAGAATTCAACTTTCTTCAAGGAAAGAAATGTTTCAACTTTCCTTGAAACCTGGGAAAAGGAGACCTCAAACACAATAAGAAAAAAATAATAATAATAATGAAAAGGCAGAGAAATACTACACAAATGAAAGAACAAACTAGAAAAAGAACCAAATAAATGAAGAGAAAATAAGGAAACTACCTCAAAAAGAATTCAGAATAATGATAGTAAAGATGATGAAAAACCTTGGAAACAAAATGGAGAAAATACAAGAATCAATTAACGAAGATCTAGAAGAATTAAAGCATAAACATGCAGAGATAAACAACACAATTACTGAAATAAAAACTACTCTAGAAAGAATCAATAGCAGAATGTCTGAAGCAGAGGAACGAATCAGTAAGCTAGAAGATAAAATGGTGGAAATAACTTCTGAAGAGCAGAATAAAGTAAAAAGAATGAAAAGTACTGAAGACAGTCTCAGAGACCTTTGGGACAATATCAAATGCACCAACATTCAAAGTGTAGGGGTCCCAGAAGAAGAAGAGTAAAAGAAAAGGTATGAGAAAAATTTCAAAGAGATTATAGCTGAAAACTTCCCCAACATGGAATAGGAAATAGTCGGTCAAGTCCCAGAGGCAAAAAGAGACCCATAGAGGATAAACCCAAGGAGAAACACAGCAGTTCAGTTCAGTTCAGTCACTCAGTCATGTCCGACTCTTTGTGACCCCATTAATCACAGCAGGCCAGGACTCCCTGTCCATCACCAACTCCCGGAGTTCACTCAAACTCATGACCATCGAGCTGGTGATGTCATCCAGCCATCTCATTCTCTGTCGTCCCCGTCTCCTCCTGCCCCCAATCCTTCCCAGCATCAGAGTCTTTTCCAGTGAGTCAACTCGTCGCATGAGGTGGCCAAAGTATTGGAGTTTCAGTTTTAGCCTCAGTCCTTCCAATGAACACCCAGGATCGATCTCCTTTAGAATGGACTGGTTGGATCTCCTTGAAGTCCAAAGGACTCTCAAGAGTCTTCTCCAACACCACAGTTCAAAAGCATCAATTCTTCGGTGATCAGCTTTCTTCACAGTCCAATTCTCACATCCATACATGACCACAGGAAAAGCCATAGCCTTGACTAGACGGACCTTTGTTGGCAAGGTAAAGTCTCTGCTTTTTAATATGCTATCTAGGTTAGTCATAAAACACACCAAGACACATACAAATCAAACTAACAAAGACTAAACACAAAGAAAGAATATTAAAAGCATCAAGGGAGAAGCAACAAGTAACCTACAAGGGAAATCTCATATGCTTAACACCTGATCTTTCAGCAGAAACTCTGCAGGCCAGAAGGGAATGGCAGGATATATTTAAAGTGCTGAAAGGGAAAAATCTACAACCAAGATTACTGTACGAGGAAAAGATTTCATTCAAAACTGATGGAGAATCAAAAGCTTTTCAGACAAGCAAAAGTTAAGAGAATTCAGTACCACCAAGCCTGCTTTACCATAAAGGTTAAAGGGACTTATACAGCCAAGAAATCAAGAGAGGAAAGAAGATCTACAAAATCAACTTCAAGCAATTAAGAAAATGGCAATAGGAACACACATATCATTGATTACTTTAAATGTAAATGGATTAAATGCTCCAACCAAAAGACACAGACTGGCTGAATGGATACAAAAACAAGACCATATATATGCTATCTACAAGAAACCTAAAGACACATATAGACTGAAAGTGAGAGGATGAAAAAACACATTCCATGCAAATGGGAAGCAAAAGAAAGCTGGAGTAGCAATCCTCTTATCAGATAATATAGACCTTAAAATAAAGATTACAAGAGATAAGGAAAGACACTACATAATGATCAAGGGATCAATCCAAGAGGAAGACATAGCAATTGCAATATCTATGGACCCAACATGGGAACACCTCAATTCATAAAACAAACACTAACAGACATAAAAGGAGAAATTGACAGTAACAAAAATCGTAAGAGACTTTTACTCCCCATTCACACCAACGGACAGATCATCAAAACAGAAAATTAATAAGGAAGCACAAGTCTTAAATGATACATTAGATGAGATGGATCTCATTGATATCTTCAGGACACTCCGTCCAAATGCAGAATAAACCTTTTCAAGTGAACATGGAACATCCTTCAGGATAGACAACATCTTTGGTCACAAATCAAACCAGAATAAATTTAAAATATTGAAATTGTATCAAGCATCTTCTCTGACCACAATGTTTTCAGACGAATATCAATCACAAGAAAAAAAAATCTTTAAGAAACACAGTGACATGGAGATTAAACAACACATTTCTAAATAACCAACAGGTTACTGAACAAATCAAAAGGGAAATTAAAAAAAAAAATTCTAGAAAAAAATGGCAATGAAAACACGACAGTTCAAAACCTATGGGATGCAGCAAAAGCAGTTGTCAGAGGGAAGTTTATAGCAATACAATCCTACCTCAAGAAGCAAGCAAGACATAGAGTAGACATCATAACTTTACATCTAAAGCAACTGGAAAAAGAAGAACAAAAAATTAGTAGAAGGAAAGAAATCATAAAGATCTGAACAGAAATAAATGAAAAGGAAATGAAAGAAAAAATAGTAAAGGTTAATAAAAATAAAAGCTGGTTCTTTGAGAAGATAAACAAAATTGATGAACTTTTAGCAGACTCGTGAGGAAAAAAGGAGAGGAGAATCAAATCAGCAAAATCAGAAATGAAAAAAGAGAGGTTACAACAGATAACACAGAAACACAGAGGATTATAAGAGACTATTATGAACAACAATATGTCAGTGAAATAAGTAACCTGGAAGAAATGGAAAGATTCTAAGAAAAGTTAAATCTTCCAAGACTGAATTGAGAAGAAATGGAAATTATTAACAACCCAATTACAAGCCCTGAAATTGACATTGTGATCCAAAATCTCCCAAAAAACAAAAGCCAAGGACCAGATGGCCTCACTGGAAAATTCTACTAAACATTTAGAGAAGAGCTTATTCCTATCCTTCTAAAACTCTTTCAAAAAATTGCAGAGGAAGGGACACTTCCAAACTCACTATGAGGCCACCACCACCCTGATACCAAAATCAGACACAGATACACAGAAAATAAAACGACAGCCAATATCACTGATGAACAGAGATTCAAAAACCCTCAACAAAATGTGAGCAAACAGAATTCAGCGACACATCAAGAAGCTCATACAACATGATCAAGTTGGGTTTCTTCCAGCGATGCCAGGATTCTTCAATATACGCAAATCAATGTGACACACCATATTGACATTTGGAAACATGATATCCATATGATCATCTCGATAGATGCACAAAAAGCCTCTGACAAAATTCAGCACCCATTTATGACTAAAACTCTTCAAAGAATGGCCATAGAAGGAACCTACCTCGAAATAGTAGAAGCCATATACAATAAGCCTACAGAAAGCATTATTCTCAATGGTGAAGAACTGAAAACATTCCCCCTAAGATCAGGAACAAGACAAGGGTGTCCACTTTCACCACAATTATTCAACAGAGTTCTGTAAGTCCTAGCTATGGCATTCAGAGAAGAAAAAGAAATAAAAGGAATCCAGATTGGAAAAGAAGTATAGCCCTCACTGTCTGCAGATGACATGATACTGTACATAGAAAACCCTAAAATAGTATCAGAAAATTAGTAGAGCTATTCAATGAATTTACCAAAGGTGCGGGATACAAAATCAATACACAGAAGTCACTTGAAATTCTATATACTAACAATGGAAAATCAGAAAGAGAAATTAAGGAATCAATCCCACTACCATTGTAACAGAAAGAATTAAATATCTAGGAATAAACTTACCTAAGGAGACAAACGAACTGTACACAGAAAATTATAAGACACTAATGAAATAAATCAAAGATGACATAAAGAGATGGAGAGATATTCCGTGTTCCTGGGTAGGAAGAATCAATATTGTGAAAATAACTATACTACCAGACACCTTCTGCAGATTCAGTTTAATCCCTATCAAATAACCAATGGCATTTTTTTTCACAGAACTAGAACAAAAATTTGCACAATTCATATGGAAACAAAAAAGACCCAGAATAGCCAAAGCAGTCTTGAGAAAGAAGAATGGAGCTGGAGGAATCAACCTTCCTGACTTCAAATTATACTACAAAGCTACAATCATCAAAATGTAATGGTCCTGGCACAGGCACAGAAATATAGACCAATGGAACATGATAGAAAGCCCAGAGATAAGCCTACTCACCAATGTGTACCTTACTTTTGACAAAGGAGGCAAGAATATACAATGGGGAAGAGACAGCCTCTTCAATAAATGGTGCTTGGAAATGTGGACAGCTACATGTAAAAGAGTGAAATTAGAATAATTCCTAACTCCATACACAAAGATAAACTCAAAATGGATTAAAGACCTAAATGTAAGACCGAAAACTATAAAACTCTTAGAGGAAAACATAGGAAGAACAGAACACTTGATGACATAAATCAAAGCACGATCCTCTATGACATAATTTGTAGAGCAATGGAAACAAAAACAAAAGTAAACAAGTGGGAATTGATTAAACTTTAAATCTTTTGCACAGCAAAGGAAACTTTAAGCAAGGTGAGACGACAACCCTCAGAATGGGATAAAATAATAGGAAATGAAACAACGGACAAAGGAGTAATTTCCAAAATATACAAGCAGCTCATGCTACTCAATACCAGAGAAACAAACCACCCAATCAAAAAAGTGGGAAAAATACTTAGACATTTCTCTGAAGAAGACATACAGATGGCTGACAAACACATGTAATGATGCTCATCTTCGCTCATTATTAGAGAAATGCAAATCAAAGTTACAATGTGATGTCACCTCACATTGATCAGAATGGCCATCATTAAAAGTCTACAAACAATAAGTGCTGGAGAGGGTGTGGATAAAGGGGTTTGCTCTTGAACTGTTGGAAGGAATGTAAATTGACACAGCCACTGTGGAAGATATTATGAAGATTCCTTTAAAAACTAGGAAGGAAAACACTATATGACCTAGCATTCCCACTCTTAGGAATATATCCTGAGCAAACCAAAACTGAAAGTGACACATGTACTCCAATGTTTATTGCAGCACTATTTACAGTAGGTAGAACTTGGAAGCAACCTAGATGTCCATCAACAGATGAATGCATAAGGAAGTTGTTGTCCATATACACAATGAAATATTACTCAGCCATAAAAAGGAACAGATTTGAATCAGTTCAAATGAGGTTTTTGAACCTAGAACCTATTATACAAAGTGAAGTAAGTCAGAAGGAGAACAGTAAATATTGTAATCTAACATGCATATATATGGAATCTAGAAAAATGGTACAAAAAACTTATTTACAGGGCAACAATGGAGAATGAGTCATACAGAACAGACTTATGGACATGGAGAGAGGGGAGGAGAGGGGGAGATATATGAAAACAGTAACATGGAATCTTACACTACCATATGTAAAATCAATAGCCAATGGGAATTTGCTGTGTGGCTCTGGAAACTCAAACAGGTGCTCTGTATGATACTGCAGAGATGGGGTGGAGAGGCAGATGGGAGGTAGGTTCAAAAGGGAGGGAGTATACATATATCTATGGCTGATTCTTGTTGAGGTTTGACAGAAGACAACAAAATTCTGTAAAGCAATTATCCCTGAATGAAAAATAAACGAATTTAAGACAAACAAAAAACCACATACAAACACACACATGGTGTACCAGAATCTATACATCCCAGTTGTTTTCTTTAAAATAATATAAATGTATTAAAAATATAGAGCACCGAAAAAGTACAATTTGGCAAACTAAAGTACATGCTAAAGCAGCAAATAAAATGAAAAGAACAAATTAAGACCAAGTTAAAATAATATGAGTGTGAGATAAAGCAATGCTCAAAATTCTCCAAGCCAGGCTTCAATAGTACATGAGCTGTGAACTTCCAGATGTTCCAGCTGGATTTAAAAAAGGCAGAGGAACCAGAGATCAAATTGCCAACATCCGCTGGATCATCAAAAAAGCAAGAGAGTTCCAGAAAAACATCTACTTTTGCTTTATTGACTAAGCCAAATCCTGTGATTGTATGGCTCACAACAAACTGGAAAATTCTTAAAGAAATGGGAATACCAGACCACCTGACCTGCCTCCTGAGAAATCTGTATGCAGGTCAAGAAACAACAGAACTGGACATGGAACAGACTGGTTCCAAATTGGGAAAGGAGTATGTCAAGGCTATATATTGTCACCCTGATTACTTAACTTATGTGCAGGGAATATCATGTGAAAAGCCAGCTGAATGAAGCACAAGCTGGAATCAAAATTTCCAGGAGAAATATCAATAATGTCATGTACGCAGATGTCACCGCTCTTATTGCAGAAACTGAAGAAGAACTAAAGAGCCTGTTGATGAAACTGAAAGAAGAGCGTGAAAACATTGGCTAAAAACTCAACATTCAGGAAACTAAGATCATGGCAACCGGTCATATCACTTCGTGGCAAACAGATGGGGAAACAGTGGAAACAGTGAGAGACCTTATTTGAGGGGGTGGGGGTGGGGGTGGGGGTTTGGTTTGCGCTCCAAAATCACTGCAGATGGTGACTGCAGCCATGAAATTAAGACACTTGCTCCTTGGAAGAAAAGCTATGACCAAGGTAGACAGCGTGTTATAAAGCAGAGCCATTACTTTACCAAGAAAGGTCCATCTAGTCAAAGCTATGATTTTTCCAGTAGTCATGTATGGATGTGAGAGTTGGACTATAAAGAAAGCTGAGCGCTGAAGAATTGATGCTTTTGAACTGTGGTGTTGGAGAAGACCCTTGAGAGTCCCTTGGACTTCAAGGAGATCCAGCCAGTCAATCCTAACGGAAATCAGTGCTAAATATTTATTGGAAGTACTGATGCTACTGCTGAAACTCCAATACTTTGGCCACCTGATGAGAAGAACCAACTCATTTGAAAAGACCCTGATGCTGGGAAAGATTGAAGGCAGGAAGAGAAAGGGACGACAGAGGATGAGATGTTTGGATGGCATCACCGCCTTGATGGACATAAGTTTGAGTAGGCCCCGGGAGTTGGTGATGGAGAGGGAAGCTTGGTGTGCTACAGTCCATGGGACTGCGAAGAGTTGGACATGACTGAGCGTCTGAGCTGAACTGAGCTGAGATAAAGTTGGTTTGCATCAGACTAAGAAAATAGGATTGGAATAAGAACATACACAAGAGAATATAAAAAATATTTTGGAGAGAACAGTATTAGATTCAAGCTTGGTAGACTTCAAGACTATGGAAATCAAAGTGAAGCTTCTTTTTATTTGAGGTAGATATAAATAAAAATTACCTGATTGTAGGTACTCTAATCCAGGGATGATAATGTGAGACCCAAACAGAAAGGTCTAGAGAGTTTTTAAGACAGGAGAATTCTTGGGGAATAAGAAATTGAACCAAAGTAACAGTTTTAGTGGTCATCTACATGAGATTATATGCAGGATAGCTGAGGTCAGTGAGTTTCCCAAGGGTAAAACATGTAAAAGAAGAAAAAACTTAAGCATAAACTGAAGTTTAAAATTATCCATAATAGGGCAGAGACTAAATTTTATTCATTATTTTGGTCCTAAGACCTAGAAAAATGTCTGGCATATGGAAGACAATTAATATATTTAATGAATGGATAAATAAATGATGCAATGGAGGATGAAGAAACAACTACAAATATATAAAAGAGTTCCTAAAAAAAATAAATAAACAGGGACTCCAATCTTATTTAAGTTTCTCTCAATAAGATAATTAAATTTTCAAATTCCTGTGTTGTATCCCAGATATCTTGATTTGTTAATTCTGAAGTGAGGGTCAGATACCTGAAACAAGAATTTCAACTGCCTGATGAAAGCTCCACAAACTTTCCTTGGATAGGCACTGAGCTAAAGCATGAAAGCCAAGTGAGTTTTGTTTCACCACCTCCACCAATTAACTTTTAAGGACTGTCTGGAGTTCTGTGCCAGAGAAGGCAATGGCGAGCCACTCCAGTACTCTTGCCTAGAAAATCCCATGGATGGAGGAGCCTGGTAGGCTGCAGTTCGTGGGGTCACTAAGGGTTGGACACGACTGAGCGACTTCACTTTCACTTTTCACTTTCACGCATTGGAGAAGGAAATGGCAACCCACTCCAGTGTTCTTGCCTGGAGAATCCCGGGGACGGGGGACCCTGGTGGACTTCTGTCTATGGGGTCACGCAGAGTCGGACACAACTGAAGTGACGCAGCAGCAGCAGCAGCAGAAGTTCTGTGCTGAGAAAGATTACAAAAGAATGAATCCCATGAGTGTACGTACAAGAGTTACTGGAAAACATGCAGAATGAATATTAGGCAAACTAATATGCCTAAAGTATATTAGTACCTTCTGAGTATCAGTCATGGACCTTCTGAATATCGGGCATGCACCTTCTTTAAGAGTATTTAAGCCCTAACAAAAAGAGAAAAACCATATGATCCTCTCAACGGTGTTTCCTACACAAAAAGTGTTTGACAAAGGTCAACAATTTTAACAAAAAATAAGTCCTCAACAAAGTTGATATAGATGGAACATAACCACAAAATAATGAAGACTACATGTGATAAGCCCACAAATAGCATCACACTAAACAATGAAAAGATGAAAACCATTCTTCCAAGATCGCTAATGAGACAAGGATGTCCGTTCTTGCCACTTTCATTCACCATAGTAAGTATTAGAAGTCCTAGTCACAACAACTAGGCAAGAAAGGAAGAGACTAAAACTGTCACTATTTTCAGATGACATGATGCAATATGTGTGCGTGTGTTAGCCACTCAGTTGTGTCCAATTCTGCAACTCCTTGGACTGTAGTCCACCAGGGTCCTCGGTTCATGGAATTCTCCCAGCAAGAATACTGCAGTGAGTAGCCATTACCTTATCCAGGGGATCTTGCCAACCCAGGGATCTAACCCACATCTCCAGCATTGCAGGTATATTCTTTTTACCTTCTGACCCACCAGGGAAGACTGATACTATATATTGAAAATTCTAAAGACTCCATCAAAAAATCATTAAAACTGATAGGTGATTTCAGTTAAATTACAGGATACAAAATCGATATACAGAAATCTGTGGCATTTCTGTACACTAATAATGAAGTATCAAAAAGAGAAATTAAGAAAACAATTTACATTTGTATCATAAAGGATAAAGTGCCATAGGAATAAATTTAACTAAGTGAAAGACCTGTACACTGAAAACTATAAGACAGTGATGAAAGAAACTGAAGAAGACACACACACAAAAGGAAAGATATCTTCTGCTCATACACTGGAAAAATTAATATTGTTGAAATATTACCATACTACCCCAAATAATCTACAGATTAAACATGAAACCTATTAAAATTCCAATGGCATTTCACAGGCCTAGCATAAATAAATTTTGTATGGAAAGCCAGTGTACACTCTCAAGAGCCAAAATAATCTTGATAAAGAAGAACAAAACTGGAGACATCACACATCCTGATTTTAATCTTTACTACACAGTGACAGTCATCAAAACATTATGGTCTTTTCACAAAAACAGACACATAGATCATTAGAACAACTGAAAGTCCAGAAATAAACCTTAGACAAATATAGTGAATTAAACTATGATATGGAGCAAATAATATACAGTGGAGGGCTCATCAATTAATAGTGTTGGGGACACTTGAAATACACATGCAAAAGAATGAAACTAGAACACTATCTTACACTATAAACAAAATTTAACTCAAAAACTTGAATATAAGAACTAAAATCATTAAAATCCTAAAAGAAAACAATGGTAGTAAAATCACTGGCATTCGCCTTAGTGGTTTTTGTGGAAGTGATGCCAAAGGCAAAGAAATAAAAGAAAAAGAAAATAAGCTGCTGTAGCATGGAAGAAACAATCATTAAAACAAAAAAAGTCAGTCTACTGAATAAGAGAAGATACCTTAAAATTATATATCCAACAAGGGATTAATATACAGAATATATAAAGAATTTATTTAAAAAAATCATAATGATCAGAGCAGAAATAGGTGAAAAATAAGTGAAGGACACAATACCAAAGGTCAATAAAACTAAAAGTTGGTTATTCTAAAAGAAAACAAATTTGACAAACTATTAACCAGACTCATAAAAAAAAAAAGAAGACTCAAATCAATAAAATTAGAAGTATAAAAGAAGTTACAACAGACAGCACAAAAATACAAAGAATCATAAGAGACTAATACTAGCAACTATATGCTACTAAAATGGACAAATCCTTACAAAAGAAAAACGTTCCAAAACTCAACCAGAAAGAAATAGAAAATATGAAGAGACAACTTACAAGCACTGAAACTGAAACTATGACCAAACATCTTCCAACAAAAAAGCCCAGGGCCAAATAGCTTCACAGGTGAATTTTATTAAAAGTTCAAAGAAGATGAAATATCCATCCTAATCAATCTTCCAAAAAAATCACAGAGAGAGGAAAACACAGTTTCATTCTATAAGGCCACCATCATGCTGATACCAAAACCAGACAAAGATGTCATTAAAAAAGAAAATTACCGGCCAATATGACTGATGAACATAGATGCAAAAATATTCAGCAAAATTCTAGCAAACAGAATCCAACAATCCATTAAAAGAATCATACACCATGACCAAGTAGAGTTTATGCCACATTTGTGATGGAAGGATTTTTCACTTTATGCAAATCAATCAATGTTATCCAACATACTAACAAACTGAAAGTTAAAAACAATGTGATCATCTCAAAAGATGCAGAGAAAGCTTTCAACAAAATTCAACACTCACTTAAAATAAAAACTCACCAGAAAACCAACATAGAAGGAATATACCTCAACATAATAAAGGTCATATACCAGCATATTAAAAAGTAGAGACATCACTTTGTCAACAAAAGTCTGTTTAGCCAAAGCCATGTTTTTTTTCCATTAGTCATGTATGATTGTGAGAGTTGGACCATAAAGAAGACCTAGCACTGAAAAATTGATGCTTTCAAATGTGCCAGAGAAGACTCTTGAGAGTCCCTTGGACAGCAAGGATATCAAACCAGTAAATACTAAAGGAAATCAATCCTGAATATTCACTGAAGGATTGATGCTGAAGCTGAAGCTCCAATATATTGGCCACTTGCTATGAAGAGCCAACTCATTGGAAAAGACCCTGATGTTGGGAAAGATTTAGGGTAGGAGGAGAAGGGGGCAACAGAAGATGAGATAGTTGGATGGCATCATTGCCCCAGTGTACATGAATTGGAGCAAACTCTGGGAGATGATAGTAAAGGAAAGGGGAGTCTGACATGCTGCAGTCCATTGGGTTGCAAAGTTCAGACTGACTGATCGACTGAACAAAAACAACAATGACAAACTTTCAGCAAATATTCCCAATGGTGAAAAACTGAAAGCATGTCCTCTAAGATCAGGACCAAGACAAGAATGCTCACTCTCACCAATATTATTCAATATTGGTTTGGAAATCCTAGTCACGGCAATCAGAAAAGAAAAAGAAATAAAAGGAAATGCAAGAAAGCAAAGTGATTGTCTGAAGAGGCCTAACAAACAGCTGAGCAAAGAAGACAAGCAAAAACCAAAGGATAAAAGGGAAGATATTCCAATCTGAATGCAAAGTTCCAAAGAACAGCAGGGAGAGATAAGAGAGCCATCTTAACTGAACAATGCAAAGAAATAGAGGAAAACAATAAAATGGGAAAGACTAGAGAACTCTTTAAGAAAATTGAAAATTCCAAAGGAACATTTCATACAAAGATGGGCACAATAATAGGCAGAAAAGACAAAGACCTAACAGAAACAGAAGAGATTAACACAAGATGGAGAGAATACAGAGAAGAACTATACAAAAAGGGTCTTAATTACCCAGATAGCCATGATTGTCTAATCACTCACCTAGAGTCAGACATCCTAGAGTGCGAAGTCAATTGTGCTTTAGGAAACATTTCTATGAACAAAGCTAATGGAGGTGACAGAATTTCATCTGAACTACTTCAAATCTTAAAAGATGATGCTATTAATGTGATGCAAAGGATCAATTTTCATTCCAACCCCAAAGAAAGGCAATGCCAAAGAATGTTCAAACTACCATACAATTGCTCTCATTTCACATGTTAGCAATCCAATAGTACATGAACCAAGAACCTCCAGATGTACAAGGCAGAGGAACCAGAGATATTGCCAACATTGGTGGGATAACAGAAAAATCAAGGGAATTCCAGGAAAAAAAAAAATCTACTTCTGCTTCATTGACTATGCTAAAGCTTTTGACTGTGTGGATCACAAAAAAATCTGTCGAAAATTCTTAAAGAGATGGGAATACCAGGTCACCTTACCTGCTTCCTAAGAAACTTGCATGCAAGTCGGGAAGCAACAGTTAAAATAGGACGTGGAACAATGAACTGGTTCCCAGATGGGAAAGGAGAATGTCAAGGCTGTATATTGCCACCCAGTTTATTTAACTTCTATTCAGAGCACATCATGCAAAATGCTGGACTGGATGAATCAGAAGCTGAAATCAAGACGACCAGGAAAAATATCAACAGTCTCAGATATGCAGAAAATACCACTTTATGGCAGAAAGCAAAGAGGAACTGAAGAACCTTTTGATAAGGGTGAAAGGGAAAAGTGAAAATTCTGGCTTAAAACTCAACATTCAAAAAACTAAAATCATGGCATCTGGCCCCATCACTTCATGGAATATAGATGGCGGAAAAGTGGAAATAGTGACAGACTTCATTTTCTTGGACTCCAAAATCACTGTGAACAGTTACTGAAGCTTTGAAATTAAAAGGTGTTTGCATCATGACCAAGTGGGTTTTAACCCAGGGATGCAAGGATTCTTCAATATCTGCAAATCAGTCAATCAATGTAATACACCACATTAACAAAATGAAAAGTAAAAACCATATGATTATCTCAATAGATGCAGAGAAAGCCTTTGACAAAATTCAACATCCATTTATGATAAAAACCCTACAGAAGGCGTGAATAGAAGGAACATTCCTCAACATAATAAAAGCTATATATGACAAACCCATAGCAAACATTATCCTCAAAGGTGAAAAATTGAAAGCGTTTCCCCTAAAGCCAGGAACAAGACAAGGGTGCCCACTCTCACCACTACTATTCAACATAGTTCTGGAAGTTTGGGCCACAGCAGTCAGAGTAGAAAAAGACATAAAAGGAATCCAAATTGGAAAACAAGTAGTAAAACTCTCACTGTTTGCAGATGACATGATCCTCTACACAGAAAACCCTAAAGACTCTACCAGAAAATTACTAGAGCTAATCAATGAATATAGTAAAGTTGCAGGATATAAAATCAACACACAGAAATCCGTTGCATTCCTATTCACTAATAATGAGAAAATAGAAAGAGAAATTAAGGAAACAATTCCATTCACTATTGAAACGAAAAGAATAAAATAGCTAAAGAACCAAAAGACCTATATATAGAAAACTATAAAACACTGGTGAAAGATATCAGAGAGGACACTAATAGATGGAGAAATATACCATGTTCATGGATTGGAAAAATAAATATTGTGAAAATGAATATATTACCCAAAGTAATTTATAGGTTCAATGCAATCCCTATCAAGCTACCAACGATATTTTTCACAGAGTTAGAATAAATAATTTCACAATTTGTATGGAAATACAAAAAAATCCTCAAATAGCCAAAGCAATCTTGAGAAAGAAGAATGGAACTGGGGGAATCAACGTGCTGGACTTCAGGCTCTACTACAAAGCCACAGTCATCAAGACAGTATGGTATCGCATAAAGAGAGAAATATAGATCAATGGAACAAAATAGAAAGCCCAGAGATAAATCCATGCACCTATGGACACCTTATCTTTGATAAAGGACGCAAGAATGTAAAATGGAAAAAAGACAATCTCTTTAACAAGTGGTGCTGGGAAAACTGGTCAACCACTTGTAAAAGAATAAAACTAGAACACTCCCTAACACCATACACCAAAATAAACTCAAAATGGATTAAAGATCTAAATGTAAGACCAGAAACTATAAAACTCTTAGAGGAAAATATAGGCAAAACACTCTCCGACATAAATCACAGCATGATCCTGCATGACCCACCTCCCAGAATATTGGAAATAAAAGCAAAAATAAACAAATGGGACCTAATTAAAATTAAAAACTTTTGCACAGCAAAGGAAATTATAAGCAAGGTGAAAAGACAGCCTTCAGAATGGCAGAAAATCATAGCAAATGAAGCAACTGACAAAGAATTAATCTCCAAAATATACAAGCAGCTCCTGCAGCTCAATTCCAGAAAAATAAACGACCCAATCAAAAAATGGACCAAAGAACTAAACAGACATTTCTCCAAAGAAGACATACAGATGGCTAAAAAACACATGAAAAAAAGCTCAGCATCTCTCATACTCAGAGAAATGCAAATCAAAACCACAATGAGGTACCATTTCATGCCAGTCAGAATGGCTGCTATCCAAAAGTCTACAAGCAATAAATGCTGGAGAGGGTTTGGAGAAAAGGGAACCCTCTTACGTTGTTGGTGGGAATGCAAACTAGTACAGCCACTATGGAGAACAATGTGGAGATTCCTTAAAAAACTGGAAATAGAATTGCCATACGACCCAGCAATCGCACTCCTGGGCATACACACCGAGGAAACCAGAATTGAAAGAGACACATGTACTCCAATGTTCATCGCAGCACTGTTTATAATAGCCAGGACATGGAAGCAACCTAGATGTCCATCTGCAGACGAATGGATAAGAAAGCTGTGGTACATATACACAGTGGAGCATTCAGTTCAGTTCAGTTCAGTTCAGTCGCTCAGTCGTGTCCGACTCTCCGCGACCCCATGAATCACAGCACGCCAGGCCTCCCTGTCCATCACCAACTCCCGGAGTACACTCAAACTCATGTCCACAGAGTCGTTGATGCCATCCAGCCATCTCATTCTCCGTCGTCCCCTTCTCCTCCCGCCCCCAACCTTTCCCAGCATCAGAGTCTTTTCCAGTGAGTCAATTCGTCTCATGAGGTGGCCAAAGTATTGGAGTTTCAGCTTTAGCATCAGTCCCTCCAATGAACATCCAGGATTGATCTCCTTTAGAATGGACTGGTTGGATCTCCTTGCAGTATAAGGGACTCTCAAGAGTCTTCTCCAACACCACAGTTCAAAAGCATCGATTCTTCGGCGATCAGCTTTCTTCACAGTCCAACTCTCACATCCATACATGACCACGGGAAAAACCATTGCCTTGACTAGACGGACCTTGGTCGGCAAAGTAATGTCTCTGCTTTTTAATATACTATCAAGGTTGGTCATAACTTTCCTTCCAAGGAGCAAGCGTCTTTTAATTTCATGGCTGCAATCAGCATCTGCAGTGATTTTGGAGCCCAAAAAAACAAAGTCTGACACTGTTTCCACTGTTTTTCCATCTATTTCCCATGAAGTGATGGGACCAGATGCCATGATCTTCATTTTCTGAATGTTGAGCTTCAAGCCAACCTTTTCACTCTCCTCTTTCACTTTCATCAAGAGGCTTTTGAGTTCCTCTTCACTTTCTGCCATAAGGGTAGTGTCATCTGCATATCTGAGGTTATTGATATTTCTCCCAGCAATCTTGATTCCAGCTTGTGCTTCTTCCAGTGGAGCATTACTCAGCAATTAAGAAGAATACATTTGAATCAGTTCTAATGAGGTGGATGAAACTGGAGCCTATTATACAGAGTGAAGTAAGCCAGAAAGTAAAACACCAATACAGGATACTAATGCATATATATGGAATTTAGAAAGATGGTAATGATAACCCTGTATTCGAGACAGCAAAAGAGACACAGATGTATAGAACAGTCTTTAGGACTCTGTGGGAGAGGGTGAGGTTGGTATGATTTGGAAGAATGCCATTGAAACATGTATATTATCATATGTGAAACGAATCACCAGTCCAGATTTGATGCATGATACAGGATGCTCGGGGCTGGTGCACTGAAATGAACCAGAAGGATGGGATGGGGAGGGAGGTGGGAGGGGGGTTCAAGATGGGGAACACATGTACACCCGGGGCAGACTCATTTCAGTGTATGGCAAAACAATACAATAATGTAAAGTAATTAGCCTCCAATTAAAATAAATAAATTAAAAAAATAAAAAGTACAATTAACAGTTAAAAAAATAAATAAAAGGTGCTTGCTCCTTGGAAATAAAGCTATGACAAAACTAGATGGCATACTGAATAGCAGACACATCACTGTGCCAAGAAAAAGCTCTGTATAGTCAAAGCTATGGTATTTCCAGTAGTCATTTACAAATGTGAGAGTTGGACCATAAAGAAGGCTGAGCCCTGAAGAATTGATGCCTTCAGTTCAAGTTAATCCTAATGGAAATCAACCTTTAACATTCATTGGAAAGACTTATGGTGAAACTCCAATACTTTGAGTTCCTAATGCAAAAACCTGATTCATTGGAAAAGACCATGATGCTGAGAAAGATTGAGAGTAAGAGGCGAAGGCGACAATGGTGCATGAGATGGTTGGATGTCATACCAACTCAATGGACATGAATTTGAGCCAATTTTGCGAGATAGTGAAGGACAGGGAAGCCTGGTGTGCTGTGTGTAGTTCATGGAGTCACAAAGATTTGGACATGACTTAACAACTGATTAGAAAAGAAATAAAATTCTCACTGTTTGCACATGACATGATACTGTGCATGTAACACCCTAAAAATGCCACCAAAATGTACTAGAGCTAATGAATGAATTTAGTGAAGCCACAGGATATAAAATTAATAAACAGAAATCCCTCACATTCCTATATACTAACAATGAAAATTCAGAAAGGGAAATTAAGGAATTAATCCCATTCACCATTGCAACAAAAATAATAAAATATCTAGGAATACACTTACCTAAAGAGGAAAAAGGCTATAAGACATAAAACTATAAGACACTGATGAAAGAAATCAAAGATGACACAAACAGGTATAAAGGTATACAATTTTGCTTAATTGGAATGATCAATATTGTCAAAATGACTATACTAACCAAAGCAATCACAAATTCATTTGTCTATCAAATTACCAGTGGCATTTTGCACAGAACTCAAACAAAAAATTTCACAATTTGTATGAAAACACAATAGACCCTGAATAGTCAAAATAATCTTGAGAAAGATAAATGGAGCTGGAGGAATCAACCTCTTTGGCTTCAGATTATACTCCAAATCTTCAGTCATGAGGACAATATGGTACTGGAACAAAAATAGAAATATAGACCAATGGAACAAGATAGAAAGCCAAGAGATAAACCCACGAAACCATGTGCACCTTAACTTTGACAAAGGAGGCAAGGATATACAATGAAGAAAAGACAACCTCTTTGATAATGATGCTGGGAAAACTGGACAGCAATGTGTAGAAGAAATGAAAATAGAACACTTCCTAACATCATACACAAAAATAAACTCAAAATGGATTAAAGTCTTAAATGTAAGGCCAGAAACTATAAAGCTCTTAGAAGAAAACATAGGCAGTACATTCTATGACATAAATTGCAGCAATATTCTGTCTGATTCACCTCCTAGATTAATGGAAATAAAATAAAAAATTAACAAATGAACCTAATAAAACTAAAAATCTTTTGCATAGCAAAGGAAACTATAAGCAAGATGAAAAGACAACAATCTGAATGGGAGAAAATAATTAAGCAACTGACAAAAGGTTAATCTCTAAACTATATAAGCAGCTTATATATCTCAATATCAGAAAATAAGAAAGAAACTAATAAAAAAATGGGGAGAAGACATTTATCCAAAGAAGACATTCAGTTCAGTTCAGTTCAGTTTAGTTCAGTCGCTCAGTTGTGTCCGACTCTTTGCGAACCCATGAATCATAGCACGCCAGGCCTCCCTGTCCATCACCAATTCCCGGAGTTCACTCAAACTCATGTCCATCGAGTCAGTGATGCCATCCAGACATCTCATTCTCTGTCATCCCCTTCTCCTCCTGCCCGCAATCCCTCCCAGCATCAGAGTCTTTTCCAGTGAGTCAACTCATCACATGAGGTGGCCAAAGTATTGGAGTTTCAGCTTCAGCATCAGTCCTTCCAAAGAACACCCAGGATTGATTTCCTTTAGAATGGACTGGTTGGCTCTCCTTGCAGTCCAAGGGACTCTCAGGAGTCTTCTCCAGCACCACAGTTCAAAAGAAGACATAGAGATGGCTGATAAACATGTGAAAAGATACTTAACATAGTTCATTACTAGAGAAATGCAAATCAAAACTACAAAGAAATATCACCTCACACCAATCAGAATGACAGTCACCAAAAAATGTACAAATAATAAATTCTGGAGAGGATATGGAGAAACAGGAACCCTCTTTGCACTGTTGGTGGGAATGCAAACTGATATAGCTATTATGGAGAACAGTAAGGAGATTACTTTAAAATATTAGGAAGAAATCCTATTTTTGTGCAAAGCTTCCCTTTTCTCTAATAATAAACTGTTAAGCTTATAATACCCAGTAACCCTACTACTGGGCATAAACAATGATTTTCAATTCTAAGATAAAATAAAAAACAAAAATACATCCCAATGTTGATTGCAACAATATTTACAATAACCAGGACATGGAAGCAACCTAGATGTCCATCGACAGATGAATCAATAAAGAAGTAGTGGTATATTTATGCATTGGCATATGACTCGGTCATAAAAAGGAACATATTTGAGTCAGTTGTAGTAAGGTGAATGAAGCTAGTGATTCTTAAATTGAAGTAATTCAGGAAGAGAAAAACAAGTGTCTTATTAATGCATATATATGGAATCTAGAAAAATGCTACTGATGAACCTAGTAAAAAACAGACTTGTGGACACGGTGGGGAAGGTGAGGATGGGATGAACTGAGAAAACAGCATTGACTTTTTTTTTTTTTTCCCCAAATCATCCCACCCTCACCCTCTCCCACAGAGTCCCAAAGACTGATCTATACATCTGTGTCTCTTTTGCTGTCTCGTATACAGGGTTATCATTTGCATCTTTCTAAATTCCATATATATGCGTTAGTATGCTGTATTGGTGTTTTTCTTTCTGGCTTACTTCACTCTGTATAATAGGCTCCAGTTTCATCCACCTCATTAGAACTGATTCAAATGTATTCTTTTTAATGGCTGAATAATACTCCATTGTGTATATGTACCAAAGCTTTCTTATCCATTCGTCTGCAGATGGACATCTAGGTTGCTTCCATGTCCTGGCTATTATAAACAGTGCTGCAGTGAACATTGGAGTACATGTGTCTCTTTCAATTCTGGTTTTCTCGGTGTGTATGCCCAGGAGGAATACAAAGGAACCCTCTTACACTGTTGGTGGGAATGCAAACTAGTACAGCCATTATGGAGAACAGTATGGAGATTCCTCAAAAAACTGGAAATAGAACTGCCATATGATCCAGCAATCGCACTCCTGGGCATACACACCGAGCATTGACTTATATATGCTATTATGTGTAAAATTGTGGGAAGTTATTAAATAACACAGGGAGTCCAGCCTGTCACTCTGTAATGACATACAGGGCTGGGATGGGGGGAGAGGAGGGAGGCTCAGCACTAATTCAAAAAGATATGTGCACCCCTGTGTCTATAGCGGCATCATTACAATAGCCAAGATATAGAAACAGCATAAGTGTTCATTGATGGAGAAATGAAGAAAGGAGATGTGTTACACACACACACACACACACACAGAGGAATATTATTTAGCCATGAAAAGGAATGAAATTCTGACATTTGTATCAACATGGGTAGACTTTCATGGAACTATACTAAGTGAAATAAGTCAGACAAAGAAAGACCAATACTACATGATTTCACTCATATGGAATCTAAAAGACAAAACAGAACAAAACAAATGAACAACCAAAAATAAAACAAATACAAACTTATAGATATAGAGAACTTTAGAGTCTAGAGGGGTAGGTTGAAGGATGGGTGAAATGGGTTTAAGGGGTCAAATACATGGTAACTAGACAAGTGGTGGTGATCACTTTGTAGTGCATATAGATGTCAAATTATAATGTTTTATGCATGATACTTCTATAATAAAATATTAAACTAGATAATCACTATTTGTAACCTCTATAGCACCTAAGGAACCATCTGGTTCAATCCTTTCATTTCAGAATGATGGCAAAGTAGTAGCTAGTTAGTGGCTGGTTCTAGATTAGAACCCACAACTGCCAATTTCTATTTCACTACTATGTTTTGTAAAACTGGATTTTATTTTGTATAACTAAAGGATACCAATAACTACAGAATAATTGCAAATTTTAAAATGCTACTGCTTTGTTAAATAATATTTATGAGGATACAGTTCTCATTTCTAGGAAGAGGAAATAGGATAAATTTCATTTTGCTCCTGTATATATTATTTACACTTTCACAATGAATACATAATATTTTCTATTCATATTTTTATTAATTTATGAAACTGGTGACGGGTCAGTTCAGTTCAGTTGCCCAGTCATGTCCGACTCTTTATGACCCCATGAGCTGCAGCACGCCAGGCCTTCCTGTCCATCACCAACTCCCAGAATTCACCCAAACCCATGTTCATTCAGTAGGTGATACCATCCAAACATCTCATCCTCTGTCGTCCCCTTCTCCTCCTGCCTTCAATCTTTCCCAGCATCAGAGTCTTTTCAAATGAGTCAGCTATTCACATCAGGTGGCCGAAGTATTGGAGTTTCAACTTCAACATCAGTCCTTCCAATGAACACCAAGGACTGGTCTCCTTTAGGATGGACTGACTGGATCTCCTTGCAGTCCACTCTCAAGAGTCTTTTCCAACACCACAGTTCAAAAACATCAATTCTTCAGCGCTAAGCTTTCTTTATAGTCCAACTCTCACATCCACACATGACCACTGGAAAAACCATAGCCTTGACTAGACGGACCTTTGTTGGCAAAGTAATGTCTCTGCTTTTTTTTTTTTTTAATTTAATTTATTTTAATTGAAGGCTAATTACTTTACATTATTGTATTGGTTTTGCCATACATTGACATGAATCTGCCCCGGGTGTACATGTGTTCCCCATCTTGAACCCCCCTCCCACTTTGTCTCTGCTTTTTAATATGCTGTCTAGGTTGTAATAACTTTCCTTTCAAGGAGTAAGTGTCTTTTAATTTCATGGCTGCAATCATCATTTGCAGTGATTTTGGAGTCCAGAAAAATAAAGTCAGACACTGTTTCCACTGTTTGTCCATCTACTTGCCATGAAGTGATGAGACCAGATGCCATGATCTTAGTTTTCTGAATGTTGAGCTTTAAGCCAACCTTTTCACTCTCTTCATCAAGAGGCTTTTGAGTTCCTCTTCACTTTCTGCCATAAGGGTTGTGTCATCTGCGTATCTGAGGTTATTGATATTTCTCCCAGCAATCTTGATTCCAGCTTGTGCTTCTTCCAGCCCAAAGTTTCTCACAATGTACTCTTCATATAAGTTAAATAAGCAGAGTGACAATACATAGTCTTTACATACTCCTTTTCCTATTTGGAGCCAGTCTGTTGTTCCATGTCCAGTTCTAACTGTTGTATCCTGACCTGCATACAGGTTTCTCAAGAGGCAGGTCAGGTGGTCTGGTATTCCCATCTCTTTCAGAGTTTTCCACAGTTTATTGTGATCCATACAGTCAAAGGCTTTGGCATAGTCAATAAAAGCAGAAATTGATATTTTCCTGGAACTCTCTTGCTTTTTTGATGATCGGTACATACAGGTTTTTCTGCAATTGTTTGTTATTTATAGACATTATTGATGATTCTAGAGTAACATAATGCTATAATTGGAAGATATTTCAGAATGTCCAAAGTACTTAATTTTATAGGTGAGATAAATTTCAGACAGTTACCTCACTGAAAGCTATAAATAACATAAAACAAAAGTATAGGTATTCTGCATCATAAATTAAGTGTGGGGTTTGCTTGAAAATTGATGTGATATAGATGAAACGAGGACTATATCCTTTCAGGAAGAAAACTAACATTTATTTAGAAACTACTACATGACCAGACCACCTGTCTTGCCTCTTGAGAAACCTGTATGCAGGTCAGGAAGCAACAGTTGGAACTGGGCATGGAACAACAGACTGGTTCCAAATAGGAAAACGAGTACGTCAATGTTGCATTTTGTCACCCTGCTTATTTAACTTATATGCAGAGTACATCATGAGGAACGCTGGGCTGGAAGAAGCACAAGCTGGAACCAAGATTGCTGGGAGAAATGTCAATAACCTCAGATACGCAGATGACACAACCTTTATGGCAGAAAGTGAAGAGGAACTCAAAAGCCTCTTGATGAAAGTGAAAGAGGAGAGTGAAAAGGTTGGCTTGAAGCTCAACATTCAGAAAACGAAGATCATGGCATCTGGTCCTGTCACTTCATGGGAAATAGATGGGGAAACAATGGAAACAGTGTCAGACTTTATTTTTTTGGGCTCCAAAATCACTGCAGATGCTGATTGCAGCCAGGAAATTAAAAGACGCTTACTCCTTAGAAGGAAAGTTATGACCAACCTATATAGCATACTAAAAAGCAGAGACATTACTTTGCCAAACAAGGTCCCTCTAGTCAACGCTATGGTTTTTCCCGTGGTGATGTATGGATGTGAGAGTTGGACTGTGAAGACTGTTGATCGCAGAAGAATTGATGATTTTGAACTGTGGTGCTGGAGAAGACTCTTGAGAGTCCCTTGGACTGCAAGGAGATCCAAGCAGTCCATTCTAAAGGAGATCAATCCTGGGTGTTCTTTGGAAGGACTGATGCTAAAGCTGAAACTCCAATACTTTGGCCACCTCATGCGACGAGTTGACTCACTGGAAAAGAGTCTTATGCTAGGAGGGATTGGGGGTGGGAGGAGATGGGGACGACAGAGAATGAGATGGCTGAATGGCATCACCGACTCAATGGACATGAGTTTGAGTGAACTCCGGGAGTTCGTGATGGACAGGAAGGCCTGGCATGCTGTGATTCATGGGGTTGCAAAGAGTCCGACATGACTGAGCGACTGAACTGTACTGAACTGAACTGATATGACAGACAGGTATACATTCTTAATCTCATTTCATAGTTACAATAATTGATGTTTTATAGTTTATGATTCAGAAAATCTGAATATTCAAAGAGTTTAATATAGAACATGGGTTAGATTGCAAAAGAGGTCTTTGAATGCTAATTTTACAATTCTTTCAGACTTGTCTTTTGAGGTGAGCCAGAGTTAGTATTCCCTGAAACAGAGATTCCTAAAGACTCTCTTTGCTCTTTGTAGCACTAATCAGTAACTTAAAAGTTCAGTTGTCTGACCATTGCCATAGTACCTTTCCAAAATCTGTTGCCACCACACGTTTCCAATTGGAAGTGAGGTGACTTTTTGATACACTTCAAGATTTTAAAGTCAAGATAGGACCAAGATGTACCTGTGGGGATACCCATGTTATAACAATTGATCACTTTATGTTTCTAATTCATTTTATAGTAGTCACTATTTTTCACAAAAGAAGTTAATATAATTGATTGACAAAGTAGATCAAGAAACAGGACTTTGCCTAGGACTGAGAGCTTTTCTGGACATATGACTTCCAGTGCTAAAACAAGGACAGTCCTGGGTCAATTGGAATGAGCTAATGATCCGAGAAAGCTTAAATTTCTCATCCTCAGTCACACAGCAATTTAGTGATGGGATTGGACTAGAACTCAGAGCTCCTAGCAACTAGTCCTGGGCCTTTCCAATTAGACCACAGTGACTAAGTGATTATTAAATTTCAAAACACAGACTTTAACTCTTCATATAAGTGTTATATGAACTGGTTATATGAAGCTGAGTGGTAAAGACTCCACCTGCCATTGCAAGAGATGCGGAAGACATGGGTTCCATCCCTGGGTTGGGAAGATCCTTGAAGGAGAAAATGGCAACCCACTCCAGTATTCTTGCTGAGATGATCCCATGGACAGAGGAGACTGGTGGCCTACAGTCTATGAGGTTACAAAGCATTGGACGTGACTGAGCGACTGAGCACACACATAACCTTGTATGCTTAAGGCAAATGGATGGCACATTAGCAATTTTTTTTAAAAATTGATGTTATTCTATTTTGTTCCATTCTCTGCATTCTGACTTACTCATTTTAATCAAGTCTCTCACACCCTCAACTATGACAAGTGACCGCCTTATGCAGAATGGAGTTTCCTGTCCTGGCTTTATTGCCCCCTTTCTAGCTGTCGCACAAGTAAACAACTCAGGCCTGCGCAAGTTCACACACAAAAGATTCTGCAATGGTAACATTTATCTTGCACATGTCCCATTTATCTTTGGCAAAAAGCTTCAAATCCAAACTATCTTAAGTGATCTCAAAAAGACAGTGATAAGTACCTTCCCCCGTCATTATTGCTCCATTTTATCACAGTGGTGATAGCAATAATGGTGGTTTTAACCCCCATCAAGTCCATTTAACATGGCTCATTTTCAAAAGCCACTCAATGCCTTGTGACAGTCTGGCCAGGCAGTTTGAAAAGATCACTTAACCCCGATGATCTGAGGAAGACTCTGAGTGGGGAAAGAAGGCCCTACAGTCAGAGGCGAGACAGTGAATGGAGGGATGGGATAAAAAAAGACCATTGATTTTATGACAGGGGACAGAGTTACTGTCAAAACTGAGCAGCACAAATTGAAGGAATGTTTCAATTAGCTGTTTGCAAGAGAAATTCCTCAGAATTTGCGATGCACTAGCTTGTGGTTATTGTTGGTTATGTTCATTCTTACAGTTTTAACATGTGTGTGAATTTTCTTAATACTAAAAGGAAAATCTGAGATTAGAACTTCTGTTAGCAATGAAAATCATTAAAGAAGACCCATAGTAATTTCAATAAAATGTTTTATGGCCTGTATAATGATAAGAGGCTGAAAGGGGGAAAGTGAAGCCTATGCGAGCCACATGTCACACACTCCAACGTGTGGTTGCCAACACTGCCGCCTGTTCTGCAGTCCCACAGTTGGTCTCTGTAGGTGTCAAAACTGTTAACAAAGCACACCAGTTTCTAGAGGTGCTGCATGTAGATGAGGGCAAGGGATGAGTAGATAATGGCTGAAAGAAAGAAATCAACAGCACGCCTTTGGCACCTTATGCTTGCTCAAAGGATAACTCAGAGCTAGTGTTGCCTGAAAACTCTCAACTAAACACACAGAAGTATTCTCAATGATAACACATTTATTAAAACAGCAGACTCAGGAGCCAAAGTACTTGGTTCAAAGCCCCCTTCTTCCATTCCCTGACCATATGACTTTAGTTTAAGATTTTCTCTCTCTAAGCTGAAATTTGTTTGCCAGATAAATGGGAATAATAGACCCTATTTCATGATCCTGTTGTGAAATTAAAATAAAATAATTTATGTGTCATGTTCAACACAGTGTCTGTACTGTAAAGTACATTTTATGGAAAGGTGATTATTACTGTAATTAATCTATATAACATACATAATTTTAAGTCTGATTTTCTAAGCTTAAGTTCTTAATAAATTAATTCTCTTCTCATTCATTGCAAAATGTAAGTCTTGCCATAAAATAGCTAAAAGACATAAGGGTTTTAATAAAAGAGTCCTTGACTCTGTATTTATGTTCAGGCTCCATTATCCATGGGCTTTACAGTCTTGATAAAACACGATCAGTATGTTTAACATCAAGGATAATATGGCATAATACTTATAAGCTGAAAATTTGGAAGCATATTAATATGGTTTTGAATCATTCCACCACTTTCTAATGATAGAATATTTTATATATTCCCATCATCTGTACAGTGGTGAAACTATTAGGATTTCAAATCAAATATCATTTCTTCCAATTGTCTTTCTCACCCCTTATTTCACATTCTCAGGGCTCCCTGTACTTATCCCTTGTGACAGCTATCAGAATTACCATGAAATTAGGTGTATAATTACTGTCCAACTTTCCTAATAAATCACAAGTTTCAAGAAAGCACAAAACTTGTTTATTTTTGTTCATGCCAGAATGTCCCTGGCTGGCACATGATAGGTGTCAATTATTGAATGAATAAAGAGTTTTGAGTAAAAATGTGATGTGATATGAATTGTCTTTCAATAGAATCACATGGGCTGCTTTCTTTAAAAAAAAAAATGTAAGTTTACAAGACTGGGAGCAGGAAACCTATTTAGGAAACTACTGCAATAATTTAAGTTAGAGATTTCGGTGGCTTGGAGAGAAAGAGTAGTGATGGAAGTGGTGGGAAGTGATTTTTTGCTAACAAACTTGATATTAGGTATAAAAGAAAGAAAAAAGTCAGAGATGATTCCAGGGTTTGAATCTTGGGCCACTGGAAGGATGAAGTGTCATTATTTTAGACAGGGAAAACTACAGAGGGGCAAATTTATTGTAGTAGTTCAGGAGTCCATTTTTGGAACGTGTTAAGTTATAATGCCTATGAGGCATCCAAATGAATATATCAAGCTGTCCACTCTATGCCCAAGTCTGTGGTTTAAAGGAGGGAGATCTGAGCTGAAGATACAGAGCTTAAATTCATGAGACTAGATGAGATCACAAACAAAAGAGAAGAGAACTAAGGAATACGTTCTAAAGCAGTATAATGTTAGA
Organism: Moschus berezovskii; assembly: GCF_049115385.1. Classification (NCBI taxonomy): domain Eukaryota; kingdom Metazoa; phylum Chordata; class Mammalia; order Artiodactyla; family Moschidae; genus Moschus; species Moschus berezovskii. Next base: position 120,099,284 of record NC_142463.1, read on the forward strand.
GGTCAGGAGATGACAAGGAACCAGCAAAGGATAATGAGAAGGAGCAGTCAATGAGGGGAGAAAAATAGATGCTGGAACCTTTATGTGACAAATCACATAAAATAGTAAGGGGACTAAGGATTTCTCATTTGATCTGCCAAGGTGAGGATTGTTGAAAACCTTGACAAGAACCCTTTTAGAGTGAATTGGTGCAGGCAATTGCCTCATGTAAGGATTTAGAAGAGAATGAAATTTAATTCAACATCATAATGTGATAACTTTTCACATTTACTAGAATATTAACTAAAATCAAAGAGACTACTCACTAAATATAGGTGAGCATGTAAAGCAAATGGAGCTCTCGTACAATCCTGATTGGAATGGGAAGTCTTAGAATTACATTGCAGAATTGTTTATCAGGCTCTTTAAATGGAAATATATACTTATCATAATATCCAACACATACACCCAAGATATATGTCCAAAATAAATGGAAACATATATTCACTCAAATACTTATGCACTAATACTCAAAGGAGCCTCTTCATAATAGCCAAAACTTAGAAAAAACTAAAATATCCATCAACAGAAGAGTGGATATTCACACTGTGGTGTGGTCATATAATGTGAGGGCTTTCCTGATAGCTCAATTGATAAAGAATCTGCCCACAATGCCAGAGACCACAGTTCAATTCCTGGGCCACGAAGATCTGCTGGAGAGAGGATAGGCAACCCACTCCAGTATTCTTAGGCTTCTCTTGTGCCTCAAGTGGTAAAGAATCCATCTGCAATGGGAGAGACCTGGGTTTGACCCATAGGTTCAGAAGATTCCCTGGAGAAGGGAAAAGTTACTCACTCCAGTATTCTGGCCTGGAGAATTCCATGGGCTGTACAGTCCATGGAGTTGCAAAGAGTCAGATACAACTAAGTGATTTTCACTTTCTTTCACACTTTCGTATAATGTTATTACTCAACAATACAAAAGAATAAACTGATACTGATGGACAAATCTCAAAAACAATATTTTGAGCAAAAGAAATCAGATTCAAAAACATAAATACGGCTTGATTATGTTAGTTCATGAAGTCCAAAAGAAAACTATTTGAAGACAGAAATTCAGATGGGGAGAAAGCTAATTGATTAGAAAAGGGCAAAAGAAAATTTTCTGGGCTGATGAATATGCTCTGTATCTTGTTTGGGGTGCTAGTTCCATGTGTGTAAGCACTTGTCACAACTCAATGAACTATACATTTGAAGGCTGTGCATTTTATTGAATGTTCGTTAAATCTAAATTTTAAGAAAGAAAGAATCAGAGATGACTTGGAGACAGTAAATTATAAACAGCTCTTCAAATGGAAGGAGGATCACGGAAGATCAAAGGGATTCAGTGAAAGCTGGAGAGACATTGGAGTTTAGGAACTTTTATTTTCTCCTATTATGTAAAATGAGTGGTGTATTATATTTACATGCTGATATATTTATAAGTGATCCATAGAGAGAAAAATAAATGATGATGCACAAGATTGTAACACCTATCTTTCAGAATTGTTCTTAGGATAAAATTATAGATAATGAGTGAGAAGGACTTAACACAGCACCTGGAATTTAGTAAAGTGTTCACTACACCATAGCTGATTCTGCTATTATTGTCATGCAGTGATTATGGACTCCCTGCTTTCATTCTAAGTGTAGTACACATGATGACAAATTTTTCTTATGACTTTTACTTTATCCTTTGTTTGATAACACCTCATGATTAGGCTGACACCCGCACTACTCCACCAACACTATTCACATTAAGGTCACTTGCCACGCTGTCAGTAAGTCTGAAATTTCAATGACTTCTTCCCCTTCCAATTTGCTATCTGTAATCTGCAATGTGCTGTAAAACCCAACTTATCAAATTGCTATAACTGAATCTATCAAAGAATGGTGAATAGCCTAAGAGAGAAAATTTTTGCCATTTTAACTGATCCTTCTTCCCAACTTGGCCAGGTCAGTTTCTACTCTTTATTAAAGGGTTCATTGAGATTCCACTTGCCCAGAGAAGCTTTTTCTGACCACCAAAGACTAGGTTGTCTAGGTTTACAAATTAGGAATTTTTCAGCTACAAGCAACAGAAACCCAACTAAAATTAGGTCTCAAAAACTACTTACAATAGCCAAGGCATGGAAACAACATAAATATCCATCAACAGTTGAATGAATGAAGATATGGTCCATATATATAATGAAATATGACTCAGTATAAAACAGAATGAAAAATGCTATTTTCAGCAACATGAACTGACCTAGAGATTATCATACTAAATGAAGTAAGCCAGACAAAGACAAATGTCACACAATATCACTTATAAGTGGAATCTTAAAAAAAATGACATAAGTGAGCTTGTATACAAAATAGAAATAGACCTACAGACATTGAAAATAAACTTACAGCTAAACTAAGTGGAATGGGGGAGAAATATATAAGGAAGTTGGGATTAATGTATATACACCACTATGTCTAAAAAAGGTAAAAAACAAGGACCTGTTTATACCACAGGGATCTATATTCAATATTTTGTAATAAGCTATAATAGAAAAGATTATGAATATATATATATATATATAGCTTGACTGGATCACTTTGCTGCAGACTTGGAACTAAAAACTTTCATTTTAGATGGTTGCTGTGATTCAGTCATTCAGTTGTGTCCGACTTTGCCATCCAATTGACTGCAGCACGCCAGGCTTCCCTCTCCTTCACCATCTACCAGAGCTTGCTCAAACCCATGTCCATTGAGTCAGTGATGCCATCCAACCATCTCATCCTCTGTCATCACCCTCTCCTCCTGCTTTCTATCTGTCCCAGCGTCACGGTCTTCTCCAATGTGTAGACTCTTTGCATCAGATGGCCAAAGTACTGGAGGTTTAGCTTCAGCATCAATCCTTCCAATGAATATTCAGGATTGATTTCCTTTAGGAAGGACTGGTTGAATCTCCTTGCTGTCCAAGGGACTCCCAAGAGTTTTCTCCAACACCACAGTTCGAAGTCATCAGCGTTTTTTATTGTCCAGCTTCAGTGCTCAGCCTTTTTTATTGTCCAACTCTCGCATTCATACTACTGAAAAAATACCATAGCTTTGATTACACAGACTTTTGTTGGCAAAGTAACGTCTCTACCTTTTAATACACTGTCTAGGTTTGTCATAGCTTCTCTTCCAAGGAGCAAGTGTATTTTAATTTCCAGGCTGCAGTCACCGTCCACAGTAATATTGGAGCCCAAGAAAATAAAGTCTGTCACTGCTTCCATTGTTTCCATAGTTATATGCCTTGAAGTGATGGGACCAGATGCCATGATCTTAGTGTTTTGAAAATTGAGTTTTAAGCCACCGTTTTCACTCTCATCTTTCGCCTTCATCGAGATGCCCTTTAGTTCCTCTTCTCTTTCTTCCATAAGGGTGGTGTCATCTGCAAATCTGAGTTTATTGATATTTCTCCCAGCAATCTTGATTTCAGCTTGTGCTTCATCCAACCTGTCATTTTGCATGATGTACTCTACATATAAGTTCAATAAGTAGGGTGACAATACAGATTCTTGATGTACTCTTTTCCCAATTTTGAACCAGTCTGCTGTTCGATGTTCAGTTCTAACTATTGTTTCTTGATCTACATACAGATTTCTCAAGAGGCAGGTAAGTGGTCTGGTATTCTCATCTCTTTATGAATTCTTCACAGTTTATTGCGATCCACACAGTCGAAGGCTTTAGCATAGTCACTGAAGCAGAAAGAGATTTTTTTCTGGAATTCCCCTGCTTTTGCTATTGTCCAACAAATATTGGCAATTTGATCTCTAGTTCTTCTGCCTTTTCTAAATCCATCTTCAACATCTGGAAGTTCTCAGTTCACGTAGTATTGAAATTTCACTTGGAGAGTTTTGAGCATTACTCATATGCAGTAGTTTGAACATTCTTTGGCATTGCCCTTCTTTGGGATTGAAATCAGCAGTCCTGTGGCCACTGCTGATTTTTCAAATTTGCTGGCATATTGAATGCAGCACTTTCACAGCATCACCTTTTAGGATGTGAAATAGCTCAGCTGGAATTCCATCACCTCCACTAACTTTGCTTGTAGTGATGCTTCCTAATGCCCATTTGACGTCACACTCCAAGATTTCTGGCTTTAGGTAAGTGATTACACCATCGTGATTATCCGGGTCATTAAGATCTTTTTGGTATATTTCTTCCGTATATTCTTGCCACCTCTTCTTAGTATCTTCTACTTCTGTTTGGTCCATTCAATTTCGATCCTTTATTGTGCCTATCTTTGCATGAACATTTCCTTGGTATCTCTAATTTTCCTGAAGAGATCTCTAGTCTTTCCAATACTACCGTTTTCCTCTATTTCTTTGCATTGTTCACTTAGGAAGGCTTTCTTATCTCTTCTTGCTATTCTTTGGAACTCTACATTCAGATTACCTTTTCTACATTACCTTTCACTTCTCTTCTTTTCTCAGCTATTTGTAAGGCCTCTTTAGACAACCATTTTAAATGTTAGAAATTATATTAATTCATATAATTGTAACATTGCAGAGCTGAATCTGAACAGATGTGGCTAGATTTAAGAGTTAAAATATGTTTTAGGAATCTGGGTCCCCCATTCACACTTCTTCACATTATTCCTAATTTCTGGACTCTGGTTTCCTCTGTTTTGCTTAATTCTCAGGTGGTTTCAATAAAAATGCTGACACATTTTTAGGTGATCAGGTAGTTGTTGAGACCTAAAGAAGTATCGAAAAGAAATTCCTTTTTCCCATTAATTCTAGTACAGGTTCAAGGTGATTTATTTCTCTGATTTAAAAGAAGTGTCCATAAAGTGTTCCTTGGGTGATAAATTCCTCTGATTGACAGTATGTCTGGACTTAGGAGCAAGGAGGTAGTGTGAGCCACAGCTATGAATCCTTGACTAGGAACAGGAAATTCATTCTGGGCAGGTTAAGACATAGGGCCACTATGTTGTCTATCCTAATCACTCCCACATACCATGAATGAGCCCTATCTAATCATTTAAAAATAACCATTAGTGCTTCAGTTCAGTTCAGTCGCTCAGTCGTGTCCGAATCTTTGTGACCCTATGAATCACAGTACCCCAGGCCTCCCTGTCCAACACCAACTCCCAGAGTTCACTCAAACTCATGTCCATCTAGTCAGTGATGCCATCCAGCCATCTTACTCTTTGTCGTCCCCATCTCCTCCCGCCCCCATTCTATCCTAGCATCAGAATCTTTTCCAGTGAGTCAACTCGTCTCATGAGGTGGCCAAAGTATTGGAGTTTCAGCTTTAGCATCAGTCCTTCCAATGAACACCCAGGATTGATCTCCTTTTGAATGGACTGGTTGGATCTCCTTGCAGTCCAAGGGAATCTCAAGAGTTTTCTCCATCTCCAGCACCACAGTTCAAAAGCATCAATTCTTTCGTGATCAGCTTTCTTCACAGTCCAGCTCTCACATCCATACATGACCTCTGGAAAAACCATAGCCTTGACTAGAGGGACCTTGGTTGGCAAAGTAATGTTTCTGCTTTTTAATATGCTATTTAGGTTGGTCATAACTTTCCTTCCAAGGAGTAAGCGTCTTTTAATTTCATGGCTGCAATCAGCATCTGCAGTGATTTTGGAGCCCAAAAAAATAAAGTCTGACACTGCTTCCAGTGTTTTCCATCTATTTCCCATGAAGTGATGGGACCAGATGCCATGATCTTTGTTTTCTGAATGTTAAGCTTCAAGCCAACCTTTTCACTCTCCTCTTTCACTTTCAACGAGAGGCCTTTGAGTTCCTCTTCACTTTCTGCCATAAGGGTGGTGTCATCTGCATATCTGAGGTTATTGATATTTCTCCCGGCAATCTTGATTCCAGCTTGTGCTTCTTCCAGCCCAGCCTTCCTCATGATGTACTCTGCATATAAGTTAAATAAGCAAGGTGACAATATACAACCTTGACGTACTCCTTTTTCTATTTGGAACTAGTCTGTTCCATTTCCAGTTCTAACTGTTGCTTCCTGACCTGCATACAGGTTTCTCAAGAGGCAGGTCAGGTGGTCTGGGATTCCCATCTCTTTCAGAATGTTCCACAGTTTATTGTGATCCACACAGTCAAAAGCTTTGGCATAGTCAATGAAGCAGAAATGGATGGTTTTCTGGAACTCTTTTGCTTTCTCCATGATCCAGCAGATGTTGGCAATTTGATCTCTGGTGCCTCTGCCTTTTCTAAAACCTGCTTGAACATCTGGAAATTCATGGTTCACATATTGATGAAGCCTGGCTTGGAGAATTTTGAGCGTGACTTTACTAGCGTGGGAGATGAGTACAATTGTGCAGTAGTTTGAGGATTTTTTGGTATAGCCTTTTTTTGGGATTGGGACGAAGACCTACATTTTCCAGTCCTGTGGCCATTGCTGAGTTTTCCAAATTTGCTAGCATATTGAGGGCAGTACTTTCACAGGATCATCTTTCAGAATTTGAAAGAGCTCAACTGGGATTCTATCAGCTCCACTAGCTTTGTTCATAGTGATGCTTTCTAAGGCCCACTTGACTTCACATTCCAAGATATCTGGCTCCATGTGAGTGATCACACCATTGTGATTATCTTGGTCGTGAACATCTTTTTTGTACAGTTCTTCTGTGTATTCTTGCCACCTCTTCTTAATATTTTCTGCTTCTGTTAGGTCTATACCATTTCTGTCCTTTATCGAGCCCATCTTTGCATGAAATGTTCCCTTGGTATCTGTAATTTTCTTGAAGAGATCTCTTGTCTTTCCTATTCTGTTGTTTTCCTCTATTTCTTTGCATTGATCGCTGAGGAAGGCTTTCTTATCTCTCCTTGCTATTCTTTGGAACTCTGCATTCAGATGCTTATATCTTTCCTTTTCACTTCTATTCTTTTCACAGCTATTTGTAAAGCCTCCTCAAACAGCCATTTTCCTTTTTTGCATTACTTTTCCATGGGGATGATCTTGATCCCTATCTCCTGTACAATGCCACGGACCTCCGTCCATTGTTCATCAGGCAGTCTATCTATCAGATCAGGTCCTTTAAATCTATTTCTCACTTCCACTGTATAATCATAAGCGATTTGACTTAGGTCATATCTGAATGGTCTAGTGGTTTCCCTACTTTCTTCAATTTAAGTCTGAATTTGGCAATAAGGAGCCACAGTCAGTTCCTGGTATTGTTTTTGCTAACTGTATAGAGCTTCTCCATCTTTGGCTGCAAAGAATATAATCAATCTGATTCCGGTGTTGACCATCTGGTGATGTCCATGTGTAGAGTCTTCTCTTGTGTTGTTGAAAGAGGGTGTTTGCTATGACCAGTGTGTTCTGTTGGCAAAACTCTATTAGCCTTTGCCCTGCTTCATTCCGTGCTCCAAAGCCAAATTTGCCTGTTACTCCAGTTGTTTCTTGACTTCCTACTTTTACATTCCAGTCCCCTATGATGAAAAGGACATCTTTTTTGGATGTTAGTTCTAAAAGGTCTTGTAGGTCTTCATAGAACTGTTCAACTTCAGCTTCTTCAGCATTACTGGTTGGGGCATAGGCTTGGATTAATGTAATATTGAATGGTTTGCCTTGGAAACGAACAGAAATCATTCTGTCATTTTTAAGATTGCATCCAAGTACTGCATTTCATACTGTTTTGTTGACCATGATGGCTACTCCATTTCTTCTAAGGGATTCCTGCCCACAGTACTAGATATAATGGTCATCTGAGTGAAATTCACCCATTCCAGTCCATTTTAGTTCACTGATTCCTAGATTGTCGACGTTCACTCTTGCCATCTCCTGTTTGACCACTTCCGACTTGCCTTGATTCATGAACGTAACATTCCAGGTTCCTATGCAATATTGCTCTTTACAACATCGGACCTTGCTTCTATCACCAGTATGCACTAAAGACTATGCTGAGAATATTACAAACAGCATTTCAGATAATTGTTGCAAAAGCCATTTTGTTACCATTTAGTTCTATTTTACAGATAAGGAAATTAAAGTTCAGAGATGTTCAATACACCCAAGGTGACATGAGTTTGAGTGAACTCCGGGAGTTGGTGATGGACAGGGAGGCCTGGCGTGCTGTGATTCATGGGGTCGTGGAGAGTCGGACACGACTGAGCGACTGAAATGAACTGAACTGAACTGAACTGAGGCATGAAGAAGAAAGAAGTGGGCCTACAGACCAAGGGTCAATTCTGGACTTCTTACTGATTCTGGAGACCCTTTCTCCATGCACTCATGCAAACATACCATTTTGTATTTTTTCCAGCCATTTATAGTGTAGGTATTACAACTTACTCACTTCCTTGAACATTGGACTCCCATCTCCACAATCTGCAATGGTAACTGTGGCATTAGAACTTTGTACAGTGTGAGTCATGAATTTCTCAATGCTTCTAAATCTATATCAGGAGCAAGTTTACACAATTTCTTTAGGTCCAGAATACTAAATCATATATGTCACGAAGCTGAAGCACATTTTGTCAGACCTCTCCACCATGACCTGTCCATCTTGGGTGGCCCTACACACCATGGCTCATAGTTTGCTTGAGTTGGACAAGTCTGTGATCCAGATGATCAGTTTGGTTAGTTTTCTGTAATTGTGGTATCTATTCTGTCTGCCCTTTGATGGATAAGGATAAGAGGCTTGTGGAAGCTTCCTCATGGGAGACACTGACTGTGGGGAAATCTTTAATCCAATTTTCTGCTGATTGTTGACTGATTCTCTGTTGGGCGGTGTTCCCTCACTGTGGTAGGGGTAATGGCAGCAATGGAGACCTATTTCAAAAGGACTTGAGCCAGGAGTGCTGTACTCAGTGCTCCTGATTTTCACAAGACGGCAGAGTAGAAGAATATGTGATTATCTTCTCCTGTGAGAACTCCAAAATTGCAGATAACAGCTCAAAAGCCATCAACAGCAGAATGGTTGATCCCACCAAAAAAAAGATACCCCACATCCAAGGTCAAAGGAGAAACCTGAACAAGATGGTGGGGGTGGTGAAATCGTGTTTAGAATCAAACTCCATACCTGCCAGATGCTCAGAGGGCTCAAACAAAACCTTGTGTGCACAAGGACCCAGGGACCCCACAAGACACTGTGCCAAACCTGTCTTTGAGTGTCTGAGTGTCTTCCTGTGGAGGCACAGGTCAGCAGTGACCTGCTGCAGTGACAGGAGCTCTGGCTGCATCAGAGAGCTCCTGAGAGGTACAGCATGTGAGACCCACCCCAGGGGCCCAGAGCAGACAATCCGCAAACTGGAGAACAATTACACCAAAGAATTCTATCACTGTTGTGAAAGGTCTACCTGCCACAACAGATTCCCCAACCTAGGGATCTGGCAAAGGGACTGAGAATCCCTAGGGAATTTGACTTTGAAGGCCAGTGGGATTTGATTACAGAACTTTCACAGGACTGGGGAAACAGACTTTTGGAGGGCACAAACAAAACCATGTGCACACCAAGACCCAGGAGAAAGGAGCAGTGACCCTGCATGAGACTGAGCCAGACTTCTCTGTGAGTGTCTGGGAGTCTCCAGCAGAGGCGTGGGTCGACAGTGGTCTGCCATGAGATCAAGGGCACTGAATACAACAGTCCAGGCATAAGTACTTTTGAAGGAGGTTGCCATTACCATTACCCTTACAGATGTTTGGCCTCAGGCTAAACTACAGAAAGGGAATTCAGCCACACCCATCAACAGAAAAATGGTTTAAAGATTTATTGATCATGGTCCCACCCACAAGAGCAAAAGCCAGATTTCCCCACAAGCAGTTACTCCCATCAGGAAGCTTACATAAGACTCTTATCCTTATCCATCAAAGGGCAGACAGATTAGAAACCACAATTATAGAAAACTAACCAAACTGGTCATGGAACAATAGACTGGTTCCAAATGTTGTATATTGTCACCCTGCTTATTTAACTTATATGCAGAGTACATCATGAGGGACGCTGGGCTGGAAGAAGCACAAGCTGGAATCAAGATTGCCGGGAGAAATATCAATAACCTCAGATATGCAGATGACACCACCCTTATGGCAGAAAGTGAAGAGGAACTCAAAGGCCTCTTGATGAAAGTGAAAGAGGAGAGTGAAAAGGTTGGCTTGAAGCTCACCTTTCAGAAAACAAAGATCAAGGCATCTGGTCCCATCACTTCATGGGAAATAGATGGGGAAACAGTGGAAACAGTGTCAGACTTTGTTTTTTTGGGCTCCAAAATCACTGCAGATGCTGATTGCAGCCATGAAATTAAAAGACACTTACTCCTTGGAAGGAAAGTTATGACCAACCTGGATAGAATATTAAAAATCAGAGACAATACTTTGCCAACCAAGGTCCGTCTAGTCAAGGCTATGGTTTTTCCCGTGGTCATGTGTGGATGTGAGAGTTGGACTGTGAAGAAAGCTGATCGCCAAAGAATTGATGCTTTTGAACTGTGGTACTGGAGAAGATTCTTGAGAGTCCCTTGGACTGCAAGGAGATCCAACCAGTCCATTCTAAAGGAGATCAATCCTGATGCTAAAGCTGAAACTCCAATACTTTGGCCACCTCATGCGATGAGTTGACTCACTGGAAAAGAGTCTGATGGTAGGAGGGACTGGGGGTGGGAGGAGACGGGGATGACAGGGAGTGAGATGGCTGGATGGCATCACCAACTCGATGGACATGAGTTTGAGTGAACTCCGGGAGTTGGTGATGGACAGGGAGGCCTGGCGTGCTGTGATTCATGGGGTCACAAAGAGTCGGACACAACTGAGTGACTGAACTGAACTGAACTGAACCAAACTGATCACTTTGATCACACCCTTGTCTAACTCAATGGAACTATAAGCCACGCTGTGTAGGGCGACCCAAGGCAGATGGGTCATGGTGGAGAATCCTGACAAAATGTGGTTCACTGGAGAAGGGAATGGCAAAACACTTCAGTATTTCTACCTTGAGAACCCCATGAAAATTATGAAAAAGCATAAAGATATGACAGTGACAGATGAACTCCCCATGTAGGTAGGTGCCCAATATGCTACAAGAGAAGACTGGAGAAATATCTCTGAAAGAGTGAAGAAGCTGAGCCAAAGCGAAAACAATGCCCAGTTGTAGATGTGACCTGTGATGGAAGTAAAGTCCGATGTTGTAGTGGAAGTGATGGAATTCCTGCAGAGCTTTTTCAAATCCTGAAAGATGGTGCTGCTAAAGTATTTCTCTCAACATGCCAGCAAATTTGGGAAACAGCAGGCACCACAGGACTGGAAAAAGGTCAGTCTTCTTCCAATCTTAAAAACAAGGCAATGCCAAAGAATATTCAAACTGCCACACAATTGCACTAATCTCACACGCTAGCAAAGTTATGCTCAAACTTCTCCAAGTTAGTTTTCAACAGTATGTGAACTGATAACTTCCAGATGTTTGAGCTGGATTTAGAAAAGGCAGAGGAAATGAAGTGCTGTCACTCAGTCATGTCCGACTCTTTGTGACCCCATGGACTGTAGCCTATCAGGCTCCTCAGTACATAGAATTTTTCAGGCAAGAATACTGGAGTGGGCTGCCATTTCCTTCTCCAGGAGATCTTCCCAATCCAGGGATTGAACCCAGGTCTCCCCCATTGTAGGCAGACACTTTACCGTCTGGGCCACCAGGAAGGATTAAATAGAAGCAAGCCTCTGGCAACCCTGACTGTAGGTGGTGTTTCTGATACTCGGAGCAAACACGAAGCGGAGCCGAGGCCTACAACGTCAGGGCCCCTGAGCGCCTACCCCAAGCGAGGGCAGCTGGCTCCAGGTGGTGACCACCGCCCCCTCGCCTTGAAGCCACACCGGGTCAACGTGGCTTGCTCACCAGGTCAGGAAGACCCCAGCCTTGCAGTCCCTCCTCATGGCATAGAACATGGCAAGACTGTGGCAGCTCGGGCTACTGCAGCCCACAATGGCCAAAGCCACTCTGTGCACCATGCCCAGAAGCCGGGTCATTGCTCATTCCCGGCCACCGCCGGGTCAGCTCCCGGTCGAGCACTGCCATGACAGAGCCCAAACCAAAGGCAGAGGACCCAGAGATCAAATAGCCAACATCCACTGGATCATAGGAAATACAACAGAATTCCAGAAAAATATCTATTTCTACTTCACTGGCTATGCTAAAGTCGTTGACCATGTGGATCACAAAAGAACTGTAGAAAATTCTTAAAGAGATGGGAATACCACACCATCTGATCTGCCTCCTAAGAAATCTGTATGCAGGTCAAGAAGCAGCAGTTAGAACCAGACATGGAAAAACAGCCTGGTTCCAAATTGGGAAAGGAGTATGTCAAGGCTGCTTGTTGTCACCCTGCATATTTAACTTATATGCTGAGTACATCATGTGAAATGCCAGGCTGGATGAAGCACAGGCTGGAATCAAGATTGGTGGGAGAAATATCAATAACCTCAGATATGCAGATGACACCACCCTTATAGCAGAAAGCAAAGAGGAATTAAACAGCTTCTTGATGAAAGTGAAAGATGAAAGTGAAAAAGCTGGCTTAAAACGAAGATCATGGCAACCAGTCCCAACACTTCATTGCAAATAGATAGGGAAACAATGTAAACAGTGACAGACTTTATTTTTTTGGACTCCAAAGTCACTGCAGATGGTGACTGCAGCCATGAAATTAAAAGACGCTTGCTCCTTGGAAGAAAAACTATGACAAACCTAGACAGTATATTAAAAAGCAGAGGCATCACTTTCCTGACAAAGGTCCATATAGTCAAAGCTATGGTTTTTCCAGTAATCATGTGTTGATGTTAGAAGTGTACCATAAAGAAAGTTGAGCACTAAAGAACTGATGTTTTTGAACTGTGGGGTTGGAGAGGACTCTTGAGTCCCTTAGACAACAAGGAAATCAAGCCAATCAATCCTAAAGGAAGTCAGTAATGAATATTGTTTGGAAGGAGTGATGCTAAAGCTGAAACTCCAAAGCTTAGGCCACCTGATGTGAAGAACTAACTCATTGGAAAAGACCCTGATGCTGGGAAAGATTGAAGGCGGGAGGAGAAGGGAGCGACAGAGGATGAGATGGTTGAATGGCATCACCAACTAGATGGACATGAGTTTGATCAAGCACTGGTAGTTGGTGAAGGACAGGCAAGCCTGGTGTGCTGCAGTCATGGGGTTGCAAAGAGTCAAACACTACTGAGTGACTAAACTGAACTGATATGTCAAGAAAGAGCTTTCAGGGACTTCCATGGTTATTATCAGTGGCTAAGATTCCACACTTCCACTGCAGGGGGCACTGGTTTGATTCTTTGTAGGGGAACCAAGATTTTGCATGCTGTGCCACGTGGCCAAAAATGTATCCCAGGTCAATAAATTCTTTTCCATAACATTCTGTGTTCAAGGACTCTGGACCTAACCTGCTAAGAATCTAGCCCCAGGAATACAGTAAGTCCCCTGCATAAGAACATTCAAGTTGCAAACTTTCAAAGATGTGACTATGCACCACTGGAATGTTTTCTGAAGAGGGTGCATTGTGCTCAGTTGTTTCAGTCACGTCTGACTCTTTGACCCCATGGACTATAGGCAACCAGGCTCCTCCATCCTTGGGATCTCCCAGGCAAAAATACTGGAGTGGATTGGGGTAGATAGAATTGAATTCAGCAAGGAGCAGAACCTGTTTCATCAACATCAGGTGTGAATGAAGTTGCAGCTTGCTCTCCATCTGCTATTTCTGATGATCCTTCCTCTCTACTGTCTTCCACTTCTCTCTCCTCCAGTCTGTAACTCTTCTTGACTGTTCACTAGATACCAGCCCCTTTATGCCAGCTATTTTACTATAATACTGTACTTTCAAGTATGTACTGTAAGATTAAAAATGCTTTCTTTCTTGTGTTTGCTTTTTATGTATTAATTTGTGTGAAAAATTATTACAGTATTATATAGTTGATTGCTTTAGTCATGTACCTAGGCTAACTTTGCTGGACTTACAAACAAAGGAGATTTAGGAAGGTGCTCCAGGAATAGACCTCATTTGTATGTAGGGGACTTACTGGACTGTGAGCGTATGTCAGCTTGGTTATGTAGTTCATTTGAATCAGAGTCCCTTCTCTCTCTAAATCAGGCACAGCACAGATCCATGTGGGTTAAAGGGGGATCTAGGCACCGTGTCTTGATGCCCATCATATGTCACAAATCACTTAGTCTGCTACAGCAGATTGCAAACTTGGATATATTTTATGTAACTATCAATTTGGTGAATATAGTCTTTTCTTTCTCAAGCTAGAAAAAGATTTTAAACAGTTTACATTCACGTGGAATGAACAGTGTTATATATTTAGAGTTATCTTCTTGAGCTATATTAACTCTCCTTCCCTAGGTCTTAATATAATTTAGAGAGAGCGGACGACATGCCACCAAAAATCACATTGATAACATTACATTGATTGGGCCGAATAAGCAAGAACTGGCCAGAGCACTGGAGGCCTTAGAAAGGCATTGTAAATACCTTTCCAAAGGAAGATGCAGGGATCAAATACATCTGTAAAATCTGTAGTGGTTCAGGGTTATTGCTGTACCAGGACGTTTGCATCAAAGTAAAGACAGTCATTATATCTTGCTCTCCTTACCACGAAGAATAAAGCCTAAATCGCATGTCCTAGAAGCTGCATATTCTACACCTAGGAATATGGCTTTGCCCCGTATACAGAAAGAGGCAAGAGGCTATCAGCTTTGATTAAGCCCAAAGTAAGAGAGGACTTTCCAGAAGATCCAGGCTGTGGTACCAACTGGTAACAATATAATCCAAGGTATCACTTGGACTGTGCTCCTCTGGTGTCAGAAGTATCGATGATGGAAAAAGATGCTACATGGAGTTTGTGAGAGAATCACATGGCAGCACTTGGGATTCTGAAGTGAGACTTTGCCATCTGCTGAAGATAATTATACTCCTTTTGAAAAACAACTCTTGTCGTGCTTCTTGGCCCTGGTAGATCACAGGCATGACCTTGAGACACAGGTGACCATGCACCTGAAACTTCCCATCATGAGCTGGCTCCTATCAGACTCACCACGTTTTGAGGGCGGTGACCCAGTGATCATCCACTGTGGGATTGAGTGTCACTTCTAAGATTGAGATCAAGTAGGATCAGAGGGTAGAAGGAAGCTACATACATAATAGCCAAAATTTCCCATACTATCATTGTTGTACCCTTTCTTGGCTTGCATCTAGAGCTCTGTAGGGATTCATGAAGGAGGAAGGGAAGTTCCTAGCTTGGGACAGTGCCCCTCTTCATGCACTTTGTGCTGAAGGAGAGGTGACCCCACATTAGACTTCATGGGAAATGGTAAATAACTGACCAGATGGCAAGGAGCCTAGAAGGAAACAGATTGAAATACTGGGGACAAAACAATCTTGGGTACAGACACATAAAAGAAGATATTGGAGTGGGTATAAAGTTTGAAGGCGATGACACCCCACTCCAGTACTCTTGCCTGGAAAATCCCACGGATGGAGGAGCCAGGTAGGCTGCAGTCCATGTAGTCGCTAAGAGTCGGACACGACTGAGCGACTTCCTTTTCACTTTTCACTTTCATGCATTGGAGAAGGAAATGGCAACCCACTCCAGTGTTCTTGCCTAGAGAATCCCAGGGACAGGGGAGCCTGGTGGGCTGCCGTCTATGGGGTCGCACAGAGTTGGACACGACTGAAGCGACTTAGCAGCAGCAGCATAAAGTCTGAATGTCTTTCAAACATGAGGTAACACCCACCAAAGAGCATGCCCCACATAAATGTTAAATTAAAGAAAGGAAGAAAGTGAAAGCTGCTCAGTTGTGTCCAGCTCTTTGCGGCCCCATGGACTATACAGTCTGTGGAATTCTCCAAGCAAGAATACTAGAGTGGGTAGCCTTTCCTTTCTCCATGGGATCTTCCCAACCTAGGAATCGAACCCAGGTCTTTCACATTGCAGGCAGATCCTTTACCAGCAGAGCCACCAGGGATCCAGACAAATAAGTATATCAAATGACTTTATATAATGGACAAATGAACAAAGTGTCCATGTTGACAGAGATGGAGGTTATGCATGGACTCAAGTGCATGAATTCCTAATAACAAAGACTGATATAACTATAGCTGCCATTGGAGGTTTAAATGGCAGCAACCGAGAGCAGTGCTTGATACCCTCATGGCACTATTTCTCTAAAATACCATATGGCTACTTGATGACAAGTAGACCACATTGGGTCACCTATATCCCAAAAGGGCCAGCAGTTTATCTTCACAGTGATTCATTTCCCGTATGGGTTGCCCTTTGTTATTCACAAAGCCTCAGTCATCGCCACTGTCTTACAGAGTGGCCAAGGCTTAGGTCCACTTCACAGTGTCCTCAGTGTGGTCGTCTGACATACTATAATAGCAGAAGCAGCTGGCCTCATAGGATGCTGGAATGGCCTACAGAGGCACAGTTACAGCTCCAGCTCCAGCAAAGAGGCTATAATTTTAAGAAAGGGTTGGCAAATTCAGTCTGCCACCTGTTTTTGTGAATAAAAGTTTTATTGGAACACAGCCATCCTTATCGTACACATATTGTCTATGGCTGCTTTTGCACTACAAGGGCAGACTTGAGTTGTTGTCACTGAAACCATATGGCCCACAAATTCTAGAATAATTACTATCTGGCTCTTTACAGAAAAAGTTTGCCAACCCCTCTGCTAGAAGATGTAATGCCATCAACTGGAAAAATGTATACACTGTGCCCCCAGTAAGAAAAAAAAGATATAGTTCCAGGAATCAAGGGGTGGAGGCATCAACGGTCTTACCATTACAAAGAATAACTCGGTGGATTTTGTGTTTCCAGTATCTAGTACTATGGGTTATAGGTCCTGATTTTCAAAAGTGGTACACATTTTTTCAGGGTACACAATAAGTGTCCCACTGAATTACATGATAAAGCGCTACTGTATGGAAAAGTGGATCTGAGAGGCATAAAAAATGGAACATAATAGAGAGAGAGAGATAAATTATCCATAGTCTTTTGCAAGGAAGAACCTAATACCACTCTTCATGGAATGTAGTCAAAGATTCCTTCTGCCTTAATTGTCAAAAATGGGTTTGCCCAATATTATGACCTTCACAGAGCAGCCCATATCAGAGACTTTGCAAAGCAGAGGAACAAAATTCTGGTTATTTGGGTCTGATGTGGCTAGTGATTAGCTGGCAGCATCTCACAGGAATTGTTTGTATGCATTTCCTCCTCATTCCCCACTCAATGGCATCACGTTTGTAGTTCCAAGCCAGTCATGGTAGAGGAATTTATGTGATGGAAATTGGCAAATACTACAAATCCAAATCGGGATTCCACACACCACCACCCCCCACCCAGTTCAGTTCAGTGGCTCAGTCGTGTCCGACTTTTGTGACCCCATGAATCACAGCACGCCAGGCCTCCGTGTTGGACTGTGAAGAAAGCTGATCACCAAATAATTGATGCTTTTGAACTGTGGTGTTGGAGAAGACTCTTGAAAGTCCCTTGGACTGCAAGGAGATCCAACCAGTCCATTCTAAAGGAGATCAGTCCTGGGTGTTCATTGGAAGGACTGATGCTAAAGCTGAAACTCCAATACTTTGGCCACCTCATGGGAAGAGTTGACTCACTGGGAAAGACTCTGATGCTGGGAGGGATTGGGGGCAGGAGAAGAAGGGGACGACAGAGAATGAGATGACTGGATGGCATCACCAACTCGATAGAGGTGGGTTTGGGTGAGCTCCGGGAGTTGGTGAGCTAGCTATTAAATATTTATCAGCACAGCACCAAGACACCTATTGGGCAATAGTCACTCTGTAACTCACAGCCAGGGTGAGTGAGGCTTGGTGTCATAGCTTTTCTACTTTCTCTTGCCAACACTACTTCCTCCCTCTTCCTTCCACAGGTATTGAGCCCTAATAAAAAGTGTTACATTTTGTCTTATCTGCTTCCAGAAACTCCAGGTTGCAATTTAAGATTTTTAGTATAAATATTACTATTAGTAATCTTGGCATATAAGCAGCAAAAGAAGTTGTACTTATTTTACGTGGGGCTATATATTTCAATTATATATTTGAATCAGGAGTTTGAACACATCAGTATAGAATTTTAACTATCAGCACTCTTAGAAAACCAAATGGCAAGCAAAGGACAGTTAACTTAAAGCTATGAAATCTTGTATTATTTCTGAAGGGCACAGCAGCATGAAAATAGGGGTACTAGAACCAAATATCACAGGGAAAACTATTGTGGTTCAATTAAACACTCATAATTAAAAGTCTTAGTTGAAATAGCCTAATGGAAATGCTCCCGGTACTAACTAATCAATCACATGTATGCATAAAAATAGCTGCAACAGGCCTTCTTAATGACATTTTAAGATCTTAAAATATAATAAATACAATCACTCCCTCATGATTCACAAAATAGTCAATGAAATGCCACACAGAATTCTCAATTACTCTTAAGATTGAAAAGCATTCTTTTTCATGGGTGCAGTCACCAGTTCTTGGTGCTTGGAGAAACAGAATGTGGATATGGTGATGCCAAAGGAGCCATTCCTAACCTGAAATGCCCTAGAAAATTAAGGGGTAAAACGTAAGGCCAAGCCCCTAGGTCCAATACATGGTAAGTATAGTCTTAGGTCCTAGATTAATATAGTCATCTGCAGCATACTACCAACACACACACACACACACACACACACAAAAAAACCCTTGCCTCAAAGCTAGATACTACCTCCAAAATGTATATTATTACCTTATCTGTTTTCTGTGGCTTTCTCATTTTAGGGAATATGTTGCAACTTTCTTTCTGTACTCTTGAATACAGCCTTTTAATTTATCTTTTACTTTTTAAACTGCCCCAGCCCTTCTTAAGTAAACAAAACATTTTGCTTGACGTCCAGCCTAGATGTCGGTACCTACCCTTTACCAGATTTAGACTTTAACTTTGAGCAGCAGAGGCAGGCTGGCTTCATTCACTTGTATAACTCTCTCCTGCAACCACATGCGTCAGGGTGTTTCAGCCCTCCCATACCCCTCTTCACTGCTCTAGCTTTCAGAAAGAAGGTACCAGTCACTAACTCTTCATGACTTTGGAGAACAGGAACAATAGCAACACTTCTGAAACAAGAAAGCTATATTTCTAACAAGTTTTGGAATGTTCCCCATCAGAATTACAGAGGGGACGACAGAGAATGAGATGGCTGGATGGCATCACCGACTCAATGGACATGAGTTTGAGTGAACTCCGGGAGTTGGTGATGGACAGGGAGGCCTGGCATGCTGTGATTCATGGGGTCACAGAGAGTCGGACACGACTGAGCGACTGAACTGAACTGAACTGACTCTTATGATAAAAGCTGTCATGATGATAAGACCAGATTTCCAAAGGGCTGTTACCAGCAAGGGAAGCAATGTGTCAAAACTCAGCCTTTGAAGGTACAGAGTGGAGTTGGAAAAAGTGGACAGAAAAGCAATGCTGAGACAGTAAAATTGGAGGTAGGGAATAAAGGCATTAAGGAGAGAAATAAAGCCTTTCAAAGAAGAAGATGCATTTAAAGATATATATCTATATATCTGTATTGTGGGTTTTCTGTATTGTGGGTTGCCCTGAATGACACTTATGACACTTTTACAGAGATCTAGACTAAAGATCTATGTTACACTTCAAGGTTTCTGGAGGCAGATTATCATTTCATTAAATGTTGCTATGAGGTTATGCTATAAGGAAGTTAGGTTTCTATGAGATAGATGGATAAAAGTATATAGCCTACACTGAGTTCTTCGTTTTTGTAAGTATACATTTAAACTGAACTAGCTGGAGTAAAAGCCAAATAAGTGAAGATTCAGTCCACACAACTTGAAAAGCTCAGTGACTCTAAGATTCTCTACATTTTAATGAGATGGAATATTATATATATATATATATAATTCCAAAATTCATGCCTAACTTATAATCAGAGCCCCATAAAGATTTATTTACTTTTCCCTACTTATTTCTTCTCTCCAAATGATGAATAATAATTCATCAAAAATAGCTCATCAAAATAGTTGAGAATACTATAAATTATGCAGAAAAGGAGAACAAAGAGACTAAGATGTCAATCATGAAGAATTAAACTGTTAACTAACCTCCAGCCTTTTAGGCACAGTGAGGGATCAGTGTGTCCTAAGACCCTAAAACGCTTTGGTTATGCTAATCCTTGGAATTATTTTTAAGAATACTGCCTTCAGTTATTTTTAAGGATACTGCCTTCAGTTTCTCAATATCAGGCTCTTCCTTTGTAGATACTACTTTTTTCATGTTTCCATTGTTCTCTTCCACCTTCCTCAGGCACCCAGCACCATCGTCCCAAGTATTTACATCTTACAGTAGGGTAAACAACTGGTTATCATCCTATTTGTCAGCTGTAGTCAGTTCATGTAGTGACTCCCTGAAGGCTGCCTCAGAATTCTTCTCAACATATTACTGGGCAGAATGTGAGGGGAAATGTGCTGATTAATCAGTTTACTTGTGATGCTTCTGATGGGTTGGGAGGCTGATGGTATTATTGTACAGCTTACCTGTCAAATCAACTTTTGTGTGATTTTAAGTCATTAAGCCAGTAGCCTGGCTTCCCACCCCACCAGAATACTTTAAATATTTTTAAAATTTTTATTATGAAATATTTTAAATGTTTATTTAAATATCTATAAATACAAATAGAGAGATTCAAATGTCTCTACATTTGCAGAGATAATAGAATAATTAAGCTGATTTATCCAAAATTAAATCCATCTAATATCAGTCTATGGCCTGTCTTCCTACAGCTATTTCTCCAAGCTCCACATTCTCTTATTTCAAGATTATTTTGAAATAAATCCCATAAATTAGAGTATTTCATCTGAAAACATTTCAGTATGTATCTCTAAAGAGACAAGGGCCTTTTTAATACTTGTATTATCCATTTCCTCCTAGTAAAGGAATGAAAGATTCCACAGTAGATGTTTTAGGAAGCAGATGTTCTCCTCTGGATTGCCAAAATCACATAAAATAGCACTTTCTTGCCTTTTACAAAACTGGTGATTTGGGAATTGCAGATGATTGTGTTCAATTGGAAAGGAGATTTTTGTTTGCTTTTTCTGACTGGGCAGACTCCATCGCACATGTACAGGCAGAAAGTATGGGAAATGAGAGTGGAGCAGTAGGCAACGTGAGACATGATGTGAACCAAGCCCTTCCAAACACTGATGAGAATGAACGACCAGTCTGGCTCCAATTTCATTAAGATAAAAACCAAATTGGCTACTGGCCAACAAAAATGATGCTGCTGAGGAGGGAGGGTGTGTTTTGTTGGAGCAATGGTTCGGTATTACACAAAATATTCAATAAAGTTTCTTATTAGATTCTGGTTTCTAATTCTATACAGTATCAATAAAAGTTAAGGAGAGTCAAGAAAACTATCCTCATGTTCCATTCCCTAAGAGGAATGGAGGTTGAATTTTAGTCACAAGGACCTGGAATAAGGTTTGGGTCTGTGTGCGTGTGCTCAGCCGCTTCGGTAGTATCTGACTCTTTTGAGAAACCATGGACTGTAGCCTGCCAGGCTCCTTTGTCCATGGGATTCTCCAGGCAAGAATACTGGTGTGGGTTGCCATTTCCTCTTCCAGGGGATCTTCCCAAATGAGGGATTGAAACTGTGTCGCCTGTGTCTCCTGTAATGCAGGTGATTCTTTACCCCTGAGGTTTGTGTGTAATTATCTTATCTGCTCATTCTTGGTGAAGCCATGACAAGTAAGCAAATATCACACAACTTGTGATGTGAACTTGATTATTTGAAAGGGCTATTTCAACAAGCCAAAATTATAGAATCGTTTTCTCTCAAACCACAGTTGTTTTTTGTTTTGTTTTGTTTTTTTTTTTTTTCTGTAGCCATGGCTTAAATGATCATCTCAGTTTCTGGCAAAATAAAGTGCAATGTCTGTGCTTGCTCTCTGCTGCTTCTTCATTTCATGTCAGTCACTCAGTTGCATCCCACTCTTTTCAACCACATGGACTGTAGCCTGCCAGGTCTTCCTGTCCACGGAATTTTCCAAGTAAGAATACAATAGTTGGTTGCCATTTTCTACTCCAGGGGATCGTCCCAACCCAGGGGTCAAACCCAAGTCTCTTGTGTCTACCACATTGGCACGTGGATTCTTTAACACTGCATCACCTGGGAAGCTGGTACTCTCTGCACTGCTCCTTATTTCCACACAAATCCAAGAACAAGAACTGCATGAATTAATCAGTGCTGTTCCTCTTTGTTTGTCTAAGATTCCATTGCTCTATCCAGGACTTCCTCATTTCCAGGGAATTTCCATTCACTCAAACTACTCATGGAGCCATTTTATTCCCTCTCCTCAGACGTATGCTTATCCATGTAATGTCTATGAATAATACTCTGATTTCATAAAGCACACTAAATAAGTCCCTGCATGATTTTGCGTCACTTATTCCCCCCGCCCCCTTAGAAAGTGGATAACTCAGAGCAAGCTGGCTGACTACTAATAAATATATAGCGGACAGCAAGCAACATCGAGTCCATTGTTGTCTGAGTCCCTCCACTTTACACAAGATAAAGTCAGTTCATATCAGTGAAGGAACTATCTGTGTGTTGATCTCTTTAATATGTATGTTCTTGATCTACTCCTGCTCCTATAACAAAATACCACAGATTAAGTGACTTATAAACAAAAAAATCTATTTTTCACAGTTATGGGGGCTGAGAAGTCCAAAATCAAGGTACCAGTAGAGTTGGTGTCTGGTGAGACTCTGATTCCTGATTCATAGATGGCTCTCTCCTCTTACTGTGTCCTCTCATGGTTGAAGCAGCAAGGGAGCTCTCTGAGATCATTTATAAAGTCACTAATACCATTCATGAGGCTCCACCCTCATGACTTAATCATTTCCCAAGGGCCCCCCAACCTCCTCACACCATCACATATGAATTTGGAAGGTAGGGTATAAAATCATTCAGTCTATAGCACACATCTTGACTATGCATCGCTATATGCCTTAGAGTTAAGGCACGACACAAATGTAAGTTCTCACTGTTGCTTTACGTTATAGCTTTGGTATAATCTACTTTGCTAGAACAATCATAAAATTACATATTTTCCCAATCATCAGGTGAAATATAGAATATTCTTTCCTAAGCACAAAACAAAACCACATTGGATTTTATAACTTTGATAGATACTATTTTATTGTTACTCTTATATTATGCCTCTGTACTTTCTTTTATGCATCACCTTTTCACAAAATGCAAAGAATGGTCCCTCAGTGATTGTTTAATCTGACTGTATTGCAAGTAAAGAGAAATATCTTCAATCACCTCTTCCCTCTTACAAAGGAAGCAATAGCCTCACAGAAAAGGAAGTCTCACAGACATTATCAAAGGAGACCATCACTGAAAATGTCAAAGTCCCCTCACTTGAACCACATTGGGAAGAGGGCAAGTGTAGGGATGTTTCAACCCACTGCCATGGGCTTCATGTGGTTCTTTAGAGCTTCATGTGCAAGCACTGTGGCACCTTCAGAAAAAAAAATTAAAGTTACAGTAACAGTTTATAGAGATAAATAACCAGACATAAAATTTATTGCTTGTAATCTAATTATTTATTTAAACTTCAAAATTTCATAGCAGAAAAAATGCATCAATGTTGTAGTTGATTGACCATAGAGGGCAATATGAATGTCATAATTGCCTTACAAAATGGTGAGAGCAAAGCCATTCAATAAGTATAATCAAAGCCAGATGATAATTTGTCAGTGACACTAAAGAAAATATTCTAGGCATCCTTGATTGCTCTCTTTCCCTCACATTACATCTCTACCAGTGCCGTGAGTTCTGAGGCCAACCACAAATGTTAAAAAGTGGACAGTGGTCCAATTCCTGGAAATCCCCCCCACTTTCCCCAAATAGTTGTAATAATCCTCCCATTCATTAGTCTATGAAAACCCAGCCCATAAAAATTAACCATGGCATATTTCAAAGCCACTCTCTCCTTCTGAGATGGGCCACACTCCATGAGTGTGTTTCTCTCTAAAAAAAGCTGCTTCTTACCTAAAAACAAACAAACAAGTGAATTCTTTCTAAAATCTTCTGAAAATTCTGCCTTTTAAATTATGTATATCATGACCTAGTAGTTATCTCACACAAACAGAAGATATTTATGGGCTGACAAAAAAAATTCAGAATTACCCTCTGTCCTATGCTATTTTTTTTCACCCAAATACATTTTTTGTGTGTGTTTTTCTGCCATGCTTTATATCTGCAGTAGGACTGCCTTTGTAATATTCCTGTGCCAGCTGGCAATGGGAGGTCTTCACTGGAGATTGGGAGATTAAAGAAAAAGATCACGGCATTTCTTCCTTATTTGCTCCACTGCTAAGGACAGCTCAATTTCTATGCTTCTTGTTTTCCCTGAAAACTCCTTTTTGTTTTACCCCTTAACTAAAAAGCGGTCCCTTCTTTAAAGTATTTCATCTGAACCATCTGAAGTGAGTTCTCTTTTGCTGTGTCCTTGATTTTTATACAGGCTTTCCCAGTAAATCAGATGGTAAAGAATCCAACTGCAATGCAGAGCACCAAGGTTTATTCCCTGGGTTGGGAAGATCCCCTGGAGAAGGGAATGGCTACCCACTCCAGGATTCTTGCCATGGGCAGAAGAGCCTCGTTATGGGGTCATAAAGAATCAGACAGGATTCAGCAATTATTGCTTTCATTTTTTTTTTTCTACTTGACTTCAATACATCTAGAACAACTTGGAGTAGCTAAGACAGTCAAATTCCCAAAGATATGAAGCTTTAAGGTAAAATTTCTCAGTGATCTGGAAGAGTTTAAGGAAAAATGCTGATCATTAGAATCAAGGCAAAGATAGATAAGGTAAATCTAAAATGAAGAGTTGAGAACAAATCCATAGTATAAGAGAACAACAGTGAAAAATGAGTGAAAAAAGCCCCTGGGAAATAAAAGCAGTGATGAGAACTAAGAATACAGAGTATTTGGGAAGGTTCTGCATCACTAAAGAAAAATCGCAAAAAGAGATATATTATTAAGCCTTTGAATAATTTTTAAATTTTATGTTGCAGCATCATTCCCACATTTTTTTCCTTTTAGTTTCTTTTTTAAAAAATTAATTTATTTATATTAACTGGAGGCTAATTACTTTACAATATTGTAGGGGTTTTTTGCCATACATTGACATGAATCAGCCATGGGTGTACATGTGTCAGCCATCCTGAAGCCCCTCCCACCTCCCTTCCCGTTCCATCCCTCAAGATTGTCCCAGTGCACCAGCTTTGAATGCCCTGTTTCATGCATTGAACTTGGACTGGTCATCTATTTCACATATGGTAATATACATGTTTCAATGCTATTCTCTCAAATTATCCCACCCTCACCTTATCACACCGAGTCCAAAAGTCTTTTCTTTATCTCTGTGTCTCTTTTGCTGTCTGACATATAGGGTCATTGTTACTATCTTTCTAAATTCCATATATATGAGTTAATATACTGTATTGGTTTTTTTCTTTCTTACTTACTTCACTCTGTATAATAGGTTCCAGTTTCATCCACCTCATTAAAACTGATTCAAATGCATTCTTTTTAACAGCTGAGTAATATTCCATTGTGAATATGTACCACGGCTTTCTTATCCAATCATCTTCTGATGGACATCTATGTTGTTTCCATGTCCTAGCTATTGCAAACAGTGCTATGATGAACATTGGGGTACACGTGTCTCTTTCAATTCTGGTTTCCTCATTGTGTATGCCCAGCAGTGGGATTGCTGGGTCATATGGCAGTTCTATTTCCAGTTTTTTTAAAGAATTTCCACACTGTTCTCTATGGTGGCTGTACTAGTTTGCATTCCCAACAACAGTGTAAGAGGGTTTCTTTTTCTCCACAACCTTTCCAACATTTATTGTATGTAGACTTTTTGACAGCAGTCATTCTGATTGGTGTGAGATGGTATCTCATTGTGGTTTTGATTTGCATTTCTCTGATGATGAGTGATGTTCATCATCTTTTCATGTGTTTGTTAGCCACCTGTATGTTTTCTTTGAAGAAATGTCTGTTTAGTTCTTTGGCCCACTTTTTGACTGAGTCATTTATTTTTCTGACATTGAACCACAAGGGATGGTTGTATATTTTTGCAATTATTTGTCAGTTACTTCATTTGCTATTATATTCTCCAATTCTGAAGGCTGCCTTTTCACCTTACTTATAGTTTTCTTCTTTGTGTAAAAGCTTTTAAGTTTAATTAGGTCCCATTTGTTTATTTTTGCTTTTATTTCCATTACTCTGGGAGGTGGGTCATAGAGGATTCTGCTGTGATTTATGTCAGAGAGTTTTGCCTGTTTTTTTCTAGGAGTCTTACATTTTCTGGTCTTACCTTTAAATCTTTAATCAATTTTGAGTTTATTTTTGTGTATGGTGTTAGAAAGTGTTCTAGTTTTGTTCTTTTTTACAGGTTAACCAGTCTTCCCAGCACCATTTGTTAAAGAGATTGTCTTTTGTCCATTGTATATTCTTGCCTCCTTTGTCAAAGATAAGTGCCCATAGGTGTGTGGATTTATCTCTGGGCTTTCTATTTTGTTCCATTGATCTATATGTCTGTTTTTGTGCCAGTACAATACTGTCTTGATGACTATTTTTTGTAGCATAGTTTGAAGTCAGGCAGGTTGATTTCTCGTTTCATTCTTCTTTCTCAAGATTGCTTTGGCTATTTGAGGTTTATTGTGTTTCCATACAAACTGTGAAATTATTTGTTCTAGTTCCCTGAAAAATACCTTTGGTAGCTTGATAGGGATTGCATTTAATCTATAGATTGCTTTGGGTAGTATACTTATTTTCACTATATTGAGTCTTCTGATCCATGAACATGGTATATTTCTCTATCTATTTGTGTCCTCTGATTTCTTTCATCAGTGTTTTATAATTTTATATATAAAGGGTTTTTTTTGTTGTTTCTTTAGGTAGATTTATTGCTAAGTACTTTATTCTTTTCGTTGCAATGGTGAATGTAATTGTTTCCTTCATTTCTCTGTTTTCTCAATGTTAGTGTATAGGAATGCAAGGGGTTTCTGTGTATTAATGTTATATCTTTCAACATTACTATATTCATTGATTAGATCAAGTAATTTTCTGGTGGAGTCTTTAGAGTTTTCTATGTAGAGAATCATATTATCTACAAACAGTGAGAGTTTTACTTCTTCTTTTCCAATCTGGATTCCTTCTATTTCTTTTTCTTCTCTGGTTGCTTTTGCTAAAACTTCTAAAACTATATTGAATAGTAGCAGTGACCCTGGGCATCTTTGTCTTGTTCCTGACTTTAGGGGATAGGTTTTCAATTTTTCACCATTGAGGATATGGTTTGGTGTGGGTTTGGAGAAGGCAATGGCAACCAACTCCAGTACTCTTGCCTGGAAAATACCATGGACGGAGGAGCCTGGTAGACTGCAGTTCATGGGGTCACTAAGAGTCAGACACCACCGAGCGACTTCACTTTCACTATAATATATGGCTTTTATTACGTTGAGGTATGTTCCTTCTATGCCTGCTTTCTGGAGGGTTTTTATCATAAATGGATGTTGAATTTTATCAAAGTATTTCTGTGAATCTATTGGGATAATCATACGGCTTTATCATTCAATTTGTTAATGTGGTTTATAACACTGATTAATTTGCAAATATTGATGAATCCTTGCATCCCTGGGATAAAGCCCACTTGGTTATGATGTATGATCTTTTCAATATGTTGTTGGATTCTGTTTACTAGAATTTTGTTAAGGATGTTTGAATCCATGTTCATCAGTGATATAAGCCTGTCAGTCAGTCAGTCAGTCTGTTCAGTCCCTCAGTTGTGTCCGACTCTTTGTGACACCATGAATCACAGCACGCCAGGCCTCTCTGTCCATCACCAACTCCCGGAGTTCACTCAAACTCATGTCCATCGAGTCGGTGATGCCATCCAGCCATCTCATCCTCTGTCATCCCCTTCTCCTCCCGCCCCCAATCCCTCCCAGCATCAGAGTCTTTTCCAGTGAGTCAACTCTTCTCATGAGGTAGCCAAAGTATTGGAGTTTCAGATTTAGCATCAGTCCTTTCAATGAACACCCAGGATTGATCTCCTTTAGAATGGACTGCTTGGATCTCCTTGCAGTATGAGGGACTCTCAAGAGTCTTCTCCAACACCACAGTTCAAAAGCATCGATTCTTCGGCGATCAGCTTTCTTCACAGTCCAACTCTCACATCCATACATGACCATGGGAAAAACCATAGCCTTGACTAGACAGACCTTGGTTGGCAAAGTAATGTCTCTGCTTTTTAATATGCTATCTAGGTTGGTCATAATTTTCCTTCCAAGGAGTAAGCGTCTTTTAATTTCATGGCTGCAATCAGCATCCGCAGTGATTTTGGAGCCCCAAAAAAGAAAGTCTGACACTGTTTCCACTGTTTCCCCATCTATTTCCCATGAAGTAATGGGACCAGATGCCATGATTTTTGTTTTCTGAATGTTGAGCTTTAAGCCAACTTTTTCACTCTCCTCTTTCACTTTCATCAAGAGGTTTTTTAGTTCCTCTTCCCTTTCTGCCTGTAGTTTTCTTTTTTGTGGCATCTTTGTCTGGTTCTGGTACTAGAGTGATTGCAGCCTCATAGAGTGAGTTTGAAAGTTTACCTTCCTCTGTAATTTTCTGAAAGAGTTTGAGTAGGATAGCTGTTAGCTCTTCTCTAAATTTTTGGTAGAATTCAGCTGTGAAGCCATCGGTCCTGAGCTTTTGTTTGCTGAAAGATTTTTTATTACAGTTTTGATTTCCATGGTTGTGATGATTCTGTTAAGATTTTCTATTTCTTCCTGGTTCAGTTTTGGAAAGTTATACTATTGTAAGAATTTGTCCATTTCTTCCAAGTTTTCCATTTTATTGGCATATAGTTGCTGATAGTAGTCTCTTACGATTCTTTGTTTCTCTGTGTTTTCTGTTATGATTTCTCCATTTTCATTTCTAATTTTGTTGATTTGATTCTTCTCCCTTTATTTCTTGATGAGTCTGGCTAAGGTTTTGTCTATTTTATTTATCTTCTCAAATAACCAGCTTTTACTTTTGTTGATATTTGCTATGGTCTTCTTTGTTTCTTTTGCATTTGTTTCTGCCCTAAATTTTATAATCTATTTCCTTCTACTAACCCTGGAATTCTTCATTTCTTGTTTTTCTATTTGCTTTAGGTGTAGCTGCTGCTAAGTCACTTCAGTCATGTCCGATTCTGTGGGACCCCACAGACGGCAGCCTATCTGGCTTCTCCATCCCTGGTATTCTACAGGCAAGAACATTAGAGTGGATTGTCATTTCCTGCTCTGATGCATAAAAGTGAAAATTGGAAATGAAGTCACTCAGTCATGTCTGACTGCAACCCCGGGAACTGGAGCCTACCAGGTTCCTCCAGCCATGGGATTTTCCAGGCAAGAGCACTGGAGAGTTAGGTTATTTATTGATTTTTCTCCTGTTTCTTGACGTAAGCTTGTATTGCTATGAAACTTCACTGCTTTAAAAATACCAAGGGAACATTTCATGCAAAGATGGGCTCGATAAAGGACAGAAGTGGCATGGACCTAACAGAAGCAGAAGATATTAAAAAGAGGTGGCAAGAATACACAGAAGAACTGTACAAAAAAGATCTTCACAAAGAAGATAATCACGATGGCATGATCACTCACCTGGAACCAGACATCTTGAAATGTAAAGTCAAGTGGGCCTTAGAGAGCATCACTATGAACAAAGCTAGTGGAGGTGATGGAATTCCAATTGAGCTATTTCAAATCCTGAAAGATGATGCTGTGAAAAGTGCTGCACTCAATATGCCAGCAAATTTGGAAAACTCAGCAGTGGCCACAGGACTGGAAGAGGTCAGTCTTCATTCCGATCCCAAAGAAAGGGATGCCAAAGAATGCTCGAACTACCACACAATTGCAGTCATCTCACACGCTAGTAAAGTCATGCTCAAAATTCTCCAAACCAGGCTTCAGCAATATGTGGACCGTGAACTTCCAGATGTTCAAGCTGCTTTTAAAAAAGGCAGAGGAACCAGAGATCAAATTGCCAACATCCGCTGGATCATGGAAAAAGATAAAGAGTTGCAGAAAAACATCTATTTCTGCTTCATTGACTATGCCAAAGCTTTTGACTGTATGGATCACAATAAACTGTGGAAAATTCTGAAAGAGATGGGAATATCAGACCACCCAACCTGCCTCTTGAGAAACCTGTATGCAGGTCAGGAAGCAAAAGATAGAACTGGTCATGGAACAACAGACTGGTTCCAAATAGGAAAAGGAGTACGTCAAGGTTGTATATTGTCACCCTGCTTATTTAACTTATATGTAGAGTACATCATGAGGAACGCTGGGTTGGAAGAAGTACAAGCTGGAATCAAGATTGCTGGGAGAAATATCAATAACCTCAGATATGCAGATGATACAACCCTTATGGCAGAAAGTGAAGAGGAACTCAAAAGCCTCTTGATGAAAGTGAAAGAGGAGAGTGAAAAGGTTGGCTTGAAGCTCAACATTCAGAAAACGAAGATCATGGCATCTGGTCCCATCACTTCATGGGAAATAGATGGGGAAACAGTGGAAACAGTGTCAGACTTTATTTTTGGGGGGCTCCAAAATCACTGCAGATACTGATTGTAGCCAAGAAATTAAAAGACGCTTACTCCTTGGAAGGAAAGTTATGACCAAACTAGATAGCATATTAAAAAGCAGAGACATTACTTTGCCAACAAAGGTCCGTCTAGTCAAGGCAATGGTTTTTCCCGTGGTCATGTATGGATGTGAGAGTTGGACTGTGAAGAAAGCTAGTCACCAACGAATTGATGCTTTTGAACTGTGGTGTTGGAGAAGACTCTTGAGAGTCCCTTGGGCTGCAAGGAGATCCAAGCAGTCCATTCTAAAGGAGATCAATCCTGGGTGTTCATTGGAAGGACTGATGCTAAAGCTGAAACTGCAATACTTTGGCCACCTCATGCAACGAGTTGACTCACTGGAAAAGACTCTGATGCTGGGAGGGATTGGGGGTGGGAGGAGACGGGGATGACAGAGAATGAGATGGCTGGATAGCATCACTGACTCCGTGGACATGAGTTTGAGTGAACTCCGGGAGTTGGTGATGGACAGGGAGGCCTGGCATGCTGTGATTCATGGGGTCGCAGAAAGTCGGACACGACTGAGTGACTGAACTGAACTGACCTGAACTGATAGGTTTTAGGTTGTTGTGTTTTCATTTTTATTCGTTTCTATGCATAATTTCATTTTTTTAAAAATTTTCTTTGTGATTTGTTGGTTATTCAGAAGTGTTTTGTTTATCCTCCATACGATTGAATTTTTCATAGTTTTTTTTTTTTTCCTGTTCAGTTCAGTTCAGTCGCTCAGTCTTGTCCGACTCTTTGAGACCCCATGAATCACAGCACGCCATGCCTCCCTGTCCATCACCAACTCCCGTAGTTCACTCAAACTTATGTCCATCAAGTCGGTGAGGCCATCCAGCCATCTCATTCTCTGTCATCCCCTTCTCCTCCTGCCTCCAATCCCTCCCAGCGTCAGGGTCTTTCCAGTGAGTCAACTCTTCGCATGAGGTGGCCAAAGTATTGGAGTCTCTTTAGCGTCAGTCCTTCAAATGAACACGCAGGACTGATCTCCTGTATTTGACATCTAATCTTACCACATTGTGATCAGAAAAGATGCTTGAGATGATTTCAATTTTTTAGAATTTACCAAGGCTAGATTTATTGCCCAGGATGTGATCTATCCTGGAGAAGGTTATGTGTGCACTTGAGAAAAAGGTGAAATTCATTTTTTTGGAGTGAAATGTCCTATAGACATCAATTAGGTCTCACTGGTTCATCGCATCATTTAAAGTTTGTTTTTCCTTGCTAATTTTCTGTTTAACTGATCTATCCATAAGTGTGAGTGGGTTATTAAAGCCTCCCATTACCATTGTGTTACTGTTAATTTCCCCTTTCATACTTGTTATCATTTGCCTTACATATTGTGGTTCTCCTATGTTGGGTGCATATATATTTATAATTATTATATCTTCTTCTTGGATTGATCCTTTTATCATTATGTAGTGTCCTTCTTTGTCTCTTTTCACAGCCTTTATTTCAAAGTCTATTTTATCTGATATAAGTATTGCTACTCCTGCTTTCTTTTGGTCTCCATTTGTGTGAAATATCTTTTTCCAGCCCTTCACTTTCAGTCTGTATGTGTCCCTTTTTTCGAGGTGGGTCTCTTGTAGGCAGCATATATAGGGGTTTTGTTTTTGTATCCATTCAGCCAGTCTTTGTCTTTGGGTTGGGGCATTCAACCCATTTACATTTAAGGTAATTATTGATCAATATAATCCCCTTTCCATTTACTCTGTTGTTTTGGGTTTCAGTTTATAAACCTTTCTTCTGATTCTTGTCTAGAGAAGATCCTTTATCATTTGTTGGAGAGCTGGTTTGGTGGTGCTGAGTTCTCTCAGCTTTTGCTTGTCTATAAAGCTCTTGATTTCTCCTTTATATTTGAATGAGATCTTGCTGGGTACAGTAATCTGATTGCAGATTTTTCTCTTTTATCACTTTAAGTATTTCCTGCCATTCCCTTCTGGACTGAAGAATTTCTATAGAAAGATTAGCTGTTATCCTTATGGAAATCCCCTTGTGTGTTATTTGTTGTTTTTTCCCTTGTTGCTTCTAGTATTTGTTCTTTGTGTTTGATCTTTGTTAATTTAATTAATATGTGTCTTGGGGTGTTTTGCCTTAGGTTTATCCTATTTGGGACTTTCTGGGTTTCTAGGACTTAGGTGGCTATTTCATTCCCCATTTTAGGGAAGTTTTCAACTATTATCTCCTCGAGTATTTTCTCATGACGTTTCTTTTTGTCTTTTTCTTCTGGGACTCCTATTATTTGAATGTTGGGATTTTTAACATTGTCCCAGAGGTCTCTGAGTTTGTCTTCATTTCTTTTCATTCTATTTTTTCTTTTTTCCTCTCTGCTTCATTTATTTCCACAATTCTATCTTCTACCTTGCTTATTCCTATATTCTGCCTCAGTTATTCTACTGTCGGTTCCCTCCAGAGTGCTTTTGATCTCAGTTATTTAATTATTCATTATTGACTGACTCTTTTTTATTTCTCCTTGGTCCTTGTTAAACTTTTCTTGCATCTTCTCAGTCCTTGTCTCCAGATTATTTATCTGTAACTCCACTTTGTTTTCAAGACTTTGGATCATTTTTACTATCATTATTCTGAATTCTTTTTCAGGTAGACTCCCTATCTTCTCCTTTTTTGTTTGGTTTGGTGGGCATTTATCTTGTTTCTTTACCTGTTGAATATTTCTCTGGCTTTTCATCTTGTTTAGATTGCTGTGTTTGTGGACACCTTTCTGTATGCTGGAAGTTTGTGGTTCCTCTTTATTGTGGAGATTCCTCCCTGTGGGTGGGGTTGGAAGAGTGGCTTGTCAAGGTTTCCTGGTTAGGGAAGCTTGTGTTGGTGTTCTGGTGGTGGAGCTGAATCTCTTCTCTCTGGAGTGAAATGAAGTGCCCAGTAGGGAATTTTGAGTTGTCTATGGGTTTGGTGAGACTTTTGGCCACCTGTGTTTTAATGCTCAAGGTTATCTTCCTGCATGGTTGGAGAATTAGCTTGGTATGTCTTGCCCTGAAACTTTTTGGCTCTTGGGTGGAGCTTGTTTTCAGTGTAGGTATGGAGGCTTTTGGATGAGCTCTTGTCGATTAATGTTCCCTGGAGTCAGGATTTTTCTGGTGTTCTCTAGTTTTGGATTTAAGCCTCCTGCCTCTGGCTTTCAGTCTTATTCTTACAGCAGCCTCAAGCCTTGTCCATCCATACAACATCGATGATAAAGCATCTAGGTTAATGGTGGAAAGATTCTTCACAGTGAGGGACAGCCAGAGAGGTTCACAGAGTTACATGGAGAAGAGAACAAGGAGGAGGAAGATAGACGTGACCAGGAGGAGAGGAAGGGGAGTCCAAAGGAGAGAGAGCAATCTAGCCAGTAATCACTTCCCTAAGTTTTCTCCACAGCCTAGAACACCCAAAGAGATTCACAGAGTTAAGTAGAGAAGAAAAGTGAAGGGAGGATATAGAGGTGACCTGGGA
Source organism: Moschus berezovskii (assembly GCF_049115385.1). Taxonomy (NCBI): domain Eukaryota; kingdom Metazoa; phylum Chordata; class Mammalia; order Artiodactyla; family Moschidae; genus Moschus; species Moschus berezovskii. Next base: position 120,133,463 of record NC_142463.1, read on the forward strand.
GAGAAAAAGGAGAGTCAAAAGGGGAGAGAGCAATCAAGCCAGTAATCACACTTCTAAGTAAAAATGGATACTGAAGATTGGATTCTTAAAGGTACAAAATTGCTAACAAATACCAAAAAGCAAAGACTAAAAATCTAGAGTAGAGGTTAAACTCTCAAAAATACAATATTTTTTTTAAATCACAAAAATTATAAAAAATTATATATGAAATTTGCTTTAAAAATATGGTCTTTTTTTCAAGGTAATAGTAGTTTTTAAAAATTAAAATTAAAAGAGTAATAAAGAACTTAAAATTTTTAAAAATTTTAAAATGATAATGGTAAAATACATCTAGGAATTTCTCTAGAGCTGTTGAGGGCAGTGTCAATTCAGTTTCAGATAGTTCCTTGTTCCAGCTTATACTTCTCGAGGTTTATAGGCCCCTTCCAATGTAGTCAATGCTAAATATAGGGTTTTAATCTGTTGCACCTGTCACTTCCAAAGTGATTCCCTCTTCTTTGTTTATTTTGGCTTATCTGTTTGCAAGTCTCTTCAGTGTCTAATTTCTGCCCTGACACAAGGGTGTGAAGGTAATCATTTATTAAGGCTCACTTGTTCAGTTGTGCTGTGGGGAGGGAGGAACACTGGGGAGTACTCACAATTTCTGGGCCACACTGGGTTTGCCCCCACTCACAGTGTGTGTGCTTTCCCAGTCTACACTGCTCAGCCTCCAGGTTGCTCTGCAGCAGAACTGTCTAAAGAGGGCCCTGAGTTGCCTGCACTTCCCAGATCTACACAACTCAGGTTCAGGTTCTCAGGTACTTCATAAAGTCACAGACCCGGTTGGGCCTGCGTTTTGTGCTCTTCCCAGGTCTGAGCAGCTCACGTGACCAGGTGCTTGGCAAGCGCACTCTCCCCAGGTGGGTGGTGTGTCTTATCACCTCCCCCATCCCTGCTGCTCGGTTTCCTGGGTGCACCACAAGAGCAATCTCTCAGGTGTGCTGTGTGTCACTTCTGGGAAGTTGGTTTCTGACTGTAACCCTCCAGGATCCCAGGAAGACTTGGTTATCATTTGAGAGCCTGCTCACAGTTTGGTGGAGGATGCCGCCTCTGGGGCCGAGATTGCCCCTTGCCTTCCAGTTCTGGCTGGGGCCTGCCTGCCTCCCTGCCTCTGGCGGTGGAGGGGGGAGGCCTGCCCGCAGCCAGCTAGCTCTCCTCTGGTATTCGCTCAGTCCTTTTTTCTGTGAGCCAGCCAGGCTGTGCCTTAGAGATTTTCACAGGAAAGTTCTCTCTCTCTCCCTTTTTTTTTTTTCTCTCTCTCTCTGGCTATCCCACAGTTTGGGTTGCTATCTCACATTAGCTCCCTCAGATTGTCTCCACGTCATTTAGGCCTGGCATGCAGCCTTAAGCATGCAGCCTGTACCTCCCTGTTCAGCCCCCGCTTGCTGCCGGCAGTCACGTGCCTCTGGGCTACTTTTCCACCAGGAGTTGGGCATGTAGTCTGTGGGTTGTTTTGTTTGTTTGTTTGTTTTCTCCCCTTCAAGTTTTGTTGCCCTCTGAGATTCCAAAACTCCCCACAGACCCGCCTGTGAGAGGGTTTCCTGGTGTTTGGAAACTACTCTTTCACAACTCCCTCATGAAGGGGGTCTTCATTCCTAACTCTTTTTTCTCTGTTTTTATCTTTTATATTTTGTCCTACCTCCTTTCAAAGAGAATGGGCTGCCTCTCTGGGTGCCTGGTGTCTTCTGCCAACATTAAGACGTTGTTTTGTGGAATTTGTTCAGCGTTCAAATGATCTTTCAATGAATTTGTGGGGGAGAAAGTGGTCTCCCCGTCCTATTCCTTCACGATCTTAGGACTGCCAGCTATTGTGCCCTTATGTTAAAAATTCACTTCTTAAAGGAAGAATATTTTGGTCCTTGTTTTTTATTCAATTTGACAAGCTATGCCTTTTATTTGGGGGTATATGATCCATTTACATTTAATGTGATTACTGATGTGATTAGGATTAACTCTATCTAGAGGACAATTTCTTTTTCCTCTATTCTTTCTTTTTTTGGATTAACTAATGGCTTTTATAAAGTGTCATCGTGTTTTTGTTGTTGTTTTTTGTCATTGTGTTTTTGTTTAGCTATGAATCTGCCATGTTATTTTAGAAGATGATATGGGGGTTGTAGTATCCATTTTTAACATATCAGTCTAGTTACAAGTGACAATATACTGTTTCTCATATAACATAGGAAACTTATAGTAGGAAACTTAGGAAACTTCAGTGTCTCCCCTTCTGTCCAATATGTTATTATTGCCATGCATTTCACTTTCACATATGTTATAAATCCCAATACATCAATATTATTTTTGTTTAAATGTTTATTATAGTTTCAGTTCATTTCAGTCGCTCAGTCATGTCTGACTCTCTGAGACTCCATGAATCACAGCACGCCAGGCCTCCCTGTCTATCACCAACTCCCGGAGTTCACTCAAACTCACATCCATCAAGTCAGTGATGCCATCCAGCCATCTCATTCTCTGTCATCCCCTTCTCCTCCTGCCCCCAATCCCTCCCAGCATCAGAGTCTTTTCCAGTGAGTCAACTCTTCGCATGAGGTGGCCAAAGTATTGGAATTTCAGCTTTAGCATCAGTCCTTCCAGTGACATACATACATAGTAATATTTTCTTATTCTTGTATATTTTCCCATGTTGCAACTGTTTCTAGTGTTCTTCATATCTTTATTGAGGTTCAAATTATCATCCTTTATTGTTTTCCTCCTCCCCAAAAACTTCCTTTATCATCTCCTGTAAGTTAAGTGTGCAGATAATGAATACTACTTTCAACTGCTATGTATCTGGAAAAGTCTTTCTTTCACCCTCAAATTTGAAAACTATTCTCACTGAATATAAATTTCCAGAATGGTATCTTTCTCTTTCAGTACTTAAATGATATTGCTCTACTGTCTTCTTGCTTGAATTTTTTCTTACAACATACTCTTACAAAATAAACACTATTTTGCATCCTTAGAATTAAATGTGCCCTTTGTCTCAGTCTGCCTTTGTCTTTATTTTAATAAAGATATTCTCTTTATTACTTGAGCAAATTGTTGTACTTTGGTATAATTTTCTTTGTGCCTCTTGTGCCTAGGTTTCATAAAATCTTATTATCTATGAGGTTATAGGTTTTATCAGGTTTAGCAAATTTTTGCCCATTATTTCTTCAAATATTTTTCTTCACCACTCCCCTCTCTCCTGTGGATTCTATTTATATGTATATTAGGTCTCTCATGGCTTTTCAAAATGCACTAATATTGCTTTAATTGCATATTTGTTTTTTTCTTCCTATGTTTAATTTGGAATAGTCCCACTTTTTATTGTATTACACTTATTGATATTTTCTTTACTTTATTTTATTTTTTTCCCCTTCATTTCTTTTTTATTTTTATTTTTTCAAAAACAATTTTAGGAATCTTTACTTACAAACAACCTTATCTTAAAATGGAGTAACTTTGGTTTTACGAGCAGCAAGCAAAATACAGAAGCAAAAATGCATTACAGAAGCACTAAGTTCTACATTAGGTCACAGCGTCTAATCTGAAATCACACCCATAATATCATTTTTCAGGATATCTGGGAAATAGTTATTTCCCAGGATGTCTGAACCATAGCTACTCTATTTTGACTTTTAATTGTAAAAAAAAAAAAAAAAAAAAAAAAATTTTAATAGCCAAAGCAGATTTCACCATTAATGACGTCAGTGTTTTTCTAGGTATGAGAAGATGCAAGAATTGGAACTCATAAAACCTTTTTCTGAAAAGATCTAACTATCTGAAGGCCTGTTCTGCCAGTTTTTTTTTTTTTCAGAGCACAGAGTGCCTCATTCCTGATTTTCACCCTGAACTTCTTTCAAGGGGTGTTGAAGGTCAGCAGCTTGCAATGGTCATGATGTAATCTTTGTAGAGGCAGCTGGCAAGTACAAACTTCCAGTCAGCAGGGTCCCTTCATAGCCACATATCTGACCATGTGACAACATTTCATGGCCATGGTGTCCCACGGTGCTGGGAAGGCTCATTCCCAGATCTAGGGAAGTGATAGGCCACTCAGTGTGCTAAAATTGGACCAGGCCTTTCAAGCAGCAAAAGTCTCTGGACCACTGTCTTACTGGCCTCCTGGTCCAGGAAAATATTTCTTCTTGTTGCTTTTTCCCATACCCAGAGTCACATTATTACAATTATTGATCTCATATGGAACTGTCAGTTCAGCATTATATCACCGGCTCAGTGAAACAAGTGACATAGAAAATAATGTAGCCATAGCAAGCAGTTATTAGTAAAACAAGAATTATAAGTCAAGAACTTTCATTAGATAAAGCCTGGTACACCCCAAGTCACCTGACTTCATTCATTAAATGATTATAGTCTGGTGTTAATCTCCTGGTTGTACATTATGGAGCATCCGACCTTTATCTGAAGATTGGTTACTAAGATAAGCCTTAGAAACTAACCTAGAGTGCCCTTTTTAATAACTTAATTAAATCTTTTAGCAGTGTCACGTAACAAGGAACTGTCTCAGCAGTGAGTCTTAGTAAACACTAGACATTAACAAAACTAGAAACTTAATTTAACAATTTATAAAACTTAATATTCCGTGATTTTTCATTATGGAGGCCCTGTAGCCAGGGAGGCTTTAACCCATCAAATAAAAAATGAGGTTTGTCAGGGAGCTGGGAAAAGCCAAGCAGCCATCTTGGATTTCCCATAGCCCTGACTCTGATTTCCAGCTATTGTTTTTAATTTTCCAATTTAGAAGCAGACTGTTGCCATGGTTTAAGGACATTAGGATGGCACAAGTCTAACAGAGTTTTTGTATAAGCAGAATGAGCTTTTACATGTCTACAAACCTGACAATTGGATTAATTTTTAAAACCAGCATAGGATCAGGCCTATGGTAGAAAAGCATTTGATTTATATTCAGAGGCTTCCCTGGTGGCTCAGAGGTTAAAGCGTCTGCCCCCAATGCGGGAGACACGGGTTCGATCCCTGGGTCGGGAAGATCTCCTGGAGAAGGAAACGGTAACCCACTCCAGTATTCTTGCCTGGAGAATCCCATGGACGAAGAAGCCTGGTAGGCTACAGTCCACAGGGTCGCATAGAGTCAGACACGACTGAGAACGGAACGGAACGGAACGGAAGAAGTCAAGAAAACATTATAAATGATCATACGAATCAGGTCCAGCATCTTGGGCAAGCTGTCTACCTCTGATGTTGTCGTCTTCTCATCCTGGTATAGTGTAGTTTCTTCTGAAAAGAGTCTTTCCATCCAGGTTGGAGACAGTCCTTTAAATTATGTCCTTTTTTTTTTTTTTTTTTTTAGTCCTAGTTGCAGGTCATGAGGCATCTGATCTTCATTCAAAGATAGATCACTGAGATAAGCTTCAGAAACAAACTTAGGGTGTTCTTTAAGAATTCAATTATATTTTACATTAATATCACATAACAGCAAGGAACTATCCAAGAAATGAGTCTTACTACCTCCATTGGTAGACCACCATTAACAAACTGGGATTTAACATTTATTGAAACATCCTTTTCTCCCTAAAACACCCTCATTTTTACCAAATATAAGCAAATTAAGACTTGTTTAAAAAATAGATCTGTTCTCAATAAACTTGATCTGATTATTTATATAACCATAGACCCTTTTTTTTTTTTTTTTTTGGCTGAGACTTTTATGGAGTCTCAAACTTAACTTTATTTTTTTTTATTGGAGGCTAATAATTTTACAGTATTATATTGGTTGGTTTTGCCATACATTGACATTAATCCGCCCTGGGTGTACATGAGTTCCCTCTCCTGAACCCTTCTCCCACCTCCCTCCTACCTTTATCCTCCCACTGGGTCATACCCGCACACCAGCCCCGAGCATCCTGTAACATGCATCGATCCTGAACTGGTGATTCATTTCACATAAGACAACATACATGTTTCAGTGCCGTTCTCCCAAATCATCCCACCCTCACCCTCTCCCACAGAGTCCCAAAGACTGTTCTATACATCTCTGTCACTATTGCTGTCTTGTATACATGGTTATCATTTGCATCTTTCTAAATTCCATATATGTGCGTTAGTATACTGTATTGGTGTTTTTCTTTCTGGCTTACTTCACTCTGTATAATAGGCTCCAGTTTCATCCACCTCATTAGAACTGATTCAAATGCATTCTTTATAATGGGTGAGTAATACTCCATTGTGTACAGTTACCACAGCTTTCTTATCCATTCGTCTGCAGATGGACATCTAGGTTGTTTCCATCTTCTGGCTATTATAAACAGTGCTGCAATGAACATTGGAGTACATGAGTCTCTTTCAATTCTGTTTTCCTCGGTGTGTATGCCCAGGAGAGCGATTGCTGGATCATATGGCAGTTCTATTTCCAGTTTTTTGAGGAATCTCCACACTGTTCTCCATAGTGGCTGTACTAGTTTGCATTCCCACCAACAGTGAAAGAGGGTTCCCTTTTCTCCACACCCTCTCCAGCATTCATTGCATGTAGACTTTTGGATAGCATCCATTCTGACTGATGTGAAATGGTATCGTGGTTTTGATTTGCACTTCTCTGATTATGAGGGATGTTGAGCATTTTTTCATGTGTTTGTTAGCCATCTTTATGTCTTCTATGGATAAATGTCTCTTTAGTTCTTTGGCCCATTTTTTGATTGGGTCATTTATTTTTCTGGAATTGAGCTGCAGGAGATGCTTGTATATTTTGGAGATTAATCCTTTATCAGTTGCTTCATTTGCTATTATTTCCTCCCATTCTGAAGGCTGTCTTTTCACCTTGCTTATAGTTTCCTTTGCTATGCAGAAGCTTTTGATTTTAATTAGGTCCCATTTGTTTATTTTTGCTTTTATTTCCAATATACTGGGAGGTGGGTCTTGAGGATCCTGCTGTGATTTACATCGGAGAGTGTTTTGCCTACGTTCTCCTCTAGGAGTTTTATAGAATCTGGTCTTATATTTAGCTCTCCAATCCATTTTGAGTTTATTTTGGTGTATGGTGTTAGGAAGTGTTCTAGTTTCATTCTTTTACAAGTGGCTGACCAGTTTTCCCAGCACCACTTGTTAAAGAGACTGTCTTTTCTCCATTGTATATTCTTGCCTCCTTTGTCAAAGATAAGGTGTCCATAGGTGCGTGGATTTATCTCTGGGCTTTCTATTTTGTTCCATTGATCTATATTTCTGTCTTTATGCCAGTACCATACTGTCTTGATGACTGTGGCTTTGTAGTAGAGCCTGAAGTCTCGCAGGTTAATTCCCCCAGTTCCATTCTTCTTCCTCAAGATTACTTTGGCTATTCGAGGTTTTTTGTATTTCCATACAAACTGTGAGATTATATGTTCTGGTTCTGTGAAAAATATCCTTGGTAACTTGGTAGGGATTGCATTGAATGTATAAATTACTTTGGGTAGTATACTCATTTTCACAATATTTATTCTTCCAATCCACGAACACGGTATATTTCTTCATCTATTAGTGTCCTCTTTGATTACTTTCACTTGTGTTTTATAGTTTTCTATGTACAAGTCTTTTGTATCCTTAGGTAGATATATTCCTAAGTATTTAATTCTTTTCGTTGCAACAGTGAATGGAATAGTTTCCTTAATTTCTCTTTCTATTTTCTCATTATTAGTGTATAGGAATGCAAGGGATTTCTGTGTGTTGATTTTATATCCTGCAACTTTACTGTAATCATTGATTAGCTCTAGTAGTTTTCTGGTAGAGTCTTTAGGGTTTTCTGTGTAGAGGATCATGTCATCAGCGAACAGTGAAAGTTTTACTTCTTCTTTTCCAATTTGTATTCCTTTTATGTCTTTTTCTGCTCTGATTGCTGTAGCCAAAACTTCCAGAACTATGTTGAATAGTAGTGGTGAGAGTGGGCACCCTTGTCTTGTTCCTGACTTTAGGGGAAATGCTTTCAGTTTTTCACCATTGAGGATAATGTTTGCTGTGGGTTTGTCATATATAGCTTTTATTATGTTGAGGTATGTCATTCTATTCCCACTTTCTGGAGGATTTTTATCATAAATGGATGTTGTATTTTATCAAAGGCTTTGTCTGCATCTATTGAGATAATCATATGATTTTTATTTTTCAGTTTGTTTATGTGGTGTATTACGTTGATTGATTTGCAGATATTGAAGAATCCTTGCATTCCTGGGATAAAGCCCACTTGGTCATGATGTATGATCTTCTTAATGTGTTGTTGGATTCTGATTGCTAGAATTTTGTTAAGGATTTTTGCATCTATGTTCATCAGTGATATTGGCCTGTAGTTTTCTTTTTTGTGTGGGATCTTTACCAGGTTTTGGGATTAGGGTGATGGTGGCCTCATAGAATGAGTTTGGAAGTTTCCCTTCCTCAGCAAGTTTCTGGAAAAGTTTGAGTAGAATAGGTGTTAGCTCTTCTCTAAAGCTTTGGTAGAATTCAGCTGTGAAGCCATCTGGACCTGGGCTTTTGTTTGCTGGAAGATTTCTGATTACAGCCTCTAGTTCTGTGCTTGTGATGGGTCTGTTCAGTTTTTCTACTTCTTCCTGGTTCAGTTTTGGAAAGTTGTACTTTTCTAGGAATTTGTCCATTTCTTCCAGGTTATTCATTTTATTGACATATAATAGCTGATAGTATTCGCTAATAATCCTTTGTATTTTTGTGTTGTTGGTTGTGATCTCTCCATTTTCATTTCTAATTTTAATGATTTGGTTCTTCTCCCTTTGTTTCTTGATGAGTCTGGCTAGTGGTTTGTTAATTTTATTTAGCTTTTCAAAGAACCAACTTTTGGCTTTGTTGATATTTGCTATGGTCTCTTTTGTTTCTTTTGCATTTATCTCTGCCCTAATTTTTATGATTTCTTTCCTTCTACTGACCCTTGGGTTCTTCTTTTCTTCCTTTTCTAGTTGCCATAGATGTAGAGTTAGGTTATTTAGTGGACTTTTTTCTTGTTTCTTGAGGTGTGCCTGTATTGCTATGACCTTCCCCCTTAGCACTGCTTTTACAATGTCCCAGAGGTTTTGGGTTGTTGTGTTTTCATTTTCACTCATTTCTATGCATATTTTGATTTCTCTTTTGATTTCTTCTATGATTTGTTCATTATTCAGCAGCGTGTTGTTCAGCCTCCATATGGTGGCATTTTTAATGGTTTTTCTCCCGTAACTGAGATCTAATCTTACTGCATTGTGGTCAGAGAAGATGCTTGGAATGATTTCCATTTTTTTTTAATTTACCAAGGCTAGATTTATGGCCCAGGATGTGATCTATCCTGGAAAAGTTTCCATGTGCGCTTGAGAAAAAGGTGAAATTCATTGTTTTGTGGTGAAATGTCCTATAAATATCTATTAGGTCTAACTGGTCTATTGTATGATTTAAGTTTGTGTTTTATTGTTAATTTTCTATCCATAGATGTAAGTGGGGTATTAAAATCTTCCACTATTATTGCATTGTTGTTAATTTCCCCTTTCATACTTGTTAGTAATTGTCTTACATATTGCGGTGCTCCTATGTTGGATACATAAATATTTATAATTGTTATATCTTCTTCTTCTTTGATTGATCCTTTCATCATATATAGTTTCCTTCTTTGTCTCTTTTCACAACCTTTGTTTTAAAGTCTATTTTATCTGATATGAGTATTGCTACTCCTGCTTTCTTTTGGTCTCTATTTGCATGGAATTTTTTTTTCCAGCCCTTCACTTTCAGTCTGTATGTGTCCTCGTTTTGAGGTCGGTCTCTTGTAGACAACATATATGGAGGTCTTGTTTTTGTATCCATTCAGCCAACCTTTGTCTTTTGGTTTGGGCATTCAACCCATTTACGTTTACGGTAATTATTGATAAGTATGATCCCGTTGCCATTTTCTTTATTGCTTTGGGTTCTAGTTTATATACCCTTTCTGTATTTCCTGTCTAGAGAAGATCCTTTAGCATTTGTTGGAGAGCTGGTTTGGTGATGCTGAATTCTCTCAGCTTTTGCTTGTCTGTAAACCTCATGTGACGAGTTGACTCACTGGAAAAGACTCTGATGCTAGGAAAGGTTGGGGGCAGGAGGAGAAGTGGACGACAGAGAATGAGATGGCTGGATGGCATCACCAACTCTGTGTACATGAGTTTGAGTGTACTCCGGGAGTTGGTGATGTACAGGGAGGCCTGGTGTGCTGTGATTCATGGGGTCGTGGAGAGTCGGACACGACTGAGCGACTGAACTGAACTGAACGGAACTGAAAGTTTTTTGATTTCTCCTTCATATTTGAATGAGATCCTTGCTGGGTACAGTAATCTGGGCTGTAGGTTATTTTCTTTCATCACTTTAAGTATGTCTTGCCATTCCCTCCTGGCCTGAAGAGTTTCTGTTGAAAGATCAGCTGTTATCCTTATGGGAATCCCCTTGTGTGTTATTTGCTGCTTTTCTCTTGCTGCTTTTAATATTTGTTCTTTGTGTTTGATCTGTGTTAATTTGATTAATATGTGCCTTGGAGTATTTCGCCTTGGGTTTATCCTGTTGGGGACTCTCTGGGTTTCTTGGACTTGGGTGATTATTTCTTTCCCCATTTTAGGGAAGTTTTCAACTGTTATCTTCTCAAGTATTCTCTCATGGTCTTTCTTTTTTCTTCTTCTTCTGGGACTCCTATGATTCGAATGTTGGAGCGTTTAACATTGTCCCAGAGGTCTCTAATATTGTCCTCATTTCTTTTTATTCGTTTTTCTTTTTTCCTCTCTGTTTCATTTGTTTCTACAATTCTATCTTCTAGCTCGCTTATCCTGTCTTCTGCCTCTGTTATTCTACTGTTTGTTCCCTCCAGAGTGTTTCTGATCTCACCTATTGCATTATTCATTGTATATTGACTCTTTTTTATTTCCTCTAAGTCCTTATTAAACCTTTCTTCCATCTTCTCAATCCTTTTCTCCAGGTTATTTATCTGTAACTCCATTTTGCTTTCAAGATTTTGAATCGTTTTCACCCCCAAAATTCGAAATTCTTTATCAGGTAGATTCCCTATATCTTGCTCTTTTGTTTGTGTTGGTGGGAATTTATCTTGTTCCTTTACTTGCTGGGTATTTCTCTGCCTCTTCATCTTGCTTATATTGCTTTGCTTGGGGTGGCCTTCCCTCTTCTGGCAGTTTGTGGAGTTCTCTTTATTACGTAGTTTCTTCGCTGTGTGTGGGGTTGGACGGGTGACTTGTCAAGGTTCCCTGGTTAGGGAAGCTTGTGTCCGTGTTCTGGTGGATGGAGCTGGATTTCTTCTCTCTGGAGTGCAATGAAGAGTTCAGTAATGAGTTATGAGTTGTCAGTGGGTTTGGAGTGACTTTAGGCAGCCTGTATATTGAAGCTCAGGGCTATTTTCTTGTGTTGCTGTAGAATTTGCGTGGTATGTCTTGCTCTAGAACTTGTTGACCCTTGGGTGGTGCTTGGTTTTAGTATAGGTATGGAGACGTTTAATGAGTTCCTATCGATTAATGTTCCCTGGAGTCAGGAGTTCTCTGGTGTTCTCAGGATTTGGGCTTAAGCCTCTTGCTTCTGGTTTTTGGTCTTATTCTTGGAGTAGCCTCTAGACTACTCTATCTGGCATTTCCAAGGTGGTTCCCTCTGTTTTAGCTTCTGTTTGCTGGTCTCTTCAGTGTCTAATTTCCGCCCTGACACTAGGGTGTGGGTGGACACTTTTTAAGGCTTAGTTGTTCAGTCCTGTTCTGGGAAGGGAGGAACACTGTAGACAAATATCTCTGGCATCTGTGGGGAGTGCTCACAGCGTCTCTGCCACACTGGGTTGCCCCCGCTCACAGTGCGTGTGTTGTCCCAGTCTACACTGCACAGGCTCTAGGTTGCTCTGCCGGGAACTGTCTGAGGCCGGCACTTGGTTGTATGCACTTCCCAGGTCTGAGCGGCTCAAGTTCAGGTTCTCGGGTATTCCACAAAGGCTCAGACTTGGTTGGGCCTGCGTTTTGTGCCTTCCCTGGTCCGAGAAACTCGGGTGACCAGGTGTTTGGTGAACATGGTCGCTCCAATTTATCGCCTCCCCAGTCCCTGCCACTTGGTTTCCTGGGTGTACAACCGGTGCACCTTCTCAGGTGGATATAGACCGGCCCGAGCCCAAGAAGTCTTGATTAGCAACAATCCTGCCTGCAGTTTGTCTCGGATGACTTTCTGGGGCCGCAATTGCCCCCTCTGGCTCTGGCTGCCCTCCCTTGCCTGTCTCGGCGGGGGATGGGGGATGGGCCGACTGCAGCCAGCTCGCTCTGCTCAGTCCTTTGTTCTGTGAGTGGGGCTGGCGGAGTCTTAGGTTAGAGCTTTCCACCTTTTCACAGCAAAGCTATCCCAGTCTGCTTTGCTATCCCCAGTTCTCTCAGATTGCCGTCGAGACATTCAAGCCCAGTCCTCTCTCTAAGCAGTTCAGCCGGCTCCTCCCTGCCCAGCCCCCACTTGCTAATGGCATATGCAGGCTTCTGCTCTGCTTCTCCGCTGGGAGTTTCCGTTTGGTGGGTAATCTGTGGGTTTTAAAAAAATCTTAAAAAACAAAAGAGCGTTATGTGGCCCTCTGAGGTTCCAAGGCTCACCACAGATTCACCAGTTAGAATGTTTCCTGGTGTTTGGAAACTTCTCTCTTTTTAAAGCCTCCCTTCCTGGGACGGAGCTCCATCCTTACTTCTTTTGTCTCTCTATTTATCTTTTATGCTTTTTCCTACCTCCTTTCGAAGAAAATGGTCTGCTTTCCTGGGTGCCTGATGTCCTCTGCCAGGATTCAGAAGTTGTTTTGTGGACTTTACTTTGCGTTCAAATGATTTGCATTTGATGAATTTGTGGGGGAGAGAGTGGTCTCACCATCCTATTCCGTCCTGTTCCTTCCTCTCTGATATTTTCTTCTGCAGTGTCTAATCTAACCTATGATTCATCTCAGACATTTTAGTTTCTGTACTTTATCTTTTTTGATGCTTGATATTTTTGTTTTCCTATACATAGTCAAAATTTTTTCTAAAATTAACTTACTTTAAATCAATTAAACTTTGAAGGGTCTTATTTCTAAGATTTGTTAAGCAGGTCTAGATTATGATTAATCTAGAAATAAATATTTTATAACATTGAGGCAATATTTCTCTGTATATTCTCCTCAAATGTTTCATAAATCATGTGATTTTCTAGTCTTATTGGTGGGGACAGGAACATTTCCTAAATGTGCATATGTTGCCTCTACTTCTTTCAGATGATTCTTTCCCCAATCTGCCAGTTTCCTCGCACACGTATGTTGATCATTGCTCCAGTAAACAGTCAAGGGTGACCCTCTGTGGATCTCTGAAATTGTCTAGCTGTGCAACTTTCTCTTCTCTAGTAGTCTTTCCTATGAACTCTAGGTACCTTTATCTTCCTGTTTTCTCAACAATATCCCCTCTACTCAGACAAAGGGTTAGAACTACCATCAATTAACCTTTCTTACACCATGACCCATGAACTCTCCATAAAATAACATGAAACAATCATAGGTCACCTGATTTGGTTGACTGATGTCCAGTGACTTATATATCAGTTCAGTTCAGTTCAGTTCAGTTGCTCAGTTGTGTCTGACTCTTTGCAGCCCCATAGACTGCAGCACGCCAGGCCTCCCTGTCCGTCACTGATTCCCAGAGTTTACTCAAACTCATATCCATTGAGTCGGTGATGCCGTCCAACCATCTCATCCTCTGTCGTCCTCTTCTTCTCCCACCTTCAATCTTTCCCAACATCAGGGTCTTTTCAAATGAGTCGGTTCTTTGCAGCAAGTGTCCAAAGTATAATTTTTCCTATACTTGGTTCAATTATTTTATGTGAAAAAGGAAATACAATTTTTGTTATTCCATCTTGTTTCAAACAGCAAGCACTGTGGCTGCGTTTATTTTTATATTGTTTTATTTTTTAATTCAGAGTTTGGAGAATAAATAGTTTAAGTCTAGAGAGAAAAATGAATGAAGCAATAGCCAAAAAGGAATGAGAGACTGGGATAGGCAAGATCTCAGTTCTCAGGAATGACTCTTCAGGGAAGGGAATAGGAAAGAAGAAAGAACTATAAACATGATTTCCCTAATTTTCATTCATATGAAAATTTAAGAATAAGCAGTTAAATTTGCATTATTTTAAAATTACTTTTTGTTGTCAGCCTGTCTTTTGTTTTGATTTATTTTAAATATTTTACTATGCATAAACTGAGCCACTGACTTTTATGCAGGTTATAAATATTGTCATGCACTTTTAAAAGTCTACACTTTCCCACGTGTAGAGTTTTCTTTCCATTTGGAATGTGATTCCACCTTGACCTCTCTCAACTCTTTACATCCTTTTACATTCAGCAGATTTCCTCTGTGAAGCCTTTCCCCTCTGCTCTGAGGCAAAGCGTGTTTCTCTCCCTTTTCTGCTCCTACAGTTCTTTGTTCATCTATATCTATACACAAATTCTAGCACATACTACTTCGTATACCACTAAGAGTTTATATAAGATTTCCTCAGCAGACTGACAGTATATGATAGGAATCACATCTCAATCACTTTGGATTGAGCTCCTCAGTACTTCTTTGAAGTATTGTGTAATACTCCCCTTTTCTCCATGCTTAATATTTATCAAAATATTCTTTATCCAATAGACGTATAGTTTATTCGTGAATTTTAGTCCCAAATTTAATCTTGCAAAAGCTACAATTATTATTTGGTGCAGTCTTACAAGCATGTTAAAGTAATTAATTGCTTTTACCAATTTATCATTACCTAAGGTATGTGTTTTATCCCATAATTCTAAACCTGGTTGTCATTAGAATCTCCTATCTGAGATCTAGCAAATAAAAAATTTCATAAGAGTTATTCATAGGAATATATATATTTTTAAATAATCACTAAGGTGAGTGTGGTCATTGACAAATATCCGAGGTTGTTCCCAGTTAAATGTGCAAAGATCTGGGACTGCATTTCTGAGCTAAAATATTTTAGAAATGTTGGTTGCCCAGGGACCTACTTAAATTTGAAGATTTATAATAGAACCAAGATGGTAAAAACCAAAAAAATTGGGTGGAGATATAAAAATTAATATACACATGTATGCACCTCTATTTCCTACCTAGGGTGGTAAGCATAGTTAGTAAATATGCATGCATTTATTGAAGGATAGAGAGAATGAAATTATAGTACTTTTGTTATTTCAACAGTGAGTCTATCAAGAATAAATCATGCATGGTCACTTTTCCTTTTTTTGTCCCTCTTTTGCCATTTTCTAGGAATTGCATCCCATAATTTGGTTGTAATAAAATGTGACTGCTTGGGAAATGTTCACAGGGTTGGCGTTCATTTGCATGCTGCTGCCATTTCAGCCCAGGGCATTCTCTCCTTCTTCCTGGTTCTTCCTCATCTCCCCTACAAACCCCCCTTGCAAGGCACTGATGAGATGTGACAACAGAAAACACAAGTGCATTTCCTAGAGATTTACCAACATCCAGAAGGAAAGCTCGGAGGAAAAAGAACAATAGAAAAAGGGGACTTGTGGAGGGAAGAAAGTTCCTAAGCCTATCATTTGCAAATGTCAGCTTCATTCTCAGGGAGCTCTAGAGACTGTTAAGAAAACCTGTTTCTAATGAATACAACAAGAGCCATTTGAATCCTCCAGACTTGAGCCAGTCACATTTAACAGATCACCCAGTTTATCTTCTATTATGCTCTGCGGCAGGCTGGGCCTCACACAGTCTTTTCAGTTTCAGCTTCAAATGTCCCAAGCTAAGCATTTACAAAGAATTCAATAGGAAAATGATGTCAGAGGGTTAACATATTTTCCCCATAACATTATATAATTGCTATATGCTCATAATATTATGTACCATAATATTATATAAATATTATGTACTATATTATATAATTGTTATATATTTTATAATATTACCTCCCACAATTTATATAAGTATTATGTAAATATATTACATAATTGCTGTGTATTTTAGTCATCCCAATCTCTTCGCACTTTGGTTTCAGTGACCAATTAGTCTTTGTTTTTTGGACAGCAGCACTAAGACATGTAGATCCAGTAGACCTAGATTTTCTTCTCCACTTCAGCATTCATTACTTGGTCATCTTTGGGTAAAATACATCCTCTCCAGGCCTCAGTTTCTACATCTTAATGAATGAAATATAAGTTTATCTTACCTAAAATGCTTGCTTAAAGAGTAAAAGGGAAGGATATATTTTTATAAAGTAATATAAAATACAAGCTAGTATAATTAAGGGCATCAGTTCAGTTCAGTTCAGTTCAGTTCAGTCGATCAGTCGTGTCCGACTCTCCGCGACCCCATGAATCACAGCACGCCAGGCCTCCCTGTCCATCACCAACTCCCGAGTACACTCAAACTCATGTCCACAGAGTCGGTGATGCCATCCAGCCATCTCATTCTCCGTCGTCCCCTTCTCCTCCCGCCCCCAACCTTTCCCACCATCAGAGTCTTTTCCAGTGAGTCAACTCGTCACATGAGGTGGCCAAAGTATTGCAGCTTCAGCTTTAGCATCAGTCCCTCCAATGAACATCCAGGATTGATCTCCTCTAGAATGGACTGGTTGGATCTCCTTGCAGTATGAGGGACTCTCAAGAGTCTTCTCCAACACCACAGTTCAAAAGCATCGATTCTTCGGCGATCAGCTTTCTTCACAGTCCAACTCTCACATCCATACATGCTGCTGCTGCTAAGTCACTTCAGTCGTATACGACTCTGTGTGACCCCATAGACGGAAGCCCACCAGGCTCCCCCGTCCCTGGGATTCTCCAGGCAAGAACACTGGAGTGGGTTGCCATTTCCTTCTCCAATGTGTGAAAGTGAAATCGCTCAGTCGTGTCCGACCCTTAGCGACCCCACGGACTGCAGCCCACCAGGCTCCTCCATCCATGGGATTTTCTAGGCAACAGTACTGGAGTGGCTTGCCATTGCCTTCTCCGATCCATACATGACCACGGGAAAAACCATTGCCTTGACTAGACGGACCATGGTTGGCAAAGTAATGTCTCTGCTTTTTAATATGCTGTCTAGGTTGGTCATAACTTTCCTTCCAAGGAGCAAGTGTCTTTTAATTTCATGACTGCAATCAGCATCTGCAGTGATTTTGGAGTCCAAAAAACAAAGTCTGACACTGTTTCCACTGTTTTTCCATCTATTTCCCATGAAGTGATGGGACCAGATGCCATGATCTTCATTTTCTGAATGTTGAGCTTCAAGCCAACCTTTTCACTCTCCTCTTTCACTTTCATCAAGAGGCTTTTGAGTTCCTCTTCACTTTCTGCCATAAGGGTAGTGTCATCTGCATATCTGAGGTTATTGATATTTCTCCCAGCAATCTTGATTCCAGCTTGTGCTTCTTCCAGCCCAGTGTTCCTCATGATGTACTCTGTATATAAGTTAAATAAACAAGGTGACAATATACAATCTTGACGTACACCTTTTCCTATTTGGAACCAGTCTGTTGTTCCATGTCTAGTTCTGACTGTTGCTTCCTGACCTGCATGCAGGTTTCTCAAGAGGCAGGTCAGGTGGTCTGGGATTCCCATCTCTTTCAGAATGTTCCACAGTTTATTGTGATCCACACAGTCAAAGGCTTTGGCATAGTCAATGAAGCAGAAATAGATGTTTTTCTGGAACTCTCTTGCTTTCTCCATGATCCAGCGGATGTTGGCAATTTGATCTCTGGTGCCTCTGCCTTTTCTAAAACCTGCTTGAACATCTGGGAGTTCACGAATTACATACTGCTGAAGCCTGGCTTGGAGAATTTTGAGCATGAGTTTACTAGCGTGTGAGATGAGTGCAATTGTGCGGTAGTTTGAGTATTCTTTGGCATTGCCTTTCTTTGGGATTGGAATGAAAACTGATCTCTTCCAGTCCTGTGGCCACTGCTGCGTTTTCCAAATCTGCTGGCATATTGAGTGCAGCACTTTCACAGCATCATCTTTCAAGACTTGAAATAGCTCAACTGGAATTCCATCACCACCACTAGCTTTGTTAGTAGTGATGCTTTCTAAGGCCCACCTGACTTCACATTCCAAGATGTCTGGCTCTAGGTCAGTGATCACGTTATCGTGACTATCTTGGTCGTGAAGATCTTTTTTGTACAGTTCTTCTGTGTATTCCTGCCACCTCTTCTTAATATCTTCTGCTTCTGTTAGGTCCATACCATTTCTGTCCTTTATCGAGCCCATCTTTGCATGAAATGTTCCCTTGGAATCTCTAATTTTCTTGAAGAGATCTCTTGTTTTTCCTATTCTGTTGTTTTCCTCTATTTCTTTGCATTGATCACTGAGAAAGTCTTTCTTATCTCTCCTTGCTATTCTTTGGAACTCTGCATTCAGATGCTTATATCTTTCCTTTTCTCCTTTGCTTTTCGCCTCTCTTCTTTTCACAGCTATTTGTAAGGCCTCCTCAGACAGCCATTTCGCTCTTTTGCATTTCTTTTCCATGGGGATGGTCTTGGTCCCTGTCTCCTTTACAATGTCACCAACCTCCGTCCAGAGTTCATCCGGCACTCTATCTATCAGATCTAGTCCCTTAAATCTATTTCTCACTTCCACTGTATAATCATAAGGGATTTGATTGAGGTCATATCTGAATGGTCAAGTGGTTTTCCCTACTTTCTTCAATTTAAGTCTGAATTTGCCAATAAGGAGTTCATGATCTGAGCCACAGTCAGCTCCTGGTCTTGTTTTTGCTAACTGTATACAGCTTCTCCATCTTTGGTTGCAAAGAATATAATCAATCTGATTTCGGTATTGACCATCTGGTGATGTCCATATGTAGAGTCTTCTCTTGTATTGTTGGAAGAGGGTGTTTTCTATGACCAGTGCATTCTCTTGACAAAACTCTATTAGCCTTTGCCCTGCTTCATTCCGTGCTCCAAGGCCAAATTTGCCTGTTACTCCAGGTGTTTCTTGACTTCCTACTTTTGCATTCCAGTCCCCTATAATGAAAAGGACATCTTTTTTGGGTGTTAGTTCTAAAAGGTCTTGTAGGTCTTCATAGAACCGGTTAACTTCGGCTTCTTCAGCATTACTGGTTGGGGCATAGGCCTGGATTACTGTAATATTGAATGGTTTGCCTTGGAAATGAACAGAAATCATTCTGTCGTTTTTAAGATTGCATCCAAGTACTGCATTTCGGACTCTTTTGTTGACCATGATGGCTACTCCATTTCTTCTAAGGGATTCCTGCCCACAGTAGTAGATATAATGGTCATCTGAGTTAAATTCACCCATTCCAGTCCATTTTAATTCACTGATTCCTAGAATGTCGACGTTCATTCTTGCCATCTCCTGTTTGACCACTTCCAATTTGCCTTGATTCATGCACCTAACATTCCAGGTTCCTATGCAATATTGCTCTTACAGCACCAGACCTTGCTTCTATCACTGGTCACATCCACAACTGGGTATTGTTTTTGCTTTTGCTCCATCCCTTTATTCCTTCTATAGTTATTTCTCCACTGAGCTCCAGTAGCATACTGGGCACCTACCGACCTGGGGAATTCCTCATTCAGTATCCTATCATTTTGCCCTTTGTTACTGTTCATGGGGTTCTCAAGGCAAGTATACTGAAGTGGTTTGCCATTCCCTTCTCCAGTGGACCACATTCGGCTGTGGTCCATGTGATCAGATCGGCTAGTTTCCTGTGATTATGATTTCAGTGTGTCTGCCTTCTGATGCCCCCTCACAATACCTACCGTCTTATTTGGGTTTCTCTTACCTTGGTCGTGGAAAATCTCTTCACAGCCGCTCCAGCAAAGTGCAGCCGCTGTACCTTACCTTGGACGAGTGGTATCTCCTCAAGGCCGCCCCTCCTGACCTTGAACGTGGAGTAGCTCCTCTCGGCCCTCCTGCGCCCTGCGCAGCCACCGCCTGTTGGACGTGGGGTAGCTCCTCTCCGCCGCCGGCCCTGGCCTCAGCCGTTGGGTAGCTCCTCACGGCCGCACCTCTTTGCGTGGTTCGTTGCGCCGGGCCGGCGTCTCTCGCGTCGGGTCTGCGCCGCCGGGGCCGGTGTCTCTCGCGTTGCGTCTGCGCCACTGGAGCAGGCGTCTCTCGCGTCGCGTCTGCATAATCATCTCCAAATAACTGAAGTTGACTTTTCACCTTATTGAGCTCTTTGTTGAGTCACATTCTATAAAAAAGAGTATTTTCTTCTTCAGCATTACTGAGTTGAACATGCTCATCATTCCTTTAGTTGGCTGCTTTGATTCACAAATCATCCTTGTCATTCTGAATTCTCTTCACTATATATCTGATCCTGAGAGGTCCATTGAGCAAGAATATTAAACAGGGCACAGAGATGGTAAGATTCTCCATCACCTTTTTCCAAGGACATTACTTCCACTGGATCCAGTCCATATTTACTTTCTTCTGTGAAACTACTAGCTTGACTATAATTTTCCCTTAATATAGAAATTATTGCAGTTCTCTAGAACCAAAAAATAATAATAAACAAATGATGATTTTTTTAAATGAATCAAGGCACCAGCCCTGAATAAGTATCTATATACTTTTTGGGATTTGTGAAATTATTTACATATATTGATGATAATACTATTTAGCATACTGTCCTATGCTAAATAGTAATTAGGTAAATAGCTACAGACACTATCATGCTACTCTATGGACTGCTTCATGTACAAAATAATTGAGCTAAACACACCACCCCACTATTGGGAATTTCTTGAAGAACTACATGACTTTTACTAGTCTTGATGTTGGTGTTCCACTTAGAATCTAACATGGTGGTGTTCTTGTTTTAGCTGCTTTCAAACTGAAAGAAAAGACAACTCATCAGAGATCAAAGAAAAGGAAAGAAAAGGAGATGAGCAAGAGGAAAATGATTGAGAAGAAAGAGAAAAGAGAAAAAAGAAGAGAAGCTGTAAAGTATGAGGAAAAATTGCTGTGCGTTGTCAGTGGCATACTGGTATATTTTTGAGAGGAATATTCATTTTAATATATATTAAACACAGATGTTTCTTTTTCTCCTCCTTTCTCATCTCCCATTGGCAATGTCTGGAAATGTGAACAATGAATATGTGTTAGAGTTTGCAGATTCAATAGCAAATGATAGGGGATGCAGAAATGGAAACATTTTCTAAGACGAATATGAACTATGCTGCTGCTGCTAAGTCACTTCAGTCATGTCCGACTCTATGTGACCCCATAGACGGAAGCCCACCAGGCTCCCCCATCTCTGGGACTCTCCAGGAAAGAACACTGGAGTGGGTTGCCGTTTCCTTCTCCAATGCATGAAAGTGAAAAGTGAAAGTGAAGTCCCTCAGTCGTGTCCAACTTAGCGACCCACCATGGACTGCAGCCCACCAGGCTCTTCCATCCATGGGATTTTCTAGGCAAGAGTACTGGAGTGGCTTGCCATTTCCTTCTCTGAAACATGAACAATAGTGATGCTTTAAATGCTTTAAAGTGCTGAAGACTCATTTTTCAATGCTAGAGCATCTCCACATTTCATTTTATATAATGAAAAGTGTCAGCAGAATCATACTGAATATTTTCTTTGGGAGGTGGTTGACGCCCCTTCCAAATCTTGGTCCATACTTGTTTCCACAAAATCCAGATTCAACCCCACACAAGCCAATTTAGCTTCTTGAGATGATTAGAATTGGCAGGTTATATCTGGTAAGATGGTATAAGTAGGGAAAAATAATTGTCATAGACTGTTCAACCAGAGATAGTAGCATGTTCAGACCAGCCAATGAGCAAATATGAGCAGCAGGGAAAACAGAGACTATGCTAGTAGTTTATGCCTCACTTCTCCCTGACAAACTCTGGATTTCAGGTATCTTCATGAAGAGGGGACATGGAGAAAAGGAGACTGGCTTGGATAGATTTGAAAAATGGCCCCCCAAGTAGAGATTCATTCTTAGTTGAAAAGAAGTATTGTGAGGATTATGATGCAAATCCTAAACCATCAAAGCTGGCTTTATGCTGAATCAGGTGAATGTTGAACAAAAATTTCATAAATCCCTATCATAGAAAGGAAGGATTGGCCCAGATATTGAGGCAAAATGAGTTTACAGATATATATCTATGGGATTAAGGAAGATTATAAATTCACGATGTTCCTACCTTCTCCAGTGAGGGGCTAAGATTCCCAAATAATCCCATTTATCCCACTGAATTATAATATCTAACTTTCATGTAAAATTGAAATTTGGACTAGTTGAAAATTTGAAAAACACTATACAGGACATACAAAACATTTCTAAGGGCAGTCAGTTTTAAATTGCTGTAATCTTCTATGGAATTAGAACCTGTTTCTACTCACTGCCATAAATTTCTCTGCTTTTAACTGTATGTTATTGTTTCCTTGTCAATTAAATTTTAGGCCAGGTTGTCCTCTCATTGCTGTTCATAGGTATCATAGTACCCAATGCTGCATCTAATAAATACTGGAAGATTCAAGTACTATCATATTTCATATCACATGTACTACTTCATATAGTAGTATATGAATGAAGATTAAAATACAAGAATTATTGACATATTGTTAATGGAATAGAAAATAATAACTTTTCCCTAATATCACTTAGGTGTTAAGAAAGCGTACCAGAAGGAAAGGATCTCTGTGTCAATAAAGACAGGAGTATGGCAATTCATTATTTTAGGGGGAAAAAAGAATGTTAAAATCTACTAAAAGGAACAACATGACCAATAACCCTGCTGCTATTTTATGGGAGAAACATTTGTAGATGATTCGCTAGTTAACTGAAAACTGGAGAAAAGGGGGGAGAGGGTTGGGGAGAGGAGGGATGGAGGAAAAAAGGAGGAGAAAGAGAGAGGAAAAGAAAGAAAAGGAAAGAGAAAGTATGTTGAGGCAGAGATTAAAAAGTAAAAGTTTGAGAATATTCCAGTATTCCAATACATCAGACATAACCTCAAGCAAGAAAAGATAATATAATGTTCCCAGAGCCATCTCAAACTGGCTGGTAAGAGGTGAGGTCTCCCATTTCTACCAACAACTTGTCCAATGTCTCACACTCGTAGCTTGAAATCAGCTATCACCAAAGTATTGACACCATGGAAATCAGCAGAAGCTACAAATAAAAGCTCTTTAGACTTTTACCCCCAAACCCTCTTCCCAGCAGATTGTTAAACACTTGCCAATGTATCAGTATATCATAGAGAATTGTGATTTCCTATTGTCCAGAAATAACAATTGGGAATTTAGAGGTGTTGACAGTCAGTAGACAATGAAGAAACAGCCTGAGCAGCCAACAGTCCCAAGTTCTGGGAATCATTCAGTACCCTGCCCTTCCCACCATCCCCCAGATCACTAGAATTCTCTCGCTGACTCCCTGACCTCACTGATCCCCAATTTCGTTCCTTCTTAGAACAACATTACTCACCAGTCTCTGGGATAGGACTGGACTGTCTAGACCTATGGTAAGTTGCAGGTCAGTTACTGGACCTATCCCTAACTTCCCAGCCTGATCTATCACTATTCAGGTGCCAGGGTGATACAAGGAGAGACTGACAAGCCTACAATGAAGGCAGTGCCTCTCCTTAGAAACTTTCACCAGCCTATGAAATAATGCCTTTTCATTCAGCAGGGATTAGTGTGGATATGCCTCATTAAACAAAACCCCATACAAGAAAAGGTAAATTTGATAACAAGTCTTTATTTTAATAAAGAATTCACCATAGGACAACATTAAATAACTAGCTTTCCAAATGCACTTACATAAAATCTCTTTAAGTCCCTGCCATTATAGAAAGTGAGCTAATATTCAAGCTGAATATACAATGACACTTTAGGGGGAAGATTGCTTAACTACTGAGAATAATTGTGGGACTGCTTTAAAATTTAGAAAGTCACTGGTTTCTATGGCTCGCATTATAATTTCTCTGTTCTGCACTATGGCTGACCCATCAGAAAATGTGCAACTGAAATAGAAGATGGTATCCTAGATGATGGTTATCTTAAAGGGATAGAAGGAAGTAGGAAAATGGACATAATTTCAAATTCTATCTCTTTGTCAACAAAAATGAATTATCATTTATATCTCAATTGAAATGAACATTGGACACATTTGCAACAACTCAGTAGATTCCTGTGTCTAAAAAATATTGAAATTGAAATTCTATAAATATAAAGCCATTAAAAATATTAAAGTTCAATAACAAGGGGGATATAAATCCTGTCCAGTTTTCATTGATCAATTTTGTCTTGTTACTGTTAAAATTCAGCTAAAATTGCTATCCTTTATATGATTGTTTGAAATTTAACCAAGTACTACTAAAAGGTGGCAGGCAATAAAAGAAGGGATAAGAAGGGAGAATTTAAAGAGGACTTATTCTATGACAGATTGCAGTAAGCCATTTCATGTGATTTTTTTCCTCATTTTATTTTTCCAAAAAAACAAAACAAACAAACTTGAAGACATTTTGGTACATCTGTTTTACAAATGTGTTAACAAATTCTGAGAGGTTAAATAGCTTGCCCAAATTCACAGAAATGATTTTTCAGTGTCAGATGGGATTTTGAGTCTATTTGACTCAAAAACCTGTTATTTGGGTAGACACTGTTGATATTCCCAAAATAGTGCATATTCATTTTATAAAGTTAGAAAACAATGAAAATATGTAAAACTTAAAAACATGGGTTAATTATTTAACCTAGATGTGTTTATGGTTCATAGATAGCCTTTGCCCTTTAATTTCCTTTTTGGGCATATTTTTCTGTTTTATAACATTTTGTTTTTCTTCTTGCAGAAATACTACATCTTCATTATAGAAAACGCAGAAAAGTGTAGAGAAAGTAAAAGACATCTATTATTAGCTATAGTTCCTGGGCTATATATACAATAGATCATTAATAAGTGGTATGACTTTTATTTACATTGAAATTATACTGTATATGTATAGAATTCTGCACCAATTTAATAGATCTCTTGCAGGACGTTTATTGCTTTCAAAGTGTCTATTGAGAATTTTGGTCCATTATTCATTAAATGATACAAATTTTAACTGTATTAAAGCTGTATTTTGCATTATTTTATTGCAATTCATGATGAATTTTGGCTTTCACATTTACTCTTGTTCTTCCTAGTCATGTTTATCAAGATTACTCTTAAGTCACTGAGTGAGTGCTCTCAAGGATACATTGGCCTGATCATTGGTTTTATATCCAGTATATCTGTCAACAATTTTTATTATATGGATTTATTTTGTTAGTATTGTCATGAAGCTAGTGGCCATATTTGAGTGTGACTGCTAAGGACCTGAGTCATAACTGCTTTGCTTTTCTTCATTTGACACTTATAAAAAGAAAAAAAAATCTCCAAATTGAAGGATGATTTATTACCATCAGCTTTTGAAATTTGCTATGACAGCCTTCCACTGTGTTTTTTGTTCTGTGATTGCTGTTCAGTGTTTATATAAAAATATTCCAAGTTTCTGGTGGAAATCTCAGAACTTGTGGTCTTATGCCTCTGCCAAGCCTTCCATGGACATGTACCATGTACCACATGATCCATTCAGTTGAGTTCAGTTCAGTCACTCAGTCGTGTCCGACTCTTTGCAACCCCATGAATCACAGTACGCCAGGCCTCCCTGTCCATCACCAACTCCCGGAGTTCACTCAAGCTTATGTCCATCGAGTCAGTGATGCTATCCTGCCATCTCATTCTCTGTCGTCCCCTTCTCCTCCTGCCCCCAATCCCTCCCAGCATCAGAGTCTTTTCCAGTGAGTCAACTCTTCACATGAGGTGGCCAAAGTATTGGAGTTTCAGCTTTAGCATCAGTCCTTCCAATGAACACCCAGGACTGATCTCCTTTAGAATGGACTGGTTGGACCTCCTTGCAGTCCAAGGGAGTCTCAAGAGTCTTCTCCAGCACCACAATTCATGATCCATTAGGTCATCTAATTTTTTTTCTTCAATTTCCACATTGTACCCCAAAATTTCATTTACCTCTTCCAAAGACACAAATAGAAGTGCAGATAACAAGGATGCACACTTATAGGTGTTACTTTCTGTTGTCATATTCTCAAATATTAGACAGAAAGAAATTTTTCACCACAGTGATAGTGAAAAGTGAATCAAGCACCTGTTTCCTCCTGTATTTGACAGGCATTGTCAAATCACATTCATATTTGCAAATCTCAAAATTCATTAGGCACAGTGAAAGGTTATTGCTGAGATTTCTTTCTGTACAAATGCCAAGTATTTTCTCATTTGCTTATCTACAAGTGTTTCCTTGCCTTTTCACTGCTAGTGCATAAATCAATGGCATAGTTTCACCCAATAGTACACGGTGCACAGTAAATAACTGAGTGAGCTGTGTTGGCGCCATCTTGAATGTGCCATCACTGAGTAATTCTGTACTGGCACTTGTGTTGAATATAGCCATAAAAAACAATTATTTCCTCATCTTGAGCACTGGAATCATGCATAAGAACTGGTCTCTACTGGTTACTGGAGTACTCCCCTGGAATTTCACCTCCATGCAATGAAGTTTGGTTCAAGGGTTGATGTTTGCTTTAAATTCTGTTTACTCTTCTCTTTAATGAGTTTCTTTCTGGTAGTATCAAAAGGAACTCTTCATCATAAATATCATGATGAGGTTTTCATAGTACTTGTGATGGTATTGCATTTGCTTCTTATTCTGTCATTTTAACCTATTCCGGAGGTCCCCTTACTTCACCTTCAAGACCAGTGTTGTGTCAATGTTTTCCTGTCTCACCTTGAATAATTGAAATGTTATCCAAGTCTTGACTTGGATATCTGGTGTAGAAGATTCTCCTCTTTTCACAGTGTCATGCACTTTACTACAATTACTGTTAAGGATTGGAAATGGTAACAAAAACCATTAAGATATAACACTGGTTTTTCTTTTAGAGAGTACACTATTTCTGCCATATTCTGCTGAGAAATTTCAAATAAAGGTGTCATATTTCCAAGCAAGAGGAGAAGAGTTATTTCTTTGTAAGCATCTGACCCATGGTTACTGGTTTACTAGCTGGGTAAACCTTACTAATATCTTATGCCTCTGACACCCTGTTCCACCAGGCTGAATCACCAGTAGGTAGGCACCTGCTGAGGGCATGGTGGTCCACAGTGATTGAGAGGCGAGTGTGGAAGTCGTATCAACTAATGTTTTCCCAAATAGCAGCGGGGCGCTCTTGCAGGCTACTGTAGTTGTACCTCTGTAGGACTTCAATTCAAGGGAAATGTTGCCCAATAACCTTGAGCAATGGAATAGTTGTATGTTGAGGGGCGGTGATAATTAGATGGTGGGTATCCACTGAAGTTGGAGAAGCTTAATACATTCAGCAAAAACAAGACTTGGAGCAGACCGTGGCTCAGATCATGAGCTCTTTATTGCAAAATTCAGACTTAAATTCAACAAAGTGGGGAAAACTACGAGGCCATTCAGGTACGACCTTAATCAAATCCCTTATGATTATACAGTAGAAGTGACAAATAGAGTCAAGGGATTAGATCTGACAGAGTACCTGAAGAACTATGGACAGGTTCGTAACATTGTACAGGAGGTAGTGACTAAAACCATCTCAAAGAAAAAGAAATGAAAAAGGCAAAATGGCTGCCTCATGAGGCCTTAAAAATAGCTGAGAAAAGAAGAGTGGGAAAGGCAAAGGAGAAGGTGAAAGATATACCCACCTGAACACAGAGTTCCAGAAAATAGCAAGGAGAGATAAGAAAGCCTTCTTAAGTGAATGATGCAAAGAAATAGTGGAAAGCAATAGAACAGGAAAGACTAGATATCTTTTCAAGGAAATTAGAGATACCAAGAGAACATTTTATGCAAAGATGGGTGCAATGAAGGACAGAAATGGTACAGACCTAACAGAAGCAGAAGATATTAAGAGGTGATAAGAATACACAGAATTGTACAAAAAAAGCTCTTAATAACCCAGATAACCATGATGTTGTGGTCACTCACCTAGAGGCAGGCATCCTGGAGTATGAAGTCAAGTGGGCCTTAGGAAGTGTTACTAAATCAAAGCTAGTGGAGGTGATGGAATTCCAGCTATTTCACATCCTTAAAGATTATGCTGTTAAAATGCTGCACACAATATGCCAGCATATTTGGAGAACACAGAAGTGGCCACAGGACTGGAAAGATCGATTTTCATTCCAATCCCAAAGAAGGACAATGCCAAGGAATGTTCAAACTACCGTACAATTGCACTCATTTCACATCCTAGCAAGGTTATGCTCAAAATCCTTCAAGTTAGGCTTCAGCAGTACATGAACTCAAAACCTCCAGTTATAAAACATGAATATAGAAAAGCCAGAAGAACTAGAGATCAAATTACCAATATCTGCTGGATCATAGAAAAAGCAAGGGAATTCCAGAAAGAATCATCTACTTTTGCTTCATTCACTACACTAAAGCCTTTGATTGTGTGGATTATAACAAGCTGTGGAAAATTCTTAAAAAGATGGGAATATCAGACCATCTAACCTGCCTTCTAAGAAACCTGCATGCAGGTGAAGAAGCAACAGTTAGAAAAGGACATAGAACAACCGACTGGTTCCCAATTGGGAAAGGAGTACATCAAGTCTCTATATTGTCACCTTATTTATTTGCACCTTATATTCAGAATACATCATGTGAAATGCTGGACAGAATGAAGCACAAAATGGAATCAAGATTGCTTGGAGAAATTTCAATAGCCTCAGTTATGCAGATAATATCACCACTCACCCACTCTGTGGATATGAGTTTGAGTGAACTCCAGGAGTTGGTGATGGACAGGGAGGCCTGGTGTGCTGTGATTCATGGGGTCGTGGAGAGTCGGACATGACTGAGAGACTGAACTGAACTGAACTGAACTGAATGACAGAAAGCAAAGAGGAACTAAAGAGCCTCATGATGATGGTGAAAAAAGAGAGTGAAAAAACTGGCTTAAAACTCAACAGAAAACTAAGATCATGGCAGTCATGCCCATCGCTTCATGGCAAATAGGTGGGGAGCAAGTGGAAACAGTGACAGATTTTTTCTTGGGCTCCAAAATTACTGTGGATGGTGACTACAGTCATGAAATTAAAAGATGCTTGCTCCTTGGAAGAAAAGCTATGATGCAACTAGACAGAATATTAAAAACCAGAGATATCACTTTAGCAACAAAGGTCTGTATAGTCAAAGCTATTGTTTTTCTAGTAGTCATGTATGAGTGCGAGAGTTGGACCATAAAGAAGGCTGAGCGCCAAAGAATGATGATTTCAAACTGTGGTGCTAGAGAAGATGCTTGAGAGTCCCTTGGATTGCAAGGAGATCAAACCAGTCAATTCTAAAGGAAACCAACCATGACTATTCACTAAAAGGACTGATGTTGAAGCTGAAGCTCCAATAATTTGTCTACCTGATGCAAAGAACCAACTCATTCAGAAAGACCCTGATGCTAGGAAAGATTGAGAGTAAGAGGAGAAGGGAGCAACAGAGGATAAGATGGCTAGATGGCATCACTGACTCAGTGATAAAACTCAGTGGACATGCGTTTGAGCAAACTCCAGGAGATAGTGAAGGAGATGTATGGCCCAAAAGCTTAGTGTTCTGCAGTCCATGGGGCCACAAAGAGACAGACACAACTTGGTTACTGAATAACAACAATCTCCCTCATGACAGCTGTGATCACTTGACCCCTTCTCATTCCTCCCAAAAAAGGAAGACAATTTATGGAAAATTTGCCTCAAAGTATTTTCCATCTGTTTTACCCAAAAGCTTGACCAAGTTCCTTCTTTCAAGCTCTACCCTTATTGAACAATCCGGCTAGTCAACCAAAGTTCCAGTAACCTATTAATACACCATGCATCACAAGGGTTTATCCTCAAGTTATTCTGGGTATATTTCTCTAACTGCAGTATTCTTCCTGGGTAAATATAATTAATATAAATTCAGCTTTTCTGCATGGTTTGAACCCAAGCCCATCTACCTACATGATTACCAGCTAGGTTACTAAAGCAGAAAGTGTTATTAGTGGCAATATAGACATAACACAATTACTGAACCAATAAAACATGATGATGGTATTTTTACATATTAATTCTATAAACCAAAAATATAAATAAATGTCATAGACTATTGGAACCCAGGTATGTTTTCTGAGGGTGGAGGTTTTAAGAGGATCAAATATCAAGGATTGTTTGACATGGACCTGATACATTCATGGACATTTTTGACAGGACCAAATTTTGGTGTGAATCAAATGTCTCAGCGAACATTTTGGACAGGACCAAAATTCCACTTATCAACAGCTCATAACTATCCTTTGTAAAAGACTTCATGATTTTCTATTTTATGAATTTACTCTAATTTATGGAACCATTCTCTTTTTATTAGCAAGTTAGGTCATTTTCAGTTGTTCGTTACTTTAAATAATGCTGCAATGAATATGCTGGCTCATAGCTCTTTAGTTCCATCTCAAATCACTTTTACAGGATAAATTTCTACAAATGAATCATTAGGTTAAAGCACCTGAGAATTTTCTTAAAGTTCTTGAAATATAGGGGCCAAACTGCTTTCCAAAGTGATTGTACCAATTACAGTCCCATTTGCAGAAACTAAAACTGATTTTAGCTATAATAAGGTTTTTATATTGGTCAAAATTTGTTGCCTCTTATTATTTCTATGGACTCTGATCTTTTTTTTTCTTAGTACTTAAAACTTGTAAGTCTTTTTGCTTATTTGTTGAATATAAGCCTCTCATTAAGAGTAACCCTGTTGAAAATAAGAAATGACTCTATTTTTTTCACCATTACACAGACAGTATTTAACATAGGGTCTAACAGAGATAGCTATATTTATGTTTCCTGAATAAAGGGAGAAATTTGTCCAGTGGAGGACTATTTTTCTGAACATTTAAAAACCAGAATCAACTAAACAAGATAATAGGCCTGAAAGAATTTTTTAAATAATCATGTTTTTTTTTTTAAGTTTTCTTCATAATAAAAGCTGGATTTGTCTAGAATCCAGCATGTGATCTAGTGCCAGGCTCTGAGAATGTAGACAGTAATGTCACCGCAGCCCAACCTTTGTGAGATGCACAAGGTATTGCAGATTGCAGGAAGCTCCCACTATACTCTCATGGTGGAAAGTGAGGAGAGGGAGGAAGAGTGGAGGGGTGGCCTCATCATTTACACAAATGTTGTAATGGTTCTATTAGGTACTTATAAGTATAACCCATACGAAGCAAAGACTGTAGTCTTAGAAGCCAGCCTCCTTCTTAAAAAGAGACAACATTCACAAAATCATTTGTTTTGGTTGCAAAAATTATTAGACACAAATTGTGGGATGGTCCTATATGTAACTGAATTGCTTTCTCCCACCATTTGTGTGTTTGTGTGTGTGTGTTTATTCAAAGGATGAGCTTAACTCTTGCCCTTGGGTAAAATCCTTGACTGCTCCATGAATTTCCTGGTCCTTTGTGATATTATTGATAGTCGCTTAAACTGAACATAACTAATACTTTTATGGTCACTTTAAGTCACCGAGTCTTGATTCAGAAACCAGAACATCCAGTCCAATACATATGCAGCACACACTTCAATTTTCCTGGCTTCAGCTAGGTTTCTTCAAAGACCTCCTTTAAGGGAGGGAATGTGTTGTATGTTTTCTGTCTCTCTCCCAGAAAATCTCCTCTCCAACTTTTAGGTTTTGTTACTAATTTCTAGGAAATGGTGCATAAGCACAGAGTAAGAGTAGTGAGGATATAGATTTTTTTTTCACTTGTGTAACTGTGGTTATATAGCTCTGGGTTTTCTGGGTCCTGATAGATGTATGAAGCCGTCTTTCTACTGCAGCCACTGATGCACCCTGCTCTGATGTGCTCTTCCAAGTGAACTGTGTTTTTACAGAATTCAAGTCCTGATTTCACAGGCAAAGTCCTGTATTGCTCCAGCTGCCTGCTGCTTCCCCACTCAAGGACTCTCTCAAGGTTCCATTGACCTTCCAAGCAGTTTTCCTGAGCCAGAATCAAATGGCTTCAGCCAGTGGTCCCTGCCTTGCCCCACCCATAGCACACATCTGATTTTTCTGAAAAGCACTTATAGATCCTTTGCTCCCACAAGTGGGACACAGTGCAGGAGCTCCTCTCCTTTGCTCCCTCCAATGCAGCACAGACACTTGCTTGTCTCCTCTGACCATGCAGGAGGTGGCATCTGTCCCTGTACTCAGCAATCTTGTGGAAGTCTTCACCCCTCTGGTTGAAGGAAGGACACAGGCAGACCCTGTATTTCTACCCACTTCATTCACCTTGGAATTCATATTTACTTCACAGCTCTTTGGGGATATAAATTATGTAGATATCTTCATTAGGCACAATGGAGAACCCAACATTGCCAGATACCTAAAGGCTTCCAAAGGTATACAACATTTTCAGCTGAAAGTGGTGGGGAGTGAGAGGGTACTACAGAAGAGGGATAAAGAGCAGGTATGGTGGCTACAACTGAAGAGGTGCGAGTGCTTGGTATCAAATGCTACACAGAAGCTAAACAGTTTGACGACTGAAAGGCCATGTGAAGGAAAAAACTGGAAAACAGTGTCACTCTTTGAGAGAACTATTCTGGTAAAGGGGCAGGAGCCAAAGTGAAAATATACGCACTTCTTTATCGCTGTCCCCAAGTTTACATCTGATACAAATTTAGGCATGGTAAAAAGCAAGCACAAGTGTCTAAAATGGCTTTATTCAGTATGCTTCAGTCTTTTTTCCTTTGTTTTCCCTAGAAGGGCATCCTTATGATGTAAACCTGGCTTTCTTTTTCTATATCCATCCATTCACTGTACTATTTATTAGTTCACTTATACATCCAGGACTCTAGTAAGTCTCCAGCATAAGCCTCTCCCCTGGCTTTACATGCCTGGCCAAAATGAAGCTGTTAACACACACAGTGTGACAATCCTCTTCCTGTCCCAAGTGCCTCTGTAATATCTACTGTGATTGTCTCAAAATAAAATCATCCCTTCACTGTTCAAGTTCTTTTTACATGTTCTCTTATGTTCATTTTCTTTCCATCTGCATATTTATCTCCTGAAATAGAGTTGAGACTTATACACTTGAGAGATGGACTGTGTCTGATGCAGTGTCTCCACACCAAGCTGTTCTGCCTTAATTTTAAACATTCCATTTTTTCCCCTTTTCTACAGGGCAAAGTCTAAAGCTCTGAGCATACCCTACAACTCCATTATGTTATAACTAGTTGTAACATAATTGGAGTTTTATGCTTCAAAGCTTTGCACATGCACAGATGGAAAGCAAACTCCTGGAATTCCCTTAGTAACCATGATTTAGGCTTAGTTGCTCAATACAGAAATATTAAATATTAATTGTGTGCCAGACCTCAGACACAAAGGAACTATCTTTAAGGAGCTTGCATCGTGCTGCTTGTATTAGTTCTCTATTGCTGTTCTAAAAAATTAGCACAAGCTCAGTGGCTTTAAAACAATACAATTATTATCTCAGAGTTCTGGAGATTAGAAGTCTGAAATGGTTTTCACCAGGCTCAAAACCAAGGTGTTGGAGGGGCTATATTCCTTCTGGAAATTCTTAGGGAAAATCTGTTTCCTTGCCTTCCCCAGATTCTAGAGGCTGCCTGTGTTCCTTGGCTTATGGCCTCCTTCCATGTTTGAAGACAGCAATCAAGCATTTAGACCATATATTGTGTTACTCCAACTTTGCTTCCACCATCACATCTTTTCTGACTCCATCTTTTCTGTCTTCTTTTCCACTACTTTTAAGGACCCTTGTGGCTGCATTGGACCCACTTGGAAAACCCAGGAAATTTTCCTTATTTTAAAATCAATTGAATATCAACCTTAATTCTCCAGTAGCCTGTAATGTTACACACTCACAGATTCCAGGGCTTGGCACGTGGACATCTTTAGGGAGCATTATTCTACCCACCGTACTGACAGAGCTAGTCTGTCATACACGAGTTAATGTAAATTATTTTATGATGTAAGTTAAGTCCGCATAGAAAGAAGTAGAGCAGGAAAGACAGAAAAAATCCTGTGATCATTTCTGCCTGGTAGAGGGTCAGATACTACTCTAAAATGAGAAGTCACTGAAATTACAGTCTAAAATATGCTATAATTTCTTACTAGGCTGAAGAGATGAAATAGAGTTAGAGAAAAGTAACTCTCAGCAAACACGACAGCAGGAGCAAAAATGCTTATTCATGAAACAGCATGACAAGTTAATGCAAATTGAAAAAATTTTAAACACTGTGCAAGAATGAAGCATACCAAGAAATAAAATTAGAGAAGAAAGCAGAGGCTGTTTCAGGGAAACCCTTGCATTATACATTAAAAAGGTGGGAATTTGCCTTAAAAATAACTAACCCTTGAGAAGTTTTTAGCAATAAATCAGTATGATAAGTTTGGTGTTTTTAGAACAATTACTCTAACCAAGATTAACACAGGACTGGAGGTAAGGAATTCAGCTGTGTTTCAGTCAAGAAATAATGAGAGCTTGAACTTAGGGAGTGGCAGTGAGGAGGGAAAAATAATTTGATGAAAAAATAATGAGTAGAATTTGTTAGACTTGGTGACTGGATGTATAGAGTAAAAGAGGAGAAAGTTTCCAGGATGAGCCACAGGATTTGTTTTAAATGACTGGTATGATCCAGTGAAAAGGGATCATAAAAATGAAAAGCATGTAAGATAGGGTTGAGTTCTATTTATTTTAAGATACCTGTAGGAAATCCAATTATAATTCCCAGGAGGTTAGTTAGTTGTACTAATCTAGAAATAAGACACATATGGGCTAGAAATTTAGATATAAGAGACATTATTATACAGTTGAAGCAATGAAAATGGTTAAGTATAAAGTAAGAGGAAAAGTTGACCGAGGACAGAATCCTGGGTACCAGCCATATATATAGAATGGATAGAACAAAGGATGCAACTAACGAAGCTAAGAAATACTGAGGAATATGAGGGGAAGCTGAGAAAGAGGTAAAAACCTGTCACAGAATTCAAAGGAGGAAAGAATTTCAAGAAGAGAGTAATCAATAGTGTCAAGCATCAGAGGAAGGTCAAGTAAGAAGATGATGATTAAAGCCCACTGGACTTGGTGATTAGGAGCACACTGCTGACCTTTGCTAGTTCCTTGGGAGAGATGGAAGAGAAACCTCATTGCAATGAGTTAAAGAATAAACTGATGGTAAACAAGCTAAGACTATGCTTTCAGTGTTATTAGCTTTGAAGGAAAAGTCGGCAATAATTAGAATCAAAAGAGGTTTGTTTTCTTTTGCAGATAAATACACAAGGATTTCAAATCCTCAAGAAAACCTTTTCAAATTGCTTCAAAAAGAATTGAGTGCTTCCTCCTCTGAACTCCCATAAGACGGCACATACCATTGTGAACTTCTCAATAACAGACAATAGCCTGCGCCAAGAGGTCAATAAACATTTTAAATGAATGAACCAATGAGTGAAAATTTGTTTATTTTTTGACTGAAACACATTTTGAAACACAAAAATGATCACATATGCTGGTCGAAAAACAAATTTCAGTGATGTTGTTTGGTCACTGGACACCAAGAAATATGATGCTTAGGCAGTATTCAATATATTTCTTTATAACCAAAAAGCAATAACTGGCAGAACATTTTCTACCTTAGGGATTTAATTTTCATTACAACGCTGTCTTTATTGCTCACACTACACTTTGTGATAAGTAATCTGAAGTTAAAGAGGATCAGAGAGATGATTCTTTGGAGAGAATTTCACAATTTTTGATGCCTGACCCTTACCAGCCTCAAGGAATAAGTGGGACTCCTTTGTTTCCACGTTAAACCCAGTGAGAGGAGGACTTCCTTGACACCCGTTGGAGGATTTGGCATATTTCCCCTAAAGTCTGAGGTATTTGTCACCTAAGAAAGACTAAAGGGAGAAAAGATACCTGCTTAGAGAAACAGAGAAGAGGAGGGCACTAAATTCAAGTACACTTCTGCCAATGGTGAGATAAGAATATGCTTTGTGAGTACAAGCTCCAGAAGGGCTCCAACTGCACTGCGTGGGGTTGTCCACCAGACAAAGACTCAGGATGTGCAGCAAATGATTAGCCAGAAGAGAGGCATTTCCCATGCCAACAGAACAGGAACAGTTGGGATCCAGAGTGCGGTGGGAGTGTATGAAATAAAACAATAGCAGTCAGTAGTGGAGGATTCAAGAGACATTTTAAAAGCAGAATAAACAGAACTTGATAAACTATTAACTGGGGCATATAGATGAACAGATCAAAGGATGGCACTCAGGTAACATATGATGCCAACATATGAATGTCAGGCAGACAGAACATCAGATTGGAAGGAGAGGAAATAAAAAGTAAGCTCATTTTAGATATGTTTTCATCATTGATTCTTTAGTCATAAAGCAGGAGCTGTTAGTATCTCAACATTGTGCAGCCAGACTTGCTTTTTTATCATTGTGTTAAGAACACTAAACATGAAATCTACCCTCTTAACACATTTTAAGTGCATAACCCAGTATTGTTGACTGACTATAGGTACAATGACATGCAATAGATCTCTAGAATATATTTTTTAATATGTAATTAAGCTTTATACCTATTGAATAACAACTCTCCATTAAAACCCTTAAATTTCAGTCCAAGAAAACTCTCTTCCTGGCTTGTAAACAGCTGCCTTCTTGCTCTGACTTCACATAGTAGAGATAGGAAACTTGGGTGTCCCTTCCTCTTCTTATAAGGGCACTAGTCCCATCGTGAGGCTATCCCGGCAGCTCAGATGGTAAAGAATCTGCGTGCAATGCAAGACTTGGGTTCAGTCCTTGGGTTGGGAAGATCTCCTGGAGGAGGGCATGGCAACCCACTCCAGTTTCCTGGACTGGAGAATCCCATGGACAGACGAGTCTGGTGGGCTACAGTCCACGGGGCCTCAGAGTGGGACATGACTGAGTGACTAAGCACAGTCCCATTGTGAGTGCTCCATCTTCATGACTTCATCTAAACAAATACTTGGTCCTAAAAACCTCACCTCCTAATACTATCTTAGTGGGGACTAGAGCTTCAACATATGAATAGGGAGGGAGAACACAGACACTCACTCTATGCATTCTCAGAGGTCAAGGGAGAACAGGTGATATTTAGTCATAATAATCTCTCCTCTGACTTCCAATATGATATAATCCATGTCAACACTCCTTCACATGTGTGATCAGGTCCCCAAGATTACCCAACATTAGTTCTCTTTTCCTGAATGCCAAGTGACCTTTGAGATTTACAAGCTTACTCTCAGATTTCTCAAGCTCTTCCTCTGGGCTCAAAAACTATCTATGAATAAGTTCTGGGGACATAACATACAGCATGCTGACAGCAGCTAATGATACTATATTGCATATTTGAAAGATGCTAAGAAAGCAGGTTTTAAAAGTACTCATGAATGCACGTGTGCTAAGTTGCTTCAGTCCTGTCCAACTCCTTGCTACACCATGGACTGTAGACTGCCAGGCTTCTCTGTTCATGGAATTCTCTAGGGAAGGATACTGGAGTGTGTTTTCATGCTGTCCTCCAAGGGACCTTCCCAAGCCAGGGATTGAACCCAAGTGTCCTGCATTGGCAGACTAGCGCTGCCTGGGAAGCCCTTTAAAGTATGCACCAACACACACACAGAAAATGTGTAACTATAGGAAGTGATAGATATGTTAACTGGCATTATTGTGGTAATCCTTTCAAAAGACATACATATATCAAATCATTGAATCATGTATACCATAAATTTACACAATTGTTGTTTCTCAGTGGCTAAGTTGTAGCAGACTCTTTGTGACCCCATGAACTGCAGCACACCACGCTTTCGTGTCCTTCACTGTATCACTGTATCCTGGAGTCTGCTCAACCTCATGTCCATTGAGTCAGTGATGCCATCCAATCATCTCTTCCTCTGTTGCCCCTTCTTCTTTTGCCCTCAAACTTATACAATGTTATATGTCAATTGTATCATAATAAAGCCTGGGGAAAAAGAATTCTGTACTGTTTTCCTCACATCATACTGTAATGGATAACTTTGTACAGGAATAAAAACTTTCCCTTGACCCTCTTAGGGTCCTTGGCTGGATCTGTAAATTCGACCAACAAAGATTAAAGAGATAAACCAAAAGAGAAAATCATATAAACATACTTAATATAAGTTTCACATGATACAGGAGGCTTTATAAGGAAATGAAGGCTTGAAGACCAGTTTAAAGCTGAGTGATTTCTTGCTAGGTTTGATGAAGAGTGGAAAGTCACAGAAAGATGTGATGTTTCAGGATGAAACTGAGCTAATGGTAATAATCTTAGCAAGTCCTGTACTTTCAGATTCCTCTCTCCATTTCTTCTTCTTCAGAGATAAGAATGCTCCTTTCTTCTAAATGTAGGACAGACACATCTCATATGACTGTTTTATAACATATAAGAAGGTCAGAAACTTCCTGATGTACATGCCATTTCTCAAATCTGTCAGTTTGAAATATTCAATACCCCATGCTGCCATATTGGGAGGGCAGTGTGTTTTGAATCCCACCACCTTGTAAGGCCCATCTCCTAGGTGCTTCTCAATCTTGGTTGCTCTTCTGCTGTAACAAAATTCTGGCTTCAGACTTCTACATTCTTTACACAGCCTTCCCAGGCTACATGCTGGAAAGGGAAGTACAGTTTTCTTTGATCTGAGATTCCCCTCATAAGGACCTGGGTTTATATTTTCTATCTACCCACGCCCAAGAATCCTATGATAATAGAGGACACCATGCAGAACTCACGTGACCATCAACTGCCATTTTACTCTACTCCTCCTCCATGTGAGACAAAAACTGTTTGACCTACTCTAGGAAGAGTGTATAGCCCCTTTCCTAGAAGGAGTGAAAGCAGGAGACTAATTAGGAGTCTATACCTAACACTATGCCAAAATCCTGATTCTTAATATTGAAAAGCCTTTTTCATTGAGGAATTTTACCTGCCATCGGATTGGCACAATACTATCTGGAGAAGCTGGGAGGCTCACGTTTTGACTCTTTATTCTCTCCACATTGTCCCTTCCCTGAGAAGGGTAATAGAATGGCCATTCTACTGCCTAAATGTTGAGGACAGGAAATGTTAGGAAAAAATCTTTGGTTAAAATCTCAGAATTTTGTCTGAGTTATATCACAGGTCCACATAATAGCCTTTTTTTTTTTTTTTTTTTTGCTGTGGCCACACAAATGTGGCTCAGGCTTTGATTGGTTTTCCACACTTACCCAATAGCTCAGTGGCATAGAATCCACCCACAATGCAGAAGACATAGGAGATGTGGGCTTGCTCCTTGGGTTGGGAAGGTCCTTTGCAGAAGGAAATGGCAACCCACTCCAGTATTCTTGCTTGAAAAATCCCCATGGACAGGAGGGCCTGACCGGCTACAGTCCATGTGATAGAAAAGAGTCAGACATGATTTAAAGACTAAACAAACACTTTAAAAGGCCATGTTTCCTAGCTCCCACCCAGTGAAGTGAGGATCTACTGCCTTATTAAAACTTTCAGTATGTCAATAATTAAGTAATCAGGATCACTGTGTCTCTGAGCCAGAAATGGAGACTAAATCTCCGAGATCATTGGGTTTAGAGAGGTCCGGGTGAGCACCTTTCCCCATAACATCTGTCCCTGCCACCCTTGAGAAAATATTTTAAAACTTTTTTTTTTTTTATGGAATTAAGAAAATGTTTATCCCATTTCCTTTTATAAATCAACAGTCGACCTCACACCGAGGTACTGATGTTGTCGAGTCTCTCCGTGAAGGACACTACAGAAGGATCGAGCCCCCCTCTCTGGCTGTCTCTCTCCCTCACACTCACCCTCATTGAATTGTCAGGAAAATTCTCTGTGTGCCTCTCCAAAGGCACCTCAACAGCTGTGAACTCCTGACCTAATTGTTCTAATGGCATTCCCAAGCTCCCCTGCTCAAGGCAGAGAAATCACAGCCCTTCGGACCTCTAGCTAGTAATTCATGGTGCTTAGTCAAACTCCCTCCCCCACCCCTTCCAGCCCCTCCTGCTGCTCCTCTCCTTCCCCAGTCCCCTTCTCTCTGACTCTTCTCCTTCTTCACACTAGTCTGAAGCAGCTTGATCACCTGCCAACCGGTATTGATTTTTGCTTCCCAATCTCCAGGCTGGATGGAAAGAAAAGATTAAAAACAGTTTGTCAGTTTGAAGTTGAATAAGAATTCGGCACAAGGGACATCTTAGAAATGTGAGGAAATGGCGGGGGAGGTTGAGAGTGTAGGCAGTCAAGGCCAAAGCAAATCTAAAGGGATTTTAACCCTTTGTCCCAACCAGGCCTTAGAATTTCTGAAGCAGGATTGAGATATAACCCTGCACACTCCCTTTTTGCTGTTTCTCACGCACTCAGATCCTCTCGTAGTTTTCTTTTAGCCCACAATATCAGCATAGATTTGATTGCGGCTAGCCCAAGTTCTTGGCTTCTCTGGTGGCTCAGATTGTAAAGAATCTGTTTGCAATGCAGGTGGACCTGGGTTTGATCCCTGGGTCAGGAAGATCCCCTGGAGAAGGGGATGGCTACCCACTCCCCTATTCTTACGTGGAGAATTCCATGGACAGAGGAACCTGGCAGGCTACAGTCCGTCGGTCTGCAAAGAGTCAGACAACCAGCAACTAACACTTTAACTTTTTCATCCCAAGTCCTAGGACAGGGCCCTCATCAGCTCAACTGATACCTTCTGTCAGGTCAACCAGACCTTACCAGGAGGTCATGTCTTAAACTTCTCAACTGTAGGAGTCACTGGGCATGGACACCTGAGCTCTGCCAGGGAGCTCTGTCCATATTCATGGAGCAGGGTTTGCTGCTGTCCTTGTCAAGATAGAGTGGGGAGACCAGAGAAAATTTCCTTTCAAAAAATGAGTACTCATGAATGATCTTTTTAGTTTCTTTGTCAGCAGTAGAGATGACAAATGATTTACAAGCATCAGTACAAAATCTGAAGGGCCAGAGCACATACAAACAGCATGTGAAGTCAAATCTAGGGCACTAAAACTTGACTCACTCAACAGCCAGGTTACTTACCAGTCTGCTAAGAGCTCAGAGGTTGAGCTAAAGCAGAAGTTCACCTTTCTCTCTCATGTAAGCATAACAGTTAAAACAAGGTCAAACCAACTTGTGGCCAAGGAAAATGGAAATGGGAGATATCTGCACAATAATGAAGACTGTGCCAGTTATTCAAAACATAGCTCACTGGTGGGATCCAATTCCCTTTTCGTTCCCTGTTCATTTCTACAGTATTTGGTACCAGTGATTTGTACAGTGTACAGCATAATCAGACAGATATCAGTCTTGTTAACAAGCCTGGATGATGGGCTCTTCTAATGACTTTGCTCCATTTGTACACTTATATTTGTATGTCTAAATTAGCAAGTATATTCTACCTAATCTAAATGGTCTTTTTGTGTCAAACATAATACTTCAGTTCAGGTCAGTCGCTCAATCGTATCTGACTCTTTGCGACCCCATGATTCAAAGCACGTCAGGCCTCCCTGTCCATCAGCAACTCCCAGAGTTCACTCAAACTCTTGTCCATCGAGTCGGTGATGCCAACCAGCCATCTCATTCTCTGTTGTCCCCTTCACCTCCTGCCCCCAATCCCTCCCAGCATCAGACTCTTTTCCAGTGAGTCAGCTCGTCGCATGAGGTGGCCAAAGTATTGGAGTTCAAGCTTTAGCATCAGCCCTTCCAATGAACACCCGGGATTGATCTCCTTTAGAATGGACTGGTTGGATCTCCTTGTAGTACAAGGGACTCTCAAGAAGCTTCTCCAGCACCACAGTTCAAAAGCATCAATTCTTCGGCGATCAGTTTTCTTCACAGTCCAACTCTCACATCCATACATGACCACTGGAAAAACCATGCCATTGCCTAGACGGACCTTGGTTGACAAAGTAATGTCTCTGCTTTTTAATATGCTATCCAGGTTGGTCATAACTTTCCTTCCAAGGAGTAAGCATCTTTTAATTTCATGGCTGCAATCAGCATCTGCAGATGCGAGACACCGGCTCCAGCCACACAGACGC
Source organism: Moschus berezovskii (assembly GCF_049115385.1). NCBI lineage: Eukaryota > Metazoa > Chordata > Mammalia > Artiodactyla > Moschidae > Moschus > Moschus berezovskii. Next base: position 120,175,512 of record NC_142463.1, read on the forward strand.
CAGACGCGGGCCCCAGCCGCGCCGATGCCAGATGCCAGCTCCGGCGCAACTGACCAGGCGCAGAAGCATGGGCAAGAGGAGCTACCCCACGCCCGAGGTCAGGGGCAGCAGAGAAGCTACCCCACATCCAAGAGGCGGTGACTGCGTGGGCGCAGGCGGGCCAGGAGCTACTCCACATTCAAGGTCGGGAGGGGTGGCCTTGAGGAGATACCCCTCGTCCAAGGTAAAGTGCAGCGGCTGCACTTTGCTGGAGCAGCTGTGAAGAGATATCCCACGACCAAGGGAGTTCTGTTCAGTGCAGTCGCTCAGTCATGACCGACTCTTTGCGACCCCATGAATCACAGCACACCAGGCCTCCCTGTCCATCACCAACTCCCGGAGTTCACTCAAACTCATGTCCATCGTGTCAGTGATGCCATCCAGCCATCTCATTCTCTGTCGTCCCCTTCTCCTCCCTCCCCCAATCCTTCCCAGCATCAGAGTCTTTTCCAGTGAATCAACGTGTGGCATGAGGTGGCCAAAGTATTGCAGTTTCAGCTTTAGCCTCAGTCCTTCCAATGAACACCCAGGATCGATGTCCTTTAGAATGGACTGGTTGGATCTCCTTGCAGTCCAAGGGACTCTCAAGAGTCTTCTCCAGCACCACAGTTCAAAAGCATCAATTCTTCGGTGATCAGCTTTCTTCACAGTCCAACTCTCATATCCATACATGACCACTGGAAAAACCATGGCCTAGATGGACCTTTGTTGGCAAAGTAATGTCTCTGCTTTTTAATATACTGTCTAGGTTGGTCATAACTTTCCTTCCAAGGAGTAAGGGTCTTTTAATTTCGTGGCTTCAATTAGCATCCGCAGTGATTTTGGAGCCCAAAAAAATAAAGTCTGACACTGTTTCTACTGTTTCCCCATCTATTTCCCATGAAATGAAACCCAAATATGACAGTAGGTATTTCGAGGGGGCATCAGAGGGCAGACACACTGAAATCATAATCACAAAAAACTAGTCGATCTGATCACATGGACCACAGCCCTGTCTAACACAATGAAACTAAGCCATGTCATGTGGGGCCACCACGAGCGGGTCATGGTGGAGAGGTCTGACAGAATGTGGTCCACTGGAGAAGGGAATGGAAAGCCACTTCAGTATACTTGCCTTGAGAACACCATGAACAGTATCAAAAGGCAAAATGATAGGATACTGAATGAGGAATTCCCCAGGATGGTAGGTGCCCAGTATGCTACCGGAGATCAGTGGAGAAATAACTCCAGAAAGAATGAAGAGATGGAACCAAAGCAAAATCAATACCCAGTTGTGGATGTGACTGGTGATAGAAGCAAGGTCCAATGCTATAAAGAGCAATATTGCATAGGAACCTGGAATGTTAGGTCCATGAATCAAACATATTACTTAGCAGTGTTCTATAAGTCAGAATCTCTTGAAGACAACAAAATATGTGAAGAATGATTAAAATGATGCTGAATATTAGGAATTCTACTCCTTTTATTCAAAATATTTAGGTAAAATCAGTAATTAGTAGGATTCTCTATCTCATTCTCACCACGCTTGCTATGGGAGGGTTTCTGGTTCAAATAACTTTCTATTTGTTTCATGCCATAGGCTTTGCTATGTCAGTTACTTTTCCCAAAATCTTTAATATTTGGCTCATATTTATCTTTTGCATATGTTCTAGCTGTCATCTTCAAGTCCTAACTGTTTCACTGGGAAGCTGAATTTTCATTGTTTGAAATTACAGCATACTATAAAGCTACAATAATATAAACATTATAATACTAGTGTAAGATATCTGGTGAAACAGAATTCCAGGGAAAAAAGCTGGCATTCTAAAATAATAGAGAAGTATGACTTTTCAACCAACTAGCTCTGGGAAAATTAGTTAACTCTTAAGAAAATGTAAATTAAACTTTCTTTAATACCAAAGTGAAATCTAGTCAAACTATCTAGAACTATATATGAAATAAGACATAATGAAATTATAAGTAATATAATTAATGCTTTCAAAGTGTAAAGAAAAAAGAAACAAGAACTTACATATATTTCAACTTTTGCACATGAAAAAATACCTACCATAAACAAAAAAGCAAGTGGGAAAGTGGGGAAATATTTTAACCAACACCTCTAATATAAAAATAATTCTTAAATAACAAGAAATTACATTAAAAATGAATAAAAGATTTGCAGAATGAATATACTTACACATCAGTACATACATAATGCATACACACATACAATATAAAACTAAAATCATGAAAATACAGTCAACCTTATGATAGATCAAAATTGTGCAAATTTTTACAGAAAAAAATAATATTTTATTTATCAAATGGTAAAGCTTTTCAACTCGTCGCATGAGGTGGCCAAAGTATTTGAGTTTCAGTTTTAGCTTCTGCTGGGAGGGATTGGGGGCGGGAGGAGACGGGGACGACAGAGAATGAGATGGATGGATGGCATCACCAACTCGATGGACATGAGTTTGAGTGAACTCCGGGAGTTGGTGATGGACAGGGAGGCCTGGCGTGCTGTGATTCATGGGGTCGCAGAGAGTCGGACATGACTGAGTGACTGAACTGACCTGAACTGAACTGAAAGATTTTCAAAGAGATAATTCCAATGTAAGAGTAGATTTGAGGAAGAAATTTACTGTATTATTTTAGTTGAATTATAAATTACAGTAACAAATTTAGAATAATTTAAAATTAGGTAACATCACAAACTCCTAAATAATCTCCTACACAGCAATTTTACATATAATATAATATATTATATAAACATTGTGAAAAAGCAAGTACAGAAGTGCATATTTAAAATAGAAAAACATTATAAATAGCTGTAGTGTCTAAAGTTAATTATATTCTTTTGAATTGCATATGTTGCCATTAAAACTCTTGTTTCAGAAGAATATTTGATGAAATGAAAACAATTGACCATTATATTGGTAATGTATTGTAGAATTAAGTTGGGTTGCAAAATAATTTTGCAGTTTTTACCCAATTTTCAAAACATGTGTGTGTGTTGTTATTGTTGTTTAGTTGCTAAGTTGTGTCTGACACTTTTGTGACTCTACAGACTTCTCTTTCATGGGACTTCCCAGGCAAGAATACTTGATGGGTAGCAATTTCCTTCTCCAGGGAATCTTCCTGACTCAAGGATCGAACCCATGTCATCTCCTGCATAGGCCAGTGGATTCTTTACCACTGAGCCACCTGGAAAGTTCATGTGTGTGTATATGAAGTTATTAATAAAACTACTAATAAGGGCTATTTATTAAAGAATGTTTTAATGTTTTTTTCTATGCTATCTATATTTTCTGGTTAAAAAAGTTATAACCTTCATAATAAGAGAAAAAAATCCTATTTTAAGATCCCATTTATTCAATCTGACACACTTTGACAATAACATTTGAGAGTTCTCAGATGAAGGGAGTGAGAAAACTATGTTTCTAAGAAAAGTAGTTTTATTATTTTGTTAAATACTTAAATACCGTCTATTTAATTGGAGATACAAACATTTTACCACTGTTGATTTCTGCATGCTACCTTAAAATTTCTAGGAAGCATGGACTGTGAATAGTCAATTCTGGCATGTAAGGCATGATTTTAAAAAAATCACTTATGAGGAAGAATTTCCAAATTATGAAGGATTTCAAATTGTTAGATAATAAACACGTATGCTTTTCCTGTGTAAGGTGAAAGTGAAGGTGCTCAGTAGTGTCCGACTCTTGGTGACCCCATGGCTTCTCCATCCATGGGATTTTCCAGGTGAGAGTACTAGAGTGGGCTGTCATTTCCTTCTCCTAGGGATCTTCCCAACTCAGGGATAGAATTCAGGTCTCCCATACTGCAGACTAATGCTTTACCATCTGGGTCACCAGATGTAAACAAATATCAAACTATAACTCAATAGTTACAAACCTACTTTGCAAAGTTTGATTTTGAATATGTAGATTCAAATAAAATACTTGAAACCTTATTTGTGGAATCAAGGGTTGGCCACAGTCTCTCTGTACCTCAGTTTTCTTTCTTTTTTGTTTTTAAGTCTTTATTGAATTTGCTACAATATTGCTTCTGTTTTGTTTTGGTTTTCTGGGGGGCAGGGCCCAAAGGCATGTGGGAACCTTAGCTACCAGACCAGGGATCAAACCCACACCCCCTGCATTGTAAGGCAAAGTCTTAACCTGTGGATCACCAGGAAAGTCCCTATACTTTGCCTTTTCTCATCTGACAAATGCATCAATAATCACACCTCACAAGATTGTTGCAATGATCAAGTGTGTGCATTCATATGAAATCACTTTAACAGATATAATACATAGATTAAACATCTGTCATAATTGATAAATATACATCTGTTTACTTTTTTCATTGACTGTTATTATCTACTATTCATCAGGATATGATCCAACCAGTCCATCCTAAAGGAAATCAGTACTGAATATTCACTGGAAGGACTGATGCTGAAGTTGAAACTCCAATACTTTGGCCACCTGATGCAAAAAAACTGACTCATTGGAAAAAACCCTGATGCTAGCAAAGATTGAAGACAGAAAGAGAAGGGAATGACAGAGGATGAGATGGTTGGATGGCACCACTGACTTGATGGACATGAGTTTAAATAAGCTTTGGGAATTGGTGATGGATAGGGAAGGCTGGTGTGCTGCAGTCAATGGGGTCTCAAAGAGTTAGACACAACTGTGCAATTGAACTGAACTGATGCATCAGGAAGCCTTACAGATCTTTGGGAATCATTATTAAATAAAATCAAGCAGTCTGTCTCTTCATGAAACTTAACTTACATTTCAGTAAGAGAAGATAGGTAAGAAGCAAAGACGGATTTGAATTGTGGTGGTGCTAAGTATTGTAAAGAACATATAGCTCAATTAATGGGTCAAGAAATGCAGGAAAATCTTACCTAAGAGAAAACAAAACAACTGGAAAAAATACTGTTTAAAACTATTGATGTAATTAAAGGACCAGTATGATAGTAGGGATTTACCAGAGCAAGAGAACAGAGACCTAAAGAGTTGAGTGCTGTATAGGTATCACATTTTTATGGAGCTTTAGCAAGTTCCAGAGTGGGTGCTAGGGACTGCACTATGATTTTGAAAGACACACACGGCTATTAGAGTCTGGGACCCAGCAAGTGAGAAGACTTTATCCTGATAACTACCTCCCCCTCTTTGGGTTGACATCTGAAATGTCACACCCGAGAGTGAGAATGAAATTACAAAAGACCACTCTTGAGGTGCCTGTAGCTCAGATTCCGATTGATTCTGTCTCTGAATTTGGACTAAGATGATGCTGAATTTCTATTACTTCCAAACCCTGACTTAAATAAATTAAAATCTTCTTGGAAGAATGTAAAAATATCTGATCTCAAATGATTGCTGTCAACAATTTTATAAATAAGATATTTGGCATAAAATCAAAAGTAATAGAACACAATAGGAAATCAGCTAAACTAAACAGAAGCCAACAGAAAAAAAACAGATAAGAGAAACAAGCCAGCAGAACACACCAGTACTGGAGATATCAAAGAGAGACTTTAAAGTAAAATGCTTTTTATATTCATAGAACGTGAATAAGATTGAGAATTTCAGCAGACTTCTACAAATTACAATATAAGAAAAGAAACCAAATGAAAATTCTGTAATAGCCAATATTAAGATTGGTTGAGTTGAGAAAAGGTTAGATACAGCCAATGGAAAAAATGCATGAAATGGAGGGTAGGTGAAGAGTAAAATAACGATTCTAAATGTGTATATACCTAAAATATATATATACAGGATAAAGCTATGGAGAGCAAAAAATGAAAGAAGCAAAAGAAGAAGCAAAATTATTTGCCTCATTTTTCCGTTCCGTTCCGTTCCTTTCAGTCGCTCAGTCGTGTCCGACTCTTTGCGACCCCATGAACTGTAGCCTACCAGGCTTCTCCGTCCATGGGATTCTCCAGGCAAGAATACTGGAGTGGGTTACCTTTTCCTTCTCATATATCTAATTAAGAATACACAGAAGAACTATACAAAAAAGAACTTCATGACCCAGATAATCACAATGGTGTGATCACTAACCTAAAGCAAGATATCCTGGAATGTGAAGTCAAATGGGCCTTAGGAAGGAAGTATCACTATGAGCAAAGCTAGTGAAGGTGATGGAATTCCAGTTGAGCTATTTCAACTCTTAAAAGATGATGCTGTGAAAGTGCTGCACTCAGTATGCCAGCAAATTTGAAAAACTCAACAGTGGCCACAGGATTGGAAAAGTCAGTTTTCACTCCAATACCAAAGAATGTTCAAACTACCACACAATTGCACTCATCTTACACACTACCAAAGTAATGCTCAAAATTCTCCAAGCCAGACTTCAGCAATACGTGAACCATGAACTTCCAGATAGTCAAGCTGGTTTTAGAAAAGGCAGAGGAACCAGAGATCAAATTGCCAACATCCGCTGGATCATCAAAAGAGCAAGAGACTTCCAGAAAAACATCTACTTCTGTTTTATTGACTACACCAAAGCCTTTGACTGTGTGGATCACAACAAACTGTGGAAAATTCTCTAAGCGATGGGAATTCCAGACCACCTGACCTGCCTCCTGAGAAACCTATATGCAGGTCAAGAAGCAACAGTTAGAACTGGACATGGAACAACAGATTGCTTCCAAATTGGGAAAGGAGTATGTCAAGGCTGTATACTGTCACCCTGATTATTTAACTTATATGCAGAGTGCATCATGAGAAATGCTGGGCTGGAAGAAGCACAAGCTGGAATTTAGATTGCCGGGAGAAATATCAATAACCTCAGATATGCAGATGACACCACCCTTATGGTAGAAAGTGAAGAAGTAAAGAGCCTCTTGATGAAGGTGAAAGAGGAGAGTGAAAAAGTTAAAACTCAGCATTCAGAAACCTAAGATTATGGCATCTGGCCCCATCACTTCCTGGCAAATAGATGGGGAAACAGTGACAGACTTTACTTTTTCAGGCTCCAAAATTACTGCAGATGGTGATTGCAGCCATGACATTAAAAGACACTTGCTTCTTAGAAGAAAAGTTATGACCAACCTAGACAACATATTAAAAAAGAAGCAACATTATTTTGCCAACAAAGGTCTGTCTAGTCAAAGCTTTGGTTTTTCCAGTAGTCATGTATGGATGTGAAATTTGGACTATAAAGAAAGCTGAGCACTAAAGAATCGATGCCTTTGAACTGTGGTGTGGGAGAAGACTCTTGAGAGTCCCTTGTACAGCAAGGAGATCCAACCAGTCCATCCTAAAGGCAATCAATCCTGAATATTCATTGGACGGACTGATGTTGAAGCTGAAACTCCAATACTCTAGCCACCTGATATGAAGAACTGATTCATTTGAAAAGTCCCTGATGCTGGGAAAGATTGAAGGTGGGAGGAGAAGGGAATGACAGAGGATGAGATGGTTGGATGGCGTCACCAACTCAATGGACATGAGTTTAAGTAATCTCAAGGAGTTGTTGATGCACAGGGAGGCCTGGCATGCTTCAGTCCATGGGGTCGCAAAGAGTCAGACATGACTGAGCGACTGAATTGAACTGAACTGACTGAATTCAGTAATTAATAGAAAAAAATTAAATGCTAAAATAAAGTAGAATATTGAATAGCTAATTTTATACTAGCAAAGTGAAAGTGTAATTGCTCAGTCACGTCTGACTCTTTGTGACCCCATAGACTATAGCCTACCAGGTTCCTCCATCCATGGGATTTTCCAGGCAAGAATACTGGAGTGGGTTGCCATTTCCTTCTCCAGGAGATCTTCCTGACCCAGGGATTGAACCCAGATCTCCTGCATTATAGGCAGATGCTTTACTATCTGAGCCACCAGGGGAGTCCAAAATGCCAGTAAAATATACAACATATGCAATATTAGCAAACTTGCCATATTATGTATAGAATACCAAATAATTGCAAAATAAAAAGATTCTATAGCAAACAGAATTCTTATAAAAATTAATCATATAGTGATCATTAGGCTAGTCTCCATGAATGCTCTTTAACATAGTGAAGTAAACTAGAATTTTTTTTAAATGAGGAAAAAGCTCTTCAAATATTTTGAAATTAAGAAATATTAATACATTCCAGAATAACCTATGGGTTAAAGAAAAATGTCACAATAAAATGACAAAATATTTTAACCAAATGACAACAAAATCATGCATAGCAAACCTTTTGAGATGCAATTAAAATTATATTATTAAAAAAATCTATTTCTGTAATTGTATTACTAGAGAAAAAGAAAGGTGAAAATCAAGAACCTAATATCTACCTTAAGAAATTAGAAACTTAATAGCAAAATTAAGCTCAAGGAAAGAAAAATGAGATAATAGGGATAGAAACAAAGACATTATACAGAGACTAAACAAACCAAACTTGGTTCTTGAAAAAATAAAAAACAGTGAAATTTCTAGCAAGTCTGATCAAGGTAAAAATAGAGAAGGTATAGATAGTCAGTAATCAAACTCAATTTTAAAATTGTATGAAAAAACATATGCAAATGCATTTGAATCCTAGATAAAATGAAAATGTTTGTTATCAAAAATTACATTAAATAATAAATAAAATTTGAATAAACCCCAAATACTATAGAAATTCAATTCTTTATTCAAATTTTGCCAAAGAAATATATAATCCCAGATGATTTATTCCCCTCGTCAATTCTTACAAACATTTGAGCAAGAAATAACATCAATCTTAAAGTTTTTCAGAGAATCAAAGAAAGAATATTTCTAAATCCATTTTTATACAATCAAAATAACTTTGATATCTACTTCTGAAAAGAACTTTACAATAATAGAAAATTGCAGGCCAAATAACATCAAGTCGGTTAAAAGCCATAATAAAAATATTAGTAAAACTAATTCACTGATATAGAAAATATACATCACAAATTTATTTTATTTCAGTCAAGTGAGTGAAACATCTGAAAATCATGCAATGCAATTCATATTAACAAAGAAAAATAATAAGGTCATTTTAATACATGAAAAGTCATTTGGTAAAATTCTAAAAATATTCAGTTTTTAATAAATCTAAGAATGGAAGAGAAGTTCCTTAGTCTAAGAAAACATATCTGCAAAATAACCTATAGTATGTGTCACATTTAATTACAAAATTTGAAGTTTCCCCTTTGAAAAATCCAGTCAAAAATGCCTCTTGATCATTGTATTGGGTGTCTTGACCAACTTAGTAAGACAAGAAAAATAAATATGTTATAAACATTGAAAGGAGAGAAACAAAGCTTTTTTTTTTTTTTTTTTTTTTTGCAGATTATATAAATCTACATGGAAAAAACACAAAGGAAACCACAGATAAATAGTGATAATCAATGTGGTTAGCAAGGTTACTAGATACTGGGTCAATATTCAAAAATTAAGTGCATTTTTATATCAATATACCACAAAAAATATTATTGAAAACTGATCCCATCTGAAACTGTATCAAAACATCAAGTCTTTATGAATAATGACATCAGAGTTGTGTAAGATATCTGCAAAAACAAAACAAACAACAATAACAACAAAGAAACCCAAACCATAAAATGTTATTGAAAGAAACCAAACATCTAAGTGAATGCTTATCAGTTGAAAGACTCAAAGTGTGCTCAGTCGCTCAGTTGTGTCATACTCTTTGTGACCCCATGAACTGTAGCCCACCAGCTCCTCTGTCCATGGAATTTTTCAATCAAGAATACTGGAGTGCGTTGCCATTTACTAATCCAGGGAATCTTCCTGACCCAGGGATTGAACCCACACCTGCTGTATCTCCTGCATCGGCAGGCAGATTTTTTTGCAGTGAGCCAACTGGGAGGCCCCTCTTCAAGCTGGTATTTCAATCTAATCCATCCTATCTATGCTAGAACATACCTAAAATAGAATTCAATAACCGCTGTATTCTGAAGAGTTAATTTAGCCTATAATATGAAATGGTATTTCTTTAAAATCACTCTTAAGAAAAGCCAGCATGAATTAGAAGCCACTTAAAATATTCCACTTGAAGAATAGATTTGGTTTCACTACCTCTGTCAAACATTTACTTTTCTTGAGGCAACCATTCACAAATAGTCTTCTTTGGAAAGTTCCGCCAACAAAGGTTTTTGGGTTTTTGTTTGTTTGTTTTTTAATGTAATCTGTCTCAAAGTCAATTCAAGTGCATCACTGGCAAACATCTTAAGCATTACTACTGAAAAAAGACTGGCTCAGTTAGATCACACTCTCCACACACCTCCAAAATCCACTCACCACTTTTTTTAAATGTATATTTCATCCATCCCAGGAGTTCTATAGAGGGTATAAAATATGCCCACAAGTAACTATAAGAAAGGCAGGGTATGGTTGGAAACACAAATACAGCCTTTTTGAGGGAAACATGTCTTAAAGAACCTGGGAATCTGAAGCAAAGTTAACCATGAACACCATGAAAAACTGCAAAACCAAAAAAATAAGTTTTACTGTGTAAATCTTGTTCCTACTAAAAGATTTTACTTTCTCACCTGAATCTTCACAGTCAAGAACTAGATTTTCTGAAGACTGAACCAGGACATTCTAATGACAAAAACCTATTGTTTCAAGTGGGTAAGGTGAGGAATGCAGATTACATACCTAAAGAACAGTTCCAGGTCCAAATTGAGAGAACTGATATTCAGCAATATGTGAACCGTGAACTCCCAGATGTTCAAGCAGGTTTTAGAAAAGGCAGAGGAACCAGAGATCAAATTGCCAACATCCGCTGGATCATGGAGAAAGCAAGAGAGTTCCAGAAAAACATCTATTTCTGCTTCATTGACTATGCCAAAGCCTTTGACTGTGTGGATCACAATAAACTGTGGAACATTCTGAAAGAGATGGGAATCCCAGACCACCTGACCCGCCTCTTGAGAAACCTGTATGCAGGTCAGGAAGCAACAGTCAGAACTAGACATGAAACAACAGACTGGTTCCAAATAGGAAAAGGAGTGCGTCAAGGCTGTATATTGTCACCTTGCTTATTTAACTTATATACAGAGTACATCATGAGGAACGCTGGGCTGGAAGAAGCACAAGCTGGAATCAAGATTGCTGGGAGAAATATCAATAATCTCAGATATGCAGATGACACCATCCTTATGGCAGAAAGTGAAGAGGAACTCAAAAGCCTCTTGTTGAAAGTGAAAGAGGAGAGTGAAAAGGTTGGCTTGAAGCTCAACATTCAGAAAACAAAGATCATGGCATCTGGTCCCATCACTTCATAGGAGATAGATGGAAAACAGTGGAAACAGTGTCAGACTTTATTTTTTGGGGCTCCAAAATCACTGCAGATGCTGATTGCAGCCATGAAACTAAAAGACGCTTAATCCTTGGAAGGAAAGTTATGACCAACCTTGATAATATATTGAAAAGCAGAGACATTACTTTGCCAACCAAGGTCCGTCTAGTCAAGGCTATGGTTTTTCCCATGGTCATGTATGGATGTGAGAGTTGGACTGTGAAGAAAGCTGAGTGCTGAAGAATTGATGCTTTTGAACTGTGGTGTTGGAGAAGACTCTTGAGAGTCCCTTGTACTGCCAGGAGATCCAACCAGTCCATTCTAGAGGAGATCAATCCTGGGTGTTCATTGGAAGGACTGATGCTAAAGCTGAAACTGCAATACTTTGGCCACCTCATGCAATGAGTTGACTCACTGGAAAAGACTCTGATGCTGGGAAAGGTTGGGGGTGGGAGGAGAAGGGGACGACAGACAATGAGATGGCTGGATGGCATCACTGACTCTGTGGACATGAGTTTGAGTGAACTACGGGATTTGGTGATGGACAGGTAGGCCTGACGTGCTGTGATTCATGGGGTTGCAAAGAGTTGGACACGACTGAGCGACTGAACTGAACTGAATTGAATTTATCATGGCAAGCCACTCCAGTACTATTGCCTAGAAAATCCCATGGATGGAGGAGACTGGTGGGCTGCAGTCCGTGGGGTCGCTAAGGGTCGGACATGACTGAGCGACTTCACTTTCACTGTTCACTTTATGTATTGGAGAAGGAAATGGCAACCTACTCCAGTGCTCTTGCCTGGAGAATCCCAGGGACGGGAGAGCCTGGTGGGAGGCCATCTATGGGGTCACACAGAGTCAGACACGACTGAAGTGACTCAGCAGCAGCAGCAGCAATTTATCTACAGAAGCTCTTACTCTTCGAGCTCCAAAGATGAGATTGAGAATTAAGTAATTTCTGAAAGCCACTCCTTTCCCCCCTTAATTGATCACTTTATCAGAGGGGTAAGATATACAGCAACAAAGGGAGGAGATGTAGGTCCCTGAGGACAAGTGTCCCACTGAATTCAACTAGAATGTACTAATGCTCAGCACTGTTAGCAAAGAAACTAACAATGAAGTCTTTGTGCTGAAAGCCCTGTTGACCCCAACACCTTGACAGGTTAATGTAATTAACCTGAAGGCTACAGGTTTTATTTGAACAAAAGCTGGAGGAGAAAAGGAGATAGGTTACAGGAGGGAACAGATGGGCAGGTAGGCTACAGGGCCCAGGAGTTGCCCCGGAGGGCTCATAGCCCTTCTCAATAGACTCATACAATGTTTTAAAGATGGGCTTCCCTGGTGGCTCAGACAGTAAAGAACCTGCCTGCAATGCAGGAGACATGGGTTCAATCCCTGGGTTGGCAAGATCCCCTGGAGGAGGGCATTGCAACCCATTTCAGTATTCTTCCCTGGAGAATTCAATGGACAGAGGAGGTTGCTGAGCTACAGTCCAAGGAGTCGCAAAGAGTCGGACATGACTGAACAACTAAGCATGTGTTTTAAATATATCAAGACTCTCCAAATCAACCTACAGTTTTTAAATGATTATAATCAAAATCTCAAAAAGAGATGCATGTGTCTTGAAAGTTGCCAAAATAATTCTCAAACTGATATGGAAATGACCATTAGAAAATATCACCAAAATCTTCTGAAGGAATAGTTACAAGGTGAGAGGATTTGTCTTACTAGATATCAAGATGTATTATGGATTTACAATAACTAAAATGTGAACATGGACATTTGAAATTTATGACAGAGGTAATACTGCAGATCAGTGGAAAGTGGTAAATGCTGTTGTAGCAACTGAAATATCTGCATTAAGAAAAAGTGTTGATTTCTATTTATCACACAAGTTCAGTTCAGTTCAGTCACTCAGTCGAGTCTGACTCTTTGTGACCCCATGGACTGCAGCATGCCAAGCCTCCCTGTCCATCACCAACTCCTGGAGTATACTCAAACTCATGTCCACTGAGTCAGTGATGCCATCCAACCATCTCATCCTCTGTCATCCCCTTCTCCTCCTGCCTCTGCTTTAAAAAAAAAAATAAACTCAATTTAAGTTAGACTGTAGATGTAAATGTGTAAGGTAAATCAGTAATTTCTACAAGATAACATGGAAGATATTCATGACCTTGTGGTGAAGTGTTCCTAAACAGGACATAAAAAGCAAACAAATGCTAAAGGAAGAGACATATTCAGAGTATATTAAAATTACAAACTTCTTTTCATCTAAAAGTACAACGCATGTGTGGTAAGTCGCTTCAGGAATGTCCAACTGTTTGTGACCCTATGGACTGTAACCTGCCAGGTTCCTCTGTTCATGGGATTCTCCAGGCAAGAATACTGGAGTGGGTTGCCATGCCCTCCTCCAAGGGATCTTCCCTGTTCAAGGGATCAAACCCATGTCTGTCATATCTCTGGCACTGGCAGGCAGTTTCTTTACCACTAACACCACCTGGGAAATCCATTAAATTACCATAAAAAAAATGAAAAGGTAAGACATGGAATGGGAAAGTGTTTTCAACACACATAATGAGAAGGGGATACTGTATAGAATATATAAAGAGCTTCTATAAATTAATTAAAAATAATAACACCTGAAAACCAAATAAAACACAGGCAACGTTTAGAGCTAGTGTTTCAAATAAAACAAATATTCAAATGGTTAATAAATATTAACAAAAACAGTGTCCAATGTAATTAGCAATCAGAGAAATTTAAATCTAATAAAATGCTACTACATATCTATCAAATGAGTTAAATTTTTTTAACTGACACTATGGGCTTCGCAGGTGGCTCGGTGCTAAAGAATCTTCCTGCCAAGCAGGAAACACAGGTTTGATCCTTGGGTTGGGAAGATGCCCTGGAGAAGGAAATGGCAAGCCAGTCCAGTATTCTTGCCTGAGAAATCCCAGGGACAGAAGGAGCCAAGCAGGCTACAGTCAATAGGATCGCAAAGAGTCGGACATGACTTAGTGACTACACAACAAAAACAATTGATATTCGGCAGGAATGTAGATTAATGGACAATCTCATGCCCTGTTGGTGAAAGTGTTAATTGCCACAGATATTTAAAGAACAAGTTGGAATTATTAACTAAACTTCCAATATCATGCTGCTGCTACTGCTAAGTCGCGTCAGTCGTGTCCGACTCTGTACGACCCCATAGATGGCAGCCCACCAGGCTCCCCTGTCCCTGGGATTCTCCAGGCAAAAACACTGGAGTGGGTTGCCATTTCCTTCTCCAATGCATGAAAGTGAAAATGAAGTCGCTCTTAGCGACCCCATGGACTGCAGCCTAACAGGCTCCTCCGTCCCTGGGATTCTCCAGGAAAGAGTACTCGAGTAGGTTGCCATTTCTCTCTCCTTCCATATCTTATGACTCAGAAATTCCACTTCCAGTTAGATTCCAACAGAAATTCATTGTCATGGCCTCATTAATCATAATACTTCAAACTGGAAACAACTCAAATGTGTATCAACAATAGAATAAAAAATAAATAAGCTATAAAACAAACACACAATAAAATAAAATATTGCAATGAAAACGAAGAATAGAGCTGTGACTCTCAAAAAACAATATTGAGCAAAAGGAGTTAGGTGAGGGGAAAAAATGTGTAGGGTGAGTCCATTTTATATGAAATTCAAAGAGAAGGCAAACTTAACTATTGTTATATTGCACACTCACATGATAGAACTTTAAGAAATACAAAGAAGTGGCTACCATTAAGATCAAAATGGCTGGAAACTGATGAATGAGAAAGATACAGTTAGGAGATGAGATCAGAAAGTTTTCAGTGCATCACATTATGCACAGTCTTGTGGAACATTGTGAAGTGTTTTCATTCTATTCTGACTCAGGTGGACAACAACTGGATAGCTTTGAGTAAAAGAGTGTTATGAATGAAAGTGCATTTCAAGAGGCTCATTCTGGTCTCTGCAAGACAAAGAGACAAATGCAGAAATGGAAGAAAGACTAGCTGGGAGGCTGTTGGAATAGCCAAGGCATGAACCAAGCAGTGGTGGAAATGATGATACGTGCTTAAACACTAGATATAATTCAAAAGTAGAACTGGTGGATTGGTGATACAAGGAAGCCAAAGAAAGAAAAGATGTCCAAAATTTTTATCTGAAAAGCTGTATAGAGTGTTGTCATTTAATGAGATGGGGAAATACACGGAATATGATCATTCTCTGCTACAGTGTAATGTACTAGAAAGTCATTAAATATAAGTATCAATATTTCCCATGAATAAATGAGAGCCTCTTTTAAGGTACTTTATTGCATATAGTATAGTCAGTGGCTAGTTGAATGGGAGCCATTCACCAGAGTTTCTAAACAAGTTTCTGCAGTGTTCAGAAGGTTGATTAGTATGCTGTCTGCTTTCTTAGGATCTTTGATGTACAATCCTTCATTTCATGAACTTGAATGATAAAATTTTTTTATTTTGGGGGGCAGTCCTAAGATGGCAGTGGAATAGGATGGGGAGACCACTTTCTCCCCCATAAATTCATCAAAAGAACGTTTGGACGCTGAGCAAATTCCACAAAACAACTTCAGAATGCTGGCAGAGGACAGCAGGCACCCCGAAAAGTAGACCATTGTCTTCGAAAGGAAGTAGGAAAAAATATAAAAGATAAAAAGAGAGAAAAAAGAGGTAAGGATGGAGATCCGTCTGGGGAAGGGAGTCTTAAAAGAGAAAGAAGTTTCCAAACACTAGGAAACACTCATTGGTGAGTATGTGGAGAGCCTTGGAACCACAGAGGGCAACATAACTGGGAGGAAAAACAAATAATTAAAACCCACAGATTACGTGCCCAATGGTAACTCCCAGCCGAGAAGCAGAACAGATGCCTGCATCCATGACTAGCAAGCAGGGGCTGGGCAGGAAGGCACAGGCTGCATTGCTTAGAGTAGGGACCAGGCCTGAATGCCCCGAGGGTGATCTGAGGGAACTAACTTGAGATAGCAACCCAGACTGTGGGATAGCTATCCCGTGAAAAGCCCTAACCTAAGACACTGCCAGGACTGCTCACAGAAGAGAGGACTGAGCAGAGCTAGCCAACTGTGGACCGGCCCATCTCCTGCCGTAGACAGGCAGATGAAGGCAGCCAGAGCTGGAAGAGGGCAATCACGGTCCCAGAGAGGCATCATCTACCAAACTGCAAGCAGGCTTTGTTGCTAACCAAGACTTCTTGGTATTCTGGACAGTCGACATCCGCTGGGAGGGTCACAGCCAGAGATCAGCTCCCCAGAAGAGACACACGGCACACCTGAGAAGGTGCGCTGGTTTACACCCAGAAAACCAAGCAGCTGGGATGGGGGAGGTGATAAACTGAAGCCTCCAAACAGGGCCAAGCACATTGTCACCTGAGCTGCTCAGACCTGAGAAGGGCACAAAACACAGGCCCAACCAAGCCTGTGCCTTTGTGGAGTACTCGAGAACCTGAACCTGAGGGCTTAGACCTGGGAAGTGCATACAACCCAGGGCCAGCCTCAGACAGTTCCCGGCAGAGCAACCTGGAGCCTAAGCAGTGTAGACAGGGAAAGCACACACACCATGAGCAGGGGTAAACCCAGTCTGGCCGAGACACTGCGAGCACTCCCCACAGACGCCAGTGCTATTTGTTTGCAGTGTTCCTTCCTCCCCACAGCACAACTAAACACGTGAGCCTAAAAAAAGTGTCCACCACCGCCCCCTTTTGTCAGGGCAGAAATTAGACACTGAAGAGACCAGCAAACAGAAGAAGCTAAAACAGAGGGAACCGCCTTGGCAGTGACAGGTGCAAAAGATTAAAACCCTGTATTTAGCACCGACTACAAAGGAAGGGGCCTATAGATCTTGAGAAGTATAAGCCAGATCAAGGAACTATCTGAAAATGAACCGACTCCACACTGTCCACAACAACACTAGAGAAAGTCTCAGATATATTTTTACTGTTATCATTTTTTAAATTTTTTTTAAAAAATTATTTTAAGTCCTCCATTACTCCTTTAACTTTCATTTTTATGACCTACTATCACTTTGCAAAAAAAAAGCCCCTGTTTTTTAAAGCAAACTTCATATATATGTATATATTTATTTTATAATTTTGTGATTTTGTTTTATTCTTTAATATAGTATTTTTGAGAATCTAAACTCTAGTCAGAAGAGGTGGCAAGAATACACAGAAGAACTGTACAAAAAAGATCTTCCCGACCAAGATAGTCATGATAACGTGATCACTGACCTAGAGCCAGACATCTTGGAATGTGAAGTCAAGTGGGCCTTAGAAAGCATCACTACTAACAAAGCTAGTGGAGGTGATGGAATTCCAGTTGAGCTATTACAAGTCTTGAAAGATGATGCTGTGAAAGTGCTGCACTCAATATGCCAGCAGATTTGGAAAACTCAGCAGTGGCCACAGGACTGGAAGAGGTCAGTCTTCATTCCAATCCCAAAGAAAGGCAATGCCAAAGAATGCTCAAACTACCGGACAATTGCCCTCATCTCACACGCTAGCAAAGTCATGCTCAAAATTCTCCAAGCCAGGCTTCAGCAATATGTAAACCGTGAACTCCCAGATGTTCAAGCAGGTTTTAGAAAAGGCAGAGGCACCAGAGATCAAATTGCCAACATCCGCTGGATCATGGAGAAAGCAAGAGAGTTTCAGAAAAACATCTATTTCTGCTTCATTGACTATGCCAAAGCCTTTGACTGTGTGGATCACAATAAACTGTGGAACATTCTGAAAGAGATGGGCATACCAGACCACCTGACCTGCCTCTTGAGAAACCTGTATGCAGGTCAGGAAGCAACAGTTAGAACTGGACATGGAACAACAGACTGGTTCCAAATAGGAAAAGGTGTACGTCAAGGTTGTATATTGTCACCTTGCTTATTTAACTTATATGCAGAGTACATCATGAGGAACGCTGGGCTGGAAGAAGCACAAGCTGGAGTCAAGATTGCTGGGAGAAACATCAATAACCTCAGATATGCAGATGACACTACCCTTATGGCAGAAAGTGAAGAGGAACTCAAAAGCCTCTTGAGGAAAGTGAAAGAGGAGAGTGAAAAGGTTGGTTTGAAGCTCAACATTCAGAAAACAAAGATCATGGCATCTGGTCCCATCACTTCATGGGAAATAGATGGAAAAACAGTGGAAACAGTGTCAGACTTTGTTTTTTTGGGCTCCAAAATCACTGCAGATGCTGATTGCAGCCATGAAATTAAAAGACGCTTGCTCCTTGGAAGGAAAGTTATGACCAACCTTGATAGTATATTAAAAAGCAGAGACATTACTTTGCCAACCAAGGTCCGTCTAGTCAAGGCAATGGTTTTTCCCGTGGTCATGTATGGTTGTGAGAGTTGGACTGTGAAGAAGGCTGATCGCCGAAGAATCGATGCTTTTGAACTGTGGTGTTGGAGAAGACTCTTGAGAGTCCCTTATACTGCAAGGAGATCCAACCAGTCCATTCTAAAGGAGATCAATCCTGGATGTTCATTGGAGGGACTGATGCTAAAGCTGAAACTGCAATACTTTGGCCACCTCATGCGACGAGTTGACTCACTGGAAAAGACTCTGATGCTGGGAAAGGTTGGGGGCGGGAGGAGAAGGGGACGACGGAGAATGAGATGGCTGGATGGCATCACCGACTCTGTGGACATGAGTTTGAGTGTACTCCGGGAGTTGGTGATGGACAGGGAGGCCTGGCGTGCTGTGATTCATGGGGTCGCGGAGAGTCGGACACGACTGAGCGACTGAACTGAACTGAACTGAACTGAAACTCTAGTCTAGAATTTTAATCTTTGCTTTTTGGTATTTGTTATCAATTTTGTACCTTTAGGAAGTCAATCTTCAGTACCCATTTTACTTGGGAGCGAGATTAATGGCCTGACTGCTCTCTCCCCCTTTGGGCTCTCCTTTTTCTCCACCAGGTCGCCTCTATCTCCTCCCTTCCCCTTCTCTTCTCTACCCAACTCTGTGAATCTCTGTGTGTTCCGGGCTGTGGAGAACACTTAGGGAACTGATTACTGGCTGGATCTGTCTCTCTCCTTATGGCTCCCCCTCTTCTCCTCCTGGTCACCTCTGTCTCCCTCCTCCTTCTTCTCTTCTCTATGTAACTCCATGAACCTCTCTGAGGGATCCAGACTGTGAAGAGCACATAGGGAACAGATTACTGGCTAGACTACTCTCTCTCCTTTTGATTTCCCCTCTTCTCCTCCTGGTCACCTCTATCTCCCTCCTCCTTCTTCTCTTCTCCATGGAACTCTGTGTACCTCTCTGAGTGTCCCTTACTGTGGAGAAACTTTTCATCTTTAACCTAGATGTTTTATCATCAGTGCTGTATAGACGGAGAAGTCTTGAGGCTACTCTAATAATAAGAGTGAAAACGAGAGGTGGGAGGCTTAAGTCCAAATCCTGAGAAAACCAGAGAACTCCTGACTCCAGGGAACGTTAATCAATAGGAGCTCATCAAACGCCTCCATAACTACACTGAGATCAAGAACCACCCAAGGGCCAAAAAATCCAGAGCAAGATATACCACGCAAATTTTCCAGCAGTGCAGGAACATAGTCCTGAGCTTCAATATACAGGCTGCCCAAAGTCACACCAAACCCACTGACATCTCAAAACTCATTACTGGACACTTCATTGCACTTCAGAGAGAAGAAATGCAGCTTCACCCACCAGAACACCAACACAAGCTTCTCTACCCAGGAAACCTTGACAGGCCACCCATCCAACCTCACCTACAGGGAGGAACCTCCATAATAAAAAGGAACTACCAACTGCCAGAATACAGAAAAGCCACCCCAAACAAAGCAATATAAACAAGATGAAAAGGCACAGAAATACCCAGCAGGTAAAGGAACAGGATAAATGCCCAGCAAACCAAACAAAAAAGGAAACGATAGGGAATCTACCTGATAAAGAATTCTGAATAATGATAGTGAAAATGATCCAAAATCTTGAAAATAAAATGGAGTTACAGATAAATAGCTTGGAGACAAGGATTGAGAAGATGCAAGAAAGGTTTAACAAGTACCTAGAATAAATAAAAAAGAGTCAATATATAATGAATAATGCAATAAATGAGGTCAAAAACACTCTGGAGGGAACCAGACAGGAAACACAGAAAGGGTGTATAAACTCGAATACAAAACAATAAAGTAAATGGCAACGGGATCATACTTATCAATAATTACCTTAAATGTAAATGGGTTGAATGCCCTCACCAAAAGACAAAGACTGGCTGAATGGATACAAAAACAAGAACCCATATACATGTTATCTACAAGAGACACACCTCGAGAAAAGGGACACATACAGATTGAAAGTGAAGGGCTGGAAAAAGATATTCCATGCAAAGAGAGACCAAAAGAAAACAGGAGTAGCAATACTCATATCAGATAAAATAGACTTTAAAACAAAGGCTGTGAAAAGAGACAAAGATGAACACTACATAATGATCAAAGGATCAATCCAAGAAGAAGATACAACAATTATAAATATATTTGCACCCAACATAGCAGCACTGCAATATGTAAGACAAATGCTAACAAGTATGAAAGGGGAAATTAACAAGAACACAATAATAATGGGAGGCTTTAATACTCCACTCACACCTAGGTATAGATCAACTAAATAGAAAATTAACAAGGAAACACAAACTTTAAATGATACAATAGACCAGTTAGACCTAACTGATATCTATAGGACATTTCACCCCAACACAATGAATTTCATTTTTTTTTCTCAAGCACACACAGAACCTTCTCCAGCATAGATCACATCCTGGGCCATAAATCTAGCCTTAGTAAATTAAAAAAAAAAAAAAATGAAATCATTCCAAGCATCTTTTCTGACCACAATGCAGTAAGATTAGATCTCAATTACAGGAGAAAAACTATTAAAAATTCCAACATATAAGGCTGAACAATATGCTCCTGAATAACCAACAAATCACAGAAGAAATCAAAAAAGAAATCAAAATATGCATAGAAATGAATGAAAATGAAAGCACAATAACCGAAAACCTGTGGACTAAAACTAAAAATAGTGCTAAGGGAAGGGTTCACAGCAATACTGGCATACCTCAAGAAACAAGAAAAAAGTCAAATAAATAACCTAACTCTATTCTTAAAGCAATTAGAAAAGGAAGAAATGAAGAACCCCAGGGTTAGTAGAAGGAATAAATCTTAAAAATTAGGGCAGAAATAAATGCAAAACAAACGAAGGGACCATAGCAAAAGTCAACAAAGCCAGAAGCTGGTTCTTTGAGAAGATAAATTAAATAGACAAACCATTAGCCAGAATCATCAAGAAACAAAAGGAAAAGAATCAGATCAATAAAATTAGAAATGAAAATGGAGAGATCACAAAGGACAACACAGAAATACAAAGGATCATAAGAGACTACTATCAGCAACTATATACTAAAAAAATGGACAATTGGAAAAAATGGACAAATACTTAGAAAAGCACGAAAAGCACAACTTTCCAAAACTGAACCGGGAAGAAAGAAAAAATCTTAACAGACCCATCACAAGCATGGAAATTGAAACTGTAATCAGAAATCTTCCAGCAAACAAAAGCCCAGGACCAGACGGCTTCACAGCTGAATTCTACCAAATATTTAGAGAGGAGCTAACACCTATCCTACTCAAACTCTCCCAGAAAATTGCAGAGGAAGGTAAGTTTCCAAACTCATTCTATGAGGCCACCATCACCCTAATACCAAAACCTGGCAAAGATGCCACAGAAAAAGAAAATTACAGGCCAATATCACTGATGAATATAGATGCAAAAATCCTTAATAAAATTCTAGCAATCAGAATCCAACAACATATTAAAAAGACCATACATTGTGACCAAGTGGGCTTTATCCTTTATCCCAGGGATGCAACGATTATTCAATATCTGCAAATCAATCAGTGTAATACACCACATTAACAAATTGAAAAATAAAAACCATATGATTATCTCAATAGGTGCAGAGAAAGCCTTTGACAAAAATATGCATTTATGATTAAAAAAAAAAAAAACCTCCAGAAAGCGAAATAGAAGGAACATACCTCAACACAATAAAAGCTATATATGACAAACCCACAGCAAACATTATCCTCAATGGTGAAAAATTGAAAGCATTTCCCTAAAGTCAGGAACAAGACAAGGGTGCCCACTCTCACCACTACTAGTCAACATAGTTTTGGAAGCTTTGGTCACAGCAATCAGAGCAGAAAAAGAAATAAAAGGAATCCAAATTGGAAAAGAAGTAAAACTCTCACTGTGTGCAGATGACATGATCCTCTACATAGAAAACCCTAAAGATTCCACCAGAAAATTACTACAGCTAATCAATGAATATAGTAAAGTTGCAGAACACACAGAAATACCTTGCATTCCTATACACTAATAATGAGAAAATAGAGAAGTTAAGGAAACAATTCCATTCACCATTGTAACGAAAAGAATAAAATCCTTAAGAATATATTTACCTAAAGAAACAAAAGACCTATATATAGAAAACTATAAAAAATTGGTGAAAGAAATCAAAGAGGACACAAATAGATGGAGAAATATACCATGTTCATGGATCAGAAGAATCAATATAGTGAAAATGTGTGTACTACCCAAAGCAATCTATAGATTCCATTCAATCCCAATCAAGCTACCAACAGTATTTTTCACAGAGCTAGAACAAATAATTTCACAATTTGTGGAAATATAAAAAACCTCGAATAGCCAAAGCAATCTTGAGGAAGAAGAATGGAACTGGTGGAATCAACCTGCCTGACTTCAGGCTCTACTACAAAGCCACAGTCATCAAGACAGTATGGAACTGACACAAAGACAGAAGTATAGATCAATGGAACAAAATAGACAGCCCAGAGATAAATCCACGCACCTATGGACACCTTATCTTTGACAAAAGAGGCAAGAATATACAATGGAGAAAAGACAATCTCTTTAACAAATGGTGCTGGGAAAACTAGCCAACCACTTGTAAAAGAAAGAAACTAGAACACTTCCTAACACCATACACAAAAATAAACTCAAAATGGATTAAAGATCCAAACGTAAGATCAGAAACTATAAAACTCCTAGAGGAGAACATAGGCAAAACACTCTCCGACATAAATCACAGCAGGATCCTCTATGACCCACCTCTCAGAATATTGGAAATAAAAGCAAAAATAAACAAATGGGACCTAATTAAAATTAAAAGCTTCTGCACAACAAAAGAAACTATAAGCAAGGTGAAAAGACAGATTTCAGAATGGGAGAAAATAGCTAATGAAGCAACTGACAAAGAATTAATCTCCAAAATATACAAGCAACTCCTGCAGCTCAATTCCAGAAAAATAAACTACCCAATCAAAAAATGGGCCAAAGAACTAAACAGACATTTCTCCAAAGAAGACAAACAGATGGCTAACAAACACATGAAGAGATGCTCAACATCACTCATTATCAGAGAAATGCAAATCAAAACCACAATGAGATACCATTTAATGCCAGGCAGAATGGCTGCTATCCAAAAGTCTACAAGCAATAAACGCTGGAGAGAGTGTGGAGTAAAGGGAACCCTCTTACACTGTTGGTGGGAATGCAAACTATTACAGCCACTATGGAGAACAGTGTGGAGATTCCTTTAAAAACTGGAAATAGATCTGCCGTACAACCCAGCAATCACACTCCTGGGCACACACACCGAGGAAACCAGAATTGAAAGAGACACATGTACTCCAATGTTTACCCCAGCACTGTTTATAATAGCCAGGACATGGCAGCAACCCAGATGTCCACTGGCAGACAAATGGATAAGAAAGCTGTGGTACATATTAACAATGGAATATTACTCAGCCATTAAAAAGAATACATTTGAATCAGTTCTAATGAAGTGGATGAAACTGGAGCCTATTATACAGAGTGAAGTAAGCCAGAAAGAAAAACACCAATACAGTATACTTACACATATATATGGAATTTAGAAAGATGGTAATGATAACCCTGTATGCGAGACAGCAAAAGAGACACAGATGTATGGAACAGTCTTTTGGACTCTGTGGGAGAGGACGAGGGTGGGATGATTTGGGAGAATAACATTGAAACATGTATATTATCATATGTGAAATGAATCACCAGTCCAGGTTCAGTGCATGATACAGGGTGCTAGGAGCTGGTGCACTGGGATGACCCAGAGGGATGATATGAGGAGGGAGGTGGAAGGGGGGTTCAAGATGGGGAACACATGTACACCTGGGATGGATTCATGTCAATGTATGGCAAAACCAATACAATATTGCAAAGTAATTAGCCTCCACTAAAATAAATAAATTTATATTTAAAAAAATAAGTTCAAAGAGAAAACTTTTTTTAATTTATTGTAGTGCAAAAGAAAATGAGTTAAATATTCAGGCTAAAAAATATTTAGGTTAAATCACAAAATATGTTTTCCTCCACCCATTGAGATGTGTGCTCCTGAATTTTTGTTATATTTCTCTGAAACTCATATGACTATGCAGGAATATTGGATTTGAGGATAAACGAATTCACTTTGAGGAAATATCTGTCTATTGAGTTACCATGGTTGAGTATAAATATTCATTGCTTGTGGTTTTTAAGAACAAAGTGCAAGTAAGGTCAAAATTGAGGTTCTGGCCATAAGTGAACTAATAAACTTGAGACATAGGAAAGATTAAACACAGTAGACTAGAGAGTTTAGAGCTTACACTCTGGAACTAGGTAGTCATGGGATCAAATCCTAGTTCTGCCACTTAAAGACAGTTTGACTTTGAGTATGTTACTTAACTACTTTGTACTACAATCTCACCTTCTGAAAAACTGAGTTAAAAATAAGGCCTCATAGTGCATTCTATGGGCTCCCCTGGTGGCTCAGATGACAAAGAATCTGCCTGCAATGCGAGAGACCTGGGTTCAATCCCTGGTTTGGGAAGATTCCATGGAGAAGGGAAAGGCTGCCCACTCCAGTATTCCTACCTGGAGAATTCCATGTACTGAGTAGCCTAGCAGGCTGTAGTTCATGGTCACACAGAGTCAGACATGACTGAGCTACTTTGACTCACTCAATACATTCTGTAGTGACATTATTGGCTTTCAGAAAGCCCTTTAGCCTAAATAGCCCTTTAGCCCATTTATCTAAGGACTATTGGTAAAGAATCTACCTGCAACGCAAGAGATGAGAGCTCAATCTGTGGGATTTAACCAAGATCCCCAAGATCCCCTGCAGAAGGAAATGGCAGCCCACTCCAGTTTTCTTGCTGGAAGACCCCTGCCCGGCTCCTCTGTCCATGGGATCGTAAAGAGCCAGACACAACATAATTTAGCAACTAAACAACAACAATACAGTCTGCTATTTTTTGTTTGTTTGTTTCTCTTCAAACATGAAATAAAATTTTTATAACAGTGGGGGGGAAAATTAGGTCTTTCTCAGATAATTGCTGTATTAGATAATATGATCTATGTATAGAACTTGACACAGTACCTAGCATATAACTTGAAATGTTCAGTAAGTGTTGGGCAAATATGTTTGCCAGAAAACAGAGTAAGGATTCAGCTGGCTCAGATAGGAGCAACTTGCCCATAACAGGTAAGAAACTCCAGTCTTAACTTTCAGCTGATTTAACTGTAATTGTCTCCACTGATGGAAATTATAACCAATAAACAATATTTTACTTTCACTTTTCTCTCACATATAGATCAGCACATTTGTTTGAAATCACATAATTTTGGATAATTAGAAGGAAGAAAGAGGTTAGTCTGGCATAAAGATTATACTCTGTGAACTTGAAAAATCGCAATCGGTTCATTGCTTCATCTAACACTGGCACCTTCTTCTCTGAATTAGATTATTTTCATTTAGCCCACATTTGGTTCTCCACCCTTACAACAGGGACTTCCAGTGGTTGATTGAAGCCCTGTATAAAAAGATGTCTCTTACACCTTTGCCTGAAAATTATTATGTCAGCACCATGCCTGAATTTCAGTTGAGTTTAAATGTATGATTTCCTTAAGAACATGTGTTGACAGTTACTTTCCTCATTGGTCTCTCCTCTTGATTCCAAGAGCCCATAAAATCTTAAAACCACACAAACCAAAATTATACAGGAGATGTTTAGTTATGTTTGGCACAAATTAGTATGGAGTGGAACCTTGCTTCTTTCTTCAGGGATCTGCTGTGTGCTACCCTGGATGTTGGTTCAGTCTGCCTCTGGTTCAGTTGGTTCGGCTTTCTGAAGAGCCTCTTCATTCCCCCTCTTAACACACATTTCTGATCTAGGATAGACTGTCAGCCTCTCTTACTTAAGATGAACAGACAGGCCGTATTCTAACTTAGCAATTTCTGCACTGAAGTAAACTTAAGCTCTGGATTATAAAGCTTTCTGGCACCTCAGTGATTTTCAAGGCTGCTCAAGGAGCTTTGCTAATACCAGGAGGTCTTTAACAGACAGCCCTCACTCAAGTCAACGTCTCCAGGTACCCAGGCCCAGGGATCACTAGAAGAAAGACTTTGCTGTCTATGCTGCAGAATCATTTTCCCTTTCTTTTTACACTGTGACGTCAATCAACTCTGACCCGCTCCGTAGCATTGTCCTCCAGCATTATTTAAGGAGAGTGACGTTAGGTAGAAATGTCAAATATTTAGGAAAGTCACAAAAAATGACAAAGTCATTTACATCAGCTGCTAGCCTGTCCAGATGGAAACAGGATTTCATAATGAAACTGATATTAAAACCTTTCACTGGCTTCAGAATAAAAGTGCTATGACTTAGAACACAAAGCGCTTCCTGACCAGGTCCTTATTTACCTTAGAGCCCTACTGCATCATCTCCTGCTCCCTAGACACACTCATGGGATGCATGTACCTTCACATTTTACTGGGTCTCTGCCTGGAACTCTTTCTTATCCTTGGTGGTTCAGTTTAAGCATCACATCTTCTAAGAAATCTTCCTTGATGTTCATTCTGTCTTGTGAGGTGGCATATTGTCTTGTACTTTGCTCCTCAGCATTTCAGCAGAGCTGAAATTCCAAGTAGCTTGGTTCTAAACAATTTCTACTTTTTAAGTACTCTTTAATATCTAAAATGTGCTCCTGAGAATTCATGTGTATGGAGAATTTCTATAAACTACTACTATTTTAAATACATATAAACAATGTTATGGTGAGGAAACCAAATTATGAATTCCATTCTTATGGAAAACCTTTGAATGGATTTATATCAATTATTATACACATCTCTTATCATTACAATAGACTTCCTGGTGGCTCAGATGGTAAAGTGTCTCTCTACAATGCAGAGACCCGGGTTCGATCCCTGGGTTGGGAAGATCCCCTGGAGACGGAAATGGCAATCCACTCCAGTACTATTGCCTGGGAAATCCCATAGACAGAGGAGCCTGGTAGGCTACAGTCCATGGGGTCACAAAGAGTCAGACACGACTGAGCAACTTCACTTCACTATCATCATATTCTACATACAATATATATGTATAATTATGCTGCTGCTGCTGCTAAGTTGCTTCAATCATGTCCGACTCTGTGCGACCCCATAGACGGCAGCCTACCAGGTTCCTCCATCCATGGGATTTTCCAGGCAAGAGTACTTGAGTGGGGTGCCATTGCCTTCTCCATATGTATAATTATAAGAATGCATTATTTATAATACTTTTACACATATATTATTATATTTTTTCATATTTAAAAAATTTAGATTAAAGCATGACAAAAACATTCAAAATGCTTTAAATAGCTCTGTTTGGTTGGTTGATTCATTTTTTATCATCCATTAGCAGATCCATCCACCTCTACAGTTAATGAATAGAACATCTCACCCTAAAAAAAAATTTAATCCCAGCTACAGTTTCTCTTAAAACCTTATAAATCCCAATGTAACCTCTAGCAATGTTGCTGACATTTAGCACATTGATCCTTTAACAGTATTCTTCTAATAGTTATTAATGACTGAGAAGTATGTCTTTGGGGACTGCATTTATATAACAGAAGAAAGTGTGGACTTAGAAAATATGTTTGAAATTTGAAATCAGGGTAGGAAGGTGCCTATATTTAAAATCTGCCAAGATTCATTGGGAGATCTGAGGAAAGCTTTTCCTTTGGGTATCCAGAGTTCTTCCCCATAAAACATATTCTGGCTTCGAAAGGGGGAAAAAAATTAATCTTTAAAAGCACACTGAAAGAGGAGACTTAAAGTCAAAGTTGAATTGCCAATTCAGAAAAGAAAAAAAAAATTCAACTTATGTGAAGTGAAAGTTTTTAGTTGCTCAGTCGTGTCCTACTCTTTGTGATCCCATGATTTTCCAGGGGACCTTCCCAACCTGGGGACTGAACCCAGGTCTCCTGCATTGTAGGTGGATTCCTAACTGTCTGAGTCAGAAGGATAGTTTATGAGGAAATGACTTCTAATTAGGAATGTCAGAACTCCCAAGCCCTCTGTCATTCACAGCCACTAAAGCCTGTGATCATCCTGGCCCCCTGCAAGCACACATCACACAAGATCCCTGATTGTATGAGACGTGTTGTTATCACCTTTCAGTTGATGTTTTGTGTTTGTGTGGCTAAGAGCTTTCACTAACTCTACCAGAGGTTTATACCTTTCTAAATAGACACATGTCCAAACTTGGACTGTCAATGATTGCTGAAGCACAGAGAAACAGACCTTCAATGTTTCCAACTGAGTGTTTACTCCTGCTTACAATACTGTGAAACTTTAATTTCAGTGTTTTGTAAACCAGTATAACCCCCAAACAGTTTTTACTAATGAAAACATGCTTATTATGGAAGTATTAATTCAGGGTAGATAACAACCTCAATGTACCTTTTCCATTTTAAAAAAATCAGTAATTCTAAATTTCTAAATTCTCTATTTTGCTAAAGATGATTGCTTTCACTCTTTGAAGTTTAATATAAGTAACAAAAGTTTACAAAAAATGGTAGAACTTTGTTTAGTTTCTCCTGTCAGTTCAGTTCAGTCACTCAGTCGTGTCCGACTCTCCGCGACCCCATGAGGAGCCACAGTTAGCTCCTGGTCTTGTTTTTGCTAACTGTATACAGCTTCTCCATCTTTGGTTGCAAAGAGTATAATCAATCTGATTTCGGTGTTGACCATCTGGTGATGTCCATGTGTACAGTCTTCTCTTGTGTTTTTGGAAGAGGGTGTTTGCTATGACCAGTGCATTCTCTTGACAAAACTCTATTAGCCTTTGCCCTGCTTCATTCCGTGCTCCAAGGCCAAATTTGCCAGTTACTCCAGGTGTTTCTTGACTTCCTACTTTTGCATTCCAGTCCCCTATAATGAAAAGGACATCTTTTTTGGGTGTTAGTTCTAAAAGGTCTTGTAGGTCTTCATAGAACCGATTAACTTCGGCTTCCTCAGCATTACTGGTTGGGACATAGGCCTGGATTACTGTAATATTGAATGGTTTGCCTTGGAAACGAACAGAAATCATTCTGTCATTTTTAAGATTGCATCCAAGTACTGCATTTCGGACTCTTTTGTTGACCATCATGGCTACTCCATTTCTTCTAAGGCCATTATATCTACTACTGTGGGCAGGAAACCCTTAGAAGTTTCTCCTGTGGACAGTTGCTAATCAGGTCTTCCATTTCATGAAGGAGTCCAGGTGCTGGAGATCTATTTCCTTTGCAATCAAAAATGGTTTTTCTTGAAATAAGTATATATATAGAACACCAGCTATATACAGGGTGAAGATGAGGTTGTAATACACAGGGTGAAGATGAAGGGCTCCAGCAGGATTATGTTTGAAACACCTCTGGACAACCCAGTCATGATAAAAGTGCTATCACTCTTGAGGAGGGTGTGCCCAAGGATGAACTCATCCTATGTAAAAATAGCACCTTTCACCTAATAAAGTATTTGCATTTGTACAGTTCACACAATAGTTCCAAGAATTCAGCTCACTTGAGTGAAACAATAACCTTGTAAATGAAGCAAAAATTTTATTATACCCGTTTTTCACATTGAAGCAATGGAGTCTGAGATGACCAAATGTCAGCAAGTGGCAGAGAATTCAGCAGCAGAATCTATTGTCTGCTTCTTGGATTATTCAAGATTCTAATTGTTTTAGTCTTGAGGAACTCAAAAATCAAAATAAAGAAACAGCTAAGCAGAATAGATGTTCACCTCAGTGATTTTCCCTACCCTCCTGCACTGATTCTCCCATATCAATGGAGTTGAAAGCTTCTCTGTTATTTCTCTGATTTGTATGATTTGATGGGAATGATCTTCTCAACCTTCTGTTGCCTCTGACAGAGGGAACACAGGGCTGGTACATGCTTGCTCAGAGGCATTCTCGCCCTTCTGCCTCCACCCATAAATCACAGAGCCTTTGAGAAGGCAGCCACCTCTGGGCTGAACACAGCAAGTGTTGAACTGTGAGTAATAATTTATACTGCAGAGTAATTTCAGACTGAAAGTGAAAAAGATTTCTCGACCCTCCTAATGCTGAAAGGGGACATAAGTCATATAATTTTATGCCAGCAACACATGTATCATATGAAGGGGGAAATATTCTTTCAATGACCTGAATGTTATGTGTTGTCATTAAAATATGTTTAGCCAAGGCTGTGGCTCAATTTGAAACCCATTTGAGGGTATGTGTCATACTTGGTCTCAGGAAGGACTTGAAGCCAATTTAGAGATTGTGTATTACAAGAAGTCCTCATGCTAGAGGTGTGAAATTTACAGTCAATAGAAAGTAATTTTCTGATTGGAACTTGGCCCAAACATTGCAATGAATACAGTGAGAATGCCATGGGATCTGTAATATCCATCAACGGGAGATTTGGGGGGGTTAAATTCTCTCTCCAAGCCGAGTCAGATCTGACAAAAATCAAAACAGGACAAAAACCACTAAAAAGAAAAAGTTGGATAAATTATGTTCTTTCCAATACCATCTCCTATATAAAACACCCTCATAAGTTGTCTCTAAGCCTTTGTTCATTACAGCCTTGACAAGTAGATCTCCAAATATGATCTGTCTCCTTTATCATGTCCTTCTGCTTCAATTTCCTGCAATATGAGAACTTTTGCCATCTAATTTATGCCCACATTTCCAGGTACTCTAAGATTTTTGTCATGCAATCCAGCTTAGGACTCAGGCATCAATGAAACTTATCATGACCGTTTGCAGAACTTTCATATTTGTAGCTTTTAGAGTTGGAAGAATTTCTCAGAAGCGTAGAACTGTATCTCACCATGCCCATTTTTTATACCTTAAGATCTAGCTCATAACATTCAAAGCTCATGACAGTTCAACAGTCTAACATATGGCTGTAGCCATACAAAACCACTGACTAGAGCCTGCAAACCCTACGTATATTCATGCTTGGGATTCCTCTAGGCTAATTGAGTGAGAAACTCTAGATGTAGCGACCCTGAGTGTTAATACATTTTAAAAAATTCTCCTGAGGTTTCTAATGTGCAGACAAAATAAGAAGCATCACACTAAAAACAACTCTAACCCAAACTTTAATGCAAATATGCATCACCTGTGGAGCTTTTTTTAAATGCAGATTTTGATCCAGTAGTCTGGATGGGATCCTGTGGGGAGAAAGCAAATTAGCCAAGATGGCCTGGTCAGGCTCTCTCACATCTCACAAAGAACTGAGATCATCAATAGCACTGCACACACATATCATGAGGTACTCTCTTGGTCATGGGTTACTGTGTGAGGTACGCCTGTAAGAGTGTCACCAGGAAATCTCTGGCTGCTGCTGCATTGGGGCTGCAAAGGAGTGACAGCATGGTTATGTTATGTGAGGTTATGTTATGGCTCCATTTTAGCTCCATGATGGTTATACTGTGGCTGTTGCTATGGGTGTTGAGTCGGCCAGAAGAGAGGCTGTATTATGGTTGCTGTTCCAGCAGGAGAGAGTAAACATGTCTGCAGTTCCCATGGCTCTTTGAGTCTTTTTCCAGCCTCTTGTAAGGCTCATGCCTTGCTTACCCTGGGTTTAATGAACAGTATGGACAGTGTGAACAGCAATTGGCATCATGAACAGTGATACAGATCAGAGTCCTGGATTTCTAACAAACCCCTAGGTGAGGCTGATGCTGCTGGTCCATGGATCATATTTTATGATTTCTTCAACCTATTTATTCAAAACTTAGCTCAAATGAGGTTTCTTCTATAAAGATTTTCCTTAGGTTCTCAAGGAGAATTAAGCCTTGTATCCCTTCTGTATTCTCAAACAGCAAAGTTTTACAGATGTCATTAATTAATCATTTCCTTGTTTGCCTCCCTATACATACACATATGCTCAATAAACCCTGAGTTTAGGAGCAAAGACAGTGACTTGCTCATTCTTGTTGTCACTGCCTATCACAGAAGTTAGATGAATGTTATAAAGGAAGAAAAAGTGAGAGGTAGAGAAGAATTCATGAACTTCCCTGAGTCTCTTTATCACTTTCAAATATCTACCACAAAGTGAATCTATGGTCATAGCTTAATTCCACATTATCATTATGCTGAATCTATTGCTGCGTCTGTGTGTTTACTAACTCAAGGGACTGCAGGCAGAATTTGTTAGCTGTGGATAAATGCTTCAGTGAGCTATGGTCTCAGAACAAGCTGTTGTAAAATAAACAGCTGAAACAAGTATTTATTATTACTCACAAGTTATGGGTCATCTGGTTGGCAATAGGATTTAATAAAGAGATTAACAAGTACTCCTTACTTTAGTAAGAGAATAATTCTTCAGTCACAATACTGTATCAAGGACTGGGTAGATAAGAAACTCCATTCTCTGTGGTGACTTAATGTGCCTCCTATTGTATCTGCATCCGTTTTTGGGCAATTGAAGTCTTTAGAAAACTATAGTACTTTTCCTTTCTAGAATTCAGTTTGGTTTTTTCTTGAATTACTTTTACATTTTTCAGTGTAATTTAATGAGGTTTAGCATTTTATGTGTAAATGAAAGAGAAACAGATACAGATAATTTTTATCAAACTGATCCCAAAGTGATCGCAAATAATAATACTCAAATTAAATAATTCAGTTCTTAATCCCTGACAGATAGATATAGATAGATAGATATTAATTATATACTATGTATATATTCTTCCTTTAGAAGGGCATTCAGATTCAGCTGCTATATAATTTTTATAATTAATTCTTTGGAAAAGATCTTTATGTTTAAAAGTATTTCTTTCTAATCTTACCAAAGTATCTAGAATTCTAACCAGGATATTGAAAATCACTTTGCATATTAAAAGGCAAATATTGCTTGGGAAGATTAATGCATGATTTAATTACTATCCACTAGTGGCTTAATTTGAGTTTGTTGATGTCATAAGTGCAGATGGACTCTTGGAGGAAAGGAACTTACCACAGGTACCTTTGGATCAGATGGGAGATGCTCCACACCCTCCCCCTGAACTCCTCTGAGATTTAATTCAAGATCTCAAGGAAGCTAAGGGTCACAGTGAGGCTCCTGAGTTTCAAAGGAGCAGATGGTAGAATGCCACAGTACCTGTGAAGGATAGAGGTAAAGAATTAGGGCAAAAGGAGAGCTCTGAAGACTAAATCAGTCTCCTGTTACACAGTCTCCAGCATTCAGCTAACAATTATCTGGACTTTCTGTATTGCAGGAGTGATCCTTTTTCACTGGAGATCTATTAATTGTGCAATTATATAAAAAAAAAAAAAAGAAAGCATTTTCTGATATTTTTAGCTGGGTGACCTAGACTTTACATTTATTATTTTGGCTAATTTCTCTCCTTTATCCTCCTTCACCTTCTCTTTTTATCTTATTACAGTTTTATCTTATTATACCATCTCTTTCTCTCTCATCTCTTCACCTTTTCATTCTTCTTACCCCTTTCTTACTCCTTCTATTTATTAGTTTTTCATTGTTATAAAAGCAATGCAATCTCCAGAGGAGAAGAGTAAAAAAAAACAGAACAAGTGAAGCACAAACAGCTCCCTTGGAAAGGTCACAAGGAGTTTTAAGTAGAAATGTCATTGCTATTCTGTCACAAAAATAATAGCCTTAAACTGCTCACACTAGGGGTGGATTCTACTTTTCTCAAGTAGGAAATGGAGTAGTGCTCCTTTTGAGGTTTGACTTTTAATCCAGAGTTGTGTTTTTTAAATGTTTTAATCAATCTGTTATTCTCCCCACACACAGTTTCACAAACATAGTGTGTAATTTGGCTTTGCTTCCACACAGTTAAACAACCCAGGCATGAATAGATATAGGAGGAATCTGGTGTGTTCTGTGTTTAGACTTCTCTAGGCTATTAGAATCTCTGTTTGAGTCAGACTAACAGTTCTGACTGGCGATAGAGACCAAAGGCTAGAAGATCATTAAGCATATATACTAGTTTTCCTCTCTCTGCCAGACTTGACATTTTCCCAGGCTTGTAATCCATTAGCATCTCTCTCTCTCTTTCCTTCCCTCTCATAGCTCACTAGGGACCAAAAATAGCTGATCGGTAGAAGACAAGAACCTAATAAGATGAATCAGTAAAAGAGAACAGATCTCTTTAATCTCCAGCTGTAGTATGCACATTAATGCCTTCTACAGTCTCAGCCTGTTTCTTTCAGTAATCTTGGTTGAGAATAGATGGTGGGCAGAAAGAGTGATAGTCTTGGGCCCTCTCTTCCCTGAATGGTAAAGAGTGATTCTCCTTGATTTGTTGGCTGGAAGAGAATAGACAACACAAAGCGACTAAGGCGCTCACTCGTGTCCAACTCTTTGCAGACCCCGTGGACTGTAGCCTACCAGGTTCCTCAGTCCATGGGATTTTCCAGGCAAGAATACTGGAGTGGGTTGCCATTTCCTTCTCCAGGGGATCTTCCTCACCCATGGATCGAACCCGGCTCTCCGGCATTGTAGGCAGACCCTTTACCGTCTGAGCTACTAGGGATTGCGCCAACCCTAACCCAAAGGGAGACAAAAACTCTGTTGATTGATCAGACATAAAACTTAGGAATCCCAAGGTAAACGCACCAGTCAAATTGTAGTCCTTTGATAATGAATGTTTCTTTTGTCATTGGAATTTAATACCATATCTGACATATCTGCCATTTGCAAATTGCATTCATCTGGCCAGCTATTGACCCCTTCTTGCCTTAATTTCCATGTCCATAAAATGGGTATAACACTTCATTGAGATATTACCTGCCTCATGGTAGTGTGAAGTGAAAGTAGAAGTCACTCAGTTGTGGTCTGACTCTTTGCGACCCCATGAACTATACAATCCATGAAATTCTCCAGGCCAGAATATTAGAGTGGGTAGCCTTTCCCACCTCCAGGGAATCTTCCCAACCCAGGGATCAAACCCAGGTCTCGCCCATTACAGGCAGATTCTTTACCAGCTGAGCCACCAGGGAAGCCCAAGAATACTGGAGTGGGTAGCCTATCCCTTCTCCAGCAGATCTTCTCAACCCAAGAACCGAACCAAGAATCGAATTGCAAGGGGAATCTTTACCAGCTGAACTGCCAGGGGAACCCTGGTAAGCACTCAGCAAATGATACTCAGTAAATAAGCCACATGGTAAACACTCAGTTCAGTTCATTTCAGTTCAGTCGCTCAGTCATGTCCGACTCTCCGCAACCCCATGAATCACAGCACACCAGGCCTCGCTGTCCATCACCAACTCCCGGAGTTCACTCAAACTCATGTCCACACAGTCGGTGATGCCATCCAGCCATCTCATTCTCTGTCGTCCCCTTCTCCTCCCGCCCCCAACCTTTCCCAACATCAGAGTCTTTTCCAGTGAGTCAACTCGTCGCATGAGGTGGCCAAAGTATTGCAGTTTCAGCTTCAGCATCAGTCCTTCCAATGAACACCCAGGATCGATCTCCCCTAGAGTGGACTGGTTGGATCTCCTTGCAGTACAAGGGACTCTTAAGAGTCTTCTCCAACACCACAGTTCAAAAGCATCAATTCTTCGGCAATCAGCTTTCTTCACAGTCCAACTCTCACATCCATACATGACCATGGGAAAAACCATAGCCTTGACTAGACGGACCTTTGTTGGCAAAGTAATGTCTCTGCTGTTTAATATATTATCAAGGTTGGTCATCAACAGTAAATAATACTTATTAACTACTACTAATTTTATGCTTATTTCAGTATAGGCTAGAGTTAACCAATAAATACAAAGACACTGTGGATATGAAAAAAGTTGAAACATTTATCAGTAAACAATGCAGAATGGAGTGATCTAGATGAGTGATAAAGCTCTGTACCTGGAGGTGATTCAGGGGCCATGTTTCTTCTGCCTACACGTGCATCATCTTCTAAGGTCTGGTTATTCCAAACGTGGTCCTGGACCAGCAACATCAAGATTATGTGGGACCTTGTTAAAAATGTTAAGGCTCAGGCCTCATCCTAACTTTCTGAATTAGAATCCATATTTTAACCAGATCACTGGGTAAGCAAATTAATATTTGAGAAGCATTGCTTTAGAATATGTCTCATCCGCTTAGTTAAAATTAACCCATCAGCACCACATTCAAGAAAAAACGAAGCAATTTCCTCTTGAAAAGATGACACGAAGGTCACACATATCACATCCGCTCACAGTGGCCACACCTGCCTCTTTCTGGATGGTCGCTGGCCAAGCTAACACTCCATGTGACAAAAAAGAAGGGAGAAGAGAATAAAGAAGGACACATTACAATTTCTGCAAAAATTGTTATCTTTTTGTTGCCGTTGTTATTACAATGAAGATTGAAATAATATGGTCATGGAATAGATTTAACTGCTTACCTGTGGGAAAAGTAACATCACTTTGGCCTTTATAATGATAGGATATTCAGACACAAACTTTGAAAAATAAGAGGAAAGAGAGGAATTTTCAAGCTGCAGTCAGCATAATCCCTTTTCAAAGTAGTAAATAAAAACATTTTAATACCAATAAAAGTGCTTTTAGTAAGAACCAAGATAATCTTTTGAGGATAATGTAATTCACAAGGAATATTCTGATGCCATTCAAAACAGTGGCATTTCTTGGATCATGCAATT
Organism: Moschus berezovskii; assembly: GCF_049115385.1. Lineage (NCBI taxonomy): Eukaryota > Metazoa > Chordata > Mammalia > Artiodactyla > Moschidae > Moschus > Moschus berezovskii. The sequence goes on from NC_142463.1 coordinate 120,212,867, forward strand.
TACTGAAAATTCTACACCTGTTCTCTTGTTCAGTTGCTCAGTAGTGTCTGACTCTTTGTGACCCCATGAACTGAAGTAAACCAGGCTTCCCTGCCCTTCACTATTTCCTGGAGTTTGCTCATACTCATGTTCATTGAGTCCGTGATGCCGTTCAACCATCTCATCCTCTGTCATCCCCATCTCCTGCCTTCAATCTTTCCCAGCATCAAGGTCTATTCCAATGATTTGGCTCTTCTTATCAGGTGGCCAAAGTATTGGAGTTTCAGCTTCAGCATCAGTCCGAACAATGAATATTCAGTGTTGATTTCCTTTATGATTGCCTAGTTTGATCTTGCTGTCCCAGGGACTCTCAAGAGTCTTCTCCAGCACCTTGGTTCAAAGGCATCAATTCTTCAGCACTCAGCCTTTTTGTCCAGCTCTCACATCTGTATATGACTACTGGAAAAACCATAGCTTTGACTATATAGTCTTTTGTAAGCAAAAAAAAAAAAAAAAAATGTTTCTGCTTTTTAATATACTGTCTAGGTTGATCACAGCTGTTCTTTCAGGGAGTAGTGAAGTCATTCAGTCGTGTCTGACCTTTTGTGACCCCATGGACTGTAGCCTACCAGGTTCCTCCATCCATGGAATTTTCCAGGCAAGAGTACTGGAGTGGGTTGCCATTTCCTTCTCCAGGGGATCTTCCCAACCCAGGGATCAAACCTATGTCTCCTGCATGGGCAGAAGGATTCTTTAACACTGAACCACCGTGGAAGCCCTCCAAGGAGCAAGCGTATTTAATTTTGTAACTGCAGTCAGTCTCTGCAGTGATTTTGGAGTCCAAGAAAATTGTCTGTCACTGTTTCCATTTTTTCCCCATCTATTTGTTATGAAGTGATGGGACCGGGTGTCATGATCTTTATTTTTGACTGTTGAGTTTTAAGTCATCTTTTTCACTCTCCTCTTTCACCTTCTCAAAAGGCTCTTTGATCCCTAGGAAGACTAGGATATATCAGTGGAATCCTAACTGAGACCCAGAGAATGAAAGGAAAAGAGGCACAGGAAGTCACAGTGATCACTGTAAAATGAACAATTAATACCAAGTGCCCATCTGAATGGTGAAATGTAGCAAAAGTTTACTTCTTGCTCATGTAAAGCTCCATGTGAGTTGAGCAGCCTTATATCATCTTGTAAAACAGATACCCTCTAAGGATGTTGAAGCAAGGCAAAAGAAGGATGACCAAAGTACGTGGGCACTTAGCTGCTTTGTCCTGGATTATTTATCAAGGACTGTCTGCCACAAGATACTTAAGTTTGGGAGCATACAGAAAAGAAAGTAGGATTAAAAAAAAACAATTATCTCTTATACTGCACTTCAAATAAGTTGCCTCATTTTTTTCTTCCTTTCACACCAAAATTCCCCTAAACATAAAATTCTCATCAAGTTTAAATCAGCAAGCATTTCTTTTGCTAGTTAGGACTATTCCCTCTCTTCCAAATCATAGAATAACTAGGTTAAAATCCCAATAAGTATTCAGAGATTTAATCTAAAAATACATCAATTTATTTCTGAGTAAGTTTGGAAAATTGATTTTATTTTCCCAACATCTCTAATAGGTTGATTTCTACAGACATAGCCCATTTTTTAGAGTGAAAAACACAGGCTAGGAGTTCAGGCCCAGAACCTGTCCTCAACACTGAGGGTGGTTGGCTGCACTTCTTTGAACCTGTCCTTTTACCTATTGAACAAGACAGAAGGATAGACAATCCATAAAATCTCTTTCAACACCTAAATTTTAGAAATATATCATTAATGGAAGTCAGATGGAAATACCTTCCAGGTAATCTCAGGCTCAATTTATAGATTAGCAATATTCAAATTGAAGATACTTTTTCTGCCTTTTTTAAAAACATCTATACAGGCCCAGGGAAGGAGAATCAACCAGATAAGACCTGTTCTGATAGCCATGAATCATGACATTATGAATTACTACCTAATATTTTTAAAGGATTAATTTTAGATTAAACACAACCCACAAACTGGAGTCAGACCAATGATTACAAATCAGAATCATTGCTAGTATCATTGAACAGGCAAAAGTCAGCTTATCACAAGTAGCTTTGCTTCATACTCTGAAATAGTCATGCTCCTGAAAAGCAGGTTTAAAGAGAACTTAAGTAAATGAAATTTGATTTTTCACATTGATTTCCACTTACGTGAGAGGACCAGAATGGATAAGTAGTTTTTATTCAATATTGGATAAAACTAACTTCCCTCTAACTTGTTCAGATATTTCACTCAGTAAATATGTTCTCAACACTATTTTAGGTTCTAAAATATTTTGCTTTCATTTCTATATTTGCTGGAAGACAAAGGAAATAAGTCCTGATCTTAATTACTTTCTATTTCTTATTTCCTATCACTGTTTTCTCATTGTTGCTTTTATATTTTGGGTTTGTTTTGTTTTTTTCAGTTTTTTCCCTTTTTTTTTTTTGGATCATTCTCTTTCTAATTTTGTAGCACTGCCCTTGAAGGATTCTCCATAGCATATAATACTCATATACTTCTTTCTTCTCCAGTAAACTCACTTGTGTACTTAGTCACTCAGTCATGTTCAACTCTTTTCTACTCTTTTGGACTGTAGCCTGCCAAACTCCTCTGTCCATGGGATTTTTCAGACAAGAATACTGAAGTGGATTGTCATTTCTTTCTGCAGAGGATCTTCTTGACTCAGGGATTGAATCTGCATCTCCTGTGTCTCCTACATTTCAGGCAGATTCTTTACACACTGAGCCTACTTTATAATATCTTAAAATAATATGCTTATCTCACCAATCACTGACACACTCCCCAGCTTTTGTACTCAAGGACTAAACCTGTTTAAATATCAGGATTGAACCCTATACAAATAACCTAGTTGTTGAAGAAAGAAGTCTCTAAGAAGATGCTTGGAAAAGCCATCTACAAATGGCACTTTATTTCTATGTCATTCTTACTTTTCTTTTCAGAATAAGTTCTCATTCTTTATTTCACCTTCACAGTCACTTTGAATGATTGTGCAGGTGTGTTGAACCCCACTTGGAAAACAAGAAAGGAATCCAAGGTTAAGGGGGATGAGGTAAATGTCCTGGTGGTGTAGAGTTAGTTGAATTGAAAAGATAATGGGAGCATCTAGTCCAGTGCTTGGTGTCAGTAGGAGGTCAGTGAGCATTAGTTGAATCTTCAAAGCTGCCTTAGCACCTCACGTCATGTCCCCATTAGATCTTGTGTGTGTGTGTGTGTGTGTGTGTTGTGTATCAAAAAATGCAAGTAATATTTGTAATTTTATAGTGATCTAGAAAATAAAGCACTTTCCCCATATCCATCCCCGGAATTATTTCCTTTGATCTCTTACCTTTAATTACTGAATTTTTGTATCATCTTGACCCTTCCAGTGGCATTGACAGCTAATGCTGGGTTTGCATTCCTGGTTGCCATTGGAGACAAGCCATTCCATCTGGAGGATGCCTCTCATAATGTTATTTTTTACTCCATCTCATAAAACCTGTTCTGTATAAATATATTTTAATTAATTAATAAACAGGATGTAATGGATTCTGGCAGGGTGACATTTGGGCACAAAGCAAGGGGTTTAAACAGATCCTGACTTGTGTTAGCCAGGAAAACACCAACCACACACACACACATACATCCCCCCACACTCACACACACACACACACACACATCCCCCTACACTCACACACACATACATCCCCACACACACACACACACATCCCCCACACTCACACACACACACCCCACACTCACACACACACACATCCACTCACACTCACAAAAGGTCTTTTTATTCATTGGAGATATTATATAATTAGTTCTAGAAGGTTAATTTGTCATGTGAGGGGAACTGACCAAGAGATAAAGAGGTACAGGAGAGGTAAATGTTCTGAAATAGTTGGCTAGTCATCAATAGTTATGCCTTTATATTTCAGAACTAAAAATACTAGACAACACTAGAACTATTAATAATTCTTTCTAGTAAGTTTAAAATAGCTCATGAATAAATCCTTTTGTTGAGAGAGCAGTTTTAGTGTTTCTTACTATAATGTTCTCTAGTGAAAAACCATCTTGGTGCCCAGTGGAGTGAATACGGGGACTTAGCTGGTACACAAGTGTATTCGATGAATATTAATTGTATCATCATTTGAATGAGCATTCCCTAAAACACAGCTACCTTGATTTTGAAGATTTTGAATGTTCCCATTTCATCCTTGCCCTCAGGATACATATGTATAGAATATTCTCAACATATAATTACAAAATCAACTCGATATTGGTAATCCATTCCGAATAAAACTTAAAGAAGAAAGTTACTTTTATTTTGGAGAACCTTTTTTTACTTCTTTATGCCTTTAAAAGTTTACTTCCCATAGAAGTGTCTCTTTCATATTTTAAAATACATTTCAAGTATCCATCTATTTCAGCTCATAAAAATATATGTTGTATTACACTTCCTTCTTTCCCCAACAGTGTTCTGAGCTGCTCTATGAAAGAGACTGAATTTTATTCATTTTGTAAACTTACTTTCCGAATACAGAATATGTTTATCAAATGAATGAACCCTCCAGTAGTACTCTTCAGGCTGGTATAAATACTTACATTTTGCAATCTATTTCTTGCCACTATTTAAGAAGTCTTTTAAAAATATTGTCAACCTTAAGCAAAATTCACAAATCAGTGATATGTCCTGAATTCCTTCATCTCCCTTTCTATTCCTCCCCAAGATCCTGTTACCCAGATTGGTCCCCTATCCCCTAATTGCTGAATGCATTGATGATGATGCCCTTTAGCCATAAAAATGCTTCTCAGGGCTCCATGCTGTGTCAGTGTTCCTGACCACTAACACCACCAATACCAGAAGCAACCCAGGGGTGTGAATGAAAGCAAGTACCTTTCTCTCTGAACTTCAGTTCTCTCATCTATAAAACATAAAAATAAAAACATACCATCTCAAAACCAATAGTGTAAAGTAATTAGCCTCCAATTAAATAATTTTTTAAAAAGCAAAAATATATACTCCTGTTGCCAGGAGTAATATTCTTTTGAGTTGGACCAAACAAATGCCTTAGGCATCCTGGCAGAAAAACCTTGTGCCATCAATCTGACCATGTTCTAGTTTTGGCTTTTTGCATATTGAAAACGACACATTGGAAATCTCATTGATACAAGTATTATTAATGATCTTCTGCAGCCAACTTTACTCACATGTACTTTATGGACTGCAACGTGCTATCCTCTCCACAATCTTTATTTCAGACAGATTTGTAAAGTGCTTGAAAAAATGTGCATCACATAGTAAGCATTACATAAATATTGATTAACTATAGCAATTATAAAACTTTGAAAACCCTATATTCAGATATTCATATGAATTAACATTTATGAGAAAAGCTTCAAGACTATAATAGAGATAATTTGGGAGACACCATTAGCATTTTGCTAACTTACCTTCCAACATTTTTCATAGATATGACAGAGAGGGCAAGAATATCATTATCACCATAGTCAATATTTTCTGAACTCTTACTTTGTGCTTTATAGAGATTACTTCATTTAATTCTCCCAATATTCCCATGAAACCCCGTTGTTAGAGCCAAGACCCAGGGTGATACCACCGTGACAACTGTGGCAGAGACAGCCAGTTTTCTAACCAAAACTTGTGTTTGCCTTCCTTAATGTAACATTATTTTTGTAAAACGACCTTCTATCCAGGAAAGCTACTTTTCCCATCTAGAAGTGTCCAGGCAGGGACATGAGATTCTTCTTACCAATTGTGACTGGTGTCATATACACAATGGAGTATTATTCAGCCATTAAAAAGAATACATTTGAATCAGTTCTAATGAGGTGGATGAAACTGGAGCCTATTATACAGAGTGAAGTAAGCCAGAAAGAAAAACACCAATACAGTATACTAACACATATATATGGAATTTAGAAAGATGCAAATGATAACCCTGTATATGAGATAGCAAAAGAGACACAGATGTATAGAACAGTCTTTGGGACTCTATGGGAGAGGGTGAGGGTGGGATGATTTGGGAGAATGACATTGAAACACGTATGTTGTCATATGTGAAACGAATCACTAGTTCAGGGTCAATGCATGTTATAGGATGCTCGGGGCTGGCATGCGGGGATGACCCAGAGGGAGGATAAAGGGAGGAGGGAGGTGGGAGGGGGGTTCAGGAGGGGGAACTTATGTAAATCCGGGGCAAATTCATATCAATGTATGGCAAAACCAACCAATATAATATTGTAAAATAATTTGCCTCCAATAAAAAATAAATTAACTACATAAAAAAAAAAAAGAGCAGGTGTGGCTTTGCCCCATGTTTTCCATTTCTCTTAGCTGCAAGCAAAAGACCTCAAAGTCCTGGAGAAGGTGGTGGAACCACGTAGCAGAAGAAGCCTAGGTCACTGAATCATCAGGAAAGATACCCTCCAAACACCAGTGTTGAATTATGCTAGTCTTCAGTTCAGTTCAGTTCAGTCACTCAGTCGTGTCTGACTCTTTGCAACCCCATGAATCACAGCACTCCAAGCCTCCCTGTCCATCACCAACACCCGGAGTTCACTCTAACTCAAATCCAACAAGTCGGTGATGCCATCCAGCCATCTCATTCTCTGTCATCCCCTTCTCCTCCTGTCCCCAATCCCTCCCAGCATCAGAGTCTCTTCCAATGAGTCAACTCTTCGCATGAGTTGACCAAAGTATTGGTGTTTCAGTTTTAGCATCAGTCCTTTCAATCAACACCCAGGACTGATCTCCTTTAGAATGGACTGGTTGGATCTCCTTGCATTCCAAGTTACCCAAGTGCTAAACAACTTTTGATTAAAAATACCACTGGAATTTCAGAGTTTATCTGTTACTTTAAATAATTCACCAAAACTACATACCAATTTGTAAGAGGATATAGTTGTAATCATACTGGTAGCTAAGTTTTCAAATTATCTTTTATATTTTACATCATTTGATAAAATTTTCCCCACAGTGTAGCATAAGTCTATCAATGTAAACACTTTCAAAATAACAGGGTATTCTATAGTTTTATAATAATTTCTTATTGGTAGGCTTCTTTCATTTATTTTTTCCAATACAATGAAATAATGAACTATTTAACACCTTCTTTAATATAATGTTTTCTACAAATGAATTAGGTAAAAGAATAGAAAAAACAAGAGATCTCTTCAAGAAAATTAGAGATATCAAGGGAACGTTTCATGCAAAAATGGGCTCGATAAAGGACAGAAATGGTATGGACCTAACAGAAGCAGAAGATATTAAGAAGAGGTGGCAAGAATACACAGAAGAACTTTACAAAAAAGAGCTTCACGACCAAGATAATCACGATGGTGTGATCACTCACCTGGAGCGAGACATCTTGGAATGTGAAGTCAAATGGGCCTTAGAGAGCATCACTACTAACAAAGCTAGTGGAGGTGATGGAATTCCAATTGAGTTATTTCTAATCCTGAAAGATGATGCTGTGAAAGTGCTGCCCTCAATATGCCAGCAAACTTGGAAAACTCAGCAGTGGCCAAAGGACTGGGAAAGGTCAGTCTTCATTCCAATCCCAAAGAAAGGCAGTGCCAAAGAATGCTCAAACTACCGCACGATTGCACTCATCATCTCACTTGCTAGTAAAGTCATGCTCAAAATTCTCCAAGTCAGGCTTCAGCAATATGTGAACCGTGAACTTCCAGATGTTCAAGCTGGTTTTAGGAAAGGCAGAGGAACCAGAGATCAAATTGCCAACATCCACTGGGTCATGGAGAAAGCAAGAGAGTTCCAGAAAAACATCTTTTTCTGCTTCATTGACTATGCCAAAGCCTTTGACTGTGTGGATCACAATAAACTGTGGAACATTCTGAAAGAGATGGGAATCCCAGACCACCTGACCTGCCTCTTGAGAAACCTGTATGCAGGTCAGGAAGCAACAGTTAGAACTGGACATGGAACAACAGACTGGTTCCAAATAGGAAAAGGTGTACGTCAAGGTTGTATATTGTCAGCCTGCTTATTTAACTTCTATGCAGAGTACATCATGAGGAACGCTGGGCTGGAAGAAGCACAAGCTGGAATCAAGATTTCCGGGAGAAATATCAATAACCTCAGATATGCAGATGACACCACCGTTATGGCAGAAAGTGAAGAGGAACTAAAAAGCCTCTTGATGAAAGTGAAAAAAGAGAGAGAAATGGTTGGCTTGAAGCTCAACATTCAGAAAACAAAGATCATGGCATCTGGTCCCATCACTTCATGGGCAATAGATGGGGAAACTTTATTTGGGGGGGCTCCAAAATCACTGCAGATGCTGATTGCAGCCATGAAATTAAAAGACGCTTACTCCTTGGAAGGAAAGTTATGACCAACCAAGATAGCATATTCAAAAGCAGAGACAGTACTTTGCCAACCAAGGTCCGTCTAGTCAAGGCTATGGTTTTTCCAGTGGTCATGTATGGATGTGAGAGTTGGACCGTGAAGAAAGCTGATCGCCGAAGAATTGATGCTTTTGAACTGTGGTGCTGGAGAAGACTCTTGAGAGTCCCTTAGACTGCAAGGAGATCCAACCAGTCCATTCTAAAGGAGATCAGTCCTGGATGTTCATTGGAAGGACTGATGCTAAAGCTGAAACTCCAATACTTTGGCCACCCCATGCGAAGAGTTGACTCACTGGAAAAGACTCTGATGCTGGGAAGAATTGGGGGTGGGAGGAGAAGGTGACTACAGAGAATTAGATGGCTGGATGTCATCACCGACTCAATGGACATGAGTTGGAGTGAACTCTGGGAGTTAGTGATGGACAGGGAGGCCTGGTGTGTTGTGATTCATGGGGTTGCAAAGAGTCGGTCACGACTGAGTGACTGAACTGAACTGAACTGAATTGTAAAATATCCCTTCAAAATGAAATTATTGTTCCAAACTGTCTAAACATTAATGTATGCAATTCATTTCCAAACAATTTCACAAGGTCCAGGCATATAATAATTCACTAGAGTATGTGTTTTATCGTAACTTAATAGGAATGAATAATCTTTTGAAAAATATATTTTCAAGTTTAATAGATAAAAGTGACAAATTGCCGTTGATAATGATTTATTATCTCTACTAGTGACTGTATTTTCTTAGCCCTTGTATCTCCTACTAGTTACATGGTGAACATATTCAGCATCTGTAATTTCTCTTAAAACTTGTTAATAACTTTAATTTAGGTAGAAGACTCAATCAGCAAAAGAAATCAACTATACAGTTATGTGTTTGGAGGCCACTCTAAAATCTATACTGTATCATCTTGACATTATTGAAAAAGGTGATTGGAAATAGTGAAATTGGAAGAGGCCCTTTGTTTGGAGCTAGTGACTACAAAATAAGACTTGACAATGTCCTTCCAGGATTTACACAAAAGATTAGCTTGGAGTTAACATTTCTGGGAGTTTTATATTGCCATTACCTAGCCAGCTGATATATTCAATAAAACCCATATCTCTTAGGCTGATTTACGGGAACTAGCACAGGAAGCCAAGAGTTCCTGGAGCACCATTGTTTCCACACATTGGAACCCTATACTCTTAGCTGAGATGATGCTTCTTGCTTCAGACAGAAACAAGTTCATAGAAACAGAAAAGTCAGGGAAAATCTGGCATTTAAAACTAGTGAAAAAGAAAGGATAATACAATAAGAAAGCAGAAAATCATTTCTGCCAGTACCACTAAATTTGATTTTATGTGGTCTCACTGGTGTCTAAACATAAAAGAAAACAAAACAATAAGTAAATTAGATAGTTCAAACCCAAAATATCAGGCATACTCTCTATTGCCTGGGAAATTTTAATGACAGTCTTATTGCGGCCTGATTTATTCCAATAATTGTCATATTTTCCCACCTCCTTTGACTTTGTAGACATAATCTAGGTATGAAGTCACTTTTTAAAAGTGGGAGTTGGCGAGGAAAACTCCCTACATTCTGTATGTCACAGAAATTCTGCTTTCTGACAGTTCCGATCAGGAAAAACTACAATGGCAATTTAAATTCACTTAAGTCAACTGGTTGCCTAGCAGTAAGAACTAACCTTAACATCAATCTGAATATATATCTTAGTTGATATTTATTTGAAACTTTGAACAATTGCTTTTTCTTAGTTTATTGTAAGGGCCTTCAGTGGCCTTTGTTTCACTTCATGTAGGAGGTACAGAAATTATTCTGTAGATCATTAACTACAATTGTTCTTTCTCAAATATTAAGGCTAAATCTTCCAGAAACCCTAACATATTTTTTATCCAGCATGACTCTTAAGTCAAAGAAACTCTCATGGTTTAATTTCAGTTGAATTAAGTCATTCAAAGGAAGCAATACAAGTCTATGAGCCTCTGAAACCAAAAATGGTTAGAATTATGAGAAAGGGCATATATTTCAATTAATCACAATGACCACAAATTAAACTATTTGATATTATCAATACAATTTAATACAATTAAACTACTAAATAGTAATTGAACCTAGTATTTATAGGAATTATACTATATACCATTTTGAATCATTTGCAAAATAGTAAATGAAGAAAAGAATAAAACAGCTGAATGATTTGGACTTATTACAGATTTTTTACATAAATACAAATGGCCAGCTAACTAGTCATGGATTTTCTATCTTATATAAGTGATTAATTTAACATAAAAAACAGATGAATCCAGGCTACAGTCATTCTAACATTAAATGTCATTAGAACCTTATTTATCAGAAAGAAAAAGAAATATTGCTAGATCATTCCCTTTAGTGAATTTTGTTTTTGATATTTAAAAATGCATGCATATTAGTTATAATTTTCAAAATGTGTGAGACCCCTCTAATAGCAAGGGTATTATCTTTCTTACTCAGAACTGGAATATAGGGCTTTGTATGTCTTTGGCTTCTATTATGTGTACAGTACTTGTTGAATTTTTTAAATCTCACTAATATTTGAGTGCTCATTCTAGTTTAAGATAGAGCTGTAAATCTTCAGAGTTCATAAGCCTGGGTTACATTCTGTACTATAACAATTCTACAACAAATTTCAAAACTACATAAAGACTTCACAAAATATATGTAATAAATATTTTTTGCATGAAAATATGCCACATATCAGAGTTTCAAAGGGTTTTTTGTCATCATATTTTTAAAAAATTCAAGACAAAATTTGGCATATTTAAAATAAAGGGAAAGCCATGTGTATGTGTGTGTACTCAGGCAAAAGTACAGAGAAAAATCTATTCACTCATATTGGAAAAATATTTATTTATTGTAAAATATAATAGTTTTCTTTTATGGTGGGCTTTAGAAATGGTTGAACTTTTCTCTTCTGCTTATGTTAAGTTATCTATTTTCTTGGAAACTCTGTTTCGTCTACAAATTTAATATACTAATCTCTATTTTATACATTTTTCATAAGAATAAAATCAGACAATATATATAAAACACTAGAATGGGTTTGTCAAGTAGAAGCAACCCTCTCATTGAACACTGTAGCTTAAACAGCTCAGGTACAGTTTTTCATGAAAGCAGTTAACTACATAAACTCTCTAGTCTCCTCCAAGGCTCGACTTTTGATTGCCTATTAAGAATTAAAATTCAGTTTCATTCTTTTACAAGTGGCTGACCAGTTTTCCCAGCACCACTTGTTAAAGAGACTGTCTTTTCTCCATTTTATATTCTTGCCTCCTTTGTCAAAGATAAGGTGTCCATAGGTGCATGGATTTATCTCTGGGTTTCTATTTTGTTCCATTGACCTATATTTCTGTCTTTATGCCAATACCATACTGTCTTGATGACTGTGGCTTTGTAGTAGAGCCTGAAGTCCGGCAGGTTAATTCCTCCAGTTCCATTCTTCTTCTTCAAGATTGCTTTGGCTATTAGAGGTTTTTTTGTATTTCCATACAAATTATGAGATTATTTGTTCTAGTTCTGTGAAAAATATCGTTGGTAGCTTGATAGGGATTGCATTGAATAACTAGAACACTTCCTAACACCATACACCAAATTAAACTCAAAATGGATTAGAGAGCTAAATGTAAGACCAGATTCTATAAAACTCCTAGAGGAGAATGTAGGCAAAACACTTTCCGACATAAATCACATCAGGATCCTCCAAGACCCACCTCCCAGAATATTGGAAATAAAAGCAAAAATAAACAAATGGGACCTAATTAAAATCAAAAGCTTCTGCACAGCAAAGGAAACTATAAGCAAGGTGAAAAGACAGCCTTCAGAATGGGAGAAAATAATAGCAAATGAAGCAACTGATAAAGGATTAATCTCCAAAATATACAAGCATCTCCTGCAGCTCAATTCCAGAAAAATAAATGACCCAATCAAAACATGGACCAAAGAACTAAACAAACATTTCTCCAAAGAAGACATAAAGATGGCTAACAAACACATGAAAAAGTGCTCAACATCCCTCATAATCAGAGAAATGTAAATCAAAACCACAATGAGATACCATTTCACACCAGTCAGAATGGCTGCTCTCCAAAAGTCTACATGCAATAAATGCTGGAGAGGGTGTGGAGAAAAGGGAACCCTCTTACACTGTTGGTGGGAATGCAAACTAGTACAGCCACTATGGAGAACAGTGTGGAGATTCCTCAAAAAACTGGACATAGAACTGCCATATGATCCAGCAATCGCACTCCTGGGCATACTCACCAAGGAAACCAGAATTGAAAGAGACACATGTACTCCAATGTTCATTGCAGTACTGTTTATAATAGCCAGGACATGGAAGCAACCTAGATGTTCATCTGCAGATGAATGGATAAGAAAGCTTTGGTGCATATACACAATGGAGTATTTTTCAGCCATCAAAGAGAATGCATTTGAATCAGTTCTAATGAGGTGGATGAAATTGGAGCCTATTATACAGAGTGAAGTAAACCAGAAAGAAAAATATCAATACAGTATACTAACGCATATATATGGAATTTAAAAGATGGTAACCTTAACCCTGTATACGAGACTGCAAAAGAGACATAGGTATATAGAAGAGTCTTTGGGACTCTGTGGGTGAGGGTGAGGGTGGGATGATTTAGGAGAATGGCATTGTAGCATGTATATTATCATATGTGAAAGGAATCACCAGTCAGGTTCGAAGCATGATACAGGATGCTTGGGGCTGGTGCACGGGGATGATCTGAAGGGAGGATATGGGGAAGAGGGAGGAGGGAGGGGGGTTCAAGAGGGGGAGCACATGTACACCCAGGGCGGATTCGTGTCAATGTATGGCAAAACCAGCCAATATATTAATGTAAGGTAATTTGCCTCCAATAAAACCAAAAAAAAAAAAAAAAGGAAAAGAAAAAAAAAAGAATTAAAATTCAGCTGAATCTCTATATTAGACTAGATCATCTATCAATCACATTTATCCCATTAGCTTTGAACTGGCTCATGAGATTTCAGATTGAAAGATAAAAAGTCCAGATCTTAAACTATATTTTTATGTTAGCTGGTTCCTTTGAAAGAATCTAAATACTATTACAAACAAAAAAATAAAAATAAAATGTACATATTAGAGCATAAAATGATCATGAAAAATATCACATAAAACCTCTTTAAAATTTTTTAATTTCAATATAATTCCTCACTGGGAAAATTCAAGTTATGATGATGCTTCTGGCACTATGCCAAGATAATCAGAAACCCATGATTTAGCTGGAACAAAAAGGAAAGTATTATTAGCTACAAGGGATCTGCACAAAAGATATTCTGCCTCCAGGTCCACAGATGTGGGATTTGGGGAGCAGCACTCGCATTCTGTAGGATGTTTTCAATTGTTTTGATAGTCTGTATAAAGAATCTTGTTGTGTACAGGTGTGTGTATGTCAGATAGAGAGATATTGGCAGTCAGAATACCTCACAATGGAATGAATCTGTGATCACTATTTGGTTGGTTTGGTTGGCTGTAGACAAACCAAGAAAAGACACCCTTTCTCCATTTCTTCATGCTTGTGTAACCATCCAGAAAGATCATGCTCATGTTGGGTGTTATTCATTAGAGCCAGTTTTCTTCCCTGTTAAACTGCAGGCTACAATACTCTGCAGACTTATGAAGGTCAGACTGCTGTCATTTTTAAGGGACATTAAATCAGGACAATTGGGAATTCTAGCTCTGCCAGTCAAGCAATAGTAAGGGTCACAATGTAGCCACCTACTTATTCCCTCATGCCCTAATCCATATCACAGTTTGTGACACTAATCTAGATAGTCTCAGCTCACTACAAAGAAATATTTCCCATGTTTTCTCAGAATCATCAATGTGACTCTCACTGGGTAAATTCAAGCTCCAACTGCTATTAGGGCCAATGCAGTTGTTTCTAGGTGGGATTTTCTTACTCCTGACTTTTTTATTGTTGACCTTTGAAATCGTGGGGAGCAGTAAGGTGATAGTTTAGACCTTTACACAAGATGATGGGGAGGGGACTAAAAGGAAGAGGGTACAGAATCTACCTAATTTCAGTGTTTTCTTCTTTGAGAGGGTTGATATTTCCTGTCTACTTCTTGAGTGGTTAGTAATACAGCGGCTGATTCGTTTTCACCCAGAGGGTTATTGTCATCCTTGGTAGAGTTTGACATTTTACACTTTAAGTAAGCACACCCTTAGGCAAGGAGACACCATGAGACAGATTTCCTTATTAGAAGAAGATGTCACCAAAAGAGCAAGTCAACAAATATGCCACTGCCAAGAAACAACCAATGTACCAAAGGAAAGGGTTCAACAGGGCAGGTGGAAATGGAAGAGGAGGGGTAAAGAAATGGGGGGTGGGGGAAGAAATGGGCAGGAGAGAAACGGGGATATGTGTCCCTTGGAGCACAATATGAATAGCAGACAGTAAGGTCTAGTCTCAGCTATAAAACAGAATTCAGGACACTCAACTGCCCTGCCATATCAAATGTGGAAAAAGGACTTTTTATGATTTATGGGTGTTTGTGATCCTCAATCAACTGTGCTGTCCCGACTAGTTTTAAAAGAAAAATAATAGACAAAACAGTTTGGGGTATCAGGTTGTGCAGATTTAATTTGCAATATTTAGGTGATTAATAAAAGATAATGGCACATGGAAAGCTGAAGTCCACAGTGCTAACAGCAATCTACAAAGTAAAACATCTGGGACATTGGAGGTGAAGTGTTTCAGGATGTGGGTTCAAGTGCACCAATGTGGGCTTTACAAGAATGACTCACATTGATCTTCTATGCTGGTCTTTTACTGATAGAAATCCCTCACATGGTTATGTTAGATCAGGACCCTAGATCGCAGTCACATAAGAACTGAAATGTATAATTACACAAACGTCTCCACTCTGTCTTATTTATTTATATCTAGTGTTTATTGGGAGAAGGCAATTGCACCCCACTCCAGTACTCTTGTGTGGAAACTCCCATGGACGGAGGAGCCTGGTGGGCTGCAGTCCATGGGGTCGTGAAGAGTCGGACACAACTGAGTGACTTCACTTTCACCTTTCACTTTCATGCATTGGAGAAGGAAATGGCAACCCACTTCAGTATTCTTGCCTGGAGAATCCCAGGGATGGAGGAGCCTGGTGGGCTGCCATCTATGGGGTCGCACGGAGTCGGACACGACTGAAGCGACTTAGCAGCAGCAGCAGCAGTGTTTATTGAAGTCCTTGTCCTCAGTGAACTTAAAGTCTTATAGGAAAGACATAAATTTAAAAGATAAATAGAACATATTATCTTGTGGAAGAGACAGGGATTGGCACTTAAGAGATAAATAAAGCAAAGTACAGAGCTAAGAAATGTTGTGAATTATTAAAAAGACCTAAAGCAAAAAAAGCAGATTGTGGATTTTTGGTCAAAGAGGAAATGAGAAACATGAAATTAGAGATAGTAGCTATACAAACACTTTACAGAGTTTAATCTCAAGGGGATATCTGGAAAGAGGGACAAAGAGGGTCATTAATCTATTTTTGTTTTGTCATGTTCTGATTTTTTTTTTTTAACTGATGGGGCAATAGCAGCATATCCTTGAATAGACAACATGGGATGAAATCTAGTGGCCAGATGGAGGGGATGGTCTTACAGAGGAGCAGAGGCAGTTCAGGGAAGTGAGAGCCACAGGCACAGGCATCAGCAGGGATGTGGATGTGATCGTAACAGGTTACAGAATTTTTCACAGTGAAATAAGCAAAGCCATCGATAGAGAGAGAAGGAGGTATAGAGTACTCGAGATTTCAGGAGAGAGAAAAAGGCATGAAATAATGTTTTAAAATATCTAAAAATGAATGGATAAAAAATATGAGCTCTAGATAGCACTAGGGGTCCATTTGAGGTTGAAGATTATGACTTTAAAATGAGATCAATCAGCTTAGTTGCGTGTTTTCCTCCAGCCATTTCAACTACAAGTGGGTAAGCACAGTATATAACAAGGGTTGAATTATTCAGAGTTGTGGTTTAGCCAAAGAAATTCAGTAATGACAAGTGCAAGGGAGCTGAAGGTATATTTAAGGGAGTGATTATAATAATTAACCAGAGAACTTAAGCTGGGTAGGAAGGTAAGATTACAAAGAGGAGGTGGGCAGGGGAACACCGAGAGTATATTCGCACCAATGGATTATATATCTTAACTGGGATTAAAACTTGTAAGTCTTGAAGAATTTAAAGAAGGAGGGTGGGGCTAGAAAGATAGAAAGTAGTGGTCAAAGAATGAAATACATCACACTGAGATTGTGGAAGTGTTAAAATTATTGACAACGACAAGATCTAGGATGTGACCCTAGAAGTAAATGGCTTGTGAAAGACAAAGAATAAGACCATTGAAAGAAAAGAGGACACAGAATTGAAAAGTCAGGGTTTCAGAAAAGTTGTCAGTATCTTACATTGAAATCAACAAAAAGGATGAAATATTAGTATTTCAGTGGGTGACAGAGACATAGGAGCAAAAATATTTAAGAAAGGAATATTTATTCAAAAGAATTGAAACACTAGCAAATATTATTAACTGGGCTATTAACCCTCATCATGCAGGACAATTGATGCTAAGTGTGTTTGTTGCTACTGGAGTGTGTTTACTTGTTTGCACTATCAGAAGATAGCACTAGGGAATATATGACTCCAATTTTGAATGTTCCATTGTGGGTAAAATACTCACAAACAGCACTGCATGCTACAGAGAAGTTGTTCATAAGAAGAACCAATCAATGCAGCAAACCTCAGTGATGTCTTATTTTAAGAAATTGCCACACCCACCCATCCTTCAGCAACACTACCTTGATGGGTTGCAGCCATCAGCATAAAGGCAAGACCTTCCACCAGCATGCTAGTTAGCATGTTTAGCAGTTAAACAGTTTTAGCTAAGGCTATGTACATTGTTTTTTATTGTGACTCACACAGTCAAATGCTTTGGCATAGTCAAAGAAGCAGGAATAGATGTTTTTCTGGAAATCTCTTGCTTTTTCCATGATCCAGCAGATGTTGGCAATTTGATCTCTGGTTCCTCTGCCTTTTCTAAAATCAGCTTGAACATCTGGAAGTTCACAGTTCACATATTGCTGAAGCTTGGCTTGGAGACTTTTGAGCATGACTTTACTAGCGTGGGAGATGAGTGCAATTGTGCGGTAGTTTGAGCATTCTTTGGCATTGCCTTTCTTAGGGATTGGAATGAAAACTGACCTTCTCCAGTCCTGTGGCCACTGCTGAGTTTTCCAAATTTGCTGGCATATTGAATGCAGCACTTTCACAGCATCATCTTTCAGGATTTGAAATAGCTCAACTGGAATTCCATCACCTCCACTAGCTTTGTTCGTAGTGATGCTTTCTAAGGCCCACTTGACTTTACATTCCAGGATGTCTGGCTCTAGGTGAGCAATCACACCACCGGGCGTTGGTGATGGACAGGGAGGCCTGGTGTGCTGCAGTTCATGGGGTCGCAAAGAGTCGGACACAACTGAACAACTGAACTGAACTGAAATGAACTGACATTGTTTTTTAGATGCAATGCTGCTAAGTCACTTCAGTCGTGTCCGACTCTGTGTGACCCCATAGACGGAAGTCCCACCAGGCTCCCCCGTCCCTGGGATTCTCCAGGCAAGAACACTGGAGTGGGTTTCCATTTCCTTCTCTGATGTGTGAAAGTGAAAAGTGAAAGTGAAGTCGCTCAGTCATGTCCGACCCTTAGCAACCCCAAGGACAGCAGCCTACCAGGCTCCTCCATCCATGGGAATTTCCAGGCAAGATGCAATGCTAGTGCAGCCTTAATAGACTACAGTATAGCATAAGCATAACATTTGTTTGCACTGGGAAACCAAAATATTCACATTATTGAAGTGGTCTGGAATTAAATCTTCATTATCACTGAGGTATGTCTGTATTTTCTCACGGTACTCACACCAGCAGCAAAGGTGAAAAAATGGTGACTTTATGGTGAACAAACATGCAAGCATCACCTTCATTTTATGATCAAGTTTAATATCAGCAGTGGAAGAGCAGGTCCATGTCATAGACATATGAAGAGGGCACACTGTAACCATCATTTCTATGGAGTCATGCCCACTTTACATGTCCTGAGCCCTGTCGTGAGGCCTCAGCTGAAGGACATTCTACAGAATGAAATGCTTGTAATTTGTAAGACTTTCAAGGTCATTATAGATATAGAAAATTAATAAACTCTTCCAGATTGCAAGACATGGAGGAAAATGACATCTGAATGCCAAATGTTATCCCGTATTTATGCTGGATTAGAAGAGAAAAGAAGACTTTTATTGGGACAATCTGGTATCAATGCTGATTTAATTTACAAAGTTGTATTGTGGTTGTGTGAGAAAGTATAGGGGGAACATATATTAGAGCACTTAGGCATGCTATAGCATTATGTAACTGGTTCTCATATGATTGAGATAATAAAAATGATTTATCAGTGTATTGTCTCTCTCAACTCCAAATTCATATTTTATTGCCTGCTCTACAAAAATGGATCTGGACTTTTTAAGTTTTTTGCCACTTGACAAAAAACTTTATCAGTAAATGGAGCTGGAGATATTAGAGAGCTATTGCAGGAAGAAGGGGTTTTGCTTCCTGGATCCAACGTGTTCACTGGACAGGTTTTTGTAGAGCAGGTGGCTTCCCCAGTGCCTGGCTCCTCCAGCACACGGAGCAACCCTCTCACCCAGCTCCTGCGACCCAGGCAGCTCCTCCAGGGTTCAGTTCCTGCAGCTTCCCCAGCAGTGCATGTTGGCCAAAAGAGCCAAGTGATCATCACATCCACCTGCAATCACCTCCAGGTATACAGCTACTTGTGAACAGCTTTCCCTCTCACTAGAGGGTAGAGCTCCAGCAAGTTCCTCCAACATAGCACCACCACAGTTTCTCTGCCATTCAACAAACTACAGCCATGCTTTCTTCGACAAGGTTTGAATTCCAGCCCTAGAAAAATTCCTTGTTAGGCACTTCTTCATCCCTAAGGGTAGTGGCTGTTTCTTATCTCTGCTATTCCTATATTGTTTAGAGTTCTCTTCACTTTTATTAGCTCATTTCTACAATCTCCAGCTGTAGTTAATAATTCTTTATATTAAACTTTCCTGCTTCAAATTACTTTGCAGCTCTCAGTCTTGAGCAAGATTTGAATGATAACATATACTTTTGGGTATATAGAGAGCAGTGTCTATAGAGAGATTATGGAGATAGTACTGGAGCAAATGTGATAAAATGTTAACAACTGAGTACTATACAAAAACTATATGTATGTTCTTTGCACTATTCTGACAACTTTTTAAAAATAATGTATTAACTCCTAGTGTTCTGAAATTTCATAATATTGTGTCTCCTTTCTATTTAAATGACTTTGGGTATAAAATTAAACAAAATTAACATGAGTGTTTTCAATAAGATATCTGTTTAATCAAATGGGTAACTTTGATATGTGAAAACCTTATTTTATTATTTCCTGCTTCTATTATGGCTCAGACAGTAAAGAATCTGCCTGAAATGCAGGAGACCAGGTATGATCCCTGGATCGGGAAGATCCCCTGAAGGAGGGAATGGCAACCTACTCCAGTATTCTTGCTTGGAGAATTCCATGGACGGAGGAGCTTAGCAGGTTCATGGGGTTGCGAAGAGTCAGACGACTGAGCGACTAACACTTTCACTTTCTTTCACACTGATTAAAACAAACAAACAAACAAAAAAAAAAAGAGGTGTTTACTTTCCTAGTAAATGGCCAGAATTCCCACTGTGCTACGTCAGCCTCCAGCATCTTCATAGAACTAGAGGCTGAGCTCTTAAAGAAGATGTTTTACTACATATGGATTGTTTGTGAGGGAAAAGGAGGCCATATAAATGATATTTTACTGGAACTCCAAATATAATCTTCAGAAAGACTATTCTAGAAAATCCACTTTTCTATAACACTGCTCCCCACCCTACAGTGGGTTTATGAGCCATTCAGAATCAGCTCTCCAAAATATCCACCCCCAAAACACCTATTCCAATTGCTTAAATGTTTGTCTTTTTTACTAGAATGGGGACTTTTTTGAGACCAGCTGTTTGTTTTATCACTGTCTCCAGAGCCTACATTGATGTCTCATAAATAACAGGCAATAAATAAATATTCTCTGAATTAACATTGATTACATACTGTTGGATAAATCACTCCTACAAGAATCCTAAGAAAATTCATATGAAATCACCTTACCTATCTCATTCTTTTTTCTTTAATTATTTTATTTTCATATTTTATTGAAGAACAGTTGTTTTATAATGTTACATTAGTTTCAGTCATAGAGCGTTGTGACTTAGTATTTTAAAAATTATATTCCATTAAAAATTATTACAGGACAACGACTATAATTCCTTGTGTAATACATTATATCTCTTTTGTGTGTAGTAGTTGGTATCTCTTAATCCCATAACCCTAATTTGCCATCTTTCTTTCCCTCTCCTCTTTGGTAACCATCAGTTTGTTTTGCATATACATTCATTAGTATTATTTGTTAGATTATGCATATAAGTGATACAATAGAGTATTTGACATTTCACTAAGCATAATATTCTATAGGTCAATTCACGTTGCTGCAAATGGCAGAATTCCATTCTTTTTATGGCTGAATAATATTCCATTGTGTACTTATAGCACACCTTCTTTATTCGTTCATCTGCTGATGGGTATTTGGGTTGCTTCCATATCTTGGCTATTGTATATAGTGCTGCTATGAAATTTTGGGTGCATGCATCTTCTTGAAATAGTGTTTTTGTTTTTATCCAGCTATATAATGAGGAGTGGAATTGCTGGGTCATATTGTAGTTTATTTTTTGGTTTTGAGCAATCTTCATACCGTTTTCCATAGTGTATGCACCAATCTACATTCCCACCAATGGTGTATAAGAGTTCCCTTTTCTCTATATCCCTAACATTTGTTATTTGCAGACTTTCTGATGATAGCCATTCTGAAATGTGTGAGGTAGTATCTCATTTTGATTTGCATTTCTCTAATAATTAGAAATTCTGAGCATCTTTTCATGTGCATGTTAGCTTCTGTTTGTCTTCTTTGGAAAAATGTCTATTCAGTATTCTGATGTTTCTTGATTGGGTTGTTTAGGTTTTTTATATTTAGTATGAATTGCTTATATATTTTGGATATTAACCCCCTGTTGATCATAGCATTTGCAAATATTTGCTTCCATTCTGTGAGATTTTTTTGGTTTATGATTTCCTTTGCTGTGCAAAAGTTTCTAGTTTAATTAGATATCATTTGCTTATTTTTGCTTTTATTTCTTTCACCTTAGGATTTAGATATTAAAAAAAAGAATATATTACAATGTATGTCAAATCACATATGTCCTCTTCTAGTAGTTTTCTGTTTAAGTTTTACAGTTAAATCTTTAATTCATTTTGAATTTATATCTGTATATGGTGAGAGGTAATGTTCTAGAATCACTGTTTTGTGTTTAGCTGTCCAGATTTCCGAGCACAACTTGTTGAAGATACTGTCTTTTTGCCACTGTCTACCTTTGCTTCTTCTGTCATAGATTAATTGACCATAACTCCATGGGTTTATTTCTGGACTCTATTCTGTTCAGCTTATCTATGTGTCTGTTTATCTATGTGTCTGCTTAAATGCAAAAGCCATGCATTTTTGGCTACTGAGGCTTTGTAGTATAAAGTCTCAAAGTGTGATTCCTATAACTTTGGATTTTTTTCTTATGATATCTTGGCTATTCTGGGTCTTTCTGGTTCCATATAAATTTTAGGATTATTTTTTCTAGTTCTGTGAAAATTTTCATGGATATTCTGATATGGATTGCATTACATCTGAAGACTGCTTAGGTAGCTTGATCATTTTAAAAATACTAATTCTTCCAATCCAAGAGAACAGGATAACTTTCCTTTTCTTTGAGCTATCTTCAGTTTCCTTCATCAATGTTTTGCAGTTTTCAGTACAGGCCTTACACCGCCCTCAGTTAAGTTTATTCCTATATATTTTATTCTTTAGGATACAGCTCATTCTTTTTTAATACTTCCTTATTGGAAGCAAAGCTTGATTCTTTAGGGACATGATAATATTCAGTTCAGTTCAGTCACTCAGTCGTGTCTGACTCTTTGCGACCCCATGAATCACAGCACGCCAGGCCTCCCTGTCCATCACCAACTCCCGGAGTTCACTCAAACTCATGTCCATTGAGTCGGTGATGCCATCCAGCCATCTCATTCTCTGTCGTCCCCTTCTCCTCCTACCCCCAATCCCTCCCAGCATCAGAGTCTTTTCCAGTGAGTCAACTCGTCGCATGAGGTGGCCAAAGTATTGGAGTTTCAGCTTTAGCATCAGTCCTTCCAATGAACACCCAGGATTGATCTCCTTTAGAATGGACTGGTTGGATCTCCTTGCAGTCCAAGGGACTCTCAAGAGTCTTCTCCAGCACCACAGTTCAAAAGCATCAATTCTTCGGCGATCAGCTTTCTTCACAGTCCAACTCTCACATCCATACATGACCACTGGAAAAACCATAGCCTTGACTAGACGGACCTTTGTTGGCAATGTCTCTGCTTTTGAATATGCTATCTTGGTTGGTCATAACTTTCCTTCCAAGGAGTAATTTAAATTTTGTAGCCATATCCAGATATACTGACTCAATTGTTTCTGTTCTAATTTTTTCTTGCTGCTGGAAAATTTTGATCACTCCACACTGCCTATTGAAATGATTAGACTGTTGAGGATCTCATTCAGTTGTTTAAAAGAGCAGAAACACAGAACAGATCATCTGTTCTAGAGAGAGATTTTCATCAGGTAGATATGACCAGAGAGTATCAAAAGCTGGTAGACAGATTCCTGCAGGCAGCAACTCTGTTTTGTGTGGGATGAATGTCTCTGGCTGTATCTACTTTCCCTAAATTGCTGACAAAGGCATTTTGCTCCTCTTTATGGAGTTTAAGTATCATACACTTAATAGCAGTTAGTGATGTCAGTGCTTTTCAGTGTAGTAAATCTCTAGTGTGAGATAATCTTAGTTAATGATCAGCATAAAGCAGAGAGAGGTCATTTTTTTTAACGTTGCCATAAAGCCTGCATTCACTATGATAGAGTTGGAAGGAAGCAATCCCATTAACCTTTGTATTGTATTGATAAAATTATATACCCTCTTGAATATCAAGGGAGGTGATGCTGCTGAAAAACTTTACCTTTTAAACCATTCTCTAGTAAGGTTCTGAACTAGCCCAGTGGCATAGGGTTTGGCCTCAAGCAATCTAAACTTGAGCCCAATCTTGTCCTACATATAGGAATATGACCTTAACCAAGTCTTAACTCCTTGAAGGCTCAAAGCTTTCATTCATATTATTTTCTCCTTTCTAATCCAGTATATGTGGGCTTATATGTGTTTTACATGACTTTTATATAAAGAAAAGAAGTATTTATTAAAATATTTATAAAATGCTTTAAAAAGCATTTTTATGTTTGAGGAAATAGGTTTTTATAATCCACTATTTCCTAATCTCATTGAACCAGCATATGAATTGAATAGGAAAAAGAACACAAAAATGCTTTAAAATATGAATTGTTATTATCACTCTGCACACAACAAACAGAAGGGCTTTCCCTAAGACTCAAGTCATTGTGCATGGATATTATAGGGCAAATGAGAGGTAACGTGGGAGGGACAAAGCTGCTCTCTTTGGTGATCTGTAGCCTAATTCAAGATGACGTGGAGTAATGGCAAAGAAGTTTTCCCAGGGCATAAAAAGAGATTTAAAGGAAGTGGCAGTTTGGATCCCCCTGCAAGGTACACTGTAGATTGTGCAATGCCATTTCACTGTCACCTAGGAAACGAGAGGTGGCTGTCCTGTTGACCTACACAAGGGTGCTATAGGTCATGTAGAATCTCCAGATCATAAGATATGGAAGAGCTTCTCAACCTGAGTCAGGCTCACCTCCAACCTAAGTTTAAGAGAATTTTCACATAACACAAGCAAAGTTATAGTTCAAAAATTTTAAAGGTTACAATGCCTACAGGAAAAAAAATTGGAAAGGAGAAATGAGGTCAATTAGCAAAAACCCTGCTACTTAAGTGGCTTGCCTATAAATTGTCTCAAAGGTGGCCATACATTTGAAGTGCTTTCATGGTATAGGTTAATTCTTCCTCTTAGTAATTAAAGGAAATGGTGACAATAGTGCTGTATCCTAGGTCACATTCCCCACTACCAGAATTCATTAATTCTCTAAATTAATTACTGTGGGGGTCATTTTAACTGTATTTAACCCATCTTTCAAGACTCCTTTCAAGACCTATCACATTAGTGAGGGCTTCTCTGACTATTCCAGGTCTCAGTGACAACCTGCTTCTTTCTTACAGTTCTTATGGTCTGAAACATACAATTTAGCATTTATTCTAAACTGCCTCTTATTATTTCTTCTCTCCCCAATTAGAGCATAAATTCTTTGAGGGCACGAATTCTGTTTTACACATCTTTTATTATCCCACCACAGCCCCAAGCACAATTCAGAAAATAGTGCTTAATAAATATTTGTTGATTAATGAATACTTCCTAAATTGCCTTTAAGGCACCATTCACACTTTCTTTCACCTTAGGGTAAGGGTAATTTTTCTGCTTCAGGAAATATGCCAAGATCGTCTAAATCTTTTTAATTTTTTTTTTATTTTAATATATAAGAGTAAACTTTGCAGAGAAGAAGGGAAATCTGACAATGTGGCAATGTATAAGAATGCTAAGTTCTTTTCTTTAAGAAAACTGTTTTCCTCTGGCTTATTAGGAATGAAGGTAAATTTATAGAATTGTCAGGAAGACACAACAGTTCCCTCAATTACTTCTCAGTCCTAGCTTCCATACCCAGAGCAGAATTATGAGGCTGAACTACCAGAGCATCTGCCTATGCTGAAAAGTTTATTCAAGTGTGTTCCATATCAACACCCTTCTCACAGCTTGACATCATTCTTTGGACATCCTGGTCTTCCCATCTCTTACTCTGTAGCAAACACTGGAGGGAAAGATAAAAACTGAGCCCCTGGTAGGGTTGATCCTGCATGCTTTTGACAACAGCTGGCAAATGCCACTTCAGTGACACCCTCCTGATTCTGCTACTTGATCATTGGATGTGTTTGGATCATATCTGAGGTCAAGAACAAGATGTTTCAAAGCTAAGGTCAAGAGGTGGGGAGAACAGACAACTGATCCACAGGAAATGCTTTCTTAAGAAGAGAACAGCCCACGGAGTTTCTCATTGTTCCAGCAAAAGGACTCTAATATAGTAAGATGGTCAAAAAAAAAAAAATAGAAGTGACGACTATGACAAGGAACTCTTCTCTGGAACATCAGACAAACGTAAGTTCACAAAGTTAACAGACTTAAACAAAACGTATGGAGAGAAAAATCAAATGGTAATTTCCAGTTTTACTGCAAGGGACTGCTTACAGGAATTAGGGTACAGAGTAGCAGAACATAGGGCTGTAGAACAATATATCTATGAGAAACAGGATGAGTCTATGCTGATACTTGATAGGCTTCAAGATGCTACACTGTACTTCAACTTCCTTTGTAAAATATTTTGTGGATGATAGAAAAACTTTAAAAAAAAAAAGACATTCCTCTTCCCTTAAGGGTTTTATCAAAGAGAGGAGAAAAAACATGGTGAATTAGAAACACATCAAATGTATATTTAAAGCTTCC
Organism: Moschus berezovskii; assembly: GCF_049115385.1. Taxonomy (NCBI): domain Eukaryota; kingdom Metazoa; phylum Chordata; class Mammalia; order Artiodactyla; family Moschidae; genus Moschus; species Moschus berezovskii. Next base: position 120,239,064 of record NC_142463.1, read on the forward strand.
TTTATCCATCAGAATTTCCCGCAGAGGTAACAATGTCAATGAAATTAGCGTCTTGGGTGTCCTCATAAACATTTCCTCAAAATAATTCAGCCATTGGTCATCAAGCAGATGAAAGACTGGAATCAGACCTTGAAAAGTATACAAAATCAAATATGTCCTTTATGCCACATTTCAGATACAGAAGCCAGTAATACAAGTTTATCCACATTTGGATAAAAGCAAGATATATACATCCAATTATGCTTTTGTTCTCCTAGCTAATGTTATATCATTTCTTTTCTAAGAAGAGAGATCAGAGTTCTACCACAGTTTTATGGCAGTTCTGCATTCTATGGTGACTCCAATGAGGAATAACTACAGATACTCTGAACCTTTCTAGTGGCCAGTGTTATTAAATGAAGTAACAAAGAAAGTGTCCCATGCTGGAAGCCTGAGTGTTTGAGTGTTGTTCACTTGAGCTCTGTCTAGAATATGAAAAATCAAGATAGGGTTGCAAAGATAAGAATGCCATTGTACAGACCATGGCAGTGAAGAGCTCTGGCAATCATGGGATGTCACTGCACTGGTAGTCCTGACCACAAGTCCAGTTTATGTATGTTCCAGTGGCTCTCTATCAGTAGGAAGACCACGCTAATAGCATTAAAGACCAAGGTAAACACAGAGCTGACAAAGTTGGGTAAATTCAGTGTGACATTGATTGATGACGTCACAGTATAAAGCCAGACGTGGGAGGATAACGTGGAGCATGTAGAACAAGGATCTGGGTAGTTTTTATAAACAAACCTGACGGCAGGGCCATGGCATGTCAGCCTGGCACGCAAAGAGGAGAAGCAAACAGCCACCACCGTGTTTGACAGTGGTTTGCTCTGTTTCTCAATGGGCCATTTCATGGGGTGATGCCAAACAGAGATTACTTGACATTACTGATTTAACTGTTAGAGGTTTGTGATTACTCAGTTCAGATGCCATTTTACTAACCCATTAGAGACTGCCCAAGAAAATGACAGGGCAAGGAAATTTTTATAGCTTTTTCTTAATATCATAAGATATGTCTCTGGAGTAATGGAATTGAAGAAGTACTTTGATGATATGATACTGCTTGTAGGATTGCAGTATCTCAAAGTCTCTTAGCTGATAATTGCCTGCTGTACACATTTTGGTCTCCAACAAGGATAGGTTCAGGAGAACAAGGTTACACTCTAGACAAGCATCCTGTTTCCATCAATACTACCCTGTGACAGACCAGATGTGCTTTCTACTGTCTTACTGATAGGCTGTTTTTCATAAAAAGTCTAACTTTAGAGCCAGAATGGGGTCAGCAGCCCAGCAGCCCAGAAATCATCTCCAGTTCAAATGAAATTAGCCAGTTCCATAAAGATTTTTCTGGCATAATGTGTACTGCAAGTCTGTGTTCTCCTGGGGGGAAAGGGTGACCTCACATCTTCTCATTATTCTTTCTTACCCTTAAGGTATTTCTTGTCATCTATTATCATATAAGTCCAGTGTTGTTAGTTACCCTTGATATGCACATCTTATTGCCCCAACTACATTATACAGTAGTTAAGGGCAAAGCTTGATTCTTCTAGAGAACACAGTCCGGTGTCATGCATATAGTTTGTGTCAATAAAAGTTTGTTCATTTATGAGTCATGAACAGCTGTGTTTGGTTCCTCTGTGAAGCATTTGTCTTCACATACATTCTATTTCAGTGGGTCAAATAGTATATCAAGTTGCTGTGACTGCCACAGAATTACTTCTCTATCAGATGAAAGACAAGATAAAGTACTAGTTTAGAGAATCTATCAGCATTAGTGGAAAAGGAGCCTAAATTTAAATTTCAGTTCTACCACTTCCGAGATAGGTGACCTTAGCCTGTCTGAACTTCAGTCCACTTACCTATAAAATGTACATAGCAAAAGTTTCCTCATAGGACAATTATGAGGCTTAAATCAAGTAACTGTGGTGTAGTGCTTGGCACACAGTAGACACTCAGTAAATGGCAGTTGACGTGATGTGGCTTGGTGGCACCTGCTCTTACTCTTAAACCCTTTGCTCAAATAGTATTCAAGGCAGTGGAACCACTGTTTTCATCCTTTTCTTTTAGCACAGTATTGCAATAGCTACAGCTATACAGCAATGATTTTATAGGACCTGGATTTCCCTTTGTGCAAAAGACAAATGAGATCAGTTGCATAGTCTTCTGTGGGGCAAAGGTAGTGTAAACAGGATACAAGTAGTGATTTGTGAATAGTTATGACACCTTGCCTCAGGCAAATCCTCCAAGCTGAATTTGCAGGCTTTTTGCTCAATGGAAAAACTATACTACAGGATACAAGTCAATTAAAACTCAGCCATCTCCAAGAAAACCACCTATGGCATATGCAGCACAAAGAAGTAAAAGTGTGAGGCGTAAAACTTCATTTTGACTCTGTTCAATATGCTTGGCCTACAATCTAAAAGTTTAATCTATGACTTCAGTTCATAGGCTATTATTTCTGCCTGAAATAACTCTTTATCAACTTCATAATTATGAAAAATTTATAACTCAGAGTACAACATATTTCTATTTAGTGAGATGGCTAGACTGGCATTTTAGACTGCGAGGTCAATGTGCACCCATCTCTAAGATTTAGAAAGTCTTAAAAGCACATACCTGGGCAAAGCACATTTTTATTTCCTGCTTCTGTACCACTCTCAGATTACTGGGAATCAAAGAAACATGTACCTATTTATCCAATAAATTCCAAGATCATATGGTCCATCTTCCAATCAGTTGGTGAGTCTTCAGGCTAATGGCCTTCGAAAGATAACAAAGGAAAGAAGTTGGATCCCAGGTAAGATGGAATGACTGCCAGACTAAGAGGCAGAGAACTTGATTTCAGTTCCCTGCACTGTCCCTAATTTCAATAGTCTTTTAGAATATCATCAGTCCTCTAAATCTGAACTTTTTCTATAAGCAAGGAAGCAGGAAGAGATGCTCACTGTGGTCCCATGAGCTTTGAAATTCTATGGTCCAACTATGGGCCATAATCACTGTTGTCACATTCTAACACCTCAAAAATAATCCTTCCATCTACCTCATTCAGAGTCATTGTCTGCTCTTCTCCCATCACTTCTCTTACCAGTGTCCTTGGCATCACAATGAGAAGTAGGCACTGTGCCACGGGGAAGACATCCATTTTTATGGTCTTCCCCAATACCCTATAACCTGACAGCCAGAAATAATCAGAACTGTATAGCTGTGTGTAGAAGTACCCAGAACCAACAGGACATACATTTATGAGTATGCTTCAGCATTGTTACAGTTCTCAATGAAAATGAAGCTAAGCACTGACCTTCTGTGTTTCAAAAAGTATTTTCTGAGGATTATGGTAAAGTTCATTTGAGTTTCAAGAAAAAGGGACCCATTCAATCTGTCTCCAGAAATAATTTATTTGGGCTATTTTTAATGCAACGATTCAGAGACCTCATAGAAATCCAAGACCTTGACATCTGACCTAATGGAAACTGCAGTGTGTGTGAGTCACTCAGTCATGTCTGACTCTTTAAGACCCCATGGACTATAGCCCCCCCAAGTCATCTGTCCATGGGACTTCCCAGGCTAGGTTACTGGAGTGGGTTGCCATTCTCTTCTTCAAGGTTTCTTCCTGACCCAGGGATTGAACCTGGATCTACCACATTGCAGACAGATTCTTTACTGTCTGAGCCACCAGGAAAGCCCCACGGTTGGAAACTGGAAAGCTTTAGGAGGCAAAAAGCCTCATTCTCTGGCCCTAATGGAATGAGGCCTTCTCCGGGTGCCTCTTCTCTCTATATATTACCTTATTCTTCCTTCTACCAAATAACTTCTTCATGCTTGCTCACCATGTCTGCTGCCTCATGAGTTTGATTTAAATATGTTTTCCATTTCCTTTAGTTCTATCTCTCATATTTCAATACCTCCATTCATCTTCTGGCCCCACCGCTAACTGACCTTTACCTTTGGTTTTCTGATTGTAAATGCTTGCAAGAGAAATTATTGAGGACTACCACATCTTTTAGAACAGACTTTTAGACTGTGGAAGAAGGCAAGGGTGGGATGATTTGAGAGAATAACACTGAAACGTATATATTGCCATATGTGAAATAGATGACCAGTCCAAGTTCGATGCATGAAACAAGGCACTCAAAGCCGGTGCACCAGGACAACCCAGAGGGATGGTATGGGGAGCGAGGTGTGAGGGGGGTTCCGAATAGGGGACACATGTACACCCTTGGCTGATTCATGTCAATATATGCAAAAACCACCATGATATTATAAAATAATTAGCCTCCAATTAAAATAAATTAATTAAATTTATAGAATAAATTAATTTTATAAAAGCCAAACCACAGAGAATGCTTGGCTGGCCAAACCCTGCCTAGACAGCCCAGAATCTAGTGCCCTCTCCTGGACCAATTTAATTGAACCAGATTTTTTAAATAGAGTGAAAAGTTTGGCTTGAAGCTCAACATTCAGAAAACGAAGATCATGACATCTGGTCCCATCACTTCATGGAAAATAGATGTGGAAACAGTGTCAGACTTCATTTTTTTGGGCTCCAAAATCACTGCAGATGCTGATTGCAGCCAGGAAATTAAAAGACGCTTACTCCTTGGAAGGAAAGTTATGACCAACATAGATAGCATATTCAAAAGCAGAGACATTGCTTTGCCAACAAAGGTCCATCTAGTCAAGGCTATCATTTTTCCCGTGGTCATGTATGGATGTGAGAGTTGGACTGTGAAGAAAGCCGATCGCCGAAGAATTGATGCTTTTGAACTGTGGTGTTGGAGAAGACTCTTGAGAGTCCCTTGGACTGCAAGGAGATCCAACCAGTCCATTCTAAAGGAGATCAATCCTGGGTGTTCATTGGAAGGACTGATGCTAAAGCTGAAACTCCAATACTTTGGCCACCTCATGCGACAAGTTGACTCACTGGAAAAGAGTCTGATGCTGGGAGGGATTGGGGGTGGGAGGAGACGGGGACTACAGAGAATGAGATGGCTGGATGGCATCACCGACTCGAAGGACATGAGTTTGAGTGAACTCCGGGAGTTGGTGATGGACAGGAAGGCCTGGAGTGCTGTGATTCATGGGGTCACAAAGAGTCGGACACGACTGAGAGACTGAACTGAACTGAACTGATACATCAGAATGACTGTACATGAAGTAGTCCTACTCGGATGGAGGTATAGGCAGGCATGTATTTGAAGTTCACCGGATAGTCACTATCATGACTCAGCATTTTGCAAATACTTCTCAGGACTCCACAGAGTAGACTTTTCTAAAAAGGTAGCTCCCTGAGTCCAGAACCAAGGTTGTATACTTACTTTTTATATCTTTTCCTATGAAGAAACCAAGAAAGCCAAACAATCTTAAGAGTCATTTCTTGGTTAATCTATACATATGTTTGAGCAGATGTATATGTAACCTATGGTTACCATTTACCTCTAAAATTATTTAGCTTACCATTTCTCTTTTGTTTTCTGAAAACTTAATGATCTACCTCTGAGGGTTATTTTCAAGGAACCTAACAAAATACTGTAAAGTTGCTTAATAAATGTTGCTACATACTAGTATACTGGCATTTTTGTATGACTACCACTAATAATAATTCTTTTAAGCATCTTAGACCTCTTTTATTTTTTATGTCCAAAGAGACTTGGTTGAGAAACTGACACCTATTTTCTGAGAAATGTGATATTTTAACTCCACACTAGGGTTTTCATAAATCCTCAACTACAACTCTTTAATTTGTTTTACACCATCACCTCCCACATCATTCCTATTTTATTATAAAATCCAAGTGACTGTACTAAAAATTTAAAGACACAGACTCTGAAACCCTCAACTTTCCAGTCATCAGGAGCACAAGCTTTTAAGAAACCAATCAGAACTGGCAGGAAAGAGAGGCAAACAAGAGGGGAATTCAGGATTTTTTTTTTTTTTTCTTTTTCCTAGAAAAAGAAAAGGACAACTTTACAAAAAGACTGTATGAAAGTCAGATAGACAAAACCAGAGGGGATATTGTGGTTTAGTTCTGCAAATCTTCCCAAATAGTCTGTCTTATTCTAAATGTTAAAGTTTAAAGTCTATTCGGTTTTAAAATATACACATTATTATATATAAAATAGATAAAAAATATAGGTAACCAACAAGGAGCTACTGTATAGCACAGGGAGCTATCCTCAATATCTTACAATCATCTATAATGGAAAAGAATATAAATATAGATAGATAGATATAACTGAATCATCTTGCTGTATAACTGAAACTAACACAACTAACACAGCATTGTAAATCAACTATATATTTCAATAAAAAACTAATTGATTAATTAATTTTTAAAGATATAGTCTATATAATTTTATAAAATATTCTCAGGGAAATTTAAAATTCCCCAATAGGTTCAGGAAAATCTTAAGAGATTTTCTGCCAAAATATATGAAGTAGTAGACCCCTTCCAAGTCACGTGGTCTCAAGACCCATTTGGGTCCAAGTCTCCTCCAGCTCTCAGAATTTCTAGAAGGTTGTCCGGAGACGCCTGTCAAAAGCACTTAACCATTCATCACAGAGGGGTAACCAGAATAGGCTCAACTGTGTCTCGAGGGTCTTCCAAGGAATGTAGATGGCCCAGCTTTTGTTTTGTTTTGTTTTAATATGATCTTTTTATAGAAAATCCTGATACATAAAAATAAAACATAAAATATTTTACTAATTCCTTTGAGAAGAAAGGGGGAAAATGTCCAAGATAGCATCAGCTATTTTGCCTGTTAAAAGAGCCAGGAGTAATAAATAAATTAACTTAAAAAAAGGGGTCAGTGGTTCCAAACAATTTTTGAAGCCTCCATACCACCAATCCAATCTTCTAAACCTTCTCTGCTTATCATTACCCCATAATTTAATTTATGTTCAGAATTATCTCACTGAGAAATATTCATATCCTCAGAAATTCAAGAAAGATGCAATTAAGCTTGCTGACTCTCTATAATATAGCAGAGACACCTTTTATTAATGTGTTATGAGTTTGAGTTTATAAGCTCCCAAGAGACTTGAATTATCCTTGTCTGAACAGCCAGATGCCTATAACATAGGTTTATCCAGTGAAGAAACTAGTCAGCTTTTCAATTCGATTACTTTCATTTTGTTTTCATTTTTTAATAGCAATAATATTTTATATGTATCACTTTATTTTAAAAGAGACAACACTTGAACCAAGGAAGTAAAGACTTGTACGTGGAAAACCACAAAACAGAAAGAAATCAAAGAAGACCTAAATAAATGGACAGATCCCCTGTTTTTATGAATCAGTTCAGTTCACTTCAGTCTCTCAGTCATGTCCGACTCTTTGCAACCCCATTAATCACGGCACACCAGGCCTCCCTGTCCATCACCAACTTCCGGAGTTCACTCAAACTCATGTCCATTGAGTCGGTGATGCCGTCCAGCCATCTGATTCTCTGTCGTCCCCTTCTTCTCCCACCCCCAATGCTTCCCAGCATCAGAGTCTTTTCCAGTGAGTCAACTCGTCACATGAGGTGGCCAAAGTATTGGAGTTTCAGCTTTAGCATCTGGAAGAAGCACAAGTTGGAATCAAGATTGCCAGGAGAAATATCAATAACCTCAGATATGCAGATGACACCACCCTTATGGCAGAAAGTGAAGAGGAACACAAAAGCCTCTTGATGAAAGTGAAAGAGGAGAGTGAAAAGGTTGGCTTGAAGCTCAACATTCAGAAAACAAAGATCATGGCATCTGGTCCCATCACTTCATGGGAAATAGATGGAAAAACAGTGGAAACAGCGTCAGACTTTATATTTTGGGGCTCCAAAATCACTGCGGATGCTGATTGCAGCCATGAAACTAAAACACGCTTACTCCTTGGAAGGAAAGTTATGACCAACCTAGATAGTATATCAAAAAGCAGAGACATTACTTTGCCAACCAAGGTCCATCTAGTCAAGGCTATGGTTTTTCCAGTGGTCATGTGTGGATGTAAGAGTAGGACTGTGAAGAAAGCTGATCGCCAAAGAATTGATCCTTTTGAACTGTGGTGCTGGAGAAGACTTTTGAGAGTCCCTTGGACTGCAAGGAGATCCAACCAGTCCATTCTAGAGGAGATCAATCCTGGGTGTTCATTGGAAGGACTGATGCTAAAGCAAAGTGCTGCACTCAATATTCCAGCAAATTTGGAAAACTCAGCAGTGGCCACAGGACTGGAAAGGGTCAGTCTTCATTCCAATCCCAAAGAAAGGCAATGCCAAAGAATGCTCAAACTCCCGCACAACTGCACTCATCTCACACGTTAGTAAAGTCATGCTCAAAATTCTCCAAGCCAGGCTTCAGCAATATGTGAACTGTGAACTCCCAGATGTTCAAGCAGCTTTTAGAAAAGGCAGAGGAACCAGAGATCAAATTGCCAACATCTGCTGGATCATGGAGAAAGCAAGAGAGTTCCAGAAAAACATCTATTTCTGCTTCATTGACTATGCCAAAGCCTTTGCCTGTGTGGATCACAATAAACTGTGGAAAATTCTGAAAGAGATGGGAATCCCAGACCACCTGACCTGCCTCTTGAGAAACCTGGATGCAGGTCAGGAAGCAACAGTTAGAACTGAACATGGAACAGCAGTGTGATTCCAAATAGGAAAAGGAGTACGTCAAGGCTGTATATTGTTTTTATGAATAGGAAAACTTAATATTGCTAACTTGTTAATACCACTGAAAGTGACTTATGATTAAATACAATTTCTATCAAAATTCCAAGTCTTTTTGCAGAAATGGGAAAGCCAATTTCAAATTCATATAGAATTTCAAGGGACTTCAAATATATAGAGTAATATTTAAAAAGAAAAGCAAAGTTAGAGGATTCACATTTCTCAATTTCAACATTTATATGATAAAGCAACCATATACAAGATAGTATAAAATAGCATAAAGACCAATGGAATAAAATTGACAGTTCAGATATAAAGTCATATATTTGTGGCCAACTGATTTTTTTTTCTACAAGAGTGACAAATCCATTGAATAGGGAAAGAAGAATCTCTTCAGCAGCTTTTGCTAGGACAACTGGGCTTCCACATGACTAAGACTGAAGTTGGATTCCAGTTTAATATATAACAAATCTACACAAAATAGAACAATGACCTAAATATAACAGTTAAAGTCATAGAACTCTTCAAAGAAAGCATATGGATAAATCTCCATGACCTTGCTTTTGACCATGAATACTTAGATATTACACTGAAAGCATGAGCAATAGAAGAAAAAATAATACATTTGACTTCAAATGTTAAAACTTTGTGCATCCAAAGATACAAGAGAATAAAAAATAACTTACAGAAACAAAGAAAATATATTCTAAATAATATATCTGATAAAATTTAGTATTCAGAATATATAAAAGTACTGCTACAACTCAACAGCAAAAAGAAAAACACAGTTTGTAAAAAATGAACAAAGGACTTCAATAGACAGGCCACAAAGAAGATATACAAATAGCCAGTAAGCATGTGAAAAGATGCTCAACATCCCTAATCATTAGGAAAATGCAAATCAAAACCATAATGATACACCACCTTCATACTTACTAGGATACCTATAATAATCATTTTTTAAAATAACAATTGTTGCTAAGAATATGGGGAAATTGTAATCCTCATACATTGCTGGTAGTGATATAAATTAGTGCAGTTACTATAAGAAGCAATAGGGTGGTTCATCAAAATGCTAAACACATAATTATCCTGTGACTCAACAATTCCACTCCTAGGTACATAACCAGAAGAATTAAAGCAGGGAGTCTAACATACTTTTATAAGCAAATATTTATTGTGTTATTAGTCACAACAGATTAAAGGTGGAACCAGCCCAGATGTCAAATCAGCAGATGAATGGATAAAGAAAATGTGTTACATATTTAAAATTGAAAAGGAACAAAGTTCTGACACAAGCTATAACATGAATGTACCTTAAAAACATTGTGCTGAGTGAAATAACCCAGATACAAAAGGACAAATAGTATATGATTCCATTTACATGAAGTATCTAAAACAGGTAAATTCATAGAGGTAGAAAGTGGATTAAAAATTACTAGACATTGTGGGGATGGGAGGTTGGAAAGTTAATGGTTAGAGTTTCTGTTTAGGGAGATGGTCATGATAGCTGCACGGCATCGTGAATATAATTAATACCACTGACATGTGCATTTTTAAATGGTTAAAATGTATACATATAGCTGATTCACTTTTTTGTACAGCAGAAACTAACAGAATATTGTAAAGCAACTATATCTCAATTTAAAATGGTTAAAATGAAAAAGATATGTTATATATATTCTACCACAATTTAAAAAAGAGAAAAAAGAATTTGATACTACCACAGAGCCAGCTAACCAAGAAACCCTCAATATAATTTGGTTCCTTTTGAATTAGTCTTCAAAAGTTATCAATCTGTGTTTAATCTAACTTTTTATACAGAATGTTGAAAGTGTCCCTTTTTACCACTCACCTAGAATTTTATATCATGTCAAAATTTCTGCTAACACTGTTCTAGGATTTCAGCCTAGATTGAGGTTAAGTGACCTCCTAGTAGCATGTACTCGACTTTCAGCTGGTTTTTGTTTTCTCAGTTATTTCTGTGCTGTTTTGATGTATGTCAGCCATCAACTCGTCCCCATTCATTAAACAAAGTTAAATGAAAGTATGACCATCCATCCACTGTTTTTGGCTTTTCTGCTCCTGTCTTTCCTATTTTTCCACTCACCAAAAGAAGTAAAAATAGGGGAATGAGTATGAAATAAGTTCCCTTGTCAGTGGGACCCTCTATGATTAACTGTCTGGCAATCATAACATTTCTTTTCTGTTTCACATCAGGCCTTAACATTTCCATACCAGCAAGAACTTCAGTCTTTTAGAGGGTACTTTAATTGATTATTAATTTAAATACATAAACACTCACTACCTTCATGCAGAAAAACTCTGCTTCTTGTTACAGAATGTGTAAGTATTAAAAAAAGAAAAAAAAAAAACTCTACCGTATAAATGCTAAGTAATACCTAAACATACCATGGAGAGGATACTTAAGTAACACTTATTTTTCTTATTGTACATAGAATTTTTAAAATATGTAAAATAGAAAATACCAGAAAGTACAAAGAAGAAAATTTAAATCCTCAGAAAAACCTCGCTACCCAGAAAATATCAAGACTATATTGGTGTGCTTGTTCACAGTACTTTTCTGTACACATATTACACACATTAATTAGGATCAGAAAGGACTTTTACCTCATTATAAAAATCATTTATTATATAAAATTTGTAAAATATAATAAATTAAAGAATGACAACATTATTTTATTGTTATCACTTAGATATAATAATTGCCACATTTTTGCTACTTCTTGATTTTCTGTGTCTATTAATAGAATTTTGATTATAGAACACATAAATGGTAATTATTAATTTTAAAAGCAGAATTATATTTTTAGAAATATGTCACTGGTATATAGACTTCTTGAAATACAGATGTAGCTACAACAATATTATTTGAAGAGATTCTACACAAGTCACTTAGCAATAGAACATGATTATTTTCTCATGTAATTTAATATTCTGCTGAAGCTTAAAATTTTAATATTCATATAAAATTTTATGGTCTGTATATATCATAATTATCCTATCTTATACTATTTAATTGTCCTATCATCTGTTCTAATTATGAAGGTACATTTTTTAATGATTTTTATTTTCTTGTTTAACACTGTGTACATGCATGCTGAGTCGCTTCAGTCATGTCCCACTCTTTGTGACCCTATGGACTGTAGCCTGCCAGGCTCCTCTGTCCATGGAATTCTCCAGGCAAGAATACTGGAGTGGGTAGCCATGCCCTCCTCCAGGGACTCTTCCCAGTCCAGGTATAGAACCCACATCTCTTACATCTCCTTCATTGGCAGGTGGGTTCTGTACCTGTAACACTACCTGGGAAGCTCTAACACTGGGTATATTGGTAATTCATTTGGTATACTATTTGATGTAAGCAATTGAACTTTCTAACTTTTCCAACTATTCAATATCAGCAATCAGGTTATTGGAATGTCTATACTTTTTTGAAATGCTAGTTTTGTCATATACTGAATGTTATATAGATTTGATTTGACCTGAACTGAACTTGCATTCCATTGATTGTTTTATTAGCACTGCACTGTTGAAACTACTTCACAAACATCCCAGTGCCTCTCAGTTCAAATAGACTCTTTTGTTTCTTTTTCAGAATAATTCTGCCAATATTGTTAAGTTTAAAAAAGCACTTTAAACTCATTTTACTATAGTATGGAAAATTTCCTCAAGAATAACACAAAACTTTTAGCTCTTCATATGGCTTTGAACAAGATCAGTTCAGTTCAGTCACTCAGTCATGTCCAACTCTTTGAAACCCCATGGACTATAGAGTCCCTATCCATCACCAAGTCCCAGAGCTTGCTCAAACTTTTGTCCATTGAGTCAGTGATGCTATCCAACCATCTCATCCTCTGTCATCCCCTTCTCCTCCTGCCCTCAATCTTTCCCAGCATCAGGGTCTTTTCAAATGAGTCAGCTCTTCACATCAGGTGGCCAAATATTGGAGTTTCAGCTACATCAGGGCTCCTTCCAATGAATATCCAGGACTGATTTCCTTTAGGATGGGCTAGTTGGATCTCCTTGCAGTCCAAGGGACTCTCAAGAGTCTTCTCCAACACCACAGTTCAAAAACATCCATTCTTTGGCACTCAGCTTTCTTTATAGTCAAAATCTCACATCCATACATGACTATTGGAAAAACCATAGTTTTGACTAAATGGACCTTTGTTGGCAAAGTAATGTCTCTGCTTTTTAATGTGCTATCTAGGTTGGTCATAACTTTTCTTCTAAGGAGCAAATGTCTTTTAATTTCATAACTGCAGTCACCATCTGCAGGGATTTTGGAGCCCAAAATAATAAAGTCTATCACTGTTTCTATTGTTTCCCCACGTATTTGTCATTAAGTGATGGGATCGGATGCAATGATCTTGGTGTGAATGTTTAGTTTTAAGCCAGCTTTTTCACTCTCCTTTTTTACCTTCATCAAGAGGCTCTTCAGGTCCTTTTTGCTTTCTGCCATAAGGGTGGTGTTATCTGCATATCTGAGGTTATTGATATTTCTCCCAACAATCTTGATTACAGCTTGTGCTTCATCCAGTCCAGCATTTCTCATGATATACTCTGCATATACGTTAAATAATCACGGTGACAATATACAGCCTTGACATACTCCTTTGCCTATTTGGAACCAGTCTGTTGTTCCATGTCCAGTTCTAACCATTGTTTCTTGACCTGCATACAGATTTCTCAGGAGGCAGGTCAGGTGGTCTGGTATTCCCATCTCTTTAAGAATTTTCCACAGTTTGTTGTGATCCACATGGTCAAAGTCTTTGGCATAGTCAATAAAGCAAAAGTAGATAATTTTCTGATGTCTCAGAAGCCCCAACAGGAGGGGCTAAATCACATATAGAATCAAATTCCATACCTGCTAGAGATACTCAGAGGACTCAAAATAACCTTGTGCACACAAGGACCCAGAGACCCCACAGAGACTGAGACAGAATTGTGTTTGACTGTCTCCTGAGGAGGTACAGGTCAGCGGTGAACTGCTTCAGGGCCAGGGGCTCTGGGTGCAGCAGACTTGAGTATGGCATAAGCCCTCTTGGAGTGGGTCATCATTAATCCCACCATAGAGCTGCCAGACCATACACAGGACTGGGAAACAGACTCTGGGAGGGCACAAACAAAACTTTGTGTGCACCAGGACCCAGGAGAAAGGACCAGTGACCCCACAAGGACTGACCCAGACTTGCCCGTGAATGTCAGGAGTCTCCTGCAGAGGCATGGGCCGGCAGTGGCCTGCAGCAGGGTTGGGGGCACCGAGTGTAGCAGTGCATGCATGGGACCTTTTGAAGGAGGTCGTCATTATCTTCATTACCTCCACCATAGTTTGGCCTCCCAGTCAAATAACAGGGAGGGAACACAGCCTCGCCCATCAACAGAAAATCAGATTAAAGATTTACTGAGCATGGCCCCGCCCACCAGAACAAGACCCAGTTTCCCCCTCAGTCATTCTCTCCCATCAGGAAGCTTCCATAAGCCTCTTATCCTTCTCCATCAGAGGGCAGACAGAATGAAAACCACAGTCACAAAAAACTGACCAGTCTGATCACATGGACCACAGTCTTGTCTAACTCAGTGATACTATGAGCCACACCGTGCAGGGCCACCCAATATGGATGGGTCATGGTGGAGAGTTCTGACAAAATATGGTGCACAGGAGAAAGGAATGGCAAACCACTTCACTATTCTTGAACAAGATACTCAAAGCTTAACTTTCCACTTAATGATCTTAAAGAATCTCCTTTCTGTGCTATTCTTTAAACCTATACAATCTCTCTAAGAGATTTGTATCATCTTTTTGGAAAACAACTGAATCAAAAACCAAAAGAGCATCCTAGTTAATTATGTGCTTATACTGATCACACATGCAAAAAGAACAATGATTTTTCTGACTTTGGCCTCTACCTATATGTGGATAAGTTTGAACAGATCAGTAAGCAGTGATGCACTTAAGATCCTCAGCTACAATTTCTAACTTTTGGAAGAACAATGAAATTTTGTGTACTTAAGGAGTAACCATGTTTATGATAGTGGTAGGTTATTGGTTGTTGTGAGTTACCTGAAACCTGAAGTTTGATTCAGGGCCCACTTAGCATTTTCGTATAAGTTTTTTTGAAACTCCTGCTGCAATATATCCTTTGTAAATACCCAGCCGAGATAAACCAAGCTCTACAAAACACTGCTTTAAGCAAGTTAATCTGATAAGAAAGTCACAGAAATAAAAATATACAAGAAACCTTCACTATTATCATTTACAGGGAGTTTTATATGTGGGTTCTTTACATCGTCTTTGATTCTTTTTGGCTTCCTTTTCAGAAAAGGGTAAATATTTTTACTGTTACATTCAATGACAATTTAAATTGATTCTTTTTAACAGATTCTGTTTAAATTGCTAAATTTGTGTCTATCAACTTCTCTCCCAATTTTACAATATGGCAACTAAATTTTTGTTAACTACCTTCTTTAAGGTAAGTGTTTTGCTATATGAATAGTTGATTTTTGAAAGATGAATTGCATTTTCAAAATTTCAGAAATCAATGATAGGGTAATAATGCTTGAAGAGTCCTAGAGAGCCCCCTTTTTCATTCAGACTCTACTACTTATCATGTGTCCATAATCTCTAACCCTTCTTCCTACTTTGACAACAGAGAACAAAGGGGGTGTATTTTTTTCATTGAAATCCTTTGTATTTTGCCTATACATGAAGGAAAGGAGCTTTTTCTAGAATCTTCAAGTTTGACCCATTTATTCATGTGTCCATTCATCAGATATTTATTGAACATTATACTAGATATCATGCTAAGAACTGAATTGTAACTTTGATTTGGAATCCTGAAGCATGCTAATATGAAGTCTGCAGATTAGGGTCTAAAGGAAAAGCAGAGAAATGAAGATATAGTCACTGTAACAATTTACAGCAAACTTTCTCTAGAATCACTTTTAGCTTTTATCTCTTGACATTCTCATTTGTCTAACTTTCAAAAATGAAAATATATTTACTGTTACATGCAGAAAGTATATTTTCTCCTAGCAGCCTCTGCAGTACTTGTCTGCTGAGGTCTACCTTCTCAATGCACTGCTTCGTCTCCTAGACTATTCTCCACCTGCCATCCTGACAAAACAAACTGACTCATCAGGTATAAGATGTCATATTAAAAAGAACTAGTTAACAATTACGCCTTCATGATATTTGCTAGTAGAAGCATAAAAAGGCATTCTTCACACAGGAAGAAAAAAGGCACTATATGGGAACTTGGATCTAGGTAGGTAGGAAGGAAGGAAGGTAGGGAGGGAGAAAGAAATGAAGGAAGGAAGAAAGGAAGGAAGGGAGGGAGGGACGGAGGAAGGAAGAAAAGGGACTTCTCTGGTGGTTCAGTGGTTAAGACGCTGTGCTTCCAATGCTGGTTCCAACCCCAGTTGGGGAACTAAAATCCCACATGCCACAAAGCCAAAAGAAATTCAAAAAGGAAGAAAAGAAGAGAAGAAGGAAAGAAAGAAGGTAGGAAGAAAGAAAAGCTCTATAACGGCACGTACAAGTTACAGATAAAATCCTCCTTTTAGTCGTTTTAAAGCGTCCCTAAGGCGGGTGATTGCAGCCATGAAATTAAAAGACGCTTACTTCTTGGAAGGAACGTTATGACCAACCTAGAGAGTATGTTAAAAAGCAGAGACATTACTTTGCCAACAAAGGTCCGTCTAGTCAAGGCTATGGTTTTTCCAGTGGTCATGTATGGATGTGAGAGTTCGACTGTGAAGAAAGCTGATCGCCGAAGAATTGATGCTTTTGAACTGTGGTGCTGGAGAAGACTCTTGAGAGTCCCTTGTACCGCAAGGAGATCCAACCAGTCCATTCTAAAGGAGATCAATCCTGGGTGTTCATTGGAGGGACAGATGCTAAAGCTGAAACTCCAATACTTCGACCACCTCATGCGACTAGTTGACTCACTGGAAAAGACTCTGATGCTGGGAAAGATTGGGGGTGGGAGGAGAAGGGGACAAAACAGAGTGAAATGGCTGGATGGCATCACCGACTCGATGGACATGAGTTTGAGTGAACTCCGGGAGTTGGTGATGGACAGGGAGGCCTGGTGTGCTGTGATTCATGGGGTCGCGGAGAGTCGGACACGACTGAGCGACTGAACTGAACTGACTGAACTGAAGGCAGATGATTATGTACAGCAACACACTCAGGGCCTGTAGGGTGTGTGTCGGAGAAGCGAGTGACGAAAGTAGCGCCACGGGTAGGAGCGTGAGCAGGGCGAGACGGGAGTGTCCGCTTAGGGTCATATGTCATAACCAGGAAAATACAGGCCACGTAGCAAACAAACGGCAAGACAGCATATCACATAACAAAGGATAACTAACTATGCTAACAAGAAATGATCTGGACCCCCCCTACCCAGACTCCTTCCCAGTCTTACCTTCTCTCTAGCAACTTAATCCCAGAAAAAGAAAGAAAAAAGAGGAAACGTGAACATGACATAGGTGTTGGAGTCAGCCACAGCACACACTGTGAAATGGCTGTGTTAATATGCTTAACAAAATAAATTACCACAAGAAAGCTATTTTTTAAAAAAGAATAGAATGGAAATTCTAAAACTAAAAAGTAAAATTTAATTAAAACTTATACTTCATTGGTGAGTAGAACAATCTTTAATCACAGTAAGAGGAAGGATTAGTGAACTGGGACATACATCAACTAAAAACATCCAGATCAATACAAAGAAGAAAATGTTAGAAAATTCAGAAGTGAGGAAAAGAAAAATATGTAGTATGGTAGAAAAGTCAAATAAATTCACTTGGAATTCCAGAAAAAGAGAACAAGACAAATGGGAAATAAACAATATAGAAAGAGATACTGATCAGAAACTTTTTATACTGACAAAAGGCAACAAACATTATGTGGAAGAATCTCTGCAAATCTCAAGCAAGATAAAGAAAATAACATTTAGGACAATCAGAGTAAAATTTCTGGAAGAAAAAGACAAAGCAAATTTTGAAAGTATTAAAAATAAAAGGACACATTACTTTCAAAGGAGCAACATTAAAGACTAAAAATTAACTTATAAACAAATATGGGAAACAAGAAAACAGATTGATATCGTTAAGGTGCTCAGAAAAATAACAGTGAGATTTCTAGGTAACCAAGGCAATGCATGTGGTGTAAATCCGAATCTTATTATATCCCCTCAAGAAAATTAACAATAATAACAAAACAATTGTATTATGTCATGAATTATTATAATAAGGAAATTCGGAATTTCCAAATCACCTGCAAGTAGGAAAGTAAACCCCAAACCCTGGTGAGCTTTCTCCCAAGCTGCTGCTGCACTAAGGCAGGTGCAACTCACACTCACACACAAATGCACATGACAGAGGAGAACGGAAATAACGTCAGACCTGAGACTGAAGTAAATCAATCTTTATAAAGAGAAAATCCTCCCTAAGTGTGAAAGCAGTAGGAACTCAAATAAAATTACAGGGAAAAGACTCATAAACTTCATCTGAGTCTTGAGGAGCCTATCCTGAAAGGGTAACACTTTGTATGAGAAGAGGGTAAAAAAGGGAGGAGGCCCTTTGAAGAGTAATTGGTAAACGAGGGGAAAAGAAGAGAAAATAAAAGATCTCATAAAACAAAATATATCAAGGAATTTAACAGTAAATGACACACACTTCTTTCCTCCAAAACCCAGCTCCACAAAGCAAAGACTGTCTATAAAAAACTACGTTCTGTACCGTGTTTAGTCACTCAATTGTGTCCAACTCTTTGTGTCCCTATGAACAGTAGCCTGTCAGACTCCTCTGTCCATGGGGATTCTCTAGGCAAGAACACTGGAGTCTGTTGCCATTACCTCCTCCAGGGGTTTTTCCCAACCCAAGGATTGAATCCAGGTCTCCTGCATTGCAGGCAGATTGTTTACTGTTTGAGCCACCAGGGAAGCCCATAAAGAATTATACTGTAATAGCAGAAGTGGATGATCTTAAACTTGTTACTATTGTTTAGTCACTCAATTGTGTCTGATTCTTTGTGACCCTGTGGACTGCAGCATGCCAGGCTTCCCTGCCCTTCATCATCTCCAGAAGCTTGTTCAAACTCATGTCCATCGACTCTGTGATTCCATCCAGCCATCTCATCCTGTCAGCCACTTCTCCTCCCGCCTTCAATCTTCTCCAACATTGGGGTCTTTTCCAATGAAGCAGCTCTTTACATCAGGTGGAAAGTATTAGAGTTTCAGCTTTAGCATCAGTCCTCCAATGAATGAATATTCAGGGTTGATTTCCTTTAAGATTGACTGGTTAGTTCTCCTTGTAGTCCAGGGGACTCTCAAGAGTCTTCTCCAGTACCACAGTTAGAAAGCATCAATTTTTAAATGCCCAACCATCTTTATGGTCCAACCATCACATCCATACATGAGTACTGGAAAAAACATACATTTGACTATATGGACCTTTGTCAGCAAAGTAATGCCTCTGCTTTTTAATACACTGTCTAGGTTTGTCATAGACTTTCTTCCAAGGAGCAAGCGTCTTTTAATTTCATGGCTACAGTAACCATCCGCAGGGATCTGGGGCCCAAGAAAATGAAGTCTCTCACTGTTTCCTTTGTTTCCACATCTATTTGTCATGAAGTGATGGAACCAAATGCCATGATCTTCATTTTTTTAATTGAGTTTTCAGCTATATTTTTCACTCTCCTCTTTCACTTTCATCAAGAGACTCTTCAGTTCCTTTTCACTTTCTGCCATAAGGGTGGTGTCATCTGCATATCTAAGGTTATTGATATTTCTCCCAGCAATCTTGATTTCAGCTTGTGCTTCATCCAGCCTGGCATTTCAGATGATGTTTTCTGCATATAATTTATAAAAGCAGGGTGACAATATATAGCCTTGATGTACTCATTTCCCAACTTTGAACTAGTCTGTTGTTCCATGTTTGGTTCTAACTGTTGCTTCATGACCTACAACAGATTTCCAGGAAGCAGATAAAGTGGTCTGGTATTCCCATCTCTTGAAGAATTTTCAATTTTTTGTGTGATCCACAGTCAAAGACTTTAAGGTAGTCAGTAAAGCAGAGGTAGATGTTCTTCTGGAATTTCCTTGCTTTTTCTATGAGCAAATGGATGTTGGCAATTTGGTCTCTAGTTTCACTGTCTTTTCTAAATCTAGTGTATACATTTGGAAGTTTCTGATTCACATACTGTTGAAGCCTAGTTTGGAGGATTTTGAGGATTACTTTGCTGCCACATGAAATGAGTCCAATTCTGCAGTAGTTTGAGCATTCTTTGGCATTGCCTTTCTTTGGGATTAGAATGAAAACTGACCTTTCCCAGTCCTGTGGCCACTGATGAATTTTCTAAATTTGCTGGCATATTGACTGCAGCACTTTCACAGCATCATTTGAATATTTTTGAATTGAAATAGATCAGCTGAATTCCCATCACCTCCACTAGCTGTGTTCATAGTAATGTTTCCTAAGGCACACTTGACTTTGCATTCTAGGATGTCTGGCTCTAGGTGAGTGATCACACCATCGTGACTATCTGGGTCGTGAAGATCTTTTTTGTACAGTTCTTCTGTGTATTCTTGCCACATCTTCTTAGTATCTTCAGCTTATATTTTAGGTCCATACTGGTTCTGTCCTTTATTGAACCTATCTTTGCTTGAAATTTTCCTTTGGTATCTCTAATTTTCTTGAAGAGCTCTCTAGTCTTTCCCATTCTGTAGTTTTCCTCTATTTATTTGTATTGGTCACTTAAGAAGGCTTTTTTATCGCTCCTTGGTATTCTTTGGAACTCTGTATTCAGATGGGTATATCTTTCCTTTTCTCCTTTGCCTTTCATTTCTCTTCTTTTCTCAGTTATTTTTAAGTCCTCTTCAGACAACCATTTTGCCTTTATGAATTACTTTTTCGTGGAGATGGTTTTGATCACTACTTCCTGTACAATGTTACAAACCTCCATGCATAGGTCTTTGGGCACTCTATCAGACCTTTTCCCTCGGATCTATTTGTCACTTCCACTGTATAATCACATGGGATTTGATTTAAATCGTACATGAAAGGCCTAGTGATTTTCTCTATTTCCTACTTTCTTCAATTTAAGTCTGAATTCTGCAATAAGGAGTTCATGATCTCAGCCACAGTCATCTCTCTGTCTTGGTTTTGTTGACTGCATAGAGCTTCTCCATCTTTGGCTGCAAAGAATATAATCAGTCTGATTTTGGTGTTGACCATCTGGTGATGTTCACGTATAGAGTCAACTCTTGTGTTGTTGGAAGAGGGGTTTGCTACGACCAGTGCATTCTCTTGGCAAAACTGTTAGCCTTTACCCCACTTTATTTTGTACTCCAAGGCCAAACTTGCCTGTTATTCCAGGTTCACTTGACTTGTCAATTTTGTTGATTCATGGACCTAACATTCCAGGTTCCTATGCAATACTGTTCTTTACAGCATTGGACTTTACTTTCACCATCATACACATTCACAACTGGGCACTGTTTCTGCTTTGGCTCAGCCTTTTCATTCCTTCTGGAGATATTTCTCTGCTCTTCTCTGGTAGCATATTGGGCACCTACTGACCTTGGGAGTTCCTCTTTCAGTGTTATATCTTTTGGCCTTTTTATACAGTTCATGAAGTTCTCAAGCAAGAATGCTGAAGCAGTTTGCCACACCCTTCTCCAGTTGACCATGTTTTGTCAGACCTTAGACTATGTATCTTATGATACTATCAAACCACCAGTCCTCTCCATGGAAAAATGTATAAACAATTTTCATCTATTGAAAATTAGTACCAAAATAAAACATAAAAGGAGAATAAGACTGAGAAGTTATTGAAAACTCCATTCTGCCCCCCTCCAAAAAAAAAAAAAACAGGAAAGAGAAAATTGTGATGGAAAAAGAAATTACATAGCACTCTAAACTCTATTAAAATATCAACACAAGTATTTACTGATATTTTGAGAAAACTTAGAAGAGAAATGGAAAGATAAAAAGGGAAGGAATGAAGTGACAGTCAGTTGAATATGGAAAATAGAGAAGTAAAAGATGAAAAAGATAATTTCAGGGAAAAAACTGAAATGAGAAATTAATCAAGGGGAAATAGACAAAACTGAATACCTATTAAGGGGCATTGAAGGAGAGCAAGACAGCAACTAGGAAACTAAAATTATTTTGACAGATTTAGAGAGAATATGATTGAAATAGGAGACAACAAAGATTCAGTTCTGTTCTGTTCTATTCAGTTCATTTCAGTTGCTCAGTTGTATCAGACTCTTTGAAACCCCTAGGGCTGCAGCACGCCAGGATTCCCTGTCTATAACAAACTCCTGGAGCTGGCTCAAACTCATGTCCATAGAGTCAGTGATGCCATCCAACCATCTCATCCTCTGTCGGCCGCTTCTCCTCCTGCCTTCAATCTTTGCCAACATCAGGGTCTTTTGAAATAAAGCAGTTCTTCACATCATGTGGCAAAAGTATTGGAGTTTCAGCTTCAGCAGCAGTCCTTCCAATGCATATTCAGGACTGATTTCCTTTAGGATTGACTGGTTTTATCTCCTTGCAGTCCAAGGGACTCTCAAGAGTCTTCTCCAACACCGCAGTTCAAAAGCATCAATTCTTCAGCACTCAGTTTCCTTTATGGTCCAACTCTCACATCCGTACATCAGTACTGGAAAACCATAGCTTTGACTAGATGTACCTTTGTGGGCAATGTCAGCTTTTTAATATGCTGTCTAGGTTTGTCATAGATTTTCTTCCATGGAGCAAGTGTCTTTTAATTTCATGGCTGCAGTCACTACCTGCAGTGAGTTTGGAGCCCAAGAAAATAAAGTCTGTTTCCTATGTTTCCCCATCTGCCATGAAGTGATGGTACCAGATGCCATGATCTTAGTTTTTTTTAATGTTGAGTATTCAGCCAGCTTTTTCACTCTCCTTTTTCGCTTTCATCAAGATGCTCTTCAGTTACTTTTTGCTTTCTGCCATAAGGGTTTTGTTATCTGCATATCTGAAGTTATTGATAATTCTCCTGGCAATCTTGATTCCAGTTTGGGCTTCATCCAGCCCAGAGTTTCTCAGGTTGTACTCTGCATATAAGTTAAATAAGCAGGGTGACAATGTACAGCCTTGACGAAATCCTTTCTCAATTTGGACCATTCCATTGTTCCATGTCTGGTTCTAACTGTTGCTTTTTGACTTGCATACAGATTTCTCCAGAAGTAAGTCAAGTGGTCTGGTATTCCCATCTCTTTAAG
Source organism: Moschus berezovskii (assembly GCF_049115385.1). NCBI lineage: Eukaryota > Metazoa > Chordata > Mammalia > Artiodactyla > Moschidae > Moschus > Moschus berezovskii. Next base: position 120,262,015 of record NC_142463.1, read on the forward strand.
AATTTTCCACAGTGTGTTGTGATCCACACAGTCAAGTGGCTCAGCTGGAAAAGAATCCGCCTGCAATGCGGTAGACCTGGGTTTGATCCCTGGGGTGGGAAGATCCCCTGGAGGAGGGAAAGGCTACCCACTCCAGAATTCTGGCCTAGATAATTCCATGGACTGGGTAGTCCATGGGGTCGCAATGAGTCAGTCATGACTGAGCAACTTTCACTTTCACCTAAATGACATTACAAGAATCCTGCATCCAATACCTTCATGAAACACGTTGTTTCAAGTGTAAATGAACATTTATCAAAATTGACCATATGTTGAACTATAACGCAAGTCTCAAAAAATTTTAAAGTATTGAAATTATACAAGTGTATTCTCCAGGAACAGTGGAATTAAACTAGAAATAAAAACAAAAGTAACCGGAAAGTCCCCATATGTTTGTAGATTAGCGAATATATTCCTCCTTAACCCATGGGTCAAAATAGAAATCCTAAAGGAAATTAAAAAATATGTTGAATGAAAGTAAAAATATAACAAATCAGATTTCATGGGTTGAATTCAGAGCTAAGTTTAAATGCAAATTTAATAAGTCCTTAAACACATATGTAAGGGGGAAAATGCCTTATCTAAGTATCAATCTCAAGGAGCTTGGAGGAAAAAAAAGGCAAATTTTTTAAAAAGGCAAAACTCAGTAAAAAAGAAAAAAGAAGAAAAACACAAGTCAATGAATTTTTTAAGAACACTGGGGGACATTCAAGAGAAACAAAGTTTTTTCTTCCTTTTTAAGACTAATAAAAGTGATAAGCGCTTAGCAAGATCAATCAAGAAAAAACAAAAACAAGGAAAGGTATAAACTACCATTATCAGGAACAAAAACATAAACATACAATAGGTTCTATAGTTTTTACAGACTTTTTAAAAATAATAAGTGATTTTTATGAAAAACTCCAAGCCAGTAAATTTGAAAAATTTTAATGAAATGAATAAAATGCTTGAAAAATGCAACTTTGTACACTCAAAGATAACTCCAGGTCTGTATGGTTTGCTGGTGAATTCTTCTAAGCATAGAAGTAAAATATAATATAATTTAATTATGTATTTTAAATAACAAATTTCAAAGAAAATAAAAAGAAGATATACTTACCAAATAGCTTATTCTATAGTTTCTTTTTTTATATATAACATTTATTTATTCAGCTGCACAAGGTCTCACTTATGGCATGTGGGAGCATTTTTTGACATGTACAAACTCTCGAGTTGTAGCACATGGGCTTAGTTGCCCTGAAACATGTGGGATCCTAGTTCCCTGACAAGAGATTGAACCTACATCTCCTGCATTGCAAAGCTGATTCTTAACCACTGGACCACTAGGGAAGTTCCTCTATGGTTTGCTGACATCAAAACTAGACAAGGACCTTAAAGGAAAGGAAAATTTCAGTCACAAAATAGTCCAATAGCTCTTACAAAAAGTAAATGTTAAATACTTTATATAAAATATTGTTGTTATTCAATTGCTAAGTCCTGTCCAACTCTTTGTGACCCCATGACCTGCAGACACCAGACTTCCCTGCCCATCACCAACTCCCGGAGTTTACTCAGACTCATGTCCATTGAGTCAGTGATGCCATCCAACCATCTCATCCTGTTGTCCCCTCTCCTCTTGCCTTCAATCTTTGCTAGCATCAGGCTCTTTTCTAACGAGTCAGTTCATCGCCCCAGGGGGCTAAAGTATTGGAGTTTCAGCTTCAGCATCAGTCCTTCCAATGAATATTCAAGACTGCTTTCCTTTAAGATTGACTGGTTGGATCTCCTTACAGTCCAAGGCACTCTCAGGAGTCTTCTCCAACACCGCAGTTCAAAAACATCAGTTCTTCAGTGCTCAGCCTTCTTTATGGTGCAGCTCTCACATCCATCCATGACTACTGGAAAAACCAAAGCTTTGACTATTCAGACCCTTTTCAGGAAAGCGATGTCTCTACTTTTCAATACAGTCTAGGTTTGTCATAGCTAATCCAAGGAGTAAGCATATTTTATTCATAGAACCATTCAACTTCAGCTTCTTCAGCATTAGTGGTTGGGGTATAGACTTGGATTACTGTGATAATGAATGATTTGCCTTGGAAATGAACAGAGATCATTCTGTCATTTTTGAGATTGCACCCAAGTACTGCATTTTGGACTCTTGTTGATATGAGTAACCCTCATATCACGTAGCCAGATATGACTGAGCGACTGAATTGACTGAACTGAAGCGCCTTTAATTTCTGGCTGCAGTCACTGTCCGCATTGATGTTGGAACCCAAGAAAATGAAATTTGACACTGTTTACAAATTTTCCCCATCTATTTGCCAGGAAGTGATAGGACCAGATGCCATCAAATCCAAAATGTTAGAAAAATACCGTGCATCATTTATTCTATAACTATATGATTGTCAAACTTTTGAGGAGGAATCATTATAATACACCACATCTTCAGAATAAGGAGAAAATTCATGAATTTCTCAGCATTTGGGTTGCTCTGCAGTTGCTAGGTCATGTCCAACTCTTTGCATCCCCATGGACTGCAACTTGCCAGGCCTCACTGCCCTTCACCATCTCCCAGAGCTTGCTCAAACTCATGTCCATTGAGTTGGTGATGCCATCCAACCATCTCATTCTCTGTCATCCCCTTCTCCTCCTGCCTTCAACATTTTGCAGCACCAGGGTCTTTTCCAATGAGTCCGTTCTTCGCATCAGGTGCCCAAAGTATTGGAGTTTCAGCTTTAGCGTCAGTCCTTCCAATGAATATTCAGGACTGATTTCCTTTAGGATGGACTGGTTTGAACTTGCAGTCCAATGGGCTCTCAAGAGTCTTCTCCACACCACAGTTCAAAAACATCAACTCTTCTGTGCTCAGTTTTCTTTATAGTACAACTCACACATCCATACACGGCTACTGGAAAAACCATAGGTTTGACTAGATAGACCTTTGTTGGCAAAGTAATGTCTCTGCTTTTTAAGATGCTGTCTAGCTTGGTCATAACTTTTCTTCCAAGGAGCAAGCGTCTTTTAATTTCATGGCTGCAGTCACCATCTGCAGTGATTTTGCAGCCCAAGAAGATAAAGTCTCTCACTGTTTTCATTGTTTCCCCATCTATTTGCTGTGGAGTAATGGGACCAAAGGTCATAATCTTCGTTTTTGAATGTTTAGTTTTAAGCCAGCTTTCTCACTCTCCTTTTTCACTTTAATCAAGAGGTTTTTCAGTTCATCTTCACTTTCTGCCATAAGGGTGGTATCATCTGCATATTTGAGGTTATTGATGTTTGTCTTAAAGCAATTTGATTCCAAATTGTGCTTCATCCATCCTGGCCTTTCACATGATGTACTCTGCATATAAGTTAAATAAGCAGGGTGATAATATACAGCCCTGATGTACTCTTTCCCAATTTTGACCCAGTCCGTTGTTCCATGTCCAGTTCTGTTACTTCTTGACATGCATACAGGTTTCTCAGGAAACAAGTAAGGTGATCTGATATTCCAATCTCTTTAAGAATTTTCCACAGTTTGTTGTCATACACATAGTCAAAGACTCAATGAAGCAGAAGTAGATGTTTTTCTGGAATTCTATTGCTTTTTCTATGATCCAACAGATGCTGGCAATTTGATCTCTGGTTTATTTGCCTATTCCATACAGCACCTAAGCATAAAAAAAAAAAAAAAAACTTTTGGCAGACTAGAAATGGCAGGAAGCTTTCATAATCTGATAACATATATGCACAAAAAACCAACAGCAAATATCTTCCTAATGATGAAGTATTAAAAGCATTTCAAAACAAGAATGCTCACAAATTCTACTTATCATTGTAGCAGAGATCTTTGCCAGCCCAATAAAATAAGAAAAGATAAAAAATAGAATAGAAGTAGAATTACCATTATCTGAAAACATTTTCATTTATTAAAAATCTATGTAAAACTACTAGAATTATTATAATAATTTAATTTAGCTTATTCTGTGAGTGCAAAATCGTTGTACACAAATTAATTTTATTTTTACATTCTAAAAACAAAACAACTAGAAAGTGAAGCCTTTAAAACTACTATTTTCAGTGTTATCTGAAATCATTAAGTCTACAAATGTACCTAGGAAAATATAAAAGATCTCTATATGGAAAACTGTAAGCTGTTTTTGAAATAATGAAACCATATCTGAATTAATGATAAAATAGACCATATCATCCAATATAATAAAGATATCAGCTCTCACCCAATTTATCTGTAGAGTCAATGGAATTCAAATAGAATTCCTAACATACCCTGTGTTGAAGTGAAAGGGTTAATATAAAAATTGACAATACACATTTTAGTGTATTAAAATATAAAGAGTTAATAACAATGACAATAATCTTTTAAAAGTTGCAGGAATTAGACTATAGAATATTAAGACATAACAAAGCTCCTATAAGTAGTATTAACACAAAGATAGACAACAGACAAGCGGGCTTCAAGAGCGAAACCAGAGAAAGACACATACAGTTTCTCACGACCGAACAGCCATCACTATTTGATGAGGAAAAAATGATGTTGCCATTTTCACTAAATTGGATATTCATTTCAAATCTTTTCCCCTGCCTCACATTAGACATAACAACACTCAGTTCTAGGTGGTATATAAATCAGAATATGAACATCTTCATGCTTCATGACTTTGGAGTAAGAAGAGATTTCTTAATGTGGACAAAAAATTATTAACCATAAATGAAGAATGATAAATTTAACTTTGTTAAAATTAAGTACTTCTGATTTCCAAAAGACACTATTAAACATTTTGAGAGATTTTTGAAATGCCTGTATCTGGCAAAGGACTCATACCTAGAGTATATTCTTAAATTCCTATGAGATATGGAAAAGGTAATCAACTCAATAAGAAAAAAATTGGCAATAGACTTGAATAGATATTTCACACACACAAAAAGACATCAAAGGGCTAATAAGTGCTAGAAAATATCCTCACCATTAGTAATCATCAGAAAATGTAAGTGAAAACCACAATAAGATTCTACTACACATCCACTAGTATGACCACAATCTTACAAATGCCAATACAAATTATTGGACTGGATGTTGAGTATCTTATAAATTTATGATGATTGTATAAATTCACATGAATACTTTAGAAATCCACTTAGTAGTACTTATTAAAACCGAATACGTGCATCCTTTATTACCAAGCAATTCTACTCTTAAGCATATGCCCAACAAAAAGGTATGTATGCTAAAAAGTCATGAATAAAATGTTCATAGTAGTGTTAATAACCCAAAACTAGAAACAACCCAAATGTTAATTAGCAATAATATGTAATAATACATTGTGGCATATTCAAAAAATAAAATATTATACAATTGAAAATGAACTGTTGCCACATGCCAAGCATGAGTAAATCTTACAAATATAATGTTGAGCTAAAGAAGGCATGCACAAGAGAAAACATCTTGTATGATTTCATTAGTGTATATTTCAGAACAGGCAAATCTATTGTATGTGTTAAAAGTCAAAATATGTTGTCATTGGGGAGGGGAGTAAACAGTGACTATAAAGGGATAAGAAGCTTAAGAGCTGTTGGTAATATTATGTTTCTGTTCTAATAATCCATCTTAGTGGTAGCTATACTGATATGTTCACTTTGCAAAATTTCATTGAGCTCTACACTCACAATTTGTGTGAAAATATAAATACAAATATTTATATATTTGCAATGTCTATAATTTTCTATGTTCATATATACATATATTATGCATGTGTACAGGTGTATAAATATACTTCCCCAAATAAAAAAGATTCCACAGACCAAGTAACAGGCATAGTAGATGCCCTTCTAGGAGGTATTTATGCTGTTTTGTTTTTTAACTTTTTATTTTGTATTGGAGTATAGCCGATTAGCTCAGGTGGTAAAGAATCCACCTGCAATTCAGGAGATCCTGCTTCAATTCCTGGGTCAGGAAGATCTGCTGGAGAAGGGATAGGCTACCCACACCAGTATTCTTGGGCTTCCCTTGTGGCTCAGCTTGTAAAGAATCCACCTGCAATGCAGGAGACCTGGATTCGATCCCTGGGTTGGGAAGATCCCCTGGAGAAGGGAAAGGATACCCACTCCAGTATTCCGGCCTGGAGAACTCATGGACTGTATAGTCCATGGAGTCACAAAGAGTTGTACTTGACTTTCACTTTCACTTCTCATAGCAGATTAACAATGTTGTGAAAGTTTCAGGTGAACAGCAAAGGGACACAGCCATACATATCCAGTTACCCATTCTCCCCCAGTCTCCCCTAAACTCCCCTCCACACTGAGTAGAAGTCAATGTGCTGTACTATAGGTCCTTTCTGGTTATCCATTTTAAATATAGCCACGTACACATGTCAGTCTCAAACTCCCTAACGACCCTTCCCCCATCCTCCAATCTTCTCACCCTCTATTCACAACCATAAGTTCATTCTCTAAGTTGCTGCTGCTGCTAAGTCACTTCAGTCGTGTCTGACTCTGTGTGACCCCATAGACAGAAGCCCACCAGGCTCCCCCATCCCTGGGATTCTCCAGGCAAGAACATTGGAGTGGGTTGCCATTTCCTTCTCCAATGTGTGAAAGTGAAAAGTGAAAGTAAAGTCGCTCAGTCGTGTCCGACCCTTAGTGACCCCACGGACTGCAGCCTACCAGGCTCCTCCATCCATGGAATTTTCTAGGCTAGAATGCTGGAGTGGCTTGCCTTTTCCACTGATCTTTTTAGCAGTTAAACAATCTTGAAGATGCAGTTCCTACAGCCACTGCCAACACTGGAAAATGAAATGAAATCTATCACCATCCCTGATTAAAGCATAAAAAGAAGTCATTAACGCAAGGATTCAAACTCAAAAGTAATATTAGGTTGACGGGTGACAGCTCTGGTTTCTAAGACTTTAGTATGCTTCTCATCACTCTGGTAAGCAGGCACCCATTTCTGCCCTAGAATAAGGCTGGCTTTGCCCTAAAGCTATAGTAACCTGCCAAGCCTGACACTCTGAACTTGAAACAGAGCTCAGGTACATCATTTTTTTAAAAGGTCCTATTAGAATAACCTTATAAACATAGTAATCTCTAGAGTTAAGTTTTGATTAAGTGTATTAGAAAATGCAATCTTTTCTTATAGAAATTATAAAAAGAGCAACTCTCTCTAGAGGAAAAGCAGAACTTTTGGCATTTGAAAGACACTCTCAAAGAAAAAAAATTATCATCTCTATTTTATTTTTTTTCTTTAAAATTTAATTTTATTTATCTTTTAAATTTTCATTGGAAGCTAATTACTTACAATATTGTATTGGTTTTGCCATACATTGACATGAATCTGCCATGGGTGTATATGTGTTCCCATCCTGAACCCCCCTCCCACCTCCCTCCCCATATCATCCCTCTGGGTAATCCCAGTGCACCAGCCCCAAGCACCCTGTATCATGCATCAAACCTGGACTAGCGATTCGTTTCAATATGATAATATACATGTTTCAATGCCATTCTCCCAAATCATCCCACCCTCACCCTCTCCCACAGAGTCCAAAAGACTGTTCTATACATCTGTGTCTCTTTTGCTGTCTCGTGTACAGGGTTATCGTTACCATCTTTCTAAGTTCCATAAATATGCATTAGTATACTGTATTGGTGTTTTTCTTTCTGGCTTACTTCACTTTGTATAATAGGCTCCGAATGTTCTTTTTGGGTTTACATAGCACATATCTCAGCAGTAAACAATTTTGAAAATTCTTCATTGGCTTACTAAACTATCTTTATATATAACAACATTGCAACTATACATTGGAGATTCACATTTTCCTTTGGTAAACTGTTTCCTTAGCAAAAAAAAAAAAAATTTCAGCAAGTATTTACATATTATGTTCAATTTTTTTCTTCTATTTATATAAAATATGTTTTTCAATGTTTCATAAAACAGTTTCTTAAAACAATGTCTATTTTCTCTTTCATTTTTAATAGTTATGAACCCCTTTATAAATTGATTACAACATTAATCTCTCTTATATTATATTATATAATTATATATTATATTAATTCTCTCTTATGATTATGTGAGGTTGGAAGAGAGCAAATTACCCCACACTTGGAGAAATAAGCCATATCAATTTGCACAAAGTTGTAGGTTTTGGTTCTGTTTTTTAAATTGAAAAGGAAAGTATGTTATGATTTGTTAGATTCTCATGTGTGCCACAAGAAGGTGGAAATCTAATTTTTTATAAAATATTCATGACTGTGCTGTCTTCTCTGTACATTAATTGACTTACCAAGTAAAGGATCACGGTCTGGAATATTATGAACACACCAAACACTTGCTAATGCTCAAAAAATAGTCGTTAAATAGAAAAAATAAATTTTTAAAATTAATACATCAGTGACAATACATCAGTACCCTTCCCTAAAAACTTAACTAAGTGGCAGTCACAGAAATTATCTTCTATCTTCTACAGAAAAGAGCAGATCTGTCCCAGTGTGTGAAGATGATGCACTTCTCATATCCTAACAAGTTAATTCCTTCTAGGAGATAAGAGCCTGAATGTTGCTTCAAATGAAACCCATCTTCAAGGTTACACATGTTATTTGCAGTACATCTTCTACTCCTTGAAATCTCTTAAACAGATATTGAAATCTTTTTACATACAACTGTATTTAATTGCTCTAATAACCATTAAGTGCCTGCTTAAGGTCAGAGGGACCTTGAGCATTTGTGCCTAGCCAGATAACAAAAGACCTCTAAGACAGTTAGTGAAAAATCGAATGAAATAGAGAAATCTTCGTCTGATAGGCAGAGGTTCCGGCTCAGTGTTCTGTGTGAATTAATTCTTTTATCAAGAATGGTTTTACGAGCATTTTGCTTCTATGCATACCAATTCCAGAGAAGTGGCTATACCAGACTGAAAGGCATTAGAATTGAGCCAACTCAAAGCCATTTATTTATTGAAGTTTATCTCAATATTAAATTCCCACTGAAAAGAGTGTTTCATTAGGCCCACAAGACCAGTATAAATAAGGAGCTGCAGAGTTATTTGGGAAATGAATTGAGATCTAACTTCTGGGTCTGTTTTCTGTTCCCATTGCTCATATTCCAGGGCTGCCAATGGCACCAAGAGAAGCATGTATTCAAGTTGGATTTTTTTTTTTTTTCCTGCATTTGAGCAGGCCACAATTTATATCACTCAGGTCTCCTTAAATTAGTCCAAGAGGATTTCATTTTACAGGCCTGCTTGACTGGGATCCTTTTGGCACGATGGGTTCAGCTTTGTATACAACTGAGATTCATATTTTATGTGTGTGTAAAAAGCCCAGCCATGAATCTAGCAGCTCAAAGCTTCACCTTCATTCTTTACAGCTCAGTTCAGAGCCCGGCACATTTCCATAGACTAAGTCTCAAGGCAGCTCCTGGCTGAGCTGAAAGGACAAAAGCTAAAAATAGATTAAGAAATTCAGGGGCATAAGAAGAGAAAATGGGACTCTTTCAGATCTTCCTTACATAGCACATCTCAGATTAACACATGTAGACATAATGTCTCCCATTCACACATTGAAATGGAAATAGCACTTTTGGCCAGACATTGTTTTCTCCTTTTAAGTTTAAAAAAAAAAAAAAAATCTGTAGAATTGTCAGTGGTGTCTGAAATCCTATCACCCTCATGGACCTAGTTGACCCTAATACTAAGCTTCAACTCCACTCACCGTTCCTTTTCCCCAGATACCCTCCAGCTCCTGGTTGCATCTCATTTCCTGGTCTTGCTTTTTCTTCTACTCCATTGACTTGCAAATCTAAACAGCTTCCAGAACAGGACTGATATTGCAAAATACAAAACAGAGCTAGGAAGTTTTGCTTTGTTAATGTGATGATAATTTTGTAGAGAATTTTCAGAAACCTGTACCTGTGGGTATGCACAATAATATCCTTTAGAATATAAAGTTGTTCTGTGCTGAAGAGAGGCAGTGTCTCTGAATGATTCTGTATGAATGCATGTATGTTAGAGGTAGCAGAACAGAGAACAATGTCTAGAGGAGTGAAGAGAGCCATGAGAGTTTTGTTTAAATTTCTGTTGTCATCTCTAACCATTTGTTTATTTGCGCTAAAGTTGCCTGCCTTCCTCGGCACTGTTACTGTCTCTAATGAGCTGCAAAGCCCACAGGTCTAAAACTTATCTATATTTTAACAAAATGAAAGTTGTGAACCCAATATCACATCACTAACAAAAATCTTGTCTCTAGGATCATGATTCATGGACTTTCTAATGAGTTCCTTCACTATTATAAACCATTGCCTAATATTTAATTTTTACAAACATGTAAGCATGTTAAGGTATTACATATACATATTATGCCTGAGACATTTATGAATACAAAAGAACAAGACACCCTCTCAGGTCACAAAGATTTTCTATCTAGATATATAAGCTATATACATAGAAATAAGGATATTATCAAACAAAATAACATGTGGCTAATCGAGAAACTGATTAAGGAAAAGAAAATGGGAGAGGACAAAGATCAATGTGTACTGAAATCAGTTCTAAAGATTAAAGTAATTATAATTAAAGTGGAGAAGATCTGCATTGTACATTGACCAAAGGTAAAATTTTTATTTCCCCTTCATGTATCAGGCTTGTCATGGCGCAGGGGCTCGTGCAACTCAAAGACACTATGAACAATGTCATGAAGAAGACTCTTGAGGGTCTTGGACTGCAGAAAAATCAAACCAGTCAATCCTAAAGGAAATCAACCCTGAATATTCATAGGAAGGATTGATGCTGAAGCTGAAGCTCCAATATTTTGGTGACCTGATGCCAAGAGCCAACAAATTAGAAAAAGACCCTGATGCTTGTAAAGACTGAAGGAAAAAGAAGAAGGGAGCTGTAGAAGGTGAGATGGTCAGATAGCATCACCAACTGTTCAAGTTCATATAAACTTGAACAGACTCAAGGACATTTGATGTTGTTCAGTTGCTCAGTTGTGTCTGACTCTTTGTAGTCCAATGGTGTGCAGCATGACTGGCATCCCTTCATTCACTACCTCCTGGAGCTTGCGCAAACTCATGTCGATAGAGTCAATGATGCCATCCAACCATCTCATCCTCTGTTGCCCCCTTCTCCTTCTGCTTTCTTTCTTTTTTTTTTTTTTTAAGGCAAATCATATCATTTTTTATTCATAACCAAATTCAGGGTGGGGATTTGGCGTTGATCAGTTGAGTGTGACCTATTCACAGAAATGTTACAGTTGGTGTCTATGATGGCAGTAGGCTTATAACAATTCTGAACAGGAAAGATCATGAAACCACAGTAATGAGACTTTAAGTAATTTTCCATCTCAGAACCCCTGTGTTTCCATCCAGGGGGGACAGGCACTCAGCCATAGCTGTAAAACGGACACTTTCTCAAAAGGCACCGAGAAGGATTTGCGTGCTGACAGGAAGAGCACCACCCCGCGATGCTCTAGCTGGGACTTGAAGGAGAGCCCACGAGACTCCAGACTGGTGTGTATAGCTACACGTTGGTCTTAAAAAAATCAAACCCCACCCGGTTACTAGGAAAGTTTCTGTTCATCGTCCCCCTCTTCCTCGGGGCTCAAGGGTGAAGCTAGAAAGTGGGCAGGTGCCAGGCTTTCAGGGGGGCTCTTCTGCCTCCTGGGTGCTCTTGGGCCGGTGAGATGCTCAGGTCAAAGGGAAACTCGGGATTCCACAGCAGAGAGGGAGGAGCCGCCAGCCCAGTGCCAGCCGAGAGTCCTCCCTCCGTCATTCAGGCACTGGGCAGCCCTCTAAGCGTCTGTAACATGAGCTGCACTGGATGGATGGTGGTGAAGACAAGTGACACAGGGCGTAACCTGGGCAGGAAGCAGTGCCTGTGTTGACTAACCTGCGTTAGTAAACTAACCTGTGTAGTAAACTCAGTAGCAAACCCTTAGCAAAAGTGCCTTAATTATGAATTAATGTTACTACTGCAGCAGACTTAGAGAGTCAGGAACTCAGTCCTAGTATGAGTTGGAGGTCAAATGGAAGGGGGTGGTTTCTCTTTTCTTCAGTTGAATGGCTTTTGCACAGTCTGGTAGGAGAAGGAGCCAGGCTTCCTATAGTCCTTCTGCTTTCAATCCTTCCTAGCATCAGGGTCTTTTCCAGTGAGTCAGTTCTTCACATCAGGTGGCCAAAGTATTGAAGTTTCAGCTTTAGCATCAGTCCTTTGATTGAATATTCAGGGTTGATTTCCTTTGAAAATACACTGATTTGTTCTCCTTGCTATCCAAGGGACTCTCAGGAGTCTTCCCTAGCACTATAATTTGAAAGCATCAGTTCTTTAGTATTCAGGCTTCTTTATGGTCCAGCTCTCACATCCATACATGACTACTGGTAAACTCATAGCTTTGACTAGATGGACTTTTATTGGCAGAGTGATGTCTTTGATTTTTAATACACTGTCTAGGTTTGTTATAGCTTTTCATCCAAGGAGCAAGTGTCTTTTAATTGCATGACTGTGGTCATGATCTGCAGTGATTTTGGAGCCAAAGAAAATAAAATCTGTGACTGTATCCACTTTTTCCTCATCTACTTGCATGAAATGATGGAACCAGAGGCCATAATCTTAGTTTTTTGCTGAGTTTTCAGCCAGCTTTCTCACTCTCCTCTTTCACCTTCATCAATAAACTCTTTTGTTCCTCTTCACTTTCTGTTATAAGGGTGGCGTCATCTATATATTTGAGGTTGTTGATATTTCTTCTGGCAATCTTGATTCCAGCTTGTGTTTCAACCAGCAAGACATTTCACATATTGTACTTTGCACAGAAGTTAAATAAGCAGGGTGACAACATACAGCCTGGAATACACCTTCCCCAGTTTTGAACCAGTCCATTGCTCCATGTCCGGTTCTGTTGCTTCTTGATCTATATATAGATTTCTCAGGGGCCAGTAAAGGTGGTCTGGTATCCCTATCACTTGAAGAATTTTCCAGTTTGTTGTGATTCACACAGTCAAAGGCTTTAGCATAGTCAATGAAGTAGATTTTTTTTAAATTTTCTTGTTTTCTCTACGATCCAATGGATGTTGGCAGTTTGATCTCTGATTCCTCTGCCTTTTCTGAATCCAGCTCGAACATCTGGAATTTCTTGGTTCATGTACTGTTGAAGACCAGTTTGAAGGATTTAGAACATTACCTTGCTAGCATGTGAAATGAGTGCAATTGTGCAGTACTTTGAACATTCTTCAGCATTACCCTTCCTTGGGGTTGCAATGAAAACTGACCTTTTCCATTCCTATGGCCACTGCTGAGTTTTCCAAATTTGCTGGCATATGGAACACAGCCTTTTCACAGCATTATATTTTAGGATTTGAAATAGTTCAACTGGAATTCCATCACTCCCACTCGCTGTGTTCATAGTAATGTTTCCTAAGGCTCATTTGACTTCACACTCTAGGATGTCTGGCTCTGGGTGAGTGATCACACCATCGTGGTTATCTGGGTCATGAAGATCTCTTTTTGTATAGGTTTTCTGTGTATTCTTGCCACCTCTTCTTAATATCTTCTGCTTCTGTTAGGTCCGTACCACTCCTGTCCTTTATTGCACCCATCTTTGCATGAAATGTTCCCTTGGTATCTCTAATTTTCTTGAAGAGATCTCTAGTCTTTCCCATTCTATTCTTTCCATCTATTTCTTTGCACTGATCACTGAGGAAGGTTTTCCTATCTCTCCTTGCTATTCTTTGGAATTGTCAGCTCCCAGGGATTCCCATGATTCCTTCCTCAGCTTTGATATTTGTCAGGATGGCTCACAAAGCTCAGGGAAACATTCACATTTACCATTTAATTATCAAATATATTATAAGAATACAATGAGCAGCCAGAATATTATCCATCAGATTTCAATATCGACCTCAGTGATGTCCATGTGTTGAGCCGTCTCATGTGTTGCTGAAAGAGGGTGTTTGCTATGACCAGTGTGTTCACTTGGCAAAATTCTGTTAGTATTTGCCCTGCTTCATTTTGTATTCCAAGGCCAAACTTGCCTATTACTCCACGTATCTCTTGACATTTTACTTTCACATTCCAATCCCCTATAATGAAAATTACATCTTTTCAGTGTTAGTTCTGGAAGATCTTGTAGGTCTTCATAGAACCATTCAGCTTGAGTTTCTTCAGCATTAGTGGTTGGGACATGGACTTGGATTACTGTGATTTTGAATGGTTTGCCTTGGAAATGAACCCAGATCATTGTGTAGGTTTTAAGATTTCAACCCAAGTACTGCATTTCAGACTCTTTTGTTGACTATGAGGACTACTCCATTTCTTCTAAGGGATTCTTGCTCACAAGAGTAGATATAATGGTCATCTGAATTACGTTAACCCATTCTCATCCATTTTCGTTCACTGATTCCTGAAATGTCAATGTTGACTCTTGCCATCTCCTGTTTGACCACTTCCAATTTACCTTGATTCATGGATCTAACATTCCAATTTTCTGTGCAGTATTGTTCTTTGCAGTGTCAGACTTTAATTTCACCACCAGACACGTCCACAGCTGGGCATCATTTCTGCTTTTGCTCAGTCTCTTCATTTCATCTGCAGCTATTTCTCTGCTCTTCTCCAGTAACATTTTGACACCTACTGACTTGGGGGTTCATCTTTCAATGTTGTATCTTTTTGCCTTTTCATACTGTTCATGAGGTTCTCAAGGCAAGAATGCTGAAATGGCTTGCCATTCCCTTCTCCAGTGGACCACGTTTTCTCAGAACTCTCCACTGTGACCTGTCCATCTTGGGTGACCCTACACACATGGCTCCTAGTTTCATTGAGTTACACAAAACTGCGTTCCATGTGATCGTTTTGTTTAGTTTTCAGTGATTGTGGTTTTCATTCTATCTGCTCTCTGACAGAGAAGATAAGAGGCTTGTGCAAGCTTCCTGATGGGAAGGACTGGCTGGGGGGAAAACTGGATAATGGAGGACAGAGGAACCTGGTGTGCTGCAGTTCATGGCATCACAAAAAGTCAGATATAACTTAGTGACTAAATAATAACAACAAAAAAATTGTATTAAAAAAAGAAGAAAATATTTTCCATGGGGAATGGGGAGGAGAGTGAAGCTCTCAGGAAGAATAAGGGCTCAAAATCCTGAGGAACATATCCTACAAATGGTGACCTCTGGTATATTAAAAAATATATTTGCACTCTTTCCCCAGTTCCTGGCACAAAGCTCCCAAAAACCTTGAAATTTCCTGAATAACAGGTGTGTCTTTTGTTATTAATAAGGAGCCCCTTTTGAGCACATTTGAGTTTAGGCTAATGAAGTGACTTAAAGAAGAGCCCCTAGATAGCCTGAGGATTGTGTTGGCCACCAGAAAGATCCAATGATCAGAAGACTGGAACTTTCAGCTACACCCACCAACCTCTGGAAAGGGGAAAGGGGAGTGGGCTGCAGATTAATTTATAGGAAAACTCTTGCACAATGAGACTTGATGAACTTCTGAGGTCATGAACACATTCATATGCCCAGTTCTATCTTGAGAAAGAAGATGTTATACTTGGGACCTTCCCAGACCTTGCCCTATGCACCTCTTCATCCGTCTGCTTATTGTATCCTTATAATATCTTTGATAATTAAATGGTAAATGTAAATGTTTCCCTGAGCTTTGTGAGCCATGCTGACAAATATTAAAGCTGAGGAAGGGATCATGGGAATCCCTGGTTTATAGCTAGTCAGTTAGGAGTGCAAGCGACAATCTGAAGAGGAAACAGTCCTATGAAATTCAACCTTTTGATCTGTGGGATCTGACACTCTCCAAATGCACGGTGTCAAAATTGAATTAAGTTTGTAGGACACCCAATCTGTGTCTACTGAAAATTGAAGAATTGCTTGGTGGTATTGAAAGACAGTCCATGTATATCTATCACGTGGTCAACATCCCTATTTGTGAGCCACAAATCACAATGTGTACAAATAAACCTGTAATATGTATCCAGATATGGGACAAATATAACTACAATAAGTCTTTTTTCTTATCAGCATGACATATCTAAATCCTCTTTCCTTCTCTTCTTTTTCTTGCCATTTTCTCCTCCCTCCTTTCCTTCTTTTCTCCTTTCCATATCCCCTCTTTCCTTCTCTTATTTTATTATTTCCATCCTTGTGAAGGCCAAAGCTTTTATGAAAATGTGTAAGGATAAAAGGAAGACCCAGTACAGTCATGTATTATTTTGGATAAGTAATACCAATTACTGTAACAAAGAACCCCACTGTCAGTCATTCAACACAACGAGGAGTCACTTCTTTCTATAGTTACAGTGCAATGCAGACTAATGGAGGTGAGAGATTTCACAAAAAGGACCCAGACTTATGTGGTCTCTGTCATCCCATATGGCCTCAGAAGCTCTAGAGTTGAAGAGAGAGACCACAAGGATGATCACACTGGCCACCAGAGTCATGGAGCCCCAATAGGGTATCATTCTCATCAACAAATCATAATGAAAGAGGAACACACAATAATAGAAATACTTGTGTGTGTGTGTGTGTGTGTGTGTGTGTGTGTGTGTGTTAGTCACTCAGTCATGTCTGACTCTGTGACCCCAGGGACTATAACCCACCAGGCTCTTCTGGCCATGGAATTCTCCAGGCAAGAATACTGGAGAGGGTTGCCATTCCCTTCACCAGGGGATCTCCCTAACCCAGGAATCAAACCTGGGTCTCCTGCATTGCAGGTGGATTCTTTAAGATCTGAGTTCATAGCATGTGTCTTTCAGGCAAAGAGGCAGAACTCTTCAGCTAAGCAAAAGCTCCAGCTCCCAGCACCCCAAGGTTTGGTGGAATGCTCATTTCAGGGTGGTGCTGCAGATGGAAGCAGTAAGGGAGTAATGGTTTAGAAGAAAGAGGTCAGGCAGTACCTACAGAGAAAAAGATTACTCAAGGCATCAAATAACAAAAAGCATAATATAATGAAGGAACAGAACAAAATTTGAGTTCTTACTCTAAGGCTTTCTTGCTATATGAATTTGGGCATCTACCTTCAGCTCAGCTCAACTCAGTCGCTCTCTTGTGACCGACTCTTTGAGACCCCAAAGACTGCAGAACGAAAGGCTTCCCTGACCATCACTAACTCCAAGAACTTGTTCAAATTCATGTCCATCGAATCAGTGATACCATCCAACCATCTCATCCTCTGTCATCCCCTTCTCCTGCCTTCAATCTTTCCCAGCATCAGTGTCTTTTCTAATCAGTCAGTTCTTCACATCAGGTGGCCAAAGTATTGGAGTTTCAGCTTCAGCATCAGTCCTTCCAATGAATATTCAGGACTTATTTCTTTAGGATTGACTGGTTGGATCTCCTTGCTGTTCAAGGGACTCTCAAAAGACTTTTCTAGCACCAGTTTGAAGGCATCAATTCTTCCATGCTCAGCTTTCTTTATAGTTGAACTCTCACATCCATACATGACTACTGGAAAGACCATAGCTTTGACTAGAAGGACCTTTGTTGGCAAACTAATGTCTCTGCTTTTTAGTATGCTGTCTAGGTTGATCATAACTTTTCTTCCAAGGAGCAAGCGTCTATTAATTCCATGGCTGTCACTAACTGCAGTGATTTTGGAGACCAAGAAAACAAAGTCTCTCACTCTTTCCACTGTTTCTCGATCTATTTGCCATGGAGTGATGGGAGCAGATGCCCTGATCTTAGTTTTCTGAATGTTGAGCTTTAAGCCAACTTTTTCACTCTCCTCTTGCACTTTCATCAAGAGACTCTTTAGTTCTTCTTCACTTTCTGCTATAAGGGTGGTGTCATCTGTATATCTGAGGTTATTGATATTTCTCCCAGCAATCTTGATTTCAGCTTGTGCTTCATCCAGCCTGGCATTTCAGATGATGTATTCTGCATATAAGTTGAATAAGCAGGGTGACAATATATAACCTTGATGTACTCATTTCCCAATTTTGAACTAGTCTGTTCAATGTCACGAACTTCTGTCCATAGTTCTTCAGGATCTTCGTCTATCAGATCTAACCCCTTGAATCTATTTGTCACTTCTATACAGTGGAAGTGACGAATATCTTCAAGGGCATCTACCTTAGAGGATTATTATAAAGTTTAATGAGATAATGCTTAGAAAATATTCAATATAGTGCTCAACACATAGCAAGTGCTTGATAAATGTCAGCTAATTGTAATGATTGCCATCATTGTATTTAATAGAAGAAATAGTGTAGTAAGAGTCATGGTGCTATTACTATGAGTTGGGTTGGAATCATATCAATTTGTGAGACTCACTCTGTGAGAACTATTGAGACAGAATATTTCTTGGACTTCAAAATCATTGCAGATGATGATGGCAGCCATGAAATTAAAAGACTCTTGCTCCTTGGACGGAGAAGGCAATGGTAAGCCACTCCAGTACTCTTGCCTAGAAAATCCCATGGATGGAGGAGCCTGGTAGGCTGCAGTCCGTGGGGTCGCTATGGGTCGGACACGACTGAGCGACTTCACTTTCACTTTTCACTTTCACACATTGGAGAAGGAAATGGCAACCCACTCCAGTGTTCTTGCCTGGAGAATCCCAGGGACCGGGGAGCCTGGTGGGCTTCCGTCTATGGGGTCACACAGAGTCGGACACAACTGAAGTGACTTAGCAGCAGCAGCAGCAGCTCCTTGGAAGAAAGCGATGAGAAACCTGAACAGCATATTAAAAAGCAGAGACATCACTTTGCTGACAAAAGTCCATATAGTCAAAGCAATGTTGTTGTTGTTGTTTCCAGTAGTCATGTATGGATGTGAAAGTTGGAACATAAGGAAAGCTGAGTGAAGAAGAATGGATGCTTTCAAACTGTGGTGCTAGAGAAGACTTTTGAGAGTCCCTTGGACTGCAATGAGATCAAACCAGCCAATCCTAAAGTCAAACCAACGCTGAACATTCAATGGAAGGACTGATGTTGAAGCTGAAGCTCCAGTACTTTGGCCATCTGATGCAAGGAGCTGGCTCACTCAATAGACCCTGAGGTTGAGAAAGTTTGAAGGCAGTGGAGAAGAGGATGACAGAGAATGAGATGGTTGGATGGCATCACCGACTCAATGGTAATGAGTTTGAGTAAACTCAGGGAGATCGTGAAGGACAAGAAAGCCTGGTGAGGTGCAGTTCCAGCTGCAAAGAGTCAGACTGAGTAACTGAACAGCAGCAACAAAATGCACCAGCGCCAACTGGCCAGAAAGAGACCCCTCTGTAAGAAAAGTGATCGTCTGGAGCTTTGAAGCTACAGTAAAGAACACATACATAAGCCCCTTCTAAGTTTTCTGAGAACTGTTGTTTGAGGGTGGGAATCAAGGAATGATATTTTAGGGCCTGCTGCTTCATCCCTTCTGCCATACAGCCAGCAGGAAGAAGAATCAGGAGGACAAGTCCACTCAAGAAATACATTAGAAACATAGCACTGAGCTGTTCAGAAGCCCCCGAGAAAGAGAACTTTAAAAATTAAGTTGGCAGAGAGGAGGAAGATCTCATATTTGATTCTATCACTCATCTCCTCCCAACTCTCCCATTTGCTAGTTCAAATTCATTGAGGTTACATGTATCATTCCTTCCATTTTCCTGTAGCATTCCACACAGCTCCACAGGTTATCGGTTAGTTGCCATTCTTTTCAAAGTACCCTGAATACCATCTTTCTTGCGCTATGCTTCAAGAGTTTCTTTCAACGAAATCAGGCTCAGACCATCTGATTTACTCAACTTAAACCCAGGGACCATCTTTGCAAAACAGCACTGCATCTAACAACAACAACAAAAAAAAAACAAGTGAAGCGATATAACTTTTCATATCTGTTTATATAGACATAAATAAAACATGTCCTTCCTCAAGATAAAGCAATCCCCTCTTAACTAGCCTTTTTCATTCTGCGTTTGAGGTGTTTTCAAAGCCTCCTTTAATGTTGTGCTCTCTTTGAGTCAATCACTCCAAGCCTTCCAGCTCCTCTGCCAGTTCTCAGCACTCAGCTTCCCTTGGCCTTTCTGCTATTTCCTTTTATCTCCCTCTTCTGAAGGCTGCTCCCTGATCACTGCTTTAACTTTTGGTGAGATTTTTAGTTCTTCCTTTCTCTCTCATCCTGTGAAGTAGCATACTTTAGTTTCGTGACTCATATATTCAATTGTGTCCGCATCCTCTCACACTGTCTTTCTTCCTGTAATGTCATAAGAAGCTACAAAGAGCTCGAGAAACACTGATGCCTTAAGAGTTCATAGATTTGGTAACGGACAAAATTACAACTATTGCAACCTAAATATTTGTTCCGTTTCCATAGAGAAGTATTCACATACCATAGAAGCTTTGCTCTTTATCTTCTCAACTAAATAAAAATAGGCGGCATTGACATTTTTTTCAAACTGAAATAATCATCTGGATTTCTGCTATTCTGTCAAACTGAAGATCTCAAAACACTTTGAAAAATTATATTAAAGCACAGTGGTCAGCTTGTAGACAACATTTTATGCAGTGATAGCCACACTTAAGAGTATGACACTGCAGTCAAGTGAAATGACAATTATATGCCCTTATTAAAAACTGTATCATTAAATTAAAAATGTGAATAACTGGCTTACATTTTGGTTGAATAATAACCAAATTAACAAGGGATCTATGGAGAAGGAAATGGCAACCCACTCTAGTGTTCTTGCCTGGAGAATCCCAGGGATAGAGGAGCCTGGTGGGCTGTCATCTATGGGGTCGTACAGAGTTGGACACAACTGAAGTGACTTAGCAGCAGCAGCAGCAGCAAGAAATCAACCTAAGTGGAACTAAAGTGAGAGGAGTTATTATTTAAAGGCTGCCTGATATTCCTCGTCTTGTTAAGACAGAAAGTCATCTCAGCAAATCTTAATGTTCTGTGTCATATATGAATTTCCTCCTTCATTATGCAGATACATTAATTTGGTGATCACCACTGTGCTAAAAGGTGAAAAGAAACCATTTGTGCCTTGGTAAACACTGCCTTCCAATGTACAGAGTCCCTCTCTGGGAAGAAGGTGATTATGTTTTATGTAGGGATTCGGAAGCCAAGTGGAAGGGGAAAACTAGGACTCCTGGCCACTTTCACTTTGGAAACCAATATTATTAGACCTTTTCTGATAAACTGATATTGTTTTGACCATGATGCTTTGGACTTAAAGAATATTAGTGGTATGCAAGCTGAATCCACCACTGAAGGGTAGGGGTGGGGAGAGAGGATCTGACAGGTGATCCAGCACTACGGACCTGACAGGTTTGGCACTATGGTGCAAGTAGTTGTGAAAGGAGGGCTGTTCTGGCATATGTGACTGCTGCTCAAGCCACTTCTAATCCAGCCACCCTGACATGGAGAGCAAAGCTTGGAGAACAATGACTTAGTATGAACCTATACACTAAGGAGTAACCTTAGCCAAGAGGATGGACTCACTTATCCTTCCTTTGACAATATCATGCTATTTGGTTATTTACTTGATTTTTTTCTTTTCAGATTCAACTCAATCCAAGAACCTATGTTTGGATACCTTAGCTTTAGTATATTATGATTACTGAGAAATAAACATACAAATAGAGAGACTTAGTTTCCATACATAAGAGCTTGGAAAACTGTAGCCTATGGGCCAAACCCAACCCATCACCTGCCTTGTTAATAGTTTTATTGGAACACAGCTACGCTTATAAGTTATCTATGTGGCTATTTTTGCACTACAATGGCAGACTTAGTAGTTGTATAGATGCCTATGGCCAGACCCACAAAGTCAAACTAATTATCTGGTTCTCTGAAGAAAATTTTACTAATCAAAAGTTGATACAGATCATCACTTTCCAATATATCCTCAAATTAATTAAATGCTAAGTTTGACTATATATACCATAACTAAAATGAATTTATAATACTTGTGATTTCTCCCTTAACAAATTTTTTAAAGGACCACCCATCTGACGGGTTAATAAAATGTCGCAACATGACATCCCCCGTCCTTAAAACACTCATGTCCAAGCTGGGGCATCCTACTGGCAGGTGTATGCCATTCTTTTCCAGGAGCCGTCTCCCAAGCACATTCAAAAGTCAGAGTTTTATCTTTCTATTCAATTCTTACTGTAGAATTTGACCCAAGTTCAGTTCAGTTCAGTCACTCAATCGTGTCTGACTTTTTGAGACCCCATGAATTACACCACTCCAGGCCTCCCTGTCCATCACCAACTTCCCGAGTTCACTCAAACTCATGTCCATCGAGTCGGTGATGCCATCCAGCCATCTCATTCTCTGTCGTCCCCTTCTTCTCCTGCCCCCAATCCCTCCCAGCATCAGAGTCTTTTCCAGTGAGTCAGTTCTTCGCATGAGGTGGCCAAAGTATTGGAGTTTCTGCTTTAGCATCAGTCCTTCCAGTGAACACCCAGGACTGATCTTTAGAATGGACTGGTTGGATCTCCTTGCAGTCCAAGGGACTCTCAAGAGTCTTCTCCAACACCACAGTTCAAAAGCATCACCAGAGAGATGGTATGGGGAAGGAGGTGGAAGGGGGGTTCAAGATGGGGAACACATGTACACCCGGGGAGGATTCATGTCAATGTATGGCAAAACCAATACAATAATGTAAAGTAACTAGCCTCCAATTAAAATAAATAAACTAGAAAAAAAAAAAGCATCAATTCTTTGGTGCTCAGCTTTCTTCACAGTCCAACTTTCACATCCATACATGACCACTGGAAAAACCATATCCTTGACTAGATGGACCTTTGTTGGCAAAGTAATGTCTCTGCTTTTTAATATGCTGTCTAGGTTGGTCATAACTTTCCTTCCAAGGAGTAAGCATCTTTTAATTTCATGGCTGCAATCAGCATCTGCAGTGATTTTGGAGCCCAAGAAAATAAAGTCTGTCACTGTTTCCACTGTTTCCCCATCTATTTGCCATGAAGTGATGGGACCGGATGCCATGATCTTAGTTTTCTGAATGTTGAGCTTTAAGCCAACAAGCTGAGAACTAATTGCACTGGGGAAAAGCAGACCTTTCTAAGAACACTTTATAATATTAGTTGGTACCACTAGGAGCAAATAAGATATCAAATCCTATAATAGTATGAATAATAATACTGCCATTTATTAAAGGTTTGCTGCTGCTGCTGCTGCTAAGTCACTTCAGTCGTGTCCGACTCTGTGTGACCCCATAGACAGCAGCCCACCAGGCTCCCCCGTCCCTGGGATTCTCCAGGCAAGAACACCAGAGCGGGCTGCCATTTCCTTCTCCAATGTGTGAAAGTGAAAAGTGAAAGTGAAGTCGCTCAGTCGTGTCCGACCCCCAGCGACCCCACGGACTGCAGCCCACTAGGCTCCTTCATCCATGGGATTCTCCAGGCAAGAGCACTGGAGTAGCTTGCCATTGCCTTCTCCGATTAAAGGTTTACTATATGCCAAAACTTGGGCCACCTGACGCAAAGAGCTAACTCATTGGAGAAGACTCAGATTATGGGAAAGATTGAGGGCAGGAGAAGTAGAGGCGGAGGATAAGATGGTTGGATGGCATCAATGACTCAATTGTGAGTTTGAGCAAACTCTGGGAGACAGTGAAGGACAGGGAAACTTGGCATGCTGCAGTCCATGGCATTGCAGGAGTCAGACATGATTTACTGACTAACAACAACAATATTCAACCACTATGTAACATTCTTTTTCTTTCAGTTCAGTTCAGTCGCTCAGTCATGTCCAACTCTTTGCAACCGCATGAATCACAGCAAAACAGGCCTCCCTGTCCATCACCAACTCCCCAAGTTCACTCAAACTCGTGTCCATTGAGTCAGTGATGCCACCCAGCCATCTCATCCTCTGTCGTCCTCTTCTCCTCTAGCCCCCAATCCCTCCCAGCATCAGAGTCTTTTCCAGTGAGTCAACTCGTCGCATAAGGTGGCCGAAGTATTGGAGTTTCAGCTTTAGCATCGGTCCTTCAAATGAACACCCAGGATTGATCTCCTTTAGAATGGACTGGTTGGATCTCCTTGCAGTCCAAGGGACTCTCAAGAGTCTTCTCCAGCACCACAATTCAAAAGCATCAATTCTTCGGTGATCAGCTTTTTCTTTACTTCATATCATTTTATTCTCTTACCCATTCTACATGAGACACATCTTCCTAGTTCCCTTTGACCAATAAGTAAATCTTAGTCAGTAAGGAAAGTGAGACTTTAATAGATTCCCCAAAGTCATAGAGTTAATAAAGCAGGATTGGAATTTGAAACTAGGAAGATTGATTGCACATCCTAATTCTTCACTGCTCTAGCATAGTACAATTCTGCTGCATTATGGTACGTTAATTTACTTGAACCACCTTTTAATTTTTTTTTCCCATCAAGTCTTTCAATATGCCTCAGGTATTATGCCAACACTTTTTCCTCTTTTTTCAGGACAGTACTACTGAAGCATACCTACCTTCATCAAATAAATTTTCAAGGACTTTGGAGCGAATAAGCTCTTCTCAATTCCCAGAGAATGACCTCTCATATCAAAAACCACAGGAGGCCTAAGTGGGAAACCAGACTACAGCTTACACCTGTTAGGATGTGCTAGCTGCTGTATGACACAAGCATTAGCCAGGATTTGCTCACCCCAAACTTCCCAGTTTAAATATTATCTCAGATTATCTATGGAATCACCTTTTGCATCTTTCTCCGTATTTTTCCCACTAAGGACACAAAAGTGCATATTATCATCTTGTGCTTTGGTCCCCTGCTGAGGGATCCAGGGCTTTTTTAAAACTATAAGCTTATTTACAGGAGACACTGAGTGGCTTCAGTCCTCTATATGTTGAATCTGTTTCTTGTGTCTTAGGAGACATATATATCTCAGATAACTGGCTTTACCTCTGCCTTAGTCAGCTCAGGCTGAGATAAAAATCCATAGACTGGGTGGCTTAAGCAACAGACATTTATTTCTCATAGTTCTGGAAGCTAGGAAGTCCAAGACCAAGTGCTAGCAGACTTAATTCAGGGTGAAACTCTTTCTGGCTTATAAATAGCACCTTCTCTCTACATCCCAATGTGGTGGAGAGAAACAGAGCTCTTATCTTTCTTCCTTTCCTTGTAAGTATACTAATCCCATGATGGGGGCCTCATCCTCATGACTGCATCTAAACCTAATTATCTCTCAAATGCCCCTGCCCAAGTACCTCCCATTTGCATTTATGGCTTTAACATATGGATTCGAGAGAACACCAACATTCAGTCCATAGCAGTTTGCACTAACACTTCACCTGTTGCAGCACACTTTGCAAGGACCTATATTAATTATATAAATGACACGGTGCTTTCTCAAAGTGTCAGTCTGGTCATCATGAGTATTTGAGATAATGCCTGACCTTCTCTGCCAGTGTCCTCCCATAACTCTAGGGGCAACTGTACAGTATTGAAAGACCACCTTTCAATCCAATGATGAGGAGACCATATCATACCTGACTGGGAGCCAGAGATGATTTCCCAGTGTTAGGAAGTACCTTCCTTTGCTAATAGAGAGTCTGACTGAGAGTATAGTAACTTCATAATGGCAAGAAGATCAAGATAATAATTAGGCCCTAGAACAATACCCATCACATTATGCATACTAGCTTCTATCAGTTTCTCCATGACTTCTGCTATAACAACATATTATACCTCTCCATCTGGAGTGTGATATTCCCAATAATTTTATCGAATCTATCCTTGGAACTCTGCACCCAGAGTTCATATCATACTGTAACCCAGTGGTTACATATCCCAGCTAAGTCTTTTGCCACAAGTTACCATTAACAATCTGCCTGCTTACCTCCATTTCCACCTGGCTGACTCATGAGCTACCACCTGGGGAACATGCTCTCTTTGATGGATTCAATAATCCATCTATATAGTATATTAAAAAGCAGAGACATTACTTTGCCAACCAAGGTCCGTCTAGTTAAGGCAATGGTTTTTCCTGTGGTCATGTATGGATGTGAGAGTTGGACTGTGAAGAAAGCTGATCGCCGAAGAATCGATGGTTTTGAACTGTGGTGTTGGAGAAGACTCCTGAGAGTCCCTTATACTGCAAGGAGATCCAACCAGTCCATTCTAAAGGAGATCAATCCTGGATGTTCATTGGAGGGACTGATGCTAAAGCTGAAACTGCAATACTTTGGCCACCTCATGCGACGAGTTGACTCACTGGAAAAGACTCTGATGCTGGGAAAGGTTGGGGGCGGGAGGAGAAGGGGACGACGGAGAATGAGATGGCTGGATGGCATCACCGACTCTGTGGACATGAGTTTGAGTGAACTCCGGGAGTTGGTGATGGACAGGGAGGCCTGGCGTGCTGTAATTCATGGGGTCGCGAAGAGTCGGACACGACTGAGCGACTGAACTGAACTGAACAAATGTTATAGTGTTTGGATATTGCCTCCATATTTTATCTCCAACATTCTTTGGATATTGCTCCAAAGAATGTTTAAACTACCACACAACTGCAGTCATCTCACATGCTAGCAAAGTAATACTCAAAATTCTCCAAGTGAGGCTTCAACAGTACATGAATCAAGAACTTCCAGATGTTCAAGCTGGATTTAGAAAAGTCAGAGGAACCAGAGATCAAATTGCCAACATCCATTGGATCATGGAAAAAGCAAAAGAATCCAGAAAAACATTTATTTCTGCTTCATTGACTACACTAAAGCTTTTGGCTGTGTGGATCACGACAAACTCGACAAACTGTGGAAAATTCTTAAAGAGATGGGAATACCAGACCATCTTACCTACTTCCTGAGAAATCTGTATGCAGGTCAAGAAGCCACAGTTAGAACCAGACATGGAAAAATGAACTTTTTTCCAAATTGAGAAAGGAGTATGTCAAGGCTGTACATTGTCACCTTGCTTAGTTAACTTACATGCAGAGTACATCATGTGAAATGCTGGACTGGAAGAAGCACAGGCTGGAATCAAGATTGCTTGGAGAAATATCAGTAATCTCAGATATGCAGATGGCACCACCATTAATGCAGAAAGTGAAGAGGAACTGAAGAGCCTCTTGATGAAAGTGAAAGAGGAGAGTGAAAAACCTGGTTTGAAGCTCAGCTTTCAAAAAACAAAGATCATGGTATCCGGACCCATCACTTCATGGCGAATAGATGGGGAAACAACAGAAACAGTGAGATACTTCATTTTCTCAGACTCTGCAATCACTGTGGATGGTGATTGAAGCCGTGAAATTAAAAGACACTTGCTCCTTGGAAGAAAAGTTATGACAAACCTACGTAACATATTAAAAAGCAGAGACATTACTTTGCTGACAAAGGCCCATCTAGTCAAAGCTAATTTTTCCAGTAGTCATGTATGGATGTGAGAGTCAGGCCATAAAGGAAGCTGAGAGCCAAAGAATTGATGTTTTTGAACTGTGGTGTTGGAGAAGGCTCCTGAGAGTCCCTTGAACAGCACGGAGATCAAATCAGTCAATCCTAAAGAAATCAGTCCTGAATATTCATTGGAAGGACTGACCCTAAAGCTGAAGCTCCAATACTTTGGTCACCTGATGTGAAGAACTGATTCACCAGAAAAGACCCTGATGCTGGGAAAGATTGAGGGCAGAAGGAGAAGGGGATGGCAGAGCATGAGATGGTTGGATGGCATCACCAACTCAGGGGACATTAGTATGAGAAAGCTCCTGGAGTTGGTGATAGACAGGGAGGCCTCGCGTGTTTCAGTCTATGGAGTCGCAAAGAGTTGGATACAACTGAGTGACTAAACTGAACTCCATATTTCACCCTAAAATATAGGCTATGTAGTTAATCTGAAAATACAATTTACAACCAAGCACAATTATTAGAAAACAGCCACTATCAGCAAAACTTGTCAAATTATAGTAAATCAATAAAGTGTATTATGATCATAAAATTTTTGAGACTGGAAATGAAAATTATACAGATTCAAATTTAAGTTAAACTTTAAGGGGAGGAATACTTTTCTCACAATTAAAACTCTTTAAAAATGTAATCAGCTGTCCCATGATGTAGGACAACCCTTGTACTAAGAGCAAGCAGACATTGCATGCCATAAAGCAAGTCCAGCTTGGGTGTGCAAGGCTGACTCTCCAGATCAGCAACCTGAGAAGATGTCCAGCCCTAGAATATCCACTCATGGCTATCCACTGAGGCTATCCACAGAAGTGAGTTATTGATAATAAAAAAAGAGTCCTATGTACACTAGACTGCTCACATGCTAGGCTGAAGAAAGCAGAGAGGAAAACTCGTAAGATAGAAGAAATCCCAATGAGCTGGAGCTCAGGAAAGTAGTTGTATCAACGTTCCTGAGCTTGAAACTGGACTTACACCAACAAAATTCCAGCAGGTGAAAGTGGCAAGTGGTACAGAAACAAGGAAGAGATAGAGTGGGTTGTGAATGGAGAATAGTAGACTCGGTGAAGAATAGATCTTGGAAGAGCTGGCATTGGAGTGCTGTGGGCCTTTTCATATGATTTTGTACAGTCAGTCTTTGTTATTCATGGATTTAATATTTGTAAATTCACCTCTTCATTACGATGCATTTATAATCCCCAAACTTAGTGCTTTTGCAGTTATTCACAGACATCCTGAGTTGTGAAAAATCTAAGCTACGCAATGTGCCTTTCCTGGCTGAGGTTGAACAAGGCAATACTGTGCCTTTTTTCCCCAAGTGTTTGTTTATTTATTTTGTTTCACTGGGTCTTAATTTTGGCACACAGGATCTTTGATCTTCGTGACAGAAATCTTAAGCTACTTGAAATCTTTAGCTACTGCATGTGAACTCATAGTTGCAGCCTGTGGGATCTAGTTCCCTGACCAAGATCAAACCCAGGCCCCTTTCATCAAGAGCTCAAAGTCTTAGCCACTTAGCCATCTGGATCACCAGGGAAGTCCCAATGCTGTGCCTTCTTGTTTGGGCTCTCATAATTAAGTCTTTGGGGGTCTATTTAATGCCACATTTCCCATTTTTGTGCTTTTTGAGGATAATTTATTCTGTTTCAATCATCCCTCGAGCATAATACTAAGGTGCTATTAACATCTAGTGCTGCTGAGTGCAAGAAGGCAATGATGCACCTGACCAAGAAAATGTGTGTGTCAGATTAGCTTCATTTAGTGCTGATGGTTGCAAGATCAATGTTAGTGATCCAACTGGTTTCTTAAACACAAACCCAGGTAGGTGTAGATAAGTTAATGAAAATATTGTGAGCAAAAACTTGCAGGAACCTAACACTATATTTTCCACTAGGAACAATGGTTTAGTAGTTGCTAATTCAAAATTTGTGGTGATTTTATAGAATATAACTACTGCAAAATAATAAAAATTGACTGTATATCTCTATGTTGTAAGCCCTAAACAACTCAGATAACCTGAGACCTCAGGGTTCAGATAATGCAGGAAGAAATAAAAGCTGAAGGCTGCAATTTTGGTGAAGTCTGAAATTATTTTTATGCTGATTAGATAGAATTTAGGTGCTGAACATTGTCCCCTTTTCTGTGCTACTCCCATCTAAAACAATATAAAAAAGCAGAGAGCCTATACTATTTCTATGATCTGGTAGAATCTTCACTGCACATTTTGCTAAAACCTCTGAAATCTGGGACACACTCCTGCAGGAAAAAAAAAAAAAATGGTTGGAGGGCCAAGGGACTAGCACCAAATACTCTATACATTGTTTATTCAGTTCAGTTCAGTCGCTCAGTGATGTCTGAGTCTTTGAGACCCCATGAATCACAGCATGCCAGGCCTCCCTGTCCATCACCAACTCCCGGAATTCACTCAAACTCATGTCCATCGAGTCAGTGATGTCATCCAGCCATCTCATTCTCTGTAGTCCCCTTCTCCTCCTGCCCCCAATCCTTCCCAGCATCAGTCTTTTCCAGTGAGTCAGCTCTTCACATGAGGTAGCCAAAGTATTGGAGTTTCAGCTTCAGCATCAGTCCTTCCAATGAATACCCAGGACTGATCTCCTTTAGAATGGACTGGCTGGATCTCCTTGCAGTCCAAGGGACTCTCAAGAGTCTTCTCCAGCACCACAGTTCAAAAGCATCAATTCTTCAGCTATAAGCTTTCTTCACAGTCCAGCTCTCACATCCATACATGACCACTGGAAAAAACATAGCATTGTTTATTAGCTGCAGCTAAAGTTGCCTCAATCAAGACCAGGTATCATTCTCCCAAACTTGACCAAGGCCTCCCTAGTTCTCCTTCCCAGATAGAAAAATCTTCCATCTAAGATTCTGGTCACTTGTGACATACATGCACTAGGTTCAAAGTGTTTTGTTATGAGAGAGGGCAGACACTTAAAAGAGCAAAGCTTAGTTTTCACTCCAAAATAGTCTTGTACAACTATAACAACAGAGCATGAGCAGAGGGGTTTTAGTAGTACCCAAGATTTGTTTTAATTCGGTGTGGTAAGACACACAGACACAAAAGTAATTGTCATAAAGAAGAACTTTATTATCCTCCTAGTCCCCTAGAAACAGGAGTGATGGCACAGCATCTCATTCAAGGCCAACCGGGAAGCACCAAAGCAAGATGTGTGGGCATAGAGAAAGGAACTGCTGGCAAGAGACTCGGCTGTGCTTCTCCGGAAAAGGAACCAGGAGGTAGAGCAAGCAGGTTTAGGAATGGATGCTTTGAATAATCCCAATGGGCTCTAGGCTATAGAAGTATTCTCTAGCTATCCAGTACTTGGCCCTGTGGTGACTGAGCCAGGTGCATTGAGTTTCAAGACAACTGGGGATATGAGCTTAGAATTAGTTGGCTTGTCTATCAAAGGCATATTTATATGTAAGCCTTTACTATCAATATCTAAGAATTAGCTAACTCTGGAAGGGGCTGTCCCTGTCTGGGTCATCAGAGTTCAGAGGCAGAGCATCAGAAAAACAGAAAATAGACCTAACACAGGTAGTAATGCACAAAATGCTGGCTAGGTCAAGAGTACCCTTCTCTAGTACATCCTTCTCTAGTACAATCCAGATTGGAGCAAGGAACTTTAAATCGTGTCCTGGGGCTGTGCCTGGGATTTTTTGCAGTACCCCTTGAGTGTGAGATTCTTACCTGCTCTTGGCAACCACTTCATTTCCCAGGAGAGACTTGGGCCACAACAAGGAACATCATTCTGAGAACAAAGACAGTCTGAGTTCTAGGAAGAGATTTAATAGCATTTCAGGCAGAAGGCAATGGCAACCCACTCCAATGTTCTTGCTTGGAGAATCCCAGGGATGGGGGAGGCTGGTGGGCTGCCATCTATGGGGTCACACAGAGTCAGACACGACTGAAGCGACTCAGCAGCAGCAGCGGCAGCAGGACAAGCAATGGTCCAAGGAGGAGTCAAGAATCATAACTGAGATGAAATTGATGAGATTGTCACTACTTCAGTCCAATTCTAAGAAGGCATCCATATCAAAGAAGGCATCCATTTGAGTGGAAGAATGTCCACCCACCCTTGCCTCTAAGCCTACCACACTCCCATGTGCCACTCAAACCAGCCAGCTTGGAAAGTAGAAGACATCTCAGTATTCTTTGTAGTAAACACCCATGCCTTTCTTATTTGTACCCTGTCTGCTCTTGCTCTGAACTTGCATCTATCAAACTCAGACTCCTATCTCCACATGTTAACCTGGATTTTATGCCTTTACCCTTAGCCCCTGGTGTCTGCACCTAACATTTGACCTCCACTTTCTTTAAGGGGCTTCACCTATGGCTTACCCCTTGGCTCTTCACATTTTCCCCACTGTTCCCCTCTCCTCTTCACTGTCTATTTAGCTGCATCGTAGCTCTACTGCTCCACTCACCCCACATCATTGAGAAAGAAGTGGGAATGCCAGGGTGAGATCACAAGACTTTCAAGTTATAGCAGAAATTAACACAACATTGTAAATGAACTCTAATTTTCAAAAAGGGACTTTCAAGAAAAGGCAGAGCCCAAGTATCTGGAGAAATCCATCAAATATGAGGTAGAGTAGGATCAGGCTGAGTCTGGGAAACAACATTGTCAGCGCCTGATGTCCAGCTGGAGTAGAGGAGAGGTCTTCTCAACCAAGAAAGAGAGCCATCAGGTGTGAAAACCCTGGATGTTCTGCCAACCTAAACCAGAGACTGTCAGATGAAAGTCCCATTAAAGATGGACTCCAGCAGCTGCTTTTCAGAACTGCCATGGGAGAGCAACAGAACATGTCAGTCATCCTTCAAAGGCCCACAGATGGAATGCTGCAAAAAATAATGCTAATAGTAGTTCAATATTTACTATATATTTCAAAATAGCAAAGTTTTTCAAATTTTTTCCAGATTAGAAAGTTACAGATTAAAGAGGCTGTGATCTTTCCAGGGTACCACATATATAGCATGGTAAGAGCCCTTTTGAGAAAGAAAGGCAGAGCTATAATAATGATTCTGGCATGATAGACAATTTGGAATTGTCCAGGTCAAGCCAGGAATATGATCACCCTGTTTATAAAATAAATAATACAGCTGGAATTCAAATCCAAACTCTTCTAAACTCTTCTATGAGTGTTAACATCATGCCCAAATCCATTGGAACCAGGAAAGTGTGCCTGGAAACCTTCTGAGGAGGTTGAGTGTTACTCTACGATGAGATCTGAACCAGACAGAGATTGACACTTCGAAAACAATGGATTTTAATAGAGAGATTTAAGTTGCAATATCCCCATAACATATGCCAACGTGCCTGATAAGATTTTATTACTTATAATTCTAAGAGCCGAAGGAAAGCCAGAGATTGAGGAGTATTGGACAAAAGTCAAGCTGTTCAACTCTTAGAGTGATTCCACATACAATGAGAAGTTATAGAATTGTCATATCCTGACATCCAATTAGATTTCTGCACACCTGACATTTTTACCTCAAGATAGACAATTAAAAGTTATCTTGATAATCTCTTTACTATATTGTGTTAAGACCCAATTAATCCAAGCAATGAAACTTTTTTCCCTTCAGAACTCAAAGGGCTAACCTGTTAATTATCTCATATATGTAAATAATCACAGAATCATCTATAGAAGGAAAGGGCAGGATATTAACTCACCCTGATTCTTTGTCTGCTCCCTCTACTTCCTAGATGGGGAAACTTGATTTCAGTGACTATAAATGGTTTCACTGTGATTCAGAAGAGGAGAGGGAAAATCATATTATTTGCATCTGCTGATGATAGAACTTCATGTCATTAATAATGAAGAAAGCAGCCTCATAAAGAAATTAACAGCAGCCAGGATCAGGGTGGCAGCATAATTTACTGGAAAAATCTGGACTGAGAATCAGGAAACTTAAGTCTGTAGTCCCAAGTTCCCCACTGTTCTAAAATCTCGCAATATCTACTTCTGCTTCTGTAATGGGGAAAATGTCATCTGCCTCACTTTACGAGAGGGTGGGATCAGTATACGAAAATGTACTCTGCACAACTCTAATTGTTGTAAAAATGCAGTAAGTCATTTAAGACTGTGGTGTCTGCATTACAGGAGGAGAAACAAAGTCACTTTAGGACAACGTATTTAGACCAAAGAGTGCAAGAGTCATAAATAGAAGGATGAACAAAGCCTTTTAGAATTCACTGTGTTCCGTTCTAACACCAACGTTCTCTCAGTCCTTCAGAAAGACAGATTCCAAGCCAATTTCAGACCCCACTGCCCTCTTCTCCATTGTTTGCATAACTTCTTTTTATATTTATCCTAATGCTGGTCCTTAGTACTGTCTACATGATTTCCAATTTTTCCTCCTTTTGGAAGTGAATGAAATCTATGCAAAAGAGCCTAGGGGTACAAAGCAAGAAAAAATTTATAGGGCACTGGCATACTTCAAGTCCTAAGCCAAATATCTTCAAATACCCCTAGGATTTTTCTTTTTACTCATAAAGTACTGGGAATTGTTAAGTGTTTTGAGAATTACATTTTAGAAGATGCTGTGGCCCCATCCACACCAAGGGCCCGAGGTCTCTTCCAGGAAGCAGTGTGTGTGGTGAATAGATATTCAGTTTCATGATGTTATGAAGTTTCTGATTTCAGAAATGTTGCTCCTGTGTTCTTGTCATTATTGTTGTACAAAAGTCAACAAGGATAGAGTTTTGTTAAGTTTGTAGAAACCTGGAACTCTTAAGCCAAGTCTTCACAATGATGGGACTAGCTGGAACTGGAGTGTTTGTGGCCACTGTATTAATTATCTTCATGGCAATTTGCTGCAAATTGCCAGTTTAGGGATATATGGTCATCACAATCACTGTTAGAACACTGTTGTTGCTAACTTTTTCAGTCTCACTTCACTTTATAGGACAGTCTCTATGGAGAAAACTGAAAACAGTTGTCTTCTGCAGTTAAAACACTCTCCCTCCCTGTTTAGTATTCCCAGATTTCATACACCAGTCCAAGAAAAATTTTGCCAACATCTGGGTAAGCATTCTGAAAAACTGAGAAACCATAAGTTATCTGCATATGCTAAACATTATCTAAACACTCTAAGGTATTCTGCATTCCCATAAGAGTTTAATTTTTTAATTATTATTTATAAGGTGAAGTATTACCTGGATGTCATCACTGCATGACATGACTTAATGACTTCAGATTCTACATGATTCTAGAAACACAAGTATCCCTGAAAAAGACGGAAAATGACAAAAACATATTGTTTCGTAAAGATTCAGGTGATTTTGAGAAGCCAACATGACCACCATATTAACACAAAATATTTTCATATTCCCACAAAAAAGAGAAGGATGGAGATGGGTGAAAACGTTCTTGAGCATCTGTTTGTGCCCTCTACCTTAATGTGCAGGGTACTTTAAGCACTTTAATTCATACAGTTATTGAATAAATATAAATGGTCAATTTCAACTTTCCCTGTTTCAAAGATAGGAAAACTGAAACTGATAGATTAAGCAACTTTTCAAATGTCTGGCTACAAAATGACAGAACAGGACTTCAAACTCAGGTCTAATCCAAATTGAATGCCTCTTTCCACTTTCTCTGGAAAGCTGTCCTTGAACCTCTGAATCTGGGCTCAGTTCAGTTCAGTTCAGTTCAGTCGCTCAGTCGTGTCCGACTCTCTGCGACCCCATGAATTACAGCACGCCAGGCCTCCCTGTCCATCACCAACTCCCGGAGTACACTCAAACTCATGTCCACAGAGTCGGTGATGCCATCCAGCCATCTCATTCTCCATCGTCCCCTTCTCCTCCCGCCCCCAACCTTTCCCAGCATCAGAGTCTTTTCCAGTGAGTCAACTCGTCGCATGAGGTGGCCAAAGTATTGCAGTTTCAGCTTTAGCATCAGTCCCTCCAATGAACATCCAGGATTGATCTCCTTTAGAATGGACTGGTTGGATCTCCTTGCAGTATAAGGGACTCTCAAGAGTCTTCTCCAACACCACAGTTCAAAAGCATCGATTCTTCGGCGCTCAGCTTTCTTCACAGTCCAACTCTCACATCCATACATGACCACGGGAAAAACCATTGCCTTGACTAGACGGACCTTGGTTGGCAAAATAATGTCTCTGCTTTTTAATATACTATCAAGGTTGGTCATAACTTTCCTTCCAAGGAGTAAGCGTCTTTTAATTTCATGGCTGCAATCAGCATCTGCAGTGATTTTGGAGCCCCAAAAAATAAAGTCTGACACTGTTTCCACTGTTTTTCCATCTATTTCCCATGAAGTGATGGGACTAGATGCCATGATCTTTGTTTTCTGAATGTTGAGCTTCAAGCCAACCTTTTCACTCTCCTCTTTCACTTCCATCAAGAGGCTTTTGAATCTGGGCTAGACATTTCTAATATTTATTCCTATTGTACCCGGTTCTCCTCCTATTGATGTGCTTGTCATATTGCAATGTAATTGCTTAGTTGCCTATAGTCACCTGGTAAGTTTCTTATGGACTTCTCATAAGATTCCCCAGTGGTAAAGATTCTGCATGCCAATGCAGGAGACACAAGAGACACAGGTTCCATCCCTGGGTCAGGAAGATCCCCTGGAGAAGGTCATGGCAATCCACTCGAGTATTCTTGTCTGGAAAATTCCATGGACAGAGGAGCGTGGTAGGCTACAGTCCAGAGGGTCTCAAGGAGTTAGACATGACTGAGCACACACACACATCTCTTATGGGGAAGGACTTCGGGAGTTTTGTTTGCCTCACTACTTAGCACAGTGACTTGCATATGATAAGTTCTTAAAAATTAATAAGTATATTAAATCATATTCCCTCAAAGTAAAAGTTATATGCCAGAGGATTCTGCCTTCGTCATGTAAGGCAGGGGTCTCTAACCTCTGAGACCCAATGCCTTATGATCTGAAGTGGAGCTCTTGTAATAATAGTAGAAATAAAGTGCATAATAAATGTAATGCACTTGAATCATCCTGAAACCATCCCCTCAACCTGGTCCATGGAAAAATCATCTTCCATGAAAACACTTCCTGGTGTCAAAAAGGTTAGGGACTGCAGATGTAAAGCTGAAACAATGTCCTCTACTTCTGGTGGATCTCAATGACCCTGCCAAACTGGGGTAGACTTGACCCTCTATATAGCAGAGTCATACCGGCATCACCCTATTGGCATCTGATCGTGTCCATTATGGCTGACCGCTACCTCCCTGCTAACTTGAGTCTTGTGCAACCACCTTGAGTTCAAACATCTGGGATGACCTAGAGGGATGAGATGGGGAGGGAGGTGGGAGGGGGGTTCAGGATGAGGAAAACATGCACACCTGTGGTGGATTCATATCAATGTATGGCAAAACCAATACAATATTGTAAAGTAAAAAAAAAATAAGTTAGAAGGAGGCTTAAATTCTTAAAAAAAAAAAAAAAAAGAATCTGTTTACCACTTTGAATACACCAGATACTAACCTAGGTGCTGAAATACAAAAATTAATGAGATCTAATTCTTGCCCTTTCAAGTGCTCTCAGACTAGAAGGGAAGCACGGACGCCATTACTGATGCTAGTTTCGGCTCCACCTCAGGGCCACTCTGCCACATTGTCTCTGTTTCTCATAACCCTACTCTGTTCCTGCACCTCTTCCTCCAGACACTCCAAACATGGCCCATCATTCCCCAGTACTGACCACTGCTGGCAGGATGGTTCTAGAGAATGTGCTAACCCTACTCCTACACATGGACATCACCAGATGGTTAACACCGAAATCAGATTGATTATATTCTTTGCAGCCAAAGATGGAGAAACTCTATACAGTTAGCAAAAACAAGACCAGGAGCTGACTGTGGCTCAGATCATGAACTCCTTATTGCCAAATTCAGACTTAAATTGAAGAAAGGAGGGAAAACCACTAGACCATTCAGATATGACCTAAATCAAATCCCTTATGATTATACAGTGGAAGTGAGAAATAGATTTAAGGGACTAGATCTGATTGATAGAGTGCCTGATGAACTCTGGACGGAGGTTCGTGACATTGTACAGGAGACAGGGACCAAGACCATCCCCATGGAAAAGAAATGCAAAAAAGCAAAATGGCTGTCTGAGGAGGCCTTACAAATAGCTGTGAAAAGAAAAGAAGCAGAAAGTAAAGGAGGAAAGGAAAGGTATAAGCATCTGAATGCAGAGTTCCAAAGAATAGCAAGGAGAGATAAGAAAGCCTTCCTCAGTGATCAGTGCAAAGAAATAGAGGAAAACAACAGAATAGGAAAGACAAGAGATCTCTTCAAGAAAATTAGAGATTCCAAGGGAACATTTCATGCAAAGAGGGGCTCAATAAAGGACAGAAATGGTATGGACCTAACAGAAGCAGAAGATATTAAGAAGAGGTGGCAAGAATACACAGAAGAACTGTACAAAAAAGAGCTTCACGACCAAGATAATCACGATAATGTGATCACTGACCTAGAGCCAGACATCTTGGAATGTGAAGTCAAGTGGGCCTTAGAAAGCAACACTGTGAACAAAGCTAGTGGAGGTGATGGAATTCCAGTTGAGTTATTTCAAATCTTGAAAGATGATGCTGTGAAAGTGCTGCACTCAATATGCCAGCAGATTTGGAAAACTCAGCAGTAGCCACAGGACTGGAAAAATTCAGTCTTCACTCCAATCCCAAAGAAAGGCAATGCCAAAGAATGCTCAAACTACAGAACAATTGCACTCGTCTCACACGCTAGTAAAGACATGCTCAAAATTCTCCAAGCCAGGCTTCAGCAATATGTGAACCGTGAACTCCCAGATGTTCAAGCAGGTTTTAGAAAAGGCAGAGGCACCAGAGATCAAATTGCCAACATCCGCTGGGTCATGAAGAAAGCACGAGAGTTCCAGAAAACCATCTATTTCTGCTTCATTGACTATGCCAAAGCCGTTGACTGTGTGAATCACAATAAACTGGAAAATTCTAAAAGAGATAGGAATACCAGATGACCTGATCTGCCTCTTGAGAAACCTATATGCAGGTCAGGAAACAACAGTCAGAACTGTACATGGAACAACAGACTGGTTCCAAATAGGAAAGGGAGTACATCAAGGCTGTATATTGTCACCCTGCTTATTTAACTTATATGCAGAGTACATCATGAGGAACGCTGGGATGGAAGAAGCACAAGCTGGAATCAAGATTGCCGGGAGAAATATCATTAACCTCAGATATTCAGATGACACCACCCTTATGGCAGAAAGTGAAGAGGAACTCAAAAGCCTCTTGATGAAAGTGAAAGAGGAGAGTGAAAAGGTTGGCTTGAAGCTCAACATTCAGAAAACAAAGATCATGGCATCTGGTCCCATCACTTCATGGGAAATAGATGGGAAAACAGTGGGAACAGTGTCAGACTTTATTTTGGGGGGCTCCAAAATCAGTGTGGATGCTGATTGCAGCCATGAAATTAAAAGACGCTTACTCCTTGGAAGGAAAGTTATAACCAACCTAGATAGTATATTAAAAAGCAGAGACATTACTTTGCCAACAAAGGTCTGTCTAGTCAAGGCTATGGTTTTTCCCATGGTCATGTATGGATGTGAGAGTTGGACTGTGAAGAAAGCTGATTGCCGAAGAATTGATGCTTTTGAACTGTGGTGCTGGAGAAGACTCTTGAGAGTCCCTTGGACTGCAAGGAGATCTAACCAGTCCATTCTAAAGGAGATCAATCCTGGGTGTTCATTGGAAGGACTGATGCTAAAGCTGAAACTGCAATACTTTGGCCACCTCATGCGACGAGTTGACTCACTGGAAAAGACTGTGATGCTGGGAGTTATTGGGGGCAGGAGGAGAAGGGGACGACAGAGAAAGAGATGGCTGGATGGCATCACTGACTCGATGGATATGAGTTTGAGTGAACTCCGGGAGTTGGTGATGGACAGGGAGGCCTGGAGATTCATGGGGTCGCAAAGAGTCGGACACGACTGAGTAACTGAACTGAACTGAACTGAACCCTATCCCTGAGTCACTAAAGGCCCATTCATTTCAGGGGCAACTTCTATTGTTTGCGGCATTGAAGTGATTTTGTTTCAGGACCGAATGAGTCCAAATCTTAGCTCCAATTTTATAGCTATGTGGCTTTAAAGTCTTGCGAATTCTACTTTTTTAATATGCATTAAAAAGACAATAACAGCTCTTTTATGTGATTACTATGAAAATTAAATGTGATAATATATGAAAATAACCCAGCCAAAAAATGCGTTAATGTTATTATTATTATTCCTACTATAGCCACATATCCTGTTGAGACACCAACACAGACCACATTGCAGTTCCAGTTGGTATCATAATTGCCCACTGCTCCCCTCTCAGGTCTACATCTGTTGCTCTCACATCCCTGCCAGGGACACTTCTCCCAACTCTGGCTGAGCCTGCTGCCTCTCCTCCAGGTCAGCATGTTTGTCTGCCAGAGCATGCTTGGCATGGACAGACTTTGCTCTTACAGGCTCCATCTATATCAGAATTAGACTAGATGAACTGGCTTGAGCTACAGAGCCAAAGGAGCAAGACACTATTCTATGTTTCACTGAGTCAAAAAGTGTAAAAACCAAATACGTGTTACCTGCTACCTAGTCTTCCTAACCTAAGTACTCTGTGCTCTGTTTCTCTCTCCTGCCATTTTACTTTTGTGAAGATCTTCTCCCCAGAGGGGATCATGTCCATCAGGTAAGCACGTGGGCCTTAATTGGGAAACATCCCCTTAAGCCTTTTCAAAGTCCTTCTTTTAGTCCAAGACACGGAGCCAGAGAGCCTTTTCTACAGAGGCATCTGAGACATGAGGCACCCCACTTCAACCTGTGACAATGCAAATTAGCCCCTGGGCTATATTTATGAGAAGAATGCTCAACTGTCAAATATGTTGGGTTTGCAGTTAAAAGTAGGAGAAAAAAAACAATTGATTTTATAAGAACAATCTCCAGTCTTTATGCATGAAATTGGACTAGGTAGCTGTTCAATTCCATTAGATTAATATTCTAAGCTTTGGTCCAGAACTGGATAGTCACAGAGGAATAATTCCAGAGTCATCTGGAAAATTAAAACAATTGTTCATTTGTCAAATGAAAATGATTCCCACGTAGAACCTTCAGTTTAAATCAGAGCTAATATTTTCCATTTCTGTGGTCACATTACTTAAGTCCAAACCTATGAAGTGTATATGAACTGGAGGCTATACTTGAATCCACATAGAGAGATATGACTCTTCTTATCCAAAGTAGAATAGACAGAGAAAGCAAATTAGAACTTTAGGTTATAATCCTGGCTGACATTCCTTTATAACCATCACAATAGGAGGTCACAAGAAAAATTTCTGATAGTAGAAACATTGTGTAATACACCAGATATGACATGATCAAAAAGACACGATATCAGCTAGAGAGGAAAGCCTCATTTCCTGATGTTCAATTCCCCCCTCTCAGGAATCATAGATGCTCTTTAAATGAATTGTAAAACGGAAATCACCTGTAAAATTAGTAAATTTTATTACAACACCACAGTGATACTATTAACCATTTATTTAAGGTGGAAAAAGGGAGTTTCAGGTCTTTCTAGAAGGAAAAAGACCTCAAGTGTTTGTTTAAAATTACCTAGTAAGAGTTTGTCATGCACTGATTACTTTTAATAAGATGTAAGAAACAGTACAAAAAATAAAATAGAAAAAAAAGAAAACAGTACAAATGTGGGTAATTCTAGCAGGATAAGTTGGAAGACTGAGATTGGCATATATACACTATTGATCTTATGTATAAAATAGATAACTAATGATCACCTACTGTATAGCTCAGGGAACTCTATTCAATGCTCTGTGGTGACCTGAAGTAAAAGAAAATCCAAAAATGAGAGGGTATATGCATACTTATAGCTGATTCACTTTTCTGTACAGTAGAAATACAAAAATAAAGCAACTCCACTCCAATAGTTTAAAAAAAATAAAAGAGTGAGAGTTCTTGGCTCATATTTTTTAAGAAACTGGGTAATTCTAGAGCCCTGTTTACCTGGCAGCAAATACTTGAATTATTATTTTTAAAATTAGTTGTATAAAACGAACAACTAACTCAGTGAGTCAATTTCTGCCTAGAACAATTCAGGTAAATTTTCCACTCACTTGAATATTTCTGGCCATTTAAGATAAATATTTTATGTCAACCAAATTTTCAGACATCCAGATTTACTGTCACACTGACTGTCTTAGAACTTCAATAGATTGTTAGCATCTTTATCACTACTTCTGCATTTCTTGCTGTTTTTCCAGAACTTGTGTGTTTGAGTTAAATGCTCAGATAGTTATGTAAATGAATTAACAAGTTTGGTACTGAAAACTATGGGAATACGAGGATGGAGCTGATAGAGATAACTGGATCGCTGATCCTGTTCGTGAATGCCTGTTGTCTTCAGGAATCAGAGATGCAAACACTGTGCACGCTGTTCATTGAACACAGGGTAGGTAAGCCATGAGCTAAGAGGCTGGAAGAAGACTAGAGGAACAGTAGAAAATGCAGACATGTTTATTTTCGCCTGGCTGGGACAGCAGCCATAACAGCAGACACTCTATATTCTCTCCTCTCATGGCTGACCCAACGGACACAGTGGTGACACAGCAGGACTGCCAACAGTTTTTTGGGTGAAGCTCATACATCCATACAGCACAAAGTATCTCATGACCAAGCGGGTACCTCGTGACATGCATGCGTGGTGCCATATAAATGATCTCTGTGGTTAACATAGTCATTATTTACAAAATGTGGGGGCAAGAGACCCTGAACGTGCCATCTTGCCTAATTTGGTCTCTCACCACGCTTTACCCCTTCAGGGTCTCTTGCCTCACATTCTATACACAGTCCATCTTCTGCAATATTCCCTTGGTGGGTAACACTGACCCTTAGATTTACGTCTTGCAACAGCAGTAGCTACGACAACAAAGACTTACATACCCAACACATGGCAAAACCCAAGGCCAGGTATCACCTGGAACTCATGTTTCAGTCCTTGCCCTCATGGGACTAGAAGAGCCACATACCCCATGTGGAGTCCCTTTATCTTCCATGCCCAAGTCCAGTCCACCATCTGTCCTTGTGAGATTGCAGGAAAGCCTCCATAAGGGCAATCCCACCTCTGCAGAATTTTCATTAAGGACCCATAAAACCTCCTACAGGTCCCGAGCCCAAACCTTCAAGGAGGGGATCTTTGCAGCATTCACAGCCCACCTTCAAGATTACATTTTCCTAAATCTGAAGACACAGTCTTTACAGTATCAGTTCAATTCAGTTCAGTTCATCAGTCATATCCAACTCTTTGCAACCCCATGAACTATAGGACATCAGGTTTCGCTATCCATCACCAACTCCCGGAGCTTACTCAAACACATGTCCATCCAGTCAGTGATGCCATCTCATTCTCTGTCAGCCCCTTCTCCTGCCTTCAATCTTTTCTAGCATCAAAGTCTTTTCCAATGAGTCAAGTCATCATATCAGGTTGCCAAAGTATTGGAGTTTCAGTTTAGCATCTGTCCTTCCAATGAATATTCAGGATTAATTCCTTTAAGATTGACTGATTTGATCTCCTTGCAGTCCAAGGACTCTCAAGAGTCTTCTCCATTACCACAGTTCAAAAGCATCAGTTCTTCAGCATTCAATTTCTTTATAGTCCAAATCTCACATCCAAAAAACAAAAGAGTTCCAGAAAAAAATATATTTCTGCTTTATTGACTATGCCAAAGCCGTTGACTGTGTGGATAAAAAAAAAAAAAAAAACAGTGGAAAATTCTGAAAGAGATAGGAATATCAGACCACCTGACCTGCCTCTTGAGAAACCTATAAACATGTCAGGAAGCAGCAGTTAGAAC
Source organism: Moschus berezovskii (assembly GCF_049115385.1). Lineage (NCBI taxonomy): Eukaryota > Metazoa > Chordata > Mammalia > Artiodactyla > Moschidae > Moschus > Moschus berezovskii. Next base: position 120,305,254 of record NC_142463.1, read on the forward strand.
TGGACATGGCACAACAGACTGGTTCCAAACAGGAAAGGAGGTATATTGTCAGCCTGCTTATTTAACTTATTTGCAGAGCGCATCATGAGAAACGCTGGGCTGGAGGAAGCACAAGCTGGAATCAAGATTGCTGGGAGAAATATCAATAACCTCAGATATGCAGATGACACCACCCTTATAGCAGAAAGTGAAGAAGAACTAAAGAGTCTCTTGATGAAAATGCAAGAGGAGAGTGAAAAGTTGACTTAAAGCTCAACATTCAGAAAACTAAATCATGGCATCTGGTCCCATCACTTCAGGGCTAACAGATGGGGAAACAGTGACTGACTTAATTTTCTGGGCTCCAAAATCACTGAAGATGGTGATTGCAGCCATGAAATTAAAAGACATTTGCTCCTTGCAAGAAAAGCTATGACCAACCTAGACAGCATACTAAAAAGCAGAAATGTTACTTTGCCAACAAAGGTCCATCTAGTCAAGGCTATGGCTTTTCCAGTAGTCATGTATGGATGTGACAGTTGGACTATAAAGAAAGCTGAGCACCAAAGAATTGATGCTTCTGAACTGTGGTATTGGGGAAGACTCTTGAGAGTCCCTTGGACTGCAAGGAGATCCAACCAGTCCATCCTAAAGGAAATCAATCCTGAGTGTTCATTGAAAGGACTAATGCTAAAGCTGAAACTCCAATACTTTGGCCACCTGATGTGAAGAGCTGACTCATTGGAAAAGACCCTGGTGCTGGGAAAGATTGAGGGCAGGAGGAGAAGGGGATGGCAGAGGATGAGACGGTTGGATGGCATCACTGACACAATGGACATGAGTTTAGGTAAACTCTGGGAGTTGGTGATGGACAGGGAGGCCTGGCATGCTGCAGTCCATGCAATCTCAAAGAGTTGGATACGACTGAGTGACTGAACTGAACTGAATTCACATCCATGCATGACTCCTGGAAAAAGCATAGCTTTGACTTCATGGACCTTTGTCAGCAAAGTAATGTCTCTGCTTTGTAATATGCTGTCTACGTTGGTCATAGCTTTTCTTTCAAGGAGCAAGCATGGCTGCAGTCACCATCTGCACTGGTCTTGGAGCCTAAGAAAATAAAGTCTGTCACTGTTTCCATTGTCTCCACATCTATTTGCCATGAAATGATGGAACTGGATGGCATGATATCAGCATTTCGAATGTTGAGTTTTAAGCCAGTTTTTTCACTCTCCTGTTTCATTTTCATCAAGAGGCTCTTTAGTGCTTCTTTGCTTTCTGCCATGAGGGTGCTGTCATCTGTGTATCTCATGTTATTCATATTTTTCCTGGAAATCTTGACTCCAGCCCATTTAGCATGATGGACAGGGAGGCCTGGTGTGCTGCGATTCATGGGGTTGCAAAGAGTTGGACACGACTGAACGACTGAACTGAATTGAACTGAATTCTGCATAAAAGTTAAATAAACAGGATGACAATATAGAGCCTTGACATACTCCTTTCCAATTTGGAACCAGTCTGTTATTCCATGTCTAGTTGTAACTGTTGCACTTGTTCAGTTCAGTTCAGTCACTCAGTCTTGTCTGACTCGTTGAGACCCCATGAACCACAGCATGCCAGGCCTCCCTGTCCATCACCAACTCCCGGAGTCCACCCAAACCCGTATCCATTGAGTTGTTGATGCCATCCAGTGATCTCATCCTCTGTCATCCCCTTCTCCTCCTGCCCTCAATCTTTCCCAGCATCAGGGTCTTTTCCAATGAGACAGCTCTTCTCATCCGGTGGCCAAAGTATTGGAGTTTCAGCTTCAACATCAGTCCTACCAAAGAACACCAAGGACTGATCTCCTTTAGAATGGACTGGTTGGATCTCCTTGCAGTCCAAGGGACTGTCAAGAGTCTTCTCCAACACCACAGCTCAAAAGCATCAATTCTTCGGTGCTCAGCTTTCTTTATAGTCCGACTCTCACATCCATTCATGACTACTGGAAAAATCATAGCCTTGACTAGATGGACTTTTTTTGGCAAAGTAATGTCTCTGCTTTTTAATATGTTGTCTAGGTTGGTCATAGCTTTTCTTGCAAAGAGCAAGCGTCTTTTAATTTCATGGCTGCAATCACCATCTGCAATGATTTCGGAGCCCAGAAAAATTAAGTCTGCCACTGTTTCCCCATCTATTAGCCATGAAGTGATGGGACCGGATGCCATGATCTTAGTTTTCTGAATGTTGAGCTTTAAGCCAACTTTTTCACTCTCCTCTTGCACTTTCATCAAGAGACTCTTTTGTTCTTCTTCACTTTCTGCTATAAGGGTGGTGTCATCTGCATATCTGAGGTTATTGATATTTCTCCCAGCAATCTTGATTCCAGCTTGTGCTTCCTCCAGCCCAGCGTTTCTCATGATGCGCTCTGCAAATAAGTTAAATAAGCAGGCTGACAATATACCACCTTGACATACTCCTTTTCCTATTTGGAACCAGTCTGTTGTGCCATGTCCAGTTCTAACTGTTGCTTCCTGACATGTTTATAGGTTTCTCAAGAGGCAGATCAAGTGGTCTGGTATTCCCATCTCTTTCAGAATTTTCCACAGTTTTTTATTTGATCCATACAGTCAACGGCTTTGGCATAGTCAATAAAGCAGAAATAGATGTTTTTCTGGAATTCTCTTGCTTTTTGATATTCCTCTGCCTTTTGTAAAACCAACTTGACATCTGGAAGTTCTTGGTTCACGTATTGCTAAAGCCTGGCTTGGAGAATTTTGAGCGTGACTTTACTAGCATGTGAGATGAGTGCAATTGTGCAGTAGTTTGAGCATTCTTTGGCATTGCCTTTCTTTGTGATTGGAATGAAAACTGACCTTTTCCAGTCCTTTGGCCACTGCTGAGTTTTCCAGATTTGCTGACATATTGAATGCAGTACTTTCACAGCATCATCTTCCAAAATTTGAAATAGCTCAACTGGAATTCCATCACCTCCACTAGCCTTGTTCATAGTGATGCTTTCTAAGGCCCACTTGACTTCACATTCCAGGATGTCTGGCTCTAGGTGAGTGATCACACTATCGTGGTTATCTTCATTTATCATTGTGATTATCATCGTTGCTTCCTGACCTGCATTCAAATTTCTTATGAGACAAGTATTCCCATCTCTTGAAGAATGTTCCAGTTTGTTGTGATCTACACAGTCAAAGGCTTTGGTATAGTCAATAAAGCAGAAGTAGAATTTTTTCTTTTTTAACATCTACTTTACAGTATACTTTCACACAAATCACCCAACAGTTGCATCCGTGAAACCCAGATGGGCCCCTTGTAGCTTGGGCCCCCTCTGAGTCTTCACACTTTCAAAATGGTACCTCACTGCAAATCCCAGATGGGCCCCTTGCAGCTCGGGCTCCCTCCAGGGTCTTCACAGTTTCAAAATGGTATCTCACATGCCGTCCCTCTACTTCTCTCAGTAAGGACCTGCAACACTCCCACAGGTGTCAAGCCCACCACTGTGTCCCAGAGTCACAAAAGCCAAGCTGTCAAGGTTCCCCTTGCTTTTTCCAAAACCTTTTACCCAAGTTGACCAACTCTGCCTAAGGATATTGTCGATACGTTGTGAATTCAGTCACACTGGGGGCCCCTTGAGTATCCCCTGCCCTCTGGGCCATAGACTGCTCATTCTTCACTTTCTGCTGTACAATGGGCCTCGCTGCCAAGCGGCGACATGCAGTGTCATACGTTCATCATCACCATCACTTACCGCCTCGCTGTCAGAGATGCTAGTTCTTTCTGGGCCACGGGGTTCTTGCTCTAAAGCCAGTGCTCTAGTTCTTCCAAGAGTTTCTGCACATTGCACACTGATGCAGCATCACAAAGAGCACTATCCATATTCACCTTCAGGGCAGTCAGGAAAATTCACCCCACAGTGCCAGCAGAAACCCAGTGCTGCCTTTTTTGGCAAACAAGGACTCACCCCTGTAATGCCTTTTCAATGCTATCCAGTGAACTGTCCACCACCTCCCAGGCTTCCACCAGAGCCTACACTGAGAGGATCACAGCCACACAGTGCCACGTGCTGTCTGGTGGCCACTGGCTTCCTCCATCCAGAGGAGCCTCAAGCTCCTCTATCCACTGGGTATCCTGCTGATTATGGCAATTGTATTGCCGTTCATGCTGTGCACACTGTTAGTTGAACACAGGGTAGGCAAGGCATGAGCTAATAGGCTGGAAGGAGACTAGAGGAGCCATAGGAAATGCAGACATGTTTATTCTCTCCTGACTGGCACAGCAGCCATAGCGGCAGACACACTATATTCTCTCCTCTCATTGCTGACTCAATGGACACAGTGGTGACACAGCAGGATTGCCACCAGTTTTTTGGGTGGAGCACATACATCCGTACAGCCCAAAGCAGCCCCTGACCAAGTGGGTACCTCGTAAGGGGCATGCACAGTGCTATAAATGATCTCAGTGGTTAAATAGTCATTATCTACAAAATATGGGGTGAGAGAGCCTGAACATGCCATCTTGGCTAATTTGATCTCTTCCTTCAAGTGCCTGCTCTTGGAGTCTGTGAATAGAATCAACACTTGTCATTCCTTGGTTCACAGTGAGAGACTCCCCATGGAGTCTCAGGCCCTTATCAGTATCCCTTCAGTTATCCTCAAAGGGAATTCAGCCTTGAAAAAACATGCTGGAACCTCCTGGAACATCTCACAGCTTCAAAAATCCACATATAGAATTCAGGACTGCTCTTTCATCGTGTGAAGAACTTTTCTCATGGCCCAAAGTGGAGGGACAAACAATAGTCAGCTAACACAGTAGGCAATATTATGGTGGTATTTAGGGATACACTAAATCTTAAAGAGTCTCCTATAGAACTACTAATGTGTTGTTCTAATTTTAAAGATTCAGACATTAAAACCAAGGTTGATTAAGAACTACCCCAGGTCAAACTCAGTGGCAGAATCAAGCGTCTGCCACTGCATAGGGGCTCACAGGGGACTTTCCTGGTGGTCCAGTGGAATTCACCTTCCAAAACAGAGGACGCACACTCAATCCCTAGTGGGAGAGCTAAGATCTCACATGCTGCAGGGCAACTAAGGCTTGGTGCCACAACTGAGAACTGACGCAGCCAAAAGTAAATTTATATAAGCATAGGGGTCAGGTCTGCTTCTTCTTGATACCCGCTATTTCGTACTGCCATTCTTACTAACCCACCTCCACTTCCCCTCACCCACCAAGCACACACACTTTTCTTCCTCATGAGATGAAACACATATAGACTCTCCACTTCACTTTTGAAAATGCAACATTTTCACTCTTGTCAACTCTTTCCCACCTCTTGCTTTCTCTTTCACCCCCAAGCTATTTAGGTCATTAGAAAAAAGTGTCTGAAAGCCTCAAGGAAACCAATATTTCTTGCAAAATTCAAACCCTCCATTGTTCTGAGGGCCAGGAATTCCATAGTCAGCATTTTTGTGCTATTTCTATTGAACTCAGAAAGGAAGTATAGGAGAAAGTTATCTGAGAATTTAAGAGCCGCAGGAAAAATAAAAATCTTCAGTATAAATTCCATTTTGGAAACCATGGACTATTCTATAACAGGAGAATTTTTATTACTTTAGTGATAGCCAGCAGCAGGCTAGACTCACTGGACTAATTATTACTAGCAATTATTAATGAACATCACTGGCCAATACCACTATCACCTTACTGTGCCATGTGGGGGTCATCTACTTATCCACTTTATTGGTCAGCTTCCCTTTTGGAAAGAGCATTTACTGCTCTATTTCCTAGAGCTCTGTGAAGCAATAAAAGCCCTCGATGCCCTGGAGAAGAGAGCTATGTAAATATCAGGAGCATCTTGATGAAATACCTTGGATTTATATGGCTTCCTTACTCCAAGGAGCTATGCATCCACTGCATCACTTATCATCACAACCACCCTGCAAGCAAACAAAGATGGCAGGTACCATTTACTCCACCTTACAGATGGGAAAGGTGAGATGGAATATACCTTGTCTGTAGTCTTCCAACCAACCTGTGATTCATAGATGAAGGTGATTTTTCATAAGCAAAGCTCTACGTGTTTTTAAAAACAAAGCTAAAAACCTCAACTAAAATATCCAGATATCTTTCATTAGACTGTATATTTACATGTGATGTGCTGGCTGGAAGACAGATTGAAAAGTATGAAATTTGGAGTCTAGATTTAAATTCTGGCTATGGCTTCTATAGGTTATAAATTACTACTCCAGTTATTGACTTGTTTCTTTAAGATACAAATTTTTATTTTTATTTTTTATTGTTTATTATGTTATAATAAAATTTTTATAATAGTTGTATTCAGAAGCACTTGATAAATGAAAAAATAATGCAAATAGTTGTCAATTATTGTAATTAGGACCCTATCATTTAAACATATATATGTGCTATAAAGAAAAACTGCTAACATGTCTTTTTTTAAGCACAGTAGAAAATTGAAGCCACACATTAGAAGTTCCTGAAGGTCATCTAGCAAAGGTTCTTTAGCGAAAAACTAAGTAAACACTCTGGTTTACATGACAGATGATTTCAAAGTTATAAAATTTGAGAGCTCAAGTTGTAAAGCAGTCCACAAAATTTCACAACTTTTTCAGTGATCTGTGGTAAACTGCATAGATATTTTCTTAGACTACCTGTTGTCTCTTCTCCAGAAAATCACCTGGTCCTCTGTAGGTTACTCACTGCAAATCATGCATTTGGTAATAAGGCCAAGGTTAGCACACTGTCTCTCCCTATGGGCACTTAGTGATCTTTCCAGTACTTTTTTACACTTCATGTAAGTATATGCATGCATGTGTGCTAAGTCGCTTCAGTTGTGTCTTGACTCCCTTCTAGGATTCTCTGTCCATGGGATTCTCCAGGCATGAATACTGAAGTGGGTTTTCTTTCTCCAAGGGATCTTCTCAACCCAGGGATTGAACCCATATCTCTTACATCTCCTGCATTGGCAGGAGGTTTCTTTACCACTAGTGCCACCTGGGAAGCCCTGGAGGGGCTCTTAAACTATTCCACTCAAAGATTCATAGTGACTTCTAAAATGTGGTGGTTGTTATTAAATTACTTTGTTTTCTTTCTAGCCCACTGTGTAGTTCTTGCCAGCAATTAACTTTCCATCAATTAGAAATGGATCCTTCTTTTGAAATTCTTTTAGTGTAAATCTAATAACAAGACTGTGTCTTACCTTTAACCACAAGGCATAAAATACAATCATGAGTATCATATAGACTATTGAATATAATCAAATAATTCTCAATTAAGTAATTATTCAGACTAGCATCTTCCCTCTCTATACCCTGTGTGATTTTTTCTATGTCTTTTAGCTCTTTTCCCCTAATCATATGTCAAGTAGTACGCCTCAGTCTCATTTCTTGTCCCACATAAGTCCTAGATTTTTCTGTAGATGCTCTTCAGCTCTATAGATTATTTTGTGTGTAGTATTTGGTATTGTGTACATTAGAATAGTCATGTACCTACCAGTGAAAATCATGCTGCCTGAGTGCTATCCCCATTTTAAAGATAGGAAGATACAAATAACATTGCTCATGAAGTCAGAGGATGGCTAGACAACTAGAGGCAGGCAGATCAGCAGATTGGTTATATGCTATATGACATTCCCCAGTAATTGGAAGCAACACTTGTCAAAGAGTATTTTATGGTCAGTTGTTATGACAGGATTGGAGACAAATGTATTCTGTGATACAGGAATGAGATTGGGGGATGGAGGGACACACTCCTGAAAAAAATACTTGCCAAACTGAGCTAGAAAAAGTGATAGATATCACTGTTGGTTCACAAATTAGAGACTATGTGAAAGCTATCAAAAATAATAATAATAATCCACCCAGGGAAGGTGTATGGACTGGTTCTTACAGGCTGGCTCTTTGCGTAATACTGAAACAATTCAATACTAAGAAATTAAAATAAATTCCATTTTCCTTGACCTGACTTTCAGCACTTTTCATTGTCTGACTCAAACCTGCCTTTCCAGTATTCTAACAACTCAGTTTATCAAATACCCCAGTATAATAAATGATTTATTTATTATCCAAACTTATTTTACCTTTTCTTGATGCAAAATATTCCTCATATTTCCCAGAAGTTCTTCTCTTTGCTTTCTATATATTCAGATCATACACATTCTTGCAGATGAGGTTAAAATTTTTCTCCTTCCTCACAGTTTTGCTTCCATATTTAAATTCCTACAGCAATTATAGAATCAGTCATTTGGCAATTAATCATGCCCTCAGATTTTTACTGTATATTTGATTGCCTTGTTGGTTTATCCCTGGCATTACTAACTCTCTGCATTTTTCTGACATTTAACCCTAACTAACATGGACTCTCCTTGACACAGGAAAACTCTCATATTTCTTTCTTTTTTTTTTTTTGCCTCTCCTTGAAGAAATGGCACACTTTCAAAGCTCTGAGGAGAAGGGGACAACAGAGAATGAGATGGCTGGATGGCATCACCGACTCGATGGACATGAGTTTGAGTGAACTCCAGGGGTTGGTGATGGACAGGAAGGCCTGGCGTGCTGTGACTCATGGGGTTGCAAAGAGTTGGACACGACTGAGCGACTGAACTGAACTGAAGAAATGATTTTGTTACACACTTTCAAAGCTCTAGGTACCTAGGAAGGAGAAACAAAGAAAGACAAGGGAGGCAGATCGCCAGGCTTCCATTCCTAGTTCAAGCAGAGCTCCAAGTTCGCCTGATCTATATTTCACCGGTTTTGGATGTTTGAACCGTAGTTTTATATTTCTTTTTTCCATGGCACTGACATAGTGCTTTTTGAAGAAAAACAGAGGTAGCATGATTATACTATAAATAGACCTTCAGTGAGTGTAATAAGACATATCCTGACCTAAATCCTCCCAATAAAAACCCAAGGAATTATATCCAGCCTCTCAGAGTCTTAGATTTCTTATTTGGGAATTAATGTCTGTGGAGTAGATTATTTTGAGGATCCCCACCCTCATTTCTCTCCCTATACCCACCTGTCAAAACCACCTCAACTTTAGAATACAAAGAAAAAGCTCAGTAAGTGTCAGAAGGATGAATCCTGCTACCCTCATCATAGTCGTCCAATTTTATATATATATATATATATATATATATATATATATATATGATTTCCTACTTTGTTTTGGAGCTCTAGTTAATGGTTAAAATCATCTGCTCTAATAATTCGAAGTATTACCAACTGGGCCAGGAAATAAAGAAAACAAAGCATTCCAAGTACTCATCTCCAATTTTTCATAAATAATAGCTAGCTATCAAGGGAATGTGCAATGGCACCTGCTAGGGTTCCTTCCGTCTGGGCTGAGCCAGGAGGAATGCCAACCAGATCAGCAATAACAGCCTCCTGAGTGGGGAGAAATGAAGGCTGTTCAATTTTGTATTCTGCTCATTTCTATTTTAGAAGAAAACAGTTGACACTGTCTCATTGAAAAGAAAATGCACTCAGATTTCATCATCAAATAGTTTTTATTATTAATCCCTGGAGGGTGTATGGGGCTGTTCTAAGCATGCCAATTTGCCTCCACCTGCTAGTGGCATTTTTGTGTGTCAGAACCTGGCCTTCTTGCTGTTGCTGCTAAAGGTGAGAAAGGGCAGTGACAAAAGGATTAAACAGATGAAAAATAGACGTTGAAGGAAAGGTCATGAGAATTGTGAAAGGTTAGTAAGAGAGGGGCGGAGAAGGCAATGGCACTCCACTCCAGTACTCTGGCCTGGAAAATCCCATGGACAGAGGAACTTTGTGGGCTGCAATCCATGGGGTCACTAAGAGTCGGACATGACTGAGCGACTTCACTTTCACTTTTCACTTTCATGCACTGGAGAAGGAAATGGCAACCCACTCCAGTGTTCTTGCCTGGAGAATCCCAGGGACAGGGGAGCCTGGTGGGCTGCTGTCTATGGGGTCGCACAGAGTCAGACACGACTGAAGTGATGCAGCAGCAGCAGCAGCAGTCAGAGAGGGGAAGGCAAAAGGTTTGCCTGTTTACTGTACTGGATTTGAGGGATGATTTTTCAGGTGGGGCATTATCTGTGAGCCTCTAACACAGCCTCTAACACAGCAGAATATCAAAGAAGAGGGAACACATTTAGATCAAGTGGAGGAAATGTTGATCTGCCAAAAGAAATGGACTACTTCGAGACTGTAGAAATACTTTCCCTGGAGATAGTTAAGGAAGAATAGAGATTCACGTCTCTTGAGGGAGGGACGTGATGAATCAAGTCTGTTTGAAGGCAGGACTATGGGCTCTTAGGTCATGATTTCACAATTATCCTCAAATGACTGTCATGATTTCCAAGCTCACAGATCTTAATGTGGAGACACCCAACTCTGGCAGTGCAAAATCAGGAAACATTTCAAAAGAAATAGACATCTGAGTGAGACATTGACAATTAGGAATAAAAAAATGAAACACATGAAACAAAGGCAAAGAAGCAGCACATAAATGAGGTAAGTGATTATAACACCTCAGAATTAATGATGCATATTTAGAAGTTAGTAAGTCCACAGTTCTCTGGACGGAGGTTCGTGACATTGTACAGGAGACAGGGACCAAGACCATCCCCATGGAAAAGAAATGCAAAAAAGCAAAATGGCTGTCTGAGGAGGCCTTACAAATAGCCATGAAAAGAAGAGAAGCAGAAAGTAAAGGAGGAAAGGAAAGATATAAGCATCTGAATGCAGAGTTCCAAAGAATAGCAAGGAGAGATAAGAAAGCCTTCCTCAGTGATCAATGCAAAGAAATAGAGGAAAACAACAGAATAGGAAAAACAAGAAATCTTTTCAAGAAAATTAGAGCTATCAAGGGAACATTTCATGCAAAGATGGGCTCGATAAAGGACAGAAATGGTATGGACCTAACAGAAGCAGAAGATATTAAGAAGAGGTGGCAAGAATACACAGAAGAACTGTACAAAAAAGATCTTCACGACGAAGATAATCACGATGGCATGATCACTCACCTGGAACCAGACATCTTGGAATGTGAAGTCAAGTGGGCCTTAGAGAGCATCATGACGAACAAAGCTAGTGGAGGTGATGGAATTCCAATTGAGCTCTTTCAAATCCTGAAAGATGATGCTGTGAAAGTGCTGCACTCAATATGCCAGCAAATTTGGAAAACTCAGCAATGGCCACAGGACTGGAAAAGGTCAGTCTTCATTCCAATCCCAAAGAAAGGCAATGCCAAAGAATGCTCAAACTACCGCACAATTGCACTCATCTAACACACTAGTAAAATCATGCTCAAAATTCTCCAAGCTAGGCTTCAGCAATATGTGAATCGTGAACTTCCAGATGTTCAAGCAGGTTTTACAAAAACCAGAGGCACCAGAGATCAAATTGCCAACATCCGCTGGATCATGGAGAAAGCAAGAGAGTTCCAGAAAAACATCTATTTCTGCTTCATTGACTATGCCAAGGCCTTTGACTGTGTGGATCACAATAAACTGTGGAACATTCTAAAAGAGATGGAATACCAGACCACTTGACCTGCCTCTTGAGAAATCTGTATGCAGGTCAGGAAGCAACAGTTAGAACTGGACATGGAACAACAGACTGGTTCCAAATAGGAAAAGGAGTACGTCAAGGTTGTATGTTGTCAGCCTGCTTATTTAACTTATAAGCAGAGTACATCATGAGGAACGCTGGGCTGGAAGAAGCACAAGCTGGAATCAAGATTGCCAGCTTGATTTATGCAATCAAAATCAATATTATTGCAATATTATTATTATTGATTGATTATTATTGATTATTGCAATATTAATAACCTCAGATATGCAGATGACACCACCCTTATGGCAGAAAGTGAAGAGGAACTCAAAGGCCTCTTGATGAAAGTGAAAGAGGATAGTGAAAATGTTGGCTTGAAGCTCAACATTGAGAAAACGAAGATCATGGCATCTGGTCCCATCACTTCTTGGGAAATAGATGGGGAAACAGTGGAAACCGTGTCAGACTTTATTTTTTGGGGCTCCAAAATCACTTCGGATGCTGATTGCAGCCATGAAATTAAAAGATGCTTACTCCTTGGAGGGAAATTTATGACCAGCCTAGATAGCATATTAAAAAGCAGAGACATCACTTTGCCAACCAAGGTCCGTCTAGTCAAGGCTATGGTTTTTCCCATGGTCATGTATGGATGTGAGAGTTGGACTATGAAGAAAGCTGATCGCCGAAGAATTGATGCTTTTGAACTGTGGTGCTGGAGAGAACTCTTGAGAGTCCCTTGTACTGCAAGGAGATCCAACCAGTCCATTCTAGAGGAGATCAGTCCTGGGTGTTCATTGGAAGGACTGATGCTAAAGCTGAAACTCCAATACTTTGGCCACCTCATGCGACAAGTTGACTCACTGGAAAAGACTCTGATGCTGGGAACGATTGGGGGTACGAGGAGACAGGGACGACAGAGAATGAGATGGCTGGATGGCATCACCGACTTGATGGACATGAGTTTGAGTGAACTCCGGGAGTTGGTGATGGACAGGGAGGCCTGGCGTGCTGTGGTTCATGGGGTCGCTAAGAGTCAGACACGACCGAGCGACTGAACTGAACTGAACTGAAGTCCACAGTTTTAATCTGGGCTCTACATCTTACTAGTCACATGACCTAGGAGGCTTCTAAGTCTCAACTTTTTCATCTATGTAATGAGAAAATGGTAAAAAAAAAAAAAAAAAAGCGTTCAGAGAGCTGTTGTCAGCTCTAGCAAAGTGCTAATACACAGTAGGTACCTAATTAATGGTATGGCAATAATATTAATGGCAATAATTACTACTACAAAAAGGAAATTGATTCAATTTAACTGGAAAATTGAATGTGTATATTCCATAACATGTACCTTTCAGTGAAATTATCCTATTTCTCTAAAGCAAACTTCCTATGAATCCCCCACACCTGGTTAATTGTTCCATTCTCTGCTCTCAACGCACTATGAATATGCCTCTGTTAGAGACCTTGGCCCAGAGAACTGTGAGCATTGGTGTGACTCAGCTCCATGAAGACAAGTGTGAGTCCTGCTGCATTTTCTAGCCTTGTCTCCAATACATGCTTGGCATAGAGCTGGAGCTCCGAACTGTGTAAGTGAGTCACTTGCTTTTCTAGCTGCCTTTGGTACTTCCCTCCTGTAAAGGGGCAAAAGAACCTCTTGTGGTTTGATTTCCTTTGACACCATGCAGGAGACCTAAGAGGAGGGCGCCCATGCCCAGGGCAGGGCTGACCTCTGCTTGCCATGTACCCCAGTGATTCTGGTGTTCTCAGCACTCACAGTGACCTTGGGGCTGTGGAGCTACAACCAGATCCTAAGCCTGAGTCACATCTTGTTAGTAAACCACGGAGCTGCATTTAATGAAATCTCAACCTAAAAAATGTCCCATGGAATGAGTGACTCATTCTTCCTTTTCAATACTTCTCCATTACTCAGCATGGATCTGTACCAGATACAATTCCCCAGTTTAGTGCATTACCTACAGAGAAGGCAATGGCAACCCATTCCAGTACTCTTGCCTGGAAAATCCCATGGGTGGAGGAGCCTGGTGGGCTGCAGTCCACGGGGTCGCTAAGAGTTGGACATGACTGAGTGACTTCACTTTCAATTTTCACTTTCATGCACTGGAGAAGGAAATGGCAACCCAATCCAGTGTTCTTGCCTGGAGAATCCCAGGGACAGGGGAGCCTGGTGGGCTGCCGTCTATGGGGTCGCACAGAGTCGGACACGACTGAAGCGACTTAGCAGCAGCAGCAGTGCAATACCTAAAGCACCAAGGTGACTGTCTGTTCTAATAACATAAAAGACATAATTAGATTCCAAGTCTACCTATATGGAGTAGAAAGAACCTTAGACTGAGACAGTGTGGGTTTGAATTTGGTTCAGCCTCAGGTTAGTTCTTTGGATTTTCTAAGCCATTCAGTCTCTCTGTATCATCTTCTGAGAGTAAAGTGGCAATAATCATGCCCACCTTACAGGGTTTTCATGAAGATAAAGGGATTTGTTTATGTTTGTTTACTCAATCATTTATTCATTTTTCATATTCTGTCTGATTCAAGAAAGAAAAAAAACAATGTTTCTGTGATAGTTTGAAAATTGTACCATATAAATGCAAAGTGTTATATTATCCTCAAATGTCTTCAAAGTGTTCCTATAAAATAATTACTGTCCACTCTTATTAAGACAACCACAAGGAAGAAGGGTTGTCAAAAAATCAAATACTCAATAAGAGCGACTGAACTGAACTGAACTGAACCAGCTCACTGAATTATAATAAGGAGTAATTCCCCATGTTCATGTAATTTAAAGTGAATCACATCTTTAAAAATTAAATGCATAAATCATTTTATCTCTTATGGTCTTATTTCAATGTTGTGAATATTTTTAACATCGTGAAGGATCTTGAATTTTTGTAGGCTATTTTCAATAATCAATAACATTGCTTGTTTGAGGGCAGTAATGGTCCTGGCATGACTGTTTTTTAAACACCTGAATATTATTCAGAAACAAAATGTAAGAGAGAATCTGGAAGAAAAAAAAACTTAGATATAAATCAATCATCAAAATGGAATATGGGTTGTTAAGATTCAAAAGCAATAATTTCCAACCACTGGAAAATTAATGATAGTCAACTCTACTATTATTGGTTTACCTAAGGACTTCTACATGCAGAACACACACACACAGAGCAGAATGCAGTATAATTTGGTGAAAAGGTAATGGCACATGGAGTAAGGAAAAAAAAATCAATCCTCCCTTTTCTGAGTCAAGTGCTCGTAAGTAATACAAGTCACTTAATCTTGACACTCAGTTTCCTGTAAATTCTGTAAAATGAAGATTGCAATACCCACCTTACCTACCAGGATTGTAAAAGTCAAATGAGTTAATATACATTAAAAACTTGAAACAGTCACGTTCCTTTTCCTACATGCCTATAATGTCGCAATAGCTACTTGAACATTAAAATCTATATTTATGATACTGGGTTTGGACATTGGTAGACAGCCTCAGAAATATATTTTTTTATCTACGTGGAAAAAGTACAATTCTGGAGGTGTATAATAAAGTGACCACAACAACCTGGGTAAAAACTTCTAGAATCTTGACACTGACCATCGAACTTCCTCCCATCCTCCCAGTGATGGCCTGCTTTTGACCATTTAGTGGATGTCTTTTCTATTTATTCTAGTGATTAATCTGGGATTTCAGCAAAATTAAAGTCACCTCTCTGAGAAATTTGAGTATTACAACTATGCTTCCTACTAGTGCAGTTTGTCATATCTATGGGGATTCAGAAAGCTCTTCTGATTTTGCTATGGTCTTAATTTCTGCTAGTTAAATGATTTATTTCACAAATTGAACCCAAAACATGATACACACACATACACATACACACACACCTGCATGCACACACTCACGTGCTCAAGAACAGTTTCTTAAAATTGTTTGAAAATTCCATCTACGTTTACCAAACACAGCCTTTGTACTTTTATGCCCTGTGCTCTCAAAGACTACTGGGGAGAAGGGAAGCAAACTGCCCGTGCTCATCGGACACAAAATCTTAAGACCTAAGTTTTTCCTGTAGGATTACAGAGAAGATATTGCAGGCTTATAACCTTGTCAAGGGATGGGAAAGAGCAGGAACAACAGATGGGCAGATTATAACACATCAGGTTTAGAGACCAGACCCTAGGGCTAAAGTGCTCAGACTCTCCTGGCGCCTCTTCCGTTTTACTGTGGTAGCTGTGGTAGGTTTCTTCCTTCTTTCCACGTTGAGGAGAAAGAAAGGAGGAGGCCTGCCATTCAGGTTGGGCACTTGGGAGTCATTGAGTGCTGCAGTCACATTAATTATTCTCTGACTCTGTGGATCTTAGACTGGAGAACAGGGACATTGCAAGTTGCCTGCTGTGCCTGGATTCTATACCAAATGCAAAAACAAAACTCCCTCTTATCAAGAAGTCATTTTTCTCAATAGTATTTCTCTAATGATCACATATTGTTTCCCAGAAAGTACTCCTAAATTATTTAAGAGGAACAGCCTGTCACCCTGTGCATTAAGATTTGCCTGTGCATATTCAGCTCCTAGGGTGCACTTGATCTCATTCTTTTGGCTTTGGAAGGAAAATGACAACAAAGGAGTTTTTTGTCGTTTGTCTGTTTGTTTGTTTGAAAGGGTTGCTTTTATTTTGTGTGGGTGAAGAGGAAATTATTAGGATTGTCTCCTAAAGTGAAATTATAAATTAGAGAAATCCACTATTTCCTCCAGCCTGATTGTGTCCTATTATCATAATATGATCAGTGATAAGCAACCACCAAATAAAGCAAACATTTCATAATAATTAGCTCTGGCCCTTTTTGGTGAAATGATACTTTGGCCTTTGATTCACGGTAATAGCCTGCAGGTAAATCAAAAGAATAGCAAAAATAGAAAATAGAAGCGGGTGACATTTCAGAGAGCACGGAATAGCAAAGCGAGTGGATGGGAGGCAAGAATCATGAAACAAGAATATGGGGAAAACAGAAGACGAAAAGGAATAGAAGGGAGGGGAAAACGGAGACCGGGAGGTGAGGGAGGCGTAAAGAGAGAGGCAAACAGGGAAGAGATTGCAGGTAAAAATAAAACAGAAAAAGCCCAGGTGGAATTCATGCAAACTGTTCTCATCAACACTGCTACTCCCTCCTGTCACAGGAACTGTCAAACAGGCTCCGCTCGTAATGAAAGGAAAAATATTTTATTCAGATTTATTAATTTGAAAATGAAGCCCGCCTGTCGAGAGGGGGACAGTTCTTCTCAATCTGTCATCGTTGAACCACACGCTCCTGACACCGGGATTCATTTGTCTTGTCGGCTCTGACAGTTGGATTCTCCCAGAGCTCTTCCTAGTGGATCGCCCTGGGATTTTAAACCGGATGAAACACATTCCGACAAGGAACAGCCTCTTTATTAATGCAAATTACATGAGGAGGAGAGAAAAAAAGAGAGAAAGAGAGAGACGCCAGCAGCCGCTCTGGTGTTCTTATCCCTGTATCAGTCATTTGTTATTTACATTTATACACATTTTTCAGTTTTAATAAAAGGAGACCCGGATTTTCAGTGACATTTATGGACAGTTTGTTTCAAAAAAAATGATGCCATCACTATAATTGTATGCAAAAAGAAAAAAGCCCAGGACCGCATTCCCCTCTGTTGAGTGCGCGGCATCCTGGGAGCCGGGCCGCGCCTCCTCGGCGCAAGCGGGTCGCAGGAGCCTCACCGGCCCCGGGAATCGCGCTTCCAGCGGCCGCAGCTCGGCCACCGCCTCCGCCGGCGCCGGGCGGTCCCACCTGCGGCCCGGCCTTCGCTGCTCCCAGATTCTGCCCCGACGGCAGTGGAGGCCCTCCCCTTTGTCTCCAGTCCAGAGCGTTCAGCCAAGTGCTGGGCTCCTCCGCGACCGCTCGCCCACTGCGACATTTGACATAGTGTCTGCTTTTGGAGGGGCCCACGAGAAAGCTTGCTTGGTAATTTCTTTCAGAATCAGAAGAAATCCTAATGGAAATGGAATCATGAAGGCAGCCTGGATTATATTGGTCTTCATGTCAATGTAAGAATAAATGATCATGTTTCCTCTTTTATGATGGACGAAGAGTACCATGAAAACTAAAGACCCCCGAAAGGCCCTTGGAGTACATGGTGTTACGGGATGTATTCTCTGGGAGGTTTTGAAGCGTCCCTCCTGGCTGTTTCAGATTTGGACCAAGTCTATCTTAAAAGTAGGCAAGCGATTGTTATCATGTTTTCAGTTGGCCCCAGAGACCTGCAGAGGCAGTTGATGGTTGTCCCATACGGTTGTGCAGCTGGCAGAAAGAGCCCCGTCCTGGGATTCTGGAGAGTGGATTCTGATTCCATCTCTGTCTCTGGCTGTGACGTAGCACATGCCACATGCATCCCAAGGATGGATACTGCCCTGTAAGAGAGCCCTAGGACTGAGAGATTGCTTCTGTGCTCCTCTGCTATACCACTGAGTGATTCTAGAATTCCTCAACAGAATGATTAACCCAGAGGGTGATTTTCTGATACAGTAACAGAAGGGAAATCCTTCCATGATACCTGTCTAAAATTCTCCTTAGTATAATGGGAAAAGCATGGTCTAGGCTCTGGAGACTCATGTTCCAATGGAGTATCAGCCTTTAACTAAACATGTAACCATGGGAAATTATAGTAAAGTCCCAGGATGTCAGTTTCCTCATGTAAAATATGAAGGTTAGACTAAATCCAAGGGCTTCCCTGGTGGTGCAGTGGTAAAGAATCTGCCTGCAATGCAGGAGATACAAGTTCGTTCCCTGGGTGGGAAGATTCCCTCGAGAAGGAAGTGCCAACCCAATCCAGTATTCTTGCCTCGGAAATCCCAAGGACAGAGGAGCCTGGTGGGCTACAATCCATGGGGTCGCAAGAGTCAGACACGATTTAGGGACTAAACCACCATCCCCAGACTAGATTCAAGCATGGTCACAGATCAGCAGCATCCACATTACCTGGGAGCTTGTTAGAAATGCAAATTATCTGGCATCACCGAGATCTACCTCTGAGGAAGGCAGCCTGTGTTTTATTAAGGATTTCCTGATACTACTGAAGTTTGATAACCACTGGGTTAGATGATCCGTAAGGCTCTTTGCAGTCCCATGACTATAATGGCATATAGGTTGAGGTTGTTCCTTCGTATTTACAGTATGTAAAGTCCATCCATGCTTTCATATTAAACTGAATAGATAAGCTTTGTTAATTCTGTGGGATAGCTTTTTCTCCTCTTTAACATTTAAGATCTTTATTGAAAGAGTCTTGAAGAGAAGAAATTGGAGAGTAGCATTAAGCTGGACGAAGGTCACCCAGTGCAGTCATTTCTCTAAATGCTTGTGTGTGTAGCACTGGTTCTTGAAATCTAAAAGATCGCCATCAAGCCATGAAGCATTTTTATCCATGCGTGACAGTCTTAAAACAGGTAACTCACTTCATTTTCCCTAAAATTGTCTTTCCAATTAAATGAAAGGACAAGACAAATAACCAAAAAGGCAATGAGAATTTCAGTGATGTGTAAGGATACAATTAATAGAAGAAGGGGGAAATTGTCTTCTCCCTGGAAAAGCAAAACAAAAGACTACACCTAGTCAACAGCCACATGTAAAACAAACGCCTGGACCAGTGCACATTCAGCATCAGGGTATGTATGTTTGTTTAATGATGTCTCCACGGTGTATAGAATTAATATTTAATAGCACTTGTCAGCAAGATTCTATACAAGGGTTTGTTCTGCCTTTTTTTTAATGCTTGTTAGTGGTTGTGTCTTCCTCGGTTGTTCTTCTTTAATAGTAGAATTACTCTTCACATTTGCAGCAATGTTTACCTTTCTACTTGTGACTTTGCATTGTTTGGCAGGTTAGGGGAGAGAGGGAGGCAGGAAACAGAATTAAAAAGACCCTCCTTTGTGCCTCTTCTCATCTCAGAGTTGTAAGACATACGGAGAAAATCAGTGGTTTTTGTTTGTTTGTTTTCACTAGTAACAGAGGGCCTATTGCATAGTATTTACACTCTCGAAATTGTTGCTTCATTATCATTATCATAGCTATCAACATAAGTCAAAGAATTAGGAGTTGTAATAGGAGGCAGATGGTCCAGTTACATATATCACAGAGATGTAATTTGTTTCAACTTTTGGCTTTCAAACTTATTGAACTTGATTTTAAATGGAATAGTACATTGTGATGTTAAAATGAGCACTATAAGCCAATCACATCAGATCCCATGTCACAAGTTGGAAATGCTTGAAGATTCTGGCTTTTCTAAGAAATCATGAAATAAAAAGTCCACTGAATGAGAAGTGAGCAACTCTGGGTCTATGGCAGGCAAACTGGAGCAGATCATGTTAACTCTTCTCTGACCCTGCTATATTTCATCAGACCATACTATATCACCAGAAATTATAAATGCTTGCTTGTTCGCTTACTCACTTGTGTGCTTACTGTTTAGTTCCTTGCTTGTTTTTCTTTCCCACTGGAATACAAGTTCCATAAGGGCAAGAACCTTGTTTGTTTTATTCAGTGGGTCCTCTGAGACTTTCTCTTTCTCTCCCAGGCACTGAGCACTGTGTCAGGTATGTGGTAGAACCATATAGATATTAAATGAAAGACCAAATGCATGAATATGTTCATGTGTGCTAATACCATAGGCATAGGGAGAAATAGAAGAGCTTTGGTTCCAGCCCTACTTGGTATAGAACTTGAGTTCCCCCCCATAACAAACTGTGTAACCTCGGACAAGATAACATAGGCAATAATGTCCACCATGGAGGGCTGCTGTATGGACTGGAGACAGAGGCTAGCAAGTGTTCATCCTTGTGCCTGGCCCATAGCCGGTGTTCAATAAAGGTAACAATTGTGTAATTATGGTCTCAACTAAGTTGTGCACTTAAAAGCAACTGCTAGGTTTTCTACTTCATCTCTCAAATTCCCGAGCACTTTGAAGAACAAATAGTAGGAGCTTAATAAATATGGGTTTGACTCTGTGGTTGAGAAACTCCATCTGTAAGCACAATGGGAAAAGTTTGTTGCATAAATAACCCCAATCCACAGATACTAATTAAGTAATGACAATGACCAAGGAATTATGCTCGGCACTGTGTTAGCCAGACATTAGTAAAGAATTAGAAACAAAACAACTCTAAAATTCTAAGTGAAAATCCTACTTGTTAAGCTCATTTTCACACTGAAAAGTTGGCTCTGGGGTACACAGTTTCTATAATTCAAGTTCAGGCTCATACTTAGGAATTTACCAAAACACTGTTTTTTTTGTAGTCTTAGCAACTGTCAAGAAATAAATGTGTTTTCTGCTCTGTTCTTATGTATAATTTGCACATACTGATTATTTATCTCCTCAAGACAGCCTGTGTGGTGTCTTTTCATCTGTCCAGCACCACACTCCTTTTACCCTATCCTAGACCTTGTCTATCCTTTACAGACTTAACAGTAATCTGTTTTAAGAAAAGAAAATAAATCACTTTCCCAGGAAATCTTTCTCCAGAGAGAGTACCCCACTGAGAGAGACATGGGCCTTAGCCATTGTTTTGTTAAATAGTAATAATAACTTAAAATGTGATGACAGCAGCTGATGCCTAACTGCAGGGTAAGGATCGGTCTTGTTAGTGTTGCCTGGCAACCTATGTGTGACATCTCAGAGAATCTGAAGGGATCCAATGAGTTAGAAGAGGTCACAGCATCAGGATCAAGGGAACTTAAAGGTCACTGAGGAGCCAGAAAACTCTCTGCTGATTTCTGCAAGATGAAATTGAAGAATCTATGAATAGAAGTGTGTATAAACCAAATCCAGTTTTTCTTTAATTTCTTAACATCCTTCAAAAGAAGGGACAGAAGTCATAGACATGTACATTTCTGAGTCTTTTTATGACCTTTTTTTTAATACTAATTTTTAAGTTTAAGAACTATAAATACTTAGAGAAATACTCAGAGAATTTCAAGGACTGGTCAAGAGGGAACCGAACCCTGAAAAGTTTTTGACATGACAAAAGAAAAAAATTAATAAGTAAATAAAAAACAACTTCTCTGCAAAATAAACCAATCTATTTAACACTGAGGTTTCAGCATTCAAATAACAGTTTTCTGGTAAAAATTCTATGTGGCTGAGCCTAGTCAACTTGCACATGTGCAACATGCATAAGTATTAAAATTTATTCAACTTTCTATAAATCATATTGACCAGACTGTAATATGCCATACTTTCTATTACATGTTGGAGAAAGGAAAAAAAAACAAAGGCTCACTGTCTATACCCTCAAAAGGTGCACAGTTCTCAGGGATGGGGGGGTAAGAGTAAGATATGTATTTATGTGCGTTTGTGATTCCTGTTCCAAATGATAGAGTCCACTGAGTCTTCTGGTGATGGCTTGTTCAATCAGTTCAGTTCAGTCACTCAGTCGTGTCTGACTTTTTGCGATCCTATGTACTGCAGCATGCCAGGCTTCCCTGTCCATCACCAACTCCCGGATATTTCTCAAACTCATGTCCATTAAGTTGGTGATGCCATCCAACCATCTCATCCTCTGCCATCATCCCCTTCTCCTCCTGCCTTTAATCTTTCCCATCATCAGGGTCAAGTGAGTCAGTTCTTCACATCAGGTGGCCAAAGTATTGGAGTTTCAGCTTCAGCATCAGTCCTTCCAATGAATATTCAGGACTGATTTCCTTTAGGATTGACTGGTTGGAAGAGTCTTCTCCAACACCATAGTTCAAAAGCATCAATTCTTCAGCGCTCAGCTTTCTTTATAGTCCAACTCTCACATCTATACATGAGTACTGAAAAAAATCACAGCTTTGACTAGATGGACCTTTGTTGGAAAGGTAATGTTTCTGTTTTTTAATATACTGTCTAAGTTGCTCATAGCTTTTCTTGCAAGGAGCAAGCACCTTTTAATTTCATGGCTGCAGTCACCATCTGCAGTGATTTCAGTGCCAAGAAAATAAAGTCTCACTGTTTCCATTGTTTCCCCATCTATTTGCCATGAAATGATGGGACCAGATGCAATGATCTTCATTTTCTGAATGTTGCGTTTTAAGCCAGCTTTTTCACTCTCCTCTTTCACTTTCATCAAGAGGCTCTTTAGTTCTTCTTTGCTTTCTGCCATAAGGGTGGTGTCATCTGCATATCTGAGGTTATTGATATTTTTCCTGGCAATCTTGATTCCAGCCTGTGCTTCATCCAGTTCAGCATTTGCATGATGTACTCTTCATATAAGTTGAATAAGCAGGGTGACAATATATAGCCTTGATGTAGTGCTTTCCCTCTTTGGAACCAGTCTCTTGTTCCATGTCCAGTTCTAACTCTTGCTTTTTGACCTGTATACAAATTTCTCAGGAGGCAGGTAAGGTGGTCTGGTATTCCCATCAATTTAAGAATTTTCCACAGTTTGTTGTGATCCACACAGTCAAAGGCTTTGGTGTAGTCAATAAAGCAGAAATAGATGTTTTTCTGGAACTCTCTTACTTTTTCTATGATTCAATACATGTTGGCAATTTGATCCATAAGCCTTTTATCCTTATTCATCAGAGGGCAGACAGAATGAAAACTGCAATCACAGAAAACTAGTCAAACTGATCACATGGACCACAGCCTTGTCTAACTCAATGAAAGTATGAATCTTTCCATGTAGGGCCACCCAAGACAGATGGGTCATGGTAGAGATTTCTGACAAAATGCAGTCCAGTGAAGAAGGGAATGGCAAACCACCTTAGTATTCTTGCCTTGAGAACCTCGTGAAACAGTATGAAAAGGCATGTTCAATAAATATCAATTAATCCAGACCTGAAATTTGGAAGTTCTCTCACTTCTACCCTCTAGACAACCACAGGTGCCATCAACCTGACCTCTTGATTAGGCCTTAGCCTCTTCTTCTGCCCATCTCTTCTGCTAACTCCTTAGATTCAGTTCAATTCAGTTAAGTCACTCAGTCGTGTCCAATTCTTTGCAACCCCATGGACTGCAGCACACCAGGGTTCCCTCTCCATCACCAACTCCTGGAGTTTACTCAAACTCATGTCCATTGAGCTGGTGATGCCATCCAACCATCTCATGCTCTGCTGTCATCTCCTTCTCCTCCTGCCTTCAGTCATTCCCAGCATCAGGGTCTTTCCACATGAGTCAGCTCTTTGTTTCAGGTGGCCCAAGTATTGGAGTTTCAGCTTCAGCATCAGTCCCTTCAATGAATATTCAGGACTGATTTTCTTTTAGATGGAGTGGTTGGATCTCCTTGCAATCCAAGGGACTCTCAAGGTTCTTCTTCAACACCACAGTTCAAAAGCATCAATTCATTGGTGCTCAGCTTTCTTTATAGTTGAACTCTCACCATATATGACTACTGTCATGTATGGATGTGAACTCCTTAGATCAGCCCACACTATCTCTTGCTTGGAGTAGTGGAACAGCTTCCCAGCTGATCTGTTTCTCCTTTTATCTCTCCAAACAGTTGCCACAATTTCTGGGTTATAATCTCGAATCTGTGACTTTTGGTGTTGAATTTCTCTGTACCTTACTTTTGTCATCAGTGAAATGAGGATAACAATAGCCTTTATCTTACAACTTTGTTTTAAAAACTGGACTGCTTTTAGAATAATAACTAGCTCATAGTAGTGAAGTGAAAGTTGCTCAGTCCTGCCCGGCTCTTTGCGACCCCATGGACTATACAGTCCATAGAATTCTCCAGGCCAGAATACTGGAGTGGGCAGCCTTTCCCTTCTCCAGGTGATCTTCCCAACCCAGGGATCGAACCCAGGTCTCCCGCATTGCAAGTGGACTTTTTACCACCTGAGCCACAAGGAAAGCCCAAGAATACTGGAGTGGGTAGCCTATCCCTTCTCCAGTGGACCTTCCCAACCCAGTAATCGAACCAGGGTCTCCTGCATTACAGGCAGATTCTTTACAAACTGAGCTATCAGGAAAGCCCATATCTCATAGTAAGCACTCATTAAAAATTAGCTATGTTTATCATCAGTGGCTTGCTTTCCTGAAAATAGTGTCCGTTGTACTTAAAAGGAAAACCATTAAGGTATAAAAGCCCCTTCTTGACCTCACCCCTGCCTCTCTGTGCCCTCATCTTGAATCAATAACAAACCCAGTTTCACCTTGAATCTATGCTTTAGCTATGCTAGTCTTCTTACATGATTGAAAAGAGCCAAACTGGTCACCTCAGGGCCTTTGTACCTGTTGTTCTCTTCTTCCCTGAAAATCAGCATGATTAACCCCTTTCATTTTTTAGGTCCAGGTTAATGTGATCTCTCTGGAGAAACCTTCCCTGGCCTCCCTATCCACTGTACATCCATGCCTCTGTGAGTTTATCCACTCCTTTGTTTGCTTCCTCCCAGCGCTTACCATGGAAGGATTTCACTCTTCCCCTAGGACAAGAGTCAGCAGATTGTCTCTGTAGAGGGCCAGAGTGTAAATATTGTAGTTCTTGTGGGTCATACCACCCTTATCACAACTACAACAGCCCACTAGAATTGTAGAGTGAAAGCAGTTATAAGTACAAAATTGAAATAAGTATATCTATGTTCCCATAAAACTTTATTTCTAAACACTGAAACTTGAATTCCATATAATTTTTGAATCATGAAGTATATTCTTTTGATTTTTTTCAACCATCAAAAAATGTAAAAACCATGATAGACT
The DNA here is from genome assembly GCF_049115385.1 of Moschus berezovskii. NCBI lineage: Eukaryota > Metazoa > Chordata > Mammalia > Artiodactyla > Moschidae > Moschus > Moschus berezovskii. Next base: position 120,330,470 of record NC_142463.1, read on the forward strand.
CACAGGTCATATAAAAACAGGTGAATTTGACCCTGCACCAGAATATAAACTTTGTGAGGAGAGAGATACACTTATCATGTCACTGTTATACTACAGGATTTGATCCAGGGCCTCATATATAATGGCATGTGTTAGTTACTTTTTCAATAAATAAATAAATCCCCCTGTAAGTTGTAATGAGCACAGCTAGATCTATTACACACTGAGCAAAATGGAAATTTGAATAGAAAAAATTAAAAATTAATTTTCATCCTATGTTTATAGCTTACAAAGTACTTCCATGTACATTTCTCATTTTTTTTTCAATAAATAGGGCAACCAGCATGAATTTCTGTTTATGAGTTTCAGCATGAATTTCTCAAGGTAATACAGCTAATTAATGATGAGGTTTAATCTTCAGAAGGAGAAGCTGTTTCCTCTCTGGACCAACAACACAGTCATTCCCTGAAGACTGTTGGAAATGAAAATTCTCAGGCCCCACCCTAAACCTACTGAATCAAAACTTCAATTATGAGGCCCAAAAATCTGTGGTTCCACACACCCTATGGGTGATTTGGTTGCACATGAATGTTTGAAAACTATTGTTGTAGGCCAGTGGATCTGAACACTGGCTTCACCTTAGAATCACCTGGAGAGTTTATACAAACCATCAGTGCCTGGGTCCCACCCTCGAGAGTCTGACTTATTTCCTCTGAGGTAGGGTGCAGGCATCAGGAGTTTTAACAACTCCCCAGGTGATGCTAAAGTACATCTGGAGTCAAAGGCTACTGCAGTCAAGGCCATGCTGCTTCTCCTAACAGGAAAGAAATGTTGCCCAAATTAGTTAGAATCACCTGCCATAGAGCCAAGCCAATATTAAGTCCTGAACTTATTCTCTTCATGGGACACCAAAAGATGGATTTCCTACCACCTCAGAGAACTTAATAGAGTTTCACAGACACCACAGGCCCACGGAAAAAGACCTGCCCCAATAATCTCTCATGTTCCAATTTCTCTTCAGGCTTTTATTCCCATTGCCACGGCCCCCTCCACTCCTGCTCCTGTCAGCTGATGCACCGATTCCACTAGAACTAAGGGCAGGTGCAGCCTGGAATGAAGCAGGAACTCATCTGTTTCTTCACGTTCCCACTCCTGATGTTTGCTAGTTTGTATGATTAATTTTATCAATTTTCCTGACCTGTTTTGCCACTGAAATAAATATGACAGCTGCTGTTTCCTGCCTCCATTCTTCCTCTTGCCAAGTGAGATGCTGAGATGTGTTTTCTTGTTGATTGCAGACTTGGGCAAATATCAAGTAAACAGACTAGACAGGATTCATCCTGGTCATACTGACAAAGCAGGTGTGGAATAAAATACTCATGCTTTAGTAGATATAAATCAGAGAAAGCTGATTTCCCATCTTCTATATTTCCTAGGTACTCATTCAAGAAAACAACATCATGTTCTACATTTCCAAGTCTGCTCTGCCCACCAGTTCTAATTTTCCTCCTTTTCAGAGTAAACTACTTGATAGGTGTCAATACCAAAATACTTAGTCTCTGACTACCTCTTATATTCATCTGTCCAGAAAAGTGAGGTGATAAAGAACATGTGAAAGTGTTTTTCAAACTATAACCTCTCCCAGAAATGCTAGCCATTATTATTAAACTTACCAGCTTGCCTTAGTCTGAAAGAAGTCACCTGTACTGAGCACCTATTTGCCAGGCCCTTTACATTAATCTTAAGGTGTATCAATCCCATTTTACAGAGAAAACTGAGGCTCAAATGGTCGCCTATCTGTCCATTAAGCTGCAAGTTCAAGGCCTGCTTGAAGCCCGTGTCTATCATCCACTGCCCCACCACCGTCTACTACCCTGTGGTCACCAGATGCAGGCAGGGCTGCCTGACTGAAGTTACATCTAACTCCAGCTTCCAGACCAGATTATGTAGAGATGGAACCTGATTTAAGATTGTATGGAAATGAAGTAAGCCTGCTTTCATTTGGTTTAATTTGAGGGAAAACCAAAAGACGCTTCAATCCAAAATTGATCATTATATGACTTTGAACAAGTTCAACTCTCTTTATGTTTCAGTTTAGTTTTCTAGTGTATAAAATACATAGAATAAAAACCACAGGGTTTGATTTTGAGGGTTACATTAGCTTAAAAAGATAATATACACAAAATATGCATGGAATGTTTCCCGATACCTATAAGGTGCTTGAAGGTGGATTTTAAATATGAATCTTAGACCCTTCATACAAGAAAAACTGAACTAGTACCATTTCTATTACCCTATTAACTCAAAGAAAATAGTTCCTTTGAGTTAAAATATTGTCAGAGTAATAGGTCTCAAAGTGTATGTGTTGGGGGGTCGGGGGCGGGGATGGATAACAAAATAAGTTGGCTACTGGTGAGAAGCACATAGTCACTATCATCCTTGATAACCTTGCTAACCAACTGAGGGCTCAGCAGGTAAATGCAGAAGAATGAGTAGCCACTGGCCTGGCGCTTTATTCTCTAAAGAGAGGGTTCAGTTCAGTTCAGTCGCTCAGTCGTGTCTGACTCTCCGCGACCCCATGAATCACAGCACACCAGGCCTCCCTGTCCATCACCAACCCCCGGAGTTCACTCAAACTCATGTCCATTGAGTCAGTGTGAGGCCAGTTTTGTTAGGAACAAAGTTGAAAAGAGAATGCCAAAACCTAGTTTCCTAAATTGTTCAACTGGAAGTAACCTGCAGAGGCCATTTGCCTCCTGTCTTCTAGGAGTAAATATTGTTATCTTTTTTGGATGGAAAAATCAGAACCAGAAAACACTGAAATAACTTCAGCAGTGAGCATCTAGGAGCAGAAGAGAAACCAAGTCTTCTATCTTTGTGTTATGAAGGCTGCAACTGGTTTGTGCAGCCTCGCTTTTGTCCCCCAGGCTTTTCTTCAGATCAGGTTCTGGGGAAATTCACCCATCGTGGCTGCAAGAATTGGAGAGGGTGGGGAGGGTTGTTGATAGTAGAGGACTCATAGACCTTTCCCAGTGAGCCTAGGCTAGCCTCACTCTGCCTTAATTCCTTTTCGACCCTTACTCCCTTTCCTACCACCTCCTGCATTTGCCCTGGCTCTCCAAACAGATAAATAAAGCCATTTAAGCTAGCTCCCTGAAATTTGGATAGAAGCATGATGCAGTGTCAGTTGATTAAAGAGAAGATTGTGTTTAAAGGAGGGAGGAAGTCAAAGACATCCACTGCTGCAGCTGGGTGTGCTACTGCTCTCTTCTCTCTTGCTCTGGAGTTTGTGTTCATATCGGTAACAGCAACAAAACAATAAATTGTTATCAGCATTAGCTCCCACTTGACTTGGTGATGACTTATGGAGAATAAACAGCCAACCTGCTCCCAGGTACACCGTGGTCCCCTTGGCCAATGGATCATTTCCCTCCCGCCAGAAAACCTCCACTGAGGACCTATCCAGCTGCCTCTCATCACTTGCTGCCTGCTGGGGGAGGGGTGGAAGTGAGTAGAGTGAGATCGTGTCTTTCTCCATGTTCCCCTGGGCCTGCTGAGCACAGAGATTTCAGCAGGTGCTCAGCTATTCCTCCCCATCCCATTTGTAAAAAGAAAATGAGATGGACGAACAGAGGAGAAAGGCTGGGTGACTTTCTTTGCATTGATCACTCACACCCCATCATCTCAGTCATCACAGTAGGGAGTGGGCAGAGAGCGCAGCTCGAGATGAGCACCTGCCTTCTGGGCAGAAAGAATCAGGCATGCGATGTGATGTCTAATTTCCAGCCTCCCAACTGCCCAGGCAGACCTCATCCCCTGAATTCAGGTCTTCCTAAATGAGGGGAGCAGGGAGGGGGTGGCTCCTGCTGGCAGAGTGTTGAAAGCACGATCCATGACATAGGCCTGGGAGGAAGATTTTGCTGGGGAAATGCAAGAGCTTCAGTATTTTGCACACCAAGCTTGTCTTCTAATGACAGCCTTGGGAGCCAGACATTTCTAAGTGCTAATTAGAGGTGTTGATTATCGTGGTAACCCTGTGGGGGCTCAACCCAAGCCCGAGAGCAAAAGCCACAGATAAAATAAAGATTGTTACAATAGCTCCCAGTGTCACATGAGCATCAGTACCGGAATGTCAATGTTCAGGCACAAGCCAATCTGGGATTCCAGCGACTGCAGTGACGGAGCACCAGACTGATGCACGGGCTGTCACACAACACACACTGTGCAGTTCTGGTTGAAGGACAGATCCTCTATCCTAATCAATCAAGAAAAGCTCACCAGGACTCAGATATAAAGAGACTGACTTATGACAGAATTTCATTACAACATGAGCAAAGCCACGGAAGTGGGGCACATGGAGATCCTCTCTTGGAGTTCTAAAGTTGGTGAGTTATTTTAAGGCACAGTAGGTTGCATATATATTTACAACCTTAAACATGCACACATTTTGAGATGCACTCCTAGTATTTCTAATAGAGAAGGTGTCCTGATTATTGGCTTACTCTTACTTTACATCCATATTTCTTAACAGCTTCGTAACTATAATGGAAGAGAATGAGAATCAGAAAAAAGTATTATGTTTGGCCATGTCAATAGTCCCTTATGGGATCTTAGTTCCCCCACCAAAGACTGAATCTGGGTGTCTTCTTCCCAGGTGATACTAGTGGTAAGAACCCTGCTGCCAATGCAGGAGACGTAAAGAGAGGCGGGTTTGATCCCTGGGGCGGGAAGACCCTCTGGAGGAGGGCATAGCCACCTACTCCCCTGTTCCTGCCTGGAGAATCCCATGGACAGAGGAACTGGGTAGGCTACAGTCCATAGACTGGCAAGGAGTTGGACACAACTTAAGTGACATAGCATGCACGCCAGCAGTGAGAGTGATCAGTCCTAACCACTGGACCACTAGGGAATTCCCGGAAAGAAGGCTTAAGGTGGAACATTAACTTGAGAGGTACCCATGCATTGGGCTGACAGCTGAGTCTCTAGAGCCTGAAGAGAGTGGAGAAACAACTCCAACACTCCTTACTGGAGGTTTACGGGCCTCAGTCTTCTCTTCTGAAACATGGGGTAATAATAATGCTCACTTCCTAAGATTACAGAGGGTTAAATAAAATAATGACTACCAAATCCCTAGCATTATATCTAGACTTGATGTGGAGTAAGTTACTTTCTTGGCTTTATAGTCCTCCTTTGGAATAAACAGAAAATAAAAATAACTACTTTTAGAATTATTTCAAGGATTAAATGAGAAAGTGCTACTTATGAACCATTATGAATTTATGAAAAACGGTAATGGTTTTTACAAAGACAACCTAAGTTGTCATCTGTTTTGAGGCAGGGTATCTAGCCCAAACCTAGACCAGGATCTTTACCTTTGAGCCTACAGTCTGCTGTGTGACGTTAGAAAAGTGAAAAGCCCTTTCTTTTTTAATCTGGATCCTGATTTAATAAAAGTTCAGAATTCAAATGACATGATGCATATGTAACTCTTTGTCACCTGTAAGGCATTCCCATACATACCTATCTTATGATGCAATAGACATTGGAGTTGGGCTAAGCCACTCAGCTACCACTTTATTCCCACTATTTATCAGTTCCCCATTCTTGGGCAAGTTAAATTCCCTTGTTTCTAGAATGAGGACAATAATACCTGCCCCAAAGTTCATGTATAAAACATCTACCTGGGACGGAGGATCTAATAAATGTCCATTCTCTCCTACACTTGCTCACTGGATGGTCCTGATTAAGACAATGGGGATACCTCATCCCTCTGCAAAGGGGAGAAAAGGTAAATGTAAACAAGTATCAATATGAGCTCATGTGTGGATGTGGGAGGTGTGTAATGAGACGCATATTAAGCTACAAAAGAGAGAGAAGAAATCACTCTCAACTCTGTGCACAGGCAGCAAAGCCCTGGGTATAATACCCTATCCCTGATCTAAACAGCCCGAGGAAGGAGCATGGCAGGGATGGAGAACAGCAGAGCCATTCAGTCATTTTTTTCTGTTGAGACATTCCCTAGCTGCTTAAACCCTCCCTTTATCCCCAGAGCTTACATTTCTCAACACCAGCAATCTGTACGTTGAAGTCACTTTAGTCTGTTGGGAAGCATAAATCTGGCCTCCTAAGAGTCCACTATAGCAAATTGCTAGCACCTTCTCAGACACAAAGGAGAAAATCAAGGTTGACTGCAAAAAACTTCTGGTTGCTCTGAAAAAGTCACCCTACTTGAATTCAATGGACAACCATTCTTCAAGATATGCTCTACAAAATGCTAGTTCCAAGAGATTTTTTTTCTCTTTTTTATTAAAAAAAAAAAAAAAAAGACTACTTCATGGCCAAAAGTTGGCAAGACACTGCATGTCATATACCCCCTTTTAAGACTAACAGCATTAGTATAATTAGGGATTCTGGTAAAGCAGCTTCTGTATATTTATTAATATTTCCTAAACTGATTTGACAAGGGAATCCCTTTTGCAAAGAACACCTGTAAAATTCTATGAAACTGGTTTCAAGGAAGGTAACTTTGGCAAAGAGTCTGATTCTTTTCTCCTATGTATTCAAAATTCTATTTAGATTTTAATGAGTTTTTAACAGATAGAGGATATTCAGTAAGTCTTTGCTAAATGAATAGATCTCACAAGTGATTAGCTATTTGGCAAACAATAGGCAATTACCCCATGTTGCCTAATGTGACACCACAAACTGTCGACTAACTAATCTATCACCCCACAAATATTTCTCTAATGCATCATATGCTCTTTGGTGTAAGTTGAATAGTTTCATACAAGACAATCTGTTATTGTAATGTGAAAAATTCAAAACACCGAACCTCAGCCTTGACTGGGTCTGATTCTGGAGAAATCTGTCCAAATTTGTTCACCCCTCCCTCTAGCCATGCAGGAGGACAGTTATAACCTATTAGACATATTTTGGAATTGTCCTGATTTTCAATGTCTCTCTATTTGTCTTATAATCCACTGCAATGTTCACACTACTCTAATACTTTCCTGCCCAAGCTGCAGTCCCTAGATTTCTTCTTTCACCTATTATCAGAGAACTTTCTTTATCAGATTGCATGTCTTGATGTGAACTTCATAAAGTATGGTCACAGTACTCATAGGCAACACTTAGGAATAGTCTCTGCCAGATGACGTGAGAAAAATCTGATCCATGTCCCCAAGGGTGATGACAAAGAAAGACATAATTTCACAACTTTTTGTCATTGTTTTTGTTTTAGGAAACATCATTTTGTGGTTATTCTGTGTAGGCATCTGTGTATGAATTTATGTATTCTGAAGAAGATGACCTCATTCTCTAAGGAAGTGCACACCACAGGGTCCTCAATGCAAATATTACCTTCTTTCCAAGGTCTTAGGAAAGCCTGCAATGGTGGTGGCTGTGATGATTTACATTCCACAGGAAGGGTTAACCTCATCTCATGGCCGCTGTTGTCTCAGGACAACTTGTCAGCCCACTAGAACATCCCATAATGGATTTGAAGTGGATTGTGCAGCCCCTTGCAAGGTGGATGCTGTATTTATTGAATAGACATTAAAAAGAACATTTCTCAATTTCTTAGCACTGAACTCAGGGTCAATGGATCTTCTTGGCACTGACATGCTGAGTCAACTCCTAGCTCAAAGCTTTTAAAGGGACTGGGGTTAGATTAAAGGATTAGACTCCGTCTTGAATGTTTCCCTGGCAAAACTGTTGGGTCTTAAATCATTTATGTTGCCTTGCAGTGCTTTACTTGGCCTTTCACTGCTAGCTTTCAAAGAAACACACACACACAAGCTCCCACAGACAACACTCAAAGAGCATAACAATTCCTCTTTTGCAGATTGAGTAGGTATTTTTTGCCTGTGAGAGGAAACTACTTCAGACTCATCATATAGGTAATTTGCTGTGCCTTTAGTGATAATTATAAGATAGTAGGTCATGCCTGTGGACTCTGAGTAAATCTCTACCCCCAAACAGAAACCAAACCTGCAGTAGCTGTGCCCTCATATCCTGCTAGACAGCTGTCCTTAATGTAGACCCAGTTGACTAATTGACTTTTTCTAGGGCAAGCACATTCCTTATGACACCTTGTGCATGCATCATCCCCACTTCAGTATTCACTGGTACACCCACCCATGCAGTCAATCACTGTCACCTGTCACCCTGCTAGAAGTTTGTGTACAATGCTATTCATTCAAAAGAAAACAAGGCTTCAGTCCTTTTACATACTTTCCTCATGTACAATTAAATGCATGTCAAATAAAACGCATATATTACTTTTGTACTTTTACATATTCTTATATAAGAATAGTAACCAGCATGTTGCTGCAAGCAACTCAGTGTCTATACATATAAGCCCAGCCCAGAGGCAGTTGAGCAGGGGTGAAACAGATATTTAGAGTCACCACCATAGTATTGGAGAAGGAAATGGCAACCCACCCCAGTATTCTTGCCTGGGAAATCCCATGGACAGGGGACCCTAGCAGGCTACAGTCCATGGGGTTGCAAAGAGTCAGATAGACTTAGTGACCAAACAACACCACCACACTATATAATGGGAGAATGCAGGTTTTAGGAAAAACTACCAGGGTTTGAATCATGCTTGAATACTGATTAGCTTATTAGGCATACTACAAACAAAAACAAAGCAAACATTCCTTTGTGACAATAAAAATTAAGAAATCTTTGAAATATCTCCAAGAATCTATAAGCCAAAATGTTCATCTATTTATTGCCTAGAACCTTCTTATCCCATCTAGTTCTTAGGTGAAGTTGAAATAAATATAACAACAACAAAAAAACAGCCCTGATGAGGTGAACATCAAAATGTGATGGAATAAAAAGGAATGAAATAGTGCCATTTAAAGAGAGATGGATGAACCTAGAGACTGTCATACAGAGTGAAGAAAGTCAGAAAGAGGAAAACAAATATCATATAACGTCACTTATATGTGGAATAAAAAAAAAAAACTGGTACAGATGAACTTATTTGCTAAGCAAAAATAAAGACACAGAGGTAGAGAACAAATTCATGGATACTAAGCAGGAGAGAAGGAGTGAGATGAACTGGGAGATCGGGATTGACATATGTACACTACTATGCATAGAATAGATAACCAATGGGAACCTACTGTACAAGAACTCTACTCAGTGCTCTGTGCTGACCTGATGGGAATGAAATCCAAAAAAGAGGCGTTTAAGTATAGGTGTGTTTAACTACAGGTGATTCACTCTGCTGTATGACAGAAATTAACACAACACTGTAAATTAAAATATTTTTTGATGTGATGGAACCTCTTAAGTATAAAATACAAACTTCATTTCTTCCTTTTGGCTTTATCTAGGATGAAATATCAATAACCTCAGATAAGAGGATGACACCATCCTTATGGCAGAAAATGAAGAACTAAAGAGCCTCTTGATGAAAGTGAAAGAGGAGAGTGAAAAATTTGGCTTAAAACTCAGCATTTAGAAAACTAAAATCATGGCATCTGGTCCCATCACTTCATGGGAAATAGATGGGGAAACAATGGAAACAGGGACAGACTTTATTTGGTGGGGGGGAGGGGGGCTCCAAAATCACTGCAGTTGATGATTGCAGCCATGAAATTGAAAGATGCTTGCTCTTTGGAAAAAAAGCTATGACTAACCTAGACAGCATATTATAAAGCCGAGACATTACTTTACCCACAAAGGTCCATCTAGTCAAACCTATGGTTTTTCCAGTAGTCTTGTATGGTTGTGAGAGTTGGACTATAAAGAAAGCTGAGCACCAAAGAATTGATGCTTCTGAACTGTCTTGTTGAAGAAGACTCTTGAGAGTCCATTGGACTGTAAGGAGACCCAACCAGTCCATCCTAAAGGAAATCGGTCCTGAGTATTCATTGGAAGGAGTGATGCTGAAGCTGAAATGCCAATACTTTGACCACCTGATGCGAAGAACTGACTCACTAGAAAAGACCCTGATGCTGGGAAATATTGAAGGTGGGAGAAGAAGGGGATGACTGAGAATGAGATGGTTGGAAAGCATCACTGACTTGATGGACATGAGTTTGAGTAAGTTCCAGGAGTTGCTGATGGACAGAGAAGCCTAGAGTGCTGCAGTCCATGGGGTCACAAAGAGTTGGACACGACTGAGCGACTGAACTGAATGGAACAGTGAAGAAGTGAAGTGTTAGCCACTCAGTCATGTCTGACTCTTTTTGACCCTGTATACTACAGCCCACCAGGCTCCTCTGTCCATGGGATTCTCCAGGCAAGAATACTGGGGTGGGTTACCATGCCTTTCTCCAGGAGATCTTCCCAACTCAGGGACTGAACCTGAGTCTCCTGAATTGCAGGTATATTCTTTACCATCTGAGCCACATGGAAGCTCCTTTATCTACAGAACTCCCCTACAAAATTTTCCACACCAGCCAGTGTCTTTCTCACTAACATGCCAAGGCGCCTCCACCTCCACTCTTTTCTAATGTCTTTTCTCCCACGAATTATGTTTTGTTTCCTTACTCAGTTTGCTCTTTCTCCTTTTCTCTGTCTACCCATATCACAAACTTCCAAATGAGTTTCCGTATCTCTCTGGTAAGGGCTTATCTAACCACCATTGTTCCAGTAAACTTGACTTCCTTTACCTGTACTCAGAGGCGATACTGCTCATTTTCCCATGAAAATATTTATGACTTTGTTCTTAGACTGGAATGAGAACTGAAAAAAGCTAGAGCCAAATTTATATGTCTTATCTTTGCAACTCGTCTCTCCTCTTCCTAGGAAAATACACATACACATGCACGGACACGTGCACAAACACTCAACACACTTTACATTTCCCACTTCTTTTTACTAACCAAAGTTTTGTGCTAATGGGTGCCCAACAACTATCTGTCCCCTATTTGGCCATGGTTTGTGTATAAAACACTGTAAACAATCTAGCACTCGTGGCTGGGTTTTCTTAACTGCCACCTCAGTCCATTTCCACCCCAGGTCCTGGAATTGATTCTGCTCCACAGGAAAATTTAATGAACTTTATAGAAAGATACATTTATACCTTGTTCTGGTACCTAAGTTACTACCTTATTTCCATAGACAAGTTCCTACCTTATATCGTACTTCTTAAATTTCACTCTGGCTGAAGTTCTACCTCAGAATCCTATACTGTTCCTCATCTACTACAAGAAAGAGACCATGTGTGACTGCTGGCAATTGTCTCCAAAAATTGGAGCCCTCCCATAGAGACCCATCCCCAAACTGAGGCACTGCTATCTGCTCACCCCCTACTCTTCACTCTCTACCCTCAAACTCCTTGATCTGTAATACAGCCGCCACTGTACCAATGAATTATATTATGCTCCTCCTGGATACTAAACCTAAGTTTCTCATGCTGCAGTCTGTTTTAGCTTAACTTACTTTCCCTCCAACTTTGTTCCTTGACTCTGAACTTCTCCCTCAATATCCCAACTGATTTCTCCTTTAGGTCTCCAAGAAAAGTGAAAGTGACTCAGTGTCCGACTCTTGCAACCCAGGTCTCCCACACTGCAGGAGGATTCTTTACTGTCTGAGCCACCAGGGAAGCCCGGATCTCCAAGACCTGTTGATCTTTCTAACTCCCCCATCACCCATGCATTCATTGATCTAGTGTTCTGCATTTCCCAGCCTGAGACATTGATACTCCGTGGCCCATGAAGACAAGACAGATGCTCCCATACTCCCATGAGGAAGGGCAGGACTCATAATTACCCATTGCGATATCTTTTGAACATCATGATTTATCTGCTTGGCTCTATCACCTCCACCATTTTCACTAGAGTCCAACTTCAAATGCCTGTCAAAAATTTCTAGTCTCCACTTCCAGGTCTTCTCTTCCCAACTTTGACATAAGCCCTGGTGTAAATCATGGGACTAGGTTTGTGACAGCCATATTGACTTGAGCTTAAGGTTGTTTATTGAGAAGACTGTCTTTAGGCATTAGTTTGTGTAGTCATTTTTGTTGTTGGCTATATCTTCTCATAAAGAAAGCAAGGGAATTCCAGAAAAACTTCTGTTTCATTGGCTATGCTTAAGTCTTTGACTTCATGGATCATAACAAATTGTGGAAAACTCTTAAAGAGATGGGAATACCAGACCATCTTACCTGTCTCCTGAGAAACCTATATGCAGGTCAAGAAACAAAAGTTAGCACCTTATATGGAACAACTGACAGGTACAAATTGAGAAAGGAGCATGATAAGGCTCTTTATTTTCACCCAATTTATTTAACCTATATACAGAGCACATCATTCGAAATGGCAGGCTGGATCAGCTACAAGCTGGAATCAAGGTTGCTAGGAGAAATATCAACAACCTCAGATATACAGGTCATACCACTCTAATAGCAGAAAGTGAAGAGAAACTAAAGAGTCTCTTGATGAGGATGAAAAAAGAACGTGAACAAGCCATCTTAAAATAATATTAAAAATCTAAGATCATGGCATCTAGTCCCATCAGTTTATGGCAAACAGAAGGAGATGAGGAGGAAGCAGTGACAGATTTCCTCCTTTTGGGCTCTGAACACACTGTGGATGGTGACTGCAGCCATGAAATTAGAAGATGATTGCTTCTTTGAAGGAAAGTGATGACAAACCTAGACAGTTGATTAAAAAGCAAAGACATTATCACTTTGCCAACAAAGGTCCATCTAGTCAAGGCTATGATCTTTCCAATAGTCATGTATGGATGTAAGAGCTGGACAGTAAAGAAGGCAGAGCACTGAAGAATCGATACTTTAAACTGTGATACTGCAGAAGATTCTTGAGAGTCCCTTGGACTACAAGGAGATCAAACGAGTCAATCCTAAAGGAAATCAAACCTGAATAGTCATTGAAAGTACTAATGCTTAAGCTGATGCTCCAATACTTTGGCCACCTGATGTGAAAAGTGGACTCATTGGAAAAGACCCTGCTGCTGGGAAAGATTGAGGGCAGGAGGACAAGGGGGCAACAGAGGATGAGACGGTTGGGTGGCATCATTGATTTAATGGACATGAACTTAGGCAAACTCGGGAAGATGGTGAGGGACAGAAAGGCCTTGCATGCTGCAGTCCATGGGGTTGCAAAGAGTCAGATACAACTTGGCAACAACAACATCTTCTCATGGTCTCATAGACAGTGGGTGCTGATGAATTGTTCAGAACAATTTTAGTGATCAGTACCACTCAGACAGTGCCCGTGAGCTCAATGACCCAGAAACAATGCTCAGAACTTTTACTGCACAGTGAGAGGGTCAAGAATTTGTCACACAGCCTAAAGAGAGGGAAACAAAAATCATAAGCGAACAGGCAGAATAAACTCAAGATTGCTTCAACAGTTTTATTCCTACCATGAGCCTAGTCTAATTCTCATTTCTCCTTTGAGGTAGCCACAGGGTCTTGTTCATAACCTTAGACACAGATGGCAACAGTGTTAACCCTGTGTGTGCCAAACCACTGTCATATCTCAGGCCATGGGGGAAATAGCAATCATTATCAAAACCAGGACACAAGTGAGTCCTGTAAAAGAAATCCATTGCTAAGAAGTGAACCTGGATACTTTGTTTCATTATTTTCTTATACAGCTTAAGTAACAACAGGCTAAACATCTATTTCAGTCTTAGACTTAAATCATTCATTTTAATGTTCTGGCCTTGATGTCTGTTAGACTAAGCTCCTCCACCTTGTCTCTGATGTTTAAGTGTCTCCCTCTCCCTTTCTGAGATCCTATCCCCGCATGAATACATCTCAAAGATGGCATCTCCCATTATCAAGCCTGACCTCCAGAGAACAACCAATATAGGGCCTATTAGTGATGATGATGCTTCCCTAACCAATATATGTCTCAGTAAGGGATGCCTGCTGGAGGACAGAATTGGAGGATGGTTACAGATAAGTCTTAATAAAGCCACTACAGCATTCCTATCTCTCTCATCTTTTAAACTCTTTCTTCTATAGCATACCAAGAAACTTCCAGCTTCTCATTTTCATTTAAGTTGAGAATTTTCAATTGGTCAACAGAAAATATTGTTAAAGCCCCTTCCATTTTCTTTTTTAATTTATTTATTTTAATCGGAGGCTAATTACTTTACATTATTGTATTGGTTTTGCCATACATTGACATGAATCTGCCCTGGGTGTACATGTGTTCCCCATCTTGAACCCCACTCCCACCAGCCTCCCCATCCCATCCCTCTGGGTCATCTTGAGATAACAGATGTAATCTCTGTTCGCTAAGGGGAAGGCATGCATGCGTGCTAAAATGCTTTAGTCATGTTCCACTCTTTGAGACCCCATGGACTGTAGCCCACCAGGCTCCTCTGTCCGTGAGATTCTCCGGGCAAGAATCCTGGAGTGGGTTGCTATACCCTCCTCCAGGGGATCTTCCCAACTCAGGGATCGAACCTGAGCCTCCTGTGGCTCCTGTACTGCAGGCGAAGTCTTTACTACTGTGTCACCAGGGAAGCCCAATCTCTGTTTAGTGTTCCCGTATGATTCAATTCAGCCCAGTCCATTATTACTATCTTTTTCTATGGCTTAATACACTTAAAATTCATTTCCACACACGCTTACCAAATATCTGCTGATTTTAAATACCAAAGTATCACCATTCTTTTATTAATCTCCTTGTGGGTCAGATTTGGTGCTTGTCTATCAGATTATTAGGTATTTGAGTCTAGTTATGGGTCTGCATGAAATGAAAAATGGTGAGAGAGGATCTTGAGGAGAATCAGCATTCCACTGAAGGTCAATTCAGAGCCAGTCTCAGGTAGAGGCTGAACTTTTTAGACAAGGTGGAGGTTAAGAAGAAAGGCATAGTGGGAAGGCTGACCTTACTATATCATTTTAAATAAGGGACTTCACCATCCAGTACTCTGGTGATTGGGACACCCAGATATTGTCATCTGGGGTGGGTTCTGAAACCAGAAATACAGAAGGATGACTGGAGGCTCAGTGAACTCAAACTGATAACAATCTACCAAAATTCCCCATTATAGTCTTGGGGCCCCATTCTTCTCTAATTAAAAACTCACCTCACCTTAAGAGACAGAGTAAGCTCATGGACACAATCTGTGCTTAATTCAGTCATCCATAGAATCAGATCAGAAGTTTCAGCCCTACATATCTAGTCACAACTGCATTTAAATCTCTGTTGGCTTTATTTTTTTTTCTCTTTTTTTTTTTCTCTGTTGGCTTTAGAACAGCCATACTTTCTCCTTCTCTGTAGGTATCTTGAGCTGGAATTGAAAGTTTTTGGCTTTGACTTTTCTTTCTCTGGACTCTCCCATTCAGGGAGAAGCAGCCATCCCATCCCCACTAGTCTTTGTTACCATAAAATGTTACTAGTACATCTCAGTGGTCCCAAGCCTCATCTTCTGTAGCCATATGACTCCAGGCAGTTGAAGGTGACAATTTAAGCAGCTAGTTTATCACTGCATGCCATGGACTATTCCTGACCCATTTTCCATTGGCAGGAAATTTATTACTTCCTCCAAAACTAAACAGCTCATAAAACTAATGTGAGAGTCCCACTTTTAAATTTTCTATTCCCCTTGGAAACACTTGAGATACAGAACTCTGTTTCAGCCAGAACTCCATCAGAAAAATAGAAATGTATTTGAAATATGAAATGTTTACTACAGGAATTAGGGGTAATCTTTGGAAAGGCTAGAGGAGCAAAGGTCAAGGAAACTGACACTGATGATATCAGAATGAAGCAACAAAGTGGGTGATTCTCAAGTTTGCCGGGAAACTGCTGATAAGCTTGCACCGACTGTCTCAGCCTGCCACAGAATGATTCTTAAGAAATCGCTGGGAAGCCACAGTGAATCTCACCTTTGCCTTTGTATCTGTGCAACTGTGTCCAGTGGCTATTAGCTTCTCCATTCCCACCTTCCAAATCACATGTGAGTCCTTACCTACAGCTACAGAAGGAAAGGGATTCTAGTAAACGTAATTTCTGGCTTTGCTTCTGTAATGCACATAGATCATTAATGATGGAATTGTGGGCACTGGTTTGCAGCTCACAAGGGTCATATTTGGAGACAGGTTTTTCTCTAGGAATGTCTAACTCATAACACATAGACAAATGATTTCCCACTTAGATCAATACCTATTCTGGCTCTCCTGTATGAGAAAAGATTCTCCATGTAAGTTTCTGCAGATTTTGCCTACAAAATAGTTCTCAAAAGTCTATATATTTCCATCTCTACTGCCACCACTCTAGATTAGGTAACAGTTCTCATTTAGAGAATTTCTTTACCTTCTTCCATTTCTCTGTACCAGTCTGCTCTCAGCACTGCAGCCACAGAGTATTCTTTCCAAAGTGAAATCACATAATGACACTTTCTTCCTTAAAATTCTTCCGCTTGTACTCATACCCTGCCCGAAGTTTCATCCATACTAAACTCTCTTGAGCTTTTTAGTTGTACCATACTTTCCCTTCTCAAGCATCATTTTCTCTGCCTAGTACACTCTCTTTTCTTCCCCACTCCATATCCAATTCTCTTCTGACCTTCCTCTGGACAAACAGTATTCATCCAGGTCCTAACTTAAATGTCATTTGCTTGGGCAGCCTTTCCCAGTCTTCACCTCTATACTTTGCTATCATTTCTTGTTTCTTTAGCTTAAGGCTTATTCTAAACCTGACTATTGGCATCTTGCTTTGCTTGAACTAAGCTCCTTTCTAATCTTGAATCTATGGGAGCAGGAAATTAGCTAGAACAGATAAAAGAGAGAGTGAGACCCTCCCTAATGGCTGAGGTCAAGCTGGTAACAATCACCCAGCTACATCCTTACTCTCAATTGAGACTTGAGGTGCTTGCAATGCATCTTGGTAAACAACTTCATGAGAAGAAAACTGAGCCCAGAGATTTAAAATAACCCAAAAGAGGAAGCTTGAGGACAATAAGAGCTTTAAAAACTGAACAAAAATTAATAATAAAAAAGGAAAACATAGTATTGTATATAAAATTGGCAACTAATAGTAACCCACAGGGTAGTACAGGGAACTCTATTCAATACTCTGTAATGTCCTATATGGGGAAAGAATCTTTAAAAAATACAGAGTGAATATATGCATACGTAAAACTAATTCACTTTGCTCTACACCTGAAAGTAACACAACATTGTGAATCAACTGTGTGCTAAGTCGCTTCAGTCATGTCCAACTGTTTGTGACCCTGTGGACTGTAGCCCACCAGGCTCCTCTGTCTATGGGGATTCTCCAGGCAAGAATACTGGAGTGTGTTGCCATGCCCTTCTCCAGGGGAATCTTCCCAACTCAGGGATTGAATCTACATCTCTTACATCTCCTGCCTTGGCAAGAGGGCTCTTTACCACTAGTGCCACCTAGAAAGCCCCATAAATCAACTATACTCCAATAAAAATTCCTTTTAAAAAAATTGTTTTAAGTTTTCCTCTTGATAACATGCAGAAAGGCTTGTCCACCATGGAAGTAGCACAGCACCTCACTACAATAGGTCCTCAAAAATACTTATTAATAAGTGCCAACATGAGAAAATGGATGGATAATTGAGTAGAGACAGAATTGTTCCTTCTCGAATTCCTGTTAGAGTTTAGACTCTTTGACTAACAATAGCCTTGAAGAGTCCTCAGTGTCTACTGATGTCTCCAGTGGTTTATACCCTGAGCATTGTGTGCATGTGTGTGTCATGTTGGTATTTCTTATAACACCCATTCATATCCCCCTTTGTGATACCTTTTCTGTAACCATGTGAACATGTGTTTCTATCACCTCAAGTTTTTTGAGATCAGTGCTTTGCCTCAGTGCTTTTCAAAGAGGCTGACACATCATCAATACTCATAAATATATGTTGAATAAAAGACAATTATTGTAAAGAAATATCATATTTTTTTTAATATTCTTTTCTAAATATGCGACCTTGTGAACATGACTAGATCCCAGATATTTTCACAATGGTCCAAAGAATAGAATATTGGCAGTTTAATTTCGGATGTATCTATTCATAAAGCAGGGTTTTTTTTTTCAATTATTTATTTTCTGTTAGGCCATCAGGATCTTTCACTATCAACTTAATTTGTTTATTTATAATTTATATCCCACCCATGATCCATAGGGGCTTCCTTGGCTGCCTGCAGTGCGGGAGACCCGGGTTCAATCCCTGGATCAGGAAGATCCCCTGAAGGAAATGGGAACCCACTCCAGTACTCTTGCCTGGAAAATTCCATGGGCTGAGGAGCCTGGTAGGTGACAGTCCATGGAATCGCAAAGAGTTGGACACGACTGAGCGACTTCACTTTACATGATCCATGGGGATTAGTTGGCTCAGTATTTCCACCTAGTTAACTTAATCCAATCCTGTTATTGTCACTGTCATTGATTCTTGACAAAGTTCCAATCTGTTGTTTAAGTAAATCTGCCTGCCATCATCCACAAATGGTTGGAGACTTCCCATTTCCATTACTTTCCAAATGTTAAAGCAACTTTAAATAAATTCTATAATTTCTATGATTGTGTAATTATAACTGTTCTTATATATGTCAATAGTAATGGGAAGATCTGTCTCAAGTCACAGTGCTTTTACAAATGACTCAATGTCGTTCTTTTTATGTCTGTGTAGTATTCCATTGTATATATGTGCCACATTTTCTTTATCCATTCTTCTATCACTGGACACTTAGGTTGTTTCCATGTCCTGGCTATTGTAAATAATGCTGCAATGAACATTGGGATGCATGTGGGGATCTAGAGTCTGTCATACAGAGTGAAGTAAATCAGAAAGAGAAAAAAATAGTAGGTGTGACCCCCATGGACTATAGCTTGATAGGCTCCTCTGTTCATGGAATTCTCCAGGCCAGAATATTTTGTGAGTAGCCATTCCCTTCTCCAGGGAATCTTCCCAAACCAGGGATTGAATCCAGGTCTCCTGCATTGCAGGTGGATTTTTTACCATCTGAGCCACCAGGGAAGCCCAGATATTAACCCATATGTGTGCAATCTAGAAAAATGGTACAAATGGACCTATGTGCAGGGCAGGGATAGAAGTGCAGATGTAGACCACAGATGTGTGGACACAAGGCAGAGGTGTGGGGTAACCTGGGAAATCAGGATCGACATAGATACACTGCCGTGTGTAAATTGCACAGCTAGAGTGGAGCTGCTGTATAGCACAAGAGGCTCAGCTTGGTGCTCCATGGTGACCTAGATGGGCGGACCAAGTGGGAGGAGGGAAAAAGGTGCAAGAGGGAGGGGATATGTGTCTACATATGGCTGATTCACTTCATTGTACAGCAGAAACTAATACAACATTGTAAAGCAACTATAATTTTTTAAAATCACAGTGTTTTTTAATGGTTTTCATATACAGATATAATCTCTTCCTACTTCCTTGTTTCAGACAAAAGAGCTACCAAATACAAGGTCTAGAGTTAGTCCTAGGCCTAAAGAACCATTTCTGTGCCACAACAGAGAACGCCTCTCGAATGATGAGAGAGCTGATGCCTTCGACAGTGCGTTTCTCTCCCTTAGACAGCCCGAGGTCAATGCTGCTGATTTCTGACTCTGGGATTCTATCTTATACTTTGTGTCAGCTTGTTCCATTTTAGTTTCTCCAGATTGGGTACAATAAAATGAATTAGTCATGCCCTTACCAAATTACAGGCTTCCATGGTGGCTCAGCTGGTAAAGAGTCCACCTGCAGTACTGGAGACCTGGGTTCGATCCCTGGGTTGGGAAGATTCCCTGGAGAAGGGAAAGGCCACCCACTCCAATAATCTGGCCTGGAGAATTCCATGGACTGTATAGTCCTTGGGGTGACAGAGTCAGACACGGCTGAGCGACTTTCACTTTCACTTTTACAAAATTAGTTACTTTCAGCCTCATCCCCCTTAGATGGTACTCAGTACACTTGGTTGGAATTTTAGGCACCCTCCATCACATATTTTCTGGCAGTCTTTAGGTTTATTACCACAGATGGTTAATCTCATCCATTGTGTGTGTTTTGGATATCATTTCTTCTGGATCAAAGGCAAACCCAAGTTCCTGGTTCACATGCTGTTGGCAAAAGGGGTACTCATAGTGCCATCAGCCCTGCTAATGCCCTTGAGGAACAGCACAGGCAGAGCTCTTGTGTGGGGATTCCTTGCTACATTTAGAGCTTGCAAAGGGAGAATTTCCTCTTGACTTTTAGAACAGCAAAATAAAGACTGCTTAGAGTCTGGAATCTAAAGTGACAAAGCCAGTGCAAAGGTATTCTGATTCTCACTTTCTCAAATCAGCAGTATAGCACATAACAGCCAAAATGGTCTCTTTGGCACATTAGACATTTATATCACCCAGGAAAAATAGCCACAACAGATGCAGGCTATCTGGCCTTTTAATGGAAATTGACTATAAGCAAAGTGTTCATTAGAGCCCTCGATTAGCCTCCATTTTTATGCCTTCTCTGAAATGCTTGGTGTCCACGAGTGAATTAGTCAGGCATGGTCTGTGCACCCCAAACAACAATTTTACACTCTGTCAGAGCAGACCACATTTGGGCAGAGTTAATCACAATTATTTGCAAAGCTAATTCCAGTTCAAGAAGCCAGGGTGGTTCACAAGTATATACTAGGACCAGTCTCTCCACAGCCAGGCCTCCGGGGGTCTCACAGAACATATCACCATCTTGGCACATGACTTCCAGCATGCTTCTGTCAAGGTGAGCAAGCAGCAGAATATTCAGGAAAAGCCTGAAACACAGAAGTAGTTAAAATGGGATAAATTACAGCTTCGTGTTTGGCGACAATATTGTCTCTTTTACAGTAAATGTAGAAATAAAGTTTGTAATTGGAAATTTGAACTCTGAAATGATTCTTCTATTAATTATTCTTCCAGCTTAAATGAGTGTGAGTTTTTAAGTAATCAATGAATGGGCACTTAGCAAGCACAAAGTCATTATTTTTAATAAAACCTTTAGTGTATTTTTTTCACAAAATGGTAGTTATTGAATCTATATTGCCTATGAATAAAAATGCCAAATTTCATTAGGACTATTCTCTAGCAACATTGAATGAGTGCATTGTATTCTACAATGTATGTAGCAATGCTATTTTTTAAAGCATGGCAAATACACACAGTCATTTTCTCTCTTTCTCTCTCTTTTTCTATATATGTGTGTGTGTGTGTGTGTGTGTGTGTATTTGGTTAACACATCCTTCAAACATTTCTGATCTAATAATCATTAAACTTACCTCAATTTATTCATGTTATTTGAACTGACAAACCATGTATTACTTCTTCACATTTAATGTTGAAAATTTCAGCTTCATAACACATTAACTCTGATTTTATCCTTTTAATCTCTATTCCAGTCATCTCAATTGATTTTTTTAAGACATATAACAAAAAAGTCACTTTTTTTTGCAAGCAACACATTACGAGATGCTGGGGTATGGAAATGGTTTACTTCTAAAAGTAACACAAATAAAGACAAACTACAGACATGGCAAATGCAACACTAATGAATTATAAATTGTACAGTTTCCTACATGTGAGCACTAATCATCTGACATGAAATCAAGATTATCTGAGTCCCATAAAAAAACTTAATGAATCAAAGAAAAAGTTACAGATAAGATTCTATTGTTCTATTTTACAGATTTTCACATTCCTTCATTTAGAAGAAACATGCTATCCTTACCTCACTGGATAAAAGGGAAAAATTGAAGACAAAAAGAATTGTTAACTTGTGATCACTTAAAAAGTTCATAAAGATGGAGTGGGGGAGGTAGACAAGAACCTAAATTGTGTTAATTAGAATTTCAGCGTGTGAAGGCATGCCTATAGGTCTGGATAGCTATAGGAATTGTGCGCATTAACTGCAAAAAAAAAAAAAAATCAACTAGAAACAAGCCCACCTCCCCACCAAAGAAGAGAGTAAGGTGTACAAGCTTGGACCAATTATGACACCCAGCTGTACAGAAAGGAGAATGATCCTGTGCCCAGTAATACCAACTAATTTGTCCTTTGGCCCAGGGCCTTATGAAATCCCATTTGAGTTCCATTTAAAGAGAGTTGAAAGTGCAACTTTCTTCATAGAAACTTCACTATAATTACAGCATCACTGAACAGCACCATTCTGTCATGTTGTCATGCCACTTGTTTTAAAACACAAAGAAATAATTCTCGCCTTCTTGGAAGAGGACACATAAAGGACACCGTTCTCTCATTGATATCAGAATGTATTGGGATCAAGCATGGTGGTTGGGCACACTGGAATTCGACGTGCTATGGACATAGTACAACTTTGATGGGTATCAGCAGAAGGCTGTGAAGTCGTCATGGGAGACACAGGTGAGAAAAGAAGTAGAAAACACCAAAAAGCCAAAGCAATAAAAGAAACGATAGCAGTAGTCTCTTGAGAGCCGAAGGTGCTGCATTCGTGGCGTATGTAAAATCACTCTACTTTCTCCCCTTGAGAATTCCAAGGGAAAATCTGCAGAAACTTCACCATGGATCAAAGCCCTCACATTGGCAAAAGGAAGTAGCACCTGGGAACACTTGTTGTACTGTTAGTGGCCTTATTCTGTCTTTATTTATCACTCCCAGTTTATTACAGAATGAACACAGATACAGAGAACACACAAAAGGGTATATCATGGCCGTATGCATGGATCATATGTAATGAGGTTGGCACTGCCTTCAAAAGCTAGCAAGGCAAACTTTCATCAACTGCCAGAGAAAAGCCAAGTTTTCCAGTGTGAACCATATACCCAAAGATAAGCCTATTTAGAGCTGAGTGGCTCCACAAGAACAAAATGGTCAATGGGCCAAAATCAAAGAATAAAAGAGCATTTAATCGTATAGTACCTGCTAACAGAGTCACAGTCAGTCACCCACCAGAAAGGAAGGCGCAGACCTGGGCATAGCTAAACCAATAACAGACGAGAAACAGTACCTGAGTGGGGGATATGTCCCAAGGATAGAAAAGCTAAGTTCAGTTCAGTTCAATTCAGTTCATTCGCTCAGTTGTGTCTGACTCTTTGCGACCCCATGAATCACAGCACGCCAGGCCTCCCTGTCCATCACCAACTCCCGGAGTTCACTCAAACTCATGTCCAGCGAGTCAGTGATGACATCCAGCCAACTCATTCTCTGTCGTCCCCTTCTCCTCCTGCCCCCAATCCCTCCCAGCGTCAGAGTCTTTTCCAGTGAGTCAACTCATCGCATGAGGTGGCCAAAATATTGCAGTTTCAGCTTTAGCATCAGTCCTTCCAATGAACACCCAGGACTGATCCCCTATAGAATGGACTGGTTGGACCTCCTCGCAGTCCAAGGGACTCTTAAGAGTCTTCTCCAGCACCACAGTTCAAAATCATCAATTCTTCGGCGATCAGCTTTCTTCACAGTCCAACTCTCACATCCATACATGACCACGGGAAAAACCATAGCCTTGACTAGATGGACCTTTGTTGGCAAAGTAATGTCTCTGCTTTTTAATATGCTATCTAGGTTGGTCATAACTTTCCTTCCAAGGGGTAAGCGTCTTTTAATTTCATGGCTGCAATCAGCATCCGCAGTGATTTTGGAGCCCAAAAAAATGAAGTCTGACACTGTTTCCACTGTTTCCCCGTCTATTTCCCATGAAGTGATGGGACCAGATGCTATGATCTTAGTTAGTTTCTGAATGTTGAGCTTCAAGCTAACATTTTCACTCTCCTCTTTCACTTTCATCAAGAGGCTTTTTAGTTCCTCTTCACTGGAACATGGTAAAACAACAAAAAAGAGCATAAATCTTTAATAACTGAAGTAGTTGAAGCCAGATGAGATTAAAAGATAAAAAATAAACTCAGTTAAATAATTAATTAATAGTAATCAGTATCTCAGCTCTCAGCATTGAGTTGGAGCTATTGATAATGTAATCAATGCAGGGATTTAAGAAATTGCAACCAGGGAGCTTCTAGGTCTAGTCTCAAGATGGAAGTTATGTTGATTTGAGTGTCTTTTCCACTTCTTATTAACACTTTCTATGTGATTACTGGACTGCAACCTCCATGAGAGTGCATCTCTATGAGACATTTTCACCACTATATCTATTGCCCCTACCTTAATGCTTCAGTTCAGTTCAGTCGCTCAGTCGTGTCCGACTCTCCGCGACCCCATGAATCACAGCACTCCAGGCCTCCCTGTCCGTCACCAACTCCGGAGTTCACTCAAACTCATGTCCACAGAGTCGGTGATGCCATCCAGCCATCTCATTCTCGGTCGTCCCCTTCTCCTCCCGTCCCCAACCTTTCCCAGCATCAGAGTCTTTTCCAGTGAGTCAACTCGTCGCATGAGGTGGCCAGAGTATTGCAGTTTCAGCTTTAGCATCAGTCCTTCCAATGAGCACCCAGGATTGATCTCCTTTAGAATGGACTGGTTGGATCTCCTTGCGGTACAAGGGACTCAAGAGTCTTCTCCAACACCACAGTTCAAAAGCATCAATTCTTCGGCCATCAGCTTTCTTCACAGTCCAACTCTCACATCCATACATGACCACGGGAAAAACCATAGCCTTGACTAGACGGACCTTTGTTGGCAAAGTAATGTCTCTGCTTTTTAATATATTATCAAGGTTGGTCATAAATTTCCTTCCAAGGAGCAAGAGTCTTTCAATTTCATGGCTGCAATCAACATCTGCAGTGATTTTGGAGCCAAAATAAACAAAGTCTGACACTGTTTCCACTGTTTTTCCATCCATTTCCCATGAAGTGATGGGACCCGATGCCATGATCTTTGTTTTCTGAATGTTGAGCTTCAAGCCAACCTTTTCACTCTCCTCTTTCACTTTCATCAAGAGGCTTTTGAGTTCCTCTTCAGTTTCTGCCATAAGGGTAGTGTCATCTAGTGTTTAATAATAGCCTTCTGGTGAGAGGGAACTGTATATGTGTGTCAAGTCACTTTAGTCATGTCTGACTCTTTGCGACCTCATGGACCATAACCCATCAGGCTCTTTTGTCCATGGGATTCTCCAGGCAAGAATACTAGAGTGGGTTGCCATGCCCTTCTCCAGGAGAGGGAACTACTACCACATTAAATGTTCAGATATGTTAGATCTATGTAAAGTATGTGAAAAATTCAGAAATACTTAAATGGGCATCGTAGTATTGAAAATATCTTAGTAAGCACTAAGTCACTTTGGAACAGATAAGTGAATTCACCCTTTCTGAGTCTTAATTTCCCTATCTGCACAATGGTATTATAGCCTATTGTTATAATGATAAAATGATATAAATGTGGATAAAATGCTCAGTACTATACTATGCTCAGGACATTAGAAACAGTCTTTCTGCAGGCTCCCTGTCCTGTTTAAAAAGACTGGAGAGAGAACGTGAAATGGTTTGTTAGTTTTAAACGAAAAGATGCCATATAAGAAGTTACTATGTGGAGCGGTTAAGTTGTGCTGAAGGATTTCAGAAAAGGAGAAACAAAATGAGTGGCTTTAAAATGCTAAAAATCTAATGGGGGCCTGCTGAAGTGTACGGACACAACAAGAGAACCAAGAGAAGCACTCGAGGAACTCCTGGTCTTCCACTGACACAGCAGCAACTATCATTGAGAGAGGAATAGGAGAGCATGCAGAGCCTGTGGAAGTCTGAAAGCTGAGAAATGGCTCTGAAACTTCAGGCCTCACACCAAACATGAGGTGGAAGGTAACTGTGGCT
Organism: Moschus berezovskii; assembly: GCF_049115385.1. NCBI lineage: Eukaryota > Metazoa > Chordata > Mammalia > Artiodactyla > Moschidae > Moschus > Moschus berezovskii. The sequence continues at coordinate 120,356,118 of NC_142463.1, forward strand.
ATAAGAGAGACAGGAGAGCTGAGACAGACCCCATCCACACCCAAAGGCAAGAGTGTGCTGAGAGCAGGGCAAGTGAACGGACACAGACCCTTGAGGAACTCAGACCCCTGCTAAAGGAGGGATTCTTCCCAGCCCTCCAGTTTTTTGATGCAGTGATCAAATGAATCTAACAAAAACAAAGTGCATACTTGGGTCAACCACAGACTGGACTGACTCACCTCCCACCCAACACCCAGTGATCCCCTTTTCTGAGTTTAAACATTATTACTTTAGTTTCTATGTGTCTTTTATATGCAATTTCTGGCATCTAATCATAAATCTCTAAACAGGTGAAGAAGCAAGAAAAGGCGGCCAATTTCCAAGAAAGGAAATGGTCAGTAGAATCAGATCCAGAAACTGCCCAGATGTTGGGATTATCAACACAGACTTTAATAATATATCTATGTTTAAAATGTTTTACAAAGTGGGAAAATTCACATGAACAGATGAGGAATGGAAATCCTTAAAGTAAGCAAAATCCCTCAGAGATAAGGAATTCAATGTGCTTATTGGCAGAAAAGGCTCAGCAGAGGAAAATCTAAATGCATCCAATGAATATCTAAAGTGATGCAAAACAAAATAGCCAAGTATAAATGAAACCAGTTTCCACTGAGTAGGTGGCTAACATAGTATGTTGATAGAATTACCCTAATATTCCAACTCCTTTTACTTGAAATGGTAGCCATAATAATGCATTGTAACTTATACCCCATGAGGAGAAACCACATTTTGTTGGGACAAGAAAGAGGAAACAAGGAATATATGTAAGTCTCAAGAAAAAATAGAATTTCAGTTGAATGCTCAAAATAGAGATAAGATGGAAGGATTTTCAGGTAATAAGAACAGGATGAACAAGAGAAAAACAGGTAAGTACAGAGTAAGTTTACAAAATAACAGAAAGGGTTAGGAATGTCATCCTGAGAAAACATGAACAAGTGAGTCTACCTTATTATAAAAAGGAATATAACCTTACTTTAAACCCCTAATATTTTCTTCCTTATCTACCCACAATAATTAGTACTGTGAGATGTGGAAAATAGACACTAAATAAATATTCATTAAAGAAGAAATATGTGAGCAAGAGAATACAAGATTGAGGAACGAAAGTAGTTGTCAACATATTTTGAAAAGCTGGTAAAAGTGAATCTACCTTATTATGAAAAGAATATGACATTCTGTCAACTGTTGATATTTTCTTCTTTACCTACCCACAATAGTAAATTGGCATTCTAATGTATATACTACCATCCAAAACTCTGGAATTTCTTAGGTGAAAAGGCCTAGCTTAGGAAGAGAAGCGTTATGATAGAAATGAAATAATGAATGTTGAAATCAAGAGCCCAAGACATAACAAAGAGAAAATTAACCAAGAGGAAAATGGTGCCCCTCGTTCTGAAATTGGGCTTTCCTGATGGCTCAGTGGTAAAGAATCCACCGGCCAATGCAGGAGATGAGGGTTCAATCCCTGGGTCGAGAAAATCTCCTGGAGAAGGAAGTAGCAACCCACTCCAGTATTCTTGCCTGGGAAATTCCATGGACAGTGGAGCCTGGCTGGCTACAGTCCATGGGGTTGTAAAAGAGTCAGACGTGACTCAGCAACAAAACAACAAATCTATATATCACCATTTCAACATGAAATCAATAGAAATAAATATAAATGAGATATTTTATCATCTTTGTTTTCGTATTTAGTCTTTGAAATCCAGTGTGTTATTTACACTTACAGCTCATCTCAGTTCTCACTAGCCACATTCCAATTGCTCCAAAGCCACAGGTGAGCACAACTCTAGAACCTGACCTGTTTCACGAGTAGAGATGCATGCCTTATGAAAGAGAGGGCACTGTGGGTGAAGTTTTGAAAACTAAGTATAAGAATAGACAGAATGTTCATTGATACATGAATGGATAAAGAAGCTGTGGTACATATATGCAATGGATATTAGTCAGCCATAAAAAGGAACAAAATCGTAAGTAGTGTGGTGGATGAACCTAGAGTCTGTCATACAGAGTGAAGTAAGTCAGAAAAAGAAAAGCAAATGTCATATTTTAACACATATATATGGAATCTAGAAAAATGGTACTGATGAACCTATTTATAGGCCAGGAACAGAGAGATACAGACATAAAGAACAAACTTGTGAGCCCAATAGGAGAAGGGAAGGGTGGGAAAAACAGAGATTAGCATCAACATGTATATACTACCATGTATAAAGTAGGTGGCTAGTGGGAAGCCACTATATGACACAGGGAATTCAGCTCTGTTATCTGTGATGACACAGAGGGTTGGGATGCAGAGGGTGAGAGGTAGGCTTAAGAGGAAAGGGATATATGTACACTTTATCTGATTCATGTTGTTGTAAGCAGAAAACAACATAATATTGTAAAGCAATTATCCTCAAATAAAAACAAATTTGAAAAAAAAAAAATGAACAGTAAGAAAACAAGGCCTGAAAACACGAAAACCAGTAACTGACAAAGAAGAATCACAGCTACCTAAAATTTGTAAAAAACAGAGAACTTTGGGAAATTTGAAGCTCTAGCCAATGAACTTGCTCACGACCAAATAACGATGACTAACACAAGAGTTAGAGGTGGAAATTGAATTGTATTCTTGTCTTACCACCTTTCAGTCAAATGACTCCAAGCACATAATTTGTGCCAACTGTGCCTCAACCTTTTCACTTGAAAATGAGAATAATAATGTGATGTGAGTTCACACAGGGCTTATTAGTCTAATAAATGTTTGAAAAAAGCACATTCATAGGAACAACGCAATTTTTTCCAGTTCTTAACACCTCCCCAAATTCAGGACCTATGAATCTAATCTGATTTCTTCCATCTCCCACAAAATATTTTTAAGTGCCCCAAAGGGATGTCGTCACATAAAGAGAGTCTAATCCACCAGGTGCTGGGACTTCCCTGCAGGCACCTTCTATATTCTGCAAGACATTACCTTACTCAGGCTGAATGTCATGGATTATTAAAATAGGTACAATTGTCTTTGATGACAAATAGGAGTAAGTCAGATAAAGTGTAGTAAATTAGCTCCTAAAGCGACTGAACTGTACTGAACTGAACTGAAAGTAGTATGAACCAAATTAATGGAGTGTTTTAAGTTCTATATGAAACAAGACAAATGAAACAGCTTCAGTTACCCAAGGAACAAGTTTGCTTTTTTCCATGAAGACTTAAAATGACTGAAAATGGGTGAAACCCTGTTGGGATGAAGTCAGAGATCAGATAGCCAAATACATTTTCCTGAAACCTACTGTTAAAGGCAATAGAGCATTCTAATATTCATGTGCTTTTGGCATTTTTATTTCAAGCTGTGTCTTCTGTAGGAAGTTATTGGGAGTTATTATTACTTATATCACAAAGAGTTGGACATGACTGAGCAACTAACATTACACTACACTATTACTTAGATGCTAAAAGTCTGCATAAATGGTTAAGAACCCAGAATGAACTAAATAAGTCAGTCTGAGATCCTGCTGTAGTTGAAAAGTGTAAAGAAGATCCCTCAATGCAAAAATACTTTATCAGGGATCACCAATGTCTGAAAACCCATATGAAGAGTCAGCCCTTTGAACATAAATGTTTACTCTGTTGAACTGTACATATTCTGAGCAATGTAACATCAAAACGCTGTCAAATATTTATGCCTAAGGCAGAATTATTATTAAATCTTTTTTTTAACTTAGATTGTGTTTCCTCAAAAAAAGACGCTGAGAAAAAGACTGGCAAATAGGTAAAATATTTGGGAAGTAATGCTCTGAAGAGGGAAAAATGTTAAGAGGGAGTAAAACAGGAGAGTAAGAAAAGACAATATGGCAACTTCAGTTGACCATAAAGATGAGCATCTGATATTCACCTCCATGAGACATTGTGAAGAATAGTATAAAGTGAGTCTCAAAGTCTCTGTCATTTCCAACTCTTTGTGACCCTATGGACTGTAACCTGCCAGGTTCCTCTGTCCATGGAATTCTCCAGGCAAGAATACTGGAGTGGGTAGCCATTCCCTTCTCCAGAGGATCTTCCCGACCCACGGATCAAACTCAGGTCTCCTGCATTGCAGGCAGATTCTTTACCATCAGAGTCACCAGGGAAGCCCTTTACACTTTAGATTTGGTAAGAAGACATATTTATCCACTGACTCTTCCCCTTGCTAAAAGGGTGGCTTCATGGGCAAAAATGTCAAGTAGATTTCAACAAGTGTCCCCAGTAGTGGCATTAGCAAAGCCTTGAGAAAGGAAGCAAGAAGTATTTAGTGTTGTCCCAAGTAGAAGTGTTATCAAACTTCACCATAGGGAGCTAGTCAAAGCCTACATGGAAGATGCTGCTACAGAAGTGGCTGGAATAGGAAATGAGACTGAATGGATTTAAATGATACACAAGGTGTTTAATACTGTAGAGTCGGACTCGAATGAGCGACTGAACTGAAGGTAGTGAATAGCGACAGTCTAAGCATGTGCTCAGTACAAGAGAGATAGTGGAACAAACAGCAGGTCTTGAAATAGTAATTGACAGTCTTCATCCACCTCCAGCAAAACCAATCCTAGATTTTTCTCACACTCAGCCAGCACTTCAGTTGATCAGATTAATTGCCTGATGGAGTAATCCAGAACTTCATCCTTACAGGACATGCATCCCTAGTTGCTTTGCCCTTGTCAAGCAACAGTTATGACAGTTACCTCTTCATCATTATCACTGGACTTGGAAATACCAAGAGATATCACAGTGATTCATTTAGATGCCAGATATACTCTTATCTGAACCCTTTGTTTCAGCAATTCTAATTCTTCATGATAACTTGGATCAATTAACACATCAGTATCATCAGTCTTTTCTCTGTTGTTACTGTAGCAGGAAATGCCGAAATGAGCAGGTTGTATTAATAATTATAGGCTTTAAGTATAGAGAACTAGTCCGTCCCCTTGTGGGCCCTCTCCACCACTACCATCATCTCTACTCCAGGAAACAGGAGATTCTATTTGGGCACAACCAGTTCTGTTGAGCAGGAGGCATAAATTCCACAGATAAGTCACATGAGGTGATGATGAGAGAACTCATCCCACTTCCATCCTTCAGTTCATAGATGCACATGCTGAGACTACTGGGGGACTACATTTGTTTCCTGCAGCTGGTGTGACAAATTACCACCAACTATATGACTTAACACAGTAGAAATGTATTTTCTCACAGTTCTAGAGATTAGAATTTCATGGAAACTCTATGGAAGAATCAATTCTTGCCTCTTCCCAACTTCTTGAGGTTACCATCAATCTGTCGTATTCTTTGGCTTGTAGCTGTATCACTCCAGTTTTTACCTCCTGCACCACATGGCATTCTTCCACGTGTCTCTCTGTGAGTCTCTGTCTGAATTTCCCTCTTTTTATGAATATATCATTTATTAGATTTAGTTGTCACCCTAACCCAACAGGACCTCATTTTAATTTGATACACCTACAAAGACCCTTGCTGTTGTTGTTCAGTCAACATGTCGTGTCTTCCTCTTTGCAGCTCCGTGGACTACAGCATGCCAGGTTCATCTAGAATGATTTTGCTCAAATTTGTGTCCATCGATTCAGTGGTGCTACATAACCATCTCATCCTCTGCCAGCGCCTTCTCTTTTTGCCTTCAGTCTTTCCCAGCATCAAGATCTTTTTCAATGAGTCAGCTCTTCACATTAGGTGACCCAAGTATTGGAGCTTCAACTTCAGCATCAGTCCTTCTAATGAATATTCATGACTGATTTCCTTTAGGATTGACTGGTTTGACCTGCGTGCAGTCTAAGGGACTCTCAAGAGTTTTCTCCAACAACACAGCTCAAAAGCATCAATTCTTCATTGCTCAGCTTTTTTATGGTCCAACTTTCATGTCCATAGATGACTACTGGAAAACCCAGAGCTTTGACTAGATGGATCTTTGTCAGCAAAATAATGTCTCTGTTTTTTAATATGCTATCTAGGTTGGTCATATCTTTTATTCCAAAGAGCAAGCATATTTTGATTTCACAGCTGCAGTCACCATCTGCAGTGATTTTGGAGCCCAAAAATAGTCTCTCACTGTTTCCATTGTTTCCTCATCTATTTGCTATGAAGTTATGGAACTGGATGCCATAATCTTAGTTTTCTGAATGTTGAGTTTTAAGCCAACTTTTTCACTCTCCTCTTTCACTTTCATCAAAAGGCTCTTTTCCTCTTCACTTTATGCCATTAGAGTGGTATCAACTTCATAGCTGAGTCTGTTGATATTTCTTCTGGCAATCTTCATTCCAGCTTGTGATTCATCCAGCCCAGCATTTTGCATGATGTACTCTGCATAGAAGCTAAATAAACAGGATGACAATATACAGCCATGTCATACTCCTTTCCCAATTTGGAACCAGTTAGTTATTTCATCGGAGAAGACAATGGCACCCCACTCCAGTACTCTTGCCTGGAAAATCCCATGGACGGAGGAGCCTGGTAGGCTGCAGTCCATGGGGTCGCTAAGAGTTGGACACGACTGAGCGACTTCACTTTCACTTTTCACTTTCATGCATTGGAGAAGGAAATGGCAGCCCACTCCAGTGTTCTTGCCTGGAGAATCCCAGGGATGGGGAAGCCTGGCGGGCTGTCCTCTATGGGGTCGCACAGAGTCGGACACGACTGAAGTGACTTAGCAGCAGCAGCAGCAGTTGTTTCATATCTGGTTCTAACTATTGCTTCTTTACCTGCATACAGATTTCTCAGGAGGCAGGTAAGGTGGCCTAGTATTCCTATCTCTTTAAGAATTTTTCCACAGTTTGTTGTGCTCCACACAGTCAAAGGCTTTAGCATAGTCAATGAGGCAGAAGCAGCTATTTATTTGTCTGGAACTCCCTTGCTTTCTCCATGATCCAATGAAAATTGGCAATTTGATCTCTAGTTCTTCTGCCTCTTCAAAACCTATCTCATACATCTGAAAGTTCTCAGTTCACAACTTGCGGCAGCCTACCTTGAAGGACTTTGAGCAAAATCTTGCGGGATTGTGAAATGAGTGGTGTTGTATGGTAGTTTGAACTTTCTTTGGCATTGTTCTTCTTTGAGATTGAAATGGAAATTGACCCTTTCCAGTCCTGTGGCCACAGCTGAGTTTTCCAAATTTGCTAATATATTGAAAGCAACAGTTTTGCAGCATCATCTTTGTGATTTTAAACTACTCAGAGGGAATTCTGTCACCTCCACTATCTTTGCTTGTACTACTGCTTCCTAAGGCCCACTTGACATCACACTCCAGGTATCTGGCTCAAGATGAATGCCCACACATTGTGATTATCCAGATCATTAAGGCCTTTTTTGGATAGTTCTCCTGTGTATTCTTGCCACTTCTTCTTAGTATCTTTTGTTTCTGTTAGGTCCTTACTCTTTCTGTCCTCTATTGTGTCTATCCTTTCTTAAAATATACTCTTGATATCTTCAATTTTCTTGAAGAGATCTCTAGTCTTTCCCATTCTATTATTTTCCTCTATTTCTTTGCATTGTTCATGTGAGAATATTTCCTTATGTCTCCTTGCTATTCTCTGGAACTCTGTATTCAGTTGGGTATATCTTTCCCTTTCTCCCTTGCCTTTCAATTTTCTCCTTTTCTCAGATATCTGTAAAGCCTCCTCAGACAACCACTTTGCCTTCTTGTATTTTTTTCCTTTGGCAAAAAGAATATATGTATACTTTCCTGTATATCTTCATATATATTTCTCCTGTCTAATGTAGTTAATCTCCATCCATAGTTGTTCAGGCACTCTGTCTACCAGATCTAATCCCTTGAATCTATTTGTCTCTTCCACTGTATAATTATAAGGGATTTGATTTAGGTCATACCTGAATGGTCCAGTGACTTTTCCTACTTTATTCAATTTAAGCCTGAACTTTGCAATAAGAAGCTCATGATCTGAGCCACAGTCAGCTCCAGGTCTTGTTTTGGCTGACTGTATTGAGTTTATCCATCTTCAGCTGCAAAGAATATAATCAATCTGATTTCAGTATTGACGATTTGGTGATGTCCATATGTAAAGTCAACACTTGTGTTGTCAGAAAAGGGTGTTTTTTATGACCAGTGTGTTCTTTTGACAAGACTCTGTTGCCTGCTTCATTTTGTATTCCAAGGCCAAACTTGCCTGTTACTTTGGGTGTCTCTTGACTTTTTATTTTTAAAATTTAATCTTCCATGATGAAAAGGACATCTTTTTTCGGCGTTAGTTCTAAAAGGTCTTGTAGGTCTTCATAGAACTGTTCAACTTCAGCTTCTATGGCATTATGGTTGGAGCATAGACTTGGATTACTTTGATGTTAAATGCTTTGCCTTGGAAATGAACAGAGATTATTCTGTCATATTTGAGATTGCACCCAAGTACTATATTTTGGACTCTTTTTGTTGTTGTTGTTTTTTTACCATGAGGGCTACTTCATTTCTTCTAAGGGATTCTTAGAAGAAATCCCATGCATTTTAGTTCACTGATTCCTGAGATGTCACTATTCACTCTTGCCTTCTCCTGCTTGAGTTGAGTTCAGTCATTCAGTCGTGTCTGACTCTTTGCAATGCCATGGACTGCAGCACACCAGGTCTCCTTGTCCATCACCAACTCCCAAAGTTTACTCAAACTCTTGTCCATCAAGTCGGTGATGCCATTCAACCATCTCATCCTCTGTCGTCCCCTTCTCCTATCACCTTGAATCTTTCCCAGAATAAGGGTCTTTTCCAAAGAGTCAGTTCTTCACATCAGGTGGCCAAAGTATTGGAGTTTCAGCTTCAGCATCACTCCTTCCATTGAATATTCAGGACTTATTTCCTTTAGGATGGACTGGTTGGATCTCCTTGCAGTCCAAGGGACTCTCAAGAGTCTTCTTCAACACCACAGTTCAAAAGCATCAATTCTTTAGTGCTCAGCATTCTTTATAGACCAATTCTCACATTCACACAAAACTACTGGAAAAACCATAGCTTTGACTAAATGGACCTGGGTTGACAAAGTAATGTCTCTGCTTTCTAATATGCTGTCTAGCTTGGCAATAACTTTTCTTCCAAGGAGCAAGCATCTATTAATTTCAAGGGTGCGGTGATTTTGGAGCCCCCCAAAATAAAATCTCTCACTGTTTCCATTGTTTCCCCATCTATTTGAAATGAAGTGATGGGACCAGATGCCATGATCTTAGTTTTCTGAATGTTGAGTCTCAATCAGTCTCTCCCACCAGGAAAGTTCCATAAGCCTCTTATCCTTCTCTATCAGAGGGCAGACAGACTGAAAACCACAATTTCCTGCTTGACCATGTTTAATTACCTTGATTCTTTACCTAACATTCCAGGTTCCTGTGCATATTGCTCCTTACAGCATTGGATTTTACTCTCACCACCAGACATATCCACAACTGAGCATTATTTCTGCTTTGGCCCAGTCATTGTATTCCCACTGGAGCTATTAGTAATTGCTTTCTGCTCATTCCCTGTAGCATATTGCATGCTTTCCAACCTGGGGAGCTCACCCACCAGTGTTCATATCTTTTTGCCTTTCCATAATGTTCATGGTGCTCTCCAGGCAAGAATTTGGAGTTTGTTGCCATTTCCTGCTCCAGTGGATCACATTCTGTGAAACCTCTTCACTATGACCCATTCATCTTGGATGGCCCTGCATTGCATGTCTCACAGCTTCATAGAGCCCTTTCACCATGACATGGCTTGCATTCATGATAGGAACAAAGACCCTACTTCCAAATAAAGTCACATTTATAGTTGGTAAGTAAACAGGAATTGAAGGAGGGGCACTACCCAATGCAATATGGAGCATACAACATGTCACAGCAAATACAACATCCCAGAGTACAGTTTTCCCACCTGTCAAGGTTGCCTACAAAGAGGTGTCTTAAACTTTCAAAACTAATTGAAAAGTTACATATTAAGGATTGTAGAACAAAAGAAAGCAAGGAGTCTGGGTCTCTAATGTTAGCGTAATCTCCATGCCATTCTGAAACAACAGCTCCAGATTTCTTTTACATTCAGTTCAGTTCAGTTCAGTCACTCAGTTGTGTCCGACTCTTTGCGACCCCATGAATCACAGCACTCCAGGCCTCCCTGTCCATCACCAACTCCCGGAGTTCACTCAAACACGTCGATTGAGTCAGTGATGTCATCCAGCCATCTCATCTTCTGTCGTCCCCTTCTCCTCCTGCCCCCAATCTCTCCCAGCATCCATCTAGACAGCATATTAAAAAGCAAAGACATTACTTTGTCAACAACGATCCATCTAGTCAAGGCTATGTTTTTTCTAGTAGTCATGTATGAACGTGAGAGTAGAGCTATAAAGAAAGCTGAGTGCCGAAGAATTGATGTTTTTGAACTGTGGTGTTGGAGAAGACTCTTGAGAGTCCCTTGGACTGCAGGGAGATCCAACCAGTCCATTCTAAAGGAGATCAGTCCTGGGTGCTCATTGGAAGGACTGATGTTGAAGTTGAAACTCCAATACTTTGGCCACCTCATGTGAAGAGTTGACTCATTTGAGAAGACCCTGATGATAGGAAAGATATATGGCAGGAGGAGAAGGGGACTACAGAGGATTTGATCATTGAATGGCATCACAGACTCAATGGACATGGGTTTGGTTAGACTCAGGCAGTTGGTTAAGGACAGGGAGGCCTGGCATGCTGTGCTTCACGGGGTCACAAAGAGTCGGACACGACTGAGTGACTGAACTAAACTGATTGTAAAGTAATTAGCCTCCAATTAGAATAAATAAATTAATTTTTTTTGAATCCGTAAATCTGGTTATATGAACAAGAGGATATCAGAGAAAGCAAATCTATGCAGGTCAATACAGTCAAAAATTTCCAGCATATCAGACGATTCTAAACTATCTGACTCATTGTAAAAGACCCTGATGCTGGGAAAGACTGTAAAATGCTGGAAAACAAAGGTAGGAGGAGAAGGGGATGACAGAGGATGAGATGGTTGGATGGCATCACCAACTTGAAGGACACAAGTTTAAGCAAACACTAGGAATTTGTGATGAACAGAGAGGCCTGACGTGTTGCAGTCCATGGAGTTGCAAAGAGTCAGACGTGACTGAGACTGAACTTGAAAAATTGTACTTGAAAAATTGTGGAATTTTTAGTAATCCAGGCAGGGAAAATCAATAATGGATCAGCAACCACTTGTGTTCATGGTCTGTTCCTCATATTCAATTAAGGGAGATGGAAATGACCCAAGTGTATGAGCAAACAGGAAAGGAAATGACTGGAATTTTTTTAATGTAAATTAATCAAGTTCTATGATAGAGAATAAATAGAGTGAATGGGCAAGGAATTCCCATTTAAGGTAAAGTGTTCAAGGCAGGCCTTTTGGAGGCAATGATGTCTAAGGAGAAAAGTGACTGAGAAGAAGCCAACTCTGTCCATATCTGGAAAAGCAATATTCTTGCCAAAGGGGCTAGCAACAGCAAAGTGCCTGGGGAGAGAGAAAGCGTGCCATTTTCTGAGAACTTCAAAGAGTCAATGGGTTAATGAATGAATCAGAGGGGGACATGCAAAGTTGGAGCCACAGGAAGGGCCACGTCATTCAAGGTCTTATAGGCTTTGCTGGACCAACTTGTGCCCTTGCATTTTCTCTTCTTGTAATTCAGAATAGAGAATAGCCGAATGTACTTCAGCTTGGAATTATCTCCCAAGATGGAGGGATATTAACTGCAGAACTGGAGGTGGGGCAGGAAGATGAGGGAAAATCTGCCTGGCCCTGGAGTGAGAAGCAGAAAAAGTGTGTAAAGTGAAAGAGAAGAAGCAGAAGTGTAGAAAGGAGCAGAGACAAGGCAAACAGAGAGAGAAAATCCTGATTGTTTTCAGTGTCTTTTTTCCAGTACCTTCCATGAGTCCCCGCTCTAATCCTCCCTTGAAATTGTGTGCATGTGCTGGATTCATTTAGTCAATTCACCTTTCTTGAATTGGATTTTATGACTTACAACTAAAAAGTTGTTAATCGAAGCACATATAATTTCTTTGAGTTTGACATTCTGTGAAGCAAATTAACTAAAATCAAGTCATCTATGGGAGTTGATTCCAGCTAAGTATCATTTTTTCCAGATTTAGTTTCTTTTGGAGGAGCAGTTAAAATGCTGCAAGTGTTTAAAAAAAAAAACAAAACCAGAAAAGGGAGAGTAAACCCCTATGACTGCAACAAATTCCTTTCACATAAATATGTTTTTCCTATATCCACGAAAAATGTTCTGTTTACATTCTATTCTCTTATGCTTATTTTGACCATATTTTTGAGAATTCATCACAGTTTTTTTTTTCCATAACATTTCTCTCCCACTGTGACAAGTTATTAATAATTATCAGGGATTTGAGTAAAAAAAAGGTTAACCATTTCTATTGCTCTGACCAGACTGAACATTTCTTAAAAGAACCATGAGTTTCATTTCATTCTTTGTTGTTCTCTTCACATTAACTGGAGAGCTGCTTCTTATGTTAACATTTGAAAACTCACACTTCTTTCTACAGGAAGAGCTCACATACGTACTACTGAATTTAATTTCATCACTTGTTACTTTCTTTCTGAGTCTCTTCTTTATCCTTTGACTGATATGTTGAGAATTCCATTTCTCCTGTGAAACTCTATTTCTTCTGAGACCTTCTGACACAATCTGCAGTGACTTTGGAACCAAGAAAATAAAGTATGTCACTCTCCCCATTGTTTCCCCATCTATTTGACATGAAGTGATGGGACCGGATGCCATGATCTTTGTTTAATGAATGTTGAATTTGAGGCCAGCTTTTTCACTTTCCTCTTTCGCTTTCATCAAGAGGCCTTTGAGTTCGTCTTCACTTTCTGCCATAAGGGTGGTGTCATCTGCATATCTGAGGTTATTGATTTCTCCCAGCAGTCTTGCTTCCAGCTTGTACTTCACCCAGCCTGACATTTCATGTGATGTACTCTGCATATGAGTTAAACAAACAGGGTGATAATATATATCCTTTACATACTCCTTTCCCAACTTGGAACCTCTCCACTATCCATGTCCGGTTCTAACTGTTGTTTCTTGACTTGCATACAGATTTCTCAGGAGGCATGAAAGGTGGGCTGGTATTCTCATCTCTTAGGGAATTTTCCACAGTTTGTTGTGATCCACACAGCCAAAGGCTTTGGCATAGTCAATAAAGCAGAAATAGATATTTTTATGGAATTCTCTTGCTTTTTTTGGTGATCCAATGGATGTTTTCAATTTGATCTCTGGTTCCTCTGCCTTTTCTAAAATCAGCTTGAACATCTGGATGTTCTCAGTTCACATACTGTTGAAGCCTGGCTTGGAGAATTTTGTATATTACTTTGCTAGCATGTGAGATGAGTGCAATTGTGCAGTAGTTTGAGCATTCTTTGGCATTGCCTTTCTTTGGGATTAAAATTAAAACTGACATTTTCTAGTCTTGTGGCCACTGCTGAGCTTTCCAAATTTGTTGGCACTTTGAATGCAGCATTTTCACAGCATCAACTTTTTGGATTTGAAATAGTTCTACTGGAATTCCATCACCTCCACTAGTTTTGTTCATAGTGATGCTTTCTAAGGCCCACTTGACTTCACATTCCAGAATGTCTGACTCTAGGTGAGTAATCACACCATCGTGGTTTTCTGGGTCATGAAAATTTTTTTGTATTGTTCTTCTGTGTATTCTCACCACCTCTTCTTAATATCCTCTGCTTCTGTTAGGTCCATACCATTTCTATCCTTTATTGAGCCCATCTTTGCATGAAATATTCCCTTGATATCTCTAATTTTCTTGAAGAGATCTCCAGTCTTCCCATTCTATTGTTTTCCCCTATTTCTTTGCACTGATCACTGAGGAAAGCTTTCTTATCTCTCCGTGGCTATTCTTTGGAACTCTGCATTCACATGGGTATATCTTTCCTTTCCTCCTTTGCCTTTCACTTCTCGTCTTTCCTCAGCTCTTTGTAAGGCCTCCTCAAAAAACCATTTTGGTTTTTGGCATTTCTTTTTCTTGGGAATGGTCTTGATCACTACATAGTTCTTCAAGCACTCTATCAATCCTAATCTCTTGAATCTATTTGTCATTTCCACTGTGTAATAGTATGGGATTTGATTTAGGCCATACCTGAATGGTCTAGTGGTTTTCCCTACTTTCTTCAATTCAAGTCTCAATTGGACAATAAGGAGTTCATAATCTGAGTCACAGTCAGCTCCCAGTTTTGTTTTTGCTGAGTGTATAAGGCTTCTCCATCTTTGGCTGCAAAGAATAGAATCAATCTGATTCCGGTGTTGACCATTTGGTGATGTCCATGTGTAGAGTCTTCTCTTGCATTGGAAGAGGGTGTTTGCTATGACCAGTGCATTCTTTTGGCAAAACTCTGTTAGCCTTTGCCCTGCTTCATTCCAAGGCCATACTTGCCTCTTACTCCAGTTATCTCTTGTCTTCCTACTTTTGCATTCCAGCCCGCTATGATGAAAAGGACATATTTTGGGGGTGTTAGCTCTAGAACTGCTCAACTTCAGCTGCTTCAACATTAGTGGTTGGGCATAGACTTGGATTACAGTGATATTGAATGGTTTGCCTTGGAAACAAACAGAGATCATTCTGTCATTTTTGAGATTGCACCCAAGTACTGCATTTTCTAGTCTTTTGTTGACTATTAGGGATGCCTCATTTGTTTTAAGAGATTATTGCCCACAGTAGTAGATATAATATTCATCTGAGTTAAATGCACCCATTCCAGTTAATTTTAGTTCACTGATTCCTAAAATTTCGATGTTCAATCTTGCAATCTCCTTTTTGACCACATCTAATTTACCTTGATTCACAAACTTTACATTCCAGGTTCCTATGCAGTATTGTTCTTTACAGCATTGCTGTTGTTTACAGCATCACCAATCACATCCAGCACTGGGTATTGCTTTCACTTTGGCTCCATCTCTTCTTTCTGGAATTATTTCTCCACTCTTCTCCAGTAGCATATTGGGCTCCTACTGATCTGGGAAGTTCATCTTTCAGAGTCATATCTTTTGCCTTTCAATACTATTCATGGAGTTCTCAAGGAAAGAATACTGAAATGGTTTGCCATTCCTGTCTCCAGTGGGCCACATTTTATCAGAACTCTCCACCATGTCCCGTCTGTCTTGAGTGGTCGTACATGGCATGGCTCATAGTTTTATTGAATTAGACAGGGCTGTGGTCCCTGTCATCAGTTTGATTAGTTTTCTGTGATTGTGGTTTTCATTTTGTCTGCCCTCTAACGGATAACTATAAGAGGTTTATGGAAGCTTCCTGATGGGAGAGACTAACTGGTCATTTCCACAAATTTCCATGTGCTTCAGCAGAAGTAGCCTCTGCCCAGGTCCAGAAGGGGATTTGGTTGATCTAATTTGAGTGAACTCCGGGAGTTGGTGATGGACAGGGAGGCCTGGCGTGCTGTGATTCATGGGATCGCGGAGAGTCGGACACAACTGAGCGACTGAACTGAACTGAACTGAAGAGCTGATCACCAAAGAATTGATGCTTTTGAACTGTGGTGCTGGAGAAGACTCTTGAGAGTCCCTTGGATTGCAAGGAGATCCAACCAGTCCATTCTAAAGGAGATCAATCCTGGGTGTTCATTGGAAGGACTGATGCTAAAGCTGAAACTCCAGTACTTTGGCCACCTCATGCGAAGAGTTGACTCACTGGAAAAGACTCTGATGCTGGGAAGGATTGAGGGCGGGAGAAAAAGGGGACGACAGAGAATGAGATGGCTGGATGGCATCACTGACTCTGTGGACATGAGTCTGAGTGAACTCTGGGAGTTGGTGATGGCCAGGGAGGCCTAGAGTGCTGTGATTCATGGGGTCGCGGAGAGTCGGACACGACTGAGTGACTGAACTGAAC